>NC_083705.1:29192985-30439652 GCF_033118175.1 Dama dama
GTCCCATCACTTCATGGCAAACAGATGGGCAAACAGTGGAAACAGTGGTAGACTTTATTTTCAGGGGCTCCAAAATCACTGCAGATCGTGACTGCGGCCACGAAATTAAAAGATGCTTACTCCTTGGAAGAAAAGTTATGACCAACCTAGACAGCATATTAAAAAGCAGAGACATTACTTTGCCAACAAAGGTTCATCTAGTCAAGGCTATGGTTTTTCCAGTAGTCATGTATGGATGTGAGAGTTGGACTATAAAGAAAGCTGACTGCCTTTTGAACTGTGGTGTTGGAGAAGACTCTTGAGAGTCACTTGGACTGCAAGGAGATCCAACCAGTCCATCCTAAAGGAAATCAGTCCTGAATATTCATTGGAAGGACTGATGTTGAAGCTGAAACTCCAGTACTCTGGCCACTTGCAAAGCACTGACCCATTGGCAAAGACCCTGATGCTGGGAAAGATTGAGGGCAGGAGGAGAAGGGGATGACAGAGGATGAGATGGTTGGATGGCATCACTGGTTCAATGGACATGAGTTTGAGTAAATTCTGGTAGTTGGTGATGGACAGAGAGGCCTGGCGTTTTGCAGTCTGTGGGGTCACAAATAGTTGGACACAACTGAGTGACTGAACTGAACTGAACTGATATATGTACCTATGTGCCTATGTATGGATAAACCAAAGATGTTTAAGTGCTTATCCCTGTTTGGTGTATGACATTTTCTTTTGCTTTCCTCAAACACATATACAGTATTCATTATTTTTAAAATTACCATTAAATGTCATTAATCTAATTAAATTATTCTTGAACTTGATTCACACCAGGATCATTTGGGGAGCTTTAAAAAATTCTAATGCTTAGATAGACCCTGGAGAAATTAATCAGAGTCTCTGATGGTAGGACCCAGGCATCAGTATGTTTTTAAAGATCCCCAGGTGATTCCATTTTGCAGCCAAAGTTGAGAATCTTTGATCTAATTCTAATGTATTTATTTCTTAATCAATTCCTTAAAGAATTAAGGGATGGCACTTAATATAGACTTTAAGTCTAATATCTTGAGAATTAAATATTTTCCCCAAATGTCTTAAAAGTCATTTCTGAAATCTTGCTGCGAGTCAAAACAGCTGAATTCTCCAAGATCAATATTTAATACAACTTCAAAAGCTCAAGTTTAGGTGAGATTTTTTTTTTTTATCCCATTTAGGTAAGATTTTTCAAAAAGGAATCTGAATCTCTGAAAATATGGATTATAAGATGCTATGTCCTACATAAAAACTGAGGAAGCTCAGATGACCAATTCCTTGGGAGTGTTCCTGAGGACCTACTAAAGTGACAGTGATGGTTGATTACATCAAATTGGAGAAGGAAGGACCCACTAAGACATCAGAAGGCCTTATAGTGGGAAGGTACTTGAAGAGACACCGATAGCAGGACACTGGCTGAAAATCAGAGAGACAGATGGCATGGCATCAGGAGGCTGGCAAAATTAAACAATATTATACAGTTGATTAGCAATAGCAAGAGTCAACAATGGGCACATCGGGAGATCTCCCAAAGGCAGGATGGAAGATCAAGGTGAGGACTCTATTGGTGCGCATGTGTGCTCAGCTGTGTCCAACTCTTTGTGACTCCATGGACTGCAGTCCACCAGGTTTCTCTGTCCATAGAATTCTCCAGGCAAGAATACTGGAGTGGGTTGCCATTTCCTCCTTCATGGGATTTTCCTGACCCAAGGATTGAACCCATGTCTCCTGCATCTCCCACAGAGGCAGATGAATTCTTTATGCCTTAGCCACCTGGGAAGGAGATTCAATTGGCAGAAAATGGCAGGCATCCAGGAATACAGATGGTTGACTCCGGGAGATAGGAATTGGGTAACTAGAGCAGGACTCCAATATTGACAGGGAGGATTATTTGGTCCCAGTTCTCGAGGCACTTTAGAATTTAGTATTTTTAAAAGTCAAGGTTCCAGTTGTTGATGTTTGAGAGAAAAGACAAAAGCCACAAAAACAGAATGGCTACACAAGCTTCAGACTGGATTCCCAGCAATGCTGGCTCTGCAAGCCTCTCAAGTTCTGCCTGAGAGAAACAAAATTCATGCGTTATATAGGGCAAAGCTCATCTTCCTGTGGAAGCAAAACAGCCCTGCTCTGGGAATTGAAAGGACAGAGGAAAGGCCATTTCAGCATCTACAGAGAGTGCATGTGGCTTTTGATGTGGGAAGAAGGCACCACTCATCTGTGATATCCCAGCTGAGACCTTGGGAATCACCCTGAAGATGACATTTTCCCCAGTGTGTCTGACCAGTCACACCCCACACAGAATCAATAACCAAATTCTGGCAACTCTAACTTAATAATATTGTTTTAAAATATCTATTAACTCAATCTCTCTATAATCACCCTAATTGAGGCTGACTTAATCACTCATGTTGGTTACTACATCAACCTCCTAATTGGTTTCTCTGCTTCCTCAAATCCATTGTAGCCTAAAAGAGATGTCTGAACATGATCTGTCTGTTTTTTTTTTGTTTTCTCTCTTTGCATGCTGTTTAACTCTATCTCCCTATAAGTGATTTCTCAATGTAGTTCTGGGACTCCAAAGTGAAAGTGAAAGTCACTCAGTGGTGTCCACCTCTTTGTGACCCCATGGACTATACAGTGCATGGAATTCTCCAGGCCAGAATACTGGAGTGGGTAGCCTTTCCCTTCTCCAGGGGATCTTCCCAACCAGAGATCAAACCCAGGTCTCCCGCATTGCAGGTGGATTCTTTA
This sequence comes from Dama dama, assembly GCF_033118175.1. Classification (NCBI taxonomy): domain Eukaryota; kingdom Metazoa; phylum Chordata; class Mammalia; order Artiodactyla; family Cervidae; genus Dama; species Dama dama. The sequence continues at coordinate 29,195,755 of NC_083705.1, forward strand.
CCAGCTGAGCCACAAGGGAAGCCCTGGGACTCCAAGGGGTGATCCATATGGTACTCATATGGGCTTATGAATAAGTCTAGCTGACTTTGGGTTCTGCTGTGTGTAGAAAGAACTATTTCTTTCTTCTGCTGTAGCTATCTCCTGGCAACATTATCATGTCTTCTGGACATGGCTACTCCTACACCTGCTGGAACACAAAGAGTACCACCAGATCACTGTTTCCATCTATCTCCCCAAATATCTACAGATACCCTGGAGCATCAAGGCAAGGTTGCCTATACTCAAGAAGGGACAAAGAAAAATTAATTTTGTAATGCAGAATAGGGTCATGATTCTTCTGTGGTGTCTGCAAACAAAAGTCACAGTCCAATTGCAAGCTACACTCCCTATTATACATTATGGTTGCCACGCAACATGCCCATTTTGCTCCCAAGGGAAAGAAGACAAGCAAGTACTCAGCAAGACTTACAGAGAGCCCTGCCTCTTTCTGCATACTGGGTACCTACCAGGGCATGAGTGGTGGACAAATAGGAATCTACAAGCCACCTGGAACAGTGATTACTCTTTGAGACTTTTCACTGCCCCACTTATTCTAGTTTTTCTTTTAGGGGAGTGTGTGTAGGCAGTGGTAGCAAAGTGGTAACTCAAAAAGAAAGCTTTGATTTTACAGAGGTGGCATGAGAATTTGGAATAGGCACCTAACGGCTTGTCTTACTTCTTTATAAACTTCTTTCTTCCCAGGTAGAGGCAAATTAAAATAACCTGATCCTGGTGGTGGTACATAGGTGATACCCAAAGAGTAGATCTTAGGCAGGTAGGGAAGAGAACTCCTGCAGCTTTCTTGATCTTGATCTCATAGGTCTGGATAGCAAAAATCTTACATGTAGCAAAATAGACATTCTTTTTCACTTGTGAGTGCCCTGGGGGTTAAATAGAGAGTCATCAGTCACTCAGTGAAACTCAAGTTGAAAAAAAAAAAAAAAAAAAATCCTGTCCTCTAACACAAATTATCTAGGTTACTGCCTTTAGTTTATTTCAGTTTGCTTCCTTTTGGCTACACCCTGGTATTTAGTAGAGTCTGTTTGGACATTCAACCTACTCATGGTTTAACTAAAGAATATTAAGGAAAACAATATCCACAGCTAGGACAGATTGCTAATTAAGAATCAAATACCACTACCCCTAAAAACCGCATCTCTAAGGGGAAATGCATATTTAAAGACAAAAAGGAGGGCAGTGAGGGCTAGTGTCCCCTCCTACAGAAAGCTATTCCTTCCAGAGCATCATCTCTGTTTCATCACAAAAGGTGGTGATTGAACCTACGAATTGAAGTCCCTTGGGGAACAGTGGCAAAGGTATTAGAATCGCTGGAAAGTCTCAGAGGAAGCTTGAAGATTCTCAGGGCTTTTTGTGAAACTAGCAGGCTGTTATTTGAGCTCAATAATGCAGTTTCTTCAGCTGAAATCAAAGACTGACTCAATTCAACTCCACAGAGAGAGAAAAATGGGAAAAAATGACCCAAGAGACGTTACAACCATTTCCTGACCTAATCCATTGATTTACTATGAGTCTTGGAAAGGGCACACAATTTTGTAATCATTAGGGAAATGTTTGATGAGTAAACAGTTTCCAGCCTCTTCAAGAATAGCCTAATGCTTAAGCCCTGAGAAAAATGTCTCCTGCAGTCTTGGAGTTGCCCTTGAGATGGCAACTGAGTTCACTGATCTGCATCTCAAAAACCAGCATACCAAATGCACTGTCCCCAGCTCCCATTTTCTGCCTGGGACATCTACCTCCCTTTGGTTTCCTTTCTCCACTTCACGCAATATGCTGCTATCCACTTGATTTCTTAGAGGGATAAACTGTATCTCATTACTTTGCTGTGAGCACACTCCCAATGAGTTTATAAAGTTCAGAGGAAAAAAAAAAAAGTACATGAGCAACCCAAGTGAGTCAGCCTATTCCACAGTTACCTCCTCTAAGATAGAATCAAGAGAACATCCTTCCAAGGCCATACCATACACTTGTTTTTATTTTGAAATATTTTTCTAAATATTTAAAGTATTTTCATACCTATTGCTTCAATTATACTCCAGCAATGTTCTCTGGATTGTCTACATTAGCATAAAAATAGACTCTTACTGCTTCCACCTTAAAACAATCATGTGATGCTAGTTCCCTTTAATCTACTTATATTTGCAATAATGCATTCTCTCTTGACCCAATACAGTCTCCTTTCACCCTGACCACACCAAGGTGATCAATGACCTCCACGCTGATGGATCTAGTGGTCATTTCTCAGTCCCCATCTTACTTGACGTATCAACAGCATGTGACACTGTGGATCAATCAGTTCTTGAAACACTTTCCTTATGTGCTTTTCAGGACATCATTCATTCCTGATTTTTCTTATACCTGATTGGTCACTGTTTCTCTGTCATTTTTGCTGTTTTTCCCTCATTTTCCTGACCACCATGCATGGGGATAAATTAGGACTCAGGCTTTAAACCTCTTTTCTGCTCTATCTAAACTGACCTCCTGAGTGACTTCATCCAATCTCATGGGCTTAAATATCATTTATATAGTGTTAAGCTTCCCTGGTGGTTGAAACGGTAAAGAATCTGCCTGCAATGCAGAAGACCTGGGTTGGATGCCTGTGTCAGAAAGATCCCCTGGAATAGGAAATGACAATCCACCCCAGTATTCTTGCCTGGAGAATTTCGCGGACAGGAGAGCCTGGCAGGCCCCAGTCCATGGGGTCACAAAGAGTCAGACATGACTGAGAGTTGCACTAGCACACACACATACAGTGTTGCTCAAATTTCCTTTTCTAGTACTCATCTCCCCCGATTGCTCATTTGTGCAGCCAGCTGCTTACTGGATATCCCCATTTGAACATCTAATGGGCATCTCGAACCTGTATCCAAAAGCAAACTTCTGTTTCTAACCACCACATTGTTTTTCTAATGTCATACCCCATGTTGGTAATGAAACCTCCGTCTATCTAGACACTCAGACCAAACTCCATCAGAAAATTACTTGGCTCTACTTTTCAAAAAATGCTCAGAATCCTGCCATGTCTCACAACCTATGCTGCTGCCGCTCTAGCCCAAGCCATCTTTATTTTTTCCCAGTGCTATTATAATAGTCTCCTGACTGACTACCCCCTTTCCTTAACATTCATTTTTCAATTGCAATGTAATTCACATATCATACAATTCATCCTTTTAAATGTGCAATTCAGTGGCTTTGAGCATATTCTCAAAGTTTTGCAAGCACAACCACTATCTAATTTCAGAATATTTTCATCACTCCAGAAAGAAACCTCCTACCTGTCACTTCCCATACACTATCTTCCCACCATCAGCGCCCATCAACCAGTAATCTGCTTTCTGTTTCTATGAGTTTGCCTGCTCTATTCATTTCACATAAATGGATTCATACCATATGTGCTTTGTATATTTGACTTCTTTCACTTACCAAAAGTTTTCAGCATTCATCCAAGTTGCAGTAGGAATCAGCCCTTCATTCCTTTTTCTGGCTAATAGATCAATGTATGGATATACTATATTTTATTTACCCATTCATCAGTTGATGAGCACTTGGCTATTTCCACTTTTGGGCTATTGTGAACTGTGCTGCCAGGAACATTTGCGTATCAGTTTTTGCATGGAAATATGTTTTCAATTCTCTTAGGAATTATCTAGGAGTAGAACTTCTGGGTCATATGGCATTTTATGTTTAACTTTTTTATGAACTGTCGAATAACTTTCTAAAGTGCACTGTTTTACAGCTGCACCATTTTACATCCCCATCAGCAACGTATAAAGCTACTGTAAATTCTTAACACAGCAACTAGAGCTGTGGTATCCAGCAAGGTAGCCACTAGCCATATATAGCTACTGAGCATTTGAAATGTGTATAGTTCAAATTAAGATATGCTCTGAATGTAAAATATATGCCTGATTACCAAGACTTGGTATGAAAAAATAATGCAAAATGTCTCATTCATGATAGTTCATACTTTTTGCAATTTGAAAGTATATTTTTTTTATATTGGGTGAAATAAAATACTCAAATAATTTTACTTGCAATTGTTGTTTTTTAGTATGACTAACAGAAAATCTAAAATGCATAACTTACTAATTATATTTCTATGATATAATATTATATTCTATGATATTAAAGAATATAACAGTGAGCTGTGATGGACAGAGAAGCCTGTTGTGCTGCAGTTCATGGGCTGGCAAAGAATCAGACATGACTTAGCAACTAAACAGCAACAACAGCAACCATCCTTAAAGTATAGTATGATCATTCTTCAATGCGAAACACTCCAATAATTCATTTCACTCAGAATAAGGTCTGAAATTCTCATAACAGTCTATAGGGCCCTAACGGTCTGGACTGTTACCAAGTCCTACTATTGACCCATCTGCTCACTTCCTTTTGCCACACTGGCCTCCTCAGGGCCTTTGCACTTGCCATTTCCTCTGTCTGGCATGCTGTTCTCTAAGATACCCACTTTGCTTACTTCTATACTTTTGTCAAGATTCAGCAAAAATATTACCTTGTCAGTGAGGGTTTCCTGGCCACCCTATTATTTATATATCCTATCCCCTTTTCCTGACTTATTTTTCTTCATATCTGTTTATTACCATTTTATAAATATTAATTTATTGATTGATTCTCTTTCCCAAGAATACAATAAACTCTAACATATGATATTTGGCATGTTGTTTGCTACTGAATCTTCGGTGCTGAAAACAGAATCTGGAACATGATAGATTTTCCAAAGATATCTGTAGAATGAAATATGAGTAAGCAATAACTTATACAGTTATATGGAATTACTAGTTTTCATTATTGTTTTTCAAATGCTAAGTCATGTCCAACTCTTTGCAATCCCATGGACTGCAGCACGCCAGGGTTCCCAGTCCTCCATTGTCTCCCAGAGTTTGCTCAGATTCATGTCCATTGAATCAGTGATGCTGTCTAACCATCTTATCCTCTGCTGCTCTCTTCTCTTTTTGCCTTCAATCCTTCCCAGCATCAGAGTCTTTTCCAATGAATTGGCTCTTTGCATCAGATGGCCAAAGTACTGGAGCTTCAACTTTAGCATCTGTCCTTCCAGTGAATTTTCAGAGTTGTAGTTTTCATTATGATCTTCTTATAAATGAAAAACTGAAGCACCATATGCCAGGTGACGTGCTTGCCTCAGTCAAGGTTTTGGAGACTTCAACTTCAGAGTGCTCTGACCTCTGCCATCAAGCAGCCAAGACCTTAGGCCTTCCTTTACCTTTAAATTCATACAAAGCAGTTATCCAAATGCAAACTTTGAAAACACCTTTGCTGGTTATTAACAGATGGACAGATCATTGCAAAATACGAACAACTTTCTGCAAGCTAAAAGTTTGCTTCTGTAAGTGCATGTGCAGACAGACCACTCCAGAGAAGGCAAAAAACCCTCCTGAGGCCATTCAAATAACAGCACCTTCTCAGCTAATGTTTTCACCCACCATTTGAACCAAAGATTTCATATCTTCTAGTTTTACTAGGTGCTAGAACACAACACAAAACCTAAAGAGTATTCATCAAATTGAAAAGAAAAAAATTCAGGAAAGCAGAATCAATAGAGAAGAATAAGCTGAAGAATAAACTGAATTATTGGTATTTTTCCCTATTGTTCATTGAATAGTCGAGTTGACAATACTTATTGTGTTCATAGACTTTTATTGTAAGGAAGGTATTGGGAACTGGGAAGGCATGTTATCTTAGAAACAATCTCACAAATGCTGGCTAGATTCCCAGGCATCCACTAAGGCCCATTTAGAGGATGATGTAAGGAACTGTGAATGAGGGAAAGTAATGCTGGAGCATAAATATTTCTTTTAAATATAACACATACTTAAAACATCTCCAGAAGCTAAAATCTCTAAAACGCAGGTAGTTGTTGCCGTGCTTAATCCCTCAGTTGTGTCTGACTCTTTGAGATCCCATGGACTGTAGTCAGCCAGGCTCCTCTGTCCATGGCAATTCTCCAGGCAAGAATACTGGAGTAGATTGCCATGCCCTCTTCCAGGGGATTTTCCCAACCGAGCAATCAAACCCAGGTCTTCCACATTTCAGGCAGATTCTTTGCCATCTGATCTACCAGGGAAGCCCAAAACACTGGTAGTCTAAATTAAAAAAATAAAATAAAATTAGTGACACGCGGGTTGAGTTATGGTTTTAGAGTATGGGGGAGATTCTGTTTGAGACGTCAGCCACTTTCAAGGACTCTAGAGGCTGAGGTTATATGTCCTTATTGTGCCCACTTTGCTTCAAACTCAGAAGTATTCTTCCTCTGATAAAAATGTCTCAACCACAAACAAACCTCTTGTCCATCAGCTATCTTAGGTGTTTTCTTCAGGTCTATCATAGTGATTCTTTCTTTGACCTTCAAGCTTCTTTTTCAAGTTCTCAAAATCTGTTGACTTAAGCTTGAGACCATACTGTAACCAAGGAGTCAGGGATCAAATCACCCTATTTCCTGCTTACCCCAAGTATCCTCCCTACAGCAGGGCCTTCCAGTTGATTATTGTAGTCTTTGACTCTTTGGCCTCACCCCATCAAGGTCAAAGCTAAATTCTTTTTAGCTAGTGGGCTTAACAAATGCATTTCATGTCTCTGAGCTTCAGCAGTCTCATCTGTTAAGAGATGATCATAAAATGCAGCATAATGCTTATCAAGTCATGAAAAATTACAGGCACATAGACAGAAGGGGTACAATAAATGCTAGTTTTCCTCTCTTATCTCCTTTCTAATCTCCACCATGAAAACCCAGGAAAGTGAGGAAGCTGACACTCATGTGGAAACCCTGCTGCAGGAAGCAGAGCCTAAGAAGCCCACGTCCCCAAAGAGGTCCAGGTGTTCTTCCTCACTGTCCTGGCAGCAGTGGAAAGGTCCTGGGTCTGGGGTAGGACTGCGAGGTGCGGCACAGGCGGGTGCCGTGTGTGCGTGCGTGCGTGCCTGCGTGCGTGCTCAGTCATCTCCAACTCTTTGCGACTCTGCGGACTGTAGCCCTCTACTCTCCTCTGTCCATGGAATTCTCCAGGCGAGAATGCTGGAGTGGGTTGCCCTTTTCTTCTCCAGAGGATCTTCCTGACCCAGCGATCAAACCCATGTCTCCTGCATTGACAGGTGTATTCTTTACTGCTGAGCTACCTGGGAATCTCTATAGACTTGTTTACGCTGACCTGTACTAGGAAGATTACCAAGGGAGAAAAATGGATGCTGAAACCAGGCTTGATCTCTGTGTATCAAACCCAGTGTCCTAGCTCAGGATTGCAGTCAGTCTGGAGGAAGAGAAGCCTTTCGTCAAAAGGATTTGCCCAGAAGGACACCTTTTGGCAATTTCTCTGCCTGGAGAGGATATTCTTTCCAAGAGCAAAAAGACAGCATAGCCAACTGTTTAAAGAAGTTTAAAGAAGTTTAAAGAGCCTCACTGATCTCATTAGGAAAAAGGAATTTTCACTTTTTTGAAGAAGGAAGGATGAGGTCAGTCATGATCCATTTTTGGTATACAATGAATAGCTCTGTAATAGGTATTTGCAAGTAGCGGTTAATTATTAGAAATTGTCACATATAGGAGTTATTTTTATCAATAGTTAAATTTTAAACTCTGACTTTTTGTAGATCCAAATTGATAGAGGAAACACTTTTTACCATTTCCATATGTAGAACTGGAAGTCACAAGTTTTTTAATTAACCTTTTGATTTGCAGTAACTATAGATTCACATATGGGCTTCTCTGGTGGCTCAGTTCAGGTCAGTTCAGATGCTCAGTCGTGTCTGACTCTTTGCAACCAGCACACCAGGCCTCCCTGTCCATCACCAACTGCCGGATCCTACCTAAACCCGTGTCCATTGAGTCGGTGATGCCATCCAACCATCTCTTTCTCTGTCGTCCCCTTCTCCAACTGCCCTCAATCTTTACCAGCATCAGGGTCTTTTCAAATGAGTCAGCTCTTCACATCAGGTGGCCAAAGTATTGGAGTTTCAGCTTCAGCATCAGTCCTTCCAATGAATATTCAGGACTGATTTCCTTTAGGATGAACTGATTGGATCTCCTTGCAGTCCAAGGGACTCTCAAGAGTCTTCTCCAACACCACAGTTCAAAAGGCATTCAGCTTTCTTTATAGTCCAACTCTCACATCCATACATGTCTACTAGAAAAACCATAGCCTTGACTAGATGAACCTTTGTTGGCAAAGTAATGTCTCTGCTTTTTCATATGCTGTCTAAGTTGGTCATAACTTTTCTTCCAAGGAGTAAGCATCTTTTAATTTCATGGCTGCAATCACTATCTGCAGTGATTTTAAAGCCCCCCCCAAATTAAGTCAGCCACAGTTTCCACTGTTTCCCCATCTATTTGCCATGAAATGATGGGACCAGATGCCATGATCCGGTGGCTCGGGGTAAAGAATCCGTCTGCAATGCTGGAGACATGGGTTTGATCCCTGGGTCTGGAAGATCCCCTGGAGAAAGAAATGGAAATGCACTCCAGTATTCTTGCCTGGGAAATCCTATGGACAGCGGAACCTGGTGGGCTACAGTCCATGGGGTTGCAAAAGAGTGGGACATGACTTAGCAACTAAACACACACACACACAGATTCACATATGCTTGTAAGAAATCATTCAGGGAGAGTGTGTGTCTCCTTTACCAGTTGACCCTAGGACTAAACCTTATAAAACTGTAGTTCAATACCATAGTAGGATACTGACACTGTTAGGGTCCAGATACAGGGCATTGCCATCACCCCAAGGATCACTCATCATGCTCTTTAATAGCTACACCCTCACCCACTCCTTAAACTCTAGCAAACACTAATCTGTTTTCCATTTCTATAATTTGATCATTTCAAGGTTGTTATATAAATGTAGTCATACCCTGTAGATATTTGTGGGTTGATTTTTGGTTTTCTTTTACTAAACATAAAGAGACTGATTATGGAATTTGATCAAAGTTGTCTCATGGATCAATACCTTCTTTTTATTGCTGAGTATTATTCCAGTACATGGAATGACCTCAGATTGTTTGACCATTCACCCCTTGAAAGGCATAAGGGCTATTACCACCTTTTGGCTACTGCAAATAGACATTTTCTGCTATAAGCATTTGTGTATAGGTTTCTGTGTGAGCACACACCATCATTTTTCTGAGATAATTGCTCAGGAATGCTAGGTCATATGCTAAGTGCAAGTTTGGTTTTTTAATAAACTACTGTTATTTTTTCCAGAGTGGCTTAACATTCCCACCAACAATGTACAAGTGATCCAGTTTCTCCACACCATTGTCAGCATTAATTTTGTCACTACCTTACATTTTACCTTTCTTAAAGGTACATGGTAATATCTCATGGTGGTTTTAATCTGTATTCCTCTGCTGGCTAATGATATTAAACACCCACATCCACAAAAGCCCTCCTATGAAAGTCTTTTGTCTAGACAGTTGTTAGTGAAGAAGGACGAGACTGTTCAGTATGGGGTATGTGTGTGTTTGTGTAGAAGGCAGTCAATTCTTGGAGCTGTGAGTCAAATGCACAGACATTTCGGGGATCATTATTTATATAATCCATTCAGGGTGACCCAGATCTTAAAGCTAAAGTTTAGATTGCAAACACTCTTTACACTGTCAGAAGCCTTGAAATATCTTAGTTAAAGGAACAGGTGTTTCAAATATCATATAAAAATACTGGAAGCAGAATATGTTGTGGTGGCTTGTAAGAATTCATTAGTAGTTGTGACAAGAGAGATGGTTGGGTTGTTGGATTTCATACACACTATCTTGATGGGATGGGTAGTTAATTTCAGAGTTACTAGGACAAGAGGTGAGATGGGATCACTCCCACAAGACTGCATGTTCCCATAGAGCAGGGGCTGTGTTGCACTCTCCAGGGCCTGACCTACAGTAAGTAGTTAATATACTTGTTGAATAAGTGCAAAACAATTAGAAAACAAAACAGTGTTTTGTCCTATAATCACTGATCCCTCCCAAAATTAAACCAAAAAAAGGCCACTTCTATTGCATAGATAGGCATTTCTTTTAAGTTAATTAAAGCATATACTCAGAAGATATCTCTGGGGGACTTCCTAGGAAAGAGTCATTATCTATCACATCAACTCCTATAAAAAGAATGATTCAAAAAAAAAAAAAAAAGAATGATTCATCAATAAAGAATTTTACATTTCCTGAAAGTGAAAGAGATGTATTTGATAAACACAGGTGAAGACCCAAGCCTACCTTCTTCTTCTTTAACCACTTTTTTCTTTTCCTTTCCTATTATTGACACTGGACATTTTCCAGGCCCACAGCTGTACCCTTTACAGAAATGCATTCACATTTCTTGTAAGGTTATGAATATATTGATCTGGCCAGCCAGCAGAGGCTGATATGCTATTCATGCTCAGCAAATACCAAGTGCATCTTTTGAGCTTTACCAGGAAACCAAATGCCAGTAGGAGCCTTGGCTGTGAATTTAACATCTGACTCTGCTGGGATTGGGGGAAAGTGGGAAGGACATTTTGAGCATTTTTATCTGAAGTTCCCCTCTTACACCTCCCCACCCTCATCACACATCATTACTCTTTGTGCTAAGTCCCTGTGTAGGAATTCCCTGGTGGTTCAGATAGTAAAGAATCTGCTTGCAGTGCAGGAGACCCAGGGTCAGGAAAATCCCCTAGAGAAGGGAATGGCAATCCCATTCCAGTATTCTTGCCTGGAGAATTCCATGGACAGAGGAGCCTGGTGGGAAAGTGTCCACGGGTCTCAAAGAATTGGACATGACTAAGTGATTAACACTTCACTGTTTTGCTAGAGGTGATGAAGGTAGAAGCCACAGCTCTCAAAATGCATTTGCTTTATAAAGGAGAGATTATTCACCGGGTATCCATTGCCCCCACCCACTCAGGCTAGCAATCTCCTAGAAACTGTGTGCAAAGTGATATCTATTTCTGCACCTATAAACTTTCTAAGGAGAGGGTCTTGGGAGTTTTGTTAAATCTTTCAAGTAGCACACAATCTATACAAATGCGTTGCACACTTAGATAGTTGATGTAGAGATAAAGATGGTAGAAAGGGATGATGATGCTGCCAATATATCTATTATGTTATTCAATCATCAAGTCATGTCTGACTCTTGTGACCCCATGGACTGCAGCCCATCAGGATCCTCTGTCCATGGGATTTCCCAGGCAAGAACACTGGAGCGGTTTGACATTTCCTTCTCCAGGGGATCTTCCAGACCCAGGGATGGAACCTGTTTCTCCTGCATTGGCAGGGGGTTTCTTTACCACTGAGCCACCTTGAAAGCCCCTTGGAAAACATTACAAAAGTTTTTATAAATCAGTTAAATGTTGTAATATTAGGGATCCTGGAGCAAACTCAAACTTCAGAATTCATTAGAAATTGATCTTTTATTTTCAACAGGGGAAGAATGTTTTGATTATAAGGTAATATAGTATAGTCATAATCAATATATCTCTCATCAGCTCTTTTCTCTCCCAACTTTCCTAATTTTAAATTCCTAAGTATTTCGAGAGCAGGGTAACACATCTGTTCCATATTCACTTATATTTAATTTGTTGTGATGTTTAGTATGAGCTATTAGAAGTTCCAGATACTTTTAAGCTTTTATGGAGGACATTAAGGTTTCTTTTTTCTTTTGAATAAGAGTGGAGAATTTTACAAAGAATAGACACAATTCAAATCTCCAAAGATTCTAGTTTAATTTGAAATTCAAATACTTCAAGTGGATTTTGAGACTTGCCACAGTGCATCCTTCCAGCATTCCATTTGAGGATCTCAAGAGGTCCTATTTTCTAGCCCACTGTGGTATCTGTTTGCTTTTAATATGAAGATGTATGTTTCAATGAACCCTGTAATTTTATTGAACAGTGGCATTCTTCCTAAAATTAAGTTTGAAAACTCAAATAGATCTCAGAGCTAAGTATTAGAAAGTGACTTCTTGAACCAGGACAGAGATAAATTAATTTTAACTTTTCAAAAAGTCTCTAAAGTGAAGTCGCTCAGTTGTGTCCAACTCTTTGAGACCCCATGGACTGTAGTCTACCAGGCTCATACGTACATGGGATTTTCCAGGCAAGAATACTGGAATGGGTTGCCATTTCCTTCTCCAGGGGATCTTCCTGACCCAGGGATCGAACCCTGGTCTCCCTCACATTGTAGATGACAGCCTACAATGCTTTACTGTCTGAGCCACCAGGGAAGTTCAAAAAGTGTCTTAAGTGCCATTTATTCTCATCATGAATGTAAAATGGATTTAGCAACTCTAATGTAACCAACGAGACAAAACAAAAAAAATGGAGTGTATTATTTGTTCATAATTTAGACAAAGCAGAGTAAGTCCTAGGATTAGAGAGCCAAAGGCAAACATTATCCATCATTTTACTAATTTCTTAAACTGATTGTTTCATCTTCCAGCTCTTTCCCCCCTCAGTCACCAACTGATAGATGAGTTATAAGATCTTGTCTCATATTTCTTAATAATATTTTAAATTAGCCCACTGCTTACACGTCAGATGCCCATAAGAAGTTTGAAAAATGAATAGGCAAGGGAATATTAATCTTTTGAAAGTAAATGGATGTGAATTCAAAGGTAGAATATGCTACGTTGCATTGAGATCTCTACTCAAATCTCTTCTTGGTTCAGTCTTCCGTGGTTATTTCATTAAAAATGTAATGATTCATGAGCATGCTTTGCCTCTTTAGAAGGGTATATCTTATGCAGAATCTTACCTAGATTCTGAAGAGCTTTGAAGTTGGAGAGAAGAGAGAGTGATAGTAACAAAGTTGTAATAAATAAAGTCAGATGATGGAGGGGTGATTTGAGCAAAGGTGCTAATGACTCAGCTGGTGGGAGCCTAGGAAAGATGACTAGGACCTGAGTAGAGGTTGGGATAACAGCTAATATGCTTAAGAGTGCTTGTCCTGTGCCAGGCACTGTTCTAAATGCTTTATATGTATTAATTTATATAATCTTTGGATTATATATATTGTACATTATATATTGTGTATAATATATATGATATAATAGGTTATATATATTATATATAATCTTTGAGATTGGATGCAATCTCAAAAACAACAGAATGATCTCTGTTCATTTCCAAGGCAAACCATTCAATATCATGGTAATTCAAGTCTATGCCCCAACCAGTAACGCCAAAGAAGCTGAGGTTGAACAGTTCTATGAAAATCTACAAGACCTTCGAGAACAAACACCCAAAAAAGATGTCCTTTTCATTATAGGGGACTTGAATGCAAGAGTAGTAAGTCAAGAAAAACCTGGAGTAACAGGCAAATTTGGCCTTGGAGTACAGAATGAAGCAGGGCAAAGGCTAATAGAGTTCTGCCAAGAGAACACACTGGTTATAGCAAACACCCTCTTCCAACAACACAAGAGAAGACTCTACACATGGACATCACCAGACGGTCGACACTTAAATCAGACTGATTATATTCTTTGCAGACAAAGATGGAGAAACTCTATATAGTCAGCAAAAACAAGACTGGGAGCTGACTGTGGCTCAGATCATGAACGCCTTATTGCCAAATTCAGACTTAAATTGAAGAAAGTGGAGAAAACCACTAGACCATTCAGGTATGACCTAAATCAAATCCCTTATGACTACACAGTGGAAGTGAGAAATAGATTTAAGGGACTAGATCTGATAGACAGAGTGCCTGATAAACTATGGATGGAGGTTCGTGACGTTGTACAGGAGAGAGGAATCAAGACCATCCCCAAGGAAAAGAAATGCAAAAAAGCAAAATGGCTGTCTGAGGAAGCCTTACAAATAGCTGTGAAAAGACAGGAAGTGAAAAGCAAAGGAGAAAAGGAAAGATATTCCCATTTGAATGCAGAGTTCCAAAGAATAGCAAGGACAGATAAGAAAGCCTTCTTCAGCAATCAAAGCAAAGAAATAGAGGAAAACAATAGAATGGGAAAGACTAGAGATCTCCTCAAGAAAATTAGAGATACCAAGGGAACATTTCATGCAAAGATGGGCTCAATAAAGGACAGAAATGGAAGGGACCTAATGGAAGCAGAAGATATTAAGAAGAGGTGGCAAGAATACACAGAACTGTACAAAAAAGATCTTCATGACCCAGATAATCACTATGGTGTGATCACTCACCTAGAGTCAGACATCCTGGAATGTGAAGTCAAGTGGGCCTTAGGAAGCATCGCTACAAATAAAGCTAGTGGAGGTGATGGAAGTCCAGCTGAGCTATTTCAAATCCTGAAAGATGACGCTGTGAAAGTGCTGCACTCAATATGTCAGCAAATATGGAAAACTCAGCAGTGGCCACAGGACTGGAAAAGGTCAGTTCTCATTCCAGTCCCAAAGAAAGGCAATGCCAAAGAATGCTCAAACTACTGCACAATTGCGCTCATCACACACGCTAGCAAAATAATGCTTAAAATTCTCCAAGCCAGGCCTCAGCAATAGGTGAACCGTGAACCTCCAGATGTTGAAACTGGTCTTAGAAAAGGCAGAGGAACCAGAGATCAAATTGCCAACATCCAATGGATCATTGAAAAAGCAAGAGAGTTCCAGAAAAACATCTATTTCTGCTTTATTGACTATGCCAAAGCCTTTGACTATGTGGATCACAATAAACTGTGGACAATTATGAAGGGGATGGTAATACCAGGCCACCTGACCTGCCTCTTGAGAAACCTGTATGCACGTCAGAAAGCAACAGTTAGAACTGGACATTTAACAGCAGACTAGTTCCAAATAGGAAAAGGAGTTAAGTCAAGGCTGTATATTGTCACCCTGCTTATTTAACTTATATGTAGAGTACATTGTGAGAAACACTGGGCTGGAGGAAGCACAAGCTGGAATCAAGATTGCTGGGAGAAATATCAATAACCTCAGATATGCAGATGACACCACCCTTATGGTAGAAAGTGAAGAAGAACTAAAGAGCCTCTTGATGAAAGTGAAAGAGGAGAGTGAAAAAGTTGGCTTAAAGCTTAATATTCAGAACACTAAGATCATGGCATCCAGTCCCATCACTTC
Source organism: Dama dama (assembly GCF_033118175.1). Classification (NCBI taxonomy): domain Eukaryota; kingdom Metazoa; phylum Chordata; class Mammalia; order Artiodactyla; family Cervidae; genus Dama; species Dama dama. The sequence continues at coordinate 29,210,850 of NC_083705.1, forward strand.
ATGGCAGGTAGATGGGGAAACAGTGTAAACAGTGGCTGACTTTATTTTGGGGGGCTCCAAAATCACTGCAGATGGTGAGTGCAGCCATGAAATTAAAAGACTCTTACTCCTTGGAAGAAAAGTTATGACCAACCTAGACAACATTTTAAAAAGCAGAGACATTACTTTGCCAATAAAGGTCCATCTAGTTAAGGCTATGGTTTTTCCAGTAGTCATGTATGGATGTGAGAGTTGGACTATAAGGAAAGCTGAGTGCAGAGGAATTAATGCTTTTGAACTGTGGTGCTGGAAAAGACTCTTGAGAGTCCCTTGGACTGCAAGGAGATCCAACTAGTCCATCCTAAAAGAGATCAATCCTGGTGTTCATTGGAAGGACTGATGTTGAAGCTGAGGCTCCAATACTTTGACCACCTGATTCGAAGAGCTGACTCATTGGAAAAGACCCTGATGCTAGGAAAGATTGAGGGCAGGAGGAGAAGGGGACGACAGAGGATGAGATGGTTGGATGGTATCACTGACTTGATGGACATGGGTTTGGGTGGACTCCAGGAGTTGGTGATGGACAGGGAGGCCTGGCATGCTGCCGGTCATGGGGTCACAGAGTCAGACACGACTGAGTGACTGGACTGAACTGAACTGAACTGGTATAATCTTTACAACAACCCTATGAAGTTACTATTAATATCCTCTATTCCAGATGAATATCAACAACCTCAGATATGCAGATGACACTACCCTTACAACAGAAAGCAATGAGGAACTAAGGAGCCTCCTGATGAAGGTGAAAGTCAGTTAAGTCCCTCAGTCATGTCCAACTCCTTGAGACTTCAGGGACTGCAGGCAGGGCTTCCCTGTCCATCACCAACTCCTGGAATGGAAAGCCTTGCTTAAAATTCAACATTCAAAAAATGAAGGTCATGGCATCTGGTCCCATCACTTCATGGCAAATAGATGGGGAAACAGTGGAAGCAGCAACAGACTTTATTTTCTTAGATTCCAAAATCACTGCAGATGGTGACTGCAACCAGGAAATTAAAAGACACTTGCTCCTTGGAAGAAAAGGTATGACAAACCTAGGCAGCATATTAAAGCAGGAATAGAAGGAACATACCTCAACATAATAAAAGCTATATATGACAAACCCACAGCAAGTATTACCCTCAATGGTGAAAAATTGAAAGCATTTCCCCTAAAATCAGGAACAAGACAAGGCTGCCCACTCTTACCACTACTATTCAACATAGTTTTGGAAGTTTTGACCACAGCAATCAGAGCAGACAAAGAAGTGAAAGGAATCCAGATAGGAAAAGAAGAAGTTAAACTCTCGCTGTTTGCAGATGACATGATCCTCTACATAGAAAACCCTAAAGATTCTACCAGAAAATTACTAGAGCTAATCAATGAATATAGTAAAGTTGCAGGATATAAAATTAACCCACAGAAATCCCTTGCATTCCTATATACTAACAATGAAAAAACAGAAAGAGAAATTAAGGAAACAATACCATTCACCATTGCAACAAAAAGAATAAAATACTTAGGAGTATATCTACCTAAAGAAACAAAAGACCTATGCATAGAAAACTATAAAACACTGATGAAAGAAATCAAAGAGGACACAAACAGATGGAGAAACATACCATGTTCATGGATTGGAAGAATCAATATTGTCAAATTGGCTATTCTACCCAAAGCAATCTATAGATTCAATGCAATCCCTATCAAGCTACCAACGGTATTTTTCACAGAACTAGAACAAATAATTTCACAATTTGTATGGAAATACAAAAAACCTCGAATAGCCAAAGTAATCTTGAGAAAGAAGAATGGAACTGGAGGAATCAACCTGCCTGACTTCAGACTCTACTACAAAGCCACAGTCATCAAGACAGTATGGTACTGGCACAAAGACAGAAATATAGATCAATGGAACAGAATAGAAAGCCCAGAGATAAATCCACGAACCTATGGACACCTTATCTTTGACAAAGGAGGCAAGGATATACAATGGAAAAAAGACAACCTCTTTAACAAATGATGCTGGGAAAACTGGTCAACCACTTGTAAAAGAATGAAACTAGAACACTTTCTAACACCATACACAAAAATAAACTCAAAATGGATTAAAGATCTAAATGTAAGACCAGAAACTATAAAACTCCTAGAGGAGAACATAGGCAAAACACTCTCCGACATAAACCACAGCAAGATCCTCTATGACCCACTTCCCAGAATATTGGAAATAAAAGCAAAACTAAACAAATGGGACCTAATGAAACTTAAAAGCTTTTGCACTACAAAGGAAACTATAAGTAAGGTGAAAAGACAGCCCTCAGATTGGGAGAAAATAATAGCAAATGAAGAAACAGACAAAGGATTAATCTCAAAAATATACAAGCTCAATTCCATAAAAATAAATGACCCAATCACAAAATGGGCCAAAGAACTAAACAGACATTTCTCCAAAGAAGACATACAGATGGCTAACAAACACATGAAAAGATGCTCACCATCACTCATTATCAGAGAAATGCAAATCAAAACCACAATGAGGTACCATTACACACCAGTCAGGATGGCTGCTATCCAAAAGTCTACAAGCAATAAATGCTGGAGAGGGTGTGGAGAAAAGGGAACCCTCTTACACTGTTGGTGGGAATGCAAACTAGTACAGCCACTATGGAAAACAGTGTGGAGATTTCTTAAAAAACTGGAAATAGGACTGTCATATGACCCAGCAATCCCACTTCTGGGCATACACACCAAGGAAACCAGATCTGAAAGAGACACGTGCACCCCAATGTTCATCGCAGCACTGTTTATAATAGCCAGGACATGGAAGCAACCTAGATGCCCATCAGCAGATGAATGGATAAGGAAGCAGTGGTACATATACACCATGGAATATCACTCAGCCATTAAAAGAATTCATTTGAATCAGTTCTAATGAGATGGATGAAACTGGAGCCCATTATACGGAGTGAAGTAAGCCAGAAAGATAAAGAACATTACAGCATACTAACACATATATATGGAATTTAGAAAGATGGTAATGATAACCCTATATGCAAAACAGAAAAAGAGACACAGATGTACAGAACAGACTTTTGAACTCTGGGAGAAGGTGAGGGTGGGATGTTGTGAAAGAACAGCAAGTATATTATCTATGGTGAAACAGATCACCAGCCCAGGTGGGATGCATGAGACAAGTGCTCGGGCCTGGTGCACTGGGAAGACCCAGAGGAATCGGGTGGAGAGGGAGGTGGGAGGGGGGATTGGGATGGGGAATATGTGTAAATCTATGGCTGATTCATATCAATGTATGACAAAACCCACTGAAAAAAAAATAAATAAAGGAAATCAGTTCTGAAAATAAATAAATAAAACGCAGAGACATTACTTTACTAATCCTGTCCTTTTGAGAGTCCCTTGGACTGCAAGGAGATCAAACCAGTCCATCCTAAAGAAAATCAGTCCTAAATATTCATTGGAAGGACTGATGCTGAAGCTGAAGCTTTGGCCACATTATGCAAAGAGCTGAGTAATTAGAAAAGACTTAGCTGCTGGGAAAGATTGAAGGCAGGAGGAGAAGGGGATGACACAGTATGAGATGGTAAGATGGCATCACTGACTTGACGGACATGAGTTTGAGCAAACTCTGAGAGATGGTGAAGGACAGGGGGAATCCTGGCGTGCTGCAGTCCATAGGGTCACAAAGAGTTGGACATGACTGAGGGACTGAATAACAGCATTTCCAGATGAATAAACTGAAGCGTGGAGAGGGAGACGTTCAATGACAAGTCCAAGGTCGTGCAGCCATCAAAAAGGAGAGCTGGAATTAAATTCTGGCTCAAGGCTTTGCACTTACCCTCTGCACCATGCTTTCCCTCATTTGCTACAGGAGAGATATTTAAGGAAAGAGGGGTTAGACTTGCTGAAAACAGAGAATTCAGTTTTCCAAATGCCTGGAGGTAAAAAGGCAGAGGAAGTTCCCTGCGACCCCTTTCTTTCATGTGCTCTGTCACCAAAAATTCTCTCTTACTAAAAGACAAACAGAGGGATAGAGTTTATTCAGCCAATCAAAAACTATAAAAATTGATTTTCTAACATTGGAGGTCATATGCATGCATGTGCACTAAGTCACTTCAGTCATGTCCAACTCTACCGACCCGATGGACTGTAGCCCGCCAGGCTCCTCTGGATATGGGATTCTTCAGGCAGGAATAATGAGTGGGTTGCCATGCCCTCCTCCAGGGGATCTTCCCAACCCAGTTATTGAACCTGCATTTCTTATATCTCCTACATTGGCAGATGGGTTCCTTACCACTAGTGCCACCTAGGAAGGCCCTGGATGTTGTATAAGTATTCCAGAAAAGTTAGGAAACACAAAATCAGTTTTACAACCAAAGAATGCATTGTTCCCAAGTAGTAGCAGCAGGATGATAAAGAAAGCTTTACAATGAAAGGGTCATAAAATAAAAATTCCCTAACAGATGCTTGTGAGAACAGTGACTACAATGCCCAATCAACACAACTGCACAAGAAATGAAGTCATTGAAACAGTGATGTTTGTGTATTGTAGGAAACAGGGGAGCTGAATTTTTGTTTTATGGAGCCTCTATTTTAGTGTAATAAAGGGCAATCTGAGAATTCTGGGGAAATGTCAAGGGGCTTCCCATGATGGTCTGGATGTATGGAAGGTAACTCCTCTTCCAGGGACAGAGCAGTGCCCATCTGTCCTCTGACTCCCTCCCTCTGTCCTTGTGAAATGACTGACTCAGAGGCAAGTAAGGCATACTTGGAATCACCATTTCTGGCCTCATCTAAAGTAAGCTTGTCTTAGAGTATTTCTAGAAATGTTCTGGTCATGCTTGGTTTTACTTTTTGGTTCAATGGAAACACAGATTATTATCTTTGCTTCAAAGGAATGCCCCAGGCTAGAGGTAAAGATGCAGGACCTATGTTCCCAGTGGGGACATTTGGTAATTTTGTGGCAAATGATTTGGCACCTTGGAATCCTAACCACCCCCACTGATATTTCTGCAGTCAGTAGTCAGTACCACCCCACCTACTTCCCCAAGTGAACACTTTCAGAGGTAATCACTTAACATTCCTCTGGTTCACACGTTCCTGAAGTAAAAGTATGCTATGGATTCCAAGGGTGAAAAAGCATCAGTTCATTGACATTTTTGAAACAATGACTACAAACTTACCTGAATCATGCCCTAAATTGCTGAATGCAACAAAGACAACATCCACTGAAGTGGGCTTGATCCTCATAATACAATGCTCAAGAACCTAGCAAACCCCTGGTGAAATAGCAGGGAAGGACTGTGTCCTTGCTCCCAGCTTGAAAGATATAAACCCCAATCCATAAAACATATTCTAACAGCATGCATGAAATATATACTATTTTTAAGGTCACTCATCAAAAGAGTGTGAGCTAACTCTGGGAGATAGTGAAGGACAGGGAAGCCTCGCACACTGCAGTCCATGGAGTTGCAAACAGTCAGGCATGACTTCGTGAGTAAAAGACATCAAAGGAGGATATTGGTATACATTAGAAAAGGGGTCTCCAGCCTCCATGATTTAATGCCTGATGATCTGAGGTAGAGCTGATGTAATAATAATAGAAATAAAGCACACAATAAATGTAATGCATTTGAATCATCCCAAAACCATCCCCCAGCCCCTGGCCTGTGTCTTCCATGAAGCCAATCTCTGGTGCCAAAAAGGTTGGGGAATCATGTATTAGAATAGTTAATGTGATTTTTAGACAAATCTATGAAAAGGTACATTATTCTCAAAAAAAAAAAAAAAAACAATAATGATCACCTGGATCAAGGCGTGAGGATGGTGAAGACAGTAGTAGTTAGTGTAGATACATTTTTTTAAGGACAGAAGCCACACCTTATCCTTCTATACATTAAAACTTGTTTCTTCTTTTAAAAAGGCATTCATGCCTCATTCCCATTTTCAAAATTAAATTATGTTTTGATAAGAATAGTTAGAAAAATTAATATTCTTTTCCTTGAGATTATAGTGAAAAGAAATTTTAATAGGAGAGAAAAATAGAGTATCGTGGCCCATAACAAGTACTTTCTGAATGAGTGAATGAAGAAATGAATGAATAGATGCAAAGAGGAATAAATGAAGGGCTTTTCAGCATGCCATGGCAAGAACCTGAGAGTGGACAGGTACAAATTTCCTAAAAGAGAAATCCTTGAGTGAGTTGTAGAGTAGATGGTTTGAGGTAAGAGCAAGTAAAACCACCCTGAAACAACAAAAGCTCCAAAAAGCCACAGCTAAGGTAGCTCTCTCACTCTTAGTCATCTCTAAAATGGGAATAAGGCCTCAGAAAGCAGTCAGGATCAAAGGAGTTCAAAGGCTTAAGCCATCTAATACAAAACTGGCCCACAGAAGGCAGTTGATCAAATAAATGACCTCCACATCATCTTTTCCTTCCCCAGCAAGGAAAAGAAGATGCTTGCCTGCAGCTTGTCTAGAGTTGGAATCAGTAAACATCAGTTCAATACAAAAGCAGACTTCTGTGGTTTAACCACAACCAACTCATTTATTTATTTTCCATTTAGTTTGATGAAAATGAATACCTAAGCCATCAAATTGGGCCTCCAAGAAAAAAAAAGTGAAAGTGCAAGTCGCTCAGTCATGTCCAACTCTTTGCAACCCCATGCACTATACAGTCCATGGAATTCTCCAGGCCAGAATACTGGAGTGGGTATCCTTTCCCTTCTTCAGAAGATCTTCCCAACCCAGGGATCGAACCCAGGTCTCCCACATTGCAGGCAGATTCTTTACTTTACCCAGAACATTATGATAATTTGATGTAACTTATAAATGAAATTTCTGGATTCTTTTAATTCCCCCTTTATGGCAGACCAAAACTAATTGGGCAATCATTTCATATTCATGTCTTCGGATGGTACTTATGTGCAAGTAAAGGAGTTATGTGCACGGAGTTCATGTGTGCTGCTAAAAATCCACTGGAGATCTTCCCAGTTTCCAACATTGACTCGTGATGTTTCTACTGCAACTGTGTTTTCAGTTTTCAGTTCTTTGGGGGTAAGATCTGTGTACAGAGGTGACAAGGATGATGTATGAATGGGCATGTGTGAGGACGGAGAGAAGGAGGGTATGAACATCATAGACTCAAACAGATGAGTAGAGAACATGGGGCCAGGGCGTCACTGCAGGTGAGAGGATCCTGGAGGTCTCTTCTCAAAGGCATCTTCCATTGAACATAATCAGGTGGACACTTGCTTGTTACTAAGCTTCTCTTTTAAAATGTAAAACATACCTACTTTTTCTTTTTCAGCAAAACATGTTTAAATGTTCTTTTCTAGCCTCCTCATTTTACTTGTGAGGAAATAGAGGCCTTGAGAGGCAGAATGCCTTGCCTCTGCCACACAGCTTATTAGTGGGAACCTAGGTACCCCAGTTGCCAGCTCAATGCTTCATGGCAGCCTTCTCTATGCATGTTAACCTGACCAAATTACTGAGCATAGAGTCAGGCATGCTGAAAGTGCTGGTGAGCATTTCACAAATTGTAGCACACGATCCCATCCCACACTGCTCTTTTCTAGGCCATGTCTTCGTGCTGCTAAATGCAATGGCCAATCACCATCTCCATTTTAATAGAATATTCAGCAGCAGTGAATTAACTAGTTGATCACTCTTTCCTTTGGGAAGTATTTTTTGCATCTTGATTCCAACATACCAAGTTTCAAACTTATGCCTTCAGCACCAGTCTCTCCTTTAAATTCAAGACCTGTACATAACTGCGTATGTGACATCTCCACTAAGATATCTGTTGGGCACATGAGAGTTAAATGACCAAAACTGAACCATTGACCTGTGTTTCTCTCTGTGATCTCTATCTCAAATACGTTATATTTAGTTAATAGCTCAGATTAAAAAAAAAAATTTGGTGTCCTTGAGCACCTCTGATCGAGTCTACCTACTTATACCACCACCCCAAACATCCTGAAACTAACAACATCTTACAACCCCCACCACTGCCAATAGAGGCTGTGTCTACTACCCTGGGAACAGAACAATCTTATCTGCTGGGTCTTCCTCTTCCTCACTATGGCTTATTCTTCCCACAGCAAACTGATTCTTTAAAATTCAACTCAGAGCATTTCACTTATCTGCTTAAAACTAAACTCTAATACTTTCCCATCTCTCCTAGGGAAAACAAAAGACAATTTTTACCATTACCTGCAACTCACTACATTATCAAAACTCTGGCTTCCTCCCTAAGTTAATGAGCTGCACATAACCTCCTTACCCACTGAGATTCTATAACCTGAGCTGGCTTGCTGCTCCTTAAATATGCCAGGCATATTTTTGCCTCACCTTGATAAGAAACTGCATTATTAAGAAATAGACAGTTCAAATGGGTAGAGAGGGGAAAATCAGAAATCAAGAAAATAGGATTGCTTTCGGAGTGCAGTGTTGGAAGTCAATAAGTGTTAAGATATTCATAGTCTTAAACAAAATGAAACTAGAATGAAAACAATTTGGCATGATTAGATTTGATTATTAGTGGGATGTGAGGGATAAAGGAAAAAAGGAACCAAAGTGATTCTTGTGTTTTTTAATGCGGTCGCTGGGAATGGTGATCATGCTTAGTTTACCTCCTTGGGTTCAACTAGGCTGAGTAGGAGCTAAGAGTGCCTACCAGTCTAAGGAATATTAGTAACTGCACAGTGTAAATACTGGGAAATAGTTATCTATTTTAAACACTTAAGCAATTTTCAACATTAGGAACTCAAGTTGCCTTCATTTAGAATATATAAACATAATTTTTTTTTACTCTCAAAAATGAATTTTCATTTTGATGGACAAAATTAAGCTGCATTGATTTAAAAAAGAACAATAACAACAACTAAGGCAAGAGATTGTGCCTCAGGTGTTTCCTTAGATACAGCTGTGGCTAAGAGCTTACTCATTTCTGGCAATTGAAAGAAGATTCTCAATATATAATTATCTATTCTCTGCTTTTCTATTAATATGTGGGTGGAGATTAATACCTAAAGGAGCCACTTTTCTATAAATCATGGATATGCTTGAGCAAGGAATGAAAAGTGTTTATTAAAATCCAAAGTCATCCTTTAGAAACTTTTTTTGATGGGTTTGTAGCCTGAATATGCTTTGATTTCAATACACAGTAAAAATGAATCTTGCAACTGAGAAAGCTCATGAGCAGCAGTTTGAAGGACATGGGTCCAGAAGACCTATCTGGTAGCTAACAGGAGTCTCTGGACTATACTCCGAGTTCTCATCCTGACCTGGGGAGTGGGTGCAGCAAAGATGACTGGTTTGGCCAGTCTTGTTGGGCCCTCTTTTACACCTTCCCTAAAACCATGTTCACCATATTAGTTTTTCCTTCCTTTGGCCACATCAACATTTAACTGACTGGACTTTCCCCAGGGAATCTGTCACTTTCCTCCCTGCCTCCACCAGACCAGACGGAAAAAGTTCCATGTACAAAATAAGGAGAATAGGAGGGATAACTCAGGTGTTTGGGACTAACATATACACACTACTATACATAAAATAGATAACCTGGGGGGAGGGAGGCTCCAGAGGGATGGGACATATGTACACACATAGGTGATTCATTTTGTTGTGCAGCAGAAACTAACACAGCATTGTAAAGCAACTAGTCTAACAAGACAATTTAAAAATAATAAAATAGGTTAACAACAAGGAACTACCGTAGACCACAGGAAACTATACCTAACATTTTGTAGTAACCTATAAGGGAAAAGAATCTGAAAAATAAAAAAAAATACACACACACACACATACACATTTGTATAACTGAATCACTTTGCTTACACCTGAAACTAACATATTGTAAATCAACTATACTTTAATTAAAAGTAAAATAAAATATCGCATTTTTGAAATTCAATGAGTTTTTTATGTTAAGGTGAAATTCACACATAGTAAAATGTACACTGAACTGTGTAATGTAAAATGTAAACTGAACTGTGAGACTCTCTCAAGTTTGATGTATATATGTTACACCCCTAAGTATGAAGTATATCTATCATCCCAGAAGTTGTTCTCTTGCTGTTCCCATTAATATATCCCTATTTCTCCATGAACTACTACTCTAGTGGAGAAATAATTCTCAAAAGAATGAAGAGACAGAGTCTAAGCAAAAACAACACCCAGTTGTGAATGTGACTGGTGATAGAAGCAAAGTATGATGCTGTAAAGAACAATATTGCATAGGAACCTGGAATGTTAGGTTGATGAATCAAGGGCAAATTTGAAGTGGTCAAACAGGAGATGGCAAGAGTGAATGTCGACATTTTAGGAATCAGTGAACTAAAATGGACTGGAATGTGTGAATTTAAATCAGATGACCATTATACCTACTAGGTGTGTAAGAATCCCTTAGAAGAAATGGACTAGCCATCATAGTCAACAAAAGAGTCTGAAATGCAGTACTTGGATGCAATCTCAAAAATAATCTCTGTTTGTTTCCAAGGCAAACCATTCAATACCACAGTAATCCAAGTCTATGCATTGACCAGGGATGCTGAAGAAGCTGAAGTTGAACAGTTCTATGAAAATCTACAAGACATTCTAGAACTAACACCCAAAAAAGATGTCCTTTTCATTAGAGGGGGCTGGAATGCAGAAGTAGGAAGTCAAGAAACACCTGGAGTAACAGGCAAATTTGGCCTTGGAGTACAGAATGAAGCAGGGCAAAGGCTAATAGAGTTTCATCAAAAGACCACACTGGTCATAGCAAAAACCCTCGTCCAACAACACAAGAGAAGACTCTACACATGGACATAACAAGATGGTCAATACCGAAATCAGACTGATTATATTCTTTGCAGCCAAAGATGGAGAAGCTCTATACAGTCAGCAAAAACAAGACTGGGAACTTACTGTGGCTCATATAATGAACTCCTTATTGAAAGATTGAATATGGGAGGAGAAGGGGACAACAGAGGATGAGATGGTTGGATGGCATCACTGACTCAATGGACATGAGTTTGAGTAAACTCTGGGAGTTGGTGATGGACAGGGAGGGCTGGTGTGCTGCAATCCATGGGGTTGCAAAGAGTCAGACAAGACTGAGCAACTGAACTGAACTGAACTGAACTGAACTACTACTATAACCTCTATTAGCATAGATTGGTTTTGCCTGTTTCCAAAATGTGTGTAAATAAAATCCTGTAGTATGTAATCATTTTTTAGGTCTGCTTCTTTTACTCAATCTCATGCCTTTAAGATTAATCCATGTTGTCACATGTACCTGAATTTTATTCTTTTGTTGTCTTGTAATTCATTATAGAATTCTACCACAATTTGTTTCTCCATTTTCCTGTGATGGACATTTGCATTATTTCGGTTTTGTGATTAAAGCTGCTGTGAAATGTTTGTGTCGTTTTCAGAATGTTTGCTCTTATTTTCTTAATGACTAGGATTTCTTCATAGGTTAATTTTTTTTTCCACATGGACATCAATACTAGTTTCCTATTGCTCTTGTAACAATATCATGAATTTAGTGGCTTAACAACAGAAACTTATAGTCCTGAATGTCAGAAGTCTGAGTTGAGTTTTACTGGATGAAAAATCCAAGTGTTTGCAGAATGTCTCTTCTGGAGGACCTAGGGTAGAATCTTTTTTTTTTTTTTTTTTACATTTTCCAGCTCCTAGAGGCTGCCCACATTCCTGTCTCATGGGTCCAGCAACTTTTGTGGAAAGCTCTTTCCTTCAGGCTTCCCTGGTAGCTCAACTGCTAAAGAATCCACCTGCAATGCAGGAGACCCCAGTTTGATTTCTCGGTCAGGAATAAACCCTGGAGAAGGGATAGACTACCCACTCCAGTATTCATGGGCAAAGAGTTGGACATGATTGAGTGACTAAGCATAGCAGAGCACCTTTCCTTCAGGGGCTTCCCTGGTGATTCAGTGGTAAAGAATCTGCCTGCCAATGCAGGAGACATGGGTTCGATCCCTGGGTCAGGAAGATCCACTAAAGAGGTAAATGGCAACTCACTCCAGTATTCTTACCTGGAAAATTCCATAGACAGAGGAGCCTGGCGGGCTACAGTCCATAGGGTCACGTAGAGTTGGACATGATGAGCATGCACTCAGGCTTCCTTCCCTCAGTGAGTTTGCTTTTGTTCCTTTGGGCCAAAAACAGTTGACTATATTTGCATGAACTTACTAGGATTTCAATTTATGCCTTTCTGATAAACAGCAAAATAAAAGCACTTTTTCAAATATTTATTGACCATTGATATCTCTTCTTTTGTGAAATACCTATTCAAGTCTTTTTTTCATTCTTTTCTTCCCTTATGGTTGCTCATCTTCTCCTTATTGATTTATAGGAGATTTTAATTTACTCTGTTTACAGATCCTTTTTTAGGTATTCATATTGAAATACTTTTTTCCAGTCTGTGGTTTGCCCCTTTACTTTTTTAATAGTTTTCTAGTGAGCAGCTGTTTAATTATGGTGAAGTCCGAGTTTGTTTTTTTTGTTTGTTTTGGGCCATGCCTTTCATCTTGCAGGAAGTTCCCTGACCAGGGATTGAACGTGACCCTTCGCAATGAGACAGCTGAGTCCTAACCACTGGACCACCAGGGAATTCCTCCCAAGTTATTATTTTTTTTTCCTATATGGTTAGTATTTTGTGTAGGTGTGTGTGTATGTTCTGTTTAAGGAATCTTTGCCTTCTTCAAGGACTTGAAGATATTTTCCTATCTTTTATGCTAGAACAGTACTGTTCAATAGAAATATAAAATGAATCACAAACATGACCTGCTATGTGATTTTAAATTACCTAGTAGTCACATCAAACAAAGGTGAAAAGACAAATAGCTTATTCTGTTTAACCCAATATACGAAAATATTATTTAAAAATCTAATCAATATAAACATTCTTAATGAACTAGTTTACATTCTTAGTTTGTAATAAGTCTTTGAAATCTATGTATATTTTATACTTACAGCAGATCTTAATTTGGACTACCACATTGCCAGTGTGTAATAGCTGCATGTGATTAGTGGCTGATAGTAAAATTAGAAGCTTGTTTGTTTTAGCTTTTAAATTAAGGGCTATGATCCACCTTAAATTAAGTTTTGTATATGCAGTGAAAGAGGGGCCAAAATTCACTGTTTAATATAGATACTCAGTTGCTCCAACACCATTTACTGAAAAGACTTTCCTTTCCTTATTGAATTGCATTGGCTCCTTTCTTGAAAATCAAGTCATTTGTACATGCTGTATCTTCTGTTCTGTAACTTTCATCAATTTACCTATCGCTATAGATATAAGTTCATTCTTAACTACATCAGATTACAGTAAATCTTAAAATTGGTAGCATAAATCCTCCAGTTTCATTTTTCTTCAAGTTTGCCTTAGCTGGCCTATGTTTTCTGCATTTCATATATACTTTAGAATCAGCTTGTCAGTTTTTACATAAAACCGTCTCAAATTTACACTGGAAGGGAACACTATTCTTTGAATTATGAAAATAAGCAATTTATTATTATTATTAGTCAGTAATACAATTAATTTTATGTAACTCCAAGTGTCTGAGGACTAAGTATGGAGCTACTTTCGAAAGAAAGGGGCAACTTACTCACCCTCCACTAGTCAAAAACACATGTCGTTACAGGAATCAAAGGCTTTCTGTATGAGTGAGCTTAACCAGCTATACTCTTTGACCTATAATTCCAGAAGAGAGCACATGGAGATGATCATTATCGAAACAAGCAAAAATGAGGATGGAGAAAACACTCAAAGGAAAGCTGATGCAAAACAGATTATATCTAACTTCAAAACAGTCTTTCAAGAAATGCACATTTTTTTCTTCATTTTCAGAAGAGTTATAAAGATGATATTCTATAATAAATATTAACACAGTCCCTCTTACAAATATATTAGTAAATGTATGAATTGGAAAATGAAATGGATACCCACTCCAGTATTCTTGCCTGGAGAATTTCATGGACAGAGGAGCCTGGCAGGCTATAGTCCATGGGGTCGCAAATAGTCAGACATGACCAAGCAACTAACACACACACATGTGCATGAATATATGTATATATACATTTGCATGTATATGTGTATGTGGAGATGGCACTGGCAACCTACTCCAGTAGTCTTAGCTAGGAGATCCCATGGATAGAGTCTGAGCCTGGTGGGCTACAGTCCATGGAGTCGCAAAGAGTCAGACATGACTCAGCAAATGAGCACACATATGTGTATCTATCACCTAAGCTTAATTCATTTTATTACCATAGACATTTCATTACCATCAACTCTAAGTTTTTAGAGGTGGCTATATGAAGCATATGAGAGTAGCTTACACAAATTGTTGTCACAGAAAATAAGTGAAAGAGCTGAAAATAGTTCCTATTACATAGAAATCTACTACAGTGAAACCTAGTTTATTCTCCATTCTGTCAAATAATACCTTTTAATTCACTAATAATTCTAAATATTTAGAGAACAAGGCTAAATCAAAATCATAATATTAATCTTGAGATAATAAAGGATTCTTTAATGTGTATATTCATTCACTCAACAATATCTCCTAAGGGTCAGGCATCTTGCTTGGCTTTCTTCTAAGAAACTGGACATCAAAAGAAAATTTTTGTTAATTCAATGTCAGGCATATTTTAATTTATTTTCCTTGAAAACTGATAATCCAAGTTTGCTATGCATTACTGCTCTATGCTAATGCATTACAGCTCTATACTGATACATTATCCAGATTCCTCTAATAACTGCTTGGGTCAGCTTATATACCAGAGGGATCTCTCTTTGTGGAAATTAACATGTTAAAACTTTGTAGAGATTGACTGTATACCTTTGGAAGGCAGAAGTTGAGAATGCTGTTGTTCAGTTGCTAAGTCATGTCTGACTCTGTGATCCCATGGACTGTAGCATGCTAGGCTTCTCTGTCCTTACTATCTTCTGGAGTTTGCTCAAACTTATGTCCACTGAATCAGTGGTGCCATCCAACCATCTCATCTCCTGTTGAAACCTTCTCCTCCTGCCTCTCAATCTTTCCCAGCATCAGGGTCTTTTCCAATGAGTCAGCTCTTTGCATCAGGTGGTCAAAGTATTGGAGCTTCAGCTTTAGCATCAGTCCTTCCAATGAATATTCAGGACTGATTTCCTTTAGGAAAATCAGTGGTTTGCTCTCCTTGTAGTTCAGGGGACTCTCAAGAGTTTTCTTCAGCACCACAGTTTGAAAGCATCAATTCTTCAGTACTCAACCTTCTTTAAGGTCCAACTCTCACATCCATACATGACTACTCGTCATGTATGACTATTCGAAAAACCATAGATTTGACTACATGGACCTTTGTTGGCAAAGTGATGTCTTTGTTTTTTAATATTCTGTCTAGGTTTACCATAGCTTTTCTTCCAAGGAGCAAGCATCTTTTTTTTTTTCCCATTTATTTTTATTAGTTGGAGGCTAATTACTTTACAATATTGTAGTGGTTTTGCCATACATTGACATGAATCAGCCATGGATTTACATGTATTCCCCATCCCGATCCCCCCTCCCACCTCCCTCCCCACCCCATCCCTCTGGGTCTTCCCAGTGCACCAGCCCCAAGCACTTGTCTCTTGCATCCAACCTGGGCTGGTGATCTGTTTCACCCTTGATAATATACATGTTTTGATGCTGTTCTCTCTAAACATCCCACCCTCACCTTCTCCCACAGAGTCTAAAAGTCTGTTCTGTACATCTGTGTTTTCTTCTGTTTTGCATATAGGGTTATCATTACCATCTTTCTAAATTCCATATATATGCGTTAGTATACTGTATTGGTCTTTATCTTTCTGGCTTACTTCATTCTGTATAAAGGGCTCCAGTTTCATTCATCTCATTAGAACTGATTCAAATGAATTCTTTTTAACGGCTGAGTAATATTCCATGGTGTATATGTACCACAGCTTCCTTATCCATTTGTCTGCTGATGGGCATCTAGGTGGCTTCCATGTCCTGGCTATTATAAACAGTGCTGCGATGAACATTGGGGTGCACATGTCTCTTTCAGATCTGGTTTCCTCGGTGTGTGTGCCCAGAAGTGGCATTGCTGGGTCATATGGCATCTTTTAATTTCATGAATGTAGTCATGGTCTTCAGTGATTTAGGAGACCAAGTAAATAAAGTCTTCTATTTCCACTTTTCCCCCATCTATTTGCCATGAAGTGATGGGACTGGATGCCATGATCTTAGTTTTTTGAATGTTGAGGTTTAAGACAAATTTTCACTCTCTTCTGTCAACCTGATCAAGAGGTTCTTTAGCTCTTCTTCAATTTCTGTCATTTGAGTGATATCATTTGTGTTGAATTCGGAATATGAGGGAAAAAATCAACTCTCTCACCTACTTTATGATTCTAGCTTAGTTCCAAATCTGAAGTTCAGTTCTAAATGCCATCCTAGAAGGGAATGTGATTCTCCAAAATCATGCTTCTCTAAATTTATACACCTAAAGATTACCAGATGTTCGTCCACATGTCTATTCTGCTCTTACTCCCAGAAATTTCTACTCATAAGTCTGAAATGTGACCCAATAATCTACATTTTTAATAAATGCTACTTATGATTCTTTCCCCAGAATTATAAATCTGCATTTGGAATGTAGGCTCTGCCTACATTGAGAAAGTGGGGCAGGGTTCCCTGAGGCAGGCCATTATGTATGTGGGGGCTTCCCAGGTGGCCCAGTGGTAAAGAATCCAGCTTCAGTGAAGAAGACATTGGTTCCATCCCTCTGTTGAGAAGATTTTTCTGGAGAAAGAAAAAAAAAATGGCAACCCACTCCAGTATTCTTGTCTGAGAAATCCCATGGAGAGAGGAGCTTGGTGGGCTACAGTCCATGGGGTTGCAAGAGTCAGGCATGACTCAAGACTAAAGAACAACATAGCTATAGATAGCATCTTTTTAGTGATTATACTAACAAAGCAAAGGAAAGCAATGGTTAAAGCAAAAGCAACAGATCCAATGTGGAGTCAGATTTTGTTCTTCCCTGTTATAAGAGCAGGGGATGCTCCTTTCCTATAGCTGGAAGAATAGAAACGGCCAGTGTTTTTCCAAATAGGAGTATCTTAGCCTCAGGAGTAGAAAGAAGAATTCTTTGTGATGGGCACTGCTTGCAAAGAGAGAATAATGCTGAAATAACATTGTGCTCTTGAGAAAATTTTCCATCAATTGTGAATCCCAACAATTTTCAATAGAAGGTATGTGCAGCAGCCAAGCAGGATGGAAAGAACACATACACACACGAATAACAAAACTTGCACTGACAAAACCAACCATAATTCTCTGACCTGGCCTATGAAATAGTTTCCAGGTAAATGCATTTGTCCTGACAGATTTTATTAAATAATAATATATAACAGGCACTTGCAGAGTACTATTTATTTCCAACCTATTTCAGGGAAACCATAACTCACATACTCTGGGTTGATTTGAGATCACCTTTCAGCGATGCCTGGAGTCACAGCTCAATGACAGTTTGGGGTATACAAAGAGAGTAGTGTGTGACCCAAGTGGAATTGTCATTGTATTTTAAGGAGACACATCTAATAACTTCACTGGCATTTTATTCAGGTTGCTTATTCTCCTAATCATTCAATAACCCAGACATTTGCCTTCTTTTCCTTTTTCCTATATAAATAGCTGTGATGAGAATTTTTTTTTTTTTTTTTGCCTTTCCAACTTCAAAATGAGATGCAGTATTTTAAGTATTAGCAAGGAATAAACTTGATGAGTTGGGATGGTTTGTAGCTCCATATTCCTTCACCTACTCATGTCTGGAGGTCCATGAGTGAGTTTTTCTTTTAAAATCTTCCTAACACGATGTGACAGTCAGAAATGAGACTGCGGTCATATAGGAAGCTAATTAAAATGGGAAATAGACTGACAGCTTCACGTCGCCTTTTCCTGTGCTCTCTGCCATCTGGTGGATCTCAGGTGACACTGGAGAGCATGGCAAGTGATCATAAAGATCCTCTGACTCATCCCTGCCCACCCTCAGCTGTGACTTTAAAATCGATATAAAGTGCAGAGCACAGCAAACTGAAAGGAAAGCCAAAAGCTTTATGCCTGGCATCCATAACTCAGATCTTCCACGGATCTCACTTTTCTCTGATGTCAAGTGGACAACACCTCACACACCTAACAACAGTCCTGAACCAGAATGTCTCTGAGTACTTCCCATCCATAGATTCACTGCTACAATGATAGTGAAGATGACACGCTGTAATCTCACCTCAGTCATCTGACAGCAAAAAAATTAGTCACTTTGACATCCATCCACGTCTGTTGTTCTATTTTTATGCTGCCCGTATGAGATGCAAAGACTATGGAGTACAATCTTAATTCATTGGTTGTAGTCACAACTACAAAAGGCCTTCAAGGTAACATCTAGACTACTGTTTGACCAAACAACTTGGTAGAGTAGCCTAGCCAAGTTGACACAAAAGATTTAATCATCATAGACCTGTGGGGACCACCCAAGCAGGCTCCAGGATGCTTGTTCTATAAAGCTCTTCATTTCCAGTTCCCCTCTGCAGTCTCCCCATCTCAGGCACCCTGTCCCCCAACTTTCTGCCACTTCAAACTCTCCTCTTTCCAGTACTTGACCTCTGTGACTGCTTGTTCCTCACCTCCCAGTCCTATGGTTGGAAAGCTGCCGAAGCAGACAACTGGAATAAATGTAGGGATCACCTGGCTTGTTTTCCCTTTCTCAGGGTTCACAGACATGTTCCATATATTTGTCCAGTGCCTAAAAACAATTAGCTCATATAATGACCTCAGTTATATAATTGTTTATAGTTGGAGGGCAAGATGTATACCATTATTCTGTAATGGTCATAAGCAAAAACTGAAAGTCATATAACTAACTCTTAATTATGTATGTTGGTAATGCTCCAACACCCCCTTTGTAATGAAGTATAACTTATGCTGGAGTGGTTTTCTCTTTTATGTGTTTTAATTAGAAAGAAAATGATTAAAAAAAGGTATCCATCACTTTAAAACTTTCCACCCTCTCTGACATATTCAATTTAGTAAGAAGTCTTACTTGGTTTGAAGATAGAAACTACTACAACTATCCCAACACAGTACAAATGCAATCATATTGCTGAAAGTTTGGAAATTATTCATTATTCTAGGTCATCTTAGAAATGGTTATCAAAAGAGTGAGTTAGGAAAATAATCAATAATAAGTATTTATACTGCATATAAGATTGTAGTAGCTATGGGTAATATCATATTTCTAAAAGTTTACAGTGTTTTAGCAAATGGTATCAGTATAACTAGACAGTCACAGAAGAATAAATCTAGACATAGAGCTTATTTTTTACAGGAAATTTATTAAAAATGGATCATAGAACTAAATGTAAACACAAAACTATGAAACTTTTATAAGATAACACAGAAAACCTAAATGACTTTGGTACGACAATGACTTTTTACATAGAATACCAAAGGCATAATCCCATGAACAGTGTGAACCCCGTGAATAGTATGAAAAGGCAAAAAGGCATAATACAAGATATAAATAATTGATAAACTGGACCTCACTAAAATTAAAACTGCTCTGCCAGTGTGAAGAGAATAAGACAAACCACACACTGAGAGAAAAGACACAAGTGATAAAGGACTGTTAGTCGAACTATACACAGAACTCTTCAAACTCAACACTAAGAAAATAGCCCAATTTGAAAAATGGACCAAAAATTTTAATAGACAGCTCACCAGAGAAGACATACAGGTGGCAAAAAAGCATTTGGAAAGATGATCCACATCATATGTCATTGAATGCGTGCTAAGTCATTTCAGTCATGTCCAGCTCTTTGTGACCCTATGGACTTCAGCCTACCAGGTTCTTCTGTCCATGGAGATTCTCCAGGCAAGAATACTGTAGTGGGTTGCCATATTCTTCTCTGGGGGATCTTCCTGATCCAGGGATCAAGCCAGCTCTTATGTCTCCTGCGTTGGCAGGAGGGTTCTTCACCACTAGCGCCACCTGGGAAGTCTTCAAATGTAGTTGCTGCTGCTGCTGCTGCTAAGTTGCTTCGGTCATGTCTGACTCTATGCAACCCCATAGACGGTAGCCCATCAGGCTCCCCCATCCCTGGGATTCTCCAGGCAAGAACACTGGAGTGGGTTGCCGTTTCCTTCTCCAGTGCATCAAAGTGAAAAGTGAAAGTGAAGTCAGTCAGTCATGTCTGACCCTTAGCGACCCCATAGACTACAGCCTACCAGGCTCCTCCGTCTATGGGAGTTTCCAGGCAAGAGTACTGGAGTGGGTTGCCATTACCTTCTCCATCATATATAGTTAGATAAATGCAAATTGAAACCAGATGCAATGAAATACCATTACACACCTATGAAAATGGCCAAAATCTGAAACACTGACAACACCAAATGCTGGCGAGGATGTGGAGCAACAGGGACTCTCATTTACTGCTCATGGGAATAAAAAAATGGTACAACTACCTTGGAAAAAACAGTCTAGTCACTTTGGAAATTGAGCAATTTCTTAAAAAAACTAAACATAACATGTGACCCAGCAATTGTGCTCTTTGGTATTTATCCAAAGGAGTTGAAAATTTGAACCAGTACTCAGGTGTCTATAGAAATTTTATTTATAATTCGCCAAATGTGGAAGCAACTAAGATGACTATCGGTAAGTGAGTGGATAAGCTGTAGAATATCCAGATAATGGAATCTTTTTCAACACTAAAAATAAATGAACTGTCAAGCTGTGAAAAGACATAGGAAACGTATATTACTAAGTGAAAGAGACCAATCTGAAAAGGTTATATTCTCTGTGATTCCAACTATATGACATTCTGAAAAGGCAAATTGGAGACAGTGGAAAGATCACTGGTTAACAGGGTTTACGGGTGAGGAAAGTGTATTGAGGGCAAAGCACAGAGGATTTTTAGGGTAGTGAAAATACTCTGTATAATACTATAGTGATGGACACATGTCATTATACATTTATCCACACCCATAGAACGCACATCACCAAGCATGCATGCTTGCCCAGTCATGTCCAACTCTTTGTGACCCCATGGACTGTAGCCCGTCGGGCACCTCTGTCCATGGGATTTTTCAGACAAGAATACTGGAGTGAATTGCCATTTTCCTCCTCCAGGGGATCTTCCCAATCCAGGGATCAAACCCACGTGTCCTGTGTCTCCTGCATTGCATGCAGGCAGATTCTTTTCCTGCTGAGCCATCAAGGAGGCCCACGACACTGAAAGTGAGCCCTAAAGTGAATTCTGGGCTTCCGATTAATCACGATATGTCAGTGTACCAACAACTGCAATGAATGTACCACTCTGTCAGTATATATCAGCTTCATCAATTGCAGCAAATATACTACTCTGGTGAGGGATGCTGATAATGGGGGAGGATATGCATGTGTGGGAGCAGGATGTGCACTGAGAAACACCTGCACTGTCCTCTCAATTTGCTGTTAACCTAAAGCTGCTCTGAAAAAGTAGTCTTAAAAAGAAGTTTCTAAAGCAACACAGGAGTCAGGAAATTCAACTGTGCTAAGTGCTATACTCAATTTTATAAAACATTGTACCTTAAGAAAACACTGTGTCCTTGTGCTTTAGAACACCCAAATGTCTTAGAACATAATGCTTGTTCACAGGAGCAGATGAGTATCATTTTTCATCAATGGACAACATTCCAACAGGTTGCATGAGTTCATACATTAACAAGCATTCAAATAAAAAAGCATTTAGCAAATCATGGTGATGATTTGTCTAAGCATGCCAAAAACTAATAATTATTTAATCTATTCAAAATGTTTAACTAATGAGTGAAGGATTGTGTGTTCTTAGTCATTCAGTCATGTCTAATTCTTTGTGACCCCACGGACTGTAGCCCACCAGGCTCCTCTGTAGGTTGCCATTTCCTACTCCAGGGGATCTTCCTGATCTGGGGATCAAACCCACGTCCACATTAATACTTAAATAAATTCTATAAAATCAAGTCAGGACATGAAATAAAAGGAAAATTTACAAGGTGCAGGTAAGGAGGGAAACTGTATCTTAAGACTCGGTAGACATGTCATTTTTACTTAGAATGGACTTTGTTGATTTATTCATTTATTTGCAAATTTTTATTAAGTCTTTACTGTTTGCCAGGAACAGAATTGAGGATTGGTGATAAAACAGTAACAATGTATACACAGTTAGTTGTGATAAGACAGGACATCCAGAATCTAGAACTAGTCATCCCTTAACCTGCATTGACATTGAGCGAGAAAGCCGGCAGATCCAGGTTGTCTGGTTGTATCTGGACAGGACTAGGAAAAGGGGCAATTTCCAGTTGTGGGAGATGCAATATAACCCATAGATATCCCACCAGCAATGGAGACACAGACATAGAGAACAGGCTTTGGACACAGTAGGGGAAGGAGAGGATGGGATGAATTGAAAGAATAGCATGGAAACATATACATTACTATATGTAAAATAGATAGCAGGTGGGAATTTGCTATGACATGGGGAGCTCAATCCAGTGCTCTGTGAAACCTAGAGGGGTGGGATGGGGAGGGAGATGGGAGAGGGGTTCAGGAGGGAGTGGACACATGTATACCTGTGGCTGATTCATGGCAGAAAAGAACACAGTGTTGTAAAGCAATTATCTTACCAAAAAAAAAGTAATAACAGCTGAAATCTGATTATCACTCAGGTGGAAAGCTGAGAGAATCAATCCAGCAGGGCATCAGGTTGAAAGGGCAGAAACTGAGGAATGGCCAGTGCAAGGAGGAAAATAATATCTGTTTCAGAATATTGGTATGGATGGTGTTAATAATACTTTTGCTCTCCTTTGCTAGGCTAAGCTTATGTTGTTCAAAATAGAGACACAAACCAAAAAAGGGTAGAAGTTTACCAAAAAGTCTTGGTTCTACTGCTACAAGGAATAGCAATCTGGTAGGTGAAGCAAGGTGTCTAGACCCACAATAACTCAAACACCACAGTTGACAGGTCATGGTCCAGAACCATCATCTATATATATCAAGGATCTGTAAATAAGAGCAGAGGAATTTTTCAAAATGCAGTTGGGGATGGTTGACAGTTACTCCAGGATCCAGTGGTAATCAGGATGATAGACTATCACTCTCTCTCTTCAGAAAGCAAGACCCCAAACAAGAGTAAATTTTCAGGAGCAGACTTTGGGCATTGAGGGGATTTGTACAGTGGATACAGTTTCTAAACTAATACACAAATACAAGAGCAAGAAAAGAATGTTGTTATAAGAATTGAGACAAGGTGGTATGAAAGTCAGAGCAACAGTACAGAAGCCCGGATTGCAGAACCAGGCTTCAAGGCCAAAGCCAGGACTCTGAGCTCCAAGCTGGAATTCTGTAAACACCTCTAGCTGTAGGTGAGAGCCAGGGAGATCATCCAGACAGCAAATGGTCCAATTCAGAGACAATAAACCAGGCTGGTCCTGACAAAGGATCCTCTTTGCTAACTTGGGATTGATTGTTTAAGGTAAGTACCAGATTAGTTGACTTCTACATTAATCAATTTTATCAAACTATCTTTGCTCCATACCATTAAGGCTTTGGTCTTTAGAGTATGTCCAACAGTATAAGATTCAAACATGGTAATTTATTTAAGGGTGATTTTCTAATGAAAGGCTTTCAGTTTTGTGATGAGATATATACTACTAGAGATTATCACAACCATGCAGATAACATTTACTTCATCGTTTTTAGCTCTACTGTCTTAAGGTCCATAGAGAAGTTAGTAAAAAGTTCCCCAAATGAGAATAACAGCTGTATTCATTGATAGGAGAAGCTTGTGCCCCCCTTCACTCCGTGCAATTCCTCCTGTTATGATCTCTTCTCCTTTGTCCCGTTTCATCCTATCCCCATCTACTGAGTATAAGCAAGTGCTTTCTCCTTTCCCCCAAACCATGAACACCTAGATTAGAACATTTATTATATTTCAGAAGACTAATAATATTAATAATAATCAGTGTTATTATTACATCGAGCTATCTCTAGAATGGAATTCTTTGAGAGACTTGATCATATTTTTGAAGACTCAGGTTTTAACACAGTGCCAGATGCACAGTTGTCATGAAATGATGTTTGTCAAACAAATCAATGACTGAATAAATACTCATTTTTCCTTAGTATTTTGGAAGAACTGTAGTGTACTATTGAAAGAAATAGTGGAGTATGAATTTGTTTCCCTTGAGCATTGCGCTGCCTTTGAATACTTCCCTTCATTCATGGTATCCCTTCTTATCACCAGATTCCAGCAGAAATATCATTTGGAGAATAGACAACTGACAACGTTATTCCTCTGCCAAGGAAGAAACTTCTTCAAATCTGCAAGAGTTTTATTCTGTATCTTTGATGTGAAAATTTCATCATCTATTTCTGGGAATGCTTGCTATGTTATATAAGGATATAAAGAAAGAAATGAAGAGAGAGGCTACATCTCCACTTCTGCAATCTACAGATTTCAGCTTCAAAGCAAAAACGACAGATTAATTTCTCAAGTCTGGAGTTTGACTTGGAAGGAAAACAACTTTCAAACCTTATTTGCATCTGATGGCTCAGTTTTATAAATGGAAAAGCTGGAAACTCATGCACAGAACTCCGTCTGGGCCTGGCATCTGTGTTCATGCTGCATCCGAGAACGGGTGAGGAGCTTTCTACCTTTATCTGCTACTGGAAAGGTGTCACTCTGAAGTGTGTTACTGTCCACTAGCATGAGAATAAAGCCTCAGCCAGAGCCCTGTACTCCTTTGTTATTTGGGACAACTCGTCCTCTAGTATTTGCAATCTTTTTAATGCTAGTCTCTCTCCTGCCTAAGGTCATAGCTCAGAATGACCCACCTCTTCCTTGGTAGCTCCTAATTTGTTCCCTTCCTTAGCATCAGGTAGGCGTGCTCTTTTTCATCTTATTGCATTGTACTCTTGCATTTCCTCATCCTTCCCTGAGTATAACTTGGAGCAAAGTGGATGTAAGGTAATACTGAAAGGTAAGAAATCATGCTATCATCTCTTGCAAGAATTATACCATTGTATAACCTGAAAGGTTAAGATTAGGAAAACCAATCATTCCAAGTGACATCTTATATAAAAGACACATCTAATTTTATCATGTTGCTAAATCTTTATGCAGATGATTAAACCTGTGAATTTTTCCACTGAAGAGTAGGCACATTATAACCAGTCCCTTCCAAGTTTCTTCAAATTATGTATATTTCATACAGAAGATATATTTCATATAGTATGTACACACATATATGTCAGATTTCAGACTCTCTCTCTATATATACGTATATATATATATTTATACACCTCAGATATCAGATTATACAAATATAATTATGTAGTCATTATGTAGGTTTTACACTGTTCTTTGGCAAGCATCTTACTGTACAAGTTACACCATTTCTGCTCTAGCACGGGCATGTTGGGATTAAACCCTCACCTAAAAGCAGTCATGGACAACTTGTTACTTCTTTTCTTCATTCCATAAATGAAAAACAAATAAATTGATTAGGAAAACAAAAAATTTTTCTTATAAAATATTTGATATTTTTGTGGTTTTTGATTGGCTGTTCTAACCTAATTCAGCCTTCAAAAAACTCAGTGGGGTTGGTAAGTGAGCTGCAGTATAATTACACAACAATTTCCAAATTTACAAAATGCACCACAGGTTGAAACACACACTAGGAGGTAAAGAAAGTGGATGACATCAAATAGTTATGGAATTAGAATGAAAATTAATGTTTCTTTACTCTTAGGTCTGGGTCTTTTGGCTAAATCAGCTCTCAAATGTGGTCCAGCTGACAACCTGCATCAGAACGTCTTGGGAGCTTTCAAGAATCACATTTCTATAGCCAATCCCCAAGATATTTTACTTCAGGACATCATTTGCAGGGCCTGGAAATCTGTTTTAGAAGTTTTCCAGATGATTCTAATGTGTAATTAGATTTGGGAAGCAGTAAGACCCTGATGCTGGGAAAGGTTGAGGGCAGGAGGAGAAGGGGATGACAGAGGATGAGATGATTGGATGGCATCACCGACTCAATGGACATGGGTTTGGGTGGACCCTGGGAGTTAATGATGGACAGGGAGGCCTGGCGTGCTGCGGTTCATGGGGTCGCAAAGAGTTGGACACGACTGAGCAACTGAACTGAACTGAAGCAGAAACAAGTTGGTTCTATTCATGAAACCTTGCAATAGAAGATACTACATTGTAGGTGTCAGCAACAGATTAGGGATCTTCAGAATTCAGTAAGAAACAGATAAGTAGGTTAGTCTCAAGAGTCCTAGTGAACAGTAGAAATACCATGGACTGGATCTTTTGGGGAGGGGAGTTGACATAGCCCTTTATAATCTCCACTAAGCCAAAGAAACACACAGTCTAAGTAAAAACAGGCTCTTCTTGTACAAAAGAACCTCAAATGACTAGTTTCCTGACCACTGGTTCTTCTGTGCCAGCCCCTTAAGGAGTTCCATGTCTCAGCAGTTAATACATTAAACTTCTGAAACTATTACGATCATCCATGCTACCATTTTACTTTAGAGTAAACCAACTTAGAGGATTGTCAACAACTGGAAAACTAGAAAGATAGGGAAGGCCCCATTCAGGATATAACTGTTCATTGTATGTTAAAAATATTGTATATTCTCTAACCGGTAGGTGCATTATGTCCATAAGATAATGTTTGTTAACTGAATTCCTTAAAGTTTTGGTAATCTTAACGATTCTTTGTTAAATCTATTATTTCAAAGAGATATGTCGAAAGTATTCTATTGTTATAGAGATTTTTCCATTTTTCTTTGTAATAATCTCAAATTTTGTTTTATGTATCTTGAGGAGAGGTTTCTCAATGTACATACATTCAACAATATTACTCTTCCTTGGTAACTTGTTTCATTTATAATTATGTAACAAACCTCTCTATCCTTGACCATATTTTTCCCTTTAGGTCTATATTGGAATTATTAATATTTCTCAGTAATTGTCTGGTATTTTTTGAAAATTTATTTCTCTACTTTTGGTCCTTCTTGGTCATTATATTTTATGTGTGTCTTTTATAAGTGATATATAACTGAATTTCGGGCTTCCCTGGTGGCTCAGCTGGTAAAGAATCCGCCTGAAATGCAGGAGACCTGGGTTCAATTTCTGGGTTGGGAAGATCCCCTGGAGAAAGGAACAGCTACCCACTCCAGTATTCTGGCTTGGAGAATTCCATGGATTGTATAGTCCATGGGGTCGCAAAGAGTCAGACACAACTGAGTGACTTTCACTTACACTTTCCATTTTTATAATCATTGTCTTTTAATTGATGAGTTTAGTTCATTCATGCTTATGAAATGAAGAAATAGATTTAATTATTTTCATCTTATTTTCTGTCACTGATTGTCTGCCTTTTTCTCCTTTCCTTGGTTTTTGTTGTTCAGTCACTAAGCTGTGTCCAACTCTTTGTGACCCCATAGACTGCAGCAGGCCAGGCTCTTCTGTCCTCTACTATCTCTTAGAATTTGCTCAGATTCATGTCATTTGAGTCAGTGAAGCTATCTAACCACCTCATCCTCTGCCACCCTCTTCTCCTTTTGCCTTCAATATTTCCCAGCATCAGGGTCTTTTCCAATGAGTCTGCTCTTCACATCAGGTAGCCAAAGTATTAGAGCTTCAGCTTTAGTAGAGTCCTTCCAATGAATATTCAGGTTGATTTTATTAACCTTATTATTCTCCTTCCTATCTTTTACTAAATTGATCACGTTTTTTATGACATTCTTTTTCCCCCCTCTTCTAGCTTTACATCCCATTCCTATTCTTTGCTGGTTATTACATACTCCAAAAAGTTTAAACATTGCTATCTTTCTTATGCCCTGAGATTGACAAAGATTTTTTTAGGAAGTGAAGTATCTTCCTGCAGCAAACTGTTGAATATTCTCATAAGTGAATGTCACAACATACTGATATAGACAATGAGAAGAAATGAGTCAACTGTGTGCCTTCATTTGATGGTGGTTAAGAAGAGACAGGGAGATAAATACCTTGTGGAACTTCCAAGTGCAGGAAGGGAAACCCTAGGGGCTCAGAGTTTCCATAAGTATACTCAGGGGGTTCCCTGGAGTCCACAGCTGCTTTCCATGTGCCTTAGGTTGGATCTTCCTCCCCATCTCACACGCAGGAAGGGACACTGAAGAGGCACAAGTAACTCTCTACCAGTTTCCTATATATTCCTTTGGCTCCTGTGAGAGGTGTGCAGGATGGAGGCCCCAGAGGGAACAGACACGGGAGCCAAAGGTGATTTTCTTAAGGCACAGACAGACCCACTCATTGTTTCGAAGTCTGATCATTCTCCATGAAGTCTCCAACAAGTTTTCCCTCCCTGCTGAATAACTGGTCTCATTCTCTTTTGAAATTCACATGATTTCCAAGTCCTCTGTGTTCTGGTTCTCCTCTAGCTCTTCATTAGCAACTCATTCAATACTTTCTCCTGGCTGTCCCTGCTCTGCAGATGGGCCCAGCAGCCTGTCTGGTCCCAGGGATGTGAGCACGTTGGTATCTCTGATATTTCTGCAGCAGCAGACAAATGGTGGTCTCCACCAGGCACTCTGCTCTTCATGGAGCACCAAGCTCGGGAAGGGATCCTAACCAGCTAGGTTTTGGCAGCTGGCTGTCTCTTGCAGTCAAGACAGTAACCAAGGAAGAAGTCAGAGCAGGGGATGTGGGACAGAATTCAGGATTATCGCATGGACTTACTCCACAGTTTATTAGGATGTCTTCAGTTGCAGGTATCAGAAAACCTAGCTACAACCAGCATAAGTGAGAAAGGTGTCCACTGACTTGTAGGCTCAGAAAGTCCCCAGAAGAGCTACTTGTAAGTGATATTTAATCACCTGGATTAAAATATGTAATAAATACTCAGGTTTCACCCCCTCTTTTTAGCTGCAGTTCTTCTGTATTATTTCATTTGGGCAAGATCTCACCTTACAGTCCTGAGATGGAGGCCAACAGCTCCCTGAACTGTCTTTATCATTTGTATCTGCAGTGGAAAATGATCATCCCAGGACCATAAGATGAGGTCTTGCTACTTACAAGTAGATTCACTTGCCAGATGATCTGTGCAGAAACCAACTCTTATTAAACATCCTAAATGGGTGATACCTAGCACAGGGATTTATTTTGGTAGAATGCAACTCTATCCTTTCCCACTTCTTGTGCTTTTTGCATTCTTGCCTCAGTTCTCATGGCTTTAAATCTGTTTCACTAAAAAAGAATTTAGAGGAGACACGATATATGCATCAAAAGAAAAATGAAACTGCTGAAATTCTCTAAGGTAAGGTTTATGACTCCCATTTTATAGAGCAGAAACTGAGACTAAAGTTAAGTCACAGTAATGGGAAAGTTAAGGCAGGAATTCAGGAATTGCTTAAAAGTCTATGCTCTCTTCCAGAGGCCAGTTGCTTCAACTGAGTGTCCTTAGGGAAGGGACTATAAGACAGTTTTGACATTTGTAATTCTCAGTCTGCTGAGAATGCCCCCAACTCCTGCCCCCCCCCCCCACAGCAGTGCAGGCTAACAGTGTTCAAGGTTCTGTGTTACATCCTAGGCAAATCAAACTATAGAGATTTGGGGTAAGGGTTGAGTCTCTCACATTTCATTGTGTGAGATCTGAAATACCATTCAGACAACTTAACCATTCTGCAGGCATGCATATATATTTTGCTTGGAATTTTTGTTCTCTTATTGGCTACTTGTTTACATCATGTAAGTCAGTTTGTACAGTAGCCAGGTAGAAGCTTATGATGAAATTAAGTGCCACCTGGAATCAAATTCTGCTTTTCTTATATTCAGCCACCTCCAGATTCAAAAAATACATCTCTCAGAGTGAGGGCAGGGATACCATGTGCCTTGGAAAACTTCCTGATTGCCTTTCAGTGAATTCCAACTATTTCAGTTCTCACGCAGTGGTGGGGGAGGGAGATGAAGAAGAACAAAGTTTATTTATTACAAGGAAGATGGTCACTTCCTTTAGGTGGGGCCCCAGCAGAAGCTCTGTACCAACTCCTGTTAGAAAGTCTAAGCATCTGTGTCACCCATTGGCTTGTTTTCCTGGACTAGCCCCTCCCCCTGCCAAAAAAAAAAAAAAAAGGACATGTATGTTAATTCTTTTAAAAAGAATGTGGAGGAAATGTGTACAATGTAGGAAAATAATTCCATCTTCCAGAAAAGATAGACATGAAAAAAATTTTTGGATAATCACTGCTTTGATTTGCATCCCTTTGATAACTGAATTTAATCCTCTGCCTGCTGTCATAAGGGAGAAACAGGAGAGAAAAATAAATATGATTATTAAGGTGACACTTCCCTGATGTTAAAAATTAATGGCATTTTCACAAAAGAAAAAGGCCTTGGTTATTCAACAGGACATATTTTTAGCCAGAAGAGAAACTATAGCTTTAGAAATATAAATCAGGGGCACCTAAGTGTGGGTGAAAATTAAACAGACAAGCATGCCCTGGAAGGACGGCATGGTACCTAAGGACATTGCTCTGTCAGTAGCTCTAGTAGTGCCGAGGACTTAGGAGGACTACATGGGGTGAGCAGCAAGTCTGAAGACATGAATGTCCTCTTCCTTGCTCAGAGTCAGGAGCCCACTCCATCCCCTCTCCTGTGGGATGCAATGATCCCCCAGCCCAGGGTGACCAAGAAGCCTAATTAGATGGTCTTCACCATGGACACTGGTATTCTGAGAGGATGGCATCTCTAGAACAGGGATTATTTTATAGTTAGGATTAATTCCAGCATGAAAAGGATGGGTTTTCAAATAATGCTTTCATAACTGAAAAGAACTGTGGTTGGTTTTTGGAAAGACCTGCTCTTGTGAATCTTGACATTCTGGGCTCCAGAGCAACGTTCACATAAGGAACTCTCTCTCCACCTCACCGTGTGCGCTGGGCCCTGGGAAGGCTCTCATGTGGGTTATTTGTGTGCTGAATACCCCTTAGAAACATGATTGTAGGCTGCTCCAGGGCTTCCCTGTAGCTAAACTACTGCTCTGCTAGGCAGGCTCCAGTAGACCTTTCACAGTACGCCAGGAACTTTGGAAATGACACACAGGAGCATCTACACTACGTAAGACAGCTGAGGATCATTAGGGAGCACGGCTGGGGTGACTAGGATGGCTGAGTGCATAAAGACGTAGAGCTCCATACACGAACATTCAAAAATTAACAAAACCACACATACTCATATTGTTCAGAGCCTACGTATCTCTCCAACTACCTATCTATCCATCTACATATCTATCTGCCTATCTTGGTAGAATGCAGTTCTTTCCTTTTCTTCTGCTTATGTTTTTGACTTCCTATCTCTGTTTTTATGACTTTAAGCATGATACTTCCACTAAGTGAGACTGTAGGGGCTTCCCTGGGAGCTCAGTTGGTAAAGAATCTGCCTGCAATGCAGGAGACCCTGGTTCAATTCCTGGATCGGGAAGATCTCCTGGAGAAGGGAATGGCAACCCACTCCAGTATTCTTGCCTGGAGAATCCCCATGGACAGAGCAGCCCGGCAGGCTACAGTCTACGAGGTCACAAAGATTTGGACATGACTGAGCAGCTAAGCACAGCAAGTGTGATGCTTCCACTAAATAAGACTCTAGAGGAAGGACATTGATTTATTTGAACTAGTCTTTCAATATCCTTCGGGGAAAAGTTGGGTGTGCATATTATACACTGTATGTCCACTCAGAGTATTCTTTCCCCCCTTTTTTCTGTGTGTGTATGTACTAGGGAGGAGGGGAAGGGTGCAGTGTGATAACATTTTAACAATGAGGTTGTCTTCAGAGGTAGTAAGTTTTCCCATTAACTAAGGTGTTCAAGGGTGAACAAGTTGGTTACTGGGTAAAGATGTTTCAAAGGGAGATTTCTTAGCAAATGAATAGTTTATTCACACGTGTCCGCAGTTCTCTTTTAGTCCTTAATATGTATTAAGTACAATGTTTTACTATGGAGGTTATTAACTAAATTAGTTGGCTTGCAAGAATTCCAATTGTCTAAGGTATGCTCTAACCCTGTCTCTGTCCCATTTATAATTCTATTTAGTTATAGATATTAATGGAATAAGAGATCAAATATCCCTATTAATAAAAAAATAGACATACAATTCCAGTATAGATACATACATACTCAGTCCTGAATATTCATTGAAAGGACGGTTGCTGAAACTGAAACTCCAATACTTTGGCTACCTGATGCAAATAACTGACTCATTTGAAAAGACCCTGATGCTGGGAAATATTGAGGGCAGAAGGAGAAGGGGATAACAGAGGATAAGATGGCTGGATGGTATCACCGACTCAATGGACATGAGTTTGAGTAACTCTGGGAGCTGGTGATGGACAGGGAGGCCTCGCGTGTTGCAATCCATGGGGTCGCAGAGTAGGACACGACTGAGCGACTGAACTGAATTGCACATACATACTGCATTATCATTATCTAATTGGTAAAGGTTAAAAATGTACTTAAAACATCATTTAATTGTTGATATAAATCTATATTTAAAACAGTTCTTCTATTATTTTTGAAATGTTGATTATCTGTTATGAAGTCTCATTAGCTGATAAATGTTTCTGGTATCAACTCTGCCATTTTCTGCCCCTCTCTCTTCACAGGCCTGCATTACCAGTATAATCTTAAGTTCCCAGCTGTCTGTTTGTGATGATTCATTTTGTTACAACTGGATAATATTATCTGTAAACACTTTTACTGGGTTCAAGGAAATTGAACTGTGTTCCAACTTGTGGAACACAGATGAACAGATGGGACCTGCACCACCAACCCCTGTAGTGGAGCATGGCTTCCCTCGCCTCCTTCCCAATCAGGCGGCTAATGGGCCAGCAGCCACTTAGTCACATAGATCCCATGTCTGGAAGGGACCCACACTTTGCACAATGCTCAGCTGTTACAGTCCTGGAATTATTAATAATCTTATCTTTGAATTGTGTTTTGCCTACTGCTCTTGTGAATGTGTTTGCCTTAAAAAAAGAATAAGAGGACATGGTTTGGGAATTTTGAAAAGAGGTATAATCATGTTTCCAAAGATTGGGGTTTGGGGTGGGAGTGAAGGGCAAGGAGAACTGATTAGTGCAATAGAGTAGGACTGCCCAGCCAAGTCCTTGAGATTTGTGATCATAAACTGATCATTATGTTTGGATGATTTTTCTCTAGCCATGTTCACCTACAAAGTTATAAGAGGGAAGCAGCTGAAGACTTAAATGTGAACAGGGTTGAAAGTTTATAGGCAAACATAGTAGGAGCTAGGAGCATGTGAGAGGCTATGAAATCTAATGGGATGAAAAGGAAAGTGACGACTGTGTGGGAGGAGTCAACACAGAGCACATGGATGGACAGCCCTGTGGGGTGCGGGAAGGCTTAAGCTGGCAAGCTAGAATACGTTAGGTGGGCAGACAAGACATGCTGCTTAAGGGGTTGCTGCTGTTTTTCGGTCACTAAGTCGTGTGCAACTCCTTGCGACCCCATGGACTGCAGCATGCCAGGCTTCCCTGTTCTTCACCATCTCCCAGAGTTTGCTCAAATTCATGTCCATTGAGTTGGTGAGGCCATCCAACCATCTCATTCTCTGTTAAGGGGCGGGGGTAGCCAATTGAAATCGAGACTTTGGAGGAGGCACAGACTTTGGATGATCACCAGGTCTGGGACAGGAGCACAGAATACATTGCTGGGGTGGATGGAGGAGAGAAGTGAGTAACAGCGACAGGGTTCTGACAGAGCCCAGAGAGTTGGGGGATGCACTTCCAGGATGTTCCCTTAAAGCAGGGAGAGCAGTATCGAGGGAATGAAGCAAAGGGAATTAAAATCTTACATGGCTGATGATAACCAGGAGGAGCAGTGGCTGTACGTTTCAAAGGAGCTGGCTGGCTTGTTCAAAGGGGAGCCATCACTGGCAAATGCACAGAGTGGGCAGAGATTCCCTTCGGATGGAAAAGTGAAAGGAATTTCAGGGAATCATGGAGTGGGAGGTAGAGAGAGGAAGGGTAAACATTCTTTATCAAGAAACAGAAGTTAGTGGAGAATGAAGACAAATTAAATTCTTTAAAAAGTCATTCTAAGTGTCTCATTAATTCCACAAAGATTAGGTATGTCACAGCACTATTTAGAGTCAGGAAACTATGGAAACCCCAGGTTAGTTTTGTCAGCCTAACTTGCTTTTCTCCATGTTGTTTTCTGTTGAATCACATGTCGCCAGGTTGAGATACCATCAGAATCATTAGCAATATGGGAGCACTTTACATGAAATAGTTATAATCTGGTCACATCACCAGAGTCTCAATGTGAAAGAAGGAAAAGATTACATACTGTGTTCATTTAGCAAGCAAATGTTTCTTGGTTATCTTCTCTGTGTAAAGCACTGTGCTAAATGAGGCATGTGAAAATAGCCTAGATACTATTCCTGTCCCAAGAACCTCATAAAATTTGGATAGTTAAAAAAAAAAATAAAAAGAATTTGGATAGTAAAATGGTGTCATGGAAACTGGAAGCACTTATATCTTCCAAGAGTCTAACAGGGGAGAGGAAAGGAGTAGTATCTATACCCAAGATCTAACTGATCCAACTTGTTTGATGGGAAAGCCAAAACCCACAACTGTAGTGGAATGTTGGAGTCCGTGTGCATCTCAAAGTGGCTAAAATGGTACCAGCCTGGAGTCTGGTAGACATGTGTTTGGGTTCTGGAGATCCAGGTGAGTCTGAGATGATCACAGTTGTCAGGAAGATAATGGTTCCAGTAGCCAGATGCTCCATGGAACTAGTATCTAAGTTTTAAGAGCAAAATGAAGAAAATCTAGAGACTATCATAGAATAGACCCCCATAGAGAACTGCTTCTTAATACCACCATTCCCAACTTTATGCAAGAATTTAATCCTGTAATTTATAATCCCATGCAGTTATATTCCAAGGCTGTGTTTGCATGCATTGTTTCACTGTGTCTGTCTTCAGAACTGATATTCAAACAGAAACTCTAGGCAAGAATCTACATTCCCTGCTAAAATACCCACAAGAATCACATCTACCCAAATGTTCTGGGTCACTGGCCACATTGCCAAGATCATCTGTATTTTCTGGAAGAAGTATTTATTTATCTACAACAGAAGCTTGGTTTGGTATATGACATAAAATTGAACCCAATGGACCATTATTACACAGAGTCACTAAAATATTGAGAAGTTGTAGATTTATTATTTTTAACTAACTTCTCTAGCAAAATCTTATAATTAACCCAGGCACTTGGAAAATAGGATACTTTACTCTTTTAAAGTTATTTACATTTTATCACAAATGTTTTCCTTCTCTCCCCCAACCTTACTACTAATTGAAATTGACCATAATTATGGACGCTATTTTCACTGGAAAATCATAGATTTAG
This sequence comes from Dama dama, assembly GCF_033118175.1. NCBI lineage: Eukaryota > Metazoa > Chordata > Mammalia > Artiodactyla > Cervidae > Dama > Dama dama. Next base: position 29,246,350 of record NC_083705.1, read on the forward strand.
GACTGGAAAGCTCCTTAGAAATGATGACACTAGGTTAAGTGACATAAAAATCATGCAGTTAGTGGCAGAGCCAGATTTTAAAATATAAGGCTTGGTATAAAAAGAGTCCTAAAATATCCAAGGTTATTATTTTTCTTCACTAAATTTCTGATATTAATGTGTGCATGCTTAGCTGCTCAATCCTGTCCAACTCTTTGCAACCCCATGGACTGTAGCCTGTCAGGCACCTCTGTCCATGGGAATTTTCAGGCAAGAATACTGAAGTGGGTTGCCATTTCCTCCTTCAGGGGATTTTCCTGATGCAGGGATCAAGCCTATGTCTCCTCTATCTCCTGTGCTGGCAGGCAGATCCTTTACCACTGAGCCACCTGGGAAGCCTTCTGGTATTAATGAGTAAAGAGTGAAGTTGCTCAGTCATGTCTGACTCTTTGCGATCCCATGGACTGTAGCCCACCAGGCCCATCTGTCCATGGAACTCTTCAGGCAAGAGTACTAGAGTGGGTTGCCATTTCCTTCTCCAGAGGATCTTCCCAACCCAGGGATCAAACCCAGGTCTCCCACACTGCAGGCAGATGCTTTACTGTCTGAGCCACCGGGGAAGCTGGTGTCTCTGATATTAATACCCATATACAAATAATGCTTTCAGTAAAAATTAAATAAAGAAACATACTTCAGGCTATTTGGGAGCTCTGATTAGTCACAGAATATGATCATTTTCCTTTAGTGGATATTTGAAGAGTTTTTTTCTGTTCATCCTGTTGTTTTTAGTTTTAGCCAGGGTCACTATTAAAAAAAAAAAAAACAAAAACCTGAAAACAAAGTTACTTTTGGCACAGTCAGAAAACCAAGGTTGCTTTGAGTTATACTTGGACTTCTTGATGTTTTTATCAATTTAAATAAAGGTTCTACAGCTCCCTTTAAATGACTTTTACAAGGTCATTGTATATGGATGAGTCATCACACTGCTACTGGAAAATGACTTTAGGAATAAGCCATACGGAGATTTGAAAGAGCCTTGTTTCTCACTATGACAGTTATGCAAGTGGAAAGAATAGCCTTGAATCCAGAGAAAGAAGAAGCATGCCAGAACATTTTAGCAACCAGATTATTTCTCTTTCAAAAATGAACATATTTATCTCTATTAACTATATAGTTTTGTAATGATGTTGTTTATTTACTTCCTGGTAAAGAGATTTGCAAAATTAATTTAATTAATATGAATATGCCCATAGCTATACAGAATCTTGGCTGTTTGACTAGTTGCATTCCTAATGAGGCAGATGTCAAACTTAGACTCCACTCCCTGTAGCACTTGGCTTTGGAAGTGAGTTTATTATTCAGGATTAAAAGTTCATTTCAGACCATAGGTATACATGGATAACAGTCTATTTTGTTACTCAGTATGTCTCTGGACAATTTATTTTGTTGTTTAGTTTGTTTGGGAATATTTAGTACTAGAATACAGACACATCAGATTTTCATTGTTGCAGTCATCATTTTTGGGTCATTGAAAAGAACTGTATGCTTTAATAGAACAAAGGAGAATGGCTTTATTCTCATCAAACAGTATATTAAAAGTTTTAAAACTGTTGCTTCTCCTTAAGTTCTTCTTGGTTAATTTCTTAAACAATGGACCGAAATGAAATGTCAAGAGTCTTTGGTTGGCACTTGATTTGTATGCAATAGAGTCATTTGCCATTGTCATTATGTAATACTTTAAAAAGTTCTACTAGGTTAGCTAAAATAGGGTCTTATCACCTTCATTTCACTGCTAAAGAAAGGAAAGTTCAGTGTCATACAATCTGACCTACATGCCATATTAGTTTGTATCCTTTTAAAACTGAGCCTTATCCCACTGCTGGGCATACACACCAAGGAAACCAGAGTTGAAAGATACATGTGTATTCCAATGTTCATCACAGCACTATATACAACAGCCAGGACAAGGAAGCAACCTAGACGTCCATCGGCAGATGAATGGATAAGAAAGCTGTGGTACATATACACTATGGAATATTACTCAGCCATTAAAAAGAATGCATTTGAATCAGTTCTAATGAGGTGGATGAAACTGGAGCCTATTATGCAGAGTGAAGTAAATCAGAAAGAAAAACACCAATACAGTATATTAACGCATATATATGGAATTTAGAAAGATGGTAACAATGACCCTATATGTGAGACAGCAAAAGAGACACAGATGTAAAGAACAGATTTTGGACTCTGTGGGAGAAGGCGAGGGTGGGATGATTTGAGAGAATAGCATTGAAATGTATATTATCATATGTGAAAAAATCGCCAGTCCAGGTTCGATGCATGAGACAGGGTGCTCAGGGCTGGTGCACTGGGATGACCCAGAGGGATAGGATGGGGAGGGAGCTGGGAGGGGGGTTCAGGATGGGGAATACATGTACACCCATGGCTGATTCATGTCAATGTATGGCAAAACCACTACAATATTGTAAAGTAATTAGCCTCCAATTAAAATAAATAAACTGATTAAAAAATAAAATAAAATTAAACCTTATAAAATTTAGACTTGTTCATTGATATATGTAACTATTTTGACCCATATCTGCAGAGCTCTATTTATACAAATAAATAAATCAAGAACTTCAATCTAGCTTTACTTTATTTTTAACTTTCTAATTTTGTCATCCTCTTGGGAACCAGTCTCAAGTGCTCACAAATACCCCTTAATTCTCAGGAGCATCATTTCATGCTTCCAAGGAAGACCTCAAGTTTGAGTGCTATTAACATTTAACTCCTGAAGGAAAGACTGTCATAGTAACAGAGGTTTAACAGAGAGTTTCCCATGGAGACAGGCAGTTTATAAGGGCTTGAGTTGAGCAAAATCAAGATTGTTCCAAGGACCAGGACCATGATCATGGCATTGTGCTTGTCCTGGATATAAGATTAAGCTATGATTCATTCACAACTTCTCTGAAATCCCTTTAGTTGTTGTTCAGTCGCTCAGTTGGAGAAGGCAATGGCACCCCACTCCAGTACTCTTCCCTGGAAAATCCCAGGGACGGGAGAGCCTGGTGGGCTGCCGTCTATGGGGTCGCACAGAGTTGGACACGACTGAAGTGACTTAGCAGCAGCAGCAGCAGTCACTCAGTCACGTCCAACTCTTTGTGACACCATGGACTGCAGCATGCCAGGCTTCCCTGTCCTTCACCATCTCCCGGTGCTTGCTCAAACTCATATCCATTGAGTTGGTGATAGCATCCAACCATCTAGTCCTTTATCATTTCCTTCTTCTCCTGCCCTCAATCTTCCCCAGCATCAGGGTCTTTTCTAATGAGTCAGCTCTTCGCATCAGGTGGCCAAAGTATTGAAGCTTCAGCTTCAGCATCAGTCCTTCCAACAGAGCTTAAACCTACTATGTCATAGGTCCTTAGAAAGCTACTGCCAGAAAAGACCTTGGAAGTCATCCAGTCTGACATCATTTTATAAAAGTAGAACTCTGAGATAGACATTGATGGGTAAGAGACTAAAGTAAGTCAGCATCTCACAGTGAGTTCTCCTTGACTCCATGCTAGTTTGAAGGTCAAACTTCCAGACCTGTGATCTTGTCATCAATAATCATAACTAGCCTGGGTAGTGTTTTCATATTAATTTACAAAAGCTTTGGGGTAGAACCCCTTAGTTATTTTGCAAAATAAGAGTTTCATAATCATGATTTTATGGATGAGGAATCAGAGGCATGGATGTTAAAGGATCTGTTGGAGTCAACTCAGTCAGTAAAGGGTTGCAATAAGCCATGGCATATGTTCTTTGCATGTGGCATAATCCATCCCACCAGTGACTATTTACCACAAATACTAATTTACCTGAAAAGTCCTTTTTTTGGAATCATGGTTCTGATTATAATCATTATCATTCAATAATTTATTGGACACATTATTGACCAACTAGAGTTCATCCTTGAACAACATAGGGGTAAGCAGCACTGACCTCCCTGCAGTCAAAGATCTGCATATAATTTATAAGTGATTCTCTGGACCCTCTGCATCCATGGATTCAGCCAACTATGGATTGTGTAGTGCTATATATTTATTACTGAAAAAGTCCACATATAAGTGGATACATGCAATTTAAACCCATGTTGTTCAAGGGTCAACTGTATGTGGTAGGTATAAATTCATTAGTTTAGATACCACGTTTTTAAAAATAAATCAAATTTTAACACAATTGAGTCATTATTCACTGGAGTTATATTCTCTGAAATCTCTACAAACACTGAATTAGCAAATATTAAATCATTGCTCCACAGGGGAAATAACAGGGTTAGGTTTCCTGCAAGCCACTGCTCACATTTTCACCAATCAATCAATACCTAACATTTTGTCTTTGCTTCTGTTTGAAGACACCTTATTTAATATATACTGATTAATTACCATTGAGTTCAGCCAAAAGCACCATACTAGTACCTGAGTAAAGCTTATCTAACACATATATCTTTTCTGTAAACATAACACAGCCTTTCTCTCCCTTAGGAGTCTCAGACAGCACTTCAGCTGGCACCCAGGGACCATTTTAAGCAGCAAAACTATCATCATCACTACCACCACCAACAGCAACCCCCAAAAACAAAAATTCCAAAACTGTGACCCTAAATAGATTCTAAAAAGAATACTTGTTTATAGTGTGAATGCCGAAATAAGAAGGCATCACCTTCTTTGACCTCAGCTGGGAACATGTACAAGTACAAGAACATGTACTTTTTCGGCCTTGTGTGCATGCGCACCTCCATGAATGACCCACTGGAGCACCGGGAGTATTAATTTGGGGATTATAAATAGCACATGGGTGAATCTGGGAATACAGAGTCCTTGAATACCGAGGATCAAATGCCATTCAACTATGCATTACATTTACCATAATTATTAAATTAAAAAATAAATTCAAATAAAAATACAATAAAAATAAAATTCTATCAAATAATCATTTGTTTAAATTAAATCGGATTCCTGGCCTTAGGGAACTTGCAGTCTAGTCTGAAAGGTAGATACTACCCTCAGGCCTTTTCCTTCATACAAATTATATCTTAAAATCATATTTTTAAGTTTGTTTATAAGTTTACTGGGTTTCCTTGGTAACTTATAAACAAACTTTAAAAATATGATTTCAAGGTATATTTTGTATGAAGAGAAAGGCATGAGGGAGTATAGCTCATGGGGCGCTTTACGCTGGGTGCTCAGCATTAACTGAGGTTTTGCCTCCAAACAGGGCACAGGAAGTCATCACTAGGAATGTCATTGCAGGAAACACCTGGAGACTCTGCTTTCCCCCTCCTCTCTCTCCCTATCACAGAGAGAGGAAAGGAGCACTGCACAGCCCCACCTGAAGGAGAACTGTCTGAGACGCTTGAACATGCACACCCTGAAATGAGTTCACCCTGTGTCCTCACCTTCACTTACATGTATAAACACCACTCTGTCATAAACGTTCACTCGGGCCACGCACGGGAGAGGCATAGCACAATGTGAACTTCGGTTCTTATACCTATCAGGTAAGAGGGGCCAAAATGGATTTGTTTGTACAGATTATAAGTACTAATCATGAGGTAAAATTGGTTCAAGGGTTTTTTTAAGAAATCTGTCAGATCTTTATCACAGAAGCTGATTAATACCTGTTAGAGTTGGAAAACGGGCTTTAGAAATATTTTATTCCAGTCACCTCATCTTACAGAGACAGTAGCTGAAGCACATTTGCTCAAGGTTATAGAAATACTTACTGACAGGGTCTGGATAAAATAGATCAGTTTTAAATGACAAATTCACTGGAAAGAAGATACATATTTATGTGTCCTAGATGTCACAAATTTTTAGTGTTTGATAAAAGTTGAACTGTTACACCATATATATATATATATATATATATATATATATATATATATATATATATACATGTATATAGTATGTGTAAATGTGAAATGAATGCATTTTTAAAACTGGATGTATTTTTTAAATGTTTAATTGCTGATTCATCCCTTACTAATAAGCAAACCGATACATTCTGTCCACACACACACACACACACACATACACACACATCTCCCTGATGGGAAAGTTTTAATTCAAGCAAAGATCCCTTTACGTATCTAATCTGATTGCTATAGGCCATGCAACTTAATATTCTATCATGCTCAGCTGCTCAGCCCTGTCTGACTCTTTTGCAATCCCATGGACTATAGCTCACAAGGCTCCTTTATCCACATAATTTTCCAGGCAAGAATACTGGAGCAGGTTGCCATGCCCTCCTTCAGAGGATCTTCCCGACCCAGAGATAGAACCAGCATCTCTTGTGTCTTCTGCATTGGCAGGCATGCTCTTTACCACTAGCATCACCAGGAAAGCATGCCTCCTCAAAGTGAACTTTGAGCATGGAACCCATCATATACAATAAGTTTAAAAACTTAAACTGTCTAAATAGTCATCTATATTGGCTTTTATCCTTAATAAAAGTATTTATATTCCTCATGGATTGCTTATAGATCAAAACTGTTCAGTTTAAGAAATAAGCAGCTTAAAATGCTTTAAATATGACAACAAATAAATAATTAACCCCTCATAAGCAAATAAAAAGAAAAACTGAGAAAAACATTTGGAATAAAACTTAAATGGTTAGTAGCCCTAGTATAAAAATAACTTCTAGATATGGGACAGGAGATACACATATAGAAAAGTGGGCCAGATAGACAACCAAAAAAGAAATACAAATGACTGTTAACCATATGAAAATGTAGTCATCTACCAATAAGAGAGAATCAAAATGAAAACTACAATGAGAAACCATTTTCACCTACCAGACTGGCAAAATTTTATGGGTGAGGGGTAGGGAAATAGACGTTTTTGAAAATCATTGGTGGCACTGCAAAATGATAAAACCCCTATGAAAGAAAATTTGACACTGTCTTCCAAAACTATATATGCATTTACATGGGACCAGCAATCTTATTTCTAAGATTCCTTTCAAAATACTATGGAAAAAAAAACAACACACAACAAAGTGTCGTGTTTACAAAGCTTTTCATGACAGCCTTGTTTGTAATAGCAAAAAACCAGAAACTACTAATTTCCCCGGGTTGTCACAACAAATTCCCACAAAGTGGGACAGTTGGCTTCAAACAATAGAAACTTACTATGTTACAGTTCTGAAGGCTAGAAATCTGAATTCAAGGTGCTGTCAGGGCCATTGGTTCCTTTGAAACCATGAGAGCAATCTTTTCTTGCTTCTCTTAGCCTCTGCTCTTTGACAACAATCACTGGTGTTCCTTGGTTAGAGATGTGTCAGTCCAATCTTTTTCTCTTTGTCTCATGACCATCTTCTATTTGTGTATCTCTGTCCTCCTCTTGTAAGAACACCAGTCAGACTGGATTAGAGTCCAAGTAATGGATGAGCATGACCTCATCTTAACTTGATTACATCTGCAAAGACTCTATTTATAAATAAGGAAGGTCCCATTCACGGGTACCAGGGGTTAGGACTTAAAAATATCCTTATTTGTGTGTGAGGGCACAATTCAACTCATAATAATAATAATGAATAAATTGCATAAACTATGGTACATGAACACAATGGGAATCTATATACCTATAGTAATAATGATTAATATAGCTACATACTACTGTGAAATATTCTCTACAATATATTAAGTAAAAAGAGCAAAGTGAAAAAAAGTGTAGATTGTATTCTACTATTTAACTATGCCAGGATATGTTTATTTGTTTAAATCACAAAGTAATAAACACTGTAATAAAAGAATTATGAGGGAATAATATGAAAGAAAGAAGTTAAACTTCCATGGATATCAGTTGCTTTTGTGGACTTGATTTTGGAAGTATGTAAATATTTTATACAATTAAAAAACAAAATTGAAATTAAGAAAGTAAACCCTAAACATCAAGAAAAAAATGAAATAAATGAATCTGTCTTTCCAGTTGGTGGAACTGACATAGGAACTATTCCAAATAAAACACACTAATTTGAAAGTACATCCCTTAGCACAAAGAAAAGTGTGGAAAAATCTTAAACCATTTTTCAGCAATCGTATTGTTGATGGTAGTATTAAGCCTGTTAGGTGTGTCATATATATAATAAATTAATAAACTGAGTGATCATGTGGATGTTATTGAAAACCAGAAGGTCTGGGAGAAAGGCAATAAAAATAAGGTTAAATAAAAATGTGGCATGAGGACAGTATTATAATATTTAAAAGAGGGGCTTTTCTTTCCTTTTAGAGACACTGATGTATATACAGATGAAATAATATACTATCTGGTATTTATTGCAAAATAATCAGGAAGGTGGAAAGGGAAATGAGTGGGGGTATAAAAGAAACAAACTGACTATTAGTAGACAATGGTTGAACTGGGTTATGGTTACATGGAGAATTAATTATACCATTGTCTCTACTTTTGCACATGTTTGAAATTTTCCATATTTTCCTACATGGATTGTATTTATTATATACATAAACATAAGCATGTATTTTATGAATATGCATATGTTGATCCACATTCTAAGTATTTATACACTCATAAGTAAATATGCCTAGTAAAAACAATAAAAATGTATAGGTTTTTGATTAACCCAGTTGCCCTGTCATTCAATGTATTGGCAATGAATTAGTGTTGCCTTTTGAGTAATTATCCCCTTTCCTGTGGGCAGCAATGTCAATCCTAGTCATCAAACAAAGCACACTCACCTTCCCTTTGGAACACTCACCTACACATATGGGAATTCCATAGGAAAACAATAGAAATTCCAGCAATTCCTAGTTTTCTAGTTAACTTCTCAGCCCCGACCACTCCAGATTTCCTGAGGCCCAATATGATGTAGATGTGGAAATCACAGTAGTGAGTGGATTGTGGGTGTTCTCTTGCTTAATTTATGCAACAAGTTTGAAATATGTCACCATTGACACCAATTTCTTTCCCAGGCAATGCCAGATGCCTTGTAGGTTTGATCTAATTAGATGTTGTATCTTTTTACTTTAATCTTTTACTCACCAAATTAATTTTCACATCAGTGGTAAAGTTCAACCACACTAAAGCGTGATGATGAATCAGATAAATCACCCCTTCTCCCCTAGGAAGGAATGAGTAAGGATCTGGAGAAGGAAGCTGGGTAGGGGGGTGACTCTAGTGAAAGCCCTTCTATGGTAGACATCAGCCGGAAATACAGAGGCTGTACTCGGAAACGTCTGTAAACTCCCTCATCTCTTCTCTTCAGTGCCAACATGTCAGCTATTACTATGTCTCCTTTCTCCCCTTCAAATCACACTCTTATTTTTAGATATATGTATGTTTATTATGTGTATGCATATTTATTCATGTTAGGGGCTAGGTGTTGATAAACTTTAGCAGAATGGATACATTTGTTTTGACTTGACCCATGTAAAGGATAAATCTCTGTTGTTCTCTGTCTTCCATGGGCTTTCCCATTCTGGTTGGTTGTCCTATCCTAGGGTTTCCCCCGAGCTTCAGAATAGGGCTTTTGGGAGAAAATAAAAAGCTTCAATCATTATGGCTGCCTCCCTTTGAGCCCTTTAGCATTTACTGCTCTGTCGAGTAGTAATACTAAGAACAGTTTATTTTTAATGTTCCATTAAAAATAAAAGAATAGTGAACATGAAAAAGAGAAAAGAACAGTTTCTTCTAGTGAGTGGGATGCTGTGTACTGTCAAGATCTTCATCAGGAGAATCTCTGGACTATAGCTTAGAAGGCCAACAGAATGTACTAGAAAGCAAAAGTAGGTTGTTGAAGTCAGGAACAAGTCATTAGGTTAAATATAAAAGAAGGTATTTTACATATACCTTCAACAATTTAGACTCTTTGTAGTTAAAGTTTTAAAATCTTGGATTTGGTTACTGTAACACTAATTTGAGCTTATCCCATGTCTAATTGCTTGAAACAGACTCAGCCAAGAACATTTCTATAAAACTCATATAAAACTGATTGGTTATTAGATGCATATATTTTCTATTAAAGCTAAGGCATGCCCCAAGTAAATTTGCTAGCAGTACTACATAGAACAAATGATAAATTTGAAAGCAGAGCATTGACATCATGGATATTTTCTGTCTATACACTTTAGGACTTAATTCAATAAAATATTATTCATAATATGAGGTTTCAAAGCTAGGATGACTAGAAAATACATAATTGAGAAACTTTTACATTTATGTTATGCTTAAACCCAAGATTATTCTGGGAAAAGGTCTTTGTCACTTGTCCAAATTCATTTTGACTCTTGTTATTCTTTACAATTGACAAAACTAGCTATTGTCAGCTTTTAGAAGTATCTGGTTTGTTTTCCAGTTACAAATGGAGTCATCCATTTGTGCTCATCCAATAAGTCATGAGCACCATGTACAGTTCCCAGTAGTGTAAAAATGTTAGGTTCTTGGTTACAGTGTAAAATAATCCATAGTTTAACTGAGTACTAATTGTGAGATTATAGTTATTCAATTGTAGTAAGATAGATAAACATCTAGACATTTCAGATTAAAATATTAGAAAGTGGTTCTTTCTCTACTTGTGTAACCATCAGAAAAAAAAGAAGGTATCAACCTAGAGTATTTTTTAAGCTGTCTAGAAATGAAAATGAAGACATAAAGATGTATTTACTAAAGATGATAGATATGAAAAAAAAATAGAAGCGCCCTCAAGCATGATTTTGTTTGAACATATGTCTCTTAAGGTCACTTTTCATATGAATATCCTAAAATTCTGAGATAATTAACTCTTGATTAGGAAGAATTAAATTTAACAAAGAAAATTCACCAGATTTTATCCTTGATTCTACCTGTAACTCCTCCCATTATAGTCAATAAAATAACAATTCAGGCTTGAAAGTTGGGTTTACTTTGACCCTTCTTTTCCATTATCCAGTCATCTTGTTGGATACTGGTCACTACTGACTCTACTGCCACGGTGTCATTCATATCCACTCCATCTTTTCTAGGTTTACAATCAAAGTCCTAGTCCAAGTGTTCACTGCCTCTCACTCAGCCTTTTGAAGCAGCCTATGGTTGTGCTATTTAATTTTTCCCTCTTGTCCCTACACATTGCCCCTCAGTTAATATTCCTATAAAATGGCTTCGATATTGCCATGCATGTGGCCTAAATGACTGATGGTTTTAGCAGTGTCCAAACTCCAGAGCCCAGTAAACTAGGCTGCTTGCAATATGACCACTGCCTTGGACAGCTTCCTTTTTATGTCTTTAATACACTCTGTCTTTCAGGCACATTAGAGTAACATTCCATCCAAAGAACACATACTGTATAGTCCCATCTCTGAATCTCCAGTCTTATGTTTTTGGTCTTTTTGAAGCAGCAACTGAAATTCTTAAAAACCATTCTCACCCCTTATCTCATCATCCTAATAGGTAGCACCGATTAATATAATCATCTTGCTTGCTTGCTTAGATCATCTGTGCTGCTCAGAATCTTTCTAAACTTATGTCCAGACAACTATTTTGACTTGATCTGGTACTCATGATGAAATTACTTGCCTCTGATCACTTAATATTCTAATGGAATTTTGAATTAAAATAGGTAGTGGACGTAGACTAGATTTCATTGTGTTTGGGAGGAAAGAAAGAAAGAAATTAAAGTCAAAGACATTTTTCCAGCTTACAGAGAACTGAATCTGTTTCTCAAACAGCAGCAAGAATCTATGTGGACACAAGCATAATCAAGTCTATCACATAAAATGTACAACAAGAAAGATGAATTATACTCTGATCAGAGAGAAGACGAGGAAATGTTGACCTGTTTGAATATTCTTGCACAACTTTCTTTGGTAGCTCAATGTGTTCTGGGAAAGAACCCTGTTGACGAATCCAGAAACCAAGGTTCTGGTCCTAACTCTGTAACTGAGTTAATATGGGACTTCTAGAACATCTTCTCTTTGCACATTGCCTTTTGCCTTTTTATGAAACAGACGGACCAGTTCTCTGAGTCCCTACCACCCTGATCAACTGTATTCGAATTCATGAAGTCGATAAAAACTGCATCTCCCTTTTATACAAACACAATGAATACTGTGCAAGACAAAAAGAATGGTTACATTCTTTCCGTTTCTGTTAAAATCTCTGATAGGAATTCTCTCTTTCATAACACTGAGCTTCAGCAATCATCAAATGCTTGAGTTATTGTGAAACTGAATAGCAGTTTGAGTTTCTTCCCAGGCCATCCCCTCCTCCCCTTTCTCAGGCCAATCAGAATCTTTCTCCTATCCTTAGTCATGAAGAGTACAACCCTCTTAAACACCAGTGTATCTGACAAGGAAAATGGTTTTAGCTTGTAGTCTCTAAAATCTAACATTGCTTAGGTGCAATATTCACCACATGTTTTAGCAAATGGGAGATAATTCAAAGGGCAGGTTTTTCTCAGAAACAGAATGTTTGTGCCTTAAAACCAATGGATTTGATAATAACTTTCGTCAAAGGAAGCTTAAAACAGTGGCTTCCCAGCAAGCTATTATTACCTACTCTGTTTCCATTTTGCTCTCAGTAGTCTAATTGATATAATTGGTATAAGAGGAAAACAACAGGAATACTTAGGACTGAAACCATTCACTCAACAGTGGAGGTTATTTAATAACTTTCACTTAGCAAACCCTTTGCACTTTCCACAGTAGCAGTATGTATTCTCATTGTCATTAACAATACCTTTCATCCACTGATTTCCCAGAAGTGTTAATAACATACTCTGTAAGTAATTGCTACACTTATCTAATTTTCTTTCAGGTAATGCATGTTTGTCAGTTTAACTGAATAGGCTCATGAATAACTTTATTTTCTCCCATCTTCTAAAATGTGAAAAGGAAAAGGAGAAAACATCTATCTGTGGACATCCTAATTATCAAGTGATTCCTAAACCACTGACGGGTGATGGCTCCCTAGCTTCAGTGTTTGCACTTTGGGGCAGGTTTGAATCTCTTTTCTGAAGATGTTGTTGACTCTACCTGTAGGTATGCTGTGACTCAGCTCCTACAGGGGATGATCTGTGCTCTGTTTAGGTAAAAACATTCAGGCTCCTTAATTTCCAAAAAGAATAACAACACTGCTGCTTTACTGTTCGGAGGATGCATGTTTTAATAATAAAACTTGAAATAGAAGCCCTCAGTCATTCTCCAAAGAACTCCCATCAAACGTGAATTTCAGATTAATGATATTCAAGAGACATCCTTAAAGCAGTACTTATGCCAAGGTTTCTCTTTCTAGCAAGTTATAATCAGGAATGCACTTGGACTACATTAGCTTAATTCCCTTCCCAACTGCCTCCAGTGCCAACAGACCAGCTGTCTCCTTCAAAGGTTGCTCCCACTGTGTGGGGTACCACCACCACATTACATTCCACTGTTGCTTCTAGTGGTGACTACTCTCTCCTTCTGGATATCACTAGTTCCTACTGGGTACCACCCACTCCCTAGGGTAGCACTGCAGATGCCACTATCGAAAATGCCAAAACAGCAGAAGTATAACACCAAATGGCACTCTGTGCTCTGGAATCTAATAGGTGCCAAAAAGTTTCCTAGAGCATCATGAAAATGGTATTGTGATGGGTATCTCCCACTCATTTGCCAGACATTTTTCAAATTCAACAGTAAATTCCATGTGGGCTCAAACATGCTGCATTGTCATTTTAAATGTAAACTACCTCATCTCCTTTTTCAGAAGCAGGAGAACAATATTACAAATTCAAATATAGGTATATATCCATGATTTTTTTCTTTTTCATTTGCAGGACAAATGCAAAGAGGCTATGATCAGAGTCAAAATAAACAGATTCTTATGTGTGTTATTTGAGAGTATAAAAGTATAATTTCCAGAAAGTTAAATAAATGACTCTCCTATAAATATAAAATCTACACATGTGAAAAACTTAATAATGAGGAATCTAATAAGATAGCAAAGCTAATTCCAAAGATATTTGAGGAACTGGATATTCATAAACATTTTTTTAAAAACCAAAAGAAAGAAAGAAAGGAAATTGGGAGGAAGTGGGGGAAGGAGAGAAAGATGAAGGGAAGTGAAGGAGGAAAGGAGAGAGGGAGGCAAGGAGGGGAGGAGGGAGGGAAGAAGGAAGGAAGGAAGACTGTTGGATTAAATTAAAACTACTAGTGTGCTATAGGGCAAAGGCAATCAACTTTGAGGTTACCTTTCTTATTAGACATAAATATATAATTAACATGTTTTGGGGCCAAATTAAATAGCAAATAATGAGTTGAACATAAGAGCATACTGCTAGAGAATTAAATACTCACTTGGTAAACTTGTTAAACAGGATCTTAGTAACAAAGGATATGCCTCCCTCATTTTTTACTCACTTTTAGGTTTTAGATAATATTTGTTTCAAGTCTCCCATTTTGGTCATAAATAAGTGGCAAAGAGTGTTCTTGATTACACCAAAACCCAAAAAGGCTGGCCTCATATTTTGGCTATTACCATATGCAGAACAAGAAGAGCTAATTACTCCTGTGAGCCTCCTTGAATTTGCTCTTGAAGTTTCAGCTATTTGGTATCAAGCAACTACTGGAGCCAAAGGATTAACTTCCTCCTGGACATTTTTGTAAAGAAGCTCAGATTTAACTTTCAAACACTTCTAATCAATTGCTCTTTTACCCAAGGAGAGGAAGTCAAACCCAAGAAACTTTCATCTGCTTCTCTTTCCTCAAAGTTCCTAAATGAAGCCAATGTCTCTGGCCTGGCAGGAAGTGACCTTCCTCATTCCCTGTGAACTGGAACCTAGTAAGCCAGGTACCAGGCCTGTTCTCCTTAGAGGATTTTGCAGGCATTAACTTCATAAAGAAAGGCAACCCTTGTCTCTTAATGGTGAGGTTCTCATAGCTGATTAAATGAGTACGCCTCTCTAATACGACACACCAACTACAGCACTTGCACAATCATTTTGTCTACTTAAATCCTGGTAAATAGGAGAACAGATTCTTACTGAACCTGAAAGCAAATATTTTGATGTGAAAAGTAATGAAGCCCAGTATTTGTTTCAGAATTCTGAGGAATCAGTGAGAATCAGATAGGATTTTTTTTAAAAAAAGTTTCATTTCAGTTACAAATCATAGTTTACTAAATTGAGGATTTGAATTGTGGTGCTGGAGAAGACTCTTGAGAGTCCCATGGACTTCAAGGAGATCAAACCAGTCAATCCTAAAGGAAATCAACCCTGAATATTCATTGGAAGGAGTGATGCTAAAGCTGAAGCTCCAATACTTTGGCCACATGATGTGAAGGGTCGACTCACTGGAAAAGACCCTGACGTTTTGAAAGATTGAGGAAAGTGGGGAGGGTGGTGACAAAAGATGAGATGGGTGGATGGGATCAAGGACTCGATGGACATGAGTTTGAGCAAACTGCAGGAGATAGTGAAGGACCAGGAAACCAGTGTGCTGCAGTCCATGGGGTTGCAAAGAGTTGGACACAGCTTAGCAACTGAATAACAACAAATAGAGGGTTAGCAATAAAATAAATAAGAAAGAAAGGTGCTTCCTTATATACTAACCAGAAAATAGAACATTAAAATGATAGCAATAATTTTTAAGGAAACAATCACGGTTAATTTTTTTCATCAGTTTGATGTAAGTCATTCTTATTCTGCTAGATCTTAGGTCAGCCCTGTTTTAACAGAATTATTTCTTTTGATTAAAGAGACTCACTTTGCTGGGATTCTCAGAAAGCCATCTTAAAGATATCCCAGCTATCATCTTTAAGTCTATACTCACACTTTTTATTGAAATATCAATAGTTAGGGATATCAGGTAGAGTCCTTTTCACAGGGCTCTGAGAGTATCCTATTTCACTGAAAAACAAATTCTAGCTTGAAACCTGTAGCAGACCCTTCAGAAAAGCACCAGTGAAAAAGCAGAAACCACTTGTGATAAGGCTAAAGAGTAATAGTTAATCTATTGTAGTAACTAATAATAACAAAATGAAGAAAATAAAATTCTCGACTTGGCTGCAAAGCACAGCTTTCTGATCGGGACCTAACCAATGAAACAGACAGGGATAGGGTACCGAGGGCCTCCAACTCAATTCTGCAGGGTGTACGATCTTTTGAACATTTATATTAATAATATGTTATCTACAAAATCAATGACACGGAAGGCCAAGCTTCTCTCTTGATTTATAGCTCTCGCCATCCGGCTCTTAAAATAGTGTTGAGCTAATTAACAAATATTGAGCCTCCCAAACTAATAATTATTTTCATCTCTCTTTTTATAAGTGAAATGACAATGTCTTATATTTTTCCAGGGCCTGGAAAATCAAAGACAGGGTGGAGAAATATCAAAGGCAATTTTAACTTCAAAAGATATTTGAGAACTTAACTTTTCCAAACTTAGGATCTGATTTTAGGACAGCAAAATCAAAATGATTTTGAGGAGATATTTGGTCACTTGGTTACAGCAGAAGGATGGGTACCCGATAACAACAAATGGTTGTAGCTTAATGACCTGTTAAAATGACAGGATAGTATTTTAAAATACACATGGAAAAAGTAACACAATCATAAATAATTCTTTTAGAATTTATAAGCTTCAGTTATTTATCGTTTTAATAATTAGGAAGGTAAGGCCAGCAGAAAAGTAAAAACTTTCTCTTGAGAATCATCATCTCTAGGATATGGGCTGATTACACAGTATTCAAGTATGGCTCTACCATCCCTTAGTAAGAAAAGACCAAAATACTTCTCATTTTAATAAGAAGAAAATCTAATCTATTTTTAATCAAAATATTGTTTGACAGTAAAAGATTCACAAGCTTCTTAAAACATGATTTAATGAAAGAGCCTATCAAAACAGAGTCAGATTGAAGGGAAGTGCTGAGGCTAACCACACCTTTCCACAGCCTTATGTGTTAAAGTGATTATTTGCAAACTCCGCATAAACACAGGCAGAAGTGGCAGCTACCTCCTCTTCCCTTCCTACCTGTTCCTCCTCTCTTGAAAGATCTCCTTGGTGACATAGTGGATCTTTGGAAGGTAACTAAATTTCTCCAGAAGCCAGATAGCTCCAGGGTCCAGTTTTACAATGGAGAAATTTCTCCAAGGTCGAGGGCTTCATAATCCCTGCAGATGTAAACATACAGCTCCAGAATTAGGCTAGGAGTTAATCTCATGATGTAACCCCTGTCTCTTGAGGAGATAAGTTATATTCTTCTTTCAGAAGGGCACAGTTAAAGTGATTGCCTTCCTCAGTTCCCCGTGAACTTTGAATCTGCTCTGCTGTATAAATTGTGTGAAATTTTATAGTGCCTTGGTCATCTCTTAAGGGCTATGTACTCTGTTATACTTAACAATAAATCAGGTTTCTTTTTTTCTTTCCAAAGTGGTGTGGAGAGGTCTTTGTTGGCAGTATTTTATATACTTTCCTAACATTTTACACATTCAACTTTTGTTTTTCTCTCAGCTCTTGCATATTATGGATCAAATTGATATTTTATTCTAACACAAATTTGCTCTCTTTTCCCCTTAATAAACAAAACAAAACAAAACAAAAACCTTCATTACCTTACACATACAGCTGATGGCCTTTACCATCATTATTCCTTGAATAACCTTATGTACTAAGGATACTTAATATACTTATATTAATAATAATATAACTTTACTATTGTTACAGGAACATTAGATAAAAATTTAAAAAACAAAAACATAAAATAGCTTTTAAAAATAGGAAAAAGTTTTAAGGGAAGAAATACTTGTTAGACGTATGTATGTATCCTTGTGTGTATGTGTTAGTCGCTCAATCACGTTCGAGGTGAAGTGGGGAAGCAGTTAAAAGGATAACCAGGGCTCGGAGGAGAGAGTAATCATTTTTAAGAGATTGATTTTCCCTTTTAAACAACTATGAGTTTTCAAAAACTATTTCTTTAATACAGCAAGTGTTTAGATTGTAAATAAAGGACTAATAAATATAGTAATGTTTCAAAGATGAACAGCGGTTAATGCTTGTATCTGAGTAAGACTTTTAAGTGCCAGACTCCAGCAGTGCTATGCAGGGAATAGAAAGAGCTAGTAAGGAGGAGAGAACCAAAGTGAGCTCCCTGACACTGGCTAGGAGCAGCAGGCCAGGAGAATGGCATCAGTGGAGATGGACTGGTGTCGGCCCAATGAAGGACAGTCCCTGGGAGGGGAGACATCAGAAAAATCACAGCAGACATTACCCTCTTTTGCTCAGCAGATATAAAATAGAGAGCCCACTGTGTTGGGGGCTTTCATGATGATAAAAGCAACTGAAATTCTGTGGCTAGAGATTTTTCAGCTGTACTATGTGTGAAACAGACAGCAGACTATGGTTTAAAATGGGGTCAGTAATAACAATAGTGGGAGAAATAGAAAATAATATTTAGCATCTATTATTCAATAACTAGGTAGCTGGGATAGAAACTGAAGAGACCTATATCCCCTCATCCCTGCCTCTGAAGTAGCTAGGGAAGAAAGACAGTGCTGGTCCTCATTGGAAGTGTGTGGGGCACTCACTCATGTCCTACTCTTTGTGACCCTATGGACTATAGCCCACCAGACTCCTCTGTCCACTCGGGAAGCCCTGATCTTCACTGGGGGCACACTCCAAAGGATAACGATGGCTTGACCAAGGTGGGAGAGAAAAGGCATCCTTGGCTGCTTCTGAGATCCAGTATGAAGAACTGCCACACAACACAAAGAAGCAAAGTGACCTCTCAACCTTCCATGTCCACATAGAAAGACTAGAGCATCCATGCCACGGGTATAGGATGAAGGTTTTTGTTGGCAGTATTTTACAACAGTATTTTACAACAACTACAACAACTGCTTTTGTAGAACGAAGGTTCAGAGAAATTCTCTCTGCCTCTACATCTTGATCCACGTCATGCTTGATATTTCAATAAAGCTAATGAATAATAATAACTGATATTTATTAAACACTGTATTCCAGGAATGGTGTTAAGAAATTTACTGAAATTTTTA
The DNA here is from genome assembly GCF_033118175.1 of Dama dama. Lineage (NCBI taxonomy): Eukaryota > Metazoa > Chordata > Mammalia > Artiodactyla > Cervidae > Dama > Dama dama. The sequence continues at coordinate 29,265,334 of NC_083705.1, forward strand.
ATTTTCAATATAACTTTTTGAGGTGGGCACATGATCATTAATTTTAGAGTTATCAAGGCTCAGGCAATTTGTTCATGGACACAGAGCCAAGTCAAAGTCAGAGTGAGAATCCAACTGTTGATATTAAATATGTTTAATTTTGAAGTCCATGTATCATACTGTGGCATTTGCAATGTTTTGTTAAATGAACTTCCCAAAGTAACTCTAGTCATTATTTTTCCTCTTTTTAAGATATTCCTAAGAAAGGAAGGTTGTAAGAGAGAGTGTTAAAGGTCCCATGTCTTCCCAACAATATTGCATAACACTAAATATCTGGGGACCTTTATGAGCATTTGGGGGGATGAAAGCACTCGCTATGGTGTTTCTATACCTGAGAATAGGTATTAACTTCACACAGAAGTGAAGATCATTTATGTAACTCTTCTCACAACTTGGGTGTTTCGTCAGCTATTTATTGACTGCCTGATTGACTCAGGTTTATGTGGCAGAGTTAAAAGTTATTAAGATAATAGCTAGAGCTACACATTCTCTTAATGAGGAAAAAGGGTGTTTTTTAGAAGGGGACACCTTAATAATGTATTCAGGACAAAAGTTGGGTCATTAGAAAACCAAGAGGGAGACCTAAACACTGCTGTGTTATAAATAATCGGGATTTGGAAGTAAAAAGAAACAGAGAAGAAAACGACAGGAGCGTTAAAAGAGTGAGAAGACACAAATAACATGGGATAAAGCTGAAGGATTTCCAAAAACCGGAAGACTCAGTTTTCGGTTACTTTGGTACGGGGGTCTGAATATCAGTCCCTGCACTTTTCTCTGAAACTTTCAGTCAAGTCTGCTGCCTCTCCTTTGTTGTGCTTGTGCATGTTCGTGCACATGTGCAACTGTGTGTGTGTGTGTGTGCCCTCACAAAAGGCTAGGGTACTATAATGAGACGCTCTGTAAAATGTATTATCTCAGTGGAAGCAAGAACTCGGCACCAGTGATGCTGAGAGGCTCAATAGTGGGGCAGAAGGAAAATCCATCGACCTCATCTTTCGAGTCAGGGTGGCTCCAGCTAAAAAAGTCACAAACAATTCACCCCAGAGCTGGTAGGCCAAACCAGAAAGCAACAATGTTGAATGTAAATTTATGAGTAAACGAAAAGATAGCTGGAAGGAATACAACAGATTTTCATGAGAACAAAATTTATCTTGTAACCTCATCAGTATCTTTCATCAGTATCTTAACCAAAAAGTACATTAGTCATGAAGCTGAGCAGACTTCTGTGACTGCATGAATATACTGATAAAGATCATTGGGTTATCAACAGCACAGCACAACAAAACTGTATGTTTTATATTCTACACAAGCATGTAAATACTTTTGATTTGTAGTTGGTTAGCAGTTTTTAAGAGAATAGAAAAGTAGGAGCAGTGATGAGGCCATTTTGGCCCTGGTTTCACTGACATTTGACCTTATTCTAGGGTCACAACCTGGCCTGCTTCTACCAGTCACTCACTGGAATAAACATAGGTTGGAAAATTCTCTGAAAACTGGCAACACCCTGAAAAACTTCTCTCACTGGATAGAGTGGCAGTTCTATTAAAGGTATGGGCAGGACGATGTGGACAGCACACCTGTGTTGTTTGGAGAGCCATACACAACTCCAATAACACAATCTGGCACACAGTATGTGGCCACTCTTACCGTGTTCCCCAACCTTCAGAAATCACTGTGCTCAGTACTCTATAAAGTTGGCCACTTATCATCAAGCATCACTTGCTGGTTCCATTATCCAACACATCTCACATGAAGAAGGGTCTCATTTGCATTATACTGGACTTTTTGACAATATGAAGGTGACAAGAAGTTATTTGATTTGATCGGTGTAAAACCTAACAAATGCTGTATGTACTCTCAGGTTTTTTTATATTTAGGTCTAACTGTTTTCATTTATCTTTTTAAAAATGTTATTATAGTAATGTGTTTAATATTTCATGCTAGAGGAATAACATTTCATTATCTAGAATATAATTGTTCTTTACATCTGGTCCCATCACTTCATGGCAAATAGATGGGGAAACAGTGGAAACAGGGACAGACTTTGTTTTCTGGGGCTCCAAAATCACTGCAGATGGTGACTGCAGCCATGAAATTAAAAGACACTTGCTCCTTGGGAGAAAGTTATAACCAACCTAGACAGCATATTAAAAAGCAGAGGTATTACTTTGCCAACAAACGTCTGTCTAGTCAAAGCTATGGTTTTTCCAGTAGTCATGTTTGGATGTGAGAGTTGGACTATAAAGAAAGCTGAGTGCTGAAGAATAGATGTTTTTGAACTGTGTTGGAGAAGACTCTTGAGGGTCCCTTGGACTGCAAGGAGATCCAACCAGTCCATCCTAAAGGGAATCAGTCCTGAATATTCATCGGAAGGACTGATGCTAAAGATGAAAATCCAATACTTTGGCCACCTGATGGGAAGAACTGACTCCTTGGAAAAGACCCTGATCCTGGGAAAGACTGAAGGCAGGAGGAGAAGGGGAAAACAGAGGATGAGATGGTTGGATGGCATCACCGACTCGATGGACATGAGTTTGTATAAACTCTGGGAGTTGGTGATGGCAGGGAGTCCTGGCGTGCTGCAGTCCATGGGGTTGCAAAGAGTCAGACACAACTGAGCAACCAAAGTGAACTGACTGATTACATTGTATGTGTTTTATTACTGTTCTGGTGGATGCCTTGAATTATGTAAATAGCTCTAAGAATATATTTAACTGGGAACCATCCATACTTCTTTTTATTCATCATATAAACATCATAATTATGACTTAACAGCAGACTTTGATGTCTTTGCTTTTAATTATTACTGACTTTCTGAAAGTGATTCTCTTTGCCCCTCCTGTTTTTCCCTCTTCCTTTTCTTTATCTCCTCTTTCATGAGGGATAACAATTGAAAGCAGATAACTGTTGGGTTTTTATAATGCAGCCACTACAAGGCAGAAACAGAGTCCTATTGTTCTTCTCATTTTAAAACTACAGGTATTTTCAGGTCTAATTATCCAAGTCTTTATTTAGAAAGTCAATGACTTATTTGAAGTGGTAATAGTTTTTCATCTACTTTCTTTTCTATCAACATGAAACAGAGGGTGACTGAGACATCCTCTGATGGGTGTTTCCTTGCAGATGTGATCTCATTTCCCAATGACACATAGGACCTGGTACTCATATTGTGCAGCCCTTACCAACCCAGTGAATCAGAACCTGGGGGTAACTGCTATGCCTTATTTTTAAAATACCACTTTTTCAAAGACTGGAAAATTTCTACTGAGTAAGGTTGTCATTTCAGAACCAAAAGTAGCCTGATGTAGTTAGAAATTTTGTGAGCAGAGGATGTGCGTCTTCACTGGTTCTCGGTAATATCCTTCCTGCAGTATGCCAGGGTATATTAAGCCACTGACTCTTGGGAGGGAAAAATGTCTAATTTGTTGCATTTTCCAGTTTCCTTGAGGACAAAGATTCCCTGATACCTCAGTTGGTAAAGAATCTGCCTGCAACATAGCAGACCCCAGTTCGATTCCTAGGTTGGGAAGATCCTCTGGAGAAGGGATAGGCTACCCATTCCAATGTTCTTGGGCTTCCCTTGTGGCTCAGCTGGTAAAGAATCTGCTTGCAATGTGGGAGACCTAGGTTTGACCCCTGGGTTGGGAAGATCCCCTGGGGAAGTGAAAGGCTACCCAACCCAGTATTCTGGCCTGGAGAATTCCATGGACTATAAAGTCCATGGGGTGGCGAAGAGTTGGACATGACTGAGTGACTCACTTTCTTTCTTTCACTTTTTCTTTCAGGGTAAAGACTGTTGACATAGCTGATGTTAACGAACATGGAACTGGGATGAATGTGCTGTAACACACCATCATATTCACTCCACATAGACAGCATAAGTATGCTGCTGCTGCTAAGTCACATCTGTCATGTCCGACTCTGTGCGACCCCACAGATGGCAGTCCACCAGGCTCCTCTGTCCCTGGGATTCTCCAGGCAAGAATACTGGAGTGGGTTGCCATTTCCTTCTCCCAACATAAGTATAAATAACCTTAAAAACATAGATACTGGTAAAATGTAGTAAAACAATTAGAAAGGGACAAGCTTTTAGAACTGATTGCCCTTATCTTTAATATAACTTATATAATTGTAGGTTTATACCATTCAACTTTTAATTATGAATCTGCCTTTAATGTGGGAGACCCAGGTTTGATCCCTGGGTCAGAAAGACACCCCTGGAGATGAGAATGGTACCCCACTCCAGTATTCTTGTCCTGGAGAATTTCATGGACAGAGAATCCTGGCAGGCTACAGTCCATGGGGTCAAGAAGAGTCAGACACGACTGAATGACTAACATTTTCACACTTTAAATGCTGACTCAAAAATTCTTGCAAAGTTAACAGTTGGTCCTTGCAAGTTGGTGCCAGCCAGCTTCAGCTCACCACTGGTTTTTTTCCCTCTCTCTCAGTTTTTTCCCTTCCATCTCAACACTCAGCAGCTGAGGATGGGAGGAGAATCAGCAAATAAATATTTATTGGGCATCTAATGTTTGAGGCACTGTGCTTAGTTATTTAGATATCTTAACAAAAACAGAATATGCTTCATTGTGCATTTACTATAGACCAGGTTCAACACTAGGCATTTTTCACATATTACTTCATTCCATACTTCAAACATCTATGAAGTGGGTGTTAATATGCACCTCACTAAGAAGGCATCTACGGCTTGTCGAGGGAAGAAACTTCACTAGGGCTATACCATCTAGTAAGTGTGAGTTAATCTAACAAATCAGGATTAATATTCAGGTGGGTTAGACTGCACATTCTCATCATGTTATTTAGTCTCGTAGTGAATTTGCGAGGCTGATTTTTACCCTGTGTCCCACAGGTGAGGAATGTTTTCAAGAGCACAAGAAAGACCGTCCCCTTCAAAGCCCACCATTCGTCCACCACGGTGTGTTCTCTACCTCGGCCTCAACATGCTCCTTTTGTTGACAATTAAGTTATTTGATTAACTGAATTAGATTTAAGTTTCAGAATTAAGGAATTACCTTCCCAACAAAAACATTCATATATTAAAACAAGTAAAAGGGAGGGAATAACAGTCAAGACAGAACAATAGATCTATAACCATAAATGTCAAGCAACAGCTACGAGCTAGGAGATTAGATTTTCAATAGCCTAGGTGTCCTAATACTTTTTCAACAATGTTCTTTATTCCTCCCATCAGAGAAGGAGGTCACCACTCAATATTTGAAACGAACCGTTTATCACTGCATAATCTACTCATGCTGTAAAGTCACAGCATGACTATTTGAAAGTTCTAGCTTTTCTGAGCAAAACCAGAGGTTGATGTTATATCTGCTTGGCTTCCTTCTTTCCTCCTGAAGACTGGCTCCTCAACATGATGGAGAGGATGGCTCTTAGAAGCCCCCAGCTTCATACCCTCCTGGTACATGATTTAAGGGGCAAGAATACTCCTACTTCTGGAAATAAGGAACTAAGTAGTCAGTCTTGCTGACTGGTTTAAATAGTATGCCCTTTGCTGAACAGACCTGAGACTCCAGAGGAATAAAACAGGTGAGCCGAGTCACTGCCCTACCTCTGTGGCAAGGACTGAGAAACAGTGACTAGGAATGGGTAGGCAAGAGTGGGCAAAGTAACCTTCCACTAAAAAATGGTAATGGGAAGACTTTCTGAACAGTCCCGAATGATAACTGTCATGGTCCATTGTAATAAATTGTAATCTTTTAATGCCTTCAGTATTTCTCATGCCTAGTAGCCTGATTAGTGGTCTAGTCTTATTTAATATTGTCAAGACCCTAACCTCAACAACTATCAAATATTATTTGATACTGTTGAGACTTTAATCATAGAGAGAATAAAAGTATTAAAAATAGCATATTTCCTAGGATGACCTCTCTATTATTACATAATTTCCCCTGGGTTTCTATAATTTGAAGTTGCCATTAGTGGATTCCTTAATACGTTGACAAACAGACAGATATACTTGGCAGAATTCCCCTGCTAAACTCTATTTAATGTCTGAGCATAGTATTTTACCATTACATGTCCACACATGGAAGGGATATTCTGAAAAGGAGAGAGTGGCATTCAGCTTCTGGACTGAGCCTTGAAATAATCCAAGCACTTTCCACCATGGTGCCACTCACAGATCCTCCGAATAAAGACTAGGTTAAAGTGGAGACTAGAAGAAAGAACCCTTTTTCCTAAAGATCCATCAATGCCAAAGAATGAGACAAATGTCTCCTCGAAATGAAAGTAGGACCGGAAAGAAAAGAAGTATATTCAAACTTACATTTGCCACATAGTAAGATATAAAAGGGCTTTCCTGGTGGCTGAGTGGTTAAAAAAAAAAAAAAAGGTAAAAAAAATCTGCCTACAGTATAGGAGATGCAGGTTCAATCCACTGGGTCAGGAAGATCCCCTGGAGAAGGAAATGGCAACTTACTCTCGTATTCTTGCCTGGGAAATCCCATGGACAGAGGTGCCTGGCAGACTATAGTCCATGGGTCACAAAAGACTCAGGCATGATTTAATGACTAAAAAACAACATCATGATGTAAAATACAGTATGGATCTTACTTCACTGGTGTAAATATAAAATGCATGAACTCATTTCAGTTCTTCAACTAAGAGGTATAACCACATCTTGCTCAACAGCTTTCTTACTTATATAGTAAATTCGAGCTTTTTGATCATCATGTAGGTAGACAGTATGACAGACAAAACTAGGAAGGAATGCAGAGGACAAGAGAATGGTCCTTCACAGTAAATAGGGTAAGCTCTGGGACCTGTCTAACCTTGGCTTCTATTGTCAGCATGTTATAGCTCTTCATTTTACAGACTTCTCAGAGATTAAAGATGGCAGAAATAGTGTGATTTACACTTAGCTCATAGAACCTAAAAAAGCTTTGTCCTCAATTTCCATCTGTTCCATTGTTATTTACCCCCCTCTTTTTGATTCTGAACTTGGAAGAAAAAGGTAAACTTGGGCTGTATACATAGCACTTGTAGAGAGTCACACCTTTTAGAGGCACTGGTCACCATCTCCAGGCATAGAGACCAGATATGACCATACCCATCAGGAAAAACACCATAGTACACTGGAGTCAGGATCTCCATTTTTGGTTTGGCCAATTATATGCACATGCAGGAGATGTTGAAGAGAAGAGCGAGGAAGAGACTGCATTCCTGAGCTTCCTGTACTCTTTGCTTTGACACAATTATGGAAGAGTTCAGATTTTTTACAGTACTAGTGAATGTCCAAGTGATTAGTATCTAGTTTCATGAATGTCAAGAGGAGAATAGAGTATTAGCATCTATTTTTTGTCTCAGGAAAGCTCCTTGAAGACTAGGAGATAATTAAGGGGAGATGACCCAGTCTAGTGAAGTCTACTTTCCATTTGAAAGCTCTCAAGGCTAGTCTCCCTTACCCTCAAAACAATACATTTTCATACACACCTATACACATACATATACCACACTGATAGGGTAGATACAGAGACAGAGATCCCTTGTTCGTCCCAGAAAGGAGAAGCTCTTTCCAAATTCTTTACTCACATAATTTACACTCAATACAAGCTCATTGATTGAAAGCTTTCTCAGAACTGCAACTGTGTCCAAAGGCTAAAACTGTAGACCACATGTTCCCCTTCTATGAAAGAAATTTTTTTTGCATAATTAAAATAAAATAAGGAATTTGAAAATCTAAAAAAAAAAAAAACCTCAACTCTTTCACAATTATTGGGCTTTCTCAAGTTTTGTTTTCACAAACAAAATCCTGGATATATAAGCTAGACTGAAATTAGACAAGATTCTGAGATCTCAATTTGGGTGGCCAACTCTTTGAGAGATATGTGTACATCTGTGTGGAATGTGTGAAAGGGGCTGGGTGGGCCTATAGCGATTGATTTGATGGATGGGACAAGTCAATCATTCTTTATGGATTCCTTGGTGCTATTTGAATTGAACCAGACTTCCCTGACTCACAGTGATGTTTTCAAGAGAGCTGTCATTTTGGTGACAGGTTTCAATATTCCTTTTTTGTATGGTGAAATTTTGCATGTTTATTAGGCACCAAAGTCTTCTCCAGATTTGTCTTAGGGAATTAGGATAAACAAACTAGAAATATTTGAAGAAAAAAATAAGAAAAAAAATACTAAAATAAATGGATTTCACATAGTACAATGCAGTGTTAAAGAGGTTTTAATGGTACCCTTGAGAGTGATTTTTGTGCTGAGCAAAAAAACATCCAGAGGTTTACTTTTGTTTAAAAAATAAATACTTATTAAAGTTTTAGATTAAAAAATAATAGTTTTTTCTTAAGCTTTTAAGTTTAGCCAAGTGTTATTACTCTATGTCTAGCAAATTTAATAAAGAACACTTTGAAAGGGTTCCCACTGAAAAACTTAGTTCAAAAATTTTAACTGCATTTTATATTTCATTTCCTTTTCAGGCACTTTGTTCTCTGAAATAAATAAAATTCTCTTGAATATTAAATTTTTTCTAAATCTAACTAAATTGAAAACATTATGGAACTTTGTATTTTTTTAAGTTTCCAAACAGTATGTAAAATAAGACTTCCTCTTAAGATCACAAATCTTAATTAATAACTCAATTATGGATTTTAATTTTAATTTTCAAGGCTGTTGCCATAATGAGCCAAAATTCTGTTAAAAGTAGTCAAGAGTTATTTACTTATTGTTTTAACACAAAGATATTTACAGTGTAGCCTGGATTCTCCTAAATACTTTGATACAGAGACTTAAATCTTCACTTGGTTGTGAGACAATTCCACGGAAGTCAATTAACATCCATGTTAACAAGGATTATTTGCACCAATGATTTTAGCCAACATCTGGGAACATCAGGACAGCTGTTCTCCATGATCACTGAGGGAACTATGTAATGTTAGAAATTGTCTTCTTAGCAGTATTAGAGGGTATTAACAACCAGAGAGCTTGGCTAGAACACCATGTGGAAAGGGGCTGGGTGGGCCTATAGCGATAGGCTATATTACCAGCCCTGATCTCTTTGAAAAGGGTATAAATGGGACTGCTACACAGTCTATCACCACTGAGGTTATAGTCATCAACTAATTCTGATATCAACTAAACATCAATTCAGATTACTATATTATTTTTTTGGCTTGAATTACATGTAAATGGCTAATAGTGAAGACTTCTGAGCTTGATGGAATTCTGAATTCTCATAAATTAGCTTCCTTAGTGTAGCTTAGTCTTACATGGACAATATTCTCTGCTATCATAAACCTATCCTAATATCTTTCTGGTTTTCTCTTTGGTCTTCCCAATAAGTCATTTTTATCACTTAGTGACATAATTTCTGTGTGTGTGTGTGTGTGTGTGTGTGTGTATGTTATATATACATATATGTATGTGTATATATATATTGTGTATACATACATATGGGCATCCCTAGTGGCTCAGATGGTATAGAACCTGCCTGCAATGCAAGAGACCTGGGTTTGACCCCTGGGTCAGGAAGATCCCCTAGAGAAGGGAATGGCTACCCACTCCAGTATTCTTGACTGGAGAATTCCAAGGACAGTATACGTGTGTGTGTGTGTGTGTGTGTGTGTGTTTCTGTGCTGTAGATCTAAAATTAACACAAAATTGTAAATCAACTATACTTCAATTAAAAAAAATTAAAAACAAGCCTCTTATGAGAGGCTAAAGTCTAACCGGAAGGACACTGAACAGTATTTGAGTCACTGAGTGAACTCGTAAGAGTCCCTAATCTTTCTGACCTGTTTACCTGGGAATTACCCTACCTGCTTCATGGGAATGTTATGAGGATCAGAAGATAGAATGGATGTGAATAGACTTGTGAGTGGAGTGCCACACTAACATGTACTCTGTTACTACCAATGGTGAACTTGGGTATTCTGCATCTCTACTGATGACTTCCCATAGCATTGGTCCCAGTACTCTGAATCAGCCTGGAGAAATGTAGTTAGGCCTCTAGATTGTGATATCAGAAAGATAAATACTGAATCAGCATGGATTACTAGTCTGTACTTCTTATTTCACTGGTATTTCCAAAAGGTCAATAATAGAGAATTCTGGTACATACATAAGCACATCTGCAGTTCATATTTGTGTTCCCTGGAATAAAAGAGAGGCAATTCACTTAGTGTTCTTAAGTGAATGTTGCGAACAAGTGTCTGAACTAACATCCTGTCTTCAATAAAGAAAAGCTCATTTATGCTTATTTTCTATGCTGATCTCTGGTTCAGATCAAGGTTTCAGAGACAAGATCAAAATGCTAACTAAAATCTAAAGTAAAGCCACGAGGAACCTTTAGTTTCTGGGAACAATTTTAAAAAATGACTATCTTGGACTAAAGAACATTTAAGTACTAAAAGATAAGAATGAAAAACGGTAACTATGATGGAGAGTTTTCAAAGCAAATTTGAAAGGGGCACCAAAGCAGCTGTGTTGAGTGGAAGAAGTCCATGGACAAAAATTTGGATGTACAGCTTGACAGTATGATACATCATGAGAATATAAATACAGAATCTGTAACTTTACAAAGTTATGTTTGGGTTGGGTTTTATTTATTCAATTACAGCATCACTTAAACATTCCCCTAGCAAATCATATTGCCTGAAATAAAATAAAATCACAGTTAAAAACCTGATGATTCATCTTTCTCATGAAGAGGAGATTTTTGGGCTTTGAATCTATCCTCTCATACTGCTATGTCAACACAATCCATAGTCTGAAATGAGTTTAAAGAGATGGTAATAAGATGCCTAAATTTTAATTTCCAGGTTTAATACTAAGGTTTAGGAAAATGAACTTGATTTTTACCCAAACAATACATTATATCCTCAAAAAGAAAATAATCATCCTTTGAATTGACAGATGAAAATCAGCAGGAAACCAGAATTTTAAATTATGAATATGCAAGTACTGAGAAATTTTATGCAACTTATGCTATTGGCTTCTCAGGACTATAGCAGAAAATCAAGCATCAAGATGCTGACTATAAATTTCAATGCATTATTTAAAAATAATACAACAGGAGGCAAAAATGATTCACCCCTTTCTTTAGGCATTATTCAGGACTTCGAGTACTATGTGTTTGTCTATTTGGGAGTCTCAGAAACTTACAAGTTCACATAAAAACAAATTAAGGGTCCAAGAAAAAAAGTAAAAACATAAGAATGAGAAAACAAGCCTTTTAAGTAAACATTTAAGAAATTATAATTGTTTATCTTGGATATAAAAGAACTGTCTTCATTTATTCAAATGAAGAAAAAGTGACTAGAGTGTTCCATTTCCTCCAGGCCTGAAAAAAGGAAATAGGGAAGAAAGGGAGCTTAGCTACGAGGAAGGACTATCTGCCTATAAGTGTTCTTAAATACCAACTAAGATTACTGCCATGGGAAGGCGTGGGCTAGTTTTACCAAGGACCTTTACTTTCAGGAAGGAAACTATCTATCAGGGAGTTTATCACATAAAGCCAGGCCATATTTTTCCTGAAATCTTTTTCCAATTGAACGTATCCTTGACAGAAATATTGCTGTTTCACAGGAAAATGTTCCAAACTGTGTTTCTCCCACTCCAGTACACCACCCCCAAGGAGCTGCTTTATAGTTAAATAGTCTGTGTATCAGAGTATGATTTAAGTTTCATTAGTCGTTAATAGTCTTAAATGGTCCCCTCTCTTAGGGATGAATAGTCAAAGGGAAAAAAAAAAAAGCTACTAGGAATGAGTCAGAAACAAACTGTTCTCCTTGGAAGAATGTTCAGTAAATTTAATCATTTCTAATGCATATAGTGATGCTTTGATTTCCAATTCTAGAACTCAGTTGTTAGTAGGAGACAGTCTTGTCTCCTGAATAAACCTTACCAAAGTAGACATTTTCAGAGTACACTGGGTAAGCTCGAGAGGAGAAAGGCAGGCAGCATAATTCAGTCATCAAGGTCACAGCCTGTTCTTTGAGATTACGAATGCCAGCTTGGCATGACAGTGCACTCCGCCCACTCCTGCTATGCAGCCTCCCTGTCAATGCTGAACATATGGGCTTTCATCAGAGGCTGCCTGCTCCAACCCCAACACTTCCTATTTCTCCAAAGAACATCATGTTCTTAGAGAAACAAAGAAGGTTGTTCTTAAATTCTAGGACCCCAAATCATGTAGGCTATGTTTACAAGCCTGACCCCAGAACCCTTCCAGAATGAATCCAGATCTAACTGTCCAGTTGGCAGGAGTCTGTTTTTTTATGGAGGTGTAATCATCAGCTACCCAGTATATCAGTCTCTCCAAATGCGTCACTCATCCCATGGATCATATATAATTGGATTGGCCAAGTGTCATAGTCAGAAAGATTTTAGAAGTCTTTTATTGTTGCATGTGTGTTTGTGCATGTGGACACTAAGAATTCAGACAGCTATAAATGAATTGTAGAGCTTCATGGCCTGGAGCTGATAGGAGCTTTGTTTGAATTAGGACTCATATACTTAGTGAGAGATAAAGATTTATCTCTAAGAAGTGGAGCAATAAAGGTCAACCTTTCTCTCCAGAGAGAATACTGGAGGGAATGGATGTATACTCTAGTTGTAGAGAATCGACCACAAGCTTTGTCCAACACTTACTGGAATTGGAGAAGGGAGGAAAGAAGGTAGGGATGGTTAAGAGAATTAACAAAGAAAAATGATTTTGAGAACAGTAAGATGTTCTGTCAGTGAAATGATACTTATATCCTAGACTCTCAACAGAATGGTGACATTTATGAACTAAAAAAAAGCCTAACACACAGAAACCTAGACAGCACATTAAAAAGCAGAGACATTACTTTGCCAACAAAGGTCCATGTAGTCAAGGTTATGGTTTTTCCAGTAGTCATGTTTGGATGTGAGAGTTGGACTATAAAGAAAGCTGAACACTGAAGAATTGATGCTTTTAAACTGTGGTGTTGGAGAAGACTCTTGAGAGTCCCTTGGACTGCAAGGAGATCCAACCAGTCCATCCTAAAGGGAATCAGTCCTGAATATTCATTGGAAGGACTGATGCTGAAGCTGAAACTCCATTACTTTGGCCACCTGATGTGAAGAGCTGACTCATTTGAAAAGACCCTGATGCTGGGAAAGATTGAAGGCAGGAGGAGAAGGGAACAGTAGAGGATGAGATGGTTGGATGGCATCACCAACTCAATGGACATGAGTTTGAGTAAGCTCCAGGAGTTGGGAATGGACAGGGAGGCTTGGTGTGCTGCAGTCCGTGGGGTCGCCAAGAGTCGGATGTGACTGAGTGACTCAACTGAACTGAACTGACAGAAAGAGAGCTGTATTTCTAAGTGTGAGATAAAATCTAAGGATAGGTGAGGTGTTATGAAAGATCTGTCACTGGTAATAGATCATAGCTTCAGTCAAGTGATTCCTGGAGAGAAGCTGAAGAGCCTCGCCTTAGCATTACAGGAGCCAGTAATATAGGGACGGGGATTGATCAGGTCATAACTTGGACATGCAATACACATGATGGCCTTGATGAGCCAGCAGTGCCATTTCAGAGTCACACATCACACCCCTGGGGTTTCTTGCTCTTCACAGAAAAACTAACTTGTTATGAAAATTTTCAAATTTATATAATATTTTAGTAAATTATATATTCCATTCCTGTACCAGTCACAAAGCTTCAAAAATTTTCCATTCATGGCTTAACTTGTTATATCTATAGCTTCCATCCTTCAACCTACCCTGGATTTTGAAGCAAATGCCAAGCATGTTATCCTTTCATCTATAAATATTTCAGTATATATCTCTAAAAAAATAAAGGTTCTTTTTAAATTTAAAAATATTAATATTTAACATCATTTTAAAATATTAACAATAATTGAAAGGGAATTTTGAGGTAAGTGAAATAAAGCTTCCTCTAATTCCTGGAAAGGACTAAGGCATACAATTGAATATAAGCGTTAGTAGAACTTCCCTGTAGCTCAGACAGTAAAAAATTTGCCTGCAACAGAGGAGACCTGGGTTCGATCCCTGGGTTGGGAAGATCCTCTGGAGAAGGGAATGGCAATTCAATCCAGTATTCTTGCATGGAGATCCCATGGATAGAGGACCCTGGCAGGCTACAGTCCGTGGGGTCACAAAGGGTCAGACAAGACTAACACTACTATTAGTATGACCTTTAACCCTAGGTTAGTGGAACCTGGGAGTGAGACTGTAGGAAGACTTAGTAAGAGAACTTGAATATTAGATTTAGATGCTCTGTTCTGAAAATGCATGAGCAGTAATGGAATGAATTTATCTTCAAGAAGAAACAGCATCCCTTGGCTTTCCAAATGTAAAGAGAAACCAATTTATGTTTTTCCTTTAGTATATATCTTTTTCTATTGTCCCAGTGAGACATAGAGACTGATAGATAAACAAAGACTCTGTTGCTATTACCTATAAAATAATGATAGGTATAATCAGTAATTATGTTTTGGCATATCAGTGCAGCCCTCTGTAATAAGCTGTGTATGAAATACTACAAAAAGTAGCCCCACAAGATCACTTAGCTGTGTTCACATTATAGGACCTGTCTTATTTGGTAGATCTGCAGTTCTAGAATTTTTGTTGTTTCTTAGTTTCCAAGTCATGTCTGACTCTTTTGTGACCCCACGGACTGTAGCCCACCAGTCTTCTCTGTCCATGGGATTCTCAGGCAAGAATACACGAGTGGGTTGCCATTTCCTTCTCTAGGGATCTTCCTAATCCAGGGATCGAATCCATGTCTCCTACATCGGCAGGATGATTCTTTACCACTAGGCCACCTGGGAAGCCCACAGTTCTATTAGGCAAATGTAATAAACTTCAGACCCATGAAAAGTCAACCCAGTTGTATTAGCTGACTTGGGTCTCCATAACAAAATGCAAGAGGCTGGATGACTTACACACAAGCATTATTTTTCTCACCACTTCTGGAGGTTGGAAGTCCAAGATCAAGGGGTTGGCAGGGCTGGCTTCTGATGAGACCACACTCCGTGACTTGTAGATGGCCCCCTTCTTGCCCTCACAAGGCCCTTTCTCTTTAGATATGCATTCTTGATGTTTCTTCCTCTTCTAATTAGGGACATCATTCCTAAGGGGTTAAGGCCCCCTCCTTATGACCTTATTTAACTCTAATTACCTCCTCAAGCCTTATCTCTAAATGCAGTCAGATTGGGAGACAAGGCTTCCACATATGAATCTTGGAGAGATACAATTCAGTCCATAACACCAGGGAATTCTAAATAATCTGTTTATTATCCCTGTAAAATGATAGTCAATCATTCACTTAAAACATGAGGACTGATGCATTTTCCTCTTGGGGTTTCAGTCTCTAATTATATATGTAAATGGTTTCCTTTAAAGTTTTGAGGTTAGGGACTTCCCTCGTGGCACAGTAGTGAAGAATCTACATGTCAGTGCAGGAAAATGGGTTCAATCCCTGATCCGGGAAGACTTCACATGCTGTCAAGCAACTAACCCCATACACCACAACTATTGAGCCTGTGCTCTAGAACTCAGGAGCCATAACCACTGAAGCCCACGTGCCCTAGAGCCCATGCTAAACAACAAGAGAAGCCATCACAGTGAGAAGCCTGCATGCGGCAACCAGAGAGTAAACCCCGCTCTCGGCAAGTAGAGAAAAGCCAGTGCAGCATACAAGACCCAGCACAACCAAAAATAAATGAATAAATAATAAATAAATTGTTAAAAGGCTTTGAGGTTAACTTATGGATTTAGTTATACACAAATACATTTTACCTACTTAATTTAAACACAAATGTTGATGGATGTGAAGAAACATTGTTTAATCACAAGACTTCATCTGGCTACACTTTTTCTAAGAGGGTTCATGATTTGTAACTTGTTCCGGAGGGGTGGCCTTTGGTTAACATGCTTTTCATCAAGCACCTCCACTTTCCTTGCCCCACCTACCCAACCCAAGGAGAGTCAATCCTGAAATTGGCCAGCAATTTACAAAGACAGTTGGTGTGGCAACATGGCCCCTGAGCTTCACCTATCTTTCTATTGTGTGATAGGAAAACATTGTAACAATGAGGTAGTTCAGAGAAGCTGAGCTAGCAGGGCCTGCAGAGGGTAGACACCAATGATGTGGCCTTGGAAAGCTGTAAGGAGGCAGATGGAAGACAGAACCCAGGTGTTGTTGAGGGGGTGAGCCACCCTAGAACCCCTCTAGCTTCCTGCACCTTTCCCCTTTCAAGTTCCAGATCGGCTATGATCTTAAATAACACTCTTTTTTCCCCAAGAAGTAACTTATAATTCGAAGAGTCTAACAGGGAACTCAGCTTGCTGTTTTGTGATGACCTAGAGGGGTGGGACGGCTGCTGGGGTGGGCAGGGGGTGTCAGAGACTCAAGCAGGAGGGAAGATGTGTATACACATAGTTGATTCATGTTGTACAGCAGAAACGAACACAAGACTGTAAAGCTTTTATATTCCAATTATAAATCTATATCTACATGAAAAGACAAAGAAGCACTTTGTGAAATATTCTCCTTCTCTCATCAGATATTGAAAAGTCAAATGACTCTCAGCTCTTTTATTTGTGTCTGGCATGTGTTTTCCATTTTGCCAGCACAAGCACCCAAAGTCTGTTCTGTCTTTATCCATGAATATTAAAGGATGTCAGTGCTTATGAAGCTCCCAAAATGTGAAATTTGCTTCAGTGGCACCTGCTCCAACCCCTTCACAATCCACGCTTTTAAGTAGTACTTTTTCCCGGACCCCATTTCCCACATCCTTGAGTTGCCCTCTGTTTACCCAAGGTTTCCCTCTTTGGACAAAGATTTAAAATTGGTCTTCTCCAACACTTTATCTCCCATTTAAGGCTCACGTATATTTTGTAACAGGAGACTGTTCCCTTTTTAGCTGTGATTTTAAAAAGTTGACTGAGAAAATCTCATTTGTGCTAACTTACAAATGTGCAAAACTTTTAATACTATACCTCCCCCCAAGAATATTAACATTTTTTCCCTGGGAGAAAAAGGAATGAGTATGTGGAAGTGAAACTTGACTCATCCCTTGTCCAAAGACCCAAAGGCAGTTCTAGTGAAGTAGGGTTCTGGGGGCCTAGTTTGTAATACATCACTTTGCTGAAAGGTCAGCACTTCTTGACGTCTAAGAACCTTCTGAATGTTATGTTTTTATAGTGGGTGTATTTCTACACATCAGAATAAGGGGAAGAGGGAGAGGAAATTTATCTGAGGTTTAGCTCCAGATTAGCTCCTTCTGCGATAAAAATCAATTTTAGAATTTACAAGAGAGTCAGTTTTGTTTCAGTTTATTCCCTGGTGGCTCAGCTAGTAAAGAATCTGTTGCAATGCAGGGGGCCTGGGTTCGATCCTTGGGTTGGGAAGAACCCCTGGAAAAGGGAACAGCTACCCACTTCAGTATTGTGGCCTGGAGAATTGCATGGACTGTATAGTCCATGGGGTGCAAAGAGTTGGACATGACTGAGCAACTATCACATCAAGTGTTCAGCTATATTTTGGCCCCAAGCTATTTTCTAAATTAGATAATTGTGATCAATAGTCAGCTTCATCACTGTTGCCCTTGCTGTCACTGTCAGCGCCATCACTGGCCAGTGTACCACGAACAGGGGGCAGTGGATTGTAGAAGTTTATGGGTTCTGAGACACTATTGCACAGGATTAATTCTGGGCTCTACCCCCTACTATGACCTTGGAAAAATTATTTAGTCTCTGTTTTTCTTTTCAATTTTATCCATAGAATAAGGACGATAATAATATCACCTGCTTCATAGAGTTGTTCAAACCAAGACAATATAACATCTAAAACTGTACCTGAGAAATAATGAGTATGGTATGTATTATGATGTCATCATCATGCCATCTTATAGTTACTAATACTTGACAATTTTCATAGCCTTTTAGTATATATTAAGCTAGTTGGTTTCCACAACACCTCTCGAAGTGAGTAGGAAGATTATAACTATCTTATGAATAAGAAAAACTAAGGCTCGAAGAATTTGCATCTAAAACTGTATTTAATGCAGTCCGGTCTCCTAGTAGTCCCCTAAATATGAACCATCAGAAGGGTCTCAAAAAATCAGCCAGGTGGGCCTGATAAAAGCATTAACATGATTTAGGCAGTGGGATAATCTTGGAGAAAATGGTCTTTTCTCTCTGGTGCTATTTACTAGCCAGTCAGAACACTAACAGATCCTAGTGGGTAACACGAGTGTGGTGGCCATTTATCTCCTCCATGGCTACCATCCTCATTTGTCCTGCTCCAACACTTTTCCCAAGGACTCTAATTGGTTCCCCCTTCCCTTTTCCAGTAGCAGGATTGTGCTGCCCTGGAAACAATTGACTGCAAGAGTCCTCTGTGTTCCAACCAAAAGATTAACATAATTTAAACAAGTCTATATTTTCTCCCATTCTGAAGGCTGTCTTTTCACCTTGCTTATAGTATCCTTTGTTGTACAAAAGCTTTTAAATTTAATTAGGTCCTATTTGTTTATTTCTGCTTTTATTTGCATTACTCTAGGAGGTGGGTCTTGGAGGATCCTGCTGTGATTTTGTCTGAGAGTGTTTTGCCTATGTAGCAAATGAAGCAACTGACAAAGAATTAATCTCAAAAATATACAAGCAACTCCTGCAGCTCAATTCCAGAAAAATAAATGACCCAATCAAAAAATGGGCCTAAGAACTAAACAGACGTTTCTCCAAAGAAGACATATAGATGGCTAACAAACACATGAAAAGATGCTCAACATCACTCATTATCAGAGAAATGCAAATCAAAACCAGAGTGAAGTACCATTTCATGCCAGTCAGAATAGCTGCTATCCAAAAGTCTACAAACAATAAATGCTGGAGAGGATGTAGAGAAAAGGGAACCCTCTTACACTGTTGGTGGGAATGCAAACTAGTACAGCCACTATGGAGAAGAGTGTGGAGATTTCTTAAAAAACTGGAAATAGAACTGCCATATGACCCAGCAATCCCACTGTTGTGCACACACACCAAGGAAACCAGAATTGAAAGAGACACATGTACCCCAATGTTCATCACAGCACTGTTTATAATAGCCAGGACATGGAAGCAAGTTAGATGTCCATCAGCAGATGAATGGATAAGAAAGCTGTGGTACATATACACAATGGAATAATACTCAGCCGTTAAAAAGAATACATTTGAATCAGTTCTAATGAGGTGGATGAAACTGGAACCTATTATACAGAGTGAAGTAAGTCAGAAAGAAAAACACCAATACAGTATACTAACGCATATATATGGAATTTAGAAAGATGGTAACGATAACCCTATATGCGAGACAGCAAAAGAGAAGCAGATATATAGAACAGTCTTTTGGACTCTGTGGGAGAAGGCGAGGGTGGGATGATTTGAGAGAATAGCATTGAAATGTGTATATTATCATATGTGAAACAGATCGCCAGTCCAGGTTTGATGCATGAGACAGGGTGCTCAGGGCGGGTGCACTGGGATGATGACCCTGGGGGAGGGAGGCGGGAGGGGGGTTCAGGATGGGGAACACATGTACAGCCCTGGCTGATTCATGTCAATGTATGGCAAAACCACTATAATATTGTAAAGTAATTAGCCTCCAATTAAAATAAATAAATTAAAAACAAACAAAAACAACAACAACAAAAAAAAGTCTGTACATTTTTAAAATGCAATCTTAATTGTAACCATAATAGAAGCAAATCAATTTCAAGCTGATTTATTCATGGATTCTACTTTCTACTATGTCTATTTTCCAAACATTTAAAATGTTTTGTTGCTTCTGTTCCCATTGCAAAAGGGATAGTTTTTCCCTTTAATAATTTGTTACTAGGGTTTATTATTTTATATCTAAAAAATTTTTGAACCAGTTACCTTAGGTCAACAATATAATCCAAGTTAAGTGAAGCAAAGACTTTAACCAGAACCTAAAGTGCATACCTGTCCTTAACCATTCAATTCCATAATAACTGCTCTGACAGAATAATGCGTCCTAAAAAAATCCTGCAGTATAGTGTGGTCATTGTATCTTTAATGTTTATTGTAAGTTTTCTTAACTGACCTCAGCAAGGTTTCATGAGTTGATAGGATGGTATTAATTTACAGAGCTCTTTGAACATCTTTTAAATGTTCATGATGGAAAACTAAGGTGAATTAAAAATATCACATTCAAGAAATGTTAGAGTTCCACTTAATTTCAGTATGCTTACTGTTCCCAGGAATGGCAGAAATGCAATATACTTTATAACTGAGTTTGCGATTAGACTAAACTATTTATCTAATCAGTACAATACTCCAGTCACTGGAATGTCAACTGAAACATCACCACACTGGACAATCCTGTAGAACTTGCTGCAGATTGAAAGCTAGATTTAATGTACTGACAGTAAAACTTTCAGTGTTGAAGAAAATGTGTTTCTGGGATAATCAACTTCTAGACAATACAGTACAGCCAAGCCCAATACCAACTCCAGCCAATACATTTGCCTTGAACATTTTTTTTTTCCCTAATAAGGCTGAGAGAAAGGAAATAACTAAAATGGAAATTATCAGGAAGCTAAAAGACAGCTATTAAAGTAACTGAAAATAACTTTAGAGAAGAGCCAAAAACCAAGTAATAAATTTAATCTTACTTAGAGTCAAAAGGCAATCATATTTTCAGAACAGTAACAAAGTTTACAAACATGACCTTCTTTCTGAAGTGCTATTTTTAAATGCCACAAATAGGAAACTGTTGAATTATTAAAATGAGCTATTAGCAGTGAAAAGCACCTTATTTCCAAGGTAATTACTACTTTGACAATACAGAATCAGCTCTAACTCTTCCAAACTGAAACATTTTATTGTGCTCAGGCACTCAATCATGTCCGAGTCTTTGTGACCCTGTGGACTTTAGCCCATTAGGCTCCTCTGTCCATGGGATTCTCCTGGCAAGAATATTAGAGTGGGTTGCCATTTCTTCCTCCAGGGAATCTTCCCAATCCAGGAACTGAACTCATGTCTCTTGGGTCTCCTGAATTGGCAGGCAGATTCTTTACCACCAGCACCACCTGGAAAGCCTAACTTTTATCAAGCAATTTTCTCTGGTTCATACTGTTTTTCTATTTGATGGAAAAAAAGCACAGCAAAATAATTGATATTAAATTAGCTTCCTCCTTAATCAGTATCTTCTAAAAAGAATTGTCATAACCATGAGTGGGTCATTTTAGCTATGTGTTTTTTTTTTTGTTGTTGTTGTTTTGTTTTGGATGCTACTTTAAAATCCTGAAATCAAGTTAAGCTCATTAAAATGCTCAGGAACAGGTTTTCCATTTTCACAAACAATGGAAACATTTACTTTTGAGCAGAAACAATGTGCAGATGCAAGTGATGAATATGTATAGTTGGGCTTCATATTTCTTTGTCCTTCACTGAGCCTCTTGGTAATTGTGCTTGAGCTTACATTTTCAAATTTAAGATATGAAATAGGTACATTTAATCAAGGAGGCAAAAGATCTGTACACTGAAAACTATAAGACAATGATGAAAGAAATTGAAGAAGACACAAATAAAGGGAAAGATATCTCATGTTCACAAACCAGAAGAATTAATATTATTAAAATGTACATACTACCCAAAGTCATGTATAGACTCAATGAAATCCCTATCAAAATTCCATTTTGGGGAATTGGAAAATGGGAAAATTCAGGTTTGTCTGTTTCTGGGAAAAATAGGGAAAAAAATACTAAAATTTGTAAAGAACCACAAAAGACCTCAAGTAGCCAAAGCAATGTTGAGTCAAAGCTGGAGGCATCACACTTCTTGGTTTCAAACTATACTATAAAACTATAGTAATCAAATAGATGGTACTAGCATAAAAACAGACACATGGACCAGGGAAACAGAACTGAGCCCAGAAGCAAAAAAACAAACAAAGCACGCATACGTGGTCATCTAGAGAGTGCAGAATACTCAATGTGGAAAGAATGGTCTTTTCAACAAGTGATAGTGGAAAAGCCGGCACATACAAAATAGCAAAATTGGACTTCTGTTTTAAACCACACATAAAAATTCACTCAAAATGGATTAAAGATTTAAATGTAAGACCTGAAACTACAATACTCCTTAGAAGAAAATAGAGGAGAAAACTCCCTGACTGGTCTTGGCAATGCTTTTTTGGAGAAGACACCAAAAACACAAGAAACAAAAGCAAATATAAACAGGTGGGACTACTTTAAAAGCTTCTGCATGGCAAAAGACATAATCAAAAAACTGAAGAGATAAACCTATGAAATGGGAGAAAATACTTGTAAACCATATAACAGAAAATGGCTAATGTCTAAAATATGTAAGAAATTCATATAACACAATGTCAAAAAGACTAATAATCCAATTTTAAAAGGGCAGAGGACCTGAAGAGACATTGTTCCAAAGAATACATACAGATAGCCAGCAGACCCATAAGAAGGTGCTCAGCATCACTAATCATCAGGGAAATGCAAATTAAAACCACAATGAGATGTCACTTTACATCAGTGAGGATGACTACTATCAAAAAGACAACAAGTAACAAGTTTTGGTAAGAATGTAGAAAAAAGAGAACCCTTGCACACTGTTGGCAAAAATGCAAATTCATACATCTGCTATGGAAAACAGTGTGGATTGCCTCAAATAATTAAAACAGAACTACTCTCTGATTAGCAATCCTACTTCTGAGTATATATCTAAAGAAAATAAAATCACTGTCTCAAAGAGATATATGCATACAAAACTCGTTGTAGCCTTATTTCTAACAGCCAAGACATGAAAATAACTGAAATGTCCATCAACAGATGAATGGATAAATAAACTGGTGAACACACACACTGAATTATTCAGCCATAAAGAAGTAGAAAATCCTGCTACTTGCAACAACATGGATGAACCTTGAGGGGTATTATTCCAAGTGAAACAAGTCAGACAAAGTCAAATACTAGATGATATCACTATATATAGAATCTAAAAAAAAAAAAAACAAAAAACTGAACTCATGATAGCAGAGAGTAGAATGGTGGTTTCCAGGAACTAGGGGAAATGGGGGGATGTTGGTCAACGGGAACAAACTTCGAGTCATGAGATGAATAAGTTCTAGGCACCTAATTTACAGCATGGTGACTAGAGTTAACAATACTGTTATATACCTGAAAGTTAAGGTACTGGAACTATGTTAAGAGACTGGAACTATAGATCTTAAATGTTCTTACTACTAGGAAAAAACAGTACTTATTATGAGGTGATGTAACCTTATTATAGTAATCATTCCACAATATATGTGTGTATCAAATCACTATGTTGTACTTAAAGTTACACAAAGTTATATGTCAATTATTATATCTCAATAAAGTTGGGTGGGGAAAAAAAAAAGGTTGCTTTTCAAATGGTATGTTCTTCTTTGCTAGAAATGGATTCCAGGGACCTAAGTGGTAGTTTATATCAAAGGTAATTCCAGCAGATAAGTAGAGGAATGAGATAGATAGGAAGAAAAAAGCAAGTAACAAAGGATTTTTACAAAGCAAGGTTCTACTATTGGTCATTAGAGTTTAAGCCCTCTAGAGAAGGCTGTGAGCTAGTGTAGAATACACGCCTCAGACTTATCTTACCTGAGGGTGATGGAGCTGGGCTATTTGTCAGTCACAAAAGGAAGGCAGTTTCCAGGGCAGAACATTGATTCTCTGCCTCTCCCAGTCCAGCCTATGGGCAGCAAAGGAATGCTAGAATGTGGGAAAAACCCCTAGGCAGAGAAATGCATTTGAATTTGGTCACAGTGCACTGAACAAGTAAAGGTGGGAGGATATGAAAGCAGTACTGACAATGTCGCCTTTTAAAGTTTTATTTTCATGGAAAAACACTTTTTTATATAGTTGATATACATTATTATTAATATATATGTTAGAGGTATACAATATAATGTTTCATAATTTTAAGTGTTATATCTATTTAGAGTTATTATAAAATATTGGTCATATTCCCTGTGTTGTACAATACATCCTTGTAGCTTATTTTATACCTAATAGATGGGACCTCTTTATCCCCTGTCCCTGTATTTTCCCTCCCTCCTTGCCTCTCCCCACTGGTAACCACTAATTTGTTCTCTGTATTTATGAGTTTGCTTCTTTTTTTATTACATTCACCAGTTTGTTGTATTTTTTAGATTCCACATATAAAAGTGATCTCATTGGAAGGTATTATGCTAAGTGAAGTAATCTAGTGCATTTTTTAAATCACACCTTTGAAATAGTTCTCTGGCTATTTCTTTCAAGAGAGAGTCGCTCCAGTTTCTTGAGATTATGACATTTGGTATCATCTAGGGCCTCACTGAAAGGCTAATTTATTTGCTTTACGGTTTGTCATAAACTTAATAGATATTCTAAAAGGCAGTTTTGAGTGGAGATATGGGAAGCCCCAGATCAGAATCAAAATTAGATTTTCCAAACCACATACAATAGAGCTTTCTTGAAAGTAATGTGTACCCTCCCTACATAGTGAAGCAGTGCTCTGTGTTAAATCATGGAGGTCTAGCTGCATATTACAGGCAGGTTTAGTTAGGAAGAAGATAAAAATTATTAAAGGGCTCAAATGTAAAAAGTCTGTTACAGTTCTAGCCTTAGTGCTAAGTAGGAAATATGTGATTTTAGAGCAATTTCAATTCTATTACAGTAAACTTGATATCATTACAAGTTTCAACTAAAGTAGCTATTTTCCTCATAGATATGGCATAAGCTACCATTCTATGCAAATTTTTCTTTATCAATACTTTAGTATACATGAATGGAGCAGTATTGGTAGCCCACATATAAAGCCATGATTGATCTCCAGAGAAATAACTACAGTTCTGAGAGCAATATTCAATAATTAATGGGCATTAGAAACTTGGCTTGACATTTCGTTTCCATAGTATCAGCATGGTCTTAAAAACTCGAAAGGCTAAGTATGAGGTACAGAAAGTCAATACATTTTTAGAAAAACACAAACATTTCTAGTATTAAGTTCAAACTTTACTCATCTTTCTGTATTGAATTTCATAATATACTTTTTTTGGCTCTATATCTATTTAACAAAGGTAAGGGTGTTTGTTAAAGGTTTTACATTTTACTCCCTGACAAGCAAATGCATAAACAAACAGGAACATCAGAGACATAGCCAGCCAAGGGAAAATGCTTGGCTATTCATTGCAGAGTAAATGGCTTGAAGTTGGAGATCAGAAGGCTATAAGTCCAATAAAATAAAATAAAATAAAATAAAACAGGACAGAGGGAGAGAAAAAACTCCATTCTAAAATGATTTTATTACAAAGCCATTCAGTACTGAGAGTAAGATAGAATTACCAACTACTTCTAAACTCTCACATTTTTTAAAGTAGATTATATTGAAAATTCTTGCATAAAAATATCCTTCCTGGCACAAGCAAGCAATTATGTTGGCAGGAAGTCCTGGTGATGGCAGATGACATCCCCCTGACCATGAGACTGGGCTTTCATTCTGTGTGAGCTTTGAAGAACTCAGTGCTTTCCAGTTATAAATATCCCTGGGGGAGTTCCATCATGCCAGACATAGAAACATCTTGGGAAATCCTCTTCTCAAAAGACTTTCTAGTGTATTATTTTTATTTTTTGTCTATTCTTCAAACAAACAAGGGAAAAAAATAACATTATGACAAAAAGAGAAATAAAGAGATTATTGGGATAAATTCAGGTTCAGGATAGGCTTTTTCTTCATTAATAGAAGCACCATCGATCAATATGAGCAGATAATTCTATAAGGACTGTGTATATAAATGAAGATGCTTTCCTATGCGCAAAGCTTCCACATAAAAATTTTACTAGCTAAAACTATTTGTCCCATCACATATTAGTTTTCCACTGCCACTGTAAAAAATTACCACAAACTTAAAGGCTTAGAGCAACAAATTTATAGTTCAAGTGGTTCAGAAGTTCAAAATAGATCTCAGTGGGCTAAAATCAAGGTGTCCACATGGCTGGGCTTCTTCTAGAGGCTCTAGGAGAGAATTTGTTCCTCCATCTTCAAAGCCAGGGAGTAGTATCTTCCAATTTTCCTACTTCTGACCTTCTTGCCTCCAGTTTTATAATTATCCTTGTGACTACCCCCTGATAATCTGGTATAATCATCTCATCTCAGGATGTTTAATTTCATTATTAATACATCCACATAGTCCCACATAAATTACATAGCTATGTAATTTAACTTGTTCATAGGTTCCAAGAAATAGAATGTGGCCATCTTCAGGGATGTCATCATTCTGTCTACCACACACAGGTGCTACATAAAGGGAAAGAATTAAGTCAATATTTAAAGAGCCATTATTCCTGCTCTCGTAATTGAAGGACACAAAATGTAAAATAGGAATAGCAATACAGCAATAATAATTATCATTTATAGAGTGTCTGAGAGACTATAGTTCTTTTACAATATCTTATTAATTATTACAATCATCTCTGGGAGTCAGTTTTCACTCTTCTTACAGGTAAAAACTTTAAGCTCAGTGAAGTTAACAGCATCAGAGACCTAGCAATTTTAGGCTAGGATATTAAAAGAGGCTAGGATTTTTAAGCCAGGCCAGCATTTTAGTCTGAATCTTTTCAGCATCTAAGCCAAGCTTCTCTCCACAGTGTCTGGTGTGTTTGTACGCAGCTTCTTACTCTACAATCACACTGCAGAGAGGACCTTGCCTCCTTCTTCATTATGTGGATAAAGGACTTAGAAAACATCACTCACATCTACCATGAAATTTGGGCGTGGCCTCAGAGTTGCAGTCGACTCTCTAGAGCCCAGCACTGTCTGGAAATTGCCATGATTTGTACAACCTCTCTAACAATGTTACTGTTTCTAATGTGACTGGAGAGGTGTGGGGAAGCCACCTTGAGCATAGAGAAGATATACTTTGTTCTTAATGGACTCAGAACTGAAGTCATGTGTCCAAAATATGAGCTCAGTTCAGGTCAGTTCAGTCGCTCAGTCATGTCTGACTCTTTGCGACCCCATGAATCACAGCACGCCAGGCCTCCCTGTCCATCGCCAACTACTCAATTCAAACTCTACTCAAACTCATGTCCATCAAGTCGGTGATGCCATCCAGTCATCTCATCCTCTGTCGTCCCCTTCTCCTCCAGCCCCCAATCCCTCCCAGCATCAGGATCTTCTCTTCTCATGAGGTGGCCAAAGTATTGGAGTTTCAGCTTCAGCATCAGTCCTTCCAATGAACACCCAGGACTGATCTCCTTCAAGATGGACTGGTTGGATCTCCTTGCAGTCCAAGGGACTCTGAAGAGTCTTCTCCAACACCACAGTTCAAAAGCATCAATTCTTTGGCGCTCGGCTTTCTTCACCGTCCAACTCTCACATCCATACATGACCACTGGAAAAACCATAACCTTGACTAGACGGACCTTTGTTGGCAAAGTAATGTCTCTGCTTTTTAATATGTTATCTAGGTTGGTCATAACTTTCCTTCCAAGGAGTAAGCGTCGTTTAATTTCATGGCTGCAATCACCATCTGCAGTGATTTTGGAGCCCCCCAAAAGAAAGTCTGACAGTGTTTCCACTGTTTCCCCATCTATTTGCCATGAAGTGATGGGACCAAATGCCATGATTAGTTTTCTGAATGTTGAGCTTTATGAGCTAGTCCACACCTAAGCTTAAGGAGGAATGGTACTTGTAAATAATCTCTCACATAAAAGCTCTGAGCCTGAATTTAAGTCCTGTCTTTGTCACTTTATCACCCAGTTTCTCTTAACTCTGCTCTTTTCCACCTAGGTACAAGACACTAATTGTTTCTTCTGCCTGATATTATCTGCCACCACTATACATCTGGTAAACTCCCATCTATCCTTCATATCTCAGCATAAAAATCACTTCTCTCCATTCTCCAACAGGCCATGTATCCTCCATCCTCAAGTCCTGGAACCCACTGTGTAACCCTTTTTGCTAATTACTGATCATCCTTTAAAATTCAGCCCAAAAGGCACCTCCACAGCTAAATCTTCCTAACCACCACTCCACTGGATTGGTTAGATCTGTGTATTCTCCTGGCATACTGTGCTTTCCTTTAATAGCCTTTACCACAATTCTGTAAATGGTTATCCACTTTCTTGTGTGGTGTTCAATTCCTCCAGGAGAATGAACATGCCTTGAGTGAGGAAGCTGCATTCAGGTTTTCACCCAGCATAATGCCTAGGCAAGTACCAGGACTCTCATTTCATAATGCTGAATGGATGTTATATATAGACACTTACCATTGTTCCATCTAGGTTAAATGCTCAATTCATCACAAATTTTAGAATAATGGCTATTTCTATAACTGTAACACAATCAACAGAAATCCTTATATATCTGTCTTTATTATTTATCTTGAACAATACATCTCAAGCCCTTACTCTGGGCAGGATACCATGCTAAGAATGGCATCATGTAAATAAATCAAAGTGTAAATAAATCACATAAATAAGTAAATAAATATCATGTAAATAAATAAATAAAGCACCACCTGTTAGGTGCTTATTAGGAGTGAAAAGACAATGAGAAAATAAATAGCTTTAATCTGAGATAAAGTATGTGAAAAATCACAAGTCCAAAATTTACCTGAAAATTTCTTTCTTCTAAGCGTCCAAGATTTATGGAGCCTCAGAAGCCCCATTCCCATAACTTGGGTATGGGAAAGACTTAATGGAAGATGTGGACTTTGATGGCTAGATAGACACTTTAGGAAGCAAACTAAGTATGAATGTAAGTAATACATTTCAGGAAAAGGGACGAGCATGAACCAGGTAGAGTGGATTATATAACTTCTAATACAGCACAGGTAAACTACATTAATCTATCAGGTGATTGTTTTCCAAAACATCCAAAATTTGCTGATAGATTATTTGTTAGAATGAGTCTGCCATGTAGACATAAACATTAACCAGAATTATCTCCATACTATAATAAGCTTATTAAAATTAAAATAAATGTGTCTAGATTCTGAGCATACTCATACAGTATCCTTAGAAAAATCTATGCTTATTATTTCACCTTTAATCCATACAGTACCTGGAACATTTCTGATGTTTTCAAATGAGAGAAGAATCCAGAGGATACATGTCGTATCTATCTGGAGAGCTTTAGGCTTTGTGGTTCATTAAAGGTGGCCAACATTTTTGAGCTTCTCCTCATGGAATGCTGAGGTTCATGTTCCTGGCCCTTGAATCTAGGTTGCTCTGTGACTGCTTTTCCTCAAAGCATATGGTAGAAGAAATGCTGAGTCAGTTTCCAGGCCAGGCCTTACGAGATTGGCAAGTTTCACTTCTTGCTTCCTGGAACACTCACTTTGGGGAAAGCCAACCACTAGGTTGGAAGACCAGCTGCTCAGATTGTCACATTGTGAGGAAGTTGCATCTGGGTATTTTGACAGTCTACATGGGGAGAGATGATCAGCCACAGCCAGACATTCTAGCCATCTCAAGGCAGGTGCTAGGCATGTGAGGGAGGAAAAAATAAAAATAAAAGCCATCTCAGATGTGGAGAAGGACCAAGGGCCACAGCAGAACTGAGGCCTCAAAGTGCCTTATTCAGGCCAGCCAGTCCACTGGGCCACTCAGCCGAGGCCCCAGCTCTTGTTGGGGGTGAGGGGTGAGAGGCGTTGCCCCTGCCGTCGCTGCCTGACTTCCTGACCCATGAAACTGTGTGCATCAGAAAATGATTTCCATTTTCACCACTAAGTTTGGGGGGCAGTGTGTACACAGCAACGGATTACCAGAGATGGATAACTCCACTGGGGTTAGTTGTAAGATATGTTCTTTACAAACACACTAGAACTTACTTTTCAAAATATTAGTATTCAAGGTTGTCACTTAGAAGAATATTTATTGATTTTATAAATTTTCCATGCTGAAAACATTGTTGAAATTTTCTTCACAGAAGCACTTCACGAGCCAAGAAAAAAAGAGTAGAACAAGGAGGAGAAGGAGGAGAAAGGGAAGGATGAGGGGAATAGGGGAGAAGTAAGGAAGGGAGAGAGGTAGGAAGGGAGGGAAAATCGTGTTTTTAATTGGATAATCACATCTCAAGTGGGGCTCAAGTAAAGCAATTATTACTTCATTCTTTAGACTCAGCTCTAGATAGCTTTTCCTCTTTTTTTTTTTTTTTTCTGTTTGCTTCACATTTTCAAAACCAGTCCTGAAAGACTGAAGAGTTGTCACCACTGAAAATGTTAAAAAGCAAGTGCCAGGTACTCTCAAGGCAATTCAAAGAGATGAGTTGTGAAATATTTGGCACATTTTCTGGATGCTCAGCATCCCCAAGGTGTCTGTTTTAAAGGACATAGCCTCGTGTGGAAGCATATGATTCTACAAGATTAAAGAAAGATCAGTGCCACTATATAGGGCCCCCAGAGCCAAACACAAGATAGCCAGTATGACAGTCAAATTGGTTTGCTGAACTTGTTCTGCTGCAATTTCAGAAAGCCTCGGTGCCACCGTGTAGCTAATTTATCTATGTACGTTCACCCTGAATCTTCTCTGTTATTCACAGAGAGAGCAGATTCAGCTTCATATAGTGAGGCTGTTAGAAACAGTCCTGCCCTTTACCGGGTGCTTTTGTGTCTTTATTTGTACAATGAAATTCTAATCCTCACTGGAAAAGACCAATCTATAGAAATAATAAATATCTTTAAATTACCAGGCACGTATTTGATACACAGCAGGCTCTGAATATCATATACCTTGCAACCTAATAACCAGCTATGTAAACCTATTATTATTGCGCTTTTCTGATTGCTTTTGGTTTTGATTTAAGAAAACAGCCATAACCATTTCCTACATAGCTTGATCTCTTTTCTCAGGGCATATAAGATGAAGCCTCATTCAGACATTATGAAACTAATTCTAAATTTAGAAAATATTTAAGTTAAAGAGAAATAAGGTCAATTATTAGTTTGCCCCCCTCCCAAATTAAAGGCAGCATAACTTACCTATTGCCTTGTTTGAGAGTAGAAATAAAAAACAAATAGGAAAAGAAAATATTGCTGTTGGCATGATGAATAAGGCAATAATGCTTAGACAATGGTGCTGTGATAAAGTATAGTCATCATTTGGTATTATGAAAATGGACTTTGGGTAATTTTTCTTTATACACCAACATTACAATCATGTCTGAAACAAACTAAATAAACTACTATCAGACATTTCTAGTGCTATCTCCTATTGGGCATGATAAACCAAATTTCTCTCTTTTATATTCTTCAGGGGACCTAGTTGAGCGCTCCAAACTTAAAAAAAAGATTCTCTTTCAGAATTTTAAGCAGCAGTAAGTACTTTAGATATATTCACAAAGGACACATAGAGATCTTATGTCATGAAATCCTGTAGTCAGCCACAGAAAACCTCATATTAAAAAAAAAAAAAAAAAAAGAAAATTTAAAAGTTTAACACAAGATAAATGCTAAAATTTTAGCTCTGGGAATGCCACCTGCAATACTAGGAAAGGGTCTCAATGTGCATTCAATAGCTTCTCCCTTTTCTTTATTGTGAGAAGAAAACTGGAAGTCTGTATAACAGATGTGGCTCACCCCAGGATGCCGGTTATAATTGACCACCAAGGAAACTGTCCAGATGATGGGCCATCCTGTTTTATTAATGTCATTCCCCTTTTCTAGCAAGCAACTCTTTGAAAATAAAGGAATTTCTTCAAGAATACAGATTTTGATAATACAACCCTATTTCTATGGCACATAACTTCAGGAGAGGATTTGCATAGCGCAGCTGGCAATGAACATATGGAATTCTACTGTGTTGTGCGGTTGATAAAATGTGTACAACATGTGCTTTCTGCTGCCCAGAAGTTTCCCCAACCTACCAGTCAGGAATTTAATAGCTGCTGTAAATGAATTATCAAATCCAAAAGCAAACGTCAGAGTGCCATTCTACCAACTATAGTATAATCAATACAATTTGGAAATCTGATGAGGGGTGGGAAAGAATAAAAATCAAGCTATTTCTTAATCATCATAAGCTGTATTAGTACTTATCAGAGACCCGAGTATAAAACACATGCTGTGTTCAACACTCTCAAGTTTAGTGAATCTGTTATAATTTATCACGTTATCACCTGTTGTTGATAACTTTTTAGTACTTTTACCATTTCATCATCTCAAGGTGAGTATTTTTACTGCTAACGTTATGCTGTATTTTTACCACCAGGATTTCACCTTTAGACCTAAGAAATAAAAGACTTAATTCTGAAAAAGAAACTTTGGCCACACTGAGCCCACTGCCCCACACAGCACTCAGTGGTACTGAGTACTGGCAACAAAGGGCAGCAGAGAACACAGAGCCCATTTCCACCAACAGAACATTCATTCCTGGGTTCACTCATTTTTGCTGCCTCTCTGACCCTGACACACATTCTCTAATCCTGCTGGTACAAAGAAACAACCAGTTTTCATATTATTTGGAAATATTGTGTTTTTATTGTTTCTAAAATAAACTACAAGCAGAACAGATTTACAGATTTAACAAAAAGAATTGAAAATAGTTAAAGAGTAGTAATCAAAGAAACAAACAGAAATACAATATAGCCATTTAGCATGACTGAATGAACAAAAACAAACTCCTTGCCTTATCTTTAGTGAAAGGGGTGCACTCATATGGTGCTAACATGTGTGATTTGGGCTAACCATTTGGAAAGATATTTTGCATCACAAGAGAAGTTCATTTATTCACTCATTCACTCAGAGCTTTGTTGTTGAATTACAACATGCCAAGTACTGTTCCAGGCATAAGGACTACAAAGAGAATTAGGAAATAATTGTCAGTTGGAAGTAGCAAACAAGGAGAATGAGATAAATAACCAAAAAAATAAAAAAAGAGAGAGAGAGACAGAGAGAGAGTTCTATTCAAAAAGTTTTAGGGGAATTGGGAAAACCTACTCAGGAAAGGTGAGATTTGGGAGTGGGTTGTTTATTATTTTTCCATTCCCTTGTGCATTCATTAAGCAGGTATTTCTTGAACTCCTTCTGTATATCAGGAGCTATTGTAGGAACCAGAGATATTTCAGTGAACATAGACAAAAATCCCTACAATAAGTAATGTAAATAAACAATGCAGCTATAATAGTTTGATGATAAGTGTTAAGGGGAAAAAGTGAAGGAGAATGAGGAATAGGAGAGGTTGGCATTTCAGGTAGGGTGTCCAGGGAAGGCCTCCTATTAAGGCCATATTTGATTTCTAGAAGTCTGAAGGAAGTGAAGGGTTAAATCACAAAGATCCATCTGGGCAGAGCGTTCCAGGTCAAAGAGACTGTAACGGCTACAATGGGCTTGTGAGGAAGAGCCTGCAAAGATGCTGGCTAGAGGGAGGGAAAGAGGTGGGGCAGGAGGGGTTGCAGGCTAGGGAGCAATAAATACTGAGACTACAGAAGTCTTGTAAATACTTTGCTTTTTCTTTCAGTGGGATGTCTAGTCACTAGAGGGTTTAAGCAGAGGAGTGACAGGTCATGCTTTCATTTTAATCAGTTTGCTGTGCTCAAGAAAACGAAGGAGTGGCAATAGGGAGACTGGTGAAGAGTATCAACTAGAAGAGAGATGGTAATGGTCTTGACAAGGGTGGAAACAGTGGAGGAAATGAGAAATGATCATATTCGTGATATGTTTTGAAAGAAATGCAGACAGAATTTGTCAATGAATGGTCAGAGTTCCTCAGGACCACCACCAGTTTCTATGATTTGCTAGGACTCATGGGACTCAGCGGGTAGTTGTACTTGTAGATGTGATATATTACAGCAAAAGGATACAAAACAAAATCAGCAAATGAAAAAGGCACATGAGGAGAAAGGAGGAAATCAGGCACAGGCTTCCAGAGTCCTTTCTCCATGGACTCATATGGAATTGTTTAATTCTTCTAGCATTGAATTATGGCAACATGTGTGCAAAGTTGTCTGTCAGGAAGTTCGTTAGAGCCTCAGTGCCCAAAGTTTTTACTGGGGTCTAGCCACATAGGTACCCTCTGCTTATCTGTACAAAAATTCCAGACTGCCAGAGAAAAGCAAGTGTCTAATATGAACACTGTACAAATAATTTAGGTACAACAAACCATTCTCACCAGTTAGGAAATGGTGCAAAATTCACATTCCGGACACCAGCCAAGGGCTAACCATGAAAGCTTCCCTCTTAAACATAGCAGCCTCCTCAGGAAGGCTATGTTCACTCTTTTATGCACAGATAGAATATGTGATATGAGGTAAGAGCTATTCAAGAAGAGAAATGGAGAGCATAGGGGTATTTTAGATAGTGAGGGATGTGACAGAGCAGAAGAAGAGATTTACTGGATATCTCATCCTTCATTTGAATAGGTACAATAAAATGCCCTGAAAATATAACAGTTTTTCCAGCAGACAGGTCCCTTTCCTTGTGGCGCTTATTTGCATTTTAATAGGATAGCCAGATACTAACCAAATGATCCTCACATCTATTATTACCCTATGGACCCAAAGTAGTCAGTCCAGGTAGAACAAATAGCATCATGAGGAAAGACCCGGGGGTGGCAAGTAACATGGTCCTATTCTACATGTGAAACAAAGACCAGTGGACAGAAGAACAGTCAACAGGAGGGTGGAATAACCCCTTTTCATTTATTCATTCAATAAGTTCACGCTGAGCACTTACTCATGCCGGTTATGTGCTTGGCAATGGGAACGGTTCCTGCCACCATGGTGTTTGCAGCTCAGGGGAAGAGGTAGTCACTTGGTCTTCTTGTGTTGTCATAGATTTGCCCTTCCTCTCCTCTCTCGTTGTTCAGTCACTGAGTCAAGTCTGACTCTTTGCTACATCATAGACTCTAGCACTGCAGGCACCTCTGTCCTCCACCATCTCCTGGAGTTTGATCAAATTTATGTCCATTGAGTTTCATCGCCCCCAACTAAATGTCTCACAAACCTAGATCACCATGGGATCTTCTCACTTATCTTTACTCTCTCCTAACATATCCTGTAGTTGAAAATCAGATAAGGTTTCTTAAAATCTGATTCCAAGATGATTTCTAATGTTTTTGAATTTTAAATATTTTTTCTACTTCTTAGATTATATTCCAAGATCATTAAATCAGAAACTAGCATTTAGGACCCTCCTGCATGCACAAACACATACATACACACTAAACCTTCCCCAATGAGCTTGCTCATTTCTATCATCATGACTTTTAATCACATTCTTCCCACCGGAAACACTTTTCTGGAATTCATTCAAGTGGTCCTAAGTCTTTTGTGGGCCATCTATTGTGCCACTTCCTCCAGAAGTCATTAACTCTTTGGTCTACCCTACCCTGCCCTTCTCCTTTCTATAACATATAATATCTGCAGAATATGGGCACATATTTCTCTGTACTCCTCTCTTTGGTGATGTGAATGACCCACATTTATCACACCATGCACTAAGTCATCTGAGGTTAGGACACTGTGCTTTTTAAATTTTAATTAAAGTGTCTAGAATCATGCTGGGCCATGGTGGGTCACTAAGTTAAATTTATTGACTTGATGCTTTGGCTTTTCTATCCATCCTTACAGGCTAGATCTCTGCCTTATTCATATGTACTAGTTTAAAAGTGCATTAAAAATTACCTCAAAACCAGTGACTTAACATAGCAATAAACATTGGTTATCTCTCACAACTTTTGTGAGTCAGGAAGTTGGAAGCAGCGTAGCCACATGGTTCTGGTTCAGAGTCTTTCACGAGGATGCATCAAAATATGGGTTAAATTTTCATCTGAAGGCTAGACTGAGGCTAGAGAATCTGCTTCCAATAGGAGGCATTCATTTGGTTGGCAGTTTGGAGCTGGTTGATGGCAGAAAAACAAACTTACTCTCCTCATGAGATTTCTATGGGGCTACTGGTATGTTCTCATCACATGGCATCTGGATTCCTCCAGAGAAAATGATAAAGAGAGTATAAGACAGAAGCTATCATGAGTTTGTGACCTAAGCTTGCAGAAGTCATAATGTCGCTTCCATAATATCTTACTTATCTCATAGATCAACAGTAGCCAATATGGGAAAAGACGACAGAAGGGAGCGGATACCAGGAGGCAAGAGTTACTGGGGGCCATCTTGGAGGCTGACTACCATACCATATCTGATTCAATCTTACTGCCTAAGGTTTGTTTTCTATGCAAAAGTATATTACTTTAAGCACATTAAACACTAAACAAGTGAAAATATTAGCAAAATGAATAATGACTTCAAGCTTTTACTTAAGGACTTATATCACTCTTTGAAAATCTGTTTTCACATTAGAAGCACACCAGATTTTTAGGATAGCCTCCACTCCACAGTATTAAGTAGGAACCAAACACTCTCTTGTTTTCCATCTCTTAGTTCCAAAGCCCCAATTTCTTAATAAAAAGATAACTTCAACCTCTTAGCATCATACAAATATTTATTCTTGCTCTTCTCCTCCACTGATCCTCACATATACCCCCTTGTCTCCCCCACCCCTTTACTTCAGTCCTCACTTTCCAACTCTTACCTGTAGGCAGGGCAAGTATCCTGCAGGGACTTAATGAAACTCAGGATTTCCTTCCCCCACTGAAATACTTTCTCCACCTGCTCACTAATGCCTAACATTTTGTAATTAACAAATTCTTTTTTTTTGTTTGTTTCTGACATGTGGTTTCTTGTTTCCAGTTAAAAATACCAATATTCTTAGTAAAAGGAATATGTTACAACTTTAACAGCTGTCTGCTCATTAGTGTGAGTTTTTCTGCATATATCCCCTGAAAACAAGTTTTCAGAAGGGAAAAGAAGAAAAAGAACACCCAGGGGAGGCTATCTTTCAAAGGGCAAAGTCAGAAAAGAGAAAACAGGCCCTCATGGAATAGAAGGATGCACTTCCTCACAATTTTATGCAGGAACAACTCTTTTCTGAGACTTTAGCAAGACTAGAAAGTCAAAGGCCTTTAACCTCATCCTCATACCAACCAGATTCACTGTATTAAACCATATTTCCTTTGTGTACCATCTGTCAAAAGCTATCAAAATGAGAAAATGGGGGCAATCTCTCTCTCTCTCTTTTTTTTAAAGGAAATTAAAGAAAAAGAAATGACTGGTGAATGTAAGCCCCAAAGATGACAATGCAGGGCTGGGAATGCACTACTTGCAGGGTGACTGGCTTGTTAAATCTTGGGTTACAGCTTGTTTATTTTAACAATGACTTTGGTCCTGTTATTTATTCATAACCTTGCAGGGGTCTTGGATTCCTAATTTGCAAGTATAAAAATGAGAAGCAATTTGCACATGGCAGGTGTCTGGACAAATGTTCTCTATTATCTACATAAACCAGATGCTCAGTGATTTGAACTAAGCTGAATAGAACACACACTGTTCATTCCCAAGCTGGCCTCATACTCCTACAGAGACCCTGAGTTTTGCAAAGACTCTTCCATAGCTTTTATCGATTACAGGAAAACCACTGTCAAAAAATAATGACTTTTCTTGATGATGTGCTGCTGGCTGTAATGGTTGGACTATCCAGTAGAATTGGCCTCAGACCTTTCTTGTGATGTTCAATACACGCCCTCAGGAAGACAGACTTAGAATACAGACACTAAAGCCAGGTTTACCCACCACATCAAAGCAGACCTTTTCGATTTTATTTGAACTGATTGACAAGAGAAAGAGTACTAGCACTTATTAACACACCTGCCATAGACAGAACATTCTCTTAGGAGCTCAAGACACGTTATTTCATTTCCACAACTGATCGAGTCATAAAATAGCCAATCTAATTTGATCATGAAATTTAATTTTTTTCTATTAAACAAATTAGACTGCGTTTGGCTCATGTTTTTATTTAGAAGAATAGGCTGTTCTGACAGCAGAAATTGAAACGGAATTCAGTTCTTCCATGATTGAATGCATTCACAGCCTTACCTCTTTGGTTTTACACTTGCACTCTCACATTCATTCACAAGAAAAATTACCTTCTGGCCTAGATCTTCATGCAGGGCAAGGGATGCTGTAGAGTTGTGAAGGGACATGAGGATGAGCAAGCCTGGAAGACAAAGATCAGAAGCTGGGTTCAACCTGTGTCTGATTAGTCCCACAAATAGATACATGCAGTCCCCTCCACACGCATGGAGGGGCACCATCAGACATAGGCACGGGATACCAGCAATTTTTAGAATCCGCAGAGGGGCTCAGATGGGTATCAGGATATCCAAGTAGGACAGAAAAGGCATGAGAGAAAGAGAATAAGAGTATTCAGACCAGATCCCAGCATGCTGAGATCTGGATCAGACAGAAGGAGCCACATGGAGAGGCAGGAGTCAGAAAGCACCTGTGCTGGAGGGGAAGGGTCAGAGCATAAATCCGAAGAGTGGAAATCCCCACTGAGCATCTCAAAGACCTGAGTGATGTCACATAATAGCCTCTCTCACTAGATAACACTAATCAACTTGGGCGCCTGTTCAAGTAGATCCACCGGTTATGATCTGGATTGGATGGAGCTTGGCAATGGTGCTTGGGAGGTCTGTATCAGAAGAAATATTAAAGAGGGATGTTTCCTAATGGTAACCATGATTTACTGGCACAGAGTTCTCCTGCTGCTGAAGAGTTGGCATGCTGCAAGTTCATTCTAGGAAGATCAACATATTGATGCCTTTCCTGGGCATATCTGTTATAACAGCTGCTTACATCTGGGTAATGTCACTTTACATCAATGCTGGAGCATATACTTCTCTAGACCAGAGCTTCTCAAACTTTAATGTGCACAGAAATTATCTGAGGTCCTTGGTAAAGTCCAGATTCTGATTCAGTAGGTCTGGGTGGATCTGAGAATACTCATCTCCAACAAATTCTCAGGGATTTCTGATGTTGCTAGTCCTGGGTCCACACTGAAAGTAGCAAGGCCCTAGATTAAGGACAGGGGCCATAGTTTCTTTCTGTCAACAACTGTTATTAATAAAAATTCAATAACAAGCCCCACAAAACTGGCATTTGAAAGAATACAGGTTTTCATTTTCTTGGTGATTTGTATATTTGGATAATTGCTTACACTAAGATTCTAATGTAAGGATTCCTTCATATTGCAAGTAAACATCTCTTTCTTTTCTTTTTTGTTCTTTTTTTGTTTATGCTGGTCGTTTCTTCAGATGCCAGAATTCTGAGCCTATGCAAAATGCTAAGAACATAAATTCCAGAAAGAATTAAATGTCTCAGACAATAAAAAATCTGCCTACCATGCAGGAGACCTGGGGTTCAGTCTCTGGGTTGGGAAGATCCTCTGGAGGAGGGC
The DNA here is from genome assembly GCF_033118175.1 of Dama dama. Taxonomy (NCBI): domain Eukaryota; kingdom Metazoa; phylum Chordata; class Mammalia; order Artiodactyla; family Cervidae; genus Dama; species Dama dama. Next base: position 29,304,685 of record NC_083705.1, read on the forward strand.
ACAGCAACCCATTCCAGTATTCTTGCCTGGAGAATCCCATGGACAGAGGATCCTGGCATGCTGCAGTCCATGGGGCCGAAAAGAGTTGGATGTGACTGAGTGACTAGCAGACACAAACACACAAAAATTCTAGAATCAGGCTGACTCCTCACACTACCTGTGTGACCTTGGGCAGTTTGCTTAAACTCTCTGAGCCTCAGAGTAAAGATAAAATAAAGCTAATCACAGTACATCAAAGGGATGTTATGAAATGTGTTATTCTTAAGTGCATTTATAACAGTGCATGGCACATGACAATAGTTATTTAGTATTTGTTGAATTAATATAAATATATATACAAAATTTAAAACAGTATGTGCACAAAATCTAGCGTATAAGTAGCATGATTTAGTGCATTCCATATGATCCTTTAAAAACCCTATAAAGGATTTTTCATCTCTGTTGGGCATACTGGAAAATGAGAAGAACAGAGAGGTATAAAAAGTGACCCACAATCTTGGAACCCAGATTACTTGAAATTTCTCAGAGGAGAGAAGAAGATAGAACTTAACTAATCGAGGCACATATACATACTGATAAAGCATCAATATCCCACAGGAATGAGCATTAAAGGTGGAATAATTTAGACTTCGATTAATTTATTGGAGTCTGACGACTAATAACTTTAAACTGTCTTGTAGGGACTGTGGGGAGATATTCCATCCTTCTGAGCAGAAATGAGGTTTCTCCTGAAGTGAACAGATGTTGCCTCTTGTAATAATCCTAAAAATTCTGAAACCTAGAACAGAAATGGAAGACTAGAGAGGCAAGTCTTAAAATGAGATGAGGGGATTAAAACCCTCCTCTTTCTGTAGCTGAGAGTCATTATGCTTGCACTCCCACGTCTGGAGAGACGCAGGGCCCTGCCAGCCTTTCTGAGCGAGTTGTGCCTGGAATGTGGAGACAGACTGGTAACGAGACAGGGCACCAGGCCAGAAAGAGAGCAGGATGAGTTATTCTTGGTGTTGAACTTCCTTTCTACTACTGCAGTCTTTAATAAAGACACAGCTACACTTAAGCAGCCTGAACTCTGTCTTCCATCAGGAGCTGAGAGGAAGGCTTGGGAAATAAGAGGTAAGAGTGATGCTGGCAGCAGCAAAGGCCAGGAGAGAAGAGCCATGTCCCGAGGAGAGAGACGTGGTGAGCATAGTGGCAGCTGGTGGAGGCAGAGGGACATGGCCAGAAGAACACAAAGGAACCACGCAGACTAGCCAAGGAACACATTTGTGCAGGACTAATTTCCAGCAAAAAAAAAAAAAAAGCCAGAGGTCTATCATTTCATCATGAATTGGGTTAGGCATGCATGAAATCAGGGAGAATATCAGGACTAGATGTTGAGTTTCCTCATCTCCAGGCTACTACTATTTCCAGTATATCACAGGACAAGCATATGCATGTATCCTGAAGGATGATCTACATACATTATAATCTATAGAAAAACTCCATATGTTTTACTGATTTTCCACATTTTAATCTAGATGTTTAACATAGCCTGGAATTTCAAAGGTTATCAGACAGTTGTTTTGCTTTGTTCGTATGAGTGTTTCTTTTCAAAGACAAGGCACAACCAACGTTGACTAAATTGGTCCTGATCAAAAAGAAAAAGAAATTCATAATTATATGGTCAGGAACAAGTTCTAATGAACAACGAGAGCATCTATAAATTATTTGGGTGGAATTACATGGGGATCTCAAAGACTATAAAAGAATAATTTCCAGTATGACAGGAAAGCACTGAGTTAGGACAAGTAACATCATCTGAGCCGGCCACTATGACCTGTGAAACCTTGGAGGAGCCATTGATTCTCATCCTCTGAGCCTCTCCAGCTTTTCATGTCTTCCATGGGGATAATAACCCAGGTTGCTTACCACAGGGGTACCACTGGCCCATGGCATACCTCTGTGAAAGTGAGAAGACTATATCCCCTCTGAGCTTACCCAACCAGTGCAGGTACATAATTTAGTGTGCATTGCATGGACCAGGCTTCAGGCCCCATATGTACCCTCAAGCAGGGGCTCATACACTGTGAGCCAACTTGAACATTCAAGAACTGTGGTCATGGCCGATCTCACAAGATGATGGTGAGGATGAGACGAGGGTATTTTGCTATATGTAAAGGCAACATAAACGTAAGAGAATGCATAAGCTTCAGTTCAGTTCAGTCGCTCAGTTGTATCCGACTCTTTGCGACCCCATGAACTGCAGCACGCCAGGCCTCCCTGTCCATCACCAACTCCCAGAGTCCACCCAAACCCATGTCCATCGAGTCGATGATGCCATCCAACCATGTTATCCTCTGTCGGCCCCTTCTCCTCCTGCCTTCAATCTTTCCCAGCATCAGGGTCTCTTCCAATGAGTCAGCTCTTCACATCAGGTGGCCAAAGTATTGGAGTTTCAGCTTCAGCATCGGTCCTTCCAATGAACACCCAGGACTGATCTCCTTCAGGATGGACTGGTTGGATCTCCTTGCAGTCCAAGGGACCCTCAAGAGTCTTCTCCAACACCACAATTCAAAAGCAACAATTCTTCGGCACTCAGCTTTCTTTATAGTCCAACTCTCACATCCATACATGACCACTGGAAAAACCATAGCCTTGACTAGATGGACCTTTGCTGGCAAAGTAATGTCTCTGCTTTTTAATATGTTGTCTAGGTTGGTCATAACTTTCCTTCCAAGGAGTAAGCGTCTTTTAATTTCATGGCTGCAGTCACCATCTGCAGTGATTCTGGAGCCCAGAAAAATAAAGTCTGACAGTGTTTCCACTGTTTCCCCATCTATTTGCCATGAAATGATGGGACCAAATGCCATGATCTTAGTCTTCTGAATGTTGAGCTTTAAGCCAACTTTTTCACTCTCCTCTTTCACTTTCATCAAGAGGCTCTTTAGTTCTTCTTCACTTTCTGCCATAAGGGTGGTGTCATCTGCATATCTGAGGTAACTGATATTTCTCCCAGCAATCTTGATTCCAGTTGTGCTTCTTCCAGCCCAGTGTTTCTCATTTAAGTTAAATAACCAGGGAGACAATATACAGCCTTTACATACCCCTTTTCCTATTTGGAACAAGTCTATTGTTCCATGTCCAGTTCTAACTGTTGCTTCCTGACCTGCATACAGGTTTCTCAAGAGGCAGGTCAGGTGGTCTGGTATGCCCATCTCTTTCAGAATTTTCCACAGTTTATTGTGATCCACACAGTCAAAGGCTTTGGCATAGTCCGTAAAGCAGAAATAGATGTTTTTCTGGAATTCCCTTGCTTTTTTTGATGATCCAGTGGATGTTGGCAGTTTGATCTCTGGTTCCTCTGCCTTTTCTAAAACCAGCTTGAACATCTGGAAGTTCACGGTTCATGTATTGCTAAAGCCTGGCTTGGAGAATTTTGAGCATTACTTTACTAGCATGTGAGATGAGTGCAATTGTACAGTAGTTTGATCATTCTTTGGCATTGCCTTTCTTTGGGATTGGAATGAAAACTGACCTTTTCCAGTCCTGTGGCCATTGCTGATGCATAAAGCATAAGCTTAAATGTAATCAAAAGCTGGCTTTCAAACAAGAAATACAGAAAGATTCCATGCATGAGGATTTCTCAACAATTTAAAATCAAGAGACACAAATTACAAGGTATGTACATACACATCAGTAACAGAATATTTATTAGGTATGTGGTTCTTAACCAGAATGAAGAACCAGAGGCACCTGAAGTCTATTTAAAAAGACACATTGAGGGTTCTATCTCTGGAGGCTTCTGAATTGGGAGGTCTGAGAGTCTGTAACCTTCTTATTTATAAAGCACCCAAGGTTTTCTTTGATGTACACCCTTGCTTGAGCATCACAAGCTTGGAAAATTTAAGCCTAGTAGCTAATTTGGGTATTTTTAAGCCACATTCACTTTTTTTTTGGCCTGAATTATCCAGAGAGCCTTCAAATGAAAAGGAAAACATATGGCATAAAGAAGAAGAATAATAAAAACTAAAGAAGATGCTGTGTTCTCCATAAAAATAATCAGTGGGGATATTGTTGATGTGGATATAAGTTGATGGCTCATAAGATATTTATAGAATGTATATTCCAAAGTATACAACACATGGTATAAAGTCTCTCGACACTGTCCCACCCACTGGGCTATCAGTGCAAAAAGCCTAATCTTGTTCCCTACATGTTAAGAGTCTGTTAAGATGCAATGGAAATCTCAGACGAGCATGTCCAGCATCAAATCGGACATCCAATGAGGTCATCATGAATCATATCAAAGTAAACAATCAATAATCATTCTGTTTTTATATACATCCAGAATCATCAAATGCAAAGGCAGTAATTTAAACACAAACATTTCAGTAGTTTGAACCACTATAAACTAAGTCATTTATTAAAGCACAAACATTTCTTCTTTCCCCTTAGATTCAATTAAGGTATTTAGCCACAGTCTTCCATCTCCTTAGCTGCTCTGTATGTCAGGAAGGCTGAGTACCTGTTTTAAGGTATCAGATAGTACTGAGTACCTGTTTTAAGGTATCATTAGCACCATTGGCAGGGAAGGTATATAATTCTGTACAAAATTAAATGGACTCATTTCAGTCTACAAGAAGAAGCTAGTGGATTTCCCTAGGCTGACATATTAAAGCATTGCATGTAGGATATAAGTATTCTACTTTTATAAATTCTCTGTAATTATGTTTAATTATCACAGAAAAGTAAAGGGGAGGAAATAAACTAGACAAATGGCCAGGGACTCTAGATTTTGAAGTGACATTTTACTGTTTCCAACCTCACTGAAGAGACATTGTCTTTAGATTATTAACACCTAATCAATGAAGAAATCAGCTTGGAATCTGAGCCTAAAATACTTTGGAAAAAAAGTAATTCATACAAGATTGACTCTGACATGTGGAGCCTTTTTATATAATGGATTTGTAAAGTAACAATAACCAAAGACAAGATTAGAAAAATGAGTTTCTGGTTGCCATGGCAATTCAGGCAGTATACTACCACCCACTCCAACAGCAACACTTAAATGATGAACATAAAGACAGAGAGCGGAGCCCACACAGAAGTGGGTGTCAAAAGCTAAGAAGTTAAACTGTAGATACTGTAGAGGTGATGGAACCCTTAGTAGAGTTACAGAGGAAGTAACCATTACATAATGGGGAAATTTTCTTGAAGTAGATCTCAGTCTGCTAAAATCAAGACGGTTCATAAGTGCACATATCTTACCCTAGTCTTCTTATTTAGTTGCTAAGTTGTGTCAGACTCTTTTGCAACCCCAGGAACTGTAGCCTGCCAGGATCCTCTATCCATGGAATTCTCCAAGCAAGAATACTGGAGTGGGTTGCCATTTCCTTCTTCAGGGGCTCCAGGACCCAGGGGTTGAACCTGCATCTCCTGTATTGACGGGCTTTCCTGGTAGCTCAGCTGGTGAAGAATCAGCCTGTAACACAGGAGACCCTGGTTCAATTCCTGGGTCGGGAAGATGTTCTGGAGAAGGGATAAGCTATTGACTCCAGTATTTTTGGGCTTCCCTGGCGAGTCAGATGATAAGGAATCTGCCTGTAGTGAAGGAGACCTGGGTTTGATCCCTGGGTTGGGAAGATCCCTTGGAGGAGGGCATGGCAACCACTCCAGTATTCTTGCCTAGAGAATCCCCATGGACAGAGGAGCCTGGAGGGCTACAGTCCATGGGGTTGCGAAAAGTCAGACACGACTGAGTGACTAAGCAGAGCGCTGCTCCTGCATTGCCCAGGGGTTCTTTACCAATGAGCCACCAGGGTCGCCACCAGCTACCCTACACGAGTGAAGACTAAATTGTCACTCCTATGTCAGCAAGCAGTTGCCCTGACAATTTTGCAGAGTGCTTGTCAGAGGAAAGAGAAAGTTTTAGGTCCTAATCGTCATGTAATTGAATGGTAGTAGGTAGGTAGAACACATATTGAAAGCTATTAAAAGAAAAGCTAATGGAAATGTTCTATTTTAAATTTTGAATTCTGAGACATGAATATAGTACCTCTTTGTGTTATGATGAGACAGGCCCACTTACCAGGAGTCCAAAATATACAGGTAAAGTAGAGGTATAAGGTACATTTCATTGAGTATTGAAAAAACTATTCTAAGATTCATCATTAATTATATGATAGAAAAAAATACTGCTAACATTATCAATTTAAAACATCTTCATTACAGAGATACTATTTACAGTGTGGAAAGTTATTTCTTAGAAGTGATGAAACATGGTATATATCTCACGTTCATCTGTAACCATTCTTATACTATAATTTAGTTCATTCATTCATTTAGTCAATAAATATTTTTAGTACTTCTAATAAGACAGCTACTTCAGCAAAGTGACAATTTTATATTGTCTGTCAATAGTATTGCTATTTTTAAAGTCCTGAGAGAAGGATCTCATTGAGTGAACTCCCTGACAACTGTGAAAAAGATCCTGGGATTCAAAATGAACACATGATACAAGTAAATCAGTAAGGTGTCTTTCTGGCTTGTGTGTCAGCATACACTTGAATATAATAAAAATGATATATTTTTCAAGTTATAAATGTTAGTGTCAAAGCCTAAAGTTCAAATGTACTTATCACTTATCTGCAACTTACATACTATCAACCAAAAGTTTACTTATAAATCAGTGTGTTTCCTATAAAACAATGACAGATTTTGGATGGGGCTCAGGCCAGTTCAAAAAATGCCATTTAATTCACAATTATTAATAGATAAATTATCACACTCTCATTTCATTTCAGACCACAATAGTCTTCCCTGACACAGGATGGCATCTCCTTCTTCACATCCCATAGCATCTGCACACAACCCCACACATCTTCCTCTTAGTGGTGATGGCAAAATCACCTCTCAGTGGCCTCAGAACATTCTGGAGAAGCTCTGGGATCCACTTATCAGAGTAACAGCAGTATTTCTGGAGGTGTCAAAGCAGTTGTAGAGATACGCAATGGAACATCCACTTCTAAGTTCAGGATGTTCCTCAATGGGGTTTTCAAGAAGAGAAAATCGAGATTCAACTGGACCATGAGCTAGATTCTATGTTCAACCACATTCCATGTTTAAGCACTCTTTGCCTCAACTCAAGAAAGGTGGGGAGAATATATTTCTTCCCTGACCCTGTGAAATAAATATGTAATTCTTTACTGAAAGCCAGAAATCTGGAGTCAGAAGACTGAGCTGGCTGAGAGGATTCCTAGCAATAGGGCTTTAGGCAAGATCCTCACCCTTTCTGAGCCTGTGTTGTGACTTCTAATTATGAGGTTCAAAGGATTGTGACATACAGATGTACATCAGTTGTACAATTGTGACAAAAAGTAAAAATGCTAATCTTTACTTTCATAAAAATTCTACAATATAATAAATTGTTATTGGCATAATATAGGTGGTGGAAATAGGGGTGTTCAACTTGGCATATGCTTAGCATTTTTCATAATAAACTGTTAAGAAACAGAGCAAATATCATTGAAAAACTGTGACCCTCTGGCTGGGGTAAGATCTCTACCTCAGTCTCTCTAGCATCAAGAAATGTAAAGGCTCAGAGATTTTACTTTACTGCAAGTTAACAGATCAGGTGCTCACTGCCCCCTGGATGCTGTAAGAAGACAAGAGTCCTGACTCAGAGACAAAAGACATTATCATTCACAAAAGCACCAGCAGGTGTACCAGCTCCTCAGGCCCCAATGACCACAGGGTGACGGAAGGAGGGCCAGGCGATGCCTGCTGAGGCTGGGGGCCGTGCTGCAGCAGAGGAAGCCCAAGCTTGGGGACCTGCCTCTCTTCTAGCAAGCAGTAAGCCTGCCTGACTTTTGCCCCAGGGCCTTTGTTTCAGTGGAGGGTGAACCCACCCATACTTTGTTTCAGGAGGAGACACCATCCCAGATTATTCTTCCAAGGTTATTTGCCCTTCAACACCTTTGAAAAACTAGTCTGAGACAAAAATCATCAGGACCTCTGCCTGTAAGCCACACAGGAGCATACTGTCTCCAAACACTTAATATGTAGAAAATACAGATTAAAAAATCTAACAAGCAGTATAATAGTAACGGCTATCATTTAAGTTAGAAGTAAAATGCAGACATTATGCTAGGCATTTGATGTTGACCATAACATTTTTAAAAATAATTTTACTTATTTCTTTACTTATTTTTGGCTGTGCTGTGTCTTTGTTGCTCTGAGGGCTTTTCTCTAGTTATGGTGAGCAGGTGCCACTCTCTAGTTGTGATGGGTGGGCTTCCCATTGCAGTGGCTATTCTTGTTGCTGAGCGCAGGCTTTAGGGTGTGTGGCCTCAGTAGTTGCAGTGCTGGGGCACTAGAGCACAGGCTCTGTAGTTATGGCACATAGGCTTAGTTGCTCCGAGGTATGCGGGATCTTTCCAGATCAGGGACTGAATCCATGTCTCCTGCATTGGCAGGCGGATTCTTTATCACTGAGCTACCAGGGAAGCCTTGATTATAAGATTTAATTGGCACAAAAAAAGGGTGGCTACTTTTCCTACCCTCATCTTTCAAATGAAGAAAATGAAGCCATTATTCAAGTAAGTCATGAAATTAGAAGACATAATATTACTAATCAGTGGAAGTAGAATTTGAACACAAACTCTATGCTTTTAATCACCAAGCTTAACACTTTTAAAATATATACTACAAACTCCTACCCCTGCATATACCTCATCACTTTGCAATTAATTGTCTATGTATCTGTCTTTCCCACTGGACTAAATTCTTAAGATCAGGTAAGACATTCTTAGTTCTTTTATTTTTAAAGCTTTAACAGTACATGGCTAGTGTATACTACATATTCAAACACTGTTAGTTAAAAAATAAATGCTTTTAGTTAGCCTTCAGAAAATTATTCTCAGAATAAGGTGAAGGTACTTCTTGTGCTTTTTCATATTCTATTCTGAGGATATCATGTATTTTCAGATGAATATTCATGATATGCTCTAAAATAAGTAAAACATTTTTATTCTTATTTTTAAGATAAACTCCAGATTGGGGCATTTGTAACATAACATAAAATGGTCTTTCCTGACAAATTTTTTAAATCCTTATTCTGGAAACATCTTCAGCTAAATTTTTAAGGTATTTAAAGCATGAATTTGTGAAAGTTCTAACTAGATTAGAATATAGTGGTTGAATATTAGTGTAGCAAGGACCCTTAGAAGTCAGCTGCTGTTGTTGTTTAGTCGCTAAATCGTATCTGACTCTTTTGCAACCCCATGGACTGTAGCCCGCCAGCTACTTTGTCCATGGCATCTTCCAGGCAAGAATAGTAGAGTAGGTTGCCATTTCTTTTTCCAGGGCATCTTCCTGATGTAGGGACTGACTCCTGCATTGCAGGCAGAATCTTAACTGCTGAGCCACCTGGGAAACCCCTAGAAGATAACTAAACCACTCCTCAAAAAAAAAAAAAAAAAAAGAACAGAGAAACCAGTTCTCTAAAGAAAGTCCGATATATTATACATAAGAAAGTCCAATACGTAAGAAGATCAAAGTGGAGGTTCCAGTTAAAGTGGAAGTAAGACATATGGAAAGTGAAAGTGAAGTCACTCAGTCATGTCTGACCCTTTGCAACCCCATGGACTGTAGTCTACCAGGGTCTCCATCCTTGGGATTTTCCAGGCAAGAATACTGGAGTGGGTTGCCATTCCCTTCTCCAAATGTGAAAGTGAAGTCGCTCAGTCATGTCTGACTCTTTGCAGCCCTATGGACTGTAGTCAATTATTCTCTGTTCCCTACTGAGTGGTCTTTTTCAGGTTACCAGGAAACCCAAAGGTTTCTGAGGAACACAGCTGAGATTGGTTGATTTAGTTCATTCTTCTCATTTTTGGATTATAATACTTAAGACCTACAGTAGCTCATCTAAAATTTTTAATGGCTGCTCTTTAGTAAAATTTCAGATTTTCAGTCTATTTTCAAATTCCCATTCTACCTCCTTTTCTTACAAAATTGTGGTTAATGTCCAAGAGTTCTGAACACATTAGTACCATTTTTTTGGTGAGCTTCCCTGGTGGATCACTTAGTAAAGGATCTGCCTGCAATGCAGGAGACACAGGTTCAATCCCTGGGTCAAGAAAATCCCATGGAGAAGGAAATGGCAACCCACTCCAGTATTCTTGCCTGGGAAATCCCACGGACAGAGGAGTCTGGTGGGCTAAAGTTCATGGATTTGAAAGAGTCAAACACAGCTTAGCGACTAAACCACCACCTCAGAACTAACTGTGACACATTGAAGTATTGTTGAGAATGACTGTTCTTGGGACTGATTTCCAAATCTCTCAAGGCTACAGGTCTGAAACATATGCAGTGATACAGTGAGTATTAAAGAAAGAAAAAAAAAAATATTTTGCTTCTAATAATACACATATATAAAAACAACAGTCTTGCTCTATTGGACTGAGTATTCAGGCTGCCCAAACATACCCTGTATATTATTTATTTTGTATGGGACTTCCTCAGATAAATAAGAGTAATATCATTATACCATGTGAGTGAAGAATAAATGACATATCAACAATGCCTACAGCAACCACATTCTATGATAAATACACATTGCCTTGAATTCAGGTGATTTGAATAAGTTCCATCAATATGACCATCACAAAGGTAAAGCAAATCACTGGGCTTCCATTTGTATCCACCCATTGTTATTGCCATTTGAGTATTTTACTCTCATTGTCAATTAATTGACACATTTTATTAAGCCTCTATTATATGTCAGATCCTGCCTACATATGGTGATATTATGGGAGATGAGTCAAACACCAAACTCTTTCCAGAGCCATTGAGGAAGAAAGTCAAGAAAACAGGCAAATATAATGTATTGTAAGATAATCTAAGATGAGATAATCTAATAAAGGAGGACTGATGATTCCTGTGGAGGTGTAAGGAAGAAAGATTTGACTTAAACATGAGAAATCACTGAAGGCTTCACAGAGAAAGTAATCTAAATGAAGACCAGAAGCTCCTGATAATCTGGCCTTTGGGTATGTTTCTCCGACTGCCAGCACTCTCTTCTCTCTACTCTTCGTTGACCCAGTTCTTACCATCACTTAGGTTTCAGTTTAAGTGTCTCTTCGGGGATACTTATTCTCCTAAACTAAATTTGTGCACTTTCAGTTCTAAGACACTACTGACACTTTTCATGATCTCTTCTTTCTCTCTCTCTCTGCAATCGGCCCGGAGGCCCAGAAGGGTAAGGATTATGTTTATTTTGTTGTAATTTATTTAGGTTTGGGGGTAGTCAGGTAAAAGGATGAGAAAGCAGCAGATCCTTTTTTAGACTATCTTCTAATGGAAAATGCTGTTATTTTCTTTTCCATTTCCCAAAAGTTAAGGTTGGCTTGCAAAAGTTATTAATCAACAAGCTAACTGTGAAATGTCAACCCTTATTCTACACTTTCCATGTTCAGAGCATCACATGAAGACTCCAATGTGATTTAAATGGCTTTCTGATTTTGGTAGTTCATTGCAAAAAGGAGTTTGAAAGTTGATGTGTACTATTAATAATTGCTTGCCCATGTTCTATGTGAGATGCCATGATTGTTTCTGAAAAATATCTTTTTAAAAGCTGGATACAGAAAAAAGAGAGAGAATTGAGAATATTGGCAAAGAAATGGTTGAGCTGATGGAATATGAATGCTTCTGCTACCACTACCAGATAGCAATCACAGAGCACTACAGGGGGCTTATAAGTGGGATAAAAATGAGACTCTAGGTCTCAGGGTTGTTAAAGAACATGTGTGGGTAAGGTAAGTGAATATAAGATCTGGATATACATCTTGACATGTTGAATTTAAAGATGACAATTAAAGGTAAAGAAGTTAAAAAACAGACTTGGAACCATAATGAGGCCCCAGGATAGACATAGGTGTGGATTGGCTCAAATGAGGAGGAGGTGAGATAATAGAGATGTCAAGAAGGGATTGAGAAACTGGATATTGATCAAGTTATCCATGCAGACACAAGTTAAGAAGAGGGGAATGATGCAAGTTAAAGCAAAGAGGGGGAGCATAAAATTACACAACAAGATGTCATTTGTTTCAGATTAGTAAGGGTTTTGTACAGAACGAAAGGAAAACACTGATCTGAAAGTAATGCTGGGGTGCAAGGGCTTCACCAAGACCTCCTCTAAATGGGTTGAATGGCAGCATTCAAAAAGATATGCCCATGCCCTAATTCTCAGAATGTGTATTACCTTATTTGAAAAAGATAAAATTAAGTTAAAAATCTTGAGATGAGGAGATCATCTGGATTCTATAAGCCAATGGGAAATAATAGAAATAACCTGGCAAAAAAAAATAGGCGAAACTCATGAACAGAAGAGATAGAATGAAGGCCAATATTTATATTAAAAGTACTCACTTCAATAGAAATCAGATGCAAAAAAAGATAATTTTATGGCAAAATTTTAAAGTCTAATAATTTTGAATGTTAGCCAAATGTGGATGATAGAAAATCTTATACACAGTTGGTAGGAAAATAAACTGATTAACCACTGGAAAATAAATTGGCTGTCTTAAGTTAAACATTGTATACTCTTCTAGAAATTCTTCATAATCTTCTAGAAATTCTACTTCTAGAGAAACTCTTGCACACGTCTCAGGAAATAATGCAGGAAAGTTTATAATATCATAATTAAACAAAGAAGAAGAAGAATTAAGTGGTATGTCTATACCACTGAATATCATACAGCAGTGAAAGTAAATAAACCACAACTACACTCATCCATGGGTTAGTTGGTTGGTTGTTTTGCTCAACTGCATCCTTCTCAACAAGGCCTTTCATGAACAACCCTTTAAAGACTGCCATCTACCTTTACCTTAGCACTCCAGATTCTTCTAATCCTAGTCTTTGTTTCCTTATCAGTTATCACCTTCTAACATATGATGTAATTTACGTATCTATTATACCTATTGTTTATTGCCTATCTCCTCCCAGTAGAACATAAGCTCTATGAGAATAGGAATCCTTATTTGGTTTTTGTGATGTACATCAAGCACATGACAGAGGAGCTGGCATACAGTCTACATTCAATAAATACATATTGAATAATGAATGAATGTGGGTTGATCTTTAAAATGTAATATTTAGTAGAATAAAAAACAACTCAAGGAAGAATATCAAATTATAATCAAACAAAACTAAATTTGTTGTCTGAGAACACAAATTTATGTGATAAACCTGAAAAGCAAGGGTACAATTAAAAGAAACTCAGGAGAGTACACAGAGTATCTCTGTGTACAAGGCAGGGGTAGATAACAAGAAGAACACAGAGGGCTTTCCTTATGCTTGTGATAGTCTATGTGGGGGCAACAAAGTTAATGTCATTGCTATGCTTCACAAGGTGTTTACATTATATGTACTCTTTTTCTAAAAATCTATCAAGTGATACACAAATCTTTACATACATAAAAGAAAAAAGTAGAAGTTAACATTAAAAATGGCATATGGGAAACAGATGGGGAGACAGAGGAAACAGTGTCAGACTTTATTTTGGGGGGCTCCAAAATCACTGCTGATGGTGACTGCAGCCATGAAATTAAAAGACACTTACTCCTTGGAAGGAAAGTTATGACCAACCTAGACAGCATATTAAAAAGCAGAGACATTACTTCGCCAACAAAGGTCCGTGTAGTCAAGGCTATGGTTTTTCCAGTGGTCATGTATGGATGTGAGAGTTGGACTGTGAAGAAAGCTGCACGCCGAAGAATTGATGCTTTTGAACTGTGGTGTTGAAGACTCTTGAGAGTCCCTTGGACTGCAAGGAGATCCAACCAGTCCATCTTAAAGGAGATCAGTGCTGGGTGTTCATTGGAAGGACTGATGCTGAAGCTGAAACTCCAGTACTTTGGCCACCTCATGCAAAGAGTTGACTCATTGGAAAAGACCCTGATGCTGGGAGGGATTGGGGGCAGGAGGAGAAGGAGATGACAGAGGATGAGATGGCTGGATGGCATCACCGACTTGATGGGCATGAGTTTGAGTAAACTCCGGGAGTTGGTGATGGACAGGGAGGCCTGGAGTGCTGTGATTCATGCGGTCGCAGAGTCCAACACAACTGAGCGACTGAACTGAACTGAACTGAGGGGTAGAAGACAACAGAATATAACAGTATATCAGAGTAAAACATAGGCAAGAAGTCTTAACAGTAATTACTGTTTCTGATGTTCTCACTTCAGTTGTGTGGAACTTTCAGTTATGTGTGTGCATACGTATTATAGAACTATCAATATATATAGAAGAGACTGTATTAGCACTGTGGTTAAAAATGTTTAAATCCACTTTTCTAGGAAATTCCAGTGTTATCTGCTTGAGCATGATGGCCCATAGAATTAAACACTGTGTGAGGAACACAGAATGTGTCAAGTACTAAGGATTATTCTAGCATGCATCTAGGTATTCATATGAAAAGAAAAGCAATCAGTTAGTTAAACACAATCCCGGTTAGCTGAATAGCCCAAATTCTAAAATTTAGGGTCTTGGTATTTTGCCCAAGATGTTTCTCAGCTTCTCTGGAAAACCTGCCTTACCACTGATTTGAATTCAATATTGAGAGAATCAATTAAATCAATTTGTCTAAATGAATATTGTCTTGGTTAGGCTCACTAGGACACAACTTAGCACCTGAACAACAAAAATGGAGCTTAGTTACTCAGTCGTGGACTATAGTCTGCCAGGTTCCTCTGTCAACGGGAGTCTCCAGACAAGAATACTGGAGTGGGTATTCATTCCCTTCTCTAAAGAATCTTCCTGACCCAGGGATTGAACCCAGGTCTCCTGCACTGAAGGTAGATTCTTTACCACCTGAGTTACCAGGGCTCCTGGTAATAATAATAATAGTAATAATAAACAGCTGACTGCTATTCTACTATCCCCACTGAGAACAATCCATTAAGAGTTTTATCAGACACTAAACACACACACACATATTAATAAAAATTATTACAGCAATGTTACCCGCCCAGAACCTGAAAATGGAGAAATGTAAGAAGGATTTCTTATCTGTACTCAGAGACTGGAATGAAGTCATGGATCTTCACTGATAGAAAGATTGTAAGATGTTAGCTTTTTTAGCCTTTATGTGTCCTATAAATTTGAAAGATAAAATCTAAAAAAAAATAAATAAAAAAAAAGAAAGATAAAATCATGAAATAGGAGCTACCACATTTCATTATATCTACCACTCTACCCACTGCAAGTTGTACCATGATAGTATGTAACAACAAAGAAAAACAAAAACACTGCAATTTAACTATGAAACACCATGGAATTTACACTCTGATTTTAGAGATTTATATACAGTAGAGGAAGAATAAGCATACATTTCCTTCAGTCCTTATTTTTAACCTATCACCCACCCAACATATATTGCCACATTTATAAAGGAATACCTAGGCTCTAGAATAGTCTTAGAGATGATTCTGTCAATTTTAAGCTTTCTCAGATAACAGTTGGGGCTAAATTTTATAGGCTCAACCAAACTTCTTAAGGTGGTAAAGATTTAATAAGTGTTTCATTATAATCATCACTTAATATTTAATGAAAAAGGCCTAGAAGACAACCAGAGGAATGATTCAGGGCTAGGTTCTGTTTAGCAAAGAATAGTTAGAATTCCAGGGCACTTCTATTGATAAATCCTAGTATCACAGTGAACAATGCTGAGATACTCTTATGTCAAATATCCCTAGATTTTAATGCACCAGTGCTGAGCATAACAAGGTTTTCTTCGATCACATAGTATCAAGGATCTACATAGTCCTGTTTAATCATAGTAGAGATCTCTATTTTTTTATAACTGTCAGTTACTGTCTCATGTGATTTGGACAGATACTAAATTTCATTTTATTCACTTTCATTCAGTTTACTAGCAGAATTTACTAACAGAATGCCTATTTACATAAATATGGGAAAGTAAATGAAGGCTCTGTGGATTGGTAGTAATTTAGTTCGCCACTTAGCACACATTTTTCAAATTAAAGCATTAATTTGCTATCTTTTCATCACATTGCTCAAATCTCAGCTGTTTGGGGTTCTTCAAGTAAAAAGTAATCCTTCTGACTAAACATATTTTGCTTTAAACTTTCCTGAGAGGAAATTAGTACGTGACTCACTTCAAAGATAGAGATTACAATAGGGTGACCCTTAAGCGAATGGAGCCTTTTCTTCATGTAATAGTTGACGAGGTCAAAGCTATTAATGTTTTTTGTAACTTAAGCCAGGCACATTTGGAAGGGCATCTCAAACTCTTGTCACACTGTTCAAGAAGAAGTTGGAAGCTCAGATGCAATAGTGTTTAAAATCCTTTCTGATCTGTGATCTTTTGCAAACGCCAGCTATTGAAAAGTCAGCAAAAGACATCCCCGAATCCCTTCTATGCCCCGTCTCTCACTGTCCTGTTCTTTGCCAGAACAAAAGAATGTATGAGACACAAAGAGAACAATGTACTAGGGGGCCATGCAGAAATACCAAATCTCTTTCACATTTCAAATATTCAGCTGGAATAGATATGATGAGCTTCATCAGTAAAATACAATCCATTCGCGTACAACATGAGGAGCAATGAAAAGCAATAAATACATCAAATGTTAAGAGGTCAAATTTCAATAGGCAAAGACAAGTATGTCAAGTCAGAATTAATTTTACTGGGCAGCTTTGATCTTTTTTTCAAAATCAGATTGACACCCAGCTAAATTCTCATGAGAGAAATGTATTATAATTTGGTGATGTGTCATCAGATAGCCTGCATGAATTGAAATATGAACTGAAGATATAGTTTTATTGGGTCATCCAATACTGTGTTACTTTATTAATGATTTGCAAGCTGATCTAGACGCCACATTAGAAATGTTGGTCTTTACAAGCAAGATCTTTTGGGGGACTGATCTTAATTGACAGAGCCAAAAAAAGAATATTTCCTGGACTTGAAATAAATTGTCTTAAGGACGAATATAAATAAAATCTAAATAAGATATTAAAGTAATTCAATTTTATCTTCATTTTCTTTAATTTTAGAGCATTTTAATTGATATGATTGCTAAAATATGAGTATATCAACTTTAATTGTGTAACAAGTTAACAATTTTTTGATCAATGACACATTATAATACTTTGCTTTAATAATCTTCCTAAATTATTTTTCTAAATAATCTTCTTAAATTATTTGTATGGATGTGAGAGTTGGACCATAAAGAAAGCTGAGCGCCAAAGAATTGATGCTTTTGAACTGTGGTGTTGGAAAAGACTCTTGAGAGTCCCTTGGACTGCAAGGAGATCCAACCAGTCCATCCTAAAGGAGATCAGTCCTGGGTGTTCATTGGAAGGACTGATGCTGAAGCTGAAACTCCAATATTTTGGCCACCTGATGCGAACAGCTGACTCATTGGAAAAGACCCTGATGCTGGGAAAGATTGAGGGCAGGAGGAGAAGGGGACAACAGAGGAAGAGATGGTTGGATGGCATCACTGACTCAATGGACATGGGTTTGGGTAGACTCTGGGAGTTGGTGATGGACAGGGAGGCCTGGCATGCTGAGGTTCATGGGGTCGCAAAGAGTCAGACACAACTGAGTGACTGAACTGAAATTATTTTCAAAGTTCCAGAAGTATATCTTTTCTTGTTCCTTTCATTCAAATCCAGATCTGAATAGGAAGGAATTACATGGGAATTTTCAACTTCTTTGATAATAAGTATTGAAATCATTACACTTCTACCTTAAACCTATCACAGAACTATTGTGTGCAGTTCTTATAAATGTTGATGATCTAAGTGGTGAAGCCAAGAATAAATTAATACCATAGATGTTTTATTATTAATGGTTACATTTTATGTTACTTACAATATCCACAATGTACAGTATTATATTGCATTATAAACTGTCAGTGAAGGAACATTAACTGTTATGAGAGTGTATATATATATATATACACACATATATATATCAGCTACCTAAAGTTGAATAAATACATGATAGATTCTCCATACAGGTATATACACTTTTATTTTCAGAATATTTCTCTGCTTGAACAAATTAAATCTCCAATGCCCTTATTTAAAGATGGTCAAACCTAGCCAGTGAGGTCAGGCTGCCAAAAGCAGCTATGAACATGATGATTCCCAGGAGGGCCTCAGACAGGCTCTTGATTATGTTGCCACTGTAAACATGTACTCTGCCACTGAAATTCTTTTAGAGCCTGGCAAATATTCCTCTATCTTGGCCATTTCAAATATTTTACTCAGAGAATGCAAAAACAAACTTTGATTCATTCTATATGCAAACTAGTGCTCATTACAGGATTCTATTCTTTTTAACTTTGAATCAATAGGAAAATAAAAGAAAAAGGATATAAAATGCAAAGTGAATGAAAATTTTGCAATTAGGCTTTAGGAGTGTAAGAGCACTGTTTATTTTGATCTTCCTATTTTGTTAAGGCAATGATCTCTATTCCTATGGAGAAGATACCTAACCCAAAAGAAGAGAAGAGGCAGAGAGAGCGCCTCTGTAGTTCCCAGAGGGAGCAGGGAGGACAGTGGTGGGTAGCAGATTTCCTTGGAGAACTCTGCGAAGTTACAGAGACCAGCATTCATATCCAACCCCCAGAACATTCTGGCTCTAATTGTTTCATCCTGAGCTATGGCAAATTAGCTGCTACTGAGGCAAGAGAGAGAAATGCTAGAAAGAAAGTCAGATTCATGGTCATCATCTTATTCACTGATGGCACAAGATAATATGTTGCCAAGTAACTAAACAATAAATTTCATTATGATCATATTTTGTTATTTCTTCAATAAGTAAACATTTTACATTACACACTGACAAGATTTGGTTTGGAAGTTTGAAGAATCTGCATAAAAATACAATAGAAGGGAACAGTAAGTCATCACCAATCGTATTTTTGATATTCCAATTTACTTGGAATAAGATCAAATCACACCAGTTAAGTGTCAGGTATGTCTACTCTGAAAACTATCACCTATTCAAAGAAATGTATTTGGTCAGCTATAGTAAACTGTTAATGACCTCAGTGACCCAGGCTTGATTGCAAGCCAAAGGTTAGCACATTTCCCTCCCAAGCTACTCTGATCCAACCTTTAATTATGGTAATAATGTTATTTAAAACATGTCACCACCAAATGACCCTGGGGCTTGGGCATGGTTAAGAACAACCCTGAAAAAGGACAATGGGCAGTAGAAATGTCATCCAGTCTGATAAAATTTCAAGCAGGTACTGTGATAAAAGTGCACTAGAGAGAGTAAAACAATTATTTACAAACTGAAATTTGTATCTTCATACCATATCTTCAAATGGTGATATGTTTAATGTGAAAGATGGAGCAGGCACACAGTTTAAGCTTCATAAAAAGCCTTCATACCAATGACTATAAGTAAAATGACAGAATTCTTCAAAATAGGGAGATACTTTGAAGTATTTACTTGGTCCAGGATCATGCTAGCAGAAATTTTAAAAATAAAAATAGGCTAACATCAGTGAGTATTATAAATGTCAAGAACTGAAGCACTTAAAAAAGTATGGGCACAGTACAATCATGATGATGATGATGAGATGATGATGAGGATAACATTTATTGAATCTAACTATTAATATATGTCAAATACTTTGAATGCCTTACACACAATATTCCAATTAATTCTTATAACCCCATAATGAGATCAGTTCATTTCAGTCACTCAGTCATGTCTGACTGTTTGTGACCCCACCGACTGCAGCATGCCAGGCCTC
Organism: Dama dama; assembly: GCF_033118175.1. Classification (NCBI taxonomy): domain Eukaryota; kingdom Metazoa; phylum Chordata; class Mammalia; order Artiodactyla; family Cervidae; genus Dama; species Dama dama. Next base: position 29,324,466 of record NC_083705.1, read on the forward strand.
CTTGTCCATCATCAAGTCCCATAGATACTTTTATCCTTGTGTTAGTGGTGATGTGATGATACATGGCCTAAGGTGATTATGCCCATAGTTAGTTAGTTTCCACCGAAACCAGAGCTCAAAAGCAGGTCTATTTCCTTGCTTAGCTATCACACGTATAACCTATGGCACATAAGATGCCAGTAATTATCTTCCCTTTGGTAGTCATCATGAAACAGTGAACAAGCTCACGCCCTTGGTGTTAATTTAGAATATGGCAACTTCTGTTTCAATTAAGAGTTTGTACTAAATCCCAAGGAACTCAGAGCACTGTGTTAGGCAGGAGAAAAATTACAATGGGAATAGAAGATGTGGATTTGCTGCTTTTTAAGTGCTAACGATGCAGTCAGAAAAAGGACTAAGGACCAGCACGAACACATGCATATACAATTACAAGTGAGAAAAACAGGAAAATTCTGTTAAAAATATAAAGACAAGAAGAAGAATAGGGCTTCCTTAGTGGCTCAAATGGTAAAGAATATGCCTGCAGTGTGGGAAGACTAGGGGTTTGCCTCCTGGGTCGGGAAGATCCCCTGGAGAAGGAAATGGCAACCCACTCCAGTATTCTTGCCTGGAAAATGGCATGGACAGAGGAGTCTAGCATGGTACTGTCCATGGGGTTGCAAAGAGTCAGACACGACTAAGTAACTAACATAAGAAGAATAAAGAAAGAAGATGCCAGAATCATCAAGGCTGCTAAAGTCAAAGAAGTCCGATAAGGCTCTTGTTTATAAAATAGCCTTTAACAGAAGAATGGATAAAGACATGGTACATATATGCAATAGCATATTACTCAGTCTTCGAAAAGAATGAAATATTGCCATTTGCAGCAACATGGATGGACCTAGAGATAATCATACTAAGCAAAGTAAGTCAGAAAGAAAAATACTATATAATATCACTTATACATGAAAGCTAAAATACAGTACAAATATCTACAGAACAAAGACAGACTCATAAAGAACAGATTTTTGTTTGCCAAAGAGTGAGTGGGAAGGGAAGGAGTAGGAGTATGGAATTAGCAAAGGCAAACTATTATATATAGAAGGGATAAACAACAAGACCCTCTATATAGCACAGGCAACTATATTCAGTATCCTTAGATAAATCACAAGGGAAAAGAATATGAAAAACATATATGTATAATTGAGTCTCTTTGCTGCACAGAAGAAATTAATACAACATTGTAAATCAACTATACTTTAATAAACTTTAAAAAATAAAAATAAAATATACTTTATTTCCTTTTGATTCCTACTTTCATTCTTTCAAAATTTCTACATCTACATGAGGCCTTGGTGCTTATTCCTAAATTTCTAAATACAAAATATTTACTTCATGAAGCCACAAAGACATTTTGATGCAATGAAGAAAGAAAAGAATGGGAATTTTTTTTAAACTAACATGTCTATCTATCCCCTTCACCTTCCACTCATCTTTTGTTAAAGGGCTTCTATAAAAACTTACCACCCATTTTGGTATTTATCATTCTCCATTATTATTAACTCTAATACCAAATTATAGTCAACAACATTATGAGACCAAAACTCTGCCCTTAATTTCACCACTGGGTATGGGCTTGGATGTGATTTTGTTTAGGCTATTTCTGCTGGAACTTACTGTCTCTACTACAAGGGAAGAAATCTGTTTATTCCTCCCACCTTATTTTTCTCTTCTTTGGAGCATCAGAAAAATCCCTAAACTGTGGTCATTCACTTAAACAATTGAATATGGAAAGGTCTTTCTAAGCCCTCTATTACCTTTTATTACCTAATTTCTACTACAACTGGTTTTACTTATGCTTATGAGGCTAAAAATTGTTCAAAACAATGACTAAAACACTCCATATGCATTTTACAGTCATAAGGCCACCCCAAATCTAGAACCTTATTGTTGGATAATGGGGGAGTTCCAATATTTTACAAACAATATGGGCTTTCTACCTAAGAAGGCTAACTGGACCCATAATTTCCAAGATTTCTATTTGTCTAGCTTCTTAGAACAAAAGAGGAAAGTATTGCCCCATATCTGTGGCAAAAGAAAAAACCCAACGCTGCTCTTTGAAAATTCACATTATTTATTATGCAATGGTTAAGATCAGGGTATAGCTACAGATATGGCCATTTAATAAACACCCTAAGCAATTGGTTGAAACTTCATAAATAAGTACTCATAATGCTTGACTTTTGCCAATTTGGCAAGGTCAAGGAGTTTATGGTGGGGCTGAAATGCCAATGTGATTTACTTAATAAAGATGAAGCCTATCATTATCCAGGGATGTGTTGCACTGTGGGTGTGGGGAGGGAAGAACAGAACTGCCTGTTGCCTTGTCCTGACAAGCAGAGTCGGCAGTAAGCACTGTGCCTGTTTGCTAGACATCTTCATCGTGGACTTGGCAGGACCCAGCTAAGAGTGGGCCCAGAGGACAAAGGCTGGATCCTTGGACTGGATCCTGCCCAAACGTGGGGCTCTTTTGCACCAGCTTGCCCTGACCACCTTCAAGCAACCGCACAGGCTGGACCATCCTCACTGAGCTGAGCTTCATTTGCTGAACCTCAGCTCAGGGTTGAAATCAGCCTTCTGGCCTCCCAGAGGCTGTCTAGAAATGCCAAACTTCTGGCACACTGCAAGGGAAAAGGCAACTCTCTATGAAATCTCTGTATTCACTGAAGACAGAGTATAAATTACATGCTTTGAGGAAAAGAAAGGGAAACAAAAAGAAGAGGTAAAAGACACCATTTTGAATACAAACATCTAAGGGTAGATGTGACGGCCACACACTCCTGACACCCCTTGCACTGAGAGATGGAATGTATTTCACCTCCTCTAGAATCTGGGATAGTTTGTGACAAGTCTGACCATCATGCAAAGAAGCCTAATCTAGTCACATGGTGAGTCCATGTGGAGAAAGAGAGGTCCTTGCCATTCAGATGTCCCTCCCTGCCACTCATCAGACATGGGAGGAACCAGGCTTAGCTGCTGTCTGATTGCAGTAACCTGAGCAGTTCCAAACAAGACCAGCAAAAAAAAAAAAAAAAAAATAAGACTGTCATTGTTTTAAGCCACTGAGTTTAAAGTGAAGTGAAGTGTTAGTCACTTAGTTGTGTCCGACTCTGCGACTCCATGGTCTGTAGCCCACCAGGCTCCTCTGTCCATGGCATTTCCCAGGCAAGAATACTGGAGTGGGTTGCCATTTCCTTCTCCAGGGGATCTTCCTGACCCGGGGATCAAACCCGTGTCTCTTGTGTTTCCTGCATTGGCAGGCATGTTCTTTACCATCTGAGCCACCATGGCTTTTCTTTTTACAGAGCAATAGACACCTGAAATAGAGAAGTAGCATCTCTGAAAAACATGCCTTTCTTCCTTTGCGTGGACATAACTACTGAAATCACTAAAATGAATTAGTCAACCTCATAAATGACAAGACCAAAGACAAGTAAATGATGGATCCAATATTCCTCAAAGCCTGAAGAACCTGAATGTTTTACCAGTAAGCCCTTTGTTGTTGATTTTTCTTCTTATAGTATATTTTGTTTATTAATCTTGACCTGACTTTGCAATAGATAATATTGAAATAAGAAAAATTTAAAAATTTAATAAGAAAAGCAGTTAATAGCTTTTAATTCATCAGACTACTAGGAAACAAAACAGCCATCAATTAGAAAATAAAATTAAAATACATATTGGCTATGTCTCAAGAACTGCACTTCCCTGAAGCAATATAACATTTTCTTCCATAATATACTCTCTTGCTTTTGCATACTGTGAAAGGTGAATTGCTTTTAGATATTCACTAGAGGGAAAAAGTTCCACTATGTACGCAATTTTCTTCTTGAGTGACCCTGAGTAAGATCATGTCCTGAAAAGCTGAACTAAGAACTTTCCTTGGTATATGATCAGACTCAAGAATCCTCTTTGTTCCTTTTCTTCCTATAGACCTGGGCCTTGTACACATCTCTGCTTCAGGCTTTGAGAGTTCCTAAATAAATTCTACATGTCCAATCTCCATGACACAGATATAAATCTGTGGCCCATGATCATTGTATTATTTACCTCATGTGTGTGTATTTTAACTTTAAATTCACCATCCTCTTTCAGTAACTCACAAACTTGAAAATACCTGTCAAAATTTTACAAATTCAGTTGAAATCTTAGTGTCTCTAAACATGTATATTGACATATACTCATAGTACTTATGATATAAGAATTATTTTACCCTTGACTGTGGATTAAGAGACAGCAGGACTCTGCTGTCATAAAGTAGAACTGATGTTATTCTTCATTTCAGTAGATGAGAGCAGAAGTATTTTCTACTTACATCCTTAATTATAATTTCTGCATTTTTCTTCATTCCTGCTATATTTTTGACATCAGGTGGTTTGAAGATTCCCCAACCCACAGAGCAAGATGCACTTCTGTGCCTTACCCAGTATACTGCTCAGATGGCTTCCACACAAGCTCTTCTATCTGCCCTGGCCTTTTCCAGAGGCTTATAGGGTCCCCAAAAGAGATGGGGTCTTCCCTGGTGGCTTAGACGGTAGAGAATCTGCCTTCAATGCAGAAGACCGAGGTTCGATCCTTGGGTAGGGAAGTTCCCCTAGGGAAGGGCATGGCTACCTGCTCCAGTAGTCTTGCCTGGAGAATCCCATGGACAGAGGAGCCTGGTGGGATACAGTCCATGGGGTTGCAAAGAGTTGGAGATGACTGAGTGACTAAGGCTTTCACTTTCACTTTCAAAAGAGAAGGTAGGTTTTTTCTCTCCTCTCATAAAATTGTTCTGCTAAACCAATTTCATATGTGAAAAAACAGAAGCTCAGAGTTTAGTTATGTACCAAGATCCCAGAGGTACTAAGAGAGAATTGGGATTTGAACGCATGTCTGCTTGACTCTAAACCCCATTCTTCAACATAAATAATAGCCAGTAACAAACATGTCACTTCCCTCATTCAAGCAAGTAGTCCACAAACATGATAGTGTTTTGAGCAGCTGGCGCTATTGACTTTTCAAATACCTATTTGGTCTCAAATACATATATCTTTTGACTTTACACAATATGAATTAAGTTGCTGTCTCTTGCAACCATGAGGATCCTAATTAATACAATTATACGATATGATACTGAAGCCTCAGGTAAATAAAAAAATACGCCCAGAAGAAGACAGAGCAGTCTGCTATAGCAGATAATGGTTTTATAGGTAAATTATAGATAGGAATTCAGCTGGGACAAAAGAATAGCCAAGATATTTTTGGAAACTCTTATTTTCAGTACCTTGGCAACCTCAAAGCCACATAAAAACATAGATTTTGTTATTGTGAAAAATGATATTTTCCTACACACTTTCCACCTTTTAAGAGCTACTTGTATATTTCTCAAGTAATTCTCCATGGGCTTGAAAAAAAATGCTCCTAAATTTATACTACATTTACTCACAGCTTTTACTTTTATTGTTCTTATTTGTACAATGTATTTCATGTAGAAATTATCAGGCTTTAAAACCTTTTTCCTACTACTTGTCCACATTATATGCACCCTAAGTTGGAAAAATGTTGGAAAAATGAAAGCAGTGTATAAATTAGAATATCTGGACTTCAGAATTAGGGAGCAAACATTTTCTTTCTTTCCTAAAGAATACATGCTTCTTTCTTTTTATATCATCATACTTATAAATTTATCTTTTTCTTAAAAGTTAAATCAGTTGGGGTTCAAGACATTTGTTAGCTCATGCAACAATCTGTACATTATAAGGGAAGTTGGTCACATTTCGAAGTCTGCTTATGATTTGGTGGTGGGTAAGAATGACAACTTGGACTCAATTCAATATTGTTTTACTTTTGTTTACTCCAAAAGTAGCTAATAAGGAGTGTAAAGAATGAACAGAAGGCAAAGACTGAAGTGAGTAGGCATGAGCCCCACTGCTTCCTTTGAGTTCTCATGGGAACACTTCTGATGCCAGTGGTCTTGCCATCCTGGAAGGAGGCTGTCCTCAAGGTCAGATGAGTACAGCATTGTTCTCCTTTATATCAACATCCAGAAATAACTTAAAAGGCATTGGATCTACTACTTAGCATGCTACCCAGGCTGCATACCCAGGCTCCAAGGCTTGAAACGTTTGCCATGCCAACACCAGCCAATCTCCTGTTACCTATACCTCAGGACCCAAGAATGCTCTATTTATGTTTACCAAAGGAGTTTTTTATGGGCAGGTCTGGTCAAGGCCTTCCATTGCAAATAAGCAGTTATTTCTCCTTCTTCAGATACTGATTATTAACAAAAGGTAGTAAACATGGATTACTATAAAATAGGGTATATCAATTTTCTCAAATATTCTTCTGCATTTTGCAACATCCTTAGTTTCTTTAACGGATGGATATGAAGGCAAACATCAGATTTGATTCTAGGATTCATCAATAAACAGTAGATATTACTCTATGTTCTCCTTTACTTGATTGGAATATTGCTGTTTTTTTAAACACCAGGTGAAATTACTTTTGGTCCATAAAAAGATGGAAAAAGGACACATTCTTGTGTCTGTTGCTCCAGAAGTTTTAACGGCAGTGTTTTTAGCAGTAACCACAAACTCTGGACCACAACCCCAAAGATGAAAATGTTTAAGGAGCATTACTTTAGATATACACTAAATTCCAAACAGAAGGCTCATTTGTCTGCTTTATGGGCAAGAATTGGTATTGAGTTCCCATCCAAGGGAATTTTGCCAAAGACTAGGATTTGGGACTCATAAATCGAGTGGAGCGAACCTACTTACACTGAAATTCTATCTCTCAGGGCTGAGCAGTTTTGAATAGGCTAACCCAACAAAGCAATTCTCACAAAAACCGGTGGTTTCACTTCAATGTACATATCTTTAAGTGAGTTTGAAGCAGTGTCAAATTGTATATAAATGAAACCAGACACCAAAACCTAAAATATAAGAACTTTGATCAAATATGATTTAAAGAGTTCATGCATGGAGATGCAGACATAGAAAACAGACGTATGGACACATTGGGGGAAGGATAGGTGGGATGAATTGAGAAAGTAGCACAGACATATATACACTACAGCAAATAAAATAGATAGCTAGTGGGAAGCTGCTGCATAACACAGGGAGCCCAGCTTGGCACTCTTTGATAACTGAGAGGGGTGGGATGGAGTGGGTGGGAGGGAGACTCAAGAGGGAGGAGATATATTTATATAGTTATGACTGATTTGCATTGTTGTACCACAAAAACAAATGTAACATTGTAAAGCAATTATCTTCCAATTAAAATTTTTTTTAAAAGTGTTCATGCAATAAAGAGAAATTTGACTTTCATTTTGATCTTTGAGATGTTCTGAAAATAAATTTAATTACTTCTCAACCACGGAACACAGAACCTAGCTCAAAAGAACATGATGGAATAGAAACACATTTCTAAAATTGTTCATCTGCATGCTTGCAATCAGACATTTTGATTGATAATGAACATAAATTCTGTCTTGCAAATGAAAACATTATGACCAGTTAAAGTTTGAATAAGGGAGGTGTATTATCTTCCAGGGGCTTCCCATGTGGCGTTAAAGATGAAGAACCCACCCACCAATGCAGGAGACATAAAAGACACAGGTTCAATCCCTGGGTCAGGAAGATCCCCTGGAAGAGGGCATAGCAACCCAGTTCAGTATTCTTGCCTGGAGAATCCCATGGACAGGGGAGCCTGGTAGGCTACAGACTATGGGGTCACTAAGAGTCAGATGTGACTGAAGTGATTTAGCAGACAGAAATATATTATCTCCCAGACTTATGGCAAAATGGTGGTGAGTAAAAGTACTATGATTACAATAGGTGATAAAAATAACCCATAGATTACTCCTAGGACTGAAACAAATCAGAAAATTTACCCCAATAAAAGAAGTTAATTGACCCATTGAGAAAACCATTATGTCTACAGGGGTTGAACTCTATGCAGAAATAGGGAATATAACCACCAAATGTTTCTGTCCTTGGATTGGCTTGAGAGCAAGCAAATACAAGTCCAAATCTCAACTCTCTGATCTGTAATTCTGTGATCTTCAGAAATTGTCCTCTCTGAGCCTGCACTACTTCTTGGGTAAATAAAATGAGCACAGAAATCTGGGTTTCTGTAAGGAGTGCATTAGACAAAATATAAAAAGTCTAAATCTGTGCCTGATCTATTAGAGATACTCATTACCTAGAAGCTATTATTACTTTTTCTTACTATTTTATTTTAGCATTGCAGCATTAGAGATAACACAAAGAAAGAATGGTAAACAGTGTTCAGTTCAATATATTTTTATCTCCTCATCCCAATCTTGAAAAAAATAATATCCAATGATTCCATTTAGAACCTGAAAGAGCCGATACATTAAATTTCAATCATCCACACCAAAGTATCCAACTGCATAGGCTCTGCATACTTATTCCAAAAATGCTGTCCTTGTGGGTTCCTACAGCTCCCTGGACCTTGGAAAATGTCCTATTTATCTCTTCTGTATTCAAACATTCCTCACAGATCAGTTGCTCTCACCAAAACAAAGGCAGTTTCATTGGGCTTTCTGCCAAATGCCTGAGCAGGTAAGACTTCCTTTTCTAGTGTGAGAACCAACCTCAGGTAAGCAAGTCAAGCTCTCCACTCAAGGCCCACATGATAATTCGAGATTTTCCACTGCAAATGTTCCTGTCCCTATGATTATCATTGAGGCTACTGCTAGGCTTTGCCTTGGTTTATGAGCTCAACATAAAATCTTCAAGTAGCTAAATCATGTTTGGGGCAATTTAGTAGAAAACATAATTAAAATGCAGCACCTTAAAGTGACACAGACTTAAAGAAATATTTCCTAGTTCAGGCTGGATACTAGGATCTTTTACGGTAATAAATCAATTCATGAGGATGCTATTTTCTATGGGTAAGTTGCTATGTTCCACACCATTGGTTATCTGTAAGCGAACTAACAGACTTTCCAGTGGAGTCTGATTATTGGATTCAAATCCTGGATCTGAAACCGTTGGTGTTGTTTAGAGGGGCTCTGGAGTGTTCCAATACCATAGTCCTTTATGTCTCAGTGCAGAAAAGAGTTCAACGAGAGGCAAAGTGATAGATAAGAAGTGATTAATTAGAATAGGAGGCTTTTGAGGTTTACAAGCTGGAGGGTGAGAGATGCTGTGCCCCAAGAACTTACTGGGCTATAGTTTTAAAATCAAAGGACAAGTGGGGAGGAGGAGAAGAACTTTTTTGTCTTTCTTGAGTCCATGTCATGCTTCTATCCTCAGCTCTTCCTCCAGGTTGAGCAGAGGAGTTTTCTTATTCCTACATAATCAAGCTAGGTACATAAATTACTATTTTTCATATGTGCAGAGAGCATGGCCTAGGGATCATTAACTTACTGGATTCATTGGGCAGGATGTGAGCCTCATGCCACCATTGTTTTATTGGTTGGGGGCATGTCTCGTGCTTCTGCAGTATGGTTTTGTTGCTAAGCAAGTCTTCTTGGTTTTGTGGTCAAGCAAACCTGCATTCTTTCCTGCTTTCTTGAGTAATCATTAACTTACAGGGGTCTCCCATATTTTTTCTACTGACAATCTTTTAGTATGATTAACTATTTAATCACCTACTTTGTCCCTTCACTCTGTCCCTTTCACATTCACTGAATATTATACATGAAATAAGTAAGAAACTTCTTTCCAAATTGGATTTATCATCTATAAAATCAAGATATAATAGTATTGACCTCTTAGGATTATCAAAGGCATTTAAATAAAATTATGTATATAGAGATTATTTGGTATGGTTACTATAAATCAAGAGACACAGGAATTACTTAAAAAGTCCTTAATAATACTATTATGTTTGGAATAATAATCTGATAAATAGCAACTTAGTACATGAAATCTGTTCTACAGTGTTCAAAGTGATACTGCAAACTTAGCCAGGGTGAGTTGACTTCTGTGAGGATATATGGACAGAAAGTGTCACTTAATACAAGAGTTCCTGAAAAGTATTCACTAGGGATGTCACACAAGCACATAGAACAAACTACAAACCACACTGTATTAGTTGGCTTGGGCTGCTACCACAGGACACCGTAGCTGAATAGCTTAAACAACAGAGATTTATTTCTCATGGAGGTCCAAGATCAAGGTGCTGGCAAATATGGCCTGGGTGAGAGTCAAGAACTTGATGACGTACAGAGATCCACCTTCTCACTGTGTCCTCACGTGGCAAAGAGAGCAAACAAGCTCTGGTCGCTTTCTTCTTAAGCAAACATGCATTCCATCATGAAGTCAGTGCCTTCCTAAAGACATCACCTCCAAATAGCACATTGGGGTTTAGGGCTTCAACATAAAAATTCCGGAGGAACACGAACATTTGGTTCATACTACAAGTGCTGGAAAGGACACATTCCCTGAATTATTTTCTGTAGCAACTGCTGGGCAGCAGCAGAGTGAAAAAAGCAAGCTAATGAGTTTTTCATCATTTCCATGAAAAGCTGAGCATGAGGAGTTTTTGAAAGTAAAATAAAGGTAGATATGGAGACAAATAGCAACACTAGGGGGGAAAAAGGGAGAGGAAAAAACAAAGTTAGATTAGGAGAAAAATTTGTTGTAGATTAAGAAACATAGTAAGCTTAAATATGACTTGCAAGCTAAAAGCTCAGAGTTGAAGAGTCTTTTCCAAACAGACAACCCACAGAGAGGCTTTTAGCCAACAAATAGAGTATCTGAATCCTTTATTCATTACCTTATATCAGATAATTATATTTGGATATTTGTAAAGATACATTTATAACAATCAAATTAAATACAATATATCCAATTATAGATTCCACAAAGGCTTTATTTTTCCTTTTCTCCAAATCTGATCTGCCTGAAATTCTCTCATGTCAAGACTGTTCTAACTTAGACTAAGGCTTAAAGTATTTTCAAAGGCACTTATGCTCTAACAAAGAATTTTAGTAAGACATATATTCAAACCTAGGTTCTTCCACCTGTGAGCTTTGTGACTAGGAAGAGTGCACTGAATTGTTCATGCTTTAACTTATCTGCATAATGAGGTTATGAATACCTACTTCAAAAGACTACAAGAATTTCTTAAAGTCCAAGAATCTAAAACAATTTGCAAACTCTAAAAGTGCACTGGGTTATTCAGCACAAATACCCAGCCACTTTAAACTGTTACCATTCTCTTATGCAGAGGTGATGTATATGGCAGATTCTTCCATCAGAGCAGGTTTTGATTGAATTTATCGAACTTGAGAAAAGAGGAGGAAGCATTAAGAAGGAGGATGTTAACAAGGACAAAACAGGGACAAAAGGTCCCATGATGGAAACAGATTTCGCTGGTTCAAAGTTGTATGCTCGTGAAGTATACTTGCTTTCACACATAAACCTGAAAGAAACAAGTTGGTGAACAGAGATAATTGTCAACACTATTTTTTTCTTTTTTTTCTTTTTTTTTGCAGCTTCTAAAGCAAGTTCTCAGTGGGATAGATTAGATTTGTGGATATTTTCTTCTGCAGATGGATTCTTGTGAAAGGTAGAGAAAAAGGATGAGTTCATAGAAAAATTAGACCTGGTTGAAGTTGAGAGGGGACAAGATACAATTAGATTTGGAAGGGGCTTCCCCAGTGATCCAGCAGTAAAGAATCTGCCTGCAACTCAGGAGATATGAGTTCAATCCTTGGATTGGGAAGATTCCCTGGAGAAGGAAAAGGCAACCCACTCAAGTATTCTTGCCTGGAAAATCCCATGGACAGAGGTGCCTGGCAGGCTACAGTCCATGGGATTGCAAAAGAGTTGGACACAACTTAGCTACTAAACCACAACAACAAGAGTTCCCATTAGGGTATGTATGGCCACCTATTTGTAAATCACTAAATACATGAGGGGAAATTCATGGAAATTAAGGAAATTAATATTAGTAATGATCAACATATGCATGGAAGAGATTTTTAGAGCTTCAGGGTAGAGCTGGACGTGGAACAACAGACTGGTTCCAAATAGGAATAGGAGTACATCAAGGCTGTATATTGTCACTGTGCTTATTTAACTTATATGCAGAGTACTTCATGAGAAACGCTGGGCTGGATGAAGCACAAGCTGGAATCAAGATTGCTGGGAGAAATATCAATAACCTCAGACATGCAGATGACACCACCCTTACGGCAGAAAGTGAAGAACTTAAGAGCCTCTTGATGAAAGTGAAAGAGGAGAGTGAAAACGTTGGCTTAAGACTCAACATTCAGAAAACTAAGATCATGGCATCCAGTCCCAACACTTCATAGCAGATAGATGGGGAAACAATGGAAACAGTGACAGACTTTATTTTTGGGGGCTCCAAAATCACTGCAGATGGTGACTGCAGCCATAAAATTAAAAGATGCTTGTGCTTTGGAAGAAAAGTTATGACCAACCTAGACAGCATATTAAAAAGCAGAGACATTACTTTGTCAACAAAGGTCTGTTTAGTCAAGGCTATGATTTTTCCAATAGTCATGTAAGGATGTGAGAGTTGGGCTATAAAGAAAGCTGAGTGCCAAAGAATTGATGCTTTTGAAGTTGGTATTAGAGAAGACTCTTGAGAGTCCCTTGGACTACAAGGAGATCCATCCAGTCCATCCTAAAGGAAATAAGTCCTGAATATTCATTGTAAGTACTGAGGTCAAAGCTGAAACTGCAATACTTTGGTCACCTGATATGAAGAGCTAACTCATTTGAAAAGACCCTGATGCAGGGAAAGATTGAAGGCAGGAAAAGGAGACAACAGAGGATGAGATGGTTGGATGGCATCACCAAGTCAATGGGCATCAGTTTGAGTAAACTCTGGGAGTTGGTGATGGACAGGGAGGCCTGGCGTGCTGCAGTCCATGGGGTTGCAAAGAGTCGGACATGACTGAGCGACTGAACTGAACTGAAGTGAAGTGAGTTGATTAGGATATTGCATCTCACTGCACAGATACAGAGAAAACAAGAGGCTGGAGCCTGTGGGAGCCCAAGGCAAAGAGGCTGTGGCCTCTGTAGGAAAATGCCTTAGTTCTTCAGTGGTGGGAGTGGTCAGGAAGCTAAGACCATGGTGGAGCAAGGCTATGTAGAAGAGTCTGGCTTTTGAAGTGACTAATTCAGCTTAGTAGGTGGAGAGTTGCCAGGGATGTACAAACAGACTTGGTACATGGACTTGGAAACGTGTTAGATTTTTATCATTGATTTATACCTTAAAGTAAAAATTATATATCGGGACAGTCTTACAAAAAGGGCAACCTTCATTGAACTTGACTATATGTTATAAAGCCCACTAATGTCTTTGATTTTTGAGATTCTCCATGAGACAGCATGACTGCAAGCATACGACGAAAATGGCTTCGGAGTCAGGGGATATAATTGTAGTGTCTCTTGGTCAGTTTGAAACAAATATATAAGAAACACTCAAGAGCAGGTACCTCAAGAAAATAGAGATTGGAGAGGGATAGAGACTTTTACTTTTAATCTTTTAATATAATTAAGTGTTATTTATACTTATGATAAGTATAAATAGGTATAAGTATACATAAGTAGGGCTTCCCTGGTAGCTCAGAGGGTAAGCATCTGCCTGCAATGTGGGAGGCCCGGGTTCCATCCCTGTGTTGGGAAGATCCCCTGGAGAAGAAAATGGCAACCCACTCCAATACTCTTGCCTGGAGAATCCCATGGACGGAGGAGCCTGGTGGGTCCATGGGGTCAAAAAGAGTCGGACACAACTGAGCGACTTTACTCACTCACTCACTCACTCATACATAAGTATCGTAAGTGTACTTATGATAAGTAACACTCAATTATATGGAAACACAATTATTTATACAATAACCTTTTTATTTTGATGCAATATACAAACACACAATTAAAACATTTATATAAATTCCTGCAGTTTTCCTTGAAATGAACCTTTACTGCTTTTATAATCAGAAAAAAAGAAAGTTAATTTTAACTTAAAAGGAAAGTTCTTTTTTAAAAACCTACCTTATTGATGCATGCTTGATATATAAAAGCTGCACATATTAAATGTATATAATTTCATGAGTTTTTAAAATAAGCATACACTTGTGAAACAATTACCACAATGTAGGCCATAAATATATCCATCACCTCCAAAAGCTTTCTCTCATCCTTAAAAAAAGTTACTTTATTATTTATTCTGCTGCTGCTGCTGCTGCTAAGTCACTTCAGTTGTGTCCAACTCTGTGAGACCCCATAGACAGCAACCCACCAGGCTCCCCCGTCCCTGGGATTCTCCAGGCAAGGACACTGGAGTGGGTTGCCATTTCCTTCTCCAATGCGTGAAAGTGAAGTCGCTCAGTCGAGTCTGACTCTTAGCGACCCCATGCATTCACTGCAGCCCACCAGGCTCCTCTGTCCATGGGATTTTCCTGGCAAAAGGACTGGAGTGGGATGCCACTGCCTACTCATTTGTTCTAAGTAGCAGTTATTTTTAAAATTCCCATTAATCATGAAAACACATTCCATCTTTGACTTTATTTTGATGTCATACTCAATGGCAAGGTTATTTTTATTTCAGATCAGTGGCAAAATATTCTATGAAATAAAAGATGCATTTAAATAATCTATCTTACTATCCTAATAGAGTTGAAAGTCATTGTAAATAGACAGGCCTTTGATTCTGGGTTTTAAGTATTTCACACCCACTCTCTTCTTAGGCATTAAATCCTATTCAAGTTATTCTGCATAAACACAGCTTGAATCTATATGCCAGATTTCATTACAGCTTCAAAGATAGCAGTGTAGGCATAGTGTAAACTCAAGGACACCAGAGAGAATTTCTCTTCTAGTTATGTAAGTAGCTTTAAGAGAGATTATTTGCTTTTATTCTGTAATAGATTTAGTACCCTTACATACATTATTTATAAAAATAAATAAATGCATGCAAAATTTTTTTTTCAAAATTTAAATAAAGTTAACTTCATCACACATAAAAAAAAACAGCACTTGATATCATATCAATAAACTTAACTTGATTCTCCCCGATTTTAACTAAGCCCCTTGATTTCTTTCCTAACTTTACCCAATCTTGTTGATATGCTCCCCCAAGAAGAAGGAATCATCAGGGTTAAGGGCTTTTCCCAAACACCTTTCTAACAGCTCTGATTAAAGAAAAGCAAGGAGAACTGGCTAAAATCTTGAGAATGTTTCCAGGAGCCCAAATTCATCCTGTAAGGTGTGGTTCAATTCTTCTGTGCTTTGTCACTGCATGCCTAGGGAGGATTTAATCCCTTGATGATGAAATAATAACAGCTCCCCAAGTACTGTTCTATATACCCTGTTGGGTCAGTACAGTCTCTGAGACTTCATTCCCTGGGTCAGCATCTGGGCTTTGTTTGCTGTCATGTCTGTACACTGTCCTAAAGGGTGGGACAGCTTACACCCTTCTGAGAAAAACAAAAATTCAAATGTAAACAAACGTACATCAATTATACTGTTCTTAGGATCTATGGTCAAGTCCACCTTGCTTCATGTTTGTAAAATGAAATAGAATCTAGAGAGTCAGGGTCCGCCAGAGAAACAGAATCAACAGGAGATAAATATATGTATCCTATTGAAAAGCCAAGCATCTGGCTCTTCAACTGAGTAACTGATTCATTTTTCCACTTTTTAACTAAAAGTTTAGAGTAAAAGAGTTATATCCACCTACTTGTTTTGTTTTTGAAAGTTAGAAAAACTTTCGAGTCTCAAAAAAGAAAAATACCTTGCCAACTGCTTTGTTTTAAAAAAGCATAATGCCTGATAATACACAATTTTGGAGTTTCCCATTATAAAGTTAATTGAATGACTGTCAGTCTTACTCTATAACAGGTCAGCTCATCACTCAGTTCAGTTCATTTCAGTTCAGTCACTCAGTTGTGTCTGACCCTTTGCAACCCCATGAACTGCAGCACGCCAGGCCTCCCTGTCCATCACCAACTGCCAGAGTCTACCCAAACCCATGTCCATTGAGTTGGTGATGCCATCCAACCATCTCATCCTCTGTTGTCCCCTTCTCCTCCTGCCCTCAATCTTTCCCAGCATCAGGATTTTTCCAATGAGTCAGCTCTTCGCATCAAGTGGCGAAAGTATTAAGAGTTTCAGGTTCAACATGAGTCCCTCCAATGAACACCCAGAACTGATCTCCTGTAGGATGGACTGGTTGGATCTCCTTGCAGTCCAAGGGACTCTCAAGAGTCTTCTCCAGCCAATCTGACCACACGGACCATGACTCATCACTACTGTATTGCAATATTCACAAATCATAACTGGATTCTATAACTGGCATTCTTGCTAGAAAGATATTTATGTAACATGTTATAATGGATGTACAAACTGTTCAAGTTTAAGGTTAGGCAGAAGGAAGTCTTTTTAAATATGGCTGTAGTCTAATTTTTAATATGAAAAAATACAATAACTAGAATTCTTTAGTATTTGTGAATTCCCATAAACAAGGGCTGAGTTTAAAGATCTGGGCAAAATATTGATACAGAATAAGCCTTTTTTTAAAATTTGAAATAACTCAAATTATTATCAAAGGATTGCATTTGTTGACTGTTCATTTATTAGATTATAACATGCAGCAGGCATAATTAAAATACATTAAATATAAGCTACTTTAAATATAGATAAAATATTAAGTGTTGTATTCAACAACATGATAGATAAATTTTAAAATATTTATCAATTTAATCAACTTCCTTTTCTTAAAAAAGACCTTTGACTTACAATTTATTGTATTGGCTTGGCCAAAACATTCATTCAAGTTTTTCCATATTATGGTCAAATGGAATATGTTATGGATAGATCCTGATAGAATAATAATTCTCAGATTAAAATCTGGATTTATTTGTACAATTTGAAACTCATTTACCTTTCAAGGTATAATCAGATCTCAGTGATACCATCCAGATTAAAGAGAAGACAATTTAATCTTCTTATTGTTCAGACACTAAGTTGGGTCTGACTCTTTGCAACTCCATGGACTGTAGCCCTTCTGGCTCCCATGTCCATGGGATTTCCCAACCAAGAATACTGAAATGGGTTGCCATTTCCTTCTCCAGGAGATCTTCCTGACCAAGGAATCGAATCCACATCTCCTTCACTGGCAGGCAGATTCTTTGCCACTGAGCCACCAGGCAAGCCCACAGTTTAATCTTTAGCCACATATAAATCCTATAAATTTCATATCAAACTCTGTCATTACTGCCAAAACTTGGTGCACTGGCTGGCAGAAAAATTCAGCTTTGTAACTTCCCAGATAAGCAGTATATACCTAATACATTATTCTGGTTCTGCAGAACCAAGTGTCAAATTACCCTTGCAGCTGTTATTTCACTAATAAGTCAATGGCCTTGAGACTGTGATATATAAAACACTTAAATTATCAAGATGGAGACTTATCTGGAACAAATGAGATGGACAAAAATGGTTATAGACTTTGGAGTCAGAAAGACCATGGTTCTCATGCTGGCATCACCATCCTTTTAGCTGTAAGATGTCAATGGAGTTAATTAAATTTTCCCACCATGGTTTTCCCATTTGGAAAATGAGGAGGATAACTCTTACTTTGTATGATGTTGGGAGAGTTAAGTGAAGCAAGACACGGACACTAGGATTTAGAGGTTCCCAATAAATGGTGCTTCTTACATAAAGAAGAGGAAGGAGGGGCTAGAGGGAATAAGTGAGCAGGCGGCTGGTCAGGTGCAGAAACAGGGCCAGCTCACCTGACCTCCGTGCAAGGCTCCATCCACTGCAGCCAGCATTCCTCCCCAGCCCAGGTCAGAGACCCAGAGAAGCAACACTGGGCTAAGTTGAGGCACTCCTGCAACCTGGCCCGTCACCAAACATTTGAGGTCTTTTTGATCATACCACACCAACCTCAGGGTATTTCTGTAGAGCATGCACTCTCAGCCATCTGTGGTCAGCCAGGGCATGCCTATGGAACTCCTCTTCCTGTGAGAGTTGACTAATGGCAAAGCAGGCTCCATTTGTCAAGCTGCAGTGAAAAAAATACCAATCATGCTCCAACTTGCAGGGTGGCCTCCGACTCTGGAGGTGAACTGCCCCTCAGGGCACACTGACTTCCATCTACCCTCCCTTCCAGCCACCTGGCAATTCCTCCTTATCCTCCACAGGTAACACAGATGCTGCCTTCTCCCTGCAGCCTTCCATGACCTCTGTGTCAGGGACAGTCATGATGACTCCGCCCACAAATTCATATGGCACTGTTCATAGCTCTATTATATGGCTGTTTTAATGCAGTCTTCTAATTATCTGCTTACATAACTATCAGCCTCTGTGACGGCTATTAACTATTTGTTTTTATATTAACCCCTTAAAGGGTCATTTGAAATCTTGGATTTTTCTCACTAGTTGAAGTGCACATGCACACACAACCCCTAGGAGGATTACAAGTATGTTCAAAAATCATTCACCCTTTGGAATCTGTGGTGCCTGTGTTCGGAACTCCCGCTCAAGTCCTTGTGCATCTTTATTTACGTTTTCCTTGCACACAGTGACTGGCACATTGGAGGCACTTGATAAATAAATGAATAAGTGAGTGAACAAATGAGTCTACTTATGAGAATGGCAAGATTTTTCCTAAAAAGATAGATGCAAAGAATCTGCAATTTTCTTTAGAGAAAACCAGATGTTCAAGCATCTCTGAAGACATTGTGATCAGCTCATGTGAGGCTTTCTAGACCCACTAACCTAATTCTACTTTGATTCTCTTTCTAATGCTGCTACATGGTAAAGATCATGGGTAGAGAGCAAAATTAGTCACACTCAGTTTCTGAAACATAAGCCACAGCAATTTTTCACAGGGGCACAGGTTAAATGAGGGGAGATTAGGTCCCCTTTTGGTCCTCTGTTTCTGTTACAGACCATTCAAAGGCAAATGGAGATTAATGTGTTTTGCCTTTTTGGAAAAATGGTGAAACTTCATCTGCTAGTCTCTCCTTACAGATGTGTCCCATCTGTTGCTGTTACATGGGATTACAGCTGGAGACTCCCATTGAAGGTGGCAAGAACCCAGGAGAAGGCTACCCAGGGGATGCAGTAAAAGACTGGGGCATGGAGTGGAGGGTAGATATGGAGGACGTTTAGTTCAGCTTCATAATAACATCCAGGATCTCACTGCCTGTGAATGGAGCTCTTTCTCTCCCGCTCTGACGGGAGAAGCTCTCAAAAACGCTGAGCATTGAAACTGGCTTCCAACTGTCAGTGTGGATAACTCTTTGGAGGAAGGGCTTTTCAACCTAGGGGGAAAAAAATCCCTCCTTTGTCTTTTCTATGGCATTGCTTTAAGGCACAGAAATTCTTTCCTCTTCAGTTTTTTTCTTTTTTTTTTTTTTCCACAACACACCTGCTTGAATAGGCCTCAATTTGTTTGAGGGGAAAAAAAAAATGAGAAGGAAAGAAAAAAATAACAGGGAATTATTTTCCTTTGATGGTGAACCTCCCCTCCTCCCGGGGGCCATTGGCAAACTCTTAACCTCCACTGCTCCTGGAGGAACGCGTTACTGAGAATTTTCCCCAGCCTTCCTGTGAGCAGCTAGAGGTCTCTAGTGGAAGCCAAGAGCAAGCACAGCTTACATCAGTAGGGCAGACTGGGAGGGCCCCATCAGCTAGGGCCAAGGAGGACTGATTGCAACAGCCACTTTCCAAATGCAACAATACATGTGGTAATATACTTCCATTAGCCACATGTCCCTGACTTCAAGGATTCTTGAGAATTTCCAGAGTTGATTGGGATCAGACTTTGAAAAGGGATCAAAAGATGTAGCCAGTCCCTGCTTCTTTCTCTTTCTTGCCTGCCTAGATACTGTGTTTTCTGGCTAGCAAGGTTAGAATTCTGAGAAGCCCTGAGTCTGTTACAAATGTGAGATGTATTCTGCCATAAATTGGGAGTGGTGTGAGACTATGCAAATTAGCACGAAATTGTCAAGATCTGGAGGTTTGTAGATATCCAAGCTCAATGACAGCGGCATAAGGCTGGGAATCTTTCCTCACACACAAGATGTCCAAGTGTGGCAGTCCCCTTCTCAGACATTACAGCATTTTCATATCTTTCCCTTTTTTCTTTTTTCATGTAGAGGAGAGCCACATGAGTCTTTGCACAGTGAAAAGATAATCAAGAACAGAGAAAACCATTATTGGGCTTTATTTCATACGTCTGTATGGCCAACAATTTAATTTCAGTGAGAAAAGTACTCCTAATAAATAGACAATGGTAGCTTTTAAACCTAGCCTGGCTGTTTGGAAAGACATTCTGTGCTATTGAATAATTTAGGAATCTTTCTGTTTTGCATCCTTGGGAAAAGAATGTGATTTACTGTAGTACAAAAAGTAAGCTGGAAACTTTTGCCCCACAGGTTGCTGGTAAAAGTCACAGTGAAGAAAGAGAGGGTAATTTGGAAAATGGGTGGTTTGAGCTTGCTAGTTTCAATTGTGCTCAGCAAATTCAAACCCTGCTCCAGGCAGCTGCCTCTCACTGTGGACTGCTGTGGCCTCCGAAAATATGGACATGAGTTTTTAATCCCCTCTATGGGTAAGGCTGGGCTTTCCTGGTGGCTTAAATAGTAAAAAAATCTGCCTGCAATGCAGGAGACCTGGGGTCAATCCTTGAATCGGGAAGACTGCCTGAGGAAGGGCATGGCTGACCACTCTAGTTTTCTTGCCTGGAGAATTCCATGGACAGAGGAGCCTGATGGGCTACAGTCCATGGGGTGCAAAGAGTCGGGCATGACTGAGCGACTAACAACAAGGTTGAGATATACCATAATGATGAATTCAATGTCAGCATATTTTAAAGCCTTAAATAGGAAATCAAACAATATCCTAAAATAGCTAAAGGGAAACATTAGTGAAATGGGAGGATTTTTATAGTCCCAACAACAAATACCTCTAAGCCTTGTTTCTAGACCTCGGAAGGTTCAGATTCTCTTAAGCCGACCTCTTAGGCTCTTCTACAATACTGTGGAGCTCTCCTGCTACAAAGAAGCCTTGTCATTGATTATCGAATGTCTGTACTTCCTCCTGGACTGTATACTCTGTTATGTGTGGGAATGGCAGCTCTTTGTCTAGGATTCCTGGTACAGTATAACACTCATCAAATATTTGTGAATTGCATTCATAATTAACACATGAATCTAACACAATGATTTGTTTCCAAAAAAGATACCATTCATTATAATAGATGTAAGTAAAAATTGTCCATTCATGTCAGACTCTTTGTGACCCCATGAATAGTTCATGGGATTCTCCAGGCTAGAGTACTAGAGTGGGTATCCTTTTCCTTCTCCAGGGGATCTTCCGAACACAGGGATCGAACCCAGGTCTCCTGCATTGCAGCTGAGCCACAAGGGAAGCCCAAGAATATTGGAGTGGGTAGCCTATCCCTTCTCCAATGGGTCTTCCCAACGGAGGAATTGAACCAGTGTCTCCTGCATTGCAAGAGATAGATGGGCCCCAAAGAAATTTGACCAGTGGTTTATATTAGGTTGATGTTGCTTCTACACTGGTAGACCATAATGCTAGAAACAAAAGGAGAATGGGTTAGAGTCAAAACATTTCAGGGAAAGGGAAAGAAATTGAAAACCTCAAGGAAATGCCCTCACTCTTTTAAAAGCCATATCTCACTTGTTCTTCCCAGAGCTCCGCAGGGGGAAATTATTGTTAAACACACTTCACAGAAGAGGAAAGGTGAAGGGATTTTTAAGAAGCAAGGGCTTCATCCAGTCTATGTAATACAAACAACAAACGTCATCTTCTGGCTTTATTTAAGGAGTGGGAATTTGCTGTCTAAAACCAACAAAATGTATTCTTAACAGGGAAGAATAGTTGGGGATGGACATATGGAATAAAGAGGGAATAGAAGATCTAGTTCCAAGCAAAGAGAAATGTGGAGTGGAATGTGTAAGAGAAAGCCACTATCCTAGATTCTGGCTTCAATACAAGCTCTCGCTGGCCACAACCTCAAAAGCTGTGGGAAACCACCTCAGTATTTAGGAGACCACCTGTTGATGGTCCCACTGAATCCCAGATCAGCAATTCCAATTTCAAAATGAAATTGTTAGACCTGTTGAAACATGAAAATAATTACAAATGTTTATCATGTTGCTGGGTTTGAAGGCAGACCTGTCCTAAGGAAGATGCTTCCATAGCCAAGTCCGGGTCAGAGCTCATGTTCTGGGACCAGGCACAGGCTCTAGAGCTCTCAGAACAGCTGACTTGGCCTGGCCAGATCCTCCAGGGCCCCACAGAGAGCCCCTCTGTCTGGTTTCCATCTACTCCTCTCCACACTCAATCAGCTACAGCCTCACTGGCTTCCTCACTGTTCTTAGAACTTTCCCAAAACATCACATGGTTATCCAAATATGCACTTGGTTAACCCGTCTCTTCCTTGATGTCCCTTCCTGGGGAATGCGATCTAAAATTGCACACACTCACACATCACATGGCTTCCCTCTCCCTGACCCCAATATTCCATAATCTCCTACCTGACTTATTGCTAGCTATCTAACCTGAGAAGTTGGCTAGTTTTCTTGTCTCTCTCCCTTACTGGAGTATAAGCTTATCAGGGCAGGCACTTGTATTGGTTTTATTAGGTGTGTGCCTCACATGGTGTCCAGCACATAACAGATGCTCAGAGATGCTGGCTGAGTGGGTGGATGGAATGCAGAGGGACTTGTCACCTTTTCATCTTGTCATCTTTTCTTCTCAAAGTCCAGAGTAGCAGGCACAGAGGCTGAATTAAGTCTTTGTTGCCCTAGAGACTACAGGCAGCAGTCTTCCCAGGTTCTGAGCCTAGAGGATTTAAGACAGAGGCTGACACTTCTAGGACAAATGAGAAGGCGCTTGAGAGGTGTTTCTTTGCCGAAACTTCCTTTGTGCAACTCAAGGCAGATTCGAACTCTCTCAGGGAGCTCAGTTACTCTCTCTGGCTGGATTCATTCTCACAGATGCCCCATGTGGCCAGAGAAAGCCCCGTGGCATCTCTGCAGTCCACACCTGCCTCTCTGAATAGCTGTTGTGAGCCCCAGGAGGCAGGACATGTCTGTGACACCTCAGATCCCTCGCGGAAGAGGGAAGAGATGCAGTCAGACTTCTGCAGTCAGGAGGAGGCCTCTCCTGGCAAGGACGGAGCAAGGCCATCATGAGACAACTCTAAGTGTGTGTTCATGTTCTTGGGAGGTCTCTTCTTTCAGACAAGTCTCAAGAACATAACATGACATTCATCTTTGAAAGCATATATTTCATCATCTGGGCTTCCCAGATGGCTCACTGGTAAAGAATTTACCTGCCAATGCAGGAGATGTGGGTTCAATCCCTGGGTTGGGAAGATCCCCTGGAAAAGGAAATAGCAACCCACTCCAGTATTCCTACCTGGGAAATCCTATGGACAGAGGAGCCTCACAGGCTAAAGTCCATGTGGTCACAAAGAGTCAGACATGACTTAGCGATTAAACAACAAAAACAATTTTACCATCTATGAGATTGGCCAAAAAGTTCATTTTGGGTTTTCTGTAACATTTTATGGTAAGACCC
Organism: Dama dama; assembly: GCF_033118175.1. Lineage (NCBI taxonomy): Eukaryota > Metazoa > Chordata > Mammalia > Artiodactyla > Cervidae > Dama > Dama dama. The sequence goes on from NC_083705.1 coordinate 29,348,060, forward strand.
AAACAAAACTTTTTGGCCAACCCAATGCTTTACCAGCTCACCTCTTTTGAGGGCTCCTAGTGGATAACAGGAACCCAATGAGACAGACTTTTGATATTATTTATCAGCCATTTTCATATCAATGGATTTCTTTATAGCAAAAAAAAAAAAAAAAAAAAAAAAAAAGCCAAAGGTTTCTCAAGAGAAGTTAAAAAGAAACACAATTATTTCTCAGAACACTTTTTCTTAAATCTATTAAGTCATACCTAGGCCTGGCATAGACACTAATTTTAGAGGAAAAACAAGTGTGTGTTTTTCCCATTTAAGTCATTCTCTAAATGGCAAGGGAAATAAAAGTGATTTTCCTAGCACCTAAGGAATTACTTCCTGTGCATCAAGTGCTTGATAAACATTTGCTTAATGCACACATTTTAAAATGCCTAATCTTATCTCAACATTAGAAAACCTTTCAACATTTGAATACTAGAAAATTATTCACCCAGCTTCCCGAAAAGTGTCCTAATGTCTAGGGAGGATGTGCAAACCTGCCCCCTCAGCTCTTGTCCATACCTGCATGTAGCAAATGTAACATCTTAATGCTCAGTTCCTACGCTAGAATGCAAGCTCCTCAGTCTCATTTTTCATGTCTTCCCCTGGCACCTTCCTTGGTGCCTGGCACACAGTGAGAGCTCAGTAAATTCATTCATTCATTCATCATTCACCATTTAAGGGCCAGGTACAGGTCAGTCGCTCTCCAGACTCGGAGGATATAGTGATGGACAAGACTTCCGGCCAGTCCTAGCCACCCCCCTCCCAGCCCCCCACCCCCGCATAGAGCTCACTGTGCAGGGACAGGGTGTAGAGGGGAGCAATTAAACAACTATTCAAGCAATTACCAAAGGGTGAAGTGAGTTAAGCTACACATTTTAGAAGAAAAGTGAAGGGACAGGTATAGTCTAAGGATCTGGCAAGGCTCCCCAGATGAAGTGACATTTATACTAATGATGAAAGGATGAGTCAGAGTTAGCCAGAAAGAGGGATGGGGAAGAGAATTTCAGTAGAAGGAAAAAGATGATGACAAGATCAGATGTTCCCAAATTCCTGACACATACTAGTCTTCAAGATTCAGCAATCAGAAATTTCTAGGGATTTGTCCCTAGAAATCCTTGGGAATTCCTAAATCATAGGTATATTTTTAAAGTAATACTGAGTGACCACAATACTAAGCAGTGAACAATAAACATTGAGTCATTTTTCAGCGATAAAGTTACAACTAGTGGTTTCAAAGGAATTCTGTAACTTCATTTACACAATGCAGAACAATCTTTGGAGCTCTATATAAACAGGGCGTAATGAATTTTTCAAAGAATGCCTTTAAGACATTGGGCCTACCTTTTGACAAACAGAAGCAACGAGAATAAAGAGAGAGAGAGACTTGCCAATGAAATCAACACGACAACTGTCATTAGAATGCAGGTTTCACACAGTTCCTTGCTAACTCATTGTGTGCCTCTCTTAAAATACTACTGAGGCCCATCAGGGGCTAAGCAGTTCTGCCACTGAGACAAAATGTCTGACTGAAGAGTGTGAGATGAAATCACCTTAAGTCTAGATTTTTATGTCCATTGGTTTGGTGTTTGAAATCATAAAATATTTTGCCAAGTCCTGAAGAAGGATTTCCCATAAAGATTCTGATAATGTTGGTGCTTAGGACACTAGATGGCTATCTGAGTCATTCACCCACTTAAGACGCTCTCCAAGATAAATAGAAGATGCCCTACTTTTAAATACTTTTATACAGACTCAACAATCTCTCTTGGGAAACAATTCCAACAGTTAACAGCCTTTGCAGTGAAGAAATGTGGTGTTTATATTAAGTGATATATAAGTCACTAAAATTGCAGTCCCTTCCACCTATTTGGGCAGGAAGACTAGTGACAAGTAAGAGTCCACATCCTGCCAGTGAGAAGTTTGGGCTTTAGGGTTGCCTAGTGTTCAGAGACTCCTGGTCCCCAGAGGTTTCATTTTAAGAGCTTCAAATCAGTGTGCATGTGTTTTAGCTGGACTTAATGCCAGCCTAACAAAGCCAGGAGGAGATACGTTAGGACCGATCACACAGTGCTGGGGAGGGAGGACTTTCCTGACAGCCACTAGTCTGGACAGGCAGGTAACTCACCCCAAGTAGGTGTGGAAATGCCAGCAAACCTTTCCTAGATTCATAGAGAAAAGAATAAATAACATCACCCTGTTTCCTTCCATATATCCCAGAAATTCTAAGGGATATTAACAGGAGAGCAGGAAAAATTTTAAGTAATGAGGCAAAGCCTCTAAGGTGGTTTGCATGAGCATGCAGTCATGTGTACCTGTGCTCACAGAAGTGTGTGTGTTCGTGTGTTGTGTATGCATGTCTCTGCGTGTCCTTTTGTATATATCATGTATTTGAGTAATTATGTATTTGCATATGGCTACATGTGCTTTGTGTGTATATATGGATGTATAAGTGGTCGTATGTGTATTTGAGTATATATATACATGTGTGCTTATGAATGTGCATATGTGTGTTTGTATTTCTGTAATCTGTGTATGTGTGTATATGTACATATGAATGGCAGGGAAGCCAAAGATAGAAATCTGAAAAATGAAAGCGAAAACTGCTCAGTCACGTATGACTATTTGCGACCTCATGGACTAAACTGTCCATGGAATTCCCCAGGCCAGAATACTGGAGTGGGCAGCCTTTCCCTTCTCCACGGGATCTCCCCAACCCAGGGATTAAACTCTGGTCTCCCTCATGGCAGACGGATTCTTTACCAGCTGAGCCACAGGGAAGTCCAGGAATACTGGAGTGGGTAGCCTATCCCTTCTCAAGGAGATCTTCCCAACCCAGGAATCAAACTGGGGTCTCCTGAATTGCAGGCAGATTCTTTACCAACTGAGCTACCAGACAGGCCCAGAAATCTGAAAAAACAGACTAAACATCACTGATAATCAAACTGACTGAGGGAAGAGTGAGTGATGTAGGCCTCCGTGTTTCAGTCCTCAGGGAGAAAGAGAACAGAATTCTTAGAAGAAATTAGGAGTTATACAATGCAGGTCTATTTCTCTAGGGTAAAGAGCATTGCTCTATCTCACTAAACTAACAATACATCCTCTGCCTTCATAATAGTTAATGACACTACACTAGCATATGAGGACCCAATAGGTAGATCTTTTAACTTGATGACAGGCATGTGACAGTCCTTGGAAGATACTGAATATAGAATGAGAAAGTAAAGAATTTCAAAAAATTATACTCATTACTCACCACCACAATTTTGAGGAATGTATATGAATATTTTTACTTTTTCAAATTTCTAGGATTAAAAAAAAGAAGACAGAATAGCTAAAGATGACTCATTATATTCAGTCTTCAATATCAACAGTAAATGATGGACTGGCCAAACACATTTAATGTTCAAATTCTACTCCTCTTTGAAGCCAAACATTTTTGGAACTGAGATACACCAAACTATAATGAGACTACAAATAACTGGGAACTTAATGTTTGTAATGATATTACTATTAAAATCAAATTACTCCATGAAAGGATGTGTTAATATGATAATAGTTATTGAGCACCTACCATGTGTTGGAAAGTCCAGGTGTAAAGCACAGCCCCTGCCCTTAAAGAGACACAGGTGAGGTGAGCAGCAGAGCAGTAAATAGAGAATTACTGTGCCACAAGCTGAAGAAGCCATTTGCCTATGCAAGTGCCAGGGGAACAGAAAACAGGAAGTGAGGAGGACTCCTTGGGAGCATGGAGAAGCTGTACAGAAGATGTGCTTTTCTACCCATGTCTATCTTAAAGGGTGAATGAGAAACTTTGTAGGGAAAAGGAATGGAGTCTTCTACACATAGGATCAAATATATATTCAAGCCAGTCAGTTCAATCTGTCAGTTGTGTCTGACTCTTTGCGACCCCATGGACTACACATACCAGGCTTCCCTGACCATCACCAACTCCTGGAGCTTGCTCAAACTCATGTCCATCGAGTCGGTGATACCATCCAACCATCTCATCCTCTGTCAGCCCCTTCTCCTCCTGCCTTCAATCTTTCCAAGCATCAGGGTCTTTTTTAATGAGTCGGTTCTTCACATCAGGTGGCCAAAGTATTGGAGCTTCAGCTTCAGCATCAGTCTTTCCAATGAATATTCAGAACTGATTTCCTTTAGAACTGACTGGTTGGAGAGTCCAAGGGACTCTCAAGAGTCTTCTCCAACACCACAGTTCAACAGCATCAATTCTTCACCACTTAGGCTTATTTATGGTCCAACTCTCACATCCAGACATGACTACTGGGAAAATCATAGCTTTGACTAGAGAGACCTTTGTCGGCATTGAATATACTCAGTTATATATATATATATATGTAACTGGAATTGATACTATAGAGATAGAAAAAAGAGAAATTAGCTTGATATTATATAGTAAATGGTAGTATATATCATACAGACAGTAATCAATATATGATATAAATTTATAAATATATGATATAAATATATAATACAACTGGCATACACACACACACACACATATATATATATATCCAATTAGTCTTTATAATACTATCTTCTCTTTAATTATAGATATTTCTATGTTGAGTCTTCTCAAGTTTCTTAATTATTCTCCATATCTGTCCCTACCCCATGCTGAGGAGAAAAATAAAATATTGATAGGACCCCTAGTAATAGGAATATCATATACCAAAATGTTTGGCAGGAAGTGTAAAGTTTTGTAGCTTTTAAGTTGGTACATCTCAGAGTTACTCACTAGCAAGCCAGGCCCTGCATTTATTTGAAATCTATAAGTAAATCTTAACAAATTTTTGTTGAGAATTCAGCTGAACTACTTGTCCTTCTCTGAGTCCCTCGGTTGATTTACATATGGAGAGGGAACATGTCCTTATAAATAATTTCATCTACCTGAAACTGGGCTGTGGTCTTTGGGGACTTGAGGGCCACTTCAAGCTGTCAGCAAGCAACATCCTAGTTAAGGGAAATAACACGAAAATCCAACTCACACATCTGTGGAGAACAGGGGGCTGAGCTTAAGAGCAGGGTCTCTCATTTGCCACATCATACACAGCATCAAGGAGTTTGGGGCAGCTCCAAGGGAATCAGGTAGCAAGACTGTAACTGGCCAAGGATGGGGGAAATGGGACATTTGGCGCCCCCACCTCACACATTTTCACTCAGCCTTTGCACTTGAAAATGCAGCATCTTTCACAGTTGGAAAGAAAAGCTATGCCAGTGACAAAACTGGAACACTGAGGGGAAATTAATAACACTTGGCACTTCTAGTTTCCTGGGAGGATGTGCCATACATATTAAGCAAGCATGACACAATTTAACAGCATAGCCTGGGTGAGCTCAAGCTGTTCATTTAAAGTTCCAGCTACTTTTAGGAAGAGTCCATTTTATAGGGAGACCCAAGTAGCCATTGTAAAGGCTTTTGAGAAGAAGGGAGATGGAGGAAGATGCTCTTTTAAGGAAATCTCAGCCTAAAATCAGGAAGGCTTATAAAGATTCACCCACCATACACTTAAGAGACATTCATGGGAATTTTGAGTGTTATTTTGTACCTGGAAATTTTTGCAGAATTGATATCACATTGGAGATAAAGCTGCACTGGAATTAACAGCCTCAGAAAACACTAAAGTAGGTGATGCTGCTTTGCATAATCTGGACACTGAGCAAATACACAATAAGAGCCTTCAGACTCTATGGTGCAACATGGTTGTTATTCACACAAGTTTGATGTGAGGCAGACCTAGATTTTCCTTTTCTGCTCTATCCCTTGCTAGCTATGGGAACTTGGGCAAGTTACTTCATCTCTATGAACCCGTTTTCTCATCTGTCAAAAAGAGATGATTACACTTTCATCATAGGGATGTTGAGAGAATTAAATTGAGCAGCAGATAGAGAGACTCTGGTCTAGTGGCTGGCAGATGGCAGTGAAAATAAAAGTTAAACTAGATGAGTAGCAATAGTCTTCCCTTTTGCTATGTTCAGATTATCTATTTTTGGGGTGATAGCAGAAGTACCAGTACTAGAAGTGGTTATAATAGCAGTATTTACTATTCATAGTACGAATACTCTGTCATATTACATACTTGCATATATCATATTGAGTACTGCCTATTTGTAGATATCATATTCCATGCTTTATATAAATGATTTAGTATTTATATAACCTCAAATTTCCCTTCATGTGCTCAGGTGAATTCAGAGAGATGAAGGAAATTGTTTGAGGTCACACAGAGCTAGTAAGATGCTGAGCTCAAACTTAAACCCAGGTCTGTCTTACTCTAAAGTCTAGAATTTTCATTATGGGATTCCTAAATAGTCAGTAAACATAGCTTGGATTCATACTGCTTCTGACCAACGGAACTCATAAATATTGCACAAAAGAGACAGTATTTGAGCAGTCTTAGAGGATGGAGACCTTTTCAAGGTGGAAAGGGCGTCCCAGGCAGAAAGAACTAGCTAAGCAACTAACGAAAGCATGAACATGTTTAGCATGGACCTCAGGCATGAGGATCTGAGCTCATCAAAGGGAGTCAAAACATGGGTCTTCAAAAGTGCCACAACTACATATTGATAACAGAAAACAAAATATTGCCATTTGCTGCAACATGGATGGATCTAGACAGTATCATACTGAATGGAGTAATTGAGACAGAGAAAGACAGATACGGTATCACTTATATGTGGAATATAAAAAATAATGCAAACGAACCTATATACAAAATAGAAAAAGATTCACAGAAATAGAAGACAAATGTAAGGTCACCAAAAGGGAAAGAAGGTAAAAGAAGGGATAGATTAGGAGGTTAAGATTAACAGATAAGCACTACTATACATAAAATAGATAAATAACAAAGACCTACTTTATAACACAAGGAACTATATTCAATATCTTTTAATAACCTACAATGGAAAAGAATCTGAAAAATTATATAACTGAATAATTTTGCTTTATACCTGAAACATTGTAAATCAATTATATTTCGATAAGAAAAATAAAAGTGCCACAGCTACCACGAGAGAGTCACGGGATGTTGAATGTAACTCTGTTGCCCTGGAATTTTGGCAGAGATGCAATGGCCAGGAACAAAATAGCAGATAGCACATATCTACAAAGTCTAAAGTAGGGTGTTAAACTATCTCAAAAAAATTAGAAGAGAACTGGCTCCAAGCCAGTGCTACCAGGACTAGGTAGTCACTTTCTCCAACTATATAAAACTATATAAAAGGTTAAGGTTGAAAAAAATCCAAAGGGAAAATTTCTTTGGAAAAAATTGCTGCGTATTTACTTCTCCTTGGAGAAGGTAGAGAAGGGCTGAAGCCTCACTCCAGACTTAGTGTAACAGGTTGAAAAGTGATGAATGAGAGAGCCTGGACATGCATCTCCAGGATTATGGGGGACACAGCACTGGTGTTTGATGTTTAGAAAACGCTAAAAGGTGAAAAATTGGACGGTGAAAAAGGGAAAGAAAGACTTTGCTCTTTCATAACAAAGAAATGGAGAGTTGTGTGGGATGGAGGTGTTCCTTCACCTGTGCCTTAGTGAAGAGCTTTACCTCCCTATTTCCAGACGTGAATTCTGTGGGGAAGAAACCACTCTGATTCAATGCACAACAGACCCTCTCCAAGAGGACATTGTGTTCTCTGTCATGAAGTTGCCCTTGAAAAGCCCAAGGGATGAGGTAGACAGTTGAAAGTAACCAGCAAGTGAGAATTATTACTCACAAAATTTACTGCAGCCTGAGCTCTCAAGCAAAAGAACTCCAAGGACCCCACTATGTATTCCCCAAGGAAAACCCAACAGTCATGTATCCATCATCCAGAGAACAGAAACACAGACAACTAGACTAGCCTCATTCTCATTCTATTGCTAACTACCCTTTCTGACACCCTCCATGGCCAAGATCACCTTTAAAACTGGACCAAGCTCTAATCCTTAAAAGTAGCTGGAGTCTTTTTTATTACTTAAGAGTGACTGGAAAAGCTGTTTCATCCAGGCATGGGGAACAAGGGCTTTATGCAGTTTACATTAAGGAGCAGGTGAGAAAACATAAAGTGGCTTTCAGGCTTGTATGCTTCTGAAACCAGCTAATAGAATAAAAAAAATCAGAATTGCAGCAGTATCAATAAAAACAATAATCATGTGTCCATGCACATTCTTGACCTGCCACGTATTCTTCCCCATCTTTCTGTGCGGTCTCTTCATCAGCCCTTGTGGTCCCTATGTTTAATGTTTGTCCTCAGTCACTTTCCTTGTTATAGTCTATGACCTGGTGAGCCATGTAGATGTCTCTCTCTCATCACCTCTCAAACTGGTTTGGTTCTGCCACATCATCACTACCACTGACTGAATGGCATGAAGTAGAAAGTGTTTGTAGGTGAGGAAGTAATCTGTGATGAAATCTGAAAACTAGGTTGGGTGCTTATTTTGAAGGCATATGTATGCCAGGATAATAGACTCAAACTTTCTTTTTTCCTTTGTTGATCTAAGGAGATTCGGAAGGATTTTCATATGAACAGTGACTTCATCATATTTTGGAGTTTTCATCTTTGATCATTTTAGGCAGCAAATATGAAAAGTAGATTGAATAAGGAAGAAACTAGAAAAAGGAAAACCAATTAAGAGGTAACCCTGAGATAGCTAACCTCTAAAATCAGTGGAATAAGAATCAGAATTCTCCAAAAACCTACCTAAAGTATCTAAAGGTAGATACTGAAGTGCAGCAAGCATGTAAATAATGAAGGGACGGGCTAATAAATCAAGCTGGATAATCATCTGAAAATAAAGATTTTGATGTGAGCTTCAGACCTTGCATTGATTGAGAAATTAATATTCCAAAACTTGTAACTAACACAACTTTTATTTTCATGCACTATTCTGGAATCCTGGATTATAAATTTCAATGAGATTTTCTGTCTCATGGACTTAATTCAGATGATATGGATTTTCTCACAAATTTAGGAAAACAGAAAATAGATTCAGGTCTCCTAACTATCTGCTGTCCTTAGACCAAAAGGAAACTATTTTCCCCTCTCTCTCCCAAGTATTTTTACATCTAAATGGAAAATACATTTTTAATGAATCAGTCTTTTTTTTATTAAGCAAAAAACTATTTGTATTTGACTCCCTACCCCACCTGGAATGATTCTTTATTTTACATTACCTTTAACTTTGGCCTTATTATTTTCACAAACATTTTCAGAACTCCTTTGAAAAACATTAAATGCTTGAGGACATTAGCCAAGTGCAATTCCCTAGGAAACATCAAAGGAAAAGCTGGACTTACTGAGAACAATTTTCCATTGTAATACCCCAAAGGAACAATAACATTTTTGTTAGAGAAAGAGCAAGATGATATTCTGTGCCAATTTATATACCCTGCTTTCTCCTGTAATTAATGTGCCACCCATTCTTGCCTCAGCCCCTAAGAGCTATCTGGTGACACATTCAACATCTTTTCACCTTGTTTGTTCAGGCACAAATGCCATGCGGTTCAGCCTTGCACTTATTCTATTTTGGACATCTCTGTCTTTTTATTCTTTCCAAATCTCCATATTTGTCATCAGTCTTTGTTAGGATCATTTCCATATAAATTCAGGGAATAATTCAAAGATTAATAATAACATTTATACCATTTATTGAATGCCTACCATATGCCAAGTATCACATTCAGGATGTTCCTACCCTCTCTCAACTTACCTTCACAACAAACTCAGGATATAGAAATACTATTCCCATTTTACAAATGATAAAACAAGCTCAAAGAGAGTTAGTGATTTGCCCATGTTCCTACAGCTAGTGAGAAACCTAGCTAGGATTATAGCCAGACTAGAACTCTCAAGTACTGAGCTGTTTTGCCCCACTTATCTAGAGAAATCACTAGGGTTTTCTGTGTTTATGGCACAGATCTGACCACAGAGATAAATTCAAGTCTCAAGGCTGAAATTGTTTACTGCTAATGAGGATTTTATTAAATTATTCCATAAATTAGAGATGAAAAGTTTTGGAAGCTTATTCATAAGCAGAAACATTGCTACACTTTGAAGGAAAAGTCATTTGAGTTAGAATCCACCCAAAGTAACCCCAGGTTCTGAGGTGAGACTGGCCCACCCAAGCTGAGAAACAGGTGTGACCTAGCTGAGGTTATGGACTGCACTCTATTCCAGTCCTCTAAGCCAGTTCATAGGATATAGGTTGTTAATATTAATAATGTTGGGTAGTCAATTTCTTTTTTTTTTTTTTCATTTATTTTTATTAGTTGGAGGCTAATTACTTTACAATATTGTAGTGACTTTTGCCACACATTGACATGAATCAGCCATGGATTTACATGTGTTCCCCATCCCGATCCCACCTCCCGCCTCCCTCCCCATCCCATCCCTCTGGGTCTTCCCAGTGCACCAGCCCTGAGCACTTGTCTCATACATCCAACCTGGGCTGGTGATCTGTTTCACCCTTGATAGTATACTTGATTCAATGTTATTCTCTCAGAACATCCCACCCTCGCCTTCTCCCACAGAGTCCGAAAGTCTGTTCTGTACTTCTGTGTCTCTTTTTCTGTTTTGCATATAGGGTTATCATTACCACCTTTCTAAATTCCATATATATGCGTTAGTATACTGTATTGGTCTTTATCTTTCTGGCTTACTTCACTCTGTATAAGGGGCTCCAGTTTCATCCATCTCATTAGGACTGATTCAAATGATTCTTTTTAATGGCTGAGTAATATTTCATTGTGTATATGCACCACAGCTTTCTTATCCATTCGTCTGCTGATGGGCATCTAGGTTGCTTCCATGTCCTGGCTATTATAAACAGTGCTGCGATGAACATTGGGGTGCATGTGTCTCTTTCAGATCTGGTTTCCTTGGTGTGTATGCCCAGGAGTGGGATTGCTGGGTCATATGGCAGTTCTATTTCCAGTTTTTTAAGGAATCTCCACACTGTTCTCCATAGTGGCTGTACTAGTTTGCATTCCCACCAACAGTATAAGAGGGTTCCCTTTTCTCCACACCCTCTCCAGCATTTATTGCTTGTAGACTTTTGGATAGCAGCCATCCTGACTGGCGTGTAATGGTACCTCATTGTGGTTTTGATTTGCATTTCTCTGATAATGAGTGATGTTGAGCATCTTTTCATGTGTTTGTTAGCCATCTGTATGTCTTCTTTGGAGAAATGTCTGTTTAGTTCTTTGGCCCACTTTTTGATTGGGTCATTTATTTTTCTGGAATTGAGCTTCAAGAGTTGCTTGTATATTTTTGAGATTAATCCTTTGTCTGTTGCTTTGCTTGTTATTATTATCTCCCATTCTGAAGGCTGTCTTTTTCACCTTACTTATAGTTTCCTTTGTTGTGCAAAAGATTTTAAGTTTAATTAGACCCCATTTGTTTATTTTTGCTTTTATTTCCAATATTCTGGGAGGTGGGTCATAGAGGATCCTGCTGTGATTTATGTCAGAGAGTGTTTTGCCTATATTCTCCTCTAGGAGTTTTATAGTTTCTGGTCTTACATTTAGATCTTTAATCTATTTTGAGTTTATTTTTGTGTATGGTGTTAGAAAGTGTTCTAGTTTCATTCTTTTACAAGTGGTTGACCAGTTTTCCCAGCACCACTTGTTAAAGAGGTTGTCTTTTCTCCATTGTATATTCTTGCCTCCTTTGTCAAAGATAAGGTGTCCATAGGTATGTGGATTTATCTCTGGGCTTTTTATTTTGTTCCATTGATCTATATTTCTGTCTTTGTACCAGTACCATGCTGTCTTGATGACTGTGGCCTTGTAGTAGAGCCTGAAGTCAGGCAGGTTGATTCCTCCAGTCCCATTCTTCTTTCTCAAGGTTGCTTTGGCTATTCAAGATTTTTTGTATTTCCACACAAATTGTGAAATTATTTGTTCTAGTTCTGTGAAAAATACCATTGGTAGCTTGATAGGGATTGCATTGAATCTATAGATTGCTTTGGGTAGTATAGTCATTTTCACAATATTGATTCTTCCATTCCATGAACACGGTATATTTCTCTGATTATCTCAATAGATGCAGAAAAAGCCTTTGACAAAATTTAACATCCATTTATGATAAAAACTCTCCAGAAAGCAGGAATAGAAGGAACATACCTCAACATAATAAAAGCAATATATGATAAACGCACAGCAAACATTATCCTCAATGGTGAAAAATTGAAAACATTTTCCTTAAAGTCAGGAACAAGACAAGGGTGCCCACTCTCACCACTACTATTCAACATAGTTTTGGAAGTGTTGGCCACAACAATCAGAGCAGAAAAAGAAATAAAAGGAATCCAGATATGAAAAGAAAAGGTAAAACTCTCACTGTTTGCAAACGACATGATCCTCTACATAGAAAACCCTGAAGACTCTACCAGAAAATTACTAGAGCTAATCAATGAATATAGTAAACTTGCAGGATATAAAATTAACACACAGAAATCCCTTGCATTCCTATGCACTAACAATGAGAAAACAGAAAGAGAAATTGAGGAAACAATACCATTCACCATTGCAACAAAAAGAATAAAATACTTAGGAGTATATCTACCTAAAGAAACAAAAGACCTATATATAGAAAACTATAAAACACTGATGAAAGAAATCAAAGAGGACACAAATAGATGGAGAAATATACAGGGCAGTCAATTTCTAACTCTTTATTATTTGAAGCAAATTAAACCAACACTACAGACTATTCTTTCTCTAGCGCTAAAATACTATGTAGTATACTAAACCTTCCTGCTACAGAGTTGCGTGGGATATAGTAGGAAAAGAAAATCAGTAGGTAATTCAACTCCAACAGGTTAGTACTAACTTTCAACATTTGTTCCCATTAGGTATCTTTGTTAAGCTAAAGGTATAATTTTAACTGATTTGAGCCTTATAGCCTATGCCAAGCATGAAAGACTTTATTTTCTTGGGCTCCAAAATCCCTGCGGAAGGTGACTGCAGCAATGAAATTAAAGATGCTTGCTCCTTGGAAGAAAAGCTATGACCAACCTAGACAGCATATTAAAAAGCAGAGACATTACTTTGACAACAAAGGTTCATATAGTCAAAGCTATAGTTTTTCCAGTAGTCATGTATGGATGTGAGAGTTGGACCATAAAGAAGGCTGAGCACTAAAGAACTGATGCCTTCAAACTATGGTATTGGAGAAAACTCTTGGGAGTCCCTTGGACTGCAAGGAGATCCAACTAGTCCATCCTAAAGGAAATCAGCCCTGAATTTCATTGGAAGGAGTGATGCTGAAGCTGAAGCTCCAATACTTTGGACACTTGATGGGAAGAGTTGATTCATTGGAAAAGACCCTGATGCTGGGAAAGATTGAAGGCAGGAGGAGAAGGGGACAACAGAGGATGAGATGGTTGGATTGCATCACCTACTCAATGGTCATAAGTTTGAGCAAGCTCTGGGAGACGGTGAAGGACAGAGAAACCTGGTATGCTGCAGTCCATGCGGTTGCAGAGTTGGACATGACTGAGTGACTGAACAACAACAAGCTCTATTTATTCACTGATGCATGAGTTTAAGAAGCCGGAAAACCTTTCAAAAGTTAAGAACAGAACTCAGTGGGAGAATGAAGGCATTGGATAACCTAAGCACTGAAATGCCCCTCTTGAATAGTGGGAGTCAGTGATAACTTCTATCTTTGAAATCAGAGCACTAATTAGCTCATTGACTGGGCCTTGAAACACTAAATCCCCTTCCTGAAGCTGACTCATTTTGTGTCCTGTGCTAGTCACATAACCTTGTTGAACCTCAGTTTCTTCACTTACAAAATGGGAATAATAATATGTATGGTATAGAGTTGTTATGGAGTTTAATTAGTGTTTCTAAAATACTTTGAGATGATCAGATGAAAGGTGTACTTGAAATTTACAACATTAATTATTATTTTTATTGTATATAACCATTTCAAAATACAAGAAGCTATTGGATGTTATTTTACCATCACCTAACATATTACAGCACAATCCTCTTTCTGAAAACTGTGCTCTTATAGTCAACATGACTTGCTCATTCATAGATTATTCCCAAAGAAATCGAATTGGGAATAATATGGAAAATAGGATAACTAACAGGGATAGGGAAAGGCATAACATGTAAGTATTGGTTTGACCAGTTAGAGTAGACACACCTAACAGTTGAAGTAAACACAACAGCAGAAGGGATAATTGAAGGAAAGGAAGATATAGCTTGATTGTGAAACAATATAATAGTGCTTCCATTTGAGGAGTGCTTTTCTTCTTAGGAACTCAAAGCAATTTAACAATATTATCTCCTTAATTCCCATAAGGAAGAGAGCTAAGAGGAGTCCAATTTAAAGATGAATAGATGAAGACTTAGTGAATGAGTGGTTTGCCCAAGGTCACCGAGTCCATGGCTAGCAGGAGGATTTAGGCTGTGGACCAGGTCAAAGAATTTGCTAGAGGTGGGGCTGAAACTAGAACTCAGATGTTTTGTATCTAAAAATGGTCTGATGTTACCTCTCCTCAAATAAATGGGTTCAGTCTGAGCATAAAGGAATTTCACAGAAGAATCCTTTGCAATATCTAAATAAAAACTCTATTAATGCTTAGATGTTCTTAGCAAGGTTGAATAGGTCTCTCCTAGTTTAACAGTACCTGGTAAAATATATTTCTTATTACACTGTTTAATTGTTACAATTTCTATTTCCATTAGTGGTGGTGCATATTTCAAAGGAGTTTTATTTTTTAAGGTGCATTTCAGGTGCACTGTAAGGTGAGGAAAAACTAGTTTCCTCCAAGGGTGACTGGAACTTTAGAATATGTTCAGTAAGTCATTTATTTCGTATAAGGAAATTTTCAAAATGCTTGATTCCAGCCCGAGAATCAGGAAGAACCAGCATGCATTCACCTCAGATAAGTCAGACCTTAAAACTCTCTTGCCACATATGCCTATGTTTTGACTTCCTAAACATCCTAATCACCCAAAATTACAAGATATGTTATAAAATATGGGAGAAATCTCATTGATATTAGATTTAGGTGTCTTACAATATCTGAGGTCACTGGACAGTCAAAAATCACCAAAAATGCCATTATCAGTTTTTATTTTGTGTTAACTTGATTGGGGTTGTTAGCAGAAGTCTTTTATGTAATTAAGATCCATCATGAGACAACTCATTAATGATATTTCTGCATATTGGGCAAGTATTTCCTGCTGATGTGCTATTTTTAAGTTAAAGGCATTCCCCCCTTCTACTCTTTCTTTCAAGGTGTATTGTTTCAAGCTATTTCCTATAGAGACTCAGAAAATGTAGAAAATATAGAGACAACAGGTAAAAATTAAGGAATGGAAAGCATAAAGTGCCAACTTACTGAAAACCCACCAGAAAAATAATGTATTAAATACTTCTCCAATGCTATCAAACACACTGAGAAAAGAAATGAATTGATGAGGGCTTGGATTAGGTCTGAAAAACTGTCATATTAAGGATGTATTTATACACTTGCAATTTAAACAAATAATAACTCATAATTCCTTCTGTTTAATTCATTATGATTTAATTGGCATTTATTATTGAATAAACTTGTGAATAAAATTGTGTTGAGTGGCAATGTCTTTCACCAGGAATCAGTTCTGAACTTTTTAATTGTCTTTTCTTTTTTCATTTTTTTTCCTTTCTTTGTTTAGCATCTGGATCCAAAATTGTGATTGTCTTTCATCTAGAATAGTAAGTATTATAGTCCTATTTTACCTAGTTGGCTGCCTGTGACTCACTCCACTCGGGTTCACAAGATTCTGATTAATTAGTGGGGCAAGTTTCTACCCTGCATTATTTATCTCACAATCTCCAGCTTCAAGACTTGTATCAACTCTCTGGGCCAAACAATATAACATACAGAAACTTGTAAAGAGTTCTTTTCAAATAAACTCAGCTTCAAAATAACCAACACCCACACCAGTCTGCAACAGTTCATCCTCTGATTCCCAGACACAACATCAAACAGTACAGTTATGATATAACCTAGTGCTAATAATCCAATAGCTTGATTTCCCTAGAGATAAGTAAAAAGTATCTTTGTATGGCTTGGATTTTCCCAGCAATATTTAAGAACCTAGAAAAGGCATTGTGTTGTAGGTTTCTAAAAAAATGTTTCTGTGGGTAAATTTTCTTGGCCAAAAGGATAAATTGTGTTAGTTGCCAAACACTAAGAATCTTCCTTCCCTCTGCCAATTGGCATTGCTTTGGATTTTTCTGTAACAATGCACATCAGCTAGATTTCCTTCCTGATCATAATTCCATCTTGGGGAAAGGGAAGAGAGAATGGCAATGCTTATATCTGCAGACAAAAAAATTACACTCTTGAAGAGACTCAATTTAAAAACATAACTTATAGGAGAAAATTTAGATGACCTTGAGTATGCTGCTGACTTTTTAGATATAACATCATAGTCATGATTCATGAAAAAAATAATAAGCTGGACTGATTAAAATTAAAAACTTATACTCTGCAAAAACAGTGGGAAAATAAGCTACACACTGAGAGAAAATATTTGCAATAGATACATCTGAGAACTCTTATTCAAAATATACAAAGAACTCTTAAAACTCAACAATAAGAAAACAAACAACCCAGTTGAAAATGGCTCAAGTATTTCAACAGACATCTCACCAAAGAAAATACACAGATGGCAAATAAGCATATGAAAAGATGCTCCACATCATATGTAATCAGGGAAATGCAAATGAAAGCAATATGGTTCCACTAATGCTTATTAGAAAGGCCAAAATCTGAACACTGACAATAGCAAATGCTAGTGAGGATGTGGAGCAACAGGAATGTTCATTCATTGTTCATGGGAATAAATATGGTATAGCCACTTTGGAAGACAGTTTTGCAGTTTCTTGTAAAACTAGATATTTCCTACCATACAAGTCAGCAATTATGGCTCCTTGGTATTTACCCAAGACAGTTGAAAACTTATATCTACACAAAATCTTACACACAGATGTCTATAGCAGTTTTATTTATAATTGCCAAAACTTAGAAGCAATTAATATGCCCTTCAATAAATAAATGGATAAATTAACTGAAATACATTTTCTTCTAGACAAAGGAATCCTATTCAATGCTAAAAAGAAATAAGCTATACAGCCATGAAAAGGAAGAAACTGAAATGCATACTACTAAACAAAAGAAGCCAATTTCAAAAGGTTATGTATTGTATGATTCCAACTATGTGACATCCTGGAAAAGGCAAACTATGAAGACAGTCAAAAGATCAGTGGCTTCCAGGGTTTGGGGGTGAAGGGAGCAATGACTAGGCAGAGCACAGAGGATTTTTAGGGCAGCAAAAATGCACATTATGCTATTATAATGATGAGGGCATGTCAATATACACTTGTCTAAACCCTCAAAATGTACAATACCAATATTGAACCCTAAGGGAAGCTACAGACTTCAGGCGATTAGGACGTGTCTGTGTAGGTTCATCAGTTGCAACAAATGTACCAGTCTTGTGAGGGATATTGAGATATTGATTACGAGGGTGGGGGCTATGCATGTTGACGGGGGTGGGGGGGTATGGAGTACATGGAAAATCTCCATACCTTCCTCTCAATTTTGTAGTGAACCTAAAGCCATTCTGAAAAAAAAAAAAATCTTGAAATACATACACATATGCACACATTCAAGTGCATGCACACTTATCCAGTTTAGAGAATCCAGTGGTTGGGAGCAGAATATGTAAAAACCAGAACTCAGTCTACATTTATGATGGTAAGAAATCCATACTAGATAAAATCAGCATGAGTATGCCACTATGTTGGTAAAATCCTATGTAAAACATGATATTCTGTTTTATTTATCTGCCTTAAGAAGTTGCCCCAAAACAGTTTTAAGGGCCCTCATGTAAAGTTTTAAACACGATCTGCTCCACCTGCAAAATGTTGCATGGACTGCTTCTGGGAGCTACAGCTAAGATATTTAAAAGTTATGAGTCAAGGTATCTCTCCTTGGAGGTGATGAAACCTACCATACCATAGTGTGATAAGTTAGGGGTACAGTTGGAAGGTGTCTCCATTAGAAAACAATGGTGGATTCCACCCTGCTGGGACCTCAGCTTGCCTTACAGGGGAGCATCCTTGGTTCCAGTCCTTGGAGAGTCAATCTAGCCTCCCCAGGTCACTTATATGAGGTTACGTAAAGCTTCCTTATTAATGCTTCTCAAATTTCTTTAGTTTTCAAACATGAATAGGGCTAGAGTCACACAATGACTGCTTCTTTAGTTACAAAAATCCCCCTTTTGGTTGAGGAGGCTGCATAATAGTGCAAGCTGGAGATCACACCCTGGTCTACACTAACTCAGCAACTCAAAGACGAAGCAGAAAGAATCGCAGGCCAGACTGTCCTCACTCCCTACAAACCTGCTTCTGGCTCAGCTGGGTGTCCGGTGGACTGACTCATGTAATTACCCCATGGGAATCAGCCCCATGAAGATGGGACTGCCTTTAAATGTCATGGATGAATCCTTACACTCCATTATTTATTTTAATAAAACATGGCTGTGCTTGTTTAGTGTTTGTATTTGTTTTAACAGTAATCAAAACTATATGGACTCTGATTTTCAATGAATGCATATTAATCATACAGAGGGATATAATTAATTGGTCTAGTTGAGGAAGCTTTCAGTTCTCAAACACTGTCCCTCTTGCTCCCTCAAGTCCTCTCACTCTGCTGTTTTTGGCCATGCAGACATTTAAATTATTTTAGCTTATTTTTTTCTCTCACAGCAAGTATCAACAGGGACTTTCATGATCCTCCTATAAAGGGATAACAAAAGTAAACACTGACTATTTTATCATTTGTACTCAATTAAGTTTCCTAATATGAAGTTTTCTTGTGAAGGTCTATCTCGGTTTATCAAATATAAAATGATAAAGCTTATAACTCATTTGCATCCAAACACTGCAGAGGCTTCTTCTAAGGCCGTTGCTGCCTGTGTTCACGACTTACTGTTATGTGGGTAGATGCTTTCACTCTCTGAGGACTTCTTGGCTTAGATATTAAATCATGATCAGATACATGCCCTGAGTGACATTTTTCTCTTCTTAATTCCCACATAAAACTCCCACTAAAGAGATGGAGAAGATTCATGTGTGTGGGAGACTGGCTTGGTATTCACAAAGGTTTTTAACCAACAAGGAGGAGTTGCATTTTGTCTGCTCACGAGGCATCAACGCATATAATAATCTCTCCTCCTGGCATCAACAACCCAATTTCAGTTCAGAAACTAGAATGATTAGTATTGCACGTGCTCCAGAATATAGGCATACAGTCTCTATTAAAAGCATTTGGTTTTTCTAGAATTTAACAGAGCAGCTATTAATGTAAAGCAAGCTCAATATGGCAAAATCCTACGCAGCTTGAAAACTCAGCAGTAGGAGTTGAAATCAGCCTTCCCAGCTGACAAGTGACTCAATACTAAAGTTTAATTGTCTTTGCTGTTTGCCAGTAACTAGAAGCAGGTACTTATCTGCACCTCACCATGCTGGTTCACCAGCATTTTTCAGTTGGGAAAGTAACTATGTGAACTACAGTGGCTATGCTGGATGAAAATAGGTGTATTATCATTGGCATTTTGGGCAAGCCTTTGGCATTTTACTGCTCTGGCTTGGCACACAAAAGCATTGCACTATGTGTGAAGAGATCAGCCAAGATGATGAGATGCTGGCCTCCCTCCAAAATTTCAAGTGGCTTACACCCAGTATCGGCTAGAAAGGCACTTGTTCACACATAGGCTGACATTCTCAGCTTAGAAAAGCCTGGGAACTTACCTTCTTTCAGTCACTCACCCTCTTACACACGTTTACAAATATAAAAGTTGATTTCTATTATAAAATACTGTTTCCAACAGGAGAATAAATCATGAACTAAACTCACAGAATAAAGATTACTGATTTATGTGATTGAATAAGATTCCATGTTTAAATTTTGAGTCATGAAACAGTGGAGGCTTTGAAACCTGAGTACTAATGTATTTTAGTTAAGCTCTCAATTTTTCGGTTATGTCATTAATATTTTAGAACAAATAAAATCCCCAGGCAATTATAAAAAATCACTTCAATCTTTCTGTCTACTGTCTCTCCTCACAAGCCCCCTACCAAACCACTAACAGGTGGAAGAATGACTATATGTTTTAGCCCCTCTATTTTTATCTCTTCCCAAGAACTGACTATGAATAGGAAAATAAACCAGCAATGAATGGGAGGAGCCATGAGATAACTGATCTCCTAAAAAAATCAAGAGCAAGAAGTAGTTCTCTGAAGAAAATAGCTTCCCTATGGTAAATGAAGAGGATGTTTTGCTCCACGCAAGGCTTCTTGATTAGAAGAAACTCTGTTCTATGAAACAATAAGCCTGACAATGCATTAATAGTTAGAATATTGGGGACCACTTCAGGCCATCAGTGGCCTTGGGCAAACCACTTGACCTTTTGAAGCTTCAATTTCTTCACCAGGATTCAGTTTACTTATTTTTAAGTACCCTCATACACCTGAATTCTTTATCATAACCTTTGGACTGCCATTTGTACAATGACTGTGCTATTGCACTTTCCTGGAAGAACTGGGAAATCAAATTGTCTCACCTTATCCTCTTATTTACAAATCCAGTGGTGAAGCCAAGATGGTGTTCATGCTTCCCTGTGCCTTTTTCAGAAGGAGAAATGTACCTTCTTTCCACACTATTGAGTTCTCTTATGGCTTTTAAAATTAGCACAGAATATCTGTAATATCAAAAATACATAGAAATGTATTTGCCACCACCAATAAATGACTGGACAGCACTCTCATTCCCTCCATTCCAGATCTTTGCATCTTTTTATGGCCCTAGACAAATAATATTATGTTTTGACATGGTATTTTTTTGGTATAAGCCACTTTAGTATATAAATATACCATATTAGGATGGTAATTCTTAGTACTTATTTATCCAGAATTGCCTTGATGCTCCTTCTGGTATTCAAGGTTCAGGAAAGGAAAAAGTGCTTCTATACTAAAGGAAAAGAAGAAAAAAATCTCTTTACCTACCCTATCTCAGCCTCAATCACAATTAATGACCATCTAACTACTTTCCAAAGCAGTCTTTTCTTTAACATTACATTTATCACACCACAAAACAATGACCATCTGGATCCTTTGAAATCCTGATAAAGCATTCTTATCTCCTATCACTAAAGTCTTAACACTTTCAGAATAAATCATATTTATAATAAAGAAAGAAAATTTATTGTAAGGAGACAATCATTATAATGGAGTAGGTCTCCCAGCACCAAGAATAAAGTACTAATTGAAATAGATCAGAGGATCTCAGAACTATAATAGCTGTTACTTATTTACACAAATCTTGTGCTTCCCTGGTAGCTCAGAGGGTAAAAAATCTGCGTGCAATGTGGGAGACCTATGTTTAATCCCCGGGTTGGGAAGATTCCCTGGAGAAGGAAATCTCCTTCCAGGGTTCTTGCCTGGAGAATCCCACGCACAGAGGAGCTTGGCCAGTTACAGTTCATGGGGTCACAAAGAGTCATTCACAACTGAATGACTAACTCACACACACACACACACACACACACACACACACACACACACACACAATATGCCTTTAACTCGAGCCGGTTTATTCTGTGGCCAAATAAAAACAAGTTCTAGACAACCCAGGCCGATTCATGGTCAGTGTCCCAGGAGCCCTGGCTTCAGTTCTCCTTTGACTCTCACACCTGCATTGGTCTTGCATTCACCTGACTTGAGGATACTGAATTTATTGTGGAATTTTGACCCCATACACTTACCTCTTGGATATATTTTGTTGTTAACCCTCAATTCTGGACCCAAGTGGGCATAAACTCAATAAATCTTATTCTACCTCAGATGGGTAGACACAAGTGGGCATAAACTCAAGTCTTATTCTACCTCAGATCACAGAGGAAGTGACTTTCCTGATCTAAGTCCAACCCCAGAGCCAATGCAATGGCAGGTCCTTTGTTTTATGCTCTGACAGTACCTTGGTGGTCCTCTTGCAGAGGAATTGGCCCCTGTTCAGCCGCCAGTAGGATATGAGGCCAATCAGCCCACAAAGGCTATGGCTGGGCATTGGGCTAAACGTACATATGGAATCAGTACAACATGACAGACCAAAGAATGTGGTCTGGCTGGGGATTTCTGAACTAGTTCTGTCAATTCACTTAGTGTGCACTTGGCATATTGTTATCAGGAAGAGAAAAGAAAAGGAGAGGAAATAAAAGTGATTCCAAATATAAACAGATTCATATCCACTCCTTTATTAAATATTTACCAATCCAGAAATCATTTTATATTAGTGGTTCTTTTGTTACATGTTGGAATCACCTGTAAAGCTTTAAAAAACAAACAAACACACTTATTCCTGGTTCCCTCCCGCAGATTCTTATTTAATTTGTTTAGGGAAGAGCCAAGATATAGGAATATTTAAATATCCAAATTTAGAATTCAGTACTTCTTGAAATTAGTGTATAAAAATCACCTGGCAATTGTGTATATTTTGTTCACACTTGCAATTCCTAGTGTCAAAATAGCAACTGAATCTACAAATCCTGATTCTGGAGATGAGCAGTGGGAGCACGGAGAGATTAAATAACGCATATAAAGTCATAGAGTCAACAGGTGGCAGAGTGGGGATTCACACTCTGGTGTCTTAGCTTTGGTTCTTCTATCACAGAACAGGCCTCCAGTTTAAAAGAAGATCTTTTCTTCTGAATTCCATTATGTTCACCATGGCAAGTCTAGTTCTTGCCTCTACTGGGTGTGGCTAAAATTAGTTTAAAAAATGAAATGAGAACTTGAGCGTGGAGACCTAGGTCTAGGACAGAAAAAGCAGTGTCCTTGTGTACACATAAACTGTTTCATTCTTTCAGTGATGTTGAGTGCTAAGTGTGATTGATCCCCTGAAACTTAGCAAGGTTCTCCAGGGGTCCAAATCACAAAACCAGTGCCTCACTTTGAGAACTCAAATTCAAGTGCTCAGATTCTACTTCTGGTAATTTTTAACTCTACACTTACCTCTTTAAGTTATAAAGCTTTCTTCTCTTTAATTCTTGATGATTTTGAATTACTTAAACTAAGTAAGCAAAGATATTACATCTTTTCATTCATCTCTCAGTATATATTTATTCTGTGCCTATTACCATCATGAGTTCTCGGGACAGAGAAAATCCCTAGCCCTGAAAAGCCCAAGGCCTCAGCTGAAGGACAGATATAAAAACAAACAACAACCAAGGAGATGGTGGCCCCATCAAGCTGTATCTGAGACCCATACAACAAAAGCAAAAATTCTTCTTGAGGATCTGGGAAGGTTTTTCAGAAGATCCCACACAGAGCATGTTCAATGATGTCTTCATGACAACATGTTGGGAGCCTCATGGGGCTGCCTTCTTTTTCATGGCCCCCTCTAACCTGTGTTCTGCTCATATAGTTTAGAGTCCTCCAGTTTTCTCACTCTTCAGTGCCTTTGTTCATCCTGGATGCCCTTCAATTTCTTTTCTTCCTGAATCAGATCTGTACCTCTATTACTGGTTGTGCAAGCCTCATCTTTTAATGAAGCCTCTTCTGACCACCACCCAATCACCAGCACTCCTTCCAGAACTGTATCCCATCTCAAACTTATATCCATAAAATACTTATGTTATTTTTCCTGAATTGCTACATCTTGGTCTCCCTCTAGCAGACTAGAAACCATGTCTTCAGAGACCATATCTATATCATCTGTTAGTCTCTGTGTATAGATTTTGATGATCCCATAGTGTGCTTTTCGAGGTGATCATCTTCAGTGGTTCATTTGTTCACCAGTTTCCAATACTTGTGTGGATCAGTTGTACTTAACCGAAGAGTACACCATAACAATGGTGAAGAACCTGTGTCTGTGATTAACCACAGAGCTGCAAGAGCAAACGAAACATTTATAGGCAGCAAGAACAGAAGTGAACACAGAGTGACAGAGAAATAAATTGTAATAACTCCTGGCATTTGTACACCCCTTTTCTTACCCAAATTCTTTCACATACCTTACCAGAAATGCTGAAGAAGCTGACGTTGAACGGTTCTATGAAGACCTACAAGACCTTCTAGAACTAACACCCAAAAAAGTTGCCCTCTTCATTATAAGGCGCTGGAATGCAAAAGTGGGAAGTCAAGAGCTACCTGGAGTAACAGGTAAATTTGGCATTGGAGTACAAAACTAAGCAGGTCAAAGGCTAACACAGTGTTGCCAAGAGAACGCACTGATCGTAGCAAACACCCACTTCCAACAACACAAGAGAAGACTCTACACATGGACATCACCAGATAGTCAATACTGAAATCAGATTGATTATATTCTTTGCAGCCAAAGATGGAGAAGCTCTATACAGTCAGCAAAAACAAGTCTGGGAGCTGACTGTGGCTCAGATCACGAACTCTGTATTGCCAAATTCAGACTTAAATTGAAGAAAGTAGGGAAAACCACTAGACTATTGAGGTATGACCTAAATCAAATCCCTTATGATTAATCAAAGGAATAACAAATAGATTCATGGGATTAGATCTGATAGACAGAGTGCCTGAAGAACTATGGACAGAGGTTCATGATATTGTACAAGAGACAGGGATCAAGACCATCCGCAAGAAAAAGAAAGGCAAAAAGGCAAAATGGTTGTCTGACAAGGCATTACAAATAGCTGGGAAAAGAAGAGAAGCTAAAGGCAAAGGGAAAAAGGAAAGATATACCCATTTGAATGCAGAGTTCCAAAGAATAGAAAGGAGAGATAAGAAAGCCTTCCTCAGTGATCAATGCAAAGAAATAGAGGGGAAAAATAGAATGGAAAAGACTAGAGGTCTCTCCAAGAAAATTAGAGATACCAGAGAAACATTTCATGCAAACATGAGCACAATAAAGGACAGAAATGGTATGGACCTAACAGGAGCAGAAGATATTCAGAAGAGGTGGCAAGAATACACAGAAAAGCTATGCAAAAAAGATCTTCATGACCCAGATAACCACAATGATGTGATCACTCACCCAGAGTCACACATCCTGGAATGTGAAGTCAAGTGGGCCTTAGGAAGCACCACTATGAAAAAACTAGTGGAGGTGATGGAATTCCAGTTGAGCTATTACAAATCCTAAAAGATGATGCTGTGAAAGTGCTGCACTCAATATGCCAACAAATCTGGAAAACTCAGCAGTGGCCACAGGACTGGAAAAGGTCAATTTCATTCCAATCCCAAAGAAAGGCAATGCCAAAGAACGCTCAAACCACCACACAATTGCACTCATCTCACACGCTAGCAAAGCAATGCTCAAAATTATCCAAGCCAGGCTTCAACAGTACGTGAACCGTGAACTTCCAGATATTCAAGCTGGAGTTAGAAAAGGCTGAGGAACAAGAGATCAAATTGCCAACATCTGCTGGATCATCAAAAAAGCAAGACAGTTCCAGAAAAACATCTACTTTTGCTTTATTGACTACGCTGAAGCCTTTGACTGTGTGGATCACAACAGACTGTGGAAAATTCTTAAAGAGATTGGAATGCCAGACCACCTGGCCTGCCTCCTGAGAAATCTGTATGCAGGTCAAGAAGCAACAGTTAGAATTGTACATGGAAAAGCATGCTGGTTCCAAATGGAGAAAGGAGTACGTCAAGGCTATATATTGTCACCCTGTTTATTTAACATATGCAGAGTATATCATGCGAAATGTCAGGGTGGATGAAGCACCAGTTGGAATCAAGTTTGCTGGGAGAAATATCTGTAACCTCAGATATGCAGATGGCACCACCCTTATGGCAGAAAGCAAAGAAGAACTAAAGAGCCTCTTGTTGAAAGTGAAAGAAGAGAGTGAAAAAGTTGGCTTAAAGCTCAACATTCAGCAAACTAAGATCATGGCATCTGGTCCCATCACTTCATGGCAAATAGATGAGGAAATAATGGAAACAGTGACAGACTTTATTTTGGGGGGCTCCAAAATCACTGCAGATGGTGACTGCAGCCAGGAAATTAAAAGACACTTGCTCCTTGGAAGAAAAGCTATGACCAACATAGATAGCATATTAAAAAGCAGAGACAATACTTTGCCAACAAAGGTCTGTCTAGTCAAAGCTGTGATTTTTCCAGTAGTCATGTATGGATGTGAGAGTTGGACTATAAAGAAAACTGAGCACCAAAAAGTGGATGCTTTTGAACTGTAATGTTGGAGAAGACTCTTGAGAATCCCTTGGACTGCAAGGAAATCCAGCCAGTCCATCTTAAAAGAGATCAGTCTGAATATTCATTGTAACGACTGATGCTGAAGCTGAAACTGCAATATTTTGGCCACCTGATGGGAAGAACTGACTTGTTGGGAAGTACCCTGATGCTGGGAAAGATTGAAGGCAGGAGAAGGGGACGACAGAGGATGAAATGGTTGGATGGCATCACCGAAGCAGTGGACATGACTTTGAGTAGGCTCCAAGAGTTGGTGAAGTTGGACAGGGAAGCCGGTAGTGCTGCAGTCCATGGGGTCGCAAAGAGTCAGACATGAGTGAGTAACTGAGCTGAACTGAACCTTCTTTTATCTTAATAATAATGACATTAAGTACGGAGGACACTTCCTTACAGTTTAGGGGAGGTGAAACTCAGACATAGGAAGACCGATTGACTTATCTATGATCTATTTATGACTAAATAGGGACTCAAATTGGATCTCTTAATGTTATATCTATGGCCTTATAATATGACGTGAATGATGGTCTGATGGATTTGTGCATTTTTGACACATCGTTCATTTAATAGTCATGACGTATGAAAGATACAATACTGATTCTGGTCCTTAAGAACAAATGAATGAAAGTTACGACCCTCAAGAAAGTATAAATACAACAAGTAACTACACAATTATATCTCAGTGTGATAAGTGTTAAAGTCACGGACTGAATGTTTGTACTGCCCTTCCACCACCAAAAATTCACATGCTGAAACATAATTTCCAGTGTCATGGTATTTGGAGGTGGGACCTTTGGGAGAGAACTAGGTCGTAAAGGTGGAACTTTCAAGAATGGGATTAGTGTCCTTATAAAAAAGAACCAGAGGACTCCCTTTCTTCCTCAGCCATGTGAAAATACAGCAAGAAAATAACCAACTATCAACAGCAAGAGGGCTCTCACCAGACATCACATCAGCTGGCACCTCAATCTTGTACTGTGAGGAATATATTTCTGTTATTTATAAGTCACAGTCTATGGTATTGATATTATATCAGCCAGAATGGACTAAGATAGCTACATAAAGGCATATTTAAAGTGTCATAGGGACTCACTGGAGTCAGGGAGTGAGTTAAGCAAGGAGACAGGATTAGGGGTGATGAAAGAGGGAACTTGGTCAGCAAAGGCTCCCCTGGGGAAACAATGCTTGAAGAACATGTTCTGATTTGCCTTAACACAAAGGCAGAGAGTAGTATAGGTGGATGACACAATCTTTCTGCAAGTGACTGCCATTGCTCCTAAAATTGCTACTTCCCCCAAAGATTAGCTCTCATATCCATATCCTTCTTCACTGGAAGACTCCATTCTTCCTGCTGTTTGGAGCGTTGTCAGCAGTCAGCTTTTAACTGTGAGCTTCTTCAAGGCCTGTCTCAGCTGCTGAGCCCTCTCATCCATGGTCATGCCCTTCTCCATGCACAGCCACATCCAATACTGGATCATTTCAAGAATACAAAGTCCTGACCATTATGGCCCAATTCAAGATACCTATGAACGACCATTTTAGCTCCAAGGATCCTTATGATGCTGACTGAGGCTGTAGTTATGCTTGCATTTCAGCTCAACTTTTCCTTTTGCCCAATCCTACTTCATTCCCCTCCCTTCTATAGGTGTCTATGAACTCTCTTTAATAAATAAAGCAAGTTCCAATCTCCAGCTCAGGGTCTGCTTGCTGTGAAACCTCACCCTGTGACAGTTGGTACCAGGAGTGCTCTAAAGATGTAAGACGGAAGATAGGGTTCTGGTGCTGAAACTTTAGCTGCCAATGAGAACTTCCTCCCTGATGGCAGGGGGAGAACAGACAGCCCTGGTGCTAGGTGAAGGGCCAAGTATTCACATTGTCACTGGTGAACTGAGATGGTATAAAAGTGCAGGAGATGTACTAGCCAGTACTATATGTTGCATTTGACCAAAAGAGGTAATAGAAACTATAAAAACAATGGGATTGACTGTTACTTTCTAAACTCCTTGTCTGGAAGAAAGATAACAAACGTTGTTAGAAATTAACAGGTGATAAAAAGCAATTGTGAAAGTAGAAAGCCTTCTTGGTAGCATATAAAAAGGATCTCTTTCTCTGCTGCAGGAAGGCATAGAAATCAAAGGACCAGGACTAGAATATAATCATCAAAGGAGCCAAACTCTGAATCAAGACTAAACTCCTAATCAAGATAGATCTTCTATGTTAAGATTAGGGCCCTCGCTAAGAAAAATAGGATCCTGGCACACTGATTAGGTATCTAAATGGAGGCCCACAAAAATCCAAAATCCTTAGATTCCCCCAAACCCTATATGGCAGCAGAAGTGCCTGTTGCGCACCTATCATCAAAACTCACATCCCTCTCCTCTTGCAAGAGGAAATGCAGAGGCCTTCTCTCTGCAGAACAATGTATATACTCCCTCAGGACACACTCCTACCTCACATGATAGCCACTGGACTGATAGCTAAGATTTTTTTTTTAATTACCACTTTTATTTGTTTTTTGAATGAAGTATTTTTTATTTGCAGACTTCCCAGATGGCACTAATGGTAAATAATCCCCCTGCAAGGCAGGAGACACAAGAAACATAGGTTCGATCCCTGAGTCAGGAAGATCCCCTGGACGAGGAAATGGCAACACACTCTAGTATTCTAGGCTGAAAAAATTCCATGACAGAGGAGCCGGGTGGGTGATAGTCCATGGGTCATGAAGAGTCGGACACAAATGAGCATGTGGGCACACACATATTTGATTTACAATATCACATTATTTTCAGCTGTACAGAAGAATGATTCAGCATTTTCACATTCTACTCCATGGAAAGCTGTTAAAAGATAATGGCTATAATTCTCTGTGATGTATAATATATCCCTGATACCTATCAATTTTATACATAGTAGTTTGTATCTGTCAATCCCACACCTTTAACTTCCGCCTCTTCCTTTCCCTCTCCCCACTGATAACCACTAATTTGTTTTCTATGTCTGTGAGTCTGTTTCTGTTTTGCTATATATATTCATTCATATTATCGTTAGGTTCCACATACAAAAAATTTTATCATTATCTTTCTCTGACTTATTTCATGAAACATGATAATCTCTAGGTCTATCCATGTTACGATAAATAGCATAACTTCATTATTTTTTGTGACATTCCACTCTCAAGAGGCAGGTCCGGTGGTCTGGTATTCATATCTCTTTCAGAATTTTCCACAGTTTATTGTGATCCACACAGTCCAAGGCTTTGGCATAGTCAATTAAGCAAAAGTAGATGTTTTTCTGGAACTCTCTTGCTTTTTTGATGATCCAGCAGATGTTGGCAATTTGATCTCTGGTTCCTCTGCCTTTTCTAAAGCCAGCATGAACATTTGGAAGTTCACAGTTCATGTGTTGCTGAAGCCTGGCTTGGAGAATTTTGAGCATTACTTTACTAGCGTGTGAGATGAGTGCAATTGTGTGGTAGTTTGAGCACTCTTTGGCATTGCCTTTCTTTGGGATTGGAATGAAAACTGACCTTTCCCAGTCCTGTGACCACTGCTGAGTTTCCCAAATTTGCTGACATGTAGAGTGCAGCACTTTCACAGCATCATCTTTTAGAATTTGAAATAGCTCAACCGGAATTCCATCGCCTCCACTAGCTTTGTTCATAGTGATGCTTCCTAAGGCCCACCTGACTTCACATTCCAGGATGTCCGGCTCTAGGTGACTGGGAGTGATCACAACTTCATGATTATTTGGGTCGTGAAGATCTTTTTTGTACAGTTCTTCTGTGTATTCTTGCCACCTCTTCTTAATATCTTCTGCTTCTATTAGGTCGATACCATTTCTGTCCTTTATTGAGCCTATATTTGCATGAAATGTTCCCTTGGTATCTCTAATTTTCTTGAAGAGATCTCTAGTCTTTCCCATTCTATTGTTTTCCTCTATTTCTTTGCACTGATCACTGCGGAAGGCTTTCTTATCTCTCTCCTTGATATTCTTTGGAACTCTGCATTCAAATAGGTATATCTTTCCTTTTCTCCTTTGCTTTTCTCTTCTCTTCTTTTCTCAGCTATTTGTAAGGCCTCCTCATGCAGCCATTTTGCTTTTTTGCATTTCTTTTCCATGGGGATGGTCTTGCTCTCTGTCTCCTGTACAATGTCATGAACCTCCGTCCATAGTTCCTCACTCTGTCTACCAGATCTAGTCCCTTAATCTATTTCTCACTTCCACTGTATAGTCATAAGTGGAATAAGTGTATAAGTCATTTCATTTAGGTCATACCTGAATGGTCTATTGGTTTTCCCCACTTTCTTCAGTTTAAGTATGAATTTGGCAATAAGGAGTTCATGATCTGAGCCACAGTCCACTCCCAGGCTTGTTTTTGCTGACTGTATAGAGCTTCTCCATCTTTGGCTGCAAAGGATATAATCAATCTGATTTCGGTGTTGACCATCTATATACAGGCCAGGAAGCAACAGTTAGAACTGGACATGGAACAGCAGACTGATTCCAAATAGGAAAAAGAGTATGTCAAGGCTGTATATTGTCACCCTGCTTACTTAATTTATATGCAGAGCACATCATGAGAAATGCTGGGCTGGAAGAAGCACAAGCTGGAATCAGGATTGCTGGGAGAAATATCAGTTACCTCAGATATGCAGATACCACCACCCTTATGACAGAAAGTGAAGAAGAACTAAAGAGCCTTTTGATGAAAGTGAAAGAGGAGAGTGAAAAAGTTGGCTTAAAGCTTAACATTCAGAAAACTAAGATCATGGCATCCAGTCCCATCAATTCATGGCAGATAGATGGGGAAACAGTGGAAACAGTGGCTGACTTTATTTTTCTGGGCTCCAAAATCACTGCAGATGGCGATTGTGGCCATGAAATTAAAAAACACTTACTCCTTGGAAGGAAAGTCATGACCAACCTAGAAAGCATGCTAAAAAACGGAGACATTACTTTGCCAACAAAGGTCCATCTAGTCAAGGCTATCGTTTTTCCAGTAGTCATGTATGGATGTGAGAGTTGGACTATAAATAAAGCTGAGTACCAAAGAACTGATGCTTTTGAACTGTGGTGTTGGAGAAGACTCTTGAGAGTCCCTTGGACTGCAAGGATATTCAACCAGTCCATCCTAAAGGAGATCAGTCCTGGGTGTTCATTGGAAGGACTGATGTTGAAGCTGAAACTCCAATACTTGGGCCACCTGATGTGGAGAGCTGACTCATTGGAAAAGACCCTGATGCTGGGAAAGATTGAAGGCAGGAGGAGAAGGGGATGACAGAGGATGAGATGGTTGGATGGCATCACCGACACAATGGACATGGGCTTGGGTGAACTCTAGGAGTTGGTGATGGACTGGGAGGCCTGGTGTACTGCAGTTCATGGGGTCGCAAAGAGTCGGACACGACTGAGCGACTGAACTGAACTGAACATTCCACTCTATAGCTATAACATATCATCTTTAAAAGATTGCTATTCGGTCACTACATCTTATCCGATCCTTTGCAACCCCATGGACTGCAGCATGACAGGCTTCCCTGTCCTTCACTATGTCCTGAAGTTTGCTCAGACTTGTACCCATTGAGTTGGTGATGCCATCCAACCATCTCATCCTCTGTGACCCCTTCTTCTCCTGCCCTTCATCTTTCCCAGGATCAGGTCTTTTCCCACGAGTTTGCTTTTACCATCAGGTGGCCAAAATAGGTTAAGTTGCACCATAACCAATAAAGGGACATAACAAGCCAGATGAGGGAAAGAGAGAATACTTTCTCAGTATACAGGACTCCAAGGGATAGTGCAGTCTCAACCCTCTGTACCTGGCCATATACTTTGTGTAGAGAGGGAAGTGGCCCAAGGTTGGATTGCATATATGACCTCATGGGCAGTAGCCATTGGCTTGGCTATTAAGGTTTGGAAAAGAAAACAGATGAAGATCAGAGACAAGGAAATCTAGGGTAGAAGTATGTGAATGAATATGAGAGTGGAAAGTGTGCATAAATTATAAAAATCTTTTATCATATGAACACACCCACCAATAGCATCCAACACAGAGAAAATACTAAAGAACTATGTAGCAAAAATGATTCAGCCTGTTGACATCAGCCAGCCTTTATCATTGTCAATCCCAAAGCTAAAAAAATGGGTGTATACACAGAGTAAGCTGATGTGGTAAAAATGAAGCCTATACACACGCCCAAGAGCATGGATTTCCTGTTACCAAGGCTAATTTAGCTATTGGTGCTACTGAATATCCAACCTTCCAGAAACAGAGACCAATACTGACTCCCTATTGTTGCATCATCCCTTGAGAAAACCAACGTGTTACTTGTTTGCCTTTCTTGCTGGCAGGGGCTTAGCCAATATGACTATCCAAAGGTTTATGGAGTCTGGTCCACTGGTATGGGATTTCATATATCATTGCTTCAGAGAAACCCATGACAGAGAAAACAGATGTGAAAGTTGACCCATAATCACAGTATCCTCTGGGCATATCATACATCTCACTACCCAGAAGCTAGTGGCCTGATAGAGCCCTGGAATCTCTCTCTGAAGGCACAGCTGAAGTTTCAGCTCAATGATTTACCAGGGTGGAGTGTCATCCGATAAGACTAGCATACACTTTGAATCAAAGGCCTTCATAGGGTACTATAACCCCAAAAGAAAAATACATGGTTATAAGAACAGAGGAAAAGGAGGCGGGGTGGGAAGTAGTTCAACCTCTCTTTCCCAGTGACCTGCTTGAATACAGTGTTCATCCTTTCTCTGCAGCTCTGCATTCTGTGGGCCTATAGAGCCTGATTCTTAAAAAGAGAACATTTTTTTTTTTTAACTAATGGATACCGTAACAATCCCTTTGTATTGTGAGCTATGACCACAGCCTGGGAATTCAGGCTTCTGGTGGCAAGGAACCAGTTGGCAAGAGGAGGAGTCAATGTTTTGGCAGGGCAACTGGCCCGTCATCAGGTAGTAGGGCTGCCATTTCACAATGGGGCATAAAGGAATAAGTCTGGCACCTAGGTGATCTATTTGGGCATCTCTTGGTCCTTTCTTCCCAATTATAATGACAAATGGACAAGCACAGCAATCCCGGTTTGAGAAGAGCATGGAGACTGAGACAGAATACTCAGGGTTGAGGATATCGGCTATGCCATCAGGTAAGCACATGAGACAGACAAAGATGGAAGATGAGAGAGAGGAAAAATCTAGAATCAATATTGGAGGAGGGAGGCAATGAGTATAAGTTGTGACCCTGAGACCAAGCATTGGGCTGTAGTTTGGCCCACTAACTTCCTGAATTTAGTTTACCCTGAGTTTAGAAGAATCCTAAAGAGCTGCTCCTTAAGTGTAGATTGAGAAGTAATCTGAATGGAGCAAAGAGTAGGCACCACCCAGATCCATACACATCCTCCTTCAATAAGAGATTCTTGTCCCAGCTATTAGGAATACTGCCAGCAGACAGTCATCAGCTTTCAACCAACCCCTTCAGCCTTTCCTTAGCTGCAAAGAGAGCTCTCATTCAAGGTTATTCCCATTCTAGGTTGCCCACATGTGATGACTGACTGACACTGGAATACAAAAGCCTGGCAATCTCAGTCTAATTGAAGACAAATCTGAAGGGCATAGATCCCCATGGAGTTGATCAAGGCTATTTTTGTGTCTGTGTCTCATCTCAATATCTTCTTCTTCCCAATCCTATTCCCCTTCCCAGCCTTCCTGGAATCTTGGTTCCCAGGATGCTCCATAATAAACATTCCATACTCTAAACTCCATCTCAGAGTTTCTCAGTGTACCCTAGTCTGCAACAGATGAGAATGACTGTAGAGAGAAATAAAAAATTCTGAGTCATTTGCCTATTGGAGAAAGCAAATACTTTTTATTTCTGAAAGCAATATGGCAGTAGGGTGTTAAGGAGCCAAGAGTAGCTTTTTAATGGAAGCTTGGGCAGCTTTATCTTCCTCTCCACTAGAAGTACTGTCAAGATATAAGGGATGGGAAATACTACGTGGGTAGTGGGAAAGAATTGGCCATGTGACCAACCCTGTACATTGTGCAGATGATTGGTTGTCATGAAGAAAGATACCTGATAATGGTTTCTGGATTTCTGCTCACCAACACTTTGTGTAAGGCTTTTACTAGAGATGGAAAAGAGACCCATGGAGACTACCCTGGGTCAACTCCAGAGCAAGCCCTGTCATTTAGATAGAAAAGACATAGGCATGTCCTTTCCTATGCTGACAGCTCTCAGAGGCAGCACTTGACCCCAAAGACCCCAGAGATTCACAGGATCATGAACAAGGAAGCACAAGAATGAGTGTAGCCATCAGTGCCTTAATAGAGATTGTAACTCGCCAACTTTCCAGCTCAAATGACTATAATCTTGGCAGACAAGTAGAATTCTGAGGACAGACGGAAACCTTCAAATGTTTATGTAATTTTCTACAGGGGAAGAGTTTGCTGATTCTAGGAAGGGCGGTCCTCCCAAGGCTAGCTAGCCAACTCCGGTGATTACTCTGAGCCTTAATGCTTTGGAAGTTCACCTTTAAAATTTCTTGTCTGAGATTTAATGTACAATGGGCAATTCACTCATTTCCTCCCAGAGGATCTAGCACATGTGACTGTCTCCTGAGAAAGGCAATTATCACCTCAAGGTGGTCTTCCTGAAATGCTTCTCAAATACTGATTTAGAGGACGTCAGCCCTCGTGACTATCTCAGAAGGCTAATCACAAGATTGGGAAACAAGCATCCTGAGGAATTTTCACAATATTCTTCTCAGTGAAGCAGACACAACTTCAAAACCCAGAAAATGTTTTCCCAAATTCTCTGATTTTCATTTATTTCCAGGATACCAGAATTTCTATCATTTTGCTATTATCATCTGTAAACTCATTTCCTTGAGGCCTGAAATCATGTTTACTTTCTATTATAAATGCACAAAGCCATCCATACTCAATACTTCATGGCTGAGATGGTAAAGAATCTGCCTGCAATGCAAGAGACCCAGGTTCAATCCCTGGGTCAGGAAGATCCCCTGGAGAAAGGAATGGCAACCCACTCCCATATTCTTGCCGGGAGAATTCTAAGGACAGAGGATCCTGTGGGCTACAGTCCATGGGGTTGCAAAGAGTCAAACAAAACTAAGCAGCTAACATATACACACATCCATACTCAGGTGGCTCCTAGAAAACGCATATCCTTGATTTGTGGATGGGATCTTTGAAAGCTATATTTATACTGAAAAGGAACACTGAAATGGTGGGTGAAGGACTGAGAGAATATGGCTCCAGTTTTTTTTCTCTGCAGGCAGTGATTCTACTGCTGTGTATCTCCTTTCTGTAGGGTTCTGTCCAGTGCTGCCTCCTCCATAACGTACTCCTCATCATGCCAACCTGATTAAACCTTGTGTGTGTCTGTGACTCAGGATTCTTATTCTTTTATCACAGCATTTACTATAGAATTCCTGTTCATGGCTCTCAACCCACTTCCTCAAGGACAAGGACCATGTATTCTATATCTGAGGCTTCATTAGAGTGCCTTGCATATATTAAGTATTGCTTATGTACTGTTGAAATAAATCCAAATGATGGGATTGTGCTATAGGAATGGTTCTTCCAAAACATAGAAGAGTGCAGAATCGGAGGGCATATTCCCCCTTGTTTTTGATAAAGACTTAAGCCAGCTCTCAGGATTTCTACATAATTACTTGATGTTGGCAATTGGCCTTTAATTTTCCATCTCAAAATTGAATGCTTATTTTTCTCCTACTTTTCAGTAGAAATAATATAAAAAATCACAATGGTAATGTTTGTGAGATGTTCTAAGGTCTTTTTAAAAAGTCTTCAGATATTGTTTCTCTACTGGAATGGAATAAAAGTCAGTTTTTCTGGAAGGACGTTCACATCCATAAAAGCAAATGGAAAGGTGAAATCATGAGGGAGTTTATATATTGGCAATAAATCAAATAAGGCTGACCCACACATGTTAGGGAAATATCAAAAGCCAAGAGATTAGCTAGAGCAGCTTGCTGCATACCTATGTAGGTGGGCACACCAGTATCAAGGGGTATGCTGGCGGAGAGCAGGAAGGCAGTTTGAATGTCATGTTATAGAACAAAGGGAAGCACTCAAGTTGAGAAATATAATAATCGTGGAAAAAACTGCACAAGGTGAGCCAAGAGCAGTTCTGAGGAACCTGAGCTGTAGGTGAAAGCATCCAGGGTGGGAAAACAAGAAAAACAAATCTCAGAGAGGAGGAAGAGGCAGAGAGAAGCTTAGGTAAATATTAGTCAAGTCAGGAGAATGAGCTCTGCCTGGGAATAAGGGCTGCTGTTCATCTACCCACGGGCTGAGTTCACCCCAAAGAGGATATAATATGGAAACCTGCCTTCATGCAAGTCAGCTGCCCCCACCCACTACAAACAATGCTAAGTCCTACTGAGGGGCAAAGAAATATTTTTCAGCTTTTGATGGGAAAAAGAATGGTTATTTTTATGAATATCAAAATTTATAGTGTGAAGATGTAGAGATGGAAAAAAATATGCCTCAACTTGAATTTGACTCATAGCTAATGATATGAAAGGCAAAAAAAAACAAGTGATGGTGACATTTCCTGCAAGACGTCATCATTTAATTGTTCCATAGTTTTCACCTGATGGTACGAATTCTTTCTTTCCCACTTGGTCTTGTTGCAATTCATACTTCCTCTTATCAATCTTGCTGCCACAATTGCAAAGGCTCAGAAAACAGGGGCTCTCATAATTTCTCCAAATCCCATCTCATTGCTCTTTTTTTGGGCATCAGAGGTAACTGACCCAGAAGAAGGCAGCTAAGGACAGGGAAGAGATGCAGTGTTTGAACCTCAAAGACTCAAACAAAATTCTTCCCATTTAAAATTGCTGAGATCTAGAAAGAAGTAATAATTTTCCATTGCACCAAGTTCATGGTAATAAATTGGCGATTATAGAGAGGGACAAAATTAATGACTTTCAATTCCAGGTTCTACATTCTCCTTAGTCAACCGCTGGGCTTGACCTAAAAGGAATCTTTCTCATGGAAATGAAAGCATGCTGAGACACGTCAGAGAGTATTTGGTGTCCACTAAACTAAACCCATTAATGATACGTTAGTGTTACAGGTTCAAGGCCACTAAGAAAGATAGGTTTTCTTTCCAAAACAGTAGCGTCACTGTGCCTTTCTATTCTTGTCCAGATTTTTGTTCCACTGTTATCTGGAACAAGGATTATAGAAAGCAAGGTGTTTCACAAACTTATAATGATATTTTGTTTGCTATTCCTGGGCCAGGAATTTACCAATTAAGTGCTTAAACTGATTGTTATAAAGTTTAAGAAAACAAAAAGCTGAAGACAAAGAATGACAAAGTCTGAACTCTGAGATTTGCTATTTAACGTTCTGCACGGTATATAAAAGTGATTTCACTTCCTCTTCCCAGTTCTGGCATCCAGCTGGCCCTGTGTTAAGAATCTTAAGCATGTTAACCACACCACACATCAAAGAAATAATTATTCAGTATTTCAGGACTCCATCCCACTGACTCAGCAAGCTAATTACCATGTCCCATCTCACTCCCCAGCTACTACTGTGTTGAAGGCAAAGGGATTAAAGAGCAAAGCATCCTAAAAGTTGACCACCAACGAATTCACTCTCTGGAAATATTCCACATAAAAATCTGTCAAATGTCACAAGCTTTCTGATCCAATTACCGCAGATAATAACTTCAGCAGTTTTTTTTTTTAATGATACTTTTTAGTTTTCCAAAATATCTCATGAGAGTGACTCATTCCATAGATTTTTCAAAGATGCATTTCAGTTTTTTGACTCCTTGAAAATAGAATGGCATTCTCTCTTCAGTCATATCCTTCTATTCTTTACTAAGAAAGCTGAATTATTGCTCAAGTCTTTGGATTGAGGTTTCACCAGCAATTAACGACAAGATGAACAGGGAAGCCTGGTATGCAGCAGTCCATGGGGTTGCAAAGAATCAGACACGACTGACTGACAACTGAACTGAACTGAAGGGCCTCGCCGGTGGCTCAGTGGTAAGGAATCTGCCTGCCAACGCAGGAGATGCAGATTGGATCCCTTGGTCAGGAAGATCCCTGGGAGGAGGAAATGGCAATTCACTCCAGTATTCTTTCCTTGAAAATCTCATGGACAGAGGAGCCCAACAGACTACATTTCACAAATTGCGAGAGTCGGACACAACTTAGAAAGTAAATAGCAACAACAATAACAACAAAAGAAATCCTTCCACTTAAACCTAAAGCCCGATTCAGATTGGAAACCACAACTGCACTGAAAGCAATAATCGTTAGCACATAAAAGCTTAGTTTTAATTAATGGGTCAATTTAAAGGAGAGTAATTAATTTTTTTTTTAATTTTTATTTTTTTTTATTAGTTGGAGGCCAATCACTTGAGAGTAATTAATTAAACTATCATAAGTAGAAGAAAAGGAAAGGATTACTTGGGGTATTGATTTCATCTTAGACCTTACTCTATAGCAAAAGGGTAGAAAACCAATAGCCAAGGGGAAAACAGAATCATTGTATCTTCAAAACCAATTCTCATTGGCTGAAGCAATCGGCATTACAAGAGATATATGTTTGGCTTACCAATGTATTAATATTTTAGCTCCTAAATAGTAAATGCTTTACATCTTTTGAAAGTCTGTATATCATTCTAGACCATCTCTTTGTCAGGATACCAGTTATATTTATGTTGTAAGTGGTAATACTTCCAAGTATCTATATATTATATATATATATAAATTTCAAATAAACATATATGCACACTATATATATAAATATAAAATATACACATATAACATATATAATACATTAACATATATTTATAATATGTAAATATATATAAATCTAAAAACACTAAAAGGACTATTATTATCCTACTGAATCAAGTATTAGTGAATTATACATGTAAATATGAATGGTCCATTTATTCATTCAACAAATTATTTACAGACTATCAGATTTTGAACTTATCCTCAGCGATAGCTTATACATCTACCAAAAGCGAAATACTTGCAGGTCACAAGGTTGAAGTTAGCACATTCTTTTAGTCTTCTGAGATTGAATTTAAAGCAAGTTAATTGCTTTTGAAATGTGATATCTCTGAATAAGATTTGGTTTGGTTTGTTCTGTGGACCAATGGTTAGGAAATTCCTAAATTGAACATTTGGGGTGAACATTGTACAGAATATCATCAGAAGGAAGCTAATGGATTGTAACTCCATTTCCCCAGGAAAGTAGTAAAGGGTGCTAAAAATAACTATAACCCTTATACCAAGCAAAAATATTCTCCTGGAAGAGACTCAAAAAGTTGTTCCAATTGGGTCATTAAGAAAATACTTAGGTCAAAAGTTGCCATTGAAACTGTTCTTTAGAAGAGTTGTGCTGTCAAGTAGGAAGAAATGGACCATGTAATGTTTGGTGCTTTGGGACTTAAAAATAGGAAACTAAAGTACCAAGAGAGTGTTGCAGGGGAAGAATTCTCTAATACGTTTGAACTAGATGACCTGCTACGTCTTCACCTTCTCTCATCTCTGTGATTCACCTCTACTGCAATTAAAAACACAATCAACATAAAGCCATGTGGGAACTTGACTGACAGTAACAACAAAAATAATAACATCTGAGCTCCTTCCTTAGATGAAAGACTCCATGTTTTTACAAAGCACTTTGCAAACATTATCTTTTTAATTCTCACAACACCCAGCGTGTGTGGGAGGTAAGTATTATTATCCCATTTTGCAAATGGAGAAGTTAAGGTTCACGGAGTTTGACTTGCCCATAGCCATAAAACAAACCAGAGAGGGAATCTAATCTACTGACACTCATAAGTAAGCTGCTAGAAAACCAGATGCCCTGGTGAAATATTGGGGGTCCAGATAAAGTTTGCTTCTGGTATATAGCAATGATATAAACAATGAAAATGTGATAAAATCACAATACTATGTAAAGGAATTAGAACAAGATGATATGAGGTTTAACAAAAGCTAAAACGTATCAGTTCAGTTCAGTTCAGTCGCTCAGTCGTGTCTGACTCTTTGCAACCCCATGAACTGCAGCACGCCAGGTCTCCCTGTCCATCACCAACTCCTGGAGTCCACCCAAACCCATGTCCATTGAGTCGGTGATGCCATCCTACCATCTCATCCTCTGTTGTCCAGAGAAAATTAAGTAGGGCAGCTTCCTGAGTGATGGCTTTACAGAGAACAAGAAGAAGCAACAAAGAGTAAGGCTTCTGAATTATGTGACATTATTTCAAGAAAATTAAGAAGAAAATAAACATGAGAAAGACTGCCTGCTATTTCATCACAATGATAATCAAACTAACTGGAATTCTTTCACTCTAAATATCCAACTCTAAATTTTCAAACAATAGTCGCTGTACACAATACTAGTTCTGTACTTCAGCCTTAGAGCAAATACCTGGACTAGGTGACCGTGAAACAAAACAGTGACTGAGCTATAAACGAATGAGCAAATGAATGAATGCATGGATAGACAAAATATTTTTTGAAAAAAGAACAAAACGGACAGGGAAGGGCTAAAAGAAGAAAAATGTCAACAATGAGGGAGTCTGTCATTTTAGGAGGGCCAACATCTTCTAGAGTGCCTCAGGCAGCTGCATTTCTTAACTCAAAGCACAGCTCAGCTCATGCTAGGTATGCATTCCATATACGGCAGCTCCACCTGAACAAATTGAAGGCACTTGTCCTTTCAATCACTGTGAACATGTTACATGTACCCTTTGGGCACCAGCTATTAGGTAGGGCCTGTGCTTCCAGGAGCCAGGAAAATCCTGAGTTGTCTGGATTGAGACTGCTGAGTCAGAGGCAGTGATGGCTGGAAGGCAGAGGCAGCCTAGCAGAGTCTTGTGAGCATCCAAGCACCAAACCTAAAAGGGATGGCTATGTTGGCCTCTGCTTCCTCTCTCCTTGGATGTCTGGGGATTCTCCACATTCACTGTCTATGGTTAGATATCTGCCTTCTTAGACTTCTGGAATATAACTATCAGTTGATGGGAATGCCTGAAACAGGAAGAAGTTGATTAAGTAAGTAGAGGTAGGGCCAGTACTGTTTCTGAGGAATGAATGTTCTTTTCTTTTTTTTTTTTTAGTGTTTACCACATGTTGATTTTATATTTTTTTTCTGTTTCCACTCATTATGTATTAGTCTTTAGAGTCAGCAAACATGTAAAAACCAAGTCAATAAGGCTAGCACCATTCTGTGTACACAGGACACTATCACATTCTTTTTACTGGCACAGCAACAAATGCCATGGTGGTAAGAAGTGTGGGAGCCTCAAGAAGTCTTGAGTTTCTGCTCCCTCTTGGACCAGAGATGGGGACACTGCGCTTTCAATCTGTAGGCACTTATATGGTCCAATTTACAATTCTTTGAAGTTCAGCCTTCATCCTGATCCAGGTAGTTATTGCCTTTACCATTTGTCTATACAATAAATGTATATTTTACAATTATACAAAGCAAACATTTATTCCTCTATTGCATGTATTTAGATATTTCACCACATCCTGCATATCAGCACATATATACATTTATTGTATACATGCCAGTTTATTAAGAATTGCATTTGTCATTGTGGTGAATGCTTGGTGAGTTCTGCTTCCTTCTCTCTCTTCCAAGGAGCTGATTCCTAAGAGCACTACTTAACAAATGCTCCTAAACACCTGCCTCCATCTCAGAATCCACTTTCCAAGGATGTTGCATTCCCAACACGCAACAATAATATTAACCAATGTTTCATACTGAAAACTCAAAATGATAAGATAATAAATATATGTATGCATGCTGTCGTGTCCAACTCTTTGTGGCCCCATGGACTGTAGCCCACCAGACTCCTCTGTCCATGGAATTTTCCAGGCAAGAATACTGGACTGGGTTGTCATTTCCTTCTCCAAGGGATCTTCCCAACCTAGGGACTGAACCTGTATCTCCTGCATTGGAGGTGGATTCTTTACTACTAGCACCACCTGAGAAGATAGCAAACATTTTAGTTCAAAGGCTGGACAGATCAAGGATGCCACAATAATGCCTAGATTTTGAGAGATGCAAAAATCTTCATGTTCAATAGAAAAATAAACCTTCAAAATGAATTCCATATTTTTCAGAAATCTGCCTATATAGCATTTTAGAGTAATCTTGTTTGGAAATATACCAAAATGTTATTTTCATGTTCTTGGTGAGAAAACTGAATTCATTACTAAGTTATTTTCACTTGCACTCCATCATGAGGGTTGCTTACTAAGAGACAAAAAATTTTGGATTGTAAAAGGAGACCTAGGTTTAAATACCAATGCCTCCGCTTGCTATGCAGCCTTGGACAAGTCATTTAATCTCTCTAAGTCTCATTTCCCTCATCTGTCACAGAAAAATTACCATAGCAAAATGAAATGCATTATGTAATCTGTCCAGCTCAATGCTTGGCACATTATGTTAGCTAAATAAATGTTTGCTTTCCTTTGATGTTGAAGAGTCATGTTACTTTTTAACTTCACCGTAAGGGAGGTTCACATTACAGTAAGTCTATCAGGGAGCACAGAAAAGATTGATATATAAATGTATGGTGTGACAAGACACTTTTAAAAGTCTAGACCATATGAAACTTCATGGAAACCTTGTCAGATATCTCAAACCCATGCTTTCTACTTTTTAATTTTCCTCACCATATCTTCCAAAACTTGATTGCTCCCTAGGAGGCCCATGTATGTTAATTTCTTTTTTTTTTTTTTTTTTTTATTTATTTATTTTTTTTTTCTTGTTTTTTTTTTTTTTATTATTATTTTTTTTTTCCCAGTGGGTTTTGTCATACATTGATATGAATCAGCCATGGATTTACATGTGGGAGGGGGGATCGGGATTGGGAATACATGTTAATTTCTTTCTTCATTTTAATTAAGGCGTGACAGGTAAATAGTATCTAGGGCCTATCAGAAGTGAGTCCTCATATTTATTCATTCTGCCAGAGATCTTTTGATTGATGGCATAATTTTAGTAACAATAGGCTAAGCAACATATTTAGACACTGACCTCCATTTTTATTCACACATAATCTCGGTTTCCTCAAACTTAACCAGTCTGGTGGATTTCACTGATAAGCACTCAGATCTACTGACTCAGGCCCCAATATCCCGTCAAGGCTCTTCCATTTCTCCTCTCATCCGCTTTCCAGGAGCCTCTACAGAGGGTTATGTGTTCTCACATGCACTCACTGCAAGTCCTCTCATTCTCCAGGCACCCTCGTGGTGGCCCCAGAAGCTACTTGAGAGTGCCGTCTCAGGCTGCGGTTCCCTCCATGTCTGGATACGCGGGCCAGGGAGCCTGCTCTGAGGGCCACAAAGCAAGCGCTCAAGTAACTGACACCGCTTGGTGAGCTCTGTCCTCTTCAGGGCACCGACGCTGTGCCTCCAGAGCGTTGTAGAAGATGAGGCTAGAGAGGCAGGCAGGAGTGGGCCCTGTCCACCCTGCTAACAAGCTTGGGCTGAGCCTGCAGTTAGCAGGGAGTCAGATAAGCGTTTAAATAGGCGCTTAATGTATATGTTTGTATTTTAGCAACATCATTCTGATATGCTAAGTCACTTCAGTTGATCAGACTCTGCAACTTTATGGACTGTAGCCAGCCAGGCCCATCTCTCCATGGGATTCTCCAGGCAAGAATACTGGAGTGGGTTGCCATGCCCTTCTCCAGGGGATCTTTTCAACCCAGGGTTCGAACCCGCATCTCTTTCATCTCTTGCATTGGCAAGTGGGTTCTTTACCACTAGCACCACCCGGGAAGTCCCATCTAACAGATGGTGGAGGCTTTAACCCCTTAGGCAGGGGCAGAGTCTCTGTGCTTTGAGGAAGGAAGCTGACCTCTCTTGGCTATGCTTACCATCCTTCCCTGTCAGCTGATTTCTAATTAGCTTGGGCCACTGATAGTTACTGGCAGGAGATCAGGAAACAGTAGGAAAGAAAAATTAATATATTTCATCCACCCTCTCTGGGTCTCAGGTGACAATTCCAGCAGCTGCTGCATCTCTTGCTTGGCACGTGAGCAGGCCCCAATCTGGCTTCTACCCAAGGATCCCGCCCCAGGCTCTGGGAACCCCACTTCCTCCTTTTGTCCCTTCAGTCCAGGGCTGGTTGTAGCTTCCTGCCGTGGCCAACATCTGAGTTGCTGCTTTGTCTTCTGTTTGGCTTCTCAACAGTTCCACTAGCTGTATCATTAACTTTCTATATAAAAACCCCTTTTGAACTATCTGAAGAGTTATTTCTTCTTTTGGATGCATTCTGATTGATACAGGAGGAGATATATTTGAGAAATATTTAAGTGACAGAATCAATGAGACTTTACAAAGATAACCCATATCACCTAACTCAAAATTGTTCTCACTCTTTCCTAGGTTCCTGAACCGAAGCTTCCGGTATTGATTGCTCAGCGAGCTGGCCATACCCTCTGCCACAGGAAGCTATCTGCAGTACG
The DNA here is from genome assembly GCF_033118175.1 of Dama dama. Lineage (NCBI taxonomy): Eukaryota > Metazoa > Chordata > Mammalia > Artiodactyla > Cervidae > Dama > Dama dama. Next base: position 29,392,873 of record NC_083705.1, read on the forward strand.
GCAGAGATCGAGAGTTTTCAAACTCCAGGTGACTCTAATAAAACAGAAGCTGCTGCACGAGTGGAGTGGACAAGCCTCCTCAGAGACTCACCTTCCCCAGGAGTCATCCACTGTCTGCTCCCCCGGGCTTCAGCCTGCCAGAGTCCACCAATGGGAATATGAGCCCTGACAAACAGCATGCCCCGGACATCAATACTTGATTTAGAACCTGCTCCATGAAGATGGAACAGAACAAAGTTAAGATACCATGTTGTCTGATGGAATGAGGGTAATGAATATAAGACACCAACGGCCACAAAGGAAAGTGGGAAGGAGATGGTGGTGAACACGTGGATACCCAGGCCACAGAGGATGGCACAGCTCGAAGGAAGGGCATGCCTGGCCTGGCCAGAAAGCAGCCTGGAGACAAATAGGCATAGCTGCCCTGTGCAATACTGAAGATCTTGCCCTGCCTACGCAGCAGACAGAGGATGCCAGAGAGGAGCCACCTCTCTCCTAGAGAGCTGGTCAGTGTGCAGCGAATAAAGGCTCGGTGAGAGTTGGTTGATGGATGAATATTTTATTTTTTGACTAAGTGAACTTCTAACTTCAGAATAGTTTCAGAACTCTCTAACTTCAGATTTAGAGAGAAGTTGCAAAGATAGCATAGAGTCCCCATATAGCCTTCACCCATTTTTCCCTACTGTCACTCATTAAATTATGGTACATTTGTCATGAATATTGAAACTGACATTGGTATACCACCACTACTAAATGCCACAGTTCATCTAAATTTCACTGTTTTTTTCTTAACATTCCCCCTCAAAGATTCTACTGTATTACATCTAAGAGCATTTTATCTTTATTTTCAATATATCTTAACTCTTAAAGAGAAAAATATTAGCCCTCATCTATTACATTAAAGGAGTACTCAAATAAACAAACAACAACAAAATCATTAAGATCTTTCCAAACTTCAGTATATTGCCTCAAGAAAGATTAGGGAAATTCTCTTCCTTGGGAAAGTGTACTTGGGTATAGAGCCCAGAAGTCAAGTTCAAGTTCAGTTGTTCAGTAGTGTCCAACTCTTTGTGACCCCATGGACTGCAGCACGCCAGGCCTGCCTGTCCATCACCAACTCCCAGAACTTGCTCAAACTCATGTCCATTGAGTCGGTGATGCCATCCAACCATCTCATCCTCTGTCATCCTCTTCTACTCCAGCCTTCAATCTTTCTAGCATCAGGGCCTTTTTGAATGAGTCAGTCCTTTGCATCAGGTGGCCAAAGTATTGGAGTTTCAGCTTTAGCATCAGTCCTTCCAATGAATATTCAGGACTGATTTCCTTTAGGATGGACTGGTTGGATCTCCTTGCAGTTCAAGGGACTCTCAAGAGTCTTCTCCAACACCGCAGTTCAAAAAAGCATCAATTCTTTGGTGCTCAGCTTTCTTTATAGTCCAACTCTCACATCCATTCATGACTACTGGAAAAATCATAGCTTTGACTAGATGGAACTTTGTTGGCAAAGTAATGCCTCTGCTTTTTAATATGCTGTCTAGGTTGGTCATAGCTTTTCTTCCAAGGAGTAAGCATCTTTTAATTTCATGGTCACAGTCACTATCTGCAGTGATTTTGGAGCCCCCAAAAATAAAGTCTATCACTGTTTTCCCATCTATTTGCCATGAAGTGATGGGACCAGATGCCATGATCTTAGTTTGCTGAATGTTGAGCTTTAAGCCAACTTTTTCACTCTCTTCTTTCACTTTCATCAAGAGGCTCTTTAGTTCTTTGCTTTCTGCCACAAGGATGGTGTCATCTGCTTATCTGAGGTAGGTTATTGATATTTGTCCTGACAATCTTGATTCCAGCTTGTGCTTCATCCAGCCCAGCATTTCGCATGATGTACTTGTACTCTGCATATAAGTTAAATAAGCAGGGTGACAATATACAGCCTTGACGTACTCCTTTCCCTATTTGGAACCAGTCTGTTGTTCCATGTCCAGTTCTAACTGTTGATTCCTGACTTGCATACAGATTTCTCAAGAGGCGGGCCAGGTCCCATCTCTTTAAGAATTTTCCAGTTTGTTGTGACAGGAGTCAAACGGGTTCAAATCCCAATCCACTCCTTTCTTTTTGGGCCACCTTGGAAAAGTACATAAGTAATTAATCCCTCTTGGGCCTAATTTTCTCATTTATATAATGGAAATAGTGATAATAAAGGTGGGATATATGGATTAAAGTTAACTGTAAGCGTATACTGCTTTCAAATTGTAGTGCTGGAGAGACTCTTTAGAGTCCCTTGAACAGCAAGGAGATCAAACCAGTTAATCCTAAAAGAAATCAACCCTGAATATTCACTGGAAGGACTAATGCTGAGGTTAAAGTTCCAATACTTTGGACACTTGATGCGAAGAGCCAACTCCCTGGAAAAGACCCTGATGCTGGGAAAGATTGAGGGCAAGAGGAGAATGGGGAAATAGAGGATGAGATGGTTGGATGGCATCACTGACTCAATGGAAACAAGTCTGAGCAAACTCTGAGACATTGGAATACAGAGGAACTTGTGTACTGCAGTCCATGGGGTTGCAGAGTCAGACATGACTTAGTGACTAAACGACACTTACAACAGAGCCTGGGTATGTAGTAAGCACTGATTTGATCTTAGTTGTTATTAGTATTATTATCGTTATATGAATGTAGAGGATTCTGTGTATCTGTCCTCCTGACACTCACCATAGTTTTAACTATGTGTTTCATATCTGTCTCTACTTCTAGACTATGATCTTCATGAGTTTAAAGACATTCCTGTCTAATCCAGAGTAGATGCTCAGGGAATAATCACTTAATTGTTTTACATGCTGAATGCAGAGCCATCAACCAATCACATGAAATGTAACAGCTTGGAGGAAGAGAAAGTGAACAAGATGCAGTTAGATAGTAGAGATACACATACACATATGATTAAATGGGAGTGAAATATTTAGATTTTGCATCTCAGCATTGGTATATGACACCCTGTCCTTGCTCATATTTAAACTTAATTTTCTCTTGTGTGTTGCAACATACTAAAAGAGAATGTGGTTTTCTGGGATTAACAATTAAGTCCATCAGGACACCATCCTTTCAAGCATTGCTAATAAAGAGTGGCGGAGGGAATTCTAAATGTTATTCACAGCTATTGCTTTCTGGTGAAACTGACATTAGGAATACACATGAAATGAACCACTTTTATATTCAATTGGCTTCAATAATCACGTTTCTTGCCAAATGCCCTGAAAAAACTGAGTGTGCTTCATGTGTAAATGCACACTTGGGCTCTGGGAAGTCCAGGCACAGATGTCTGTAATGCTGTGTATATTTCTGCCATAAATGCAGCTTTAAAACGTGCTCCACTCCTATCCAGACCTCCAGACAAGGAAGTTGTTAAATGCATTTTTTTTTTCTTCTTTCCTGTAAGTTGCCTTTGCCTTTGAAATATTGCGAAGCGGTTGTCCCACAGGGTGGAGCGGGAACCCGCAGCTGCAGCGCTTCTTACACTGCCGTCATCTCTGTGGTATGTGGCTTCCTTTCACTCTCAAGCTGGGGAAGATCCCACCCATCCTTTGCATTCCTCCGGAGCAAGTTGTGTCAAGGAAAGGCGAGAGAGGAAGCGATTCCCATCCTCCAGGGTGTAATCAAAAAGGAAGGTTTTAATTAGTTTCTCAGGATGTTCTCAGTTTCTGCACAGAACAGCCCCTCCCTTCTTTGGCATCAGAGTTCTTCTTGGATTATTCAAGAAATACACACAGACTCACAGAAATAGAGAACAGATTTGTGGTTGCCAAGGGGAGGGATGAAGTAGGAGACTGAGATTAGCAGATGTAAACTATTATATAGAGAATGAGTGAACGGCAGTGTCCTACTGTACAGGACGGGAAACTATATTCAATATCCTGTGATAAACCATAATGGAAAAGAATGTATGCATGTATAACTGAATCACTTTGCTGAACAGCGGAAATTAGCACAATATTGTAAAGCAACTATACTTCAATAAATTCAAAAAGAAAGACAGAATTTTGCTCTCGAGAGTTAAACTCTACATATTCCAATGTAATAAGGGGCCATGTAGTGTGTCTTTCCTAGGACTTATCAAGTTGTAATCTTATACTTATTTGTATAATTAGTTGACTTGTGTCCATATCTACCACTATGCTGAGGATTCCATGAAGGCAGGGACATGTCTGATTTTGGTCACCATTATATCCTGAGCAGAAGTTTGAACATTCCAAATTGGGAAAGGAGTACATCAAGGCTGTATACTGTCACCCTGCTTATTTAACTTATATGCAGAGTACATCATGAGAAATGCCAGACTGGATGAAGCACAATCTGGAATCAAGATTGCTGGGAGAAATATCAATAACCTCAGATATACAGATGATACCACCCTTATGGCCGAAAGAGAAGAGGAACTAAAGAGTCTCTTGATGAAAGTGAAAGAGGAGAGTGAAAAAGTTGGCTTAAAACTCAATATTCAAAAATCTAAGAGCATGGCATCTGGTCCCATCACTTCATGGCGAATAGATGGGGAAAAAATGGAAACAGTGACAGACATTATTTTCTTGGGCTCCAAAATCACTGCAGATGGTGACTGCAGCCATGAAATTAAAAGATGTTTGCTCCTTGGAAGAAAAGCTATGACCAACCTAGACAGTATATTAAAAAGCAGACATGAAATTGCCAACAAAGTTCCATCTAGTCAAAGCTATGGTTTTTCCAGTAGTCATGTATGGATGTGAGAGTTGGATCATAAAGAAAGCTGAGCACTGAAGAACTGATACTCTTGAACTGTGGTGTTGGAGGAGACTCCTGAGAGTTCCTTGAATAGCAACGAGATCCAATCAGTCAGTCCTAAAGGAAATCAGTCCTGAATATTCATTGGAAGGACTGATGTTGAATCTGAAACTCCAATACTTTGGCCACCTGATGTGAAGAACTGACTGCTTAGAAAAGACCCTGATGTTGGGAAAGATTGAAGGCAGGTGGAGAAGGGGATGACAGAGGATGAGATGGTTGGATGGCATCACCAACTTGATGGACATGAGTTTGAGCAAGCTCTGGGAGTTGGTGATGGACAGGGAAGCCTGGCGTGCTGCAGTCCATGGGGTCACAAAGAGCTGGACACGACTGAGTAACTGAACTGAACTGAACTGATAACTGGAGAACCAAGCAGTATGTCTGGCATATATTAGACCTTCAACAAATAGTTGAAAAATAAAATAATAAAAGATGTTATTGAAGGAGCCTCCACTATAGCAAACAAAACAGTCCTTGAAGGATAGGAGGCTCTCAGAGACTGCTTCCTCACAAGGTTGCTAGAAGGAAAATGATTGATGCTATGAAGTCTTTTCCATGGTCCAGACACTTAAATAAGTGCATCACATTTGTTGTATATGGTAACTCAAACAATCCTTACAACAATATTATGAGCTAGATTCAGTTATTAGCCCCATTTTACAAATGAGAAATCTAAGACAGAGAAAATGCAGGTCAGTGAAATTTCCCAATGTCAAAAAGCAGCTCAAGTAGAGCCTTGAAGAGAACATGGTCCAACTGGCTTTAGAAACTGGAATGCTCTGCAGAGACTACTTTCAGTCACAGAATACAAGTGGCATAAAATAACAGTTTTAACTGGCAAAAAAATAAATTCAGTTCTGGACAGATGTAGATAAATGTATAAATTTCAGGCTGCCCATAGATTATATAATATAAACACACATTTCAAATTTAACAAAGTGAGAGATTGTGTTGTATCTATTTTTTTTTTTCATTTTATTTTTTTATTATTATTTTTTTTAATTTTTATTATTATTTTTTTTTCCAGTGGGTTTTGTCATACATTGATATGAATCAGCCATGGATTTACATGTATCACAATAAAAAATACTTAATAATGGATTATGGACATAAAACCTAACTCCATAAAACTCAAACAATAAAACTAAGAAAATCTTTTTAAAAATGATCATGCACCATTCACAGCAAAAATTTGTTGTTCAGTCACTCAGTCATGTCCAACTTCTTGTGAGCCCATAGGCTGCAGCATGCCAGGCCTCCCAGTCCTTCAGTATCTCCCACAGTTTGCTCAGACTCATGTCCATTGAGTCAATGATGCCATCCAACCATCTCATCCTCTGCCATCCCCTGCTCCTCCTGCCTTCAATCTTTCCCAGCATCAGGGTCTTTTCCAATGAGTTGGTTCTTCGCAGCAGGTGGCCAAAGTATTGGAGCTTCAGCATCAGTTCTTCCAATGCATATTCAGGACTGATTTCCTTTAGGATGGACTGATTTGATCTCCTTGCAGTCCAAGAAACTCTCAAGAATCTTCTCCATCCCCACAGTTCAAAAGCATCAATTCTTAGGTGCTCAGTCTTTATGGCCCAACTCTCATATCTGTACGTGACCACTGGAAAAACCGTAACTTTTACTATATAGGCCTTTGTCAACAAAGTGATGTCTCTGCCTTTTAACACGCTGTCTAGGTTGGTTATAGCTTTTCTTCCAAGGAGCAAGAATCTTTTAATTCCAGGGCTGCACTCACCATCCACAGTGATTTTGGAGCCCAAGAAAATAAAGTGGCAAAAATAAATAGGTGCAAAAATTCTCTTTCGAATGCCTTTAATATCAAGTACACTCATAGATATTTAGTGAGCCAAAAATCTGTCTTTTTTCCCTAAAATACCATCTTAAGAAGAGCTATTATCCAGAAACCCAAAAATGATGAGGTACAGGAGAAAAGAAACCTGGCGTAACCCTGCCTAATAAACCTGCCTCCTCTAGACAGCCCTGCTACCTCTGGACTGTTCATGAGAGACATATAAACTTTATATAGTTCAAGGGTGTTTTTTTTTTTTAAGAATAGTTATTATGTGAAGATACAAATTAACTGTGTCCTTCATTCCAGACTCTATGCAATCCCAAATGACCAAAGAATAGAGGTTAAACCCCATCAAATTAAGATTTCTGTACAAAAAAATGACTGCATAGTACTACAAAATACATACTTCAATTCCAAATGGGATTTCGGACACAAAGAAATGGGCAGGAAAACAATTCTCTCACCTCTGAATTTCCATTGCACAGCAGTTCATTTTTCTTGTTCTTGACGTTTAATGTATTGTATTCTGATGGCCGTGCACTTCTCTTATCTCTCTGCAAAACTGTAAAATCCTTAAAACAGGAACTGTGTCTCACAGTAAAAGGCAGGGTGCTAGAAAGAAAAGAATAAGATTTTTATTAGTAAGTAGAATCACCATTCACTATTTGTACAACTTTGGGCAAATTATTTAACTTCTCCCATCTTTGTTTTATTCATCTATAAAATGGGGTTGATAATCCCATGGAGAATTATTAGGTAGGCTTTTAAAAGAATACTTGAAACTTGAGTTAAACATGGCAGATTGAAACATACATGCTTTATTCCAGAAATACATTAAAGTTTCAGTAAATAAAAGCTTCTTAAATTGATAAGGGCAAAGAAAGCAAGGAAAAGAGATAAGAGAGGAAAACAAACGAAAAAAAGAACACATGTATAGAAAGCAATGGACTGATTTGTGGTAACTGATTAGCCAGACCAGCAAGCATGGAAGCTCTTCACCAGATAAAGTCAGTAAGAAAGTCTGTTTGCCTTTCAGGATCTCAGAAGGCTCAGGCTTGGGGGCGGGAGGAAACTTGGAAGTGAATGTTGGTGGGGGAGAAAAAGAATACTAATGGAAAGTCTTTGTAAGGAGCAATGAAACCCTGGATACATTCTGTTCCCCACATCCCCAGGTGTCTACCTGGCTTAATGTGAATATTGTTTATGTAAACCTAGCAATGTATAGGCTGAATAGTTATCTGACAGAAAATTATAATTTATATTATAAAAACAGAAGGTAGAAGTGTGTATTAGGGTGAGATGAGATATTTGACCACTACCTTTCGCTGTAGAAAGTTCACAGGCAATATCTAAAACTGACAAATAAAGAGCAGTGTAGCATATTATGTAAAACTATGGAGGCAAATACCAGAAGATTACAGGATTAAAAGTGTTTTCCTGCAGGAGATGAGACTTGAGATGGGCAGGGTGAGACAGGGGCTGGTGTTTTGCATTATGAGCCTTGAAGAATTATTTAACTGTTATATACATTTTTAATCATAAGTATTTTTTTTTAAATGAGAGCTGGGCTACAAAAGGGAGTCAATAAACATCAGTGGCAGCTCTCTTAACCCCTGTGCATTTTTCTTTTCCTCACGTATTTATTTATGTACATTTTTATTGCCCTGTAGGTTCTCCTTCAATGTTTACTAAGTGACTAAGCAAATGAGCCATCAGGTTCATGTACTGAATCACCAACAAAATCTTCTGAAAGAAAGAAAGGAAGGAAGGAATGCAGCTATGACCTTAGATTTTATAATGGAAGGAATGAACTATCACCCAGGAGTCAAGTTTTCAACGGTTAATGATTAGTCTTCTTGGCACTATTTATGGGAGGAAAAGAGAAAGAAGTTGATCTAAACAAGAAATCAGGTACCTGTACCAAAGGTGTGGCCTGTGAAATATGAGAAGTATGTTCAACTTGAAAAACCCTCTTAAAATAAGATTAGCTATCTAAAAATGAGTGGTAAATTAACCTGACAGCATCAACCCTTAAAACACCCTTCGCTATCACCACTGTGACTTGGGTCCACATTTCCCTGTCCCCATTCCTTATTCTCCACAAGTATGGTGTTAATTGGTTTATCAGTGGTATTAATCAGGTGACGTAAGCCCTGAATCTGGGCATATTTACTCTTGGGGAGCCTTGACACACAATCACACATTCACAGATGTACTCAGAACTTAACACAGCACAAACCAGCAACCATCATTTTTAAGAACCGATTTCACATTTTGGTTTTGTATTTAGTACTGGGTTCTCTTAGGAGTTTTCCATCCCTGTAGTTCTCTCTTTCAGCATACCTTCTTTAGGATGAATGAGGACAAAGAGATTAGAGTAGAAAGAAAACAGCAGATCCACATGGGCAAGCTGTTTGCTTCCAGAGTCCGCTCAGTTGCCTCATCTGTTTCATGACCCCTGCCTGCAACTTCTTCACTGAAGCACACATCAATGGGGGTCAATGATCTGGACATCAACCAAGGAGAAATTACAAGGGTCCACACTTTGTTTGTGTGTTTGCTTTTTTGTTGAAATGAATGAAGGAAAACTAGCACACGAGGACCATATAGTAGATCTCTTTTTTTCCCAAAAGAATTACTTCTGAAAATCCAGATGACATGCACTTTTGAAGGTTTTTTAAAATTATATTTTCAATAATAAGAATAAATTAAACTCTCCCTCCCAACAACCATGCATACAGCTTAGCAAAGCTGGTAACTTATGATTTTAAAAAATCCCCTCAGAAATACAAAACCCAGTCAAACAACAAAGGTTCAGATTAAGCCCAAACCAAAACAACAGATGCCTGGCACCATGTCTTAATGCCACCAAACAGAGGCTCCCGTGGAATGTATTCCCTCCCTCTGGAGGGAATTCCAGAGACACTGAGTCAGCCAGAGACACAGGAGTCAATTGGCTACTGTTGGGCATGCCATGGGACTGGGAAAGTCCCAGGTGAAGAGTTCAAGTTTTACCCAACCTATTTTCTTATTGAAAATCTTCAATGATAGAAAGCTTTTAACATTTGCATAATTATCTAAATGCTGGGCTACATTATTTAATAACGATTAAAGGTCCACTTGAAACTAGTATTATAAATCAACATAGTTTAATAAAACAAATTTAAAAGATGATAAGAATGGCAGTCCAAAAGAGAACAAAAGATGTGAAATTATGGAAAAATGTTGGTGAATATGAGCTGTGAATTAACCTAAGCCAATTTTGCTGTTCACAATTATTAGGTTCTGGTTCTTTTTAGTAGGTATGTCCTATAGTAAAAGGTATGTGGGTGTTCTTGGTCTCCTTCCTTCAACCCCGCTACCATGTATGACAGCAAGTCTCAAGCTGCTATACAAGCTTCTATACAAGCATTTATCATTAAGCAGTCACAAACTGTATCATACATCCAGTACAATAAGCATTATATAGTTACAGCTTTCTAAACTTGTAGGTACTTGGACTATATGCTGTATGAAGTTTCCCCAAGCCAATGCAACAGTATTTGAGAAGCAGGATTTAGCTAAGTCCAGGGAAATAAGCACTCCAAATCAGCAAACTAACTGGAGACTGTCAGAGATAAGCCTTGGATCCCATGCTGAAGGGAACAGACCACATGGTTTTCTGTATTTTTATGCATCATCCATGCAAGAATGAGAATTACTACTTCGACATTTCTAGCTGGTCTATATATCCAAACACCACTAATTTCATAAATGAACACCTATTTCTAATATTTGTTATGCCACTTTACAAACTTACATTCATTGGGCAGCAGAATTTCTTACAATAGCTAAGACTAGGGCAGGATCTTCTATTTACATGCTAACTAATAAATCATGTACTGGATTGAAGAGTGTCCCTCAAAATACACAACCTGACCACTAGAATTTGTGAATGCCACTTTATTTGGAAATAGGATCTTTGCAGATGTAATCAATTTAAGACAGGATCATATTGGATTAGAGCCTACTTAAAAGGACTGGTATCCTTAGAACAAGAGATATGGACACAAGGGAGATGTGAACACAACCACATACAGAGGAAAGAACACTTTGTGAAGACTGAGGCAGAGACTTGACACATCAGTTAATCCATGCCAATCAAAGAATGCCAAGAACTATGGGCAACCAGTAGAAGCCAGGAGGGAGGAATGGAGGAAATTCTCTTGGAGCCTCCAGAAGGAATCAGCCTTACTGACACCTCAGTTTTGGTCTTCTAGCTCCCAGGACTGTGAGAGAATAATATTCTATTGTTTTAAGCCTGTGTATGGTAATTTGTTACAACAGTTTTAGGAAACTAATATACCATGAAATATGCATTTCCAGCAAGGGCCACTAATCATCCCAAGGAACAGATTGAAACTAACCATTATATCACAATGTTAATGATGAAGTATTTCAAAGTAAATTATAAGCAACATCACAATATGTTAGTAGTGTTGATACACACACACACACACACACATATATATATAATATATATTTTTTAAATAGCTTTATTAAGAAACTAATGACACACATAAGATCTGGATAATCATTAAGTCTATAGATTTATTCCAAGTTTTCTTAGAAGACACAATGATTTCTATCTCTTCTTTTCCAAAGTTTTGGAACCTTTATAGGACTTGGCTCATTCATGAGTATAGCTTGCCATTGATCAACAGATACTATTTACACTGCTAAAAGAAGTGAAACTCAATATGTAAAACATCACCTAGCTACACCAGAAATTTTGCTTTTTGAGATGAAGAGATGAACATTTATTTGAAAAAATCCTTTGTGATTATTTTTTTCTATTGTAGGCACACCACAAAAAGAAATAAACAGCATCAATTCTTGGATAAAAAATGAGGAATACAATTTATTGTAATTTATCTACATTTTTATAGTTTATCAGCAATACACAATTTTATTTAAATCCTCATATTTCTGTGCCAATTCAATCTTTGCTCTTAAATCATCCTAAGTCCCAGTTCTGAAATTGGTTTCTGTATGACCTGCAGAAAGCTGTTTGATATCATACAATGATAATTTGCACCTCCCAAGCTCACTGTGAGGGGTCAGTGAGACCACATATGTCACGTGTGAATTTCACATAGTGCACAGTGTGAGATAAATATTTGCTTCTTTCTTCCATTAAATACCTTAACCTTTCTTGTCAGATCTCATTTGTTTCCATTTTCTGTTACGGGATCTAGACAAGTGAAGGCATGAGCAAAAGTCACAGAAACTCACTGTCTCCTGCAGTTTTGTCTGTAGACTCCACAGAGCTGTGGAGCAAGAATGGACAAGCCCCCAGCCCTGGAAGAGGCAGGGCCCTGCAGGAAGGAGGGTCAGTGGGCTTCTTGCTCTCCTGCCTTCCCCTGCAGAGTGACACTGGCTGGAAGAGTATTCAGCTGGAATACCTTCAGGACAAGCTCAGTTCTGCCCTTAAACTACACCCCTACACCACCCCACCCAATAGCCCAGCACCTCCTCTTAGGACTACAACTATAATGAACTGCATGTGCTACAAAAGTGGGGCTCCACAGTGCAAGTTAAGGGCCACAGCACTGCCCTGCCTCAGGAACCAAAGAGAATGAATTCCAACTCAGGAACCACCTTTTACCTCCTATGTCATCATTTTTTTTTCCTTAAGAAACATATTTGAAGCTCCTCAGATTTAACTTCTCACCTGAAAAAATGAAGGTCTTATTTCCCATATTGTTGCCTTGCAGTGAAGATTAAATATGCACGAAGTACTTGGCACAGTGCCTGACTCATATTAAGCCCTCAACGAACAATCAATTCTGCCCGCTTCCCCAGCCCTGACCCAGTATGCACTCTAATCAGTCTGCCTTTCCTTCTCTTCTACTCTCATAGAAGTATCATTCTTCACCCAAAGGCTGGCTTTTCACAACTTCTCTGTTTCTTTATCCTTCCTGCTTAGCAGTGAACACTTCCATACCATTTTCCTGGTCTCACTTGTAATGGTATGTAGAGATCCCAGGCTTTTGAGCCTTACAATTGCTAAGATCTCCATAAATGCTCTTAGACTCTCACTGCCACCCTCCGATATAGGTCATAATTTCCTTTACTTACATTTAAAAAAAAAAAACCAAAGCTAGGAGAGATTAAACTTGCCAAGCAAAACAAGTGAGTGAATCAAAATTCACATCCAGTGTGTCCAACTCCATACTTCCTACACCATATTGTCTGTAACACTTACTTAGGCCATACTGCATTTCATGTTACTTCAAATTTTAGGTATGTGATTCATATGCCAACTGATAGCATGCATGAGGACAGGCTTTGCACAAAGTTTAATCTGTAGTAAATACCAAATATATGCTAAAAATTATTATAAATAATCACTAATTAATTCATTGATGATGACTAATTGTAAATGTGTTTATCATCCTATAGATATTTTCAGGTCAAAGAAAATCCTGATGCAAGAAAGGGATGACTCCTATTTCTTCAGAAAAGAAGTTTTTTAAGTAATAGATTAAACCAAAATCCATTTACATTTGTTATAAAACCAGATATTTGAAAGAAAAGTAGGAAGACAAGGGACCATTCCAGAAGAGTGACAAAGCTCTTTCTCAGCATATCTTGCAGAAATGTTTCTAAAGGTGGTATGTTATTGTGTTGATATGACAGTTGTTAAGGCGATGGTTTAAAGATATTGAAGAAGGATGAAAACAAGACCACTACAAGCCATGCAGAGATGACAGTCCATGTAACCAAGGGGTGGCCCATGTTTATACACTAGTTCACCTCACCAATCAACAGTGAAAGCCCCGTCCCATCCTCACTCACCCTATGTTAGAATCTAGCTACTGAGTTAGAATGATACAAGAGCAATTCTACAGTGATGAGAATCAAATTCCTTCAATCCTGGTTATAATAAAGATTTTGTATTATCCATCAATTTCAGCAAAGCTGTTCTGAGATGCTTTTGGTATCTGTATCCTGACAATGTGGCTTTGTCTCCTAGTGCAAGTAGAGATTGATTGATTTCCCCCTCTGCGTTAAAGACCAAGTGGCCAACAATGAAGGAAAACCAGATTTCTACCTCAGATCTTACAGAGGAGCCCCAGTGAGTCAGCGCCCAGGACTCCTATGAGCTCAATCAAGAAAAGCCCACTTAAGTGTCTTTGCTCATGTGATGTAGGAATGAGTTACTCTGATAAAAATCTTACCACTGATTTCCTGAGGAAGGAAAAGTAAGATGCAATGTGGCTGGCAAAGCTTCTGATGCCGAGTGGTCGTGGGAGGTTGTTATTGCTTTGTTTCCCCACTGGAGGAGGTGAATGCATGCTTTGGCTTTACATCTGAAACTCAGCCCTATCCCAGGGAAGGACTTATGATTCATGCCGGCAATGGATTTGCCTTTGACCAGATTTTATTAATCTGAATGGTCTTGCATCCAAATCACAAGCAGAGAAAAGTTAAGCCAAAGCCAGGTGCAGGGTGCCCACTGTCACTAGGCTGTGTGCTGAAGACAGTCTGGAAGACCCTATGACTTTGGTCCACTCTAACTAATGCAGTCACAACTAGAGTTTCCTAGGCTTTTGAAGTTTTGAAATTCAATAACATTAAGATAATTTCTGGCGAGAATGAACATTAAAAATAAGAAAACATTAAAAATAAGAGATATCAAAAACCTACCATGATCTAAAAACCATCATTATATATAACAAAGACATTTAAACAACATAAAAAAATAGGAAGAACATAATCTTAGACTAAAAGATAGTCTTCTAAATTACTAATTGAATATTATCCAAAAGAACATTTAAAGGTTCAGCATGTATTATGCAAAAGCTTTGGACTGTGTGGATCACAATAGAATGTGGAAAATTCTTCAAGAGATGGGAATACCAGATGACCTGACATGCCTCTTGAGAAATCTGTATGCAGGTCAAGAAGAAACAGTTAGAACTGGACGTGGAACAACAGACTGGTTCCAAATTGGGGAAGGAGTACATCAAGGCTGTATACTGTCACCCTGCTTATTTAACTTATGTGCAGAGTACATCATGTGAAATGCTGGGCTTGATGAAGCACAAGCTGGAATCAAGATTGCCAGGAGAAATATCAATAATCTCAGATATGCCGATGACACCACCCTTATGGGAGAAAGCGAAGAACTAAAGAGCCTCTTGATGAAAGTAAAAGAGGAGAGTGAAAAAGTTGGCTTAAAACTCAACATTCAGAAGATGAATGAAGATCATGGTATCCAGTCCCATCCCTTCATGTCAAATAGATGGGGAAACAATGGAAACAGTGACAGACTATTTTCTTGGGCTCCAAAATCACTGCAGATGGTAACTGCAGCCATGAAATTAAAAGACACTTGCTCCTTGGAAGAAAAGCTATGAACAACCTAGACAGCATATTTAAAAGCAGATAAATTACTTTGCCAAAAAAGTTCCATCTAGTCAAAGCTATGGTTTTTCCAGCAGTCATGTACGGATGTGAAAGTTGGACTATAAAGATAGCTGAATGTGGGAGAATTGATGCTTTTGACCTGTGGTGTTGGAGAAGACTCTTGAGAGTCCCTTGGACTGCAAGGAGATCCAACCAGTCTATCCTAAAGAAAATCAGTCTTGAATATTCATTGGAAGGACTGATGCTGAAGCTGAAACTCTAATACTTTGGCCACCTGATATGAAGAACTGACTCACTGGAAAAGACCCTGGTGCAGGGAAAGATTGAAGGCAGGAGGAAAAGGGGATGACAGAGGATGAGATGGTCTGATGGACATGAGTTTGAGCAAGCTCCGGGAGTTGGTGATGGATAGGGAAGCCTGGCATGCTGTAGTCCATGGGGTCACAAGGAGTCGGACATGACTGAGAGACTGAAATGATACTGATTATCCTTATGAGACTACAAACCAGTGACAAAACAAAAAAACACAAGTAGTATTTCTTACATTCTGGGGAACCATTAAATATTACTCAGTGAATGATCCTGGATGAGAGTATCTCACCCATCACACACAGGTAAGGTGTGCACATAGGAGTTGTGTTGTGGAATTCATAAAATTGTAAATTTGTGTTAATGAAATCCTGGAAAAAACAATGAAACACCAGAGATAGATTTGTCTGCTGCAGCTGAGATCACAGATGACTCCAACCCTCTCCTGTGTCATTATTTATGCCTCCAGCCCTGGAATAGGCAGGGCCCTGCAGGGAGGAGGGTAAGAGCACTGCTTGCTCCCCCACTTTCCCCTGCAGAGTGACAGTGGCTGGAAGAGTGTTCAGGACAAGGAAGAGAATTTTGTGCTCACTTCTGCTTCCAAACTCTCCTGTGTGGCCATGATTAGCCATCCCTCTTGGCAGTGAACACACAGCACCTGTACCACCTCTGATACTGAAGGCTTACAACACTTACTTACTCATTTTTACATTCCATACATATTTTCTAGATGAGTAGAATATCTGACAGTCTTCTCTATACAAGAGTAAGAAAGTCCCTGGCAAATTATAAGGCTGAAACATAAATATGGCAGCCTCTGTGATAAGATTAGCAATTTCAAATACTTACATGAGCAGGAAGATAACACACACACAAAAAAAAAAGACATCTAAAAAAAGTCTGGAAGCCAAAACCAGGTTTTACAGGTATCTTGTCTTTTCCTAAACCACCCTTTCTTCCACCCTCCACTCAAGTCCTTCTTCCTTTGAGGTCCAGCCTCTACTCAGAAGCCTTTTCAACTATCTCAAGTTGCAGTGATTTTTTTTTTCTCCCTCCCATGAGTTTCTGGCATAGTTACTATCTCTTCTCTTCTCCCTCAAAGCAAGAATGTAAGCTTTCTATAGCCAAAATGAGTACTAAATAATAGGCCTTTTCCCTTCCTGCCTCCATTTCCCTGAACACTAAGCAAGATATTCCCACCCCTACTTTCTACATACCAGGAAGATCCTACTCACTCCTCAAGGTCAGATCAGCACAGTTGCTTCCTCCTTTTATGTACCTCTCTGGGTTCTCTTCCCTTCAACTCCAGTTAATTACTTCCTCCTCCTCCATGCTCCCCATGTAAAATTTTCCACTGAGCAAAAATAACACTGACTATGAAACTGTTGAAAGTAAAACTCAGATGGGCCACTAATGCTGCCTGACATCTTCCTCAATTGTTCAATCCAATCTGCAGTGACAAATTAAACTGTCTCTTCTTCCTTCAAATCTCTGAAATAGTCTTGTTCCTTCTGGTATTTAGTCTATTAACTTGCCTCTTAGTCTAATGAGAAGATAGAGACCACCAGATGAGAATTCCCACACACCAACAAGTTCTTTAATAATAAATACACAAAACAACACACACCAAACCCTTATTTCCCTCTTATCTCATTACAGTGGAGGATGTGCCTCTTCTTCTATCTAAGGTTAATCTCCTTAGATACCATCATTTTTTTTTATCTTCTTGTGAGCTATAAATATTTGTCTTCTTTTTTTCCTCCTTGTATAATCAAACTCTCAATAGGAGTCCATCATTTGGCTCTTGCTATGGTCTGAATGTGTCCCCTGCAAAATTCATATGTCAAAATCCTAATCTCAGAATGATGGTTTTAGGAGGTGGGGCCTTTGGGAGGTGCTCAAGTCATGAGCATGGAATGGACTAAGACAGTTCTAAACATACATAAATCTCTTACATTTCAAAACAAAATTGCTGATCCTTGCTTGACCCTTCATTCCTCTATTCCAACCCCAGTTCCTCAGCATCTCTCCTAGACCCTCCAGAGCCAAATAGCTGCAGGGTTGCCTGTACCTGCTGTCACCATTTCTTCATTTTCCACAAGCTCAATCTACTTCATTCTGGAGTGAAATAGCCTCTCCATACCTTTCATCATGTGCCCTCTCCATAGGATTGCAAACTTTAGCAAATAAAATGACAGGCTGACCAGTTAAATTTGAATTTCATATAAACAGTTTTTAGCAGATATTTAGATGTAATATGGGACACACACACACAAAAAGTATTTATTTATCTGAAATTCAAATTAGTTGACCTGATTTACTCAGCAATTCTACTTCTTCTACATAATAGAATCTAACAATTATGGATGTCTTCTGATCCTTTGATTTGGAAACGGTTTTCATTGCCACAGGGCCTTTATTGTTGCTGGTTGTATTCATTTCCTAGGGCTGCTGTAGCCAAGACCTATAAACTAGGTGGCTTAAAACAAGAGAAATTTATTATTTCACAATTCTGGAGGTTGGAAGTATGAAGTCAAGGTGTTGGCAGAGCTATGCTCTCTTTAGAACCTCTAAAGCAAGATCCTTCATTTTTCATCTTCTTCTGGTAGCCATAGATAATCTTTGGCTTGGAGCAGCATACTTTTAATATCTGACATAACTTCATACCTACACTTACCAACTCAGTATATATACATGCTTGGCTTTGAGCATAGTACATTATAGTGAGTAGGTAAGCGCTTAATGAAAACTTGTCCTATGAATGGAGAAATCAATGGATGAACTATTTTACAGAGCAAATGACTTCAGGGCAGAACAGATTCTTTATATTCACAAAGTCTAATAGAGATCTGCTAGGAAATCAGTGTTCATTAAGAGATTTCTGAATCAGTAACTAGTTGCTATCATCCCCACTCTTTTGCTGCTTTTATCCTGAAAAGAATATCAGAAAGACAATTCCTTGGTCAGGACAAAGAATATATGTTTACTAAATGCATAAAATACCTAATCCATTTTCCTCTGAGTCTCTTTTTTTAAAAACTGAGATAAAACTGACATAAATCATTATATTAATTTCAAGAGTACAATATAATGATTCAATATGTATATACACTGTGAAATTTGTTTCTTAGATAGATCCAGATTTTGTTCCCAAAAGACCATGCTTGACCTGTGTTTCAATGCCAAAAGTTGACTCTATTTTGAACATTTATAGGAAAAATATGGTCAAAAATTTAGTTAAGACATGTTTGCTGCTGCTGCTTAGCCGCTCAGTCACATCTGACTCTTTGTGACCCCGTGGACTGTAGCCTGCCAGGCTCCTCTGTCCATGGGGATTCTCCAGGGGAGAATACTAGAGTGGGTTGCCATGACTCCTCCAGGGGATCTTCCCAACCCAGGAATCAAACCAGGATCTTCTGCACTGCAGGCAGATTCTTTACCAGCTGAGCTATCAAGGAAGATTCTACTAGTTTGGATTTTAGGTTTGCTTCCATTTCTTCTTATGTTCATTAGATATCCATCTTCCATTGCTTTTTAGGTGCCATAGAACTGAATTTAACTAAAATCGTGTCTTCTAAGAATCTGTGCAGTTTGAGTAAATCAATGCTAGAAGTTGAACTTGTAAACAGAAGATGTAAACGATTTTTCCCTTAAAGAGCTCAAGTAGACTATATTCCTAATGTAGTCTGATTCTTTAATATGCTCCAGAGCTGTTGATTCCAAGTATGTTTAATAGATACTTGCTGAAATCATGTTATTTATGACAACATGCTATCGCACGCTCAGTAATTTAATCCATGAGTTGAAGAACCTCTAGTTTTCCTTCTGTGTTTTTTACTCTTTCACTACTACTATACTCACAACACTTCTGACACCTGATATATGGTTTTTTCCCCCATACCACCAAGTAATTCTGTGACCCCAGTTGGGTATTCTATAGAGTAAATCAACTCTGATACTATTAGAGCACATCAGATCCCACAGGTTAAATGCTCAGGCCCAGGAGACTGCCCGCCTCCACCTTCACATGCCAATCATAAGCAATAGGTCCCTCAGCTAATGACAACTTCTGTCTGATTTGGTTGCTAATCAGAGGTTCCCATGTTGCTCCTCAAGCTTGCTTAATTTGCTCAAGCAGTTCACAAAGTCAAGGAAACACTTTGCCAACTTATTAAAGGATATTGTAAAGGATCCAGATGAAGAGCAAGATGAATAAATAAATAAGTAAGGTGAAGCCTGTCCTGCATGCAGGAGCTTCTGTTCCTGTGGAGCTGGGGTGCATCACCCTCTAAATCAGCAATGTTCACCAACCTGAAAGCTCCTGAACCCATACTTTGGGGATTTTATGGAGGCTTCCTCAGGCAGGCATGATCAGTTATTAACTCCATGTTCAGTCCTTCCCCCTCTCTAGAAAAGGGGGTGAAGGTAGAGGAAATGGCTGAAAATTCTAAGCTTCTAATTATGGCTTGGTCTTTCTGATGACTAGGCCCCATGCAGGAACCATCCAAGAGTCCACCCGGAATTCCCTCACTAGAACAAAAGATGCTCCTACGGCTCTTATCACTCTTATCCGAAAGTCATAGGCACAGACCTGTCTATCTATGTTCTGTTATCTTGCAATAAATAAGTGAATTTCACATGGATCTACCCTTACAATGCAATTAGCCCAATCATTTTATCTCTCTACAAGTTATATTTTAGTGATGAGTCAGGGTTTCTTTCAAAGGCATCACTTAAGGAACACTCTAGAATTTGCTTTTGCTAAATGAGTCTTTAAATAATATCCATGTTTTCAAACACATTCCATTGCTTTGTCCATAATGTCATGCATACTTTGTTACAATTGATCTAGCTCATTGACCTATAAGGTTTGTTTTTTTTTTTTTGACCTATAAGTTTTTTCAATAAATTGCACGAGTACAAATTGTTTTCAGATAAACAAAATAAGTTACTCTAACCCTGTTTTCTCTTTATATATAAATAAGGTATTTTAACTGTAAAGGTATTTAAAGTTTTTATTAAATCAGATGAGGTAAAATTATCCAAGTTATATCAAATACAGTGGAAAAAGAAATTTTCAATGATATCTGTTCTAAAATCTGACTTTCATCTAGAAAGCCACTGGGTGAAGACTGGGGTGGTTATAGCTGCTCTTAGTGGGTTATTGGGAATTGGCATAAGCTCCCCAACCCCCCTCCACCAGAGAGCCTGACCCAAAAATATTTGTTGAAAGAATGACTAAATCAAGGTACAAATGTTAGACTTTCCTGAATTAGAGCCTCTAAGAAGATAAAACCTTTAGTAGACAAACAGGCAATACTATTTAATAAGACCTTCTAAGGAAAGATATTTCATTTCAAATACTGTTCTGCTCATTTCTGCTTTTGAATAAAAATAAGAAGTTATTGGATTGGAGAATTTTAAAAGATATGACTAATCTCAAGGATGAAGGATAGTCCTGAAGAGTTTTAAGATGAGATCAAGTTATAAACACACTTCCCCAGGTAATCTATGCTCTCTTAGATAATATAAAAAGCTGCAAATAGATATAGAGCTGAAGACGGTATTCAACTCTTGCCTGGATGAAGAAAAACAGCAACACACAACACTACTAATACCCATTTACCAAAGCATAGTAACCCAGCGATGTCCAGGATACTAATCTTGTCCAGTGCTTTATCATCATCACCACACAATGGCTTTGGATTAAATTCAAATGCAGCAAGCATTCCCATCCATGAACAGTACCATCCAGCTATGAATGAAGCAAGATCTTCTTCAGATTGCTACAGAAGTCTAAATAAAAGCCTAAGCTACCCAGCTAGAAGCATCATTTCTCAGTTCTCCTTACACTGGACATTAGGGAGGGCCTTGTGGTTCTCTTAATGCTAACTTTTTGGTGATGTATAAGCATGGGTATAGTATCTGCTTATAGGATCTGCAGGAACCCTATGTCTGAAGCACCAAGCAGAGGTGTTGTCTCTGACACAGGACTAATGAATTTGATATAGGCATGGATTTGCTCTCTTGAAGAGATATGCACAGGTGCCAAGAAAGCTAAGTGGTTATCAGTACTTCTTCTGAAATATAAGCAGAATTCACTAGTTCTCTGGGTTCAGGGGAAGAAAGGTTGGAACACATGCTTTGCTCCTAGTTCTTTCATTTTACTAATTTTTCTAATTGCTTCTAATTCTTTCATTTTACTGGAAATATTGACTAATAAATGCTATATTGTTTTAAAGTAGCTATTTGGAAGCAACATATAGATGAGATCATCAAGTTTATGAGTCACAGTATAAACAAAATTGAAAGGAAAGACAAGGGAAGCACTACTGGAACTTAAAAGTGTGGGCTAGGCAGTGAAAGAGAGTCAGAGTCATGGTTCTACCACTTCTGAGTTCAATGGCCAACAGCTAATTGCTTAACTGTCTGACTTTCCCTTTCAATGTCTACCAGGTGGAGGTAAAACTATCTACTGTAAAGAGTAGTTATATGGTATAAATAAGGTAAAGTATGCCTACTGTCTGGCATACAAAGCAGGGATCTACCCATGCGAAAAGGAATGCTGTTGATGAATCAGGCAAATGTGCAGTGTTTGGGCTTAATGTCTGTGTCAGTTCCTGAGAGTGGAAAGAACTGTAAAATGAACCATTTCAGCAGACTCACTAGCAACTGGTTTTAAACTTCTAAGAACTATACTTTGTTACGTACTCATGAAATTCGCTGAAACTACTAGCAGTGGTATCCAACTGGCAACTGTGGGGATGAGCAGTTGGTAAGAGTTTTTGTATCTATGCCCTCATCTTTTCCAGGCATTTTGTTGCCAGTAACAATAAGTTCTTCATGTTCTTTTTGTCTGTGTTTACATTTATCAATGTTGAACTAATAAGCAAATGGAAGGGGAGATCTGACAGAAGTATGGCTTTTCTCATATTCTATCCTCTCTATGTGCATAGATACACCACACACACAGACACATAACCCCCTCAGAGATATACACTGTCAGACACATGCACACAGCTACCTATGAGATTGTCTTCCTCAATATAGAATCTCATTTAAATTATAAGGAGCTAAAGGGGCTCTCAAAGGTCCAACTAGTCAAAGCTATGGTTTTTCCAGTAGTCATGTGTGGATGTGAGAGTTAGACTATAAAGAAAGCTGAGCACTGAAGAATTGATGCTTTTGAAATGTGGTGTTGAAAAAGACTCTTCTTTTTCTTTTAAATTTTAAATTAATTAATTTATTTTAATTAGAGGCTAATTACTTTACAATATTGTAGTGGCTTTTGCCATACATTGACACAAATCTGCCATGGGTGCACACGTGTTCCCCATCCTGAACCCCCCTCCCAGCTCCCTCCCCATCCCATCCCTCAGGGTCATCCCAGTGCACCAGCCCTGAGCACCCTGTCTCATGCATCGAACCTGGGCTGGCGATCTATTTCACAAATGTAATATACATGTTTCAATGCTATTCTCTCAAATCATCCCACCCTTGCCTTCTCCCACAGAGTCCAAAAGTCTGTTCTTTACATCTGTGTCTCTTCTGCTATCTCGCATATAGGGTCATTGTTATAATCTTTATAAATTCCACAAATATGCTTTAATATACTGTATTGGTATTTTTCTTTCTGACTTACTTCACTCTGTAAAATAGGCTCCAGTTTCATCCACCTCATTAGAACTGATTCAAATGCATTCTTTTTAATGGCTGAGTAATATTCCATTGTGTATATGTACCACAGCTTTCTTATCTGTTCGTCTGCCAATGAACATCTAGGTTGCTTCCATGTCCTAGCTATTGTAAACAGTGCTGCGATGAATATTGGGGTACATGTGTCTCTTTCAATTCCAGTTTCCGTGGTGTGTATACCCAGCAGTGGGATTGTTGGGTCATATGTCAGTTCTATTTCCAGTTTTTTAAGGAATCTCCACACTGTTCTCCATAATGGCTGCACTAGTTTGCATTCCCACCAACACTGTAAGAGCGTTCCCTTTTCTCCACATCCTTTCCAGCATTTATTGTTTGTAGACTTTTTGATAACAGCCATTCTGATCAGCGTGAGATGGTACCTCATTGTGGTTTTGATTTGTATTTCTCTGATAATGGAGAAGACTCGAGAGTCCCTTGGACTGCAAGAAGATCCAACCAGTCTAAGCTAAAGGAAGTAAGTCCTGAATATTCATTGGAAGGACTGATGCTGAAGCTGAAACTACAGCACTTTGGCCACCTGATGTGAAGAACTGACTCACTGGAAAAGACCCTGATGCTGGGAAAGATTGAAGGTGGGAGAAGAAGGGGATGACAGAAGATGAGATGGTTGGATGGCATCACTGACTTGATGGACATGAGTTTGAGTAAACTCCAGGAGTTGGTGATGGACAGGGAAGCCTGGCATGCTGCAGTCCATGGGGTTGCAAAGAGTTGGACATGACTGAGAGACTGAACTGAACTGACTGACAGGGGCTCTCAAATGATTTCCATAAGAATATGAGATACACTTGATTTTACACATCTATAGATCAAATTCTAAAACAGATTTATGAAAAATTTTTGGAATCTAGCTCCACATTTGCTCCTATACTACATTAGTTTGTGCTGCTCTACACACAGATGTACATCAGATATCTTGCAACTTACTTGATTTAATAATTTTTTTCTAGCTATCAGGACTGTCAGCATGAGAATGTTCTGTTTAAAATATGGCAACTTGGCAGCTCATTTTAATAAAATAATAGATCTATATCTATATTCTATATTTGGGCAATAAGACTATTTGGGGGAGGGAACAAAACTACATTTCACTTACGATGCAAGACAGTGAAAATATGGCAGGGAAACAAAGAAGACAGAGTGCTCTCCTTATATAGGGAGTAGAGGCAATGGAATGAGGTGGAGCCGACCGCAATCGAGTGAGCAATGTTGCTGAAAGTGACTCTCACACGAGTCATGCAGACCAGACAGACCACGGTTGGAAGGCAATACCTGAAGCACACAGTTTCCATATTTCTATGGTGACACAGAATCAAGATGTGAGGGCAGAACTTTAAAATAATAGTAAAAAGGAGTAAGAAGTAAACAAATCCAGTAAAATGCCATGTACTGTATCTGATCCATGATTTTACAAACCTCTCGGGAAAGTCCTATTCCTGCATTTAACTGCCATTGCATGTACACAGGGAAAAGAACATCTTGTGAACATTTTGGAGAAAGTATCTTCCTATTGATATATATTCTATCAAGGGTGCCCTGGAAATACCCCTCACTGGCTCCTGTTCTGTGTTGCCTCATCTCAGGGATTTCAGTTGTTGCGTGCAACAACTGTGTCTCCAGCATCATGCATCCTGCCTTGCCTGGCGCATTACTCTACATACAAGCTTGCTTTCTATTGCTTCAGGGGGAAATTTACTCCACCTTCATTCAGTTCTTCATTTACCTTGAAAACACAAATGTTGATGGTGAATGCAGGAAAGACTGGCAAATGGGAATGATCTTACAGACCAAGCTGTAGTTAATGGGCCAAAATCAACACACTGAGAGGACTAAATGAGATAATGTCTGTGAAAGTGCTTATAAACTAGGGCACACTAACAACTGTTCTGAAGATAGAGTTGGTGAAACTTCAGAGATGCAAATACAAATCCTTGCATCCACGTTACAATAAAGCCATTGTATAAGTGTCAGATGAGGGAGATTTGGCTGGAGAACATTTCAATAGAAACCAGGAGTCTGACTGGGCTGTTGGAAAAACTTAGGTAATCTGCAATTACAGGTCGGCAGATCACATCTGGCTGCAGTGTTTATTTCTGGGAGCCGCGTTTTAAGAGCTATGGGCAAACTGAACCCCAGCCCCCTCACAGAAGAGAGGGACCACGTTAATAGGTTGGAAACCCTATCACATGAAGAATGGTTGAACAAGATGGAAATAAACAACTCTTCAAATATCTGAAGAGAAAAAAGTTGAAGTATGAAAGAACAGAACATGCCTGGGCTAGAAGTTATTTACAGGAAGATTTTAATACAGGAAAAAACTTTCTAACCATGAAACCATGAGCATGTTTCAGGATAACCTTTCAACGTGGAGGAGCCTAACACTATGTTGCAAATGCTCTCAAATGGTATCGCAGGAATGAGACGTTCAAAAAGAGCTCGGTAAGGCAGTCTTCACTTCTGCAGAAGGGTGCCTTACAGACAAGCAAGCACACGGAGTGGGAAGGCTGCTAGGTTTTTATCCCTAAGACGCAGGTTCCCCCGACCCACGCTGGGTTCCTCATAGGCTGAGGACTATAAAGTCACAATCTTCCCCGAATGTTGCCTAAGTTTTTATTGATCGATGGGGGCTATGAGTAATATGTGCAAACTCCTGAGTGGATGATTTATATTAACTATTTTCCCCACCTCTTTAGTTCTTTGCGCATGTCCAGGGTAAAGCTTGCAAAGCCGGCCAAATTGTTCTTAGCAGGAAGAGGAACCAGGAAGGGAAGAGAACAAAGAACTGACAACAAGCCATCATCTTAGGAATCTTACCCTCCTATTTAACTATTTTTAAAAAATGAATATGAATCACTTCTTTATTTCTTACATCTTCTTCTTTGGTAGAAAAGACCATATTTTTCTTACACACTATAACAGTATCATAGTACAAACAAGGAGAAAGTAACTTCAGAAAATCCTAACAGCCCTACTCTAGATAGAAAAAAAAGTTAGTATTTGGCATGTGCCCTTTTGGTTTTTATGTGTGTAGCCAACTTTTTCACTCTCCTCTTTCACTTTCATCAAGAGGCTTTTTAGTTCCTCTTCACTTTCTGCCATAAGAGTGGAGTCATCTGCATATCTGAGGTTATTGATGTTTCTCCCTGCAATCTTGATTCCAGCTTGTGCTTCATCCAGCCTGGCATTTCTCATGATGTACTTGTACTCTGCATATAAGTTAAATAAACAGGGTGACAATATACAGCCTTGATGTACTCCTTTTCCTATTTGGAACCAGTTTGTTGGTCCACAAAGGTCCATCTATGTGGACCACCTATGGAAAAACCAGGCTATGGTTTTTCCAGTGGTCATGTATGGATGTGAGAGTTGGACTGTGAAGAAAGCTGAGTGCCAAAAAATTTATGCTGTGGTGTTGGAGAAGACTCTTGAGAGTCCCTTGGACTGCAAGGACCAGTCCATCCTAAAGGAGATCAATCCTGGGTATTCATTGGAAGGACTGATGCTGAAGCTGAAACTCCAATACTTTGGCCACCTCATATGAAGAGTTGACTGATTGGATAAGACCCTGATGCTGGAAGGGGTTGGGGGCAGGAGGAGAAGGGGACGACAGAGGATGAGATGGTTGGATGGCATCACCGACTCGATGGACATGAGTTTGAGTAAACTCCGGGAGTTGGTGATGGACAGGGAGGCCTGGCGTGCTGCAATTCATGGGGTCTCAAAGAGTCAGACACGACTGAGTGACTGAACTGAACTGAACTGAACTGATGTGTGTTTCTTCACAGGAAAACACTTACAAACACACATACACACATGCATAAAAAGGTCATATAACACATACAATCCAGGAAGCTGAAATTTTTTACTCCAGTTAACATGATAATCTTTCTGTACCTTGAGATTTATCTTTTAAAGTAACTGTATAGTATTTCCTTACATTATTATATCATTATATTTTTAAACAACATTTGTGGTTTTTTTGAATTTTTCACCTTTTTAAGAAGCACTGCGTTGAATGTTCTTATAGATCAACTTTATACATCCATTGACAATTCCTTTGGGTAATATCCTAGCAGTTCATATCAAAAGATATGAGCTCTTTAAGACTTTGGATACAGACTGCCAAACTGCCCTCTAAAAGATTATATCAATTTCTGTTTCCAGTTATGGCAGGGTGGTAGTGGGGGGGAATTGAACTAAAGAAAGGGACTGAAGTGATAATCATCTTTTAGAGAAATTTTGGAAGAGTTTCCTGAATTTCCATGATGGTTGATATAATGCAAAAGCACTAAATATTATATCACAAAATATCAAGCAGCTAAAAATATGATCAATATCTCTTTTTTGAATTTATATCTGTTTGTCCACATAACATTCTTAAAAATATTGAACTTCAGTCTTATTATTTCAGAGTCCCTTTTGTAGGTCCCTGAAGTTTCACCACTGTAATCAGCTGAGAGTAGGATTCAGGTTAGATTGCCTATATATCTGAAGATACCATTGAGTGTTTCATAAAGACAACTCTAGTATAAAATAAATCATAAAATCTTTGTACAGCCTCTGATTGACCTAAATACAGTTATGAACAATAATGAAAATTTATATTTAGCATCAAACATGTATCACGTAGCTGATCAATGGGCACATGCTAAATGAATACATGAATGATTAAATTAGTATTTTTATTAATACTTGAGATGTGGACACTTATGTTCATATGATTGTGTTTTTGAAAGTAAAAAAAAATTCTCTCATGTATAAAATGAAATGAAATGTATTAGTATTTGATTATATTCCATAAGAAGCTAAGGTGGTTATTTAGCTATCTGAGCAAATTTGAAAGACATTGATTCAACTACTAATAGGCAAGCAACTGTTATCCTTCTAGTTCCTTTAAGGGATAATGAACGTTACAGATTTTAAAGAAGAAATCAAGGAACCCACACATTTGGAGGGATAAAAGTAGATAAAAGATTGTAGTCTCAAGGAAATTAAATTGAAAAGAGATCTTTGGTTTACACAGTAGCTATGATAGCAGTGAATGTATATAGATAAGAAATGCTCACTCTTCTTAGTTCTTAAAATCAAATTAATTTACTTCTACTTCTGGATTTACTGTCCTCCCTGAAACATCCAGAAAAGCAAGATAAAAATACTTGAAAAATTGATTTTCAAGTTATTGGATGCTAGGCAGCACAGGTCAGTGATTCCTAAGAGATAAGGAACAAGCATGATGAGCCCAACTCAGTATATTCCAGGCTGTATGTGATACAGACAGAGCCTGAGAGCCCTTATGTTGAAGAAATACAGCATAGACCCCAGGGAGACAGAGAGGCCAGAGTCACAGAGCGACAGAGAGGAGACCGTTGAGTAGAGAGGCCTAGAGATCTGCAACCCTCACTCATGCATTCTGCAGAGTAATGATAAGTACCAAGACTGGAGAGAAAAATGTCCAGAAGGATTAGAAGGACCAGGACTTCATGATCCCACAGGGCTGAGAAGAGAAGCTTCTCCACAAGGCAAAGAGCATTCAGAAGAGTCTTGCATTTGTATCAACGAATAATTAGCCCCAGTCTCAACACTGCTTCACTCAACCTAACACCTCTTAAGATCAACACTCAGCTTCCCCCAAATCAAATTTTTCCAAGTAACAAAGTTCAAGGTTTATAGAAATATGAAAGCATATAACACCCAACAAGTTAAAATTTGCAAAATATGACATTAAAGATTACCAGGAATGAAAGAAGAAAGAAAATATGACTAATAACGAGGGTGAAAAATAATCAAAACCAACCTAGAACTGACACAGATGATAGAATTACAAGATTTTTAAAAAAATTAAAAGAGTAATTATAGCTGATTGTTGATGTTTAAACCATTAAGTAGTGACATAGAAGATATAAAATGAGTCCCAAATTTCGACAGGTGAACTCCATAATGAATAAGAAAAAATATACTCTGGAGAAAACTAACAGCAATTAGTCATTACAGAAGAAAAAAATCAGAAATCCAAAGACATAGTAATGGAAACTATCTAATCTGAAAAGCAGATAAAAAATGTTTTTGTTAACTGAAAAGATTGCCAGTGAATTTAGGGCAACTTTTAATAACATAATATAATATAGTTAGAGTCCCCAGTGAGAGGCAAGAGAAAAAGAGGCAGAAAAAAATGGAAGAAATAATGAGTTTTAAAAATATATAAATTTTATATAGCTATTTCTGTTATTGACTTTTAATTTAATTCCACTGTGGTTAGACAGCATAGCTTGTGTGACTCAGATCTTTTATATTTATTGAGACAGATTATGGTTTACCCAGAGTAGGTCTTTCTTGGTAAATGTTGTCTAAAATAATATGCAGTCTGCTCTTTTGGGGTATAGCCTTCTACAAATGTCAAGTAGGTCAACTCTATTTTTGGTGGTTTCAAGTTTTCCATATTTATTTGTATATTACATGATCTCTTTGTAAAAAATGCAATAGAATCTATGAGAAAGCTATTAGAACTAAAACATGAATTTAGGAAGGTTGAATGACACAAGATCAATATAAAAATAAATCATATTTCTATATACTGGTAATAAATGATGAGATATTTAAACTTAAAAACCAATACTAGGTACAATAGCATCAAAAATACTAAATACTTAAAGATAAATTGTACTAAAGATGCATGAGACCTGTACATTGAAAACTACAAAACACTGCTGAGAGAAATTTTACAAGGCCTAAACAAATAATATTTTATTCATAGGTTAAAGTACTCAATATTGTTAAAATGCCAATTCACAAATATCTATAGGTTCAGTGCAATCTTATTAGGCATCTCTGTAGAAATATATAAGTTGATTCCAAAATTCATACGGAAATGCTATATGGAAATTCACATGGAAAAGTCAAAGGATCTAGGATAACCAAACGAACTTTGAAAGAGAACAAAGTTGGAAGACTAAAACTGCCTGATTTCAAGATTTATAATAAAACTATAATTAAAAAGGCAATGTGGCGTCAGCATCTAAATGACCAAATAGATCAATGAAACATAACAGAGCCTAGAAACATGTGTGCTCATATTTACATGGACAAATGATTTTTGACCAAGACGCTAAGGTGATTCTATATAAAATGAACCAGTCTTTTCAACAAATGAAGCTCGAACAATTGAATATCCATACACAAAAAGTACATAAAATAAACCTTGACAAATACCTTTTATCATATATCAAAATAACTCAAAATGGATCATAGTCCTATTTTTAAACCTAAAACTATGCAACTTCTAGTACAAAAAGGGAGAAAATATTTGTGATGTTTCTCACCTTTGATTAGTCAAAGAATTGTTAGATATAAGGCTAAAAACAAAACCCATAAGAGAAAAAAATAATCTGTACATCTTCAAAGTTAAAAACTGCTCCTCTTTGAAAGATTCTGACAGGAGACTGAAAACACATAGACCAGGAGGCAATATTTGCAAATCACATATCTGATAATGGATACGACATCTACAGGAGCTTCTGTAGTGTCCAGTTAAGAATATATCTAGAGTTATGCTACCTATGACTGTTCGTGTATAATTCTTTGCATGTTTTTAAGTTATTTCATGTTTTTAAATCATTTCTAAATGATTCAATTATTTTATCTGTAAAAACAGGAAATTTAGAATCCCTACCTCAAAGATTGTTGTGAGGATTCAATGCATTAATTAATGTAGAGCTCATAGGCTAGTACCTTCCCTGGTGGCTCGGATGGTAAAGAATCCTCCTGCAATGCAGGAGACCTGGGTTGGGAAGATCCCCTGGAGGAGGGCATGGCAACCCACTCCAGTATTCTTGCCTGGAGAATCCCATGGACAGAGGAGCCTGGCGGGCTACAGTCCACGGGGTCGCGGAGAGTTGGACATGACTGAGCGATTAAGCATGCAGCACAGCATGGTCACTTTCACTGTGTTAAGTGGCTCAGTGGTGTCTGACTCTGCAAACCCACGGACTACAGCCCACCAGGCTCCTCTGTCCATGGAATTCTCCAGGCAAGAATACTGGAGTGGGCTGCCATTCTCTTCTCCAGGGGATCTTCCTGACCCAGGGATTGAACCAGGATCTCCTGCACTGTAGGAGGATTCTTTCCAATTCGAGCCACCAGAGAAAGAACAAATAATGAGAGAGAAAACAAATCTATAATTATTTACCTGTATGATATGTGAAAGATTAGAATTACAGTCATCTCTAGTGGTACTCATACTTTTAAACACTGGCCTGAGAATTAATTTCTGTCAAAATATAAGCAAGGAAACCTATTGTACTGACTCATTGGATGTAAATGAAATCTGTGTACATGAAGAACATTTGTCTTATAGAGTTAAAGCAAACAAATAGTCAAAAATTCTATTCTTGGCTATGACCATCATTTTTTTGGGTGGCTGAGAAATCACATGAAGAAAAGGAGAATCAAACATTTGCCTTCAAGTGAAGTTTAACCTAGGATATAAGACAGCTAATCTTGGTCTCAAAAAACAGATGTGTCGGGAAATAAATCCTGAACAGGAAGGCAAAATGTGATTCTATGATTTTATGCTTTTGCTAAGAGTTGACCAAAATACATTATTAATCTGTGATTTTTTAAAAAATCAGGAAAAATTTCAAACCAAATAAAAATGTTGGATTGACCAACTTTTAAACAATCTATTGACTTATCTATTACTAAAAGAGATCACGGATTTTCAAATAGCCTCTATGGTTCCTGATTTTATAAGTGATACCCAGACTCAAAGTGCTTTACAGTTCTCCATATGAAAGCTGTAGGAAAGTAATGGCTCCCAGTGTGATAGTCACCATGTCTGGAGCCCACCTCACACATCCATTTCCAGGGTCCCTTTCAATTGAGCTGTAACACCACTAGGATTCATGTATCTTCCCAGTTGTCTCTGTAGTTAGTGGGTTTCTAATAGCACAAACATATTCATTTCAAGGAACAGAGCTATAAGTTGGCTATAAACTGAACAGAAGTTTAAAGAGAAATAACAGAAGTCTGTGGCACTTCAAAAGTCAGTTTGGGAGAAGTATTAGATTGCTTTGGAACAGCTATATTTCCATATGCAACTGAATTTCAGCATAAGGCACTCTGCTGCTCGAAAGTGAAGACTGTCTCATACACCTCTGCACTGGAAAGCAATCCTCACATTAATTTCCAAGCTATTATTCACATATCTCTCATTTCTTATGAATTAGTCTAGACTAATTAGTCTGGATTAATTTCTTATGAATTAATCTCTTTTAAGCAGAAATGGAAACATTTTCAGGAACAGAGAGTTTGTGAATCTCTTGTTTACCTTGGAAAACTGGTATTGCAGTATCCAAGCGAACACAAACTACCCATGGCTCTCTTTGGGACCATTGCATACTATGCTCTTAAAAGCATTTACAACTGTTTGGAGACGGGATGGTGAGCTTTATAGCTCAGACATGCAAAGGAAGCACTCTCCTTCGGCATATAAAATGTCTAGACTCAGAAGGATGATCTCAGCCATCACAGCAGCCTGGCTTCTGCTAGGAAGTTTTTTCTTCAGCAGAGAGTGTCCTGTAGATGACGTAACATCTCAAACCAAGCCCAGCAGTGTGAATGGCAAACCAACAACATTATTTTTGCTCAGATTTTGCATGTACTCATTCAAAACTGCAACTTACCAAATGTTTCCCATTTATCTATTAGATTGGTAAATATTTATTAAGCATCAAGTAAGTGCCAGGCACTATTATACAACAATGAATAACACAATACCAACTCTCAAGGAGCTTAGGATCTATGGCAATGATTCTTAAGGGCAGGACTTTTTCTGACTAATGGAGTTTATCTTATTCCTAAAGGTGTGTATTCTTTTTTTTTTTTCCCTTTGTTTTTTAAAGGAGACTTGTGGTGATGGAAATCAATGTATCAGGTTTATATCTTAGATCTCCAGAGAATGTTAGTGAGTCTTCAGATGGAGAGGTAAAACTTGCTCTATTCTGTCCATTTCCTGAGAAATAAGATAGAAAAGACGAGGAAGGGGCAGAAGACAAAGAGGGACAGACTTCTTTGATGATTTGCATGTGGAAGAGTCCCTTTAGAACCTTCCCACCCCTTTGCATAAATATGCACTGAAGCCCGTTCTAGTTATAAGCGTCCAGCCTCCCCTTATTGGGTGTGAAGACTGAAGTCAGCATCGCAGAATCTGGTATTTCAAATTGGCAGAGATGGACAGGGAAGCCCCACAGAGGTTTCACAGCTGCATGACTGTTGCTGAAGAAGTGACTCACTCACCTCAGAATGCATTGCTAACCATGAGGTCAGCTTCAGAGCAGGCCACAGCAGTCAGCTAGAGCTCCAATGGGGGACATGAATTCTTCAGACATAAGAGAGAATCTTTCCAGTCAAACAGAAAAAGAGAAGCATGGCTAGAGAAAATAAAGTGAACTTTTACCAGAAGTTTATGAACAGAACCAATTCAGCAGGTCTAGGCAAGCTCCTTCTGACTTTGGAAGCTTGAATAAAATAAACATTTTTTTTTTTTTTTTTTTCTGCCAAGAAAATAAACAAGTTTGTAGAAAGTGGCACACAGAGGTTATAAATGAAACTGAATGAGCTTATGTAGGAACTCTTGATTTTCTCTAGTGATGCCCTAATATGCTGTTTTTCATGCCATTCTCATGGTTGAACTGTCCATAACCAGCTCCAAGTGCTTTACCAGGGCCATTGTTAAGATGTGCCCTTTAGGTACTTCACCTTAAGAATGCGTCTGAATCATCAAAACAACTGTTCAATGCTGCTTTGGGGTCAATCCAATTTTATTGACTACTGGATGACTCTCCTTACAAAAAATCACGATAGAATTTAACAACAAAAAAATCCAAACCTGGAGTAGAAGGACTCTTCTCCAACTTCATTTTTGAGTTACTTCTTTTATTGACAAAATACAACTTTGGGTAACCAAGATCCAGAAAGGTTTTATGATAGAATATTTTCAAAAAGAGTGAAAATAATGTTTCTTGAGTTGCCAGCTTGGAGGTGACATGCTAGTGAGCACTAGGGACAACAACCTTAAAAAAATTAATGATAACAGCCTCGATGATGGGAAGTCTGCCTTCTCTGGCCTCACCCTATTGGGAAAGACTCTTTGACTACTAAGCAGCATTACCAGGTGTGGACACAGAAAACTGCTGACTCTATACTCCACCCAATACAAGAGAGATTCCATGCCAACAGAAATTTTGATTGTTTTACTCACAGCCATATACACAATATCAGGAACAATGCATATCACATAGTGTGTACACAGTATATATTTGTGACTGCATTGGATTGATTGAGTGGTGGTTTTTACCTACCCAGGGATATTGTGATTCAATTTACTAAAGAAGCTTAACTTCTTTCTAGTTAATGCCCCTTTATTATTTGAAGGACTCATAGATCCAAGCTACTTGACACAGAGTTTTTCTGAAAATGTACATATTTCTTTTTGGTCAGGTGTGTGTAGGATTATTATAACCAAACTTGATTTGGGAAGTAGGGAAGACCAAGTGATAAGCACAGCTTGGTAATCTTAGATGGAATTTAGCATGTCTGCAAAGGTGGTGAGGTCAGAGATAAAACCAGAGGGAAGGTCTTTAACAAGCCTATGCTAGGAGAGTCAGCAAGAAGCAAAACTGAGTCAGGATGGGGGTTGAAAGGGGAAGCTGGGTACCATCATTATTGAAGTCCTAGGTTATGTGGGTTCAGGATGACAGAAGACTTCTAGTTGCTTCCCTCCTGATAGGAGAACAGAAGCCAGCCACTAAAGATGGGGTGGAGAGATAGGGATCCAGGTAAAATAATTACATGGAAGGAGCTGGTTGGTATAAAATAACTCTGTGATTATAAGTTGAACCTTTATTTTCCATGGTAATTAGGGCTTGGAAAAATGATCACGCATAAATTTCAAGTTTTCTATTAGAAATAAATAGCTTTAGAAATAGTGTATTCCACCAAAGTAAATAATTTTATGGACTAACATCAAACACACACAGACACACAAGATCTCTAAATCCTATAAGGTGATTGTATCTTTCCCTTCTAGTTTACAGCTATTGCTGAAAGTGATCACCAAAACCAAAATTAACTCAGAGGCTAAAGTCTCCAGCTGTTGAATAATCAGTCTGGGGACTTCCAGCTAAAAGTTCCTAGGATATTATTTAAGTTGCCAGCTCATTTACTCCATGTATGAAATCTTTCCTCTTCTTTGGATCAAGCAAGACCTCTATTCAGCTGTGTTTATTGTTTTATTTTTTCCACTTCATTGACCAACTCTCAAATCTTCTTTCTAAAACTTTGCCGCAATAAGTCAAAAAAAGGGAGGGAATAGATGAGAACTATGCAGACGCTGTTGTATAATATATATCTGTGATAATTCTACTAATTAGGGAATATCTTTTCAATTAAGAAAAATCTACAAAGTAGTTCAAATCATAGCTTTGCTCCCCATGAGAGCCTTTTCAAATAGCATCTATTTGAGTTATATCTACTTATAAGTTACTCGTCAGTTATCAATTCTTAGTTGGTCCCCCTTTGTAACATTTCTGCTTTAGGTAGTTGGAAATAAATCATTAAGCACATAATTTGTGAGTTGAACACTATACAAAGCAGCAAATCAAATAGGAAGTCATTTCATCAAATTTAGTTAATCATTGTTTTTAAATTCTTACAAATAATACAGACCTCCTGGATACAGTTTTTGAAAATTAAAGCAAATAGCCATTCATTTAACCTATTGTCCTTTCTGAGCAAGAATAAAGTATTGTACTGTAATTCACTCTCTGGTTTTAATTTTTCATTCCCCTAAAAATTTATATTCAAATGATATATTTCTTAAAGAATTAATAGCAGTTTTTCCTCCAATCTTAACCTATAATATTTCAAAATATTTTTGAGTTAATCTTTGACCTTCACTCATGGAGCGAGAAAAATAACCAAGAAATAGTACAAGGTTGTCTTAAAAGATGAAAAATGACATTTTCTTCTTATCTTCTGAGCAGCGGAACACAGTCTGCAGCAGTTTCAAAGCTTTCTTTGCCACAGCAGGCTCCCGATTAATATTTCTAATATATATTCAACAGAAAACAGAATCACTCACAAAAAGATTTTTCAAAACCCTATTTTCTAACAGCCAGTGTTTTGTTTTGTTTATTCATGGAAATGACAGCCACTCAATTTTGTCAAGATTTCTCTGGCTTTTGCCAATGCATTTATTTCACTTTATGATGGGTATGTAGGAAAAAAAGAAGTTTGGTTCATATTGTTAATGTAAAACCACATAGCTTTTAAATAAAACCATTTAAGTGAGCCTACAACCAGGAAGGAAGACATTGGTTAAATTTTCAATAGTAAACTAAAGAACCTAAGATGAGAATTCTTTCCAAATCTCTCATACAGAGACCTATAACAAATAAGACTATCCAGACTGACACATTATATTTTCTGCAAAATCTTTTCTGGTTTTAAGATGAGTTATAACGTGAAACATGAACCTGTTAGTTTATACTTCAGGAAATTGCACGATATGATTTCTAAGGCATTTTCCACAGATATAATAGGGTTCAAATGACCTTCTCTTTGTCACAATCACTCGTCCCTTATGCATAACCAGCACCTTATTTCTCTTAAAGGTCTATTCTTCTCATTTATTTTTTCTTTCAACTCAATTCAGTCAGTACAATTCACAATTCCCTTATTATATGTAACACACACTACAGACTTTCAGTATTAGTAAAACATGGCTTTTCACTGGAATTGGAGACCCTTTAAAAGGTGAATTCAATAAAGACATTATAAACAGAAGACTTTAAGAAGTTGGGAAGGTGGATCATGAGCTTCTCATGGACAAGGCTGGTGCCTTCTTATTTATTTGCAGGGCTCATGGCAAAACTAGGAGTGGAAGCCCACAAGTCAGACACCTTTATATATATTATCAAGTTCATAAATTATACTCTCAGATGGTGACTTTGTATGTATTCTGTCCTATTAACTTGACAAATGTATCTTAAATTGAAAAATATATGCAAGTTATGTTTTTATATGACTGAAAGTCGTATAATATTTTAAAAGACAACTAAATTTACTTATTGCTGTACATATCTGAGTATTCTATTGATGGATCAACAATTCTTTGATGAGTAATGAAGTAAAAATATGTACAATTCATTAAATAGTACAGATTTCTAATAGATTTATTTGTCTTGCCTTTGTTTCAACAAGATCACTATGCTTCTTAATCAAGATTTGTTTTACATAATTGTGTTCCATTGACACAAATTTGTGAAAGGATTAAAATTATAAACATGATATTTTCTAAAACTTGAATGCATTGTCAAATTTACATAATTAAATATTTATATTTAACAAATATAAATAAGTGATGGTATTTTTCAAATAGTTACTTTCAAAAATAGTTACTGTGTTTTTTAAATATTAAAATTTATAAGATAAAACATAATTAATACCAAAAATTTAAGCTATCAGTTTAATAAAGCTAAAGACATTTAATTTCTTCCTATGAGGTTTTTCTATAAAAATGAGACTATTCGAAATTTAGTGCTCAACCTCCACTTAGTTGCTAAAGTAAAGAACTGGCTTTACCGTGTTAAACTAGTCCTATAAGCATGCTCATTTAAGAGTAGCATGAATTATTTAATATTGCAAAATGCTCTTCATTCTCCA
Organism: Dama dama; assembly: GCF_033118175.1. NCBI lineage: Eukaryota > Metazoa > Chordata > Mammalia > Artiodactyla > Cervidae > Dama > Dama dama. Next base: position 29,430,650 of record NC_083705.1, read on the forward strand.
AGTGCAACTGTGATAAATAATGTGCTAACTTGAGTACCTTCTGAACCATGAATTATAAATAAGCAGCAAAAAAAAAAAAAAAGATTGCTCAGCACTACTGGGAAACAATAGTTGGCTATATTAGAATTTATTGCATCCATGATATCCTAGAGAAAGAGTATGACAAGTTGAATAGTCTGTATTTTTTCACTTTTGAAAGCTTCCAGTGCTCATATTCTTCTTACTCCAAAGGAGTGCCCATATTCAATAGAGCAGTAGCACAATCCACCAGTTTTTGTGGCTCTGAAGTACTCTTTCTTTCAAGGAAATAGGTCAAGAGATGTGGAAAAGCATTTCTTTGGGTCACAAGAACATTTGTACGGGTGTTGGCTGTGAGTTTGAAAAATCATTCTGACTGTGGATCTAGGACATGCAGGGTTCTCAAAAGCTTAAGAGCTCAAGGCAGAAATACCTTTAACTCAAGCCCAAAGGCATTACTATCCATCACACTGTCTCCTATAAAGCAGGGTGTAATTAATGCTGTAATTGTTACAGAATTTGGTGACCAATTATACAGCCGTGGGGTGAGGAACACATAAACAAGTGAACCACAATGCTAACGTGAAGTCTGCTGATGGGGAGGTTTAATAATTCCAGAAAAAAATAGTATTGTGAGAAAAGAGGTTGAATTTATCTCTAAACATTGTGAATTTGAGGTATTGGTAGAATTCCTCTGTAGAAGTCTATTAACTAACTGGACATCATAGGCTAAGTCAAGATAAAATAATTAATAAGGGCTGAAATATCAAAAATCATGCCTAATTTTTTGAAAAGTTTAAAAAGTTTCAAAGATTAATGCAAAGGATACCCAATTTAATGATGACAGAGTAAAGTGGGCATTTATTTCTCTTCCAAAGAATGAATGCTAAAAATCAAAATTAAAATTCCACTTTTGGTAAAAATGGAAACAGTTAAAAATCTCTAAAACTACAGGATAGGTTTGGGGGCTGTTCACACAATGGGAACCAAGCAAGGGCTCCCTAAGGAAGAATCAGGGCGAGGAAACCATGACAGCAGATCTCAGGGGGAAAACCCAAATAGCGAAAACAGTTTTTTAAAAGAGAGGAATATAACCTGTGTCCTGATTACTAAAGCCTTGTTTTAATAGCAGGATGGTGGTATACACAGAATAGGAGGTAAATAAGTGTGGAGCCAAAAAAAATGATCACACAAACAAACAATATTTTCAAGAAGCTGTCTCTGTACTGACAAAGCAGAAGAGAGAACTCACATCATAAACAATGCAAAGTGTTGGGCTGGATGAAGCACAAGCTGGAATCAAGAGTACCAGGAGAAATATTAATCACCTCAGATATGCAGATAACACCATTCTTATAGGAGAAAGCAAAGAGGTACTGAAGAGCCTCTTGACAAAGGTTAAAGAGCAGAGTGAAAAAGCTGGCTTAAAACTCAAAATTCAAAACATTAAGATCATGGCATTCATTCCCATCACTTCATGGCAAATAAATGACAAAACAATGAAAACAGTGACAAACTTTATTTTCTTGGGCTCCAAAATCACTGCAGATGGTGACTGCAGTCATTAAATTAAAAGACACTTGCTCCTTGGAAAACAAACTATGGCCAACTTAAACAACATATTAAAAAGCAGAGATATTACTTTGCCAACAAAGGTTTGCCTAGTCAAAGCTATGGTTTTTCCAGTAGTCATGTATGGATGTGAGAGTTGGACAGTAAAGAAAGCTGAGCACCGAAGAACTGATGCTTTTGAACTGTGGTGTTGGAATCCCTTCAGAATCCCTTGTACTGCAAGGAAATCAAACCAGTCAATCCTAAAGGAAATCAGTCCTGAATACTCATTGGAGGGACTGATGCTGAGGCTGAAGCTCCAGTACTCTGGCCACCTGATGCAAAGAGCCTACTCATTGAAAAAGACCCTGATGCTGGGAAAGATTGAGGGCAGGAGAAGACAAAGATGACAGAGGGTGAGATGGTTGGATGGCATCACCAACTCAATGGACATTGGTTTGAGCAAGCTCTGGGAGATGGTAAAGGACAGGGAGGCCTGGCATGCTGCAGTCCATCAGGTCGCAGAGTCAGACACAACTGAGCTACTGAACAACCACAAATATACATTGCCTACAAGCTCACAGATCCTACAGAAGTCCCAGGTAGCCTGGAATACAGTGCCAACTCCACATAAATTTTCTGTCAATACCTGACCAGGAAAAGCTCTGCTTCCTTTATAAATGAATAGTGAATATAAAAGACTAGCACAGTATCTGTACAAAAATGCTACAGGAATGGATGAAAAAAAAATGACACAAAAGTAGTCATTTACTAGAGAAAATACAACAACAGTGGCCTAATTAATTTAATGCATTAATGGATCAAGAAAACAATCTATAGCCTAGAAAAAGTTGATTATAACAGCATTACCCAGTAGACCTTTCTGCAATGACTGAAATATTTTATAATTCTTCACCAGTCACAATGGTAGCCCCAAACCATGGAATTCTCCAGGCAGGAATACTGGAGTGGGTTGCCATTACTTTCTTCAGGAGATCTTCTTAATCCAGAGATAGAACCTGGGTCTCCTGCAATGCAGTCAGATTCTCTACCATCTGAGCCACCCCAAACCACATACAGCTATAGCTATTAAGCACTTGAAATGTAACTAATGTAACCATGGAACTGAATTTTTAATTTAATTTTAATTGTCTACACATGGCCAGTGGCTACCATATTGGACAGCAGAACTTCATACTAAAAACACCAAGCTCTAACTATTAAAATGCTGAGCTCTGAAGTCAGAAAATATGGTTAACATCAATAATTTACATTTCTGTCTGCTAACACACCACTCTATGTACAAAAGCCCAGTCTTCAGCTAGGTAGCTTTGTTCCTGTTTCTTAAACTCCTCTAACCTATACCTAGAGCTTCAGCTGGGTGACATTATATCTTTGGGGAAATTATAAAAAGGGCGCAGCTCCACAGGCAGATGGCTTGGCCATTGGTGACGTGGTATGAGATGAGAGGCACCCAGACACCTTCTCTGCGCAGTCACTGCTTCCTGCCATGGCACGTAGCTTGGTGAGTAGAGCAAGGGGTGGATTTCACTGTGAACTCATGCCCTTGTAGGGTCATGGTACCCTCGTGCTATGAAATACCTACCCTGTTGTACACAGTGGCCCTGCCCATAATCTTTCCTCTAAAATGAGACAGGGCTTACCATTCAATCACAGCAGAATGACAAAATCAAATCCTTCTGCTTGCCCACTACTTATGTCAACCCCTAAAACTGAAACCTAACACCAGAATCTGAACTTCCTCCCTTTATTTCTCCATAATTATCATCTTGGCTGAACAGAGTAATGCCTGCCTCTGGATATTGATTTGAAAGTAATTTATATACTGCGCTAAGCTTTCATTTAACCTAGAGTAGATGCACAGTAAATCTTAGTTCATCCTCCCACATGGATGTGGCAGTTATGTATGTTAAAAAGAAACTAAAAACTTATGAATTTGGCACCTGCCACCTGGATGTTGAATGAAGTGTATACAAATCCATAATGAAAGTACATGGGAAAAAAAATAAAAAGTACATGGGAAATCAAACCTGCAAAAAAGAAAAACACAGAAAGTGTGTTTGTACATGTTGGGGGTATAGTTTGAGGGGTGTAGCTTGTTGACTTGGGTTCAGTTCAGTTGCTCAGTCATGTCTGACTCTTTTTGCGACCCCATGAACCACAGCAGGCCAGGCCTCCCTATCCATCACCAACTACCAGAATCTACCCAAACCCATGTCTATCGAGTCGGAGATGCCAACTATCTCATCCTCTGTCGTCCCCTTCTCCTCCTGCCCTCAATCTTTCCCAGCATCAGGGTCTTTACAAATGAGTCAGCTCTTTGCATCAGGTGGCCAAAGTATTGGAGTTTCAGCTTCAACATCAGTCCTTCCAATGAACACCCAGGACTGATCTCCTTTAGGATGGACTGGTTGAATCTCCTTGTAGTCCAAGGGACTCTCAAGAGTCTTCTCCAACACCACAGTTCAAAAGCATCAATCCTTCAGTGCTCAGCTTTCTTTATAGTCCAACTCTCACATCCATACATGACTACTGGAAAAACCATAGCCTTGACTAGACAGACCTTTGGTGACAACGTAATGTCTTTGCTTTTTAATATGATGTCTAGGTTGGTCATAACTTTCCTTCCAAGGAGTAAGCATCTTTTAATTTCATGGCTGCAATCACCATCTGCAGTGATTTTGGAGCCCAAAAAAATAAAGTCTGCCACTGTTTCCCCATCTATTTGCCATGAAGTGATGGGACCAGATGCCATGATCTTGGGTAATTGACTAGATTTAACCATATCACACATTAAAATACTTTTTAATTTCCTAGTTTAGTCAATTACAACAAAAAATTTCCACCAATACATGTGATATATTTTCCTGATATCTGTGACAGGTTCAAATTAGTCCCCTTTTAAAGCTGAGGAATTGAAGGTCAGATATTTTAACTGATTACCCAAAATCACACAACTTGAGACAGAGCCCAGTTCTTGTTACTTCAAGTTTTAGACCAAACTCCAGTTGCCTAAATGCAATATGCCAGTAATAATATTTGTCTGTCACAATTAATACTATTGACACAAACAAAGTATGAATAAGGAAGAAAGTCTGTTCATGACTTGGTCATTCACCAAGCTCACCGCATGAGAATTTATTTGGAGGCAAATAATTACCCTCACAGACCTCCTGGACTCAGAGTATAAGAGGTCATGAAACCCATGTTCTTCAGTTTACACATGAGTGGTAGTGACTCATCCAGACTGAGTCATTATTTCCCTCCCCAGACCTTCTAATGACCAATTTCACACATGAGAAATAACTGGTCAAGCTACAGTTAAGGAATATATCACTACAGAAGAGGAGAAACAGAATATAAGATGAGTTTCTTAAGAGACAAATCTTTGGACCATTGACTCATTTGCAAGAAAGGAAAGATATATTTTTCTATGTATACCATTAATACCCAATTCAACAAATAAAGCTGCAAACACAGTACACCCACTATTTGGTAATGCATATAAAAATTCTTATTTTGGTCTCTATTGACTCAAGAGGGAACTAAGAAGGGGATCTGACCTATTTCAGCTCCCAAATTAAATTTAGCAATTTAAAATTAATCAAGCCAGTATTTATAAATAAGACAAAGCTCAATTGAGCTGGTAACACTTCCTCCCTGTCTCCCACTCTCTGAAGTGTTGCAAGCTAACCTTTAGGACTAAAAATAGGGCAGCCTTGCTGAGTCATTAATAAATTTCAGCCCTGGATCTCATAGGAAGATAAAATGCTCTACAACAATACTTAACACCTCATCTTCTTGAGCCCATGCTCTGGTCATGAAACCAGACCAAATTCCATGATGGTTCCAGAAAGCTATTTCTGGCATATTAGACCATGACCAGTGACTTAGAGGCATGCACTCACTTTGGTACAGAGAGGGGACTTTCCACCATACAGAAGTAGAAATGAGTTTATCTACCTTATCTCCATCAGTCACTAAATTCCCCTTATTAACGTCTATTTTGAGAAGAGACTTTGTGCTTATGGTTAGTCAGAGATCCAGGCAGACACACTACTTGGGAATGGACTCAGATATCACAAGACCCAGGTTCTTTGTTGTACACCTGAAAACAACAACAGACACAGGACTGTCAGAAAGTCTCATGTGCAACTAGTCAGAAAAAAATAAATTAACTCCAGAGTTCCAGTCATTATTATCCTATAATTTCTCAACAGCATGTCAAGTTGAAATCAGTGAATAATGTAAGTGACTTTATATAGGATGTTGGGATTAACATATACACACTGCTAAGTATAACACAGACAATCAACAAGGACCTACTATATAGCACAAGGAACTATACTTAGTATTTTATAGTAACTTATAAGGGAAGAGAATCTGAAGAAGTATGCATCCTGCATATATGCATGACTGAATCTCTTTGCTGTTTACCTGAAGCTAACACAATGCTGTGAATCAATTATGCTTCAATAAAAAAATAAAAAGTAAAATGGCTTTATATTCACGAATTCATTCATTCAATAAATATTTAGCACCAATTTGTACAAGTTCCTATACTAGGTACAAGGAACACAAATGATGCAGTTTCTGCTTTCTCAGGACTTCATTTAGTAGGTTACCAAGACAGTAAGAAAGATAATTATGGTAGTATGATGTTATATACGAGTGAAGTTCAGGAGTTTCACAGCAGAATATAGGCAGAAAAATTGGTAGAAAAAGAGAGGGAAAATAACCCTAACCTGGATTCAGACATCAGGGAATATTTTCTGGAGGAAGTAACACCTAAGCTATGACCTGCAATGGTGAGTCAATAGTTAACTTGGAAATGAGGATGGGAGTAAAAAGGATGGGACCCCAAGCAAATCCAATGATGCAGAAGTTAACTGAAATAAAGCAGACTTAGTGAACCAAAAACTATTCAGTCCAGCAGGAGCCCAGATGGGTCAGAACAGCATGGTGAGCCATAGGTTTGAGAAATAAGCAAGGGTCAGATCATTAATGCAATTATTATAAACTGGACTTTTGTCTAAGAACTTTGGAACCCAGTAAAGAATTCTGGCATCAGAGAAAGATCACTGAGACTACAGTATATATGGGAAAAGAATTAGAAAAGACAAGACTTAAGCAAAAACACCTGTATGGGGATACTGCTTGGGCAGTCGGACATCAAGCCATGTGGTAGTCTGGATTTAAAATAGTGAACACGTTTCAGCGGTATTTACTCAGTTGAATGAACAGAATTGCGTTCTCTACCAGGGCAAACAAGAAGGTACCCAAGGGCTTATCCCTCTCCACATTTACCTTGCCTCCACAGTCCATAAATCTGAGATACCACAGATCAAGCTAGCAATAAAACTCCCAGAATAAACCACCCAACTTCCACTGCTGCCAGGAGGGAGTCTTCTGGATTTATAAGATGAAGGCTAACAAAAGCCTCTCTCACTAGCATTCATCCTACAGATATTTATTGAAGATCTGATATTTCAAGCATTAGTACAGGTCTTGGGAATAGAAATGAAAAGGACACAGTATCCACACTTTAAGACTCCTGTATCGCAGGGGAGAGAGACATGTAAACAGGTCGTTATAAAATACTGTCACAAGTGAAGTGACTGAGTATTCAGAAGCACATAATCCAACTAAGAAAACCATTAAAAGCCTTTGTAGTAGCTTCATAGAAGGCTTCTAGGGTTATTCATAAAAAATAGGTAGAAACAGGTAGAAGAAGGGAGAAGAGAAAAATGGTATCAATAAAGGCATGAAAGTAAAGAGTAGTGTGGTTTCTGGCTGAGAGATGTAAGCAGTAATGTGCAGCTAAATCATGAAGATAAAGCTTAACAGGTTCTAAGAAAGACCTGTTGGGACATGGTAAGGAGCTTAGATTTTATCCAGTGGAAAATGGAGCCACTGAAAATAGAAAGAAAAAAGAATAGAATCAGATTTATGTTTCAGATACTGATATTGTGATATCTGTACCGAGATGGGGTTTTTGAGGGAGCATATCTGAGGATGCAGGTTAGGAGGCTCTTGAAGTAACCACAAAGAGAAATGATGAAATTCTCACCAGAGCTGATAACAAGCATGCAGAGCAAAAGGAAAGCAAGAACTTCTTTGAATAAAACATTGGCAGAATTTTGGAATAGATTGTATTCCAGTTCATCGCTCAGTTGTGTCAGACTCTTTGCAACCCCATGAAGCACAGCACGCCAGGCCTCCCTATCCATCACCAACTCCCAGAGTCCACCCAAACCCATGTCACTGAGTCAGTGATGCCATCCAACCATCTATCCTCTGTTGTCCCCTTCTCCTCCTGCCCTCAATCTTTCCCAGCATCAGGGTCTTTTCCAATGAATCAGCACTTCGCATCAGGTGGCCAAAGTATTGGAGTTTCAGCTTCAACATCAGTCCTTCCAATGAACACCCAGGACTGATCTCCTTTAGGATGGACTGGTTGGATCTCCTTGCAGTCCAAGTGACTCTCAAGAGTCTTCTCCAACACCACAGTTCAAAAGCATCAAATTTTCGGCACTCAGCTTTCCTTATAGTCCAACTCTCACATCCATACATGACTACTGGAAAAACCATAGCCTTGACCAGATGGACCTTTGTTGACAAAGTCATGTCTCTGCTTTTCTATATGCTGTCTGGGTGGATCATAACTTTTCTTCCAAAGAGTAAGCATCTTTTAATTTCATGGCTGCAATCACCATCTGCAGTGATTTTGGAGCCCAGAAAAATAGTCAGCCACTATTTCCATTGTTTCCCCATCTATTTGCCATGAAGTGATGGGACTTGATGCCATGATCTTAGTTTTCTGAATGTTGAGCTTTAAGCCAACTTTTTCACTCTCTTCTTTCACTTTCTTCTAGAGGTTCTTTAGTTCTTCTTCACTTTCTGCCATAAGGGTGGTATCATCTGCATATCTGAGGTTATTGATATTTCTCCCAGCAATATTAATTCTAGCTTGTGCTTCCTCCAGCACAGCGTTTCTCATAATGTACTCCGCATATAAGTTAAATAAGCAGGGTGACAATATACAGCCTTGACGTACTCCTTTTCCTGTTTGGAACCAGTCTGTCGTTCCATGTCCAGTTTTAACTGTTGCTTCCTGACCTGCATACAGGTTTCTCAAGAGGCAGGTCAGGTGGTCTGGTATTCCCATAGATTGTATTGGAGTTGGTAAAGGAGCAGGAGAAGAAAAAGGCTGATTAGTTTCTAACTTGGGGAAAATGGGTAGATCCCCGAATAGAGATAAAGAGTGGTACAGATGAGTTCATTTTGCACATTGGGTTAGGAGTTCTAGGTAACATATATATGAGCTCTAGCATGTTGATACATATGTGTGTGTATGAATCCAAATTATCAAGATGATACAGAATTTGGAGTTACCAGCATATAGGTGGCAATAAAAACCTTAAGAATAAATGGAATCATTTATTTGCTTGTCTAATGGATCAAATGGATATTAAGTATTTTGTAAGCACATAGGAACATCACATAGAGTAAGAAGAACTGGGACAAGAACAGAATCCTGACAGCTAAAAAGACTAACATTCAAGAGGAGAAAGAAAGCAGAAGATTCTGCAAATGAAATAGATAAACTCTCAGTTTCAAAGAGAATCGAACAGTGTGGGTATCATAAAAGTCAAGACAGTAGCAATCAGGATCCATGATTCTGGTAAGATAAATACTAAAAACAATCTTTGATTTGAGGCTATAAAATTTTTAGATGATAATACTGAGAACAATGTCACCAGAAGCTGTCACTGACAAAAACAGGCCATTTACATTAGCTTCTGTGTACATCTATAGCCAATTGACTTAGAGCTTCCAGATGCTGGTCCCTGGTCCCCTGCAACTGAGAAAATAAACTGAGTCAAATGCAATCATTGTTAAATGCCTTTTTCTAAAAAAAAAAGTATGTGTTTGAACTAGATGGTCTTTGGTATTCCTTAAAGCTCAGAGATTCTGTGATAATCTTCCCAGATTTGTCCTATTGCAAATCTAAGAAACCCTATTATTAAATCTAGTTGGTACATGAAGAAGAATTAGGAAAGTAAGTCCAAATATTGAGTGAATCTACAGTATTTGATTCCTGTACTTTTAATACCAGTGGGAGGAGTATGGATATCAAGGGATACCAGTCCCATCTCAAAATTGTTTTCTGAATCTACTCAGTTCCTGTGGTCAAAGAATAAGAGTACAGGTTATAAGGGATACCTGTATCATCTGATGTCTTAAATTTTACCTTGTACAATGCGGAAGTTTAAATGAATAAATTTATTTTTCCTTTGAAGTCAGTCAATGCAAAGGAACTATCAAAAATAATGTTTAGAAAACATAGACTCTTCTATAACATGGAAAGGGTGCTGGACCAGGAGTCAAGAGAACAAATACTCCAGCCAACAGTAATCTGCTTGGTGATCCTAGGAAACCCAGTTAACTCTCTGGATCATAGATTTCTCATCTGTAAAATCTGGTTGGGAAGATAACTTCTCAGAGGCCTCCCAACCACTAGTCTGTATGTTTATAGGCATGATTACACACTATGCCTTGCTACAACCATTGATAAACAAATTTGTTATCTCAAAGGATATTCCTAGAGTTCTAAGAAGGCATGTGGTTTACCCCTGACTTTGGAAAGTCCCATATTCCTTCCAGTTAGGAAAGCAAAGTGAGAAGTGGAACTTTGGTTTTTCTGCAAGATGAGAAAACTCATTTATAAACCTGAAGCAATGCATATCAGTCTCATTACACTCTCCTAGGAATTAACTTCATCCAAAACAATTAAAAGTCCTCAGAGGAACACAGAACCTTCATCAAAGTTTTGCTCTTAAATATCTACCAAGTTGCTGTCCAACTTCTTGAAATGAGCATCTCATTAAATCACAAACCTTGTGCTAGGCCCAGGAGAGATTTTCCTGAGTAGAATTGCAATGTTCTGACAGCCCTCTCTGAAGGAGACCTCAGAGAGTTTCAAATAATTAAAGCATTTACACTTCAGAAGCAGGAAATAGAGTGAAAGATTTTCAAACATATCTTGTTTTTGCAGGCTTATCAAAAAGTTGACACAAAACAATGGAAGGACAAAAGAGATAATTATCAAGAAACATTTGGGCATGAAATTTTAAAAATCCAATCATCAAGCACCTGAAAATTCTATTTTAAACTTTCATCTTCTTTTAAAAGCAACACAGGTACATTTTCAAATACTGAAAAATAGAAAACAAAGAGAAATTTTTATCTTTCCTTTCCCCCAAGACAAATAAATGACATGAGGAAATAGTTGAAAGAAAGAAGAAAATTTTTATTTACTTGAAAAATATACTGAGGATATACATAATAGATAGATACTATTTACTGAACACATAATTTGTGCTTGGGACTGGGAAAAAAAGTAATCATCACCTTTTTAAAAAAAATTAATTTATTTATTTTAATTGGAAGCTAATTACTTTACAATATTGTGGTGGTTTTTGCCATACATTGACATGAATCAGCCATGGGTGTACATGTATCCCCCATCCTAAAGCCCCCTCCCACCTCCCTTCCCATCCCATCCCATCCCTCTTGTAGATACAACCTAAAACAGTCCTAAGATCAAATCAATTTATGGCTTCAGCAGCTCCCCAAAATACAAAAGAAAGATTAAGGGTAGAAAGAAACCCAGTGTGCATCTATTTAGAGTTCTATAACGTAGAAAGTATTGGAAAATGGCACTATTCAAGCACAAAAGGGTGGTTAATTTTCCATAACTGATTTAAGGAATATTTGTCAGATTAGGAAGTTAACCAAATACCAATAAAAAGAAATACATATAAACCCACACCCAGACACATCTACAATTAAACTGCAGAACACCAAAGATGAAGAGATTTTTAAAATAACCTGAGATCAAAGGCAGAAAACCTTAAAAGGAACACAAATTGGACTGATGGCAGGCCTCCCAAGAATAATCACAGAAGTCACAGGCAAAATGACATTTCAAAGTATTGAGAGAAAATAAAGGTCAATTAGAATTATCTGCCCTGCTAAACTGTCCTTTAAGAGTGAGGGGGGAAATCAAGATATTGCAAAAAAATAAAGGAAGGAAAGAAAGAAGGGAGGTAGGGAAGGAAAAGGAACATTAATGAGTAAGTTACCCTCTGTGAAAAAATATTAAAAGAAGTAAAAAACATTTTAAAAGATTAATGAAGGAAAATCAACAGAGAAAGAAGGAATAAGGGCTTCTTTGGTGGCTCAGTGGTAGACACTGTCAATGCAGGTGACAAGGGTTCAATCCTCAGTCCGACCCCATATTCCACAGAACAACGAAGCCCATGGGCTACAACTATTGAGCCTGTGGTCAAGAGCCCATGAACCACAGCTCCTGAATCCATGTGCCATAACTACTGAAGCCCTGATGCTCTAGAGCTTGTGCGTCACAACAAGCGAAGCCACTGCAATGCACTCCACTGCTAGAGAGAAGCCCCTTCTCGCTGCAACTAGAAAAAAGCTCATGCAGCAATGAAGATCCAACACAGCCAAATAAATCAATTATTTAAAAAGAGAGAAAGAGAGTAAAGGAATGAAATCCTAAAACAAAGATGAGTAAGGACATTAGCAAACATTTTGATAAACCTAAGCTACATTAAATGCATAAAAATAATCCTAAAGGATATCAACCCTGAATATTCACTGGAAGGACTGATGCTGAAGCTAAAGCTCCAATATTTTGGTCACATGATGCAAAGAGCTGACTAAATGGAAAAGACCCTGATGCTGGGAAAGATGGAGGGCAGGAGGAGAAAGGGGACTACAGAGGATGAGATGGTTGAATGGTATCACTGACACAATGTATGTGAGTTTGAGCAAACTCCAGGAGAGAGTGAAGCACAGGGAGGCTTGGCGTGCAGTAGTCCATGGGGCCACAAAGACAGAGTGACTGAATAACAACATTAAATGCATAAAAATAAACATGACAACTAATATGGGGCATCAAAAATTTAGTGATTCCAAAATTCTTAACAATAACACTGAAGACAAAATTTGTGATAGGTTTGAAATGTTAAGAGGAGATATCTATTATTTCTAAGAAATAGAAACAGAAATCTTCCAAATTATTGTTTCATGTGTAGGAGGGAGGGAAGGAATAAAGGAAACTCAGTGGATCCAGTAAAATATTGGAAAGGTGAGGGATCAAATCAAAAACCAGCTGAGCCACAAGGGAAGTCTAAAAATATGAAGACTAACATAATATGAAAAATGACAATTAGGGTATCTATGTGCCAGAGTTTTATAGATATTAATTTCTTTATTGCTCACAACAACCCAGTCAAGTAAATCCTATGATATTACTATTATCATTTTACAGATGAGAAAAGTGAAGCACAGGGAGGTTAAGTAACTTGATCAACAGCTAAAGCTAGTAGAAAACAGTGGAAAGATGCAAATTAGAGACCAAAGTCTATACTAATAACTACTATATTATGCTGCTTCTAGACATGACTCCAAATATATTGCAAGTGAAAATGAAAGTCACTCAGTCATGTCTGACTCTTTGTGACCCCATGGACTGTATAGTCCATGGAATTCTCCAGGCCATAATACTGGAGTGGGTAACCATTCCCTTCTCTAGGGGATCTTCCCAATCCAGGGATTGAACCCAGGTCTCCTGCATTGCAGGAGGATTCTTTACCAGTTGAGCCACAAGGGAAGCCCAAGAATACCGGAGTGGGTAGCCTATCCCTTCTCCAGTGGAACCTCCCAACCCAGGAATCCATGGGGTCGCAAAGAGTCAGACGCAAGTTAGTGATTTTCACTTTGCAAAGAGTTGAACACAACTGAATCAACTTACCACGCAACATAATAATTACATGAGATGAATTAATTAATTATTCAAATTAATCATTGTAAAGATTCTAAAATAGTGCTTTCAATCACTTGGATGGTGAATTAATTGTCTCCTTTCCAGGAAACAACAGAAAAGAACTGGAGAAACCAGAAGTAACCCATCTCAAAAAAAAAAAAAAAGGCAACAGTAATATCATGTGTTTAGAAATACAGTTGACTCTTGAACAGCACAGAGCTTATGGGGGGCTGACCTTAAATAGTGGAAAACCCACAGATAACTTCACAGTTAGCCCTCTGTCTATACATTCATAACATCAACCAACTACACAGTTCAAATCCTTGTTGTTCAAGGGTCAATGATATATACTGTGGGAAGAAGAAAGAAAGATGATCCTGACTAGGAACTTTCTTTATAAACGCAAACCTTCCACTTTCCATGGCCCATTGCTTCAACAGGCATGTGCATGTGTGTGGAATGGTATATGGATGAAGGTGAGGGGTGAGGCAGTTTCAACATCCACCTATTGTACTACAGGAGAAGAGCAGAAAGCCTTGAAGGATCCCCAGTGACTTCTAGGTGCTGAATACAATGTGATAATCTGCTAAATGGTAATGTAAATGATACTTTTGACATTGTCTATAGCCCTTTATTTTCAAGGAGAAAAGGCAAATAGGGTTAGCAGTGAGGAGAATGCTTTGCTTTAGTATTTTAGATAGCCTTGTTCACTCCAGTGTTGGTCACAATGAAAAGAAGTCAAAATGAATTTCCATATCCAAATTGGGAAAGGAGTACATCAAGGCTGTATATCATCACCCTACTTATTTAACTTATATGCAGAGTACAACATGTGAAATGCTGGGCTAGATGAAGCACAAGCTGGAATCAAGATTGCCAGGAGAAATATCAATAACCTCAGATATGCAGATGACACTACCCTTATGGCAGAAAGCAAGGAGGAACTAGAGAGCCTCCTGATGAAAGTGAAAGAGGACAGTGAAAAAGTTGGCTTAAAACTCAACATTCAGAAACCTAAGACCATGGCATCTGTTCCCATCACTTCATGGCAAATAGATGGGGAACCAATGGAAACAGTGACAGACTTTATTTTCTTGGGCTTCAAAATCTCTGCAGATAGCCACCGCAGCCATGAAATTAAAAGATGGTTGTTCCTTGGAAGAAATGCTCTGACCAACTTAGACAGCATATTAAAAAGCAGAAAGATTACTTTGCTGACAAAGGGCCATCTAATCAAAGTTATGGTTTTTCCAGTAGTCATGTATGGATATAAGAGTTGGACAACAAAGAAAGTTGAGCACTGAAGAATTGATGCTTTTGAACTGTGGTGTTGGAGAAGACTCTTCAGAGTCCCTTGGACTGCAAGGAGATCAAACCAATCAATCCTAAAGAAAATCAATCCTAGATATTCATTGTAAGGACTGATACTGAAACTGAACCTCCAGTACTTTGGTCACCTGATGCAAAGAGCTGACTCATTAGGAAAGACCCTGATGCTGGGAAAGATTGAAGGCAGGAGGAGAAAGGGATGACAGAGGATAAGATGGTTGGATGGCATCACTGACTTAATGGACATGAGTTTGAGCAAGCTCCAGGAGTTGGTGATGGACAGGGAAGCCTGGCATGCTGCAGTCCATTGGGTCACAAAAACTCAGACATGACTGAGTGACTGAACTGAACTGATGAATGAAATGAAATGGAGGCTCCAGACTTTGTTCTGTCAATTTTCACTAATTTACCAATTATGTACTGAGTGTTAAGTCAAACACTCTGCTAAAATCTAATGTTTTACCATACTATGTCCATTTCTGCTTTCTATATAAATCTAGTTTATACAGATACACCAGATAGCTTATCAATTAATTCTATTCTCAGGTCCCATTTTTAAAGTTTATCTTCTCCACATGGGTCTGATACATTAATTTTTTAACCATTTCTATTAATCTCAGGCCCCACAAGCTAAGATATTTATCTCCTTAAATCATTAAAGCTACCCATCTCCTTATCAGCACTATAATTTGGAATTTGTTCCCAGATAGAAAACCTAGATAATGACAGAGCCAAGTACTTGCTAGACATTAGAAGAACAATAACAGTCTATATTGATAGGGTGGTCTCTGTCTCCTATTTGAATGGGGAAGAAGAGAAAAACAACAATTCACAAGTTACAAAAGAAAATAATAAATTTCATACAGGACACAAGCAAAGGACTTATATATAACAAATAATTAGGCTGACTTGCTTAGATGGAATGGTCAGGGAAGAGATTTCAGAGAAGATAGTATTTAAACTACAACTTGAAGGATAGGAAGATACCATATGGAGAACAGAGGAAGTGAGCTCTAGGAAAGGAAATTCATATGCAAATATCTTGATATAATAAATAGCACACGAATAACTGCAAGGAGAACTGTATGATGATAAAACTGTGAACCCTGGAGAGAGTGGTAAGGCATGAGACTGGTAAGATGGACAAGAGCTTGGTCTCATGGGGCTTTGCAGATTGTATTAAGAGTCTAAATTTTATTGTGAATGAAAGGAAGCCACTAAAAGTTTTAAAATAGGAGAATGTTGATTCAAATTACATTCTACAGATTATTCTTGTATTGTACAGAGAATGAATAAGAGAAGAGCAAAATTTAAAGTATAGAGGTTATTATAATAATTTGGATGAGAAGTAATAGACCTAGCTGGTGTCAGTGAAGGTGACTTAGGTGGATATGATGGAGGCATATCTTAGAAACAAAATTGATAGGACTTAATGAATTCAATCTAGGGTGTGAAATAAAGAGTAGAATCAACCTGACTTCTAAGTTCTTATCTTGAATAATTTGGTCAGTGACGGTGCCTCGTGCTGAAATAGTAAAGACCAAGGGAAGGACAATTTGGGTGAGGGTATGCTGTGGAAACTTAGGGTTCTTTTGAGAAAACATTAAGATTAGAATATCTATTAGATATCCAAGAGGAAATATGAATTAACCAATTGTACATGTCAAACTAGAATTAAAAGGTAAGTTCTAAATGTTTAACTCTCAAAATTAATTTTTGCTCATGTAAAAAAAAAAAATTGAATTATTGACTTCTGCTTCCAGCTACAAGTGAGTAATAGGGGGTGGAATAACTATCACATGATTAAAATTATAAATATGCAAAAATTGTTTTTAGGCATTGGAAACAGGTATCCTGTGTCTCTGATACCTGAGAGAAGAGAAAAAACATGAGATAAGCACTATCATCAACAGCCTACAGGCAATTTCCAGACTATAGCATAGGGAGGGGAAATCTAAACAGAGAGTAGTGTAACTGACTTGAGGAGATAAATATCTGAGTTCAGGTAAGAAGTTTCTAGAATTGGTGGGAGAGAATTCCAGAGAGCAGAGAGGAACAGAAAAAGAGAGAAAGGGAAGCAGAAACAGAAAGCAGCTCAAATGTCTGAATAGGAGCTCTCTTGAGTCTTTGGCTGAATATTAATCCGCATATATCATGAGCAAGAAAAATTTCTGAGGAAAGAACAAATACCAAAGGAAATGCAACAAAATTTTTAGTTCCTTTTTTTCCCCCCCAGGACTGGAAATTGTTTAGTTTTGCTCTTTCCAAAGTAGGGAGACCTCACTGTATAAAAATGGCAATCAATAGACGTATAAAAGGCCACACCCTAACAGTAGGTATGAATCAGTTCTAGAATAAAGGCTACTATAGACTCATTCTCAAACAGCTTAAAAATACATTCTGAGAAGTTTATGCTAATCAACTAACCTGACTTCCTACAAGAAAAGCTTTAACACTCTTTAAAGATAAATAACAGAAATTAATAATCAGAAATATAAAATTCACAATGTCTGACTTCCAATTAAAGTACTAGAATATGAAGCAGGAAAATGTGATCCGTAACCAGGAAAAAAAATATCAATCAAAAGAAACAGACTTACCAATCACAGATGATAAAATTAATAGACAAGGACATTAAAACATTGTAAATGTTACATATACAAAAATGTCAGAGATAACATGAACATAATGAAAGAAATAGACAATATAGAGGGGTACAAAATTTAACTTATTAAGGTAAAAAATTACTATGAATGGTATTTAACAGTAGATTAGATTCCATGGAAGAAAAATCAAAGTATATCAATGAACTTGAGGATACAGCAATAAAATTTATCCAAATGAAACACACAGAGAAAAACAGTACTAAAAGAAAAAACAAAAATGAAAAAGATTTCACATGTAACTGGAGTTTCAGAAGGAGAAAACTAGTGGTAGAGAAATGAATTTGGAAATGGGGGCTATATGAGTAAAAATTTGTGAAGGAATGATGGCAAAATGTTCCAAACTTGATAACAAGTAGAAACTCATAAATCAAAGCACCCAGTAAATCTCAAACATGATAAACACACACACATGTACATACATACACACACACCTTTATGCATATCATCAAAGTGCTAAAAATAGGGATAAAGAAATTTTAAGTATTTGGAGAAAAAACATACTTTCAGAGAAACAAAGGTAATATTTATTATAGATTTACTATCCAAAACTATACAAATTAAAAAACAGTGGAATATCATCTTTGAATAGCTGAAAGAATATATCTATCAGCCTGAAATTCTGAATCTAGTGAAAATACCTTTCAAAATAAAAACAAAATAAAAACCGTTTCAGACAAGCTAAAGCTAAGAAGATTTGTCAACTGCAGACCTTTTACTACAAGGAATCTTAAAGGAAGTTTTTCAAGCAAAAAGAATAAAGGACAGATGGGACATATAGAAAACAAAATACGATGGTATATACATACCAAATCATATCAATAATTGCATCAACTGTTAAAGGCTTAACATTCCAATTAAATAACAAAGATTATCAAATTTGGTTTTTTAAAAAGTCCCAGGAATTCCCAGGCAGTCCAATGCTTTCACTGCTGTGGGCCCACATTCAGTTCCTAGTCAGGGAAAGACAATACAAGTCAGACAGAGAAGCCAGAAAAATAAATAAAAACAAAATAAAATGTCCCAAAATAGATAGTCTACAAGAAAGCCATTTTTAGTTAAAGTATAAAAGTGAAAGGATAGAAAACATACCATGAAAACATTAATAAAGAAAGCTGGAATAACTATATTAATATCAGAAAAAAATAATCATCAGAACAAAGTAAACTTCCAGGCATGAAGAAGAACATTTCATGCTGATAGCGGTGTCAGTTTTTCCGTAACACATAATAATCTTAACTGTGTATTCAGCAAATAGCTTCCAAATACATCAAGCAATTACTCACTGAAAGTAAAAAGAGATTTACTCAGAGAACTGAAAGGGAGTAAGAGACAAATGCACAATTACAACTGGAGATTTTAGCACCCCCTTCCTCAGTAACAGCAAAAGTAGACAGAAAATCAATACAGGCATAGAGGATTGAGCTATACTATCAGCTAATTCAACCTAATTGGCATTTATAGAGGACTCCTTATAGAACGGTAAGATACACATCCTTTTCTAGTGCAAATGGAATATTTACAAAGATTGACTGTATTCTTTGCAGTAGTAATTAAGGTAAAGATCTCAGAGAAGATTATGCTGGATGCCTAGATCCAATGACACGAGTATCTATAAGGAAGAAAAAAAGAGAGAAGGAGAAGAAAGTGATGTGAAAATGGAGGCAGAGATTGGAGATATGCAGCCCCAAGCCAAGAAGTGTCTGCCTCCATCAAAAACTGGAAGAGACAAGGAAGGACTGAGGCATAGAGCCTTGGAGGGAGTGCGGCCCTGCTGATACCTTGATTTCACACTTCTGGCCTTCAGAGCTTTGAGAAAATATATTTCTGCTTTCTAAGTCACCGAGTTCATGGTAATCTGTTTTGACAGCCTGCAGGAACTAATGCAGTGCTATTCACTGGAGAGTGTAAGAAACACTCTGGGAAGTCTGCCTATAGCGGGCCTCAACCCTATCTTGGCAGTGCCTGCTATAATCCAAATCCTCAGAAAGCCTTGTTCCTATACCTGTCTGAGTTGAGGCACCCGTTTCCTGTGGTCATTTATCTCAAAACATCTTTCTCTCAAAATATTCTTCCTTTTGGTTTTTAAACAGGGTGGTGGGACAAAGACCAGATTTGGAATATAATCTTGATTCTGCTAATGGCCAGTCATTTCACCAAACTGGGCTTTATCTTTTTCATGAATAAAGTAAAGAAGTTGAGGAACACAATCTCAACAATAGTTAACAAAGACTCCTCTTGTCATGGTTTGAACACAGAAGCCCTATATCCTAAGAAACCCCAAAGTCCTAGAAACTGGATAGTTGGCCCCCACATTTCAAAGATCATCCCAGCTCTAACATCCCGTTACCCAAGGCCTTCCACTAATATTTTACATCTATAATATTTTTATTTTTGTCTCATCCTCCTGATTGTATTCTCATCAGAGTCTCAAGGTAAAGATCCTCTGATCCATATAAATGTTGATCTAGTTTCAAAAGAACTTTTTGCTCTTAGACTGAGAATTTGCCTGGGGATCACTCCTAACATTATCATACTATTTAGAGGACCAAGAACATTTCAAGTTTTCTTTAATTCTTAAAATCCTGTATTGGATGTATAGTGTTTCCATGGGATAGACTATTCTATTATGATACTTGTAATTGGCAAGGTAGCTGAAACCAGTAGATATTGGAATCAATACAATTGGTGATTCAGTACATCAACAACTATAGTCTTTTTCTCCAGGACTTTTGATTCCATTCTTCGGACTCTTTCATAATCTTTCCTTGCTATTCTAGTCTGTTGGAGGAGAAAAAAGAGTTAAATTCTAAAATGGTTAAATATCTCTTTGCCTTCCTTAGAGGGGATCATACAAAAAAATTTTTTTCAATGTAATATAACACATATAAATATATAATTAACTATGATTAATATAATAATCATTCAAGTAGATACTTATTTTATTGCCTTGTAAGAATTGCCAAGAAGACAAGATCTACGGCTTTTGTGCTTCACAACATGAAGTCAGCATGTTAGCATGAATCAAATTATGTAATAAACTCATTGTAGTTTTCTTTAAAGCAACAGATTTAACTTTCAAACATGGTACTTCAAGGAAATAAAGATTAAACAAATGTTTACAATACATTATAAATCACCCAATGAAAACTTTCTGTGATTTTTAAAGTTAGACAAAAAATTAAAAGAGTATTTTGGAGGAATATGATGTTATGCATCTCATTACTTATTACAACATTTTACTGAGTGGGCTTTCTCTGTGTCTTTTCCAGGTAAGGTTTCTGATACACTAGAGTTAAAAATTGGCAGTATTCCTCCTAAAAGCCCCCTAGTGCAGAAAATCATTGTGTTTGATGATGGAGTTAGAAAAAACTCTCTGAAATACATGTTATTCTGTGCATTGGTCCCCAAACAGAGCTAACTTCTGCAAGAGAACAACTCCTCCATTTTTTATCTGCAGCTTCCTCTGAACCTAGGACATAAATCAACAGCAGCTGAGCTAACAGCCCATACTGTACTCATGTTCACCCACTCTCCTCACCCTACTGCGGGAGAAGGCCACGTGCACCAGATATCATCTTGGGCCTTTATGCAAATGCACTCCCTGTGGTTCTTCCTTTCAATCTGTTGGATATGCTCAGGCATGTCAACAGCCCACAGAACACAGATTAGACTGAAAATAAGCCATCTGACAAGAGAAGGATCTCCAGCCCCTGCCTCCCATTTGCCAGCGCTGGAGCCTTCCAATTCTGCCTTCGGCTTCCAGACATCTCAGCTTTTAGGACCACGCATGCTTCATATCTCAGGGGCACTAGTGCAGCAGCTTCAAGGGTACCATCTCAAGCCTCGCTGCTAGTTGCTCTCAGCCCTCATGCAGGGCCATGCTCCTGCAACCAAGTCCCTACATGGTTACTGAGCTCCAGAAGCTAGACCTCAGGCCCAGCCTTAAAAACCTGTAGGGGGGTCTTTGCAACCCCAGGAACTCTCTGCCAGCACCTCTCCCACCTCAACGAGCTCATCGCATGGAAACCCAACCCTTCCTACTGAACAAAGATGCTCAGTACCTATAAAATTTTCCTTCTGACACCCTTCTTCACACAGCAGCAGGAAACCAGGTTGGGTCCTATTGTGGACAGCTGTGAAATCCCAAGAGAGAAGCTCAGAGTTGATTCAGTGGGGGGTGGGGAGCCAGGCTAAGTGCATAAGCAGGAATGCAACACAAGACAAATGAATAAGCATAGAGGCCTGCCTCCTGTGCAGCCCAGGGAGCACATTACACGCCGCCATTGCCTTATCACCTATACTATCACCTACACGGATCTTTCTGTTCCACCTGGTTAACCCTGAAAGTGAAATAGAAATAAGGGTTCCTGAGAGCTGGCTATTCTTATTTTCACTAAGCTTTCTCTTCGTTTTTTGTATAACTTTATATCTTAAAAACAAGCAAACAAAACAAACTTTGTTGCTGTTGAGTCCAGAAAAATAAAATTGTGATGGCGATCATATATGTAAAAAATATCCAGAGTTATGCAGAGACCATCTTGGACATTCTCATATATCTTAAGTTTGAATTAAGGTTTGAGTTCTGAAACAACTCAAGATGCACATTGCTGTTGTTCAGTCACTCAGCCGTGTCCAATTCTTTGGGACCCCATGGACTGCAGCACACCAGCCTTCCCTGTCCTTCACCATTTCCCAGAGTTTGCTCAAACTCGTGTCCATTGACTCAGTGATGCCATCCAACCATCTCATCCTCTGTTGCCCCTTCTCCTCTTGCCCTCAGTATTTCCCAGCATCAGAGTCTTTTCCGATGAGTCAGAGTCAGCTCTTCGAATTAGGCAGCCAAAGTATTGGAGCTTCAGCTTCAGCATCAGTCCTTCCAATAAATATTCAGAGTTGATTGCCCTCTTTAGGATTGACTGGTTTGATCTCCTTGCTGTCCAAGGAACTCTCAAGGGTCTTCTCTAGCAACACAGTAGGATGTTTTCCATTTCTTACTTAACCCATGTGGGTTTTAAGAAAGACAGAATCCAAGCATTGCGTATCCCTTCATGCCTCCCCAAATGTGATTTGGAAAGAGCTACTTGATAAATCCAAAGAATAGCTTTCTACTTTTTAATGAGTTTCCCACCTCCCTTAAGGGGTAATAATAATAATTCTAATGCAAATCAACTCAGAATTCTCCAAGTCTAACCAGAAATTTTAGCCACAAATATTCAACTCAGTTTGTTTATTTGCTAGTAATGCACCCATCCCCCCTATACATTTTAAGACACATTTCATCTACTTGGTGTCATTCCCACCCTTAAATCTTTGTGTCCATTTTCACAGCAGAGTTCAGCTGAGCCAGAGCTCAACGGGCTTCAAGAGATATTGTTACCACATTGATCTGGGTGTAGATTTGACCCTGGGTCCAAAACAGTGAAAGCAATGGCTGTGGAGACAGCTAACGTAGAACAGAGAAGCCTGAAACTCATTGAAGGAGGGCCACTGAAAAAATGGGGATTGGGAACAGACTTAAAGTAGAGCAGATAATACTGAGAGCTCCTAAGAAACTCTAAAATATTAGACACAGAGAAGTATGTTGATGAGTGGACAGGAGTTTAGCAGCTATGCAACATCCCTAGATGCCCTTCTCTGCCTCTTCTATTCATAGGAGTCTTCAGAAAAAGGACTTGGATAGAGGGAGAGGGAAAAAGCCAAGTGTCTAACCGTGTAGGGTACAAGTGTTCATTATTAAAGGCTGATGAACACCAGTGTGAAAATATACCTTTTTAGAAGCAAATAATGGAATGTGAAAACATGGGTTTGAGCACCAACCTTATAAATTTAGTAGCTCAGAATGCAAAGAGATTCACTAAACACAGTTTCCTCAAGTGGTTAGAGGTAAGCATATCACTGACTTCACAGAGCAGTCTAAGAACATGTCCTTCTGGGGGTTTTCACCAGTCCTTTCCACACATGTGCCTCCCTTCTCCACGTGAAATCAGAAACGTACAGGTATTCCTTCCCAAGTACTTTTATTAGCAAGGACTGAGATGATCTAAGGTCCACCTGTCAATGCAGGAGATACCAGAGACAAGAGTTCCGTCCCTGGGTCAGGGAGATCACCTGGAGGAGGAAATGACAACCCACTCTGTATTCTTGGCTGGAAAACCCCATGGATAGAGGAGCCTGGTGGGCTATAATCCTTGGGATTGCAAAGAGTTGGACATGACTGAGCATGCATCCCATTCTTCCCTTACATCCTATCTCTTGCCACTGGCTAACCCAACTGGAAGCCAGAGGACAAAGTGGTCCCCTGGTGTAATACATGTAGGCCTCTCAGGACAAATAGTAACATGAAGAATGGACCCAAAGCTCAAAGAGAAGATTTTCTAGTAGTTTGCTGTTCTGGGTTGACCTGTATCCTCCCAAGAGACATGCTGAAGTCTGAATCTCCCAGTATCTCAGAATGTGACCTTATAAGGAAATGCAGTCTTTATAGAAATAATCAAGTTAAAATAAGGTCATTACAGTGGGCCTTAATCCAGTATGATGGTGTCCTTATAAAAAGTGGAAGCCTGGACACAGAGACACAGATACTCACATGTGGAGACACACAGGGAGAAGACAGTGACAGGACTGGAGTGATGCATCTATAAAACAAGGATGGAAATTGCCAGGACATAAATGAGGCAAGGAAGGCTTCTACCCTAGGGCCCACAGAGAGCATGGCCCCCCGACATCTTGATTTGAGATGTATAGGCCCTAGAACAGTGATAAAGTCTGTTTTTCTTAAGCCACCCAGTTTTGGTACACTGTTACAGCAACCCTGAGAGACTAACACCCTTGCTAAGGTGCAGCTGATGCTGGACTGAACAGCCTTAAACTCTGAGTACATGTTAGCTTCCAAATGAACTTTAGAGAGTATGTCCAATCCTTGTATTTTACAAATAAGATAATCGAGACTTAAGACTTGCTCAAAGTTACACAATTGATAACCCTGAAAAAAAAAATAGCAGAGTCCTAGGAAAGCACTCATGAGAAATACTGGGCTGAATGAAGCACAAGCTGGAATCAAGATTGCCAGGAGATATATCAATAACCTCAGATATGCAGATGACACTACCCTTATGGCAGAAATTGAAAAAGAACTAAAGACCCTCTTGACAAAGATGAAAGAGGAAAATGGAAAAGCTGGCTTAAAACTCAACATTCAAAAAGCTAAGATCATGGCATCTGGTCCCATCACTTCACGGCAGATAGATGGGGAAACAATGGAAACAGTGACAGACTTTATTTTCTTGGACTCCAAAATCTCTGCAGATGGTGAGTGCAGCCATGAAATTAAGAGATGCTTGCTCCTTGGAAGAAAAGCTATGGCAAACCTAGACAGCATATTAAAAAGCAGAGACATTACTTTACTCACAAAGATCTGTCCAGTCAGTTATGGTTTTTCCAGTAGTCATGTATGAATGTGAGAGTTGTACCATAAAGGAGACTGAGTGCCGAAGTATCAATGATTTTGAACTGTGGTGTTGGAGAAGATTCTTGAGAGTCCCTTGGACATCAAGGAGATCAAATCAATCAATCCTAAAGAAAAACAACCCTGAATATTCACTAGAAGGACTGATGCTGAAATTGAGGCTCCAATACTTTGGCCACCTGATGCAAAGAGCCAGTTCGTTAGAAAAGACCCTGATGTTGGGAAAGATTGAAGGCAGGAGAAGGGGACAACAGAGGACACAATGGTTGGATGACAACACCAACTCAATGGACATGAGTTTGAGCAAGCTCTGGGGGGTTGTAGAGGACAGGGAAGCCTGGCATGCTGCAGTCCATGGGGTCACAAAGAGTTGGACATAACTGAACAACTGAATGAGGAAAGGATTCAGTCTACCCCACATTTACAGAGTAGGGTTCGGGGTGGGGGGATGGGGTGCTCAATGACACCATTCTCAACCTGGCTGAGCTACAACATGGCTCAATACTCTGAAATCCCCCTAGAATATCATCTAGGCTAAAGGATTCTCTAGAATGATGGACCAATGGCATCCTTCCCACAACCCATCTCGCAGCATGTAACCAGGCACCAAGCCGAAGAACACAGTGCAGAGTGAACTGTAATGGAAATACATGTTTGTTCTCTTTAGTGCTCAGGAAAAACATCTAATAGCCCTGAGGAAGATCACCATAACCCTCTAGTACAAAGTATTTTCCTTCCTTGTAAATTAGCCATAAAGAAAAAGTTACCCAAACAGAGCTCATTGTTCAAAGATTGACTGCTTCACACAACCTAAAGAAATGATAAGAAACTACACAGTCAGCAAAGTAGACTTTAAAAAAAAAAAAAGAAAGGAGAGAAAGAAAGCGAGCTCCACCCAGAACAAATAGATTTCCTATAGCTCTGTGATGTTTCTTATCTAGAGGAAGGCTTTGTTTTCTTGTCAATCAACCCCAGCAGATCCTCTGAGGCTTGGCCACACCTTGGGCTGGGGCTTGCTCAGGAAGGAATGTGGGAAGCCAGAGGGGAGAGGCAGTTTCCTGATGGGTCAGCTGCTGGCAAGTATCTGGACCCTGGGAAAGTCTTGATGGAGGAATTCCTCTCCTTCGAGAGCAACCGGAGCAGCAGGAACAATGCTGGGATCTGCTGGTGGTGACTCCCAGGTCACAGCCTGAGCAATGCAGGCTACCAGCAGTGGGTTATGTCACAACATGCCCTAGGCTCTCAGCATTGTGTCATTTGCTCCCCTGGTTTTACATCAGGGGCAAGACACAGTATTGTTCTCAAGGCAAGCTCTCTCTGAGGGAGAGTCGATTTGCTTCAGAGGAGATTAAAGCACAAGAATAATGAAAAAGGCAAACCAGCTAAGCAAAGTCCCCTTAGGACCTCCAGAGTGCCATCTTCTTGGCTCTTCGTTGATAGTTCTTCCAAAGGAAAGGTGTGTTTCGACTACCAGTATGATCCTTTGTGTGTGCAGTTTCTCATTCATCTGCAGAGATGTGCATACTTGAGACAGTGTCTTCCCACGTCAAGCAGCTCAGGGATTACATAACCGTTCATCACAGGGCTGCTTCCCAAGCTTCTCACCCTGGTGTGCCCGTATCCTCTGAGGACACGCCTGGGAGACCCACGAAGACTTTTCCTCTTCAGCCAGAGCACCCACCACTGAGAGTCACACTCATTAATGGTGGCTAAAACAGTTCACTTCCACATCAGTTTTTCTCCCATACAGAAAAAATTTCTTTTCTGACTTCCAAAATTAAGCTATCGGTGAGGAAGCATTTAACCATTACAAAAATTTCCTCCAGTTAGTGCAGACGAGAGCCAAAATAAACCAAGAAAAATCAATGAAAATGCTCTATTCTGAACAAGATTTCCTATTTCTTAAGAGGCTAGCTGGAGAGCAGCTGTTACCATAATTTATTTGCCTTATTTTTTCTTTCCCTCAGATAGGAGTGAGACGCTGGTCTCTTCCTAAGCATTCTGGAGGCCTCCGTGGTCTTCAAATCTGGTGCACTGGTGACCTCTAGAGGACACTCTTTTGGTCTAGGCACAATGCAAAGATGAAAAATCCTTTGCTCTAGGGAGGTAAATACATTATCCATTTTACAGCTGCTAAATAACTTTCAAGCTCAAAGCATAGAAAGTTTCAAGCAATCATCTTCCTTCAGGCAAAATCTCCAAGGTGTCAAATGATCCAGTTTCCCTTAAATCACAGAGAATTTTGTTGTTGACGAAAATCTAAGAACTTTCTTGTCTCCCAAGATTGAGGTAACTGGTTTTCCAAAGGACTCCAACTTGGCTGAAACATTAGGGCATTGCTTAAGTGGATATATTCAGCTATCTTTGGCTTGCTCCCTGTCCCTCAGTACACATGCTAAGTCACATCAGTCGTGTTTGACTCTGTGACCCTATGGACTGTAGTCCACCAAGTTCCTCTGTCCATGGGATTCTCCAGGCAAGAATACTGGAGTGGGTTGCCATGTCCTTCTCCAGGAGAGCTTCCCAATGCAGGGACTGAATACACGACTCTATGTCTCCTGCATCGGCGGGGGGGTTCTTTACCTCTAATGCTCCATGTCCCTCAGTGTCCTGCAGAATTCTCAACACAAGAACCTGAGAGTGTCAGCAAAAGCATCCCAAGAAGTCACTCTTGAATCCCTCTAAGCTGACAGGGCAATTGTCATTTTTCAGTTGCTCAGCTCTGTCCAACTCTTTGAGACCCCATGGACTGCAGCATGCCAGGCTTCCTGTCCTTCAGTATCTCCTGGAGCTTGCTCAAACTCATGTCTGTTGAGTCAGGGATGCCAGCCAACCATCTCATTCTCTTTCACCCCCTTCTCCTCTTGTCTCTCAATCTTCTACAGCATCAGGGTCTTTTCTAGTAAGTCAACTCTTTGCATCAGGTGGCCAGAGTACTGGAGCTTCAGCACCAGTCCTTTCAATGAATATTCAGGACTGATTTCCTTTAGGACTGACTGGTTTGATCTCCTTGCAGTCCAACGGATTCTCAAGTCTTCTCCAGCACCACAGTTAAAAGCATCAATTCTTCGATGCTCAGTCTGCAGTATGGTCCAATTCTCACGTGGATACATGACTACTGGAAAAACCACAGCTTTGACTATATGAACTTTGTTGGCAAAGTGATGTCTCTGCTTTTTAATATGCTCTCTAGGTTTGCAATAGCTTTTCTTCCAAGGATCAAATGTCTTTTAATGTCATGGCTGCTGTCACCATCCACAGTGATTTTGGAGCCCTCCAAAATAAAGTCTGTCACTGTTTCCATTGTTTCCCATGAAGTGATAGAACCGGATGCCATCTTCATTTTTTTAATGTTGAGTTTTAAGTCTACTTTTTCACTCTCTTCTTTTACTCTCATCAAGGGGCTCTTGAGTTTCTCTTTCCTTTCCCAAAGTTGAACAAAACCACCAGTCATGCTTCTCCACATTTTCCCTCATCAGCAGAACATTTGGGGAGGATCTCAGGGCCAATGAGAATGGGTGGGGCAAAATTGTGCAAAGGGGCACCAATGTCTCTTTAGGCTTTTCTGAGGTCCTGGGACAGAGCTGCCCTTCCATTCTCACATGGAGCTAGGACCTTGACTCATTTCCTCTCTCAGGCAGCAGTATCCACTCCAGGCTATGTATCAGTGGGGACAGATATCAGCCTAAAACCACAGTATACAATGTGAGACCTTTCAGGACTAGGTCACCGTAGTGAATAAAAATACTTCTATTAAAAACCATCTGCATTCTGGGGCTTTGTCAGGTACTTATTATACATCATCTCTCATTTTCACAACAGCCCTGCCTGCCAAATGCTATTCTCTTCATTCTACTGATAACAAACTAAAACTCAGAGAGCTCAACTTGGCAAAAATCACACGTATCACTGGAAGTTCACTTCCACATGTGCCTTTTCCACTGTACCACAAAGCTTCTATCATCATCAAATGTTAGAGCAGAAAAAGACTGCTGCACTTATAGTTTAATCAATTCACTTTATAAATGAAGACACAGAGAACATAAAATGATGAGGCTGAGGCCACAATGTAAGTGACAGACCTTGCAAGAATTTAAATTCCCCATTCAGTGCTTGGGTCACTATGCAGAACCCATGACAATTCCCTTCTTGCCTTTGCAGAAGCGATAGAGGATCATTTGAGGATCAGGATAAATACTAGAACGTAATTCTCCTGTAACATGAATTCTCCCATTTACCTCACCCTGGTTCTTACAGGACCCCTGGGATCTGTATGAGGTCTGAGGACCTCCTGGGAACAGTATGAGGCTCCACTTCTAACCCCAAGGCCTCCATCACCATCTCCTCCTCAGTACAGGTTTCTTTGTGTACAACTATGTGGGAAAGGATGGACTCTCCAGGGTAGAAGTGAAAGTCCATCAAAAGAATAAGAAGAGTAAGCATTAAAAGTCAAGGTTAGGAAAGGAATGATGGTAGACTGGAAATCCAGATGGTGTTTCTATGATTGGAAATTTTCTTCTTCTCTAAGAAACTACTCATCATGACTTCTGGAAACCCCCATTAATTTCTCAGAAGGTCAGTTTCTACTGCTGATATGTTTAAGTTCTGTAAAAAGATATTCTTATCCTGCTAAATTTTATGAATAAATGATAAAAACTGTGGCATATTTTAAACTGGACTGTTCTACTGATTAGGGACAGAATGATAAGAATTCAAAACTCTACAATCCATTTATTACACAAGAGTGGGTATTCAGTCCATTCTGTTGGTATCTCCTTTCTACTGCCTAAATCTTGTCCCATCCCTCAAGTTAGTACTTCTGAAACTTGTATCAGCAAAATGTTGTTAGCAGATTTGGTGAAGATTTGTTCTATCAAGAGGCTAGATCTGGTAACAAAAAGGTGGTTTTAGATGATCTGGTAATTTCAGTGGTCGCTGTTAGCACAGCCCCAAATCATGGTTGATGACTGAGTCTTCAGTGACTCATCTTTGCAGTAAAAAGGAGAGAGGGCTACTGGGAACCACCCAGAATTTCAAGGACATCTGTTTAAAAGTGACAAGAAATCCGGGGCATCCTACCTGGTCTAAGGAACTCAACAAATTGAATCTTGTTAGTTTGACCTTTAGGAGTCATTACCGAGAGTCAGCTAGGAAAATTCCCACGTGGGTTGGGTCAGTGAGCTGGGGTTTTAGTAACCCTTATAACAGTGCATGGAGATGAACAGCCATGTACCGTGAGAGGTTGTCTGGCTGTAGCACTGCGACGGAGTAGAAGAAAGAGTTAAGACGTTTTATTGCTTTAAGGCTTCCCCTGCATCTTGATGTCTGCCCTGCCTTGTTCTAATTTCAAGGCCAGCAGGCCTACTGGCATTACAACAAGCACTAATTAGAAAGGATGGTTTAAAAACCGTCTCCTCCATCCTTTTGCCATACTGGAGTAGCTCATAACAGAACTGCAGCAGGGCTCCAGCTAGCAGGAAATTGAAAACATTTTCCTGAGGATTATGTACTGAGGATTCCAGTTCCTTACCTGAGGAAGAATGTTTACTATAGTATAGGGGTGGGTTTTCAAATTTAGCTGTTATGTCTGCAGTGGCCACTTACTGATATAAGTCTAGGGCTAAACAAACTGCTATCTAATCTCTCACCACTGCAGTGAGGAAGGCTAGGCACACTGCAATCCCCCACACCATGCCATAAAGCAAACCCATCCTTCTCAGTAAGTGGATGCCTAATAACAATTAAAAGCAGAGGGAAAGAGATCTTTCAACCCAGAAGTGTTACAGGCAGTTAAATAGAGAAGAGAAGAAGCACTTAACAGTTTTGAGATAATTGTATGGATAAATATGAAATGCAATATTTAACACTTATCTAGCATTAAGAGCAAAAGTTATTTATTCTTAAAATAGTCTTTAAAAAAATGAAATGCCACTGATTCTGAGCTTTAAAGATAACTTTGAAAGTAGGTATATTTCTACTTTAAAGAATGTTTCTAAAATCCATCTAATCCACCATCTCTCACATCTCCTGCCTTAGTTCTCAGGGATGAAAGGAGAGTTCTGCTATATTTTCCAAGCCAATGACACATTCTTGTTTTCAGAAATGCTGAGGCATCAAGATAAATATGTACCTCAAAACTTAATACGGTAGTAAAAGTCTGAAGACAAAGAATCTTTGGTACCTGCAATGATGCTAATACGAACGGGGCTCCTTTAACTCTGCTGTTTCCTGTGACTTGTGTTCTAATGGTCATAAGATGGCTGCCATAGCACCAGGCATCACGTCTACATTTGAAGGAGGAAAAGGAAAGGAGGACAGGATAGCAGTGACACAACTGCTATTTTATCAGAAAAACAACTCCTTACCAGAAGCCTCCTAACATAATCTAAACTTCATTGTCAATAACCTAGTCCTATGACTTTATACACTGTAAGAAAAGCTGGAAAATGTAGTAGGTGCAAGGAAGAATGCAATTTCTGACTAGTCTAACCTTATCTCAAATCAGGAAATGAACCTGTGCAATTATTATTCCAAACAAAATCAAGGTTTGTTACCAAGAAAGGAAGCAAGAAATAGCTTTTGGAGTGTTTAGGAGGCACCTAGCTATGTCTGCTAGGTTCTGTAAAAAAGGAAAAGAAAAATTATATTCTTTTAAAATTTTAGCTACTTTTCTAAAATTAGCAGTTGGAGAAAACCTCTGGTTTTAGACCAGAAAAATAATAATCAGGGGTCTAAAGAGACTGGGGTATTTATGTAAGTTACTGACTTTTCTCAGTGATCTAGAACTCACATACTGCTACATAGATACTATAAATATCAGACTTTTAATTTCAAATCTGTTATGTGACTCATTCTCCTTCCCTGTCAAATGCTAGATATTTTCAATTGCATCTCTGGCCTATAAGATATCAATGAGATTAATCGGTTTTTCTGTTTGATGTTTATTAAATTAGGGCTAATTTTCTGGTATGATTAAAGGATAGCATCTTTAAAAGTCTAATTTAATGGATAATGTATAGGCTAAAAGAGGAAAACTACCGGGGAAAGTCTCTCTTCTCATGGCCCCAAATGTCTTGTTTTCTATCCATATACAGATGCTTTTATTAGCACATAATTAGCATAACATGTATACATACCCTTCTCCTCTTGTAGTAAGTAGGTAGTGATGAAGAATAATGAACTCCTGGGCTTCCCTGATGGCTCAGTGGTAAAGAACCCACCTGCCAATGCAGGAGACATAGGTTCAGTCCTTGATCCAAGATCCCCCATGCAACAAAGCAACTAAGTCCATGCACTACAACTACCGAGCCTCTGCTCCAAAGCCCAGAAGCCGCGACAAGACAAGCCACGGTGATAAGTCCAAGCATTGCAACCGCAGCTAGAAAGTAGCCCCCACTCTCCACAAGTAGAGAAAAGTCAGCATAGCAAGGAAGGCCCAGCACAGCCAAAAATAAAATAATAAAAATTATTTAAAAAAAAGAAAATAGTGAATTCCTCTAACACCTTCTGTGGGGTCAATTAAATAGATGCTAAAACTAAAGGAATATGAAAGCCCCATTAATCAGCCAATCCTGATATCTGATGTTGACTAGCTTCAGAATAACATTGGAACAATGTGTTCCAATAACACTGGAATGCTGAACTCCATTCTATTGATACTTTTTGTTAACAGCTCTTTACCGGTGGATCTTCACCAAGAGTCCTTGAGGGGAGAGAAGGAATCCTATTATTATCTGAACTGAGTAGTCTATAACACACCAGGATTTTGTGCAAACCCAACATGAGAGAAATACAAGCCATCTAGCTAGTTGAAGAGCCTCCAAGTGACAAGATGAACTTCGAGGCCAGGTGGTCAGGATTCATTATGGCTCTCCTACTTACTATGCTGTATGATCTCCATCACTTACTTATCCTCTGAGTTGTTTTTTTTTTTTTTTCTAGCCAACACAGTTTCTATCCAGGATAGAGACTCAGCAAGTGGCTGATACTAATTAACATTCAGGCTCCTTCTCAAAGTCAAACTTAGAAGGTAGGAATGTGATTTGGAGTTTCCCAGAAAGCTGCTGACATTTCCCTACCCCCAGCAACAGACTCCCCCCCCAAAAAAAACACATCATCTGTCATGTGACAAGTCCTAGGACCCAGTGATCCGTGCCTTTGGTTTACAATGAGGTAGCACTTCCCAGAGATCATAAGGTCTCTAAGGGCAAAAGTTTATTATTAACCTCTGCAACTGTCCTTATTATTTCTAGTATAGATCTTCTTCTGTTTTAAGACACTAATACTTTTTCTGTTTTAAAACATCAGGGGCTAAATAAATGTTTATAGAAAGAATTACACTAATTTCATTTAAATGTTTAGTCCTTGCTATGAAGAATAATGAATTATATCTATTATAGGAGGGAAAAAAAAAACCTATCAAAAGGTCCCTTTCAAAAGGAACAGGGAAGGGAGAGAAAATGAGAATATATCCCAAATAGTAAACAACTGTCCCAGAGAGCCTTTGTTGGATTACCCAGAGGCAGAAAGAGTGTGGACCTAGGCAGAAGCACAGAAAGAAGTTTTTAGGAAATTATAGCTTCAGGAAAAAAATAATCACAACAACAAAATGCAGTCATCATGTAAAATATCAGAACTTATTTTTCAATATGGTAATGTGTTCTATTAAATGAAAATAAAGATATGTGTCTAATAGTGTTTTTGAACCTTTAGGGCCTCCAAAGATTTCAATCTGGCCTTGCTGGAGGCATGGGAATAACCTGCCAAACATTGCCTAACACAGCTGATCAGGTTAGTATCCGCAGAGGTAAGTGTGTGGATAGAATGTACCTTCCCACAGCAACTCTGGCTCATGCCAAGATGCTTGCTCCAACTTACATCAGAATTACTCCAGATATACACTGAGATCTGGAGTTTGGAGAGGACAGTGAGTTGAAGATGTAAATTTCAGTATGCAGTAGTATTTAACATACAAATATTTCAGATTCTTTTAAACCCAAGTAGCATCCCTACCTGTATGTTCTCAATACTGTGGGTCCAACCACTAGCCTCTCTGACAAATTTCCCAGCTGTGCAGGGAAATACCCTCAAAACATCATCCAATATACCCTAGGGTGCAAAGAACTGCTTGGGCAGCAAAAGAAAAGAAAAAAAAAAAAAAAAAGCAGCAGCAGCTGTGGTTTTTTGTCTTACCCAGTGCAGACAGAATCCTTTCTACAAGGCTTTTGCAGTGCCCGCCCTGGTCAGTGCTCAGTGCTGGTAGCTGCAACCTTATCTCATCGGACTCTTTCCATCTCTACCAACCTGTTAGCTCTTTGAGGGCAGGAGCTGTCTTTTAAAGTCTGTACCATTCATTTTCTATTGCTATTATAACACAAAACTGCCACAAACTTAGTGGCTTAAAATGACTAAAATTTATCTTACCCTTCCGGAGGTCAGAAGCACAAAATTGGTCTCATTGGACTAAAGGTGAGGGGTCAACAGGATTGGGTTGTTCCTGGAGGCTCCAGGGGAGAATCTATTGCCTTGTCCTTTTCAGCTTCTGGACGGTATCTGCACTCTTTGGCTTGTGGTCTCATTTTTCTGTCTTCCAAAGCCAACAACAACACTGGGCTGAGATCTTTTTATGTTGCCATCTCACAGATGCTCCTCCTTCTGCTTCCCTTTTCACTAATAAACACCCCTGTGACTACTGTGGACCCACCTGAGTGATCCAGGATGCTGTCCCCATTTCAAAGTCAGATGATCAGCAACTTCTATTCCCCTTTACCATGCAAGCTATTCACCAGTTCTTAGGATTAGGATGTGGACCTCTTTGGGGGAACTCGGTCTGGAATCCATAGCTCTACACTCAATGTTTAGTGCATTCCAGCTCTCAATCAATGAAAATGAATTAATGAAAGACTAAGTGAAGTAATTAATGCATCTCTCAGTGCCTACAGCTAGTTGTTTTCCTCCAGAAAATAGCCTACTTTTAAGGAGCATACCTGCTAATCTATTTTTAGTGGGATTTGGAGAAGAGAGAGAGATGTAAAGCAGTTTGTGAATAGTTTAAAATTACCATCTTGATAACGTAAGTAATTTAGGATACCTTAAAATTAGGTATCAGTAGATGAAAGGAGTGGTGGTGATTTAGTCGCCAAGTCCTTTCCAACTCTTGGACCCCAGGGACTGTACGCCTGCCAGACCCTTCTGTCCATAGCAATTTCCAAGCAAGAATACGGGAGTGGGTTGCCATTTCCTCATCCAGAAGGAAGGAATAGAAAACCTTATAGAAAGAAAACATTCAGTATCCAATCTTCTACCAATCTAAAGCAACTAGTTAGTAAAAATGAACATATACATATATGTGTATATATATATATATGAATCACTTTGCTATACACCAAAAGCTAACAAAACATTGTAAATCAACTGGAATTTTTAAAAAAATATTATCTGTAACTTAGTGTACAAAACCTACTCTTTACTTATGGGCTTGTGATTCTAGTAATCCAGAGAACTGAATTCAAAACAGTTTAATCCTCTGATCAACACTAATGCTGAAAATAATTTTCAAGTATTTTGTCATGATTCTATATAAATATCATATCATAGCCAGATCATCAAAGCAGTGAGAACCAACCAGAAAAATGCCTTCACCTACCCCCATACCCACAGAACTGTCTTCCCCCATTACACTCCTCTAATTGTATTATTTGACCAAACATTTTCTCTATTTGTCCATGAGTTTCCTGAGAATAGGGCTCTTTTGCCTCTCTAACTCATTACTGCAACCCCAGTGTTGGGCCCATGGTAGCTGTTCAATCAACCATCGGTGAATGACTTTGTTCAATTACTGTGTTCAAAGCACATGTTGAACCAGAGGCAGTTTTTCATCATTACCATTTTCATCCTTACACCTTGAGGACTCAGGCTTAAATTTCTCTTGGGACAACTGCCCTTTGAGTCATTCATCAGACTCTGACCTTAGATTGTCTTGAACAGACATTCATTAGTCAGTTAATCAACAAACTGTTCTATGTCCCACACAGTGGAATAAGAACACTGTGTATCACCACTCTGATTGTATTACTGACGAAGTCACAGAAGTGGAAATTCCTCTTCAGAGCATCTTCAGGTTGAGTCTTGACACCAGAAACATTTTGTGGGTGTTATCTGAGAACATGCTGTAAGCAAAGTTTATAAATTGGGTTTATTTTATTTTTATTTCATTTTTCAAATCTAACTCCCTTGAATTTGTGAGTAATCTTGTGCAATTATGAAAATATGATTCATCCTGGGAATCAATTCCAAATACTTTATCCTTTCAAAGAGGTGCTGTTTTGTCATGATGGTGAACAGATTTTCAAGCAGTGGTTCATGGAACCACAGAATTTCCCAGGGGTTGTTGAGAAGCCTATTTATGTAAAACATGGAATATATTTTCTCAAATTCTACCCTAACATGGTATAAAAAGCTTTAGTTCTACAGCATGAAAAAGCTTTTAAAAAATTCTTAAAGTTAGTGCACACTAAAAGGAAAGAAAATATTTTATGCAAGTAAACTCTCTCACCACTGAATTCTGCTTATCATCAACTCCAATTCTAATCTGCATCCATGCAACAGCTTAAGATAATATAACAGAACCCCGAGCAATTATGCGGTACGGTGATTTGGTCTATAATCTTATATTCATCCAGACTCTACTTACGAGAGGAACAATACTCGACAAATTCAAGATTTAAGAGCATGACCCTGGAACCAGACTTCCTGAGTTTGATTCTCAGTTTGGCCAGTTATTAACTGTGTGACCTTGAGAAAAGTTTTTTAACTACCTCAGTGTTCTCTACTATCAAATGGAATATGATAAAAGATATCATCTCAATGAATTGTACAAGGATTAGAGATTTTTAATATATTGATATGTATAAAAATCAAAGTGCAGGGCTTGGCACAAGGCCAGTGCTATTATGGTTACCACTCTCTGTTGTGTCTCTAAGTGACCCCCCCCAGTCCCATGCCTGTAAATGATAATCTAGTCTACACAACACTCCTTAAGTACAGAGCGACATCACTGGTTATTCCTCTGAGCTTCAGGTGCACATAACTGAAATCTTCCTGACATGGCCCCTTGGATGATTTATAAGCATCTCAAATTCACAGACTAAAACAGAACTGTTGACATTCCCACAGAGCTGCTCTTCTCCAAGTCTTCCATAGTAATTAGCACTGCCATATACTCCATTGCTCAGGCCCAAAATTTTGGAATAATCCATTGTTCCCATAGTCAAATAATCCTATTTGCATTACCTATGAAATGCATCCTAAAAATAGCCAGGTTTCTTTTCTACGTCCATGGCTTCCACCCTAGTCCAAGAAACTCCGGTCTTTTACCTGGACTACTGAAGCAAGAACTTTGAACAGATCTCCCCACATCCACTCTTGGCCTCCATAATCCATTTTCCACCATTATGGCTTACTATCAGCCTCCGAATATAATCAGAGCTCCTCACTGTCCTCAGTCAGTCAGTCAGTCAGTTCAGTCGCTCAGTCGTGTCCGACTCTTTGCGACCCCATGAATCGCAGCACGCCAGGCCTCCCTGCCCATCACAAACTCCCGGAGTTTACTCAAACTCATGCCCATCGAGTTGGTGATGCCATCCAACCATCTCATCCTCTGTCATCCCCTTCTCCTCCTGCCCCCAATCCCTCCCAGGATCAGGGTCTTTTCCAACGAGTCAACTCTTCATATGAGGTGGCCAAAGTATTGGAGTTTCAGCTTCAGCATCAGTCCTTCCAATGAACACCCAGGACTGATCTTCAGGATGGACTGGTTGGATCTCCTTGCAGTCCAAGAGACTCTCAAGAGTCTTCTCCAACACCATAGTTCAAAAGCATCAATTTTTTGGCGTTCAGCTGTCTTCACAGTCCAACTCTCACATCCATACATGACCACAGGAAAAACCATAGTTTTGACCAGATGGACCTTTGTTGGCAAAGTAATGTCTCTGCTTTTTAATATGCTGTCTAGGTTGGTCATAACTTTCCTTCCAAGGAGTAAGCGTCTTTTAATTTCATGGCTGTAGTCACCATCTGCAGTGATTTTGGAGCCCAAAAAAAATAAAGTCTGACACTGTTTCCATTGTCTCCCCATCTATTTCCCATGAGGTGATGGGACCAGATGCCATGATCTTAGTTTTCTGAATGTTAAGCTTTAAGCCAACTTTTCACTCTCCTCTTTCACTTTCATTAAGAGGCTTTTTAGTTCCTCTTCGCTTTCTGCCATAAGGGTAGTGTCGTCTGCATATCTGAGGTTCTTGATATTTCTCCCTGCAGTCTTGATTCCAGCTTGTGCTTCTTCCAGCCTCACTGGCCTAGAAAGCCCAAATTATCTGACTCCTGTCTACCTGAGCTGTGAGCTGTGTGTGCACTTAGTCATGTTCGACATTCTACAACCCTATGCACTGTAGCCCACCAGGCTCCTCTGCCCATGGAATTTTCCAGGCAAGAATACTGGAATCAGTTGCCATTTCCTCCTCCAAGGGATGTTCCTGACTCAGGGATCAAACCTCAGTCTCCTGCTTTGCAGGCAGATTCTTTACCATCCGAGTCCCTAGAACACTCTCAAATCTGACTGATCTCTGTCCCTCAGGTGCAAGCCAAGCTCCTTACAGTCTCAGCTCTTTGTGTTAGCTTTTTTCTCTGAGAGGTTCCTCCCTTGGGGTTTTGGTTGAGTCTTTATTCCCATTAATCTCTCAGTTTCTTCCCCAGAACTCTACATCCTCATCCTTGCAGTTGTTCAGTATTAGATTGTTAGATCACACCATCTTATTTACTACATCACATTTATTACTAGCTAGAACTAGCCCATTTATTTGGGGGTTATCTCTCATTGACTGGTCTATGCTGGACACACAATAGATCCTAACACATACTAGGCCCTGTGGCAGAAGAACAGTCCCCTAAAGATGTCTATGTCCTAATCTCCAGAACCTGTGAATATGTCACCTTACACAGTAAAAGGGAATTTTCAGATGTGCTTGAATAAAAAATCTCAAGACAGAGATCAGTCCAGATTTTCTGGGATGGCCAAATGTAATTACAAGGGTCCTTATGAAAGGACCACAAAGGTTTTAAAAGAAGGTCACCATCAGAGAGACAGGAGATGTGTCAATGAGAGCAGAAAATGGAGAGAGGCACTTTGGAAGTGGAGGAAGGGAAAATCACCATGCAATGCAAGTGGCCTCTAGAATCTGACAAAGGCAAGGGAACGGGTTCTCCTCTGGAGATTCCAGAAGGATGCAACCCTGCCAACACCTTGATTTTAGCTCCATAAGATCAATTTTCGATTTCTGACCTTCAGAG
Source organism: Dama dama (assembly GCF_033118175.1). Classification (NCBI taxonomy): domain Eukaryota; kingdom Metazoa; phylum Chordata; class Mammalia; order Artiodactyla; family Cervidae; genus Dama; species Dama dama. The sequence continues at coordinate 29,469,900 of NC_083705.1, forward strand.
CCAGTTAGTTAACAAATGTGTGTAGTTTATCTGTAGTAATTTGTTACAGCAGCAATAGGAACTAAAGGGTTCTAAATGTTAGGGATAAAACAGTGAAGAATAAAATAGCAGACACGCATTTCTGCCCTCATAGAGGTTATAAACTAAGAATAGTAGAGGATAAAAAGCAAAGAATAAATAGTAAAAATATATTCTGAGGAAAAGTAGAAGATAATAAGCACTAAGGGCAAAATAAAGCAGGGAAAAGAGATAGGAAAGACTGACTGGAAGTTACTACAATTTTCTTAGTATTTTGGGGGATGGTCTCAATGAGAAGCTGAGAGTTTAAACACTTGATGGAGGGGAGGGAGACACAGTGCAGACAAAGGGGAAGATAATCCTAGACTGAGGGAAGAGCCAGTGATGACTTAGAAGGGGGAGCGCTTGATGTGTTAAAGCAGTGGCGTCCAACCTTTTTGGCACTAGGGGCTGGTTTCATGGAAAACAATTTTTCAGTGGACAGAGGGTGAGGAGATAGTTTTTGGATGATTCAAGCACAGTAGGTTCACACTTCCTTGAGAATCTAAAGCCAGGAGACAGTGCTCAGGCAGAAATGTGAGCAATGGGGAGCAGCTGTAAATACAGATAAAGTTTTGCTTGATTGCCACTGCTCACTTCCTGCTGTGTGGCCAGATTCCTAACAGGCCATGGACCGCTTTCATACAAATGGAATCGAGTATGTAAAAAAAAGTAAGGGAGAAAGGGAAAGGTACACCCAACTAAACACAGAGTTCCACAGAATAGCAAGGAAAGACAAGAAGGGCTTCTTCAATGAACAATGCAAAGAAATAGAGGGAAACAACAGAAGGGGAAAGACTAGAGATCTCCTCAAGAAAATTGGAAATATCAAAGGAATATTTCATCCAAAGATGGGCACAATAAAGTACACTAACAGTAAAGTAAAGACCTCTTTCACCCTAAAGTAAAGACCTAAAGAAGCAGAGGAGAGCAAGAAGTGGAAAGACCACACAGAAGAATGTACAAAAAAACATCTTAATGACCCAGATAACCACAATGGTGTGGTCACTCAGGCAGAGCCAGAGATTCTGGAGTGTGAAGTCAAGGGGGCCTTAGGAAACACTGCTGTTAATAAAGCTAGTGGATGTGATGGAGTTCTAGCAGAGCTATTTAAAATCCTAAAAGATGATGCTATCGAAGTGCTGCACTCAATATGTCAGAAAATTTGGAAAACCCAGAAGTGGCCACAAGATTGGAAAAGGTCAATCCTCATCCCAATTCCCAAAAAGGGCAGTACTAAAGAATGTTCAAGCCACCAGACAGTTGCACACATCTCCCATGCTAGTCAGGTTATGCTCAAAATTCTGTATGTTAGGCTCAGTGAACATGCTTATGTGAATCAAGAACCTCCAGATGTCCAAGCTGGGTTTAAAAAAGGCTGAGGAACCAGAGATCAAATTGCCAACATTCACTGGATCATAGAAAAAGCAAGGGAATTCCAGAAAAAATATCTACTGCTTCACTGACTACAGGAAAGCCTTTGACTGTGTGGATCATAACAAACTGTGGAAAATTCTTAAAGAGATGGGAATAGCAGACTACCTTATCTGTCTCTTGAGAAACCTGTATGCAGAACAAGAAACAACAGTCAGAACCTTGCATAGAACAACTGACTGGTTCAGGATTGAGAGAGGAGTAAGACAAGACTGTTTATTGTCGCTCTGCTTATTTGACTTATATGCAGAGTACATCATGAGAAATGCTGGGCTGGATGAGTTACAAGCTGGAATCAAGATTGCCAGGAGAAATATCAACATCTTCAGATATGCAGATGATACCACTCGAATGGCAGAAAGTACAGAGGAACTAAAGAACTTCTAGATGAGGGTGAAGCAGGAGAGTGAAAAGCCAGCTTGAAACCAAATATTAAAAAAAAAACTAAGATCATGTCATCCAGTCCCATCACTTCATGGCAAATAGAAGGGGAAAAGGTGGAAGCAGTGGCAGATTTCCTCTTCTTGGGCTTTCAAATCACTGCAGATGAAGATTGCAGCCATGAAATTTGAAGGCGATTTCTTCTTGGCAGAAAAGCTGTGACAAAATTAGACAGTGTGTTAAAAAGCAGAAACATCACTTCGCCGACAAATGTCCATATAGTCAAGGCTATGATCTTTTAAGTAGTCATGTATGGTTGTGAGAACTGGACCATAAAGAAGGAAGAATGCTGAAGAACTGATGCTTTTGAACTGTGGTACTGGAGAAGACTCTTGAGAATCCCTTGGACAGCAAGGAGATCAAACCAGTCACTCTTAAAGGAAATCAACTCTGAATACTCTGGAAGGACTGATGCTGAAGCTGAAGCTCCAATACTTTGGCCACCTGAGGCTGAGAAAGATTGAAGGCAAAAGGAGGAGAGGGTGAAAGAGGATGAGATGGTTGGATGGCACCAGTGATGCAATGGACATGAACTTGGGCAAACTTGGTGAGGGACAGGGAGGCCTGGTGTGCTGCAGTCCACAGGGTCACAAAGACTCAGACACAACTCGGCGACTGCACAAAAAACAAACAAAAACAACATTCCATTGTCTGGCTATACCACAGTTTCCCTATCCATTCACCCATGGAAAAAAGTTTGGGTTGTTTACAGTTTGGGGATATTATAAATAATGCTTCTATGAACATTTATGAGTAGGGTATTTTTGGTAACAAGCATTAATTGCTCTAGGATAGAATATCAAGGAGGGTAATTGTTGGATCACATGGTAAGTAAACATATAACTTTATTAAAAAAAGAACTGCCAAACTGTTTTATGGAGTGGTTCTTTCACTTTTCATTCTTACCACCAATAAATGAGAGATCCATCTGTTCTGGATACTTGATAAAAGTTGATATTATGAATATAATTTTTATTTTAGCCTTTTTAACAGGTGTGTGGTGATGTCTCACCATGGCTTTAATGAGAAAATTATTTAATGACTAATTATGTTGAATATCTTTTCATGCCCTATTGGCCATTTGTCTTTTCTCTCTAGTGATATGTCTGTTCAGTATATTTTGCCCATTTTCTAATTGGGTTGTTTATCTTCTCATTACTGAGTTTAGAGAGTTTGCTATATATTCCATCTACAAATCTTTTGACAGATAATGTGATTTGCAAATATTTCTCTTCAATTGTGAATCATCCTTTAATTCTCTTAGCAGGGTCATTCTCAGAGCAAAAGTTTATAAAGTTCATACACTCCAATTTACTGATTTTTCTTTTATGGATTGGATTTTGGGGTCATGTCTAAAACTCTGCTTAGTCTTAAATTATGAAGATTTTCTCTTATGTTTTCTTCTAAAAGTTTTAGAGATGTACACTTCACATTAGACTCATGATCAATTTTGAGTTAGTTATTGTACAAAATGTGAGTTTTAGGTTGAGGTTCATCTTTGCGCCAACGGATATGCAATTGTTTTAACACCATCTGTTGAAAAGATTGCCCTTTCCTCACTGAAGTGCTTTTGCATTTCTTGGCCACACTTGTATAATCTATTTCTGGAGTTCTGACTTTGTTCTATATCACACTGTGTTTTAATTGTTGAATTCCTTGTCTTTCTCATTGGACTTGAACCTAAGCATTGTGTTTTTCTCAATTCTGCTTCCAGGGCATTTGGCACAATGGACATTCTACAGTGAACATAGAGTAAATAAAGTTCATGAAATGAATGAAAGAAACTTGGCTCCTTTGGTTGGTTTTTATAAGTGATGATCTATCTAGTCAGCTTATATTTTTGGAGAGGAAATGAAAAACATTTTCACTAAATTATCTGTTATCCTTTCCAACATTTATTTGGTATCCATCTGTTCACATCACTTAATAGCTTTCTGAATCAATATTACTACATTTCATGAAATATGTACACAAATATACTTACTCCAGGAGAAGGAAATGGCAACCCTTCCAGTATTCTTGCCTAAAGAATCCCATGGAGAGAGGAGCCTGGTGGGCTATTGTCCATAGGGTGGCACAGAGTCAGACATGACTGAAGTGACTTAGCATGCATGCATGCACTGGAGAAGGAAATGACAACTCACTCCAGAATTCTCACCTGGAGAACCCCAGGGATGGAGGAGCCTGGTGGGCTGTCGTCTATGGGATCGCACAGAGTCGGACACAACGAAAGGGACTTAGCAGCAGCAGCAGCATACTTACTCTAAGAGAAATTCAATATGAGATTTGGTCCTTGTTCTTAAAGAACTTGCATCTCACAACACAGCATCATGGTAACAAGCCGGGACTTCATGGTCGATCCAAACCAAGATGAGTCCTACATAGCCATGTACTAGCCGTGTGACCTTGGGCAAGTTGGTCAATTATTAAGACCTCAGTTAGTCAGTGTGTACAATGATGATGATAACAGCATATACCTCATCAGGGCAATGCAATGATAAAATCTGGTGATGTAATTATTAGCACAGTGTCCTTATAATATTTAGTAAAGACTTAATAAATGCTAGCCTATACTATTTATTCCCATTTATTGTTACATATATATAACATATATCATTTTATATATGTAATATACAGATGATATTTTTATATTTAATGTAACTGTAACTAAGGAAGAGTTTTTTGAAGTGGGCTTGATGAGGCTTCAGCAAAATGAATAAAGAAAATATCCTTGTTCCATCTTACAACCTAAGTCAAAATTATAAATCAGTTTTCAAAATCACTTCATGGTCAGTGGTCCTTCTGGTTTCTAGCTAAATCACAAAATCTGATGTAAATAAGCATGAGGCATTTTCAAATCAGCAGTAAGTACATTTTTCAGAATTGCTCAGAGGAAATAGAAGTATTTACCCAATAAAAAGAGAAAGTTGCTGAGTTGGCAGGCTACATTCTGATTACAGAGGACTGGCTATCCTAAAAAGTTAAATAAAACTTTCTTTTGCTCTCAGGAAACCATTTATGCTTTGCAATAGAAATGGTACTTATATGAATATAATACTCTTTGCAATCATTAATACCATCCCTTTAAACATCCTAATGGGCCCTAGTGAATTTTCTAATTATTCTATGCTTTCTGTGAAGACATTACCCTAAGTGCTAATTATAAACAAATGAGTACACAAACATTTGGTGTATTAACACATTTTCACCCTTCATAAACATCCAATATGTTTTATAATTTCTGTATGTAGTATATAGAGATATCTTCTGGCAGTAGATACTAGTAGATGAAATGAAAGTAAAATAGAGTTCTAATGTCTCTAAAGTTTCATGATGATGTGCCCATGGGTTCTAGGTGAGTGAAGAGGGCAGCTCTTTGCTGGCTTCTAAGACAGCTCCTGAGCAGCTGAGAGGTCTGTGTTCTGACCCCAGGTCTTCTACTAGGGTCCATGAAAATCTTTAAGCATTGCATCTTTCTATTAAGAAAATCCATGTCATATCCAGATGGAATCAGCTGGGTGACATTTTTGAAAACACTATACACCCACTGGGGGGCCATGTGTCAGCTGCTGATTCCCTGAAAATACCACACCAACAACCTGTGGCTGAAGCAAATACAAGTTTATTACTTACTGCAATAAGGAAGACTACCACCTTGACAGAGTCTTTGTAGCATCCTGGAGGGGAGAAGAAAAGGACAAGAGATACCTATGAGGTCTGAGGTCTGTTTTAGGTGAATTTTTCATTGGTGGAAGGTAGGGTGCAGGAGTTTGAATGGGGTTGGGCAAAGGTTATGACAACATTAGTAGGACAGGTGAAGTGAGGTGAGATTTGGGAGAGAATCTTGAAAGTGGTCAGTTCTCTGGGTGAACCTCCTAGAGAGATCTCGTGTGCTGAAAAGGGATAAGGAAGCTAGCTAAGTTGTCCATTGTTCAGAAAAATGGATTTTCCAGAAGTTCCTGAAATAAGTAATCAAGTTATTTTTAATGTCATCTTCCTAAACAAGAATTTCTTGGAATAACATCATCTTGTTAACAAAGTGGTAGCCAGACATGTGATTGGAGCCAGTTTTGGTTCTCAAGAGGCTGATGAATATGTGGCTTCGAGGCTCAGAGACTTTTTCTTTATTGATTCTTTCCTTTGAGTTAAGGTACTGATGTCTCTAGGATGTGTCTCTATAAACATAATTTCCCTTGAAAGTGGTAGGAAAATACATTGTTAACAGTATAAAAATTAATCAGTAATTACATATTATTTAATCATTAAGTACATTATTTAATGATTAAATTATTCATCAGAAGTCATCCCCCTGAAAGATCCCAGAAAGAGGCAAAGAAATATGTTTTGTTTTGTTTTTTTTGAAGAAGGGATGGGGAGTTGACTGCTGGATTGGAACTCCACTGCCTCAGGAGGATGGACTGCAGCTCCTTTCTAGATTATCATTATTGGTTTTCCTATTCTACTCCCGTTCTAGTAAAAAAGGCTCTTTTAATTCCTTATTGTCTTTTCTATGTAGTAACTTTTCTTTTACAGCGATACATTTTTCCCTTAATTTCTCCTTTATCCTTCCAGTGAAATAGAGATATATAAATACAGCTGTATCTAATACTTTTTTCAATATGGCCTCAGGTCAACATCCTTAAATTCAAGCTGAAATTCTTTTATAGCTACTATATTCCAGATTAAATCCTTTTCTCCCTATTCTCCTTAAAGCATAACTCCACTCACCTAGGCTAAGGATACAGCAGACATCTCCTAACCTTCACCCATTCTAGACTCTCCTCTGTCTCACTTGAGATTTCACTTCCTTTTAAAGATTATTAGTAAAGTTGACTTCCTCCACCGCTCAGGTTTTCCCTGTCTCACTTTCAGTTCATGGTTTTCTCATTCCTTTCCAAATCTACTATTCCCTTAAAGTTTCACTTTTCTTCTGTTTTCATAAATATCTTCTCATCTATCACCACCACAAACCTTTCCAGCATCACCCCAACACTAGGTTATCAGAGCTTTCTTCTCTTAGCATGTAAAAACCAAATTCCTAACTGAATAGTAGATAATTTTCCTTAAAACATTAAAGCTCTTAAGATAGGTACATGAAGATATATATATAAATTGAGTTTTTCTCTCATAACAAAGATGACACACTAGTAGACTAATGAATGAAGTAAATAAAAATGTGTCATTGTCTAGTATTTTGCTTCATAGGAATGTATCCCAAAATAGAAAAAAAGTAGAAAGGGCCATGTAAGGCTTCTGTAAGCCATGTTAATGGTACAGGAATTTAATCTAAAATCAATATTAAGCCATTAAAATGTTTCAACTTGGTGATAATTTTGAGAAGTTCTACAGGGTAGTAAATAAATTAAAGAAAGTCAAGAGAGACTATAGGGAGAAAAATTAGAAGACTATTCCTGTAGTCAAAATGAGAGAAAATGATAGCTTATGTTTCAGCAGTGGAAGGGAGGATACAAAGGGACCAAGATATTAGAGACAATTAGTGGATGTTAATAAGACCTTGGGATAAATTGCATATTGGATGTGAGAAAGAGGGAAATATTAGGGTGAACTCTTAGTTTTCTGATTCAGGAAGCACCACTCACTTAAACGGGAGGCACGAGAACTTTAGAACTTCATTGTCCAAAATGGTGGATACCAGTCATGTTTAAATTAATAAAAATTAAATAAAATTGAAAATTCAGTTCCTCAGCTATATTAGTCTCATTTCAAGTGCTAATGAGCCACTGGCTCCCACACTGGCCAGTGCAGATATGTAACATTTCCATCACAGCAGACTTGCCTATTGGACAAGATGGTGCTGGAAGAGACCCATGTAACAGGGATGGCCAGGAGCTGTCACTCCGGTCACTTTCCTTTTTTAGGTTCTCTTACTAATGATTACACCTAATATTAAGAAACTCACATGTATACTCTTCATCTAAAATCACACACACTCACTTCTGTGTGCTGTTTTCATAACCTTTCACCCAAATGCTGTGGAAGGGCATGCTCAGTGATCTCGCCCAGACAGACTCCAGTCCTCACATGTTAACTGGAGGAAAGGGAAGCAGGAGATCGCGCCAGTGGCCTGTCGGTTCCAATGATACCGAATACTTTAGGCTGAGTTTTCCCAAAAGCATATCCTAATAAAATAATTCTGTGGAAAATCACTTATTTTAAAGAAGATACCAAGGAACTTAGGGAAGGAGTGAGAGAGGAAATAGAAAACCAACAAAGGGTGCATTAATGGGCGGGTTATTGCTGTGGGCCATGGATTTAAGCCTGCAGGGGACCTTTGGGAGAATGTGAGAAACAATTCTTCCAAGAGGAAAGAAAGCAGGGATATTTATCTACCAAATCCAATTTCTTTTTGGTTAAGGATTGTTCCTGTGGAATCAAGTCCCCAACCTTCCCAAAGTACCGCTTTGGGGTATAGAGAAAGCACTCAGAGAGACAAAGGAAATCATGGGCATACATAGGAGCCCTCTGCAAGTGACTTTGGGGACAGGCAAGAACATGTGGGACAGGCACAAACAGCATCTGCTCCTCTGCTTCACCCTTTCCCAGCCTCGGAAATCATTTCCCTAGCGTGTCCCTTGATGATCCAGTAATCATTAAAAGAAGTGTCATCCCACAACCCACATGAACCAAGGGAGAACACAAACGCAGAGAGATCTGTACGCAGGTTCCCTAGCTACATGCAGATATGGAGGGACAATCCTGAATTCAGTTTTAGACATACTGAGTTTAAGGTCTCAAATCATCCAAGTGGAGATATCATGTCGGTCCTGGATATATAAGCCTGGAGCTCAGACAAAAGTTTGGAGAAATAAAAGACAGACATCTATATGTCATCATGCACATAGGTATATTTGAAGCCATGGAAATGGATGACGTTGCCTAGAGAGAAACTATGCAATGAATGAGGAGGTCTAGGGGTGGACTTGAGAAACTGCCTAAAAGCAAGGCCCATATAGAGAAAGATGAGCCTGAAAAGAAGAGATGAAGCAGAACAGGAGCTGCCAGAGAAGAAGGAAAACAATCTTATCAGCAAGAGACCTATGGAGGCAAAGAAAACAGTGTCCCAGGTTCTTCACAGATTAAAATCAACAAAAGAATAGCACAGTAAATCTATATTATAGGGCACTGAGATATGGGAGGTTATCTGAAGTTACTTATTTTAATTGATATCTCCTAAAGTTGGAACTGAGGTTGGTATAATTTTCCTTGTTCACAGAAAAAAATGGTGTATATAAAATGGAACCCAATTCAATATCAAAATGTTCATCATATGAATGCAACTTGGCAGTTGACAGAGTGATTGCAGAAAATTAGGTTTTTTTCCCCTAAAGAGAACTAACAAATGGAAGTATCAAGTAATCCATCAGATCTCTATACATAATGTTCTCTGAATTTCTTTCCATCAGAACACTTTGAATATAATAATTTAAACTTTACTATCCTGTAGAAAATTTGATTTAAAAAGTAATGTCAGCAACAGTATGGCAGAGAAAATGATTATGTAAAATCCTGTGTTTACAATAAAAATGTAACTTTGATCAAGCATGAGTCAGACAAAACAAATCAGAAACAAGCAGCTAGATCCAATGAATACTAGGATAGAACAACTCCTAGGTATCATAAAACATGCAACCCTAGGCAGCCCCCATATAGGACAAAGCTCTGAGAGAGCTGCAAAACCAACAAGAAACAAAAGCTTTCTGCATTTGAGGGTGTGTAGAAAATATATCATGAGACCGTTCATAGAGTGTTTTAGTCTATAACTTCTTTTTTTTTTTTTTTTTTTTTTTTAGTCTATAACTTCTGAAGATGTCTTTGTGCAGTGTGGATTTGAGCTTTAACACTTACACTAGCCAAAGCCTCCTTGAAATGTGTGTGTGAATGTGTGTGAGAGAGAGAGACAGAAAGAAAGAAACCAATATATTAATTAACAAGTACAAGTATACCCACAAGCAATTCCACAGAGTTTTAGTAATACGAGGTTCTAGGCAGGCAACAAATGAAGAGTAAGCATACAAGAGGAAAAACAGAAACAAAAGAAGCACACAATATACAATTCCTTACTTCATGAAAAGACTTCTCATGATAGTCCTCTAGCTAACAGGATGCTAACACAGAGTCCAAACCGCAGTGCCCTAAATGTGAGTTTAGAGCAGCCTTTCACACTCTGAAGTGCTTACAAATCACCTGGGGATTTCTTTAAAAATGCAGATTCTGATTCAGTGGATCTAGGGTGGAGCCTGATGTCCAATGTACAAAAAATCCAGGTAATTGCCAGATATTATCAGATACTGCTGGTCTTTGGGCCGCATTTTGAGAAGTAAGCGTAGGATAAAACCAAGAAGCGGAAATTTTACCCCAACAAGAGTAAGACATAGGGGTAGCTACCTGAGATGAAAATGGGGAATAAGACTCAAAACCAACATAGCAGGAGGAAAATAAGGAAGATCATCATACGCAGGTCGCCAGAGAGTGACAGTGGGGTGTAGACAACCACAAGCAACAGGAGTCTAATGGAGTGACCATCATAATGTTTTCACTTTATATCAGTTCAGTTCAGTTCAGTTGCTCAGTCATGTCCAACTCTTTGTGACCGCATGGACTGCAGCACGCCAGGCCTCCCTGTTAATCACCAACTCCCAGAGTTTACCCAAACTCATGTCCATAGAGTTGGTGATGCCATCCAACCATCTCAGCCTCTGTCATCCCCTTCTCCTCCTGCCTTCAATCTTTCCCTGCATCAGGGTCTTTTCAGATGAATCAACTCTTGGCATCAGGTAGCCAAAGTATTGGAGTTTCAGCTTCAACATCATTCTTTCCAATGAACACCCAGGACTGATCTGCCTTAGGATGGACTGGTTGGATCTCCTTGCAGTCCAAGGGACTCTCCTAAGAGTCTTCTCCAACACCACAGTTCAAAAGCGTCAATTCTTCAGCACTCAGCTTTCCTTATAGCCCAACTGTCACATCCATATATGACTATTGGAAAAACCATAGCCTTGACTAGATGGACCTTTGTTGACAAAGTAATGTCTCTGCTTTTTAATATGCTCTCTAGGTTGGTCATAACTTTCCTTCCAAGGAGTAAGCATCTCTTAATTTCATGGCTGCAATCACCATCTGCAGAGATTTTGGAGTACAAGAAAATAAAGTCTGTCACTGTTTCCATTGTTTCCCCATCCATCTGCCATGAAGTGATGGGACTGGATGCCATGATCTTAGTGTTTTGAATATTGAGTTTTAAGCCAGCTTTTCCACTCTTCTCTTTCACTTTCATCAAGAGGTTCTTTAGTTCTTCTTCACTTTCTGCCATAAGGGTGGTGTCATCTGCATACCTGAGGTTATTGATATTTCTCCCGGCAATCTTAATTCCAGCTTGTGCTTCATCCAGCCCAGTGTTTCTCGTGAAGTACTCTGCATATAAGTTAAGTAAGCAGGGTGACAATATACAGCCTTGACATACTCCTTTTCCTATTTGGAACCAGTCTGTTGTTCCATGTCCAGTTTGAACTGTTGCTTCCTGACCTGCATACAGATTTCTCAAGAGGCAGGTCAGGTGGTCTGGTATTCCCATCTCTTCCACAACTTTCCACAGTTTATTGTGATCCATACAGTCAAAGGCTTTGGTATAGTCAATAAAGTAGAAATGGATGTTTTTCTGAAACTCTCTTGCTTTTTCAATGATCCAGCAGATGTTGGCAATTTGATCTCTGGTTCCTCTGTCTTTTCTAAAACCAGCATGAACATTTGGAAGTTCACAGTTCACGTATTGCTGAAGCCTGGCTTGGACAATTTTGAGCATTACTTTACTAGCATGTGAGATGAGTGCAACTGTGTGGTAGTTTGAGCATTCTTTGGCATTGCCTTTCTTTGGGATTGTAATGAAAACGGACTTTTTCCAGTCCTGTGGCCACTGCTGAGTTTTCCAGATTTGCTGGCATATTGAGTGCAGCACTTTCACAGCATCATCTTTTAGGATTTGAAATAGCTCAACTGGAATTCTGTCACCTCTACTAGCTTTGTTCGTAGTGATGCTTCCTAAGGCCCACTTGACTTCACATTCCAGGAAGTCTGGCTCTAGGCGAATAAATGGCATTAAATATCTTAAGATACAGCTGGCTAGAAACATTGAAATCGTATAAAACAGTGAAACCTTTATGTTTACCATTAATGTAAATTAAAAATACATGCACACTCTGTCAAACTTTGTCCTTTATGGCTCTGGAGGAAGGACTGTACCAAGTGGGTACCTTTGAGAAACATTCTGTGATGTTGCTTAAATTTGAGGCAAAACCCAAATAATAGGTGAATAAACCCTGAAGCTACTAAATTTTCATTTAATCTGTCCATTTAATTTTCATTTAATTTTTCCATTTAATTTTCATTTAATTTGTAATAGAATTACATCCTATCCATTTATCCAGCATGATGAATGAAGCTGTCTTTCTGTTTAGTTAGATATGACCTAACATAACCCTGATAGCTCAGTTGGTAAAGAAACCGGCTGTAATGTGGGAGACCGCAGTTAGATTCCTGGGTCAGGAAGAAGCCCTGGAGAAGGGATAGGATACCCACTCCAGGGTTCTTGGGCTTCCCTTGTGGTTCAGCTGGCATAGAATCCACCTGCAATGCAGAAGACCTGGGTTCAATCCCTGGGTTGGGAAGATCCCCTAGAGATGTTAAAGGCTACTCACTCCAGTATTCTGGCCTAGAGAATTCTATGGATGAGTCCATGGGGTAGCAAAGAATTGGACACGACTGAGCGACTTTCACTTCACTTCACTTCAACATAACCACTAGTATCTTTTAGGAGATCAAAGAAAATTTTTTAAAATGTTTTTAGTGTTTAAATGTTTTAGTGTTTAAAATGATGGCTGTTTATTGCAATCTTACTACATGTTCATGTATCAGCAAATGACATATTGTTATATTTTATATGATTTTGAAGTCTGAGCTAATGTAAATGGTGTCATATTGAATATATTTTTCTATGATTTGCTCTTCACTCAACAGGGCTTTTGAGAATCAGTCATGCTGATGTATGAATCAGAGGTCATGCTTTTTCACTACTGTATGATTTCCATTCATAAATACACCACAACTTAGTTATCCATGCCCCACCTTCAGAATAGTGATTATCTTTGAGTAAAATGTAGGAAATAAACAGAAGCCTGGAGGGAGGGGGAATGAGATATGTAGCAAGCATTTGCTATTTCTAAGTTGAGTGTTCATTTGTTATTCTTTAAGATAGATTGGAAGGTAGATACATTCATATGTATAACATACTTTATAATTTCAAAAACTGGTGAAGGAGAATGTTACGCTTTATTATCTGATCCAAAACACCCAATCCAATATTGGCACAAATGTCACTGGGTGTTTTTGTTTTTTAATTGTGTCTTTTTAACAAATAATGTAAAGTATTTCTTTAGCCTTCATTTCCTGCAACATCCCAACCAAATGTGAGAACCACATACTGGGGTTATCTGTAGCACACTGACATCTGAAAATTGCTCTCTTTATCCCAATAAATTTTCAACCTGCTTACTCTATATACAGATACTGAATGGCCCCAAATTCATTCATCAATAAATACCGTTGATTTAAAACTAGCTGCCAAACAAAAAAAACTGAAATATAGAGGAAATATAAAACATTTATAAAAGCCTCACAAACAAAAAGCCACACATCAAAATGATAGACAGTTGACAAAACAACAGGAGGGAAATAACTGATAAGGGTAAAGGGGACAGTAAATATTCATTTAATTAATTATTAACGATTTATCAAGTACTTACTATGTACCAAGCACTGAGCTTAGGGCTGAGCTCACAAGGGTAAAAGTGATCCAGGCCCTGCCCTCAGTAAGCTTACAATCTAATGCTTATTCTCCAGTAGTGCTCCACAAGTATTCCCATTACAGAATCCACTGCATCATTATGAGTAGCATATCTGTCTTGAGGCAGTTGCCTCCGCAGGGTGGGATATGTATCTTGCTGTTGAGTGCCTAGCACAGTAGCTGATGCAGAAAAGGCCTCAACAAATGTTTATTAAGAGAATCATAAATGAAAACTGCACTATTCCAGAAATCTATAACTCATGGTTATCTTTCATTTTTTTCCTTGCAATATATTTTATTTCTAGATTTGGCCTTCAGCACTGGAGTATCTTGAAATCACAGTCATCACTCCCATCTTCACCCTGGCCCTACACACACATATACAGCCACACACAGAAGAGAATTTTAAAATTCTAATCATTACCATTCAGAGCCATTAATGAGAAACTGGAGTTTTTAACAATCAAATCTCAGAAAACATTCCAGGGAATTATTTGCTTCAGTGTCTGACTCTGAAGATAGCCTACTGTCCCAGCATTCTTGAACACAGTTTGGAGATGGTAACGGAGTCTGTATCTTTGCTTACTGCACAGATCAGCTTGGATAGTGCAGCAGACAGATGACCTTTGTACAGTTGAGAAGAAATTAGCAAGAAGGGCAGCTGCCTGGGGGAAGCAAACAGAGGCAAGAGTTTTGAGAGCTTGGCTGGAAAGCAGCACCCTGGGACAAGGACGAATAAAAAGACTGGAAAACTGGGCTGCTGCCTGTTCAAGGATATGGCAGAGGAGAATGGAAATTGACACCAACTTTGGATTCTCATGGTTTAGTATCTTATGGAATGTGGAGAAGGGTGGGAAGGAAAGAAATCTGAAGCACAGGGGATAATCTCTTTGCATTTATTACAGATTTTCTATTGGCTCTTCTTTCCTGGTTTACACATCCTCCTGAGTCCTTTGCAAGGGGTCAGACATGAACCATGGGACAAATAAATATACTCTGGATATCAAAATCTAGCCATTTACCACCACTCTTCAGAAGATCTGGTCATCTGGAAAGTCCAAGCATCTGGCATTTTCTGTAGTCAGCAAAGAACTTAGGACAGTAACTCAATTTCTTATTCCCAATTAATGTTTATCAAAACCCCAGGCCTCAGTCTGGGCTTCAATAATAAATTCTTTTGAGATATCAAAATTTTATTTATATTAACCTTCTTCAAGCTGATGTTAGTGAAATTGGATATAATTATTAAGAAATGTAATTTAGCATAAATACCCCTGAAAAATCAGCAAATGAGTCATCATATCCTTATGTATAGGATGTCCTCAACCCAATTGCATTATTTACTCTGAGATCAGAATCCATTTCTTCTACTTTCATCTATCTACAGTGAATTCATTTATATATATATATATATATATATATATATATATATATATATATATATATGTTCTGTTTGCTATTTAAAGAATAAAGCACACAGTTTTCATTAGGCCATTGGAGAATATTTTAAAACATTGCTTACTTTAGGTACAAGAGATATTTTTAAAACTCTGTTTCTCTTTGTCTGATCTAAGAAAGACTCATCAAAGTCTAAAGTGTGCAAGTCATGTATAGAAGCCTTGCCCTTAGCTGATAGGCTTCCTTCTATTGACCTCCAAATAGCCATGTCCACATTACCTCCCAAATAGATCACTGATCAATCTTGTAGGAGGTGTTATGCAGAATGAGGAAAAACCCTGTCCAAACAAAGGATTTGTTAAACATGGAAGCAACCTAAATGTCCATCAACAGAGGAAAGGATAAAGAAAATGTGGTATATATATATATATAAGGGAATATTACTTGGCCATTAAAAAGAATGAAATGATGCTATTTGTGGCAACATGGTCATGCTGAGTGAAGTAAGTTAGAGAAGAACTGTCATGTGATATCACTTATATGTGGAATCTAAAAGGAAATGATACAAATGAACTTATTTACAAAACAGAAACAGACTCACAGACATAGAGAACGAATTTATGATTGCCAAGGGGGAAGAATGGGGGGAAGAGATAGGGAGTTTGGTATCAACATGTACATCAACAAGTACATACTATTTTAAATGGATAAACAACAAGAACCAACTGTATAGCATAGGGACTTCTGCTCAATGTTATGTGGCAGCCTGGCTGGGAGGGGAGTTTAGGAGAGAATAGATATGTATATTTGTATGGCTGAGTCCCTTTGCTGTCCACCTGAAACTATCACAACATTGTAAATAAATTATACTCCAATATAAAATAAAGAGCTTTGAAAAAGAAAAGGCTTGGTTTTCTCTCCTTTTCTACTTCTGGAAGTGACCTAAGTGCAGTTCTCAAAATCTACACATCTCTCATGCTGCTTCTATCAGTCTAGTTTCTTTGCTTCCTTTTTGTTAATTGAGTACATGTTAATTAAAGCCCTTGGACACACCAGTCCCTGAGAAAGGGTGTTGAAGCTGTTCTCATCCTGGAGTTAAGAGAAGACAGAATCACCAGGCTATTTCAAAGCACAGCAGATGGCCTTAGAAGGCACCAGCTCCATGGGAGGGTAGTGGCTGCTGGCAAGGGAAGACTGTCACCAGTCCCTGCTCCAGATTACTCTGTAATGCCACTGGTCTCCTTGAAAATATTTTGATATTTCACCTGGCTTTGGAAGTAAGCACCAAAATCAGTTTGAGAAGCCATATAATCAAAGCACAAAGCTCTCTCCCTTTGTCAACCGGCTATACGAAGGCACAATTACAAACGTTCTGATGGCTCTACTCGATAATCCACTTGGAATCCAAATTCAACAGAGTTCGATTCCTCTGTTCTCTTAACATAATTTTATTATGTTAATATTATATTATTATTTTCCTAATATTTATCCCCAAATGTAAATCAAAGAATAAATGGCCTAAAAACTGACCTAAGTGACCAAAAAAAAAGCCTTTAAAAAATGTTTGACTCTCCACTGCTGCTGCTGCTGCTAAATCACTTCAGTCATGCAAATCCCCTCATTTACTAGTTTAAAAGAGGCCTTTTCTTCCCCTTCTTCCCCTGAAGAGATGGAGGATTCTGAGACAGAAATGTCCTTTGTCTAGTGAGTTACAGAGAGATGAACCTTGCAATAAGTGTATCATAGATCACCTGAGCTGTGACATTAAGAAAAAAGCTAACTTCTAAAATGAGTGTGGGATTAAAGGAAAGAAAGAAAAAATGATTTATGGTTTTTCCATGTAGACAGTAGATATTTCTCAGGAAAAGAGGCGTGGGGTTAGTAAACAAAGTTTGTATTCTAACTTTCTAAAGTCTGCTCACACAGTCTCTCCCACTCAATCTCAAAGAGCTCTAATTAACCTAAGTGAAAGTGTTAGTCACTCAGTTGTGTGTGACTCTTTGTGTCCCCATGGACCATAGCCCTCCAGGTTCCTCTGTCCGTGAGATTCTCCAGGCAAGAATACTGGAGTGGGTTGCCATTCCTTTCTCCAGGGAATCCTCCTGACTCAGGGATCAAACCTGGGTCTCCTGCATTGCAGACAGATTCTTTATGGTCTGAGCTACCAGGGAAGCCCCATTAATCTAAAATCCATACTAAAATTTGACTGCATATGCCTTGGTTTCCATATCTCTTGACAAGCATCCTGAGAAGAATCAGGTTGGAATGGAGTCAAGGAGAAAGACCATTTGAGGCCAGAACACATTAGTACTTCTTTCTTGAAAACACAATCACAGGACTAAAATCAACCAAATCTAAAAGAACTGTTTTAATATTCCCACTGCCAAGGGAAGAGTTAGTCACTCTTTATCTAATGGGGAAAAATTCCTGGTTTCAATGGATCAGATGTAAGAGTCTGACCAAGGCTGACCTCAGAATCATTCTTCCAACATACAACTCATAAAAAGAAAATATAAATCACAAATTTCCACTGAGTTGGAGATATGCAATGCTTTTCCTTTTCTGCAGTAAAAATGTAAATTAAAATGTAAGGAGATGTCAATTACCTCTCTCTAGGTTGCTTCTGATTTGGAGCTACTTAAGAGTTTCAAGCTTGAGAAGACATTTTAAAAATCATAACCTACATGTTTTGTTGGTATTCTGGAAGGTGCTTTTTATTCAGTTAAGAACTGCTTTGTCCTTCCAGGAGATTGCTCTGGATATTTGTAGCAGACTATAGTCTGCCGCCATTTAAGAAAGCTTGGGTAGTTTCTCACCTTTTAAATATCTGCAGTGACAATCTTGCATTTGACTCAAGGTTACCACTTAGAGTTCTAGAGACCCAATTTTCTTACCTAAATTTCGGCAACCGCAAAAAAATATTTTCTCTTCTTTGACTTTAAGCCCTCCTAGGAAACTTACACAACAAGCTTACTCTGAGAGCATTCAAAGGTTAGAGTCTTTTCAAAGTTTTACCCGAGCATCTCTCTGGTAGACTAGGAAAGCCACCACCCTAGCTATCATCTGCCGTCTCTACTTATTCTGTTGAAACTGGAGATCAAAATTGAGCTCTGTTTTATACTGGTAGAAATCTTAGTCCCACCTTAGTGTTGACAGGTGTTTTATAAACACCTCTTCAACTTGTTAGGAAACCCCTTTCTCCTGAGCTCTTGCTGACAAGTTAAAGCCAAGCAGTATTCTTTGTTTCTTTCCAATTCTGTAACAGGTAAAATAACTTTCTCTGAATTTTTCTCTCCTAGCAGGAATAATTCATCTTCATCATTGCACAAAACCTTCTATACTTGAATAGCCTGCAGTATGACTACAAAGGAAAGAAAAAGAAGGGCAAGCAAAAATGTCCTTAGGAAAGATTGTTATTTTTCCTTCCAAAGAATGAAATGGTAGAGTATATGTGAAATAAAAATACATAAATAGTCTAAAAACAAGTAAATATTATCTATCATGCTAAGGCCTTATTTATCATACTGAGAAAAGCAGACAACACATAAAATCAGTGCTATTGTTACAATCAGGGAAAAGTCTCCTGGAAGATGCTGATGAAATAACAAAGCCCTCTGATTCTTTTTTCACCCACCTTGAGCCTCTGAAGTGTCACCTTGATGACACTAAAAAGGAAAGACAAGATACAAGAATAACTCAAAAAGGGCCTCCTTCCACTTGCATCCATCACTTGGGACAAAAGGAAGGTGAGAAAGGAAAAAAAAATTAAATAGCACAAGATAAACTGAATCCAAGAAAAATAGGAATATGGAAATCCAGAGATGCTTTGACTAAAAGTAGAGATCATTCCAAAAGAAATAAAGAGGTTCTCAATTTAAAGTAGCATTTACTGTTTCATAATACATGGCCCAAAATATCGATGATGGTCAACATTGTTGATATGAATTTCATATGGTGCCCAAAAGATTATAATGTGACACTGGGCTGATTCTGTAACTCACTCATTCAGTAGACATGGACTGAGCTGTGGAATTAAAGGAAATCCAGGAGTCGAGTGCCAGGCACTGTGCTAAGCACGAGAAATCCAAAGATGCTCATGAGAAAAGCACTACCCATTGGGAAGGGGAATTCTGAAATCCAGCCAGCTTGTATGTAATGGTTCCAAAGGATATCACAAAGCTATGATTCCTAGACTTTAATGTCCACATGAAACACTTAGGGTTCCTGTTAAAAGAATCGTATTCAGAAGATTCTAACAAGATCCTGAGTGAGTTGATGTTACTGTCTTTGGGTTATACTTTGAGGCCTCAGATCACAGTTGATTTCTTCAACAACAAATGACACGAGGATGAGAAGAAGCATTTCTGTGACTGAGCCTGCCGTGTGTGCTACCTGGACAGCAAGAACAAGGTCTCTGTGGCCGTGATTCTGCACATAGAGAAGCTGATGATGGCCCCTCTGAACCTCCTCTGAAGTTTGAGGCATTCTGTTCAATTGGAGGCAATACTAAACCAGCTTAGTAATGAGATCAAGTTTCCTTTTGGTTGGAAGCCTTGCTAATGGTGTGAGTTAGTTTCAAAGTGGATTGGAGGGTTTCTTTAGCAGAGATTCTAAGGAGAAAACTACATAGATTTTTCATCTGTTCTGAAGACTGAAACAGTGATTTGGCATTTAAAGACTCAGCCTGCTCTGAGAGTCTATAAAAAAGAAAGCATATAAAAGTGAATTCCAATGTTTGTTCAATACATTCTTTTACAACCATAAAAAGAGTTGACCTTTGGTCAAATTGAGTTTGAAGAGAGTTGGCATACTTAACCAAGATCCATCCTCTTAAGGTTTATGCCTTAAAGAGAAAAATAATTAAGATTCTAGTATCTTGACAAAAGTACCAAGATAATAACTAGATATGAGAATTAGCTTTCTGAAGAAATGTACCTATTTAAATATTTATTTAAAGTCTAAAGGGATAAAACAGTCAAAAGAAATCCTTGAGCTTCTCCCCTCACATCTATTCATGTCTGCTATGTATTCAATCCCCTTCTACCGGCAATAGGAGCTCAGTCATCACCCACTGCCTCTTTTTTTGTTTTTTTTATTAGTTGGAGGCTAATTACTTCACAACATTTCAGTGGGTTTTGTCATACATTGATATGAATCAGCCATAGATTTACACGTATTCACCATCCCGATCCCGCTCCCACCTCCCTCTCCACCCGATTCCTCTGGGTCTTCCCAGGGCACCAGGCCCGAGCACTTGTCTCATGCATCCCACCTGGGCTGGTGATCTGTTTCACCATAGATAATATACATGCTGTTCTTTCAAAACATCCCACCCTCACCTTCTCCCACAGAGTTCAAAAGTCTGTTCTGTACTTCTGTGTCTCTTTTTCTGTTTTGCATATAGGGTTTTCATTACCATCTTTCTAAATTCCATATATATGTGTTAGTATGCTGTAATGGTCTTTATCTTTCTGGCTTACTTCACTCTGTATAATGGGCTCCAGTTTCTTCCATTTCATTAGAACTGATTCAAATGCATTCTTTTTAACGGCTGAGTAATATTCCATGGTGTATATGTGCCACAGCTTCCTTATCCATTCATCTGCTGATGGGCATCTAGGATGCTTCCATGTCCTGGCTATTATAAACAGTGCTGCAATGAACATTGGGGTGCACGTGTCTCTTTCAGATCTGGTTTCCTCGGTGTGTATGCCCAGAAGTGGGATTACTGGGTCATATGGCAGTTCTATTTCCAGTTTTTTAAGAAATCTCCACACTGTTTTCCATAGTGGCTGTACTAGTTTGCATTCCCACCAACAGTGTAAGAGAGTTCCCTTTTCTCCACACCCTCTCCAGCATTTATTGCTTGTAGACTTTTGGATAGCAGCCATCCTGACTGGCGTGTAATGGTACCTTATTGTGGTTTTGATTTGCATTTCTCTGATAATGAGTGATGTTGAGCATCTTTTCATGTGTTTGTTAGCCATCTGTATGTCTTCTTTGGAGAAATGTCTGTTTAGTTCTTTGGCCCATTTTTTGATCGGGTCATTTATTTTTCTGGAATTGAGCTGCAGGAGTTGCTTGTATATTTTTGAGATTAATCCTTTGTCTGTTGCTTCATTTGCTACTATTTTCTCCCAACCTGAGGGCTGTCTTTTCAC
This sequence comes from Dama dama, assembly GCF_033118175.1. Lineage (NCBI taxonomy): Eukaryota > Metazoa > Chordata > Mammalia > Artiodactyla > Cervidae > Dama > Dama dama. Next base: position 29,491,248 of record NC_083705.1, read on the forward strand.
CTTATTTATAGTGTCCTTTGTAGTGCAAAAGCTTTTAAGTTTCATTAGGTCCCATTTGTTTAGTTTTGCTTTTATTTCCAATATTCTGGGAGGTGGGTCATAGAGGATCTTGCTTTGATTTATGTCGGAGAGTGTTTTGCCTATGTTCTCCTCTAGGAGTTTTATAGTTTCTGGTCTTGCATTTAGATCTTTAATCCATTTTGAGTTTATTTTTGTGTATGGTGTTAGAAAGTATTCTAGTTTCATTCTTTTACAAGTGGTTGACCAGTTTTCCCAGCACCACTTGTTAAAGAGGTTGTCTTTTTTCCATTGTATATCCTTGCCTCCTTTGTCGAAGATAAGGTGTCCATAGGTTCGTGGATTTAGCTCTGGGCTTTCTATTCTGTTCCATTGATCTATATTTCTGTCTTTGTGCCAGTACCATACTGTCTTGATGACTGTGGCTTTGTAGTAGAGTCTGAAGTCAGGCAGGTTGATTCCTCCAGTTCCATTCTTCTTTCTCAAGATTACTTTGGCTATTTGAGGTTTTTTGTATTTCCAGACAAATTGTGAAATTATTTGTTCTAGTTCTGTGAAAAATACCGTTGGTAGCTTGATAGGGATTGCATTGAATCTATAGATTGCTTTGGGTAGAATAGCCATTTTGACAATATTGATTCTTCCAATCCATGAACACGGTATGTTTCTCCATCTGTTTGTGTCCTCTTTGATTTCATTCATCAGTGTTTTATAGTTTTCTATGTATAGGTCTTTTGTTTCTTTAGGTAGATATACTCCTAAGTATTTTATTCTTTTTGTTGCAATGTCATCCTTTCTATCAATCTGTCACACTCTAAGTTCCTTCTTATCAACCTAAAAGCAAGACTTTTGCGGTTCTATCTTAACAAAAGAAATGTTCCTACCTTATCTCCAGATCTTCTTCCCCAACTACACCCAGTTGTGCTACATATCTCCTTTTTCAGCCACCTTTCTTGAAAGGATCATCCACACCGGTATCTTAATTTTCTACCCCTTTAGTTTTATTTTTAACACCTTCTTTTTAAAACAGCACAACTCTACTTTTCAAGTGAAATGTTACATGAAATTCTAAGACAAAAAGTAAAAAAGAGCACAACTTCACTGGTTGAAAGAGCGGGTGGTAAGCACAGAACCCTCCCACCGAGTCTTCTACTCCTGCTTAACCAGTCAGTTCCTGCACCTCTAAAAGACCTGAGGCTCTGAAAACCATTCTTTAACTCACTGATCTCTGCCTCCTTCTCTCCCTATTCCAAGGAAATTGTTAAGAACACTCAGGAGATCTTAAAATCAATAAGCACTTTCTAGTCTATGCCTTGGACTGCGAGGAGATCAAACCAGTCAATCCTAAAAGTAATCAGTCCTGAATATTCATTGGAAGGACTGCTGCTGAAGCTGTCCTTGGCCTTTGGCCAAGTCCTTTGGCCACCTGATGCGAAGAACTGACTCAATGAAAAAGCCCCAGATGCTGAGAAAGATGGAAGGCAGGAGGAGAAAGCAATGACAGAGGATGAGATGGTTGAATGGCATCACCAATTTGATGGACATGAGTTTGAGAAAGCCCTGGGAGATGGTGAAGGACAGAGAAAACTGGTGTGTTGCAGTCCATGGGGTCACAAAGAGTCAGATATGGACGGAGAAACTGAACAACAACAGTCTATGCCCTACTTGATTCTCCTAAGTAGTTAATGCTCAAGCCAAGTGTGGAGCTATTCACAGTTTCCACATGATTGGTTCTCTCTCTTCAGCACCTCAGCACCCTCTGTCTCCTCTGTTATAATACCCCATTGGCTTCGCATCTCATCTAGATTAAAAACCCTAATGGTTTTCATTACCAATAAGTGCCTCCTCAATCTGCAAGGCACCTCTGATCTCTCTGACCCTACTGTCCTCTCACTGTTTTGTAGTTATTGTTTTCTATTGTGTGCTTTTCAAAAGCATGGATATAGAGGGCGTACCTAACAAGAGAGACCTTGCTTTCTCATTTAATAAGTAAATACATTTTTATTTGAAACTAAAATATGAGACAGTCTCTGGTCTCCGTCTAGCCTGGAAACAGTGCCAGTACAGCAAATCATCTATAAAATTAGTTATATCCTACTGCAGTGTGAAAAAAGTCATATTCAACAAGGATTTGTTGAGTATTTCTACAGGTTATGTGGGAGATATAAGAGAAGAACACTATATGCTTTCCTAACTAAAAATGATTCTGGTTGAGTTATTCATTGGCAATTCAAACTGATGGGTATTATATTTAATTACATGCTGAGAAAGAGGGGTAAATGCCAGAAGAACCTGCTGGGCTTTCTTTTTTTCTTAAATTTGAGTTCCTGATACACTTCACTTTTCAGCAAAGCTATTGTGCTACAAAGAGAAGGAAATCCACAGTGCTGGATCCTCACTTTTATTTCAATATTCATGATTCATGATTTTATTTTTATTAACCTCATATTGATTAAAATTAAGTTAGCAAAAAAGTAGCAAGTTGGTAGTATTCATATGATACTGAAAATTGTAAAACTTCAGGTCTTCTCCACCCCCTGTTCTTTTTGTTCTGGTATTTTAAGTTAAATTCTCCACTAAATGAGTCCAATGGAATGATAGTTATATTTGTTTAAATAGAAATAGGTCACAGATGCTCTGAACATAAAAACAAAGATACTGCTAACAGCTGATACATAACATCATAGGCATTCATTTCTTAACCTAGATTTTAAGGATCAGAAAGAAGTAAGTCTCTACATACTTTCCAGGCCTTTGAAGCAATGCTTGAGTGGTCAGTGCCCTTGGGGAATTTGTGATCTCCCATATCACATGGAGTTCCAGACTCACAGCTCTTCTGACACTCTTCCCTCGGCCAACCAATGGGAAAATGTGGTGCCAAAAGTAAACCAGTTTAGTAGCTTTGCAATATGCTCACTACTTGTAATAGTGACTATAAAATCCTCCAGTGGAACCAAACCTTCAAAACAAACACAACACTTCATGTGGTAGATGTCAGATACAGTGGATTCCAAACCAGCTTCATGACAAATGCTAAAAGAACTCCTTTAGACAGGAAACACAAGAGAAGAAAAGACCTACAAAAACAAACCCAAAACCAAAGAATTCTCACTAGTTCCTCAGTGAGGAGGAACTGGAGGCTGACATCAGAATCTGATGATTTAGCCTTTACAGTCTATATTATAAAATGTAGCAGTCAAAATTCAGTGAGTTTTAGTCATTCTCTACTAATTTTTTTGTGGTCACTAAAAGGTCCCAAGTGAGACTTTCCACTATTTCCAAACTTCAATTAATAATCATAGTGAAAATTTTGGGGGCCAGCTAAAAAAAAAAAAAGAAAGAAAATGGTAATAGAACCATATTGAACCATATGTATGGTAATAGAACCATACATCTTGATAATTACCTTAAATGTAAATAAATTAAATGTTCCAACCAAAATACACAGATGGGTTGAACAGACACAAAAACAAGACCCATATGTATGCTATCTACAAGAGACCCACTTTAGGCCCAGAGACACATACAGACTGAAAAAGGGGGGATGGAAAAACCATGTAAATGGAAATCAAAAGAAACTGGAGTAGCAATACTCATAGCAGACAAAATAGACTCTAAAATAAAGACTATCATGAGATAAGGAAGGATACTACATAATGATCAAGGGATCAATCCTGAAGAAGATACAATAATTGTAAATATTTATGCACCAAACATACAAGCATCTCTATACATAAGGCAAATGCTAACAGCAATAAGAGGGAAAATTGGCAGTAACACAATAATAGTGGGAGACTTTACACTTCACTTACACCAATGGACAGATCATTCAAACAGAAAATTAATGAGGAAACACAAGCCTTAAATGACACATTGGACCAGATAAACTTAATTGATATTTATAGGACATTCCATCTGAAAGCAGTAGAATACAATTTCTTCTCAAGTACACACAAAACATGCTCCAGGATAGATCATATCTTGGGTTACAAATCAAGCCTTTGTAAATTAAAAAATAATTGAAATAATATCAAGTATCTTTTCCAACCACAACACTATGAGGTTAGAAATCAATTACAGAAAGAAAAAAAAAAGGTACTGATGAACCTATTTGCAGGGCAGGAATAGAGACAGAGCAAATAGAGAATGAACTTGTGGACACAGAAGGGGAAGGAAAGGGTGATATGAATTGAGAGAACAGCACTGACATATATACACTACCATGGGTAAATTAGATAGCTAGTGAGAGGCTGCTATATAGCACAGGGAGCTCAGCTCCTTTCTCTGTGATGGTTTACAAGGGTGGGATCAGGGGATGAGAGGGGATTCAAGAGGGTGAGAATATATGTATACATATGGCTGGTATATGTTGTTATACAACAGAAACTAGTACAACACTTTAAAACAATTATATTTCAATAACATATACATATATTGTTGTTATTTAGTCACTAAGTTGTGCCCGACTCTTTTGTGACCCCCTGGACTATAGCTCACCAGGCTTCTCTGTTCATGGGATATCTCAGGCAAGAAAACTGGAGTAGGTGGCCATTATCTTCTCCAGGGGATATTCCCGACCCATGGATTGAGTTCATTTCTTCTGCATTGTTAGGCAGGTTCTTTACCACCAAGCCACCAGGGAAGCCCAAACATATATTAAACCATGTTAAAGGGCTATCTGTCTGCATGCATGCTCAGTCATGTATGACTCTTTGTGACCCTATGGACTGTAGACTGCCAGACTTTTCTGTCTATGGGATTTTTTTTTTAATTTATTTTTATTAGTTGGAGGCTAATTACTTTACAATATTGTAGTGGTTTTTGTCATACATTGACATGAGATGGATGAAGCTGGAGCCCATTATACAGAGTGAAGTAAGCCAGAAAGATAAAGACCATTACAGTATACTAACACATGTATATGGAATTTAGAAAGATGGTAATGATAACCCTATATGCAAAACAGAAAAAGAGACACAGATATCTATGGGATTTTTCAGGCAAGAATAGTGGAGTGAGTTGCCATTTCCTACTCCAGGGGCTCTTCCTCACCCAGGGATCAAACTATTAAGGGCTAAAATACACAAAGCTGTTCACCATAATCTGATGAACTACTTTTCAGTCAGTTCAGTTCAGTTCAGTTGCTCAGTCGTGTCTGACTCTTTGCGATCTTATGGACTGGAGCACGTCAGGCTTTCCTGCTCATCACCAACCCCTGGAGCTTGCTCATACGCGTGTCCATCAAGCCGGTGATGCCATCCAACCATCTCATCCTCTGTCGTCCCTTTCTCCTCCTGCCCTCAATCTTTCCCAGCATCAGGGTCTTTTTGAATGAGTCAGTTCTTCACATCAGGTGACCAAAGTATTGGAGTTTCAGCTTCAGCATCAGTCCTTCCAATGAACACCCAGGACTGATCTCCTTTAGGATGGACTGGTTGGATCTCCTTGCAGTCCAAGGGACTCTCAAGAGTCTTCTCCAACAACACAGTTCAAAAGCATCAATTCTTCGGTGCCCAGCTTTCTTTATAGTCCAACTCTCACATCCATACATGACTACTGGAAAAACCATAGCCTTGACTAGACATACCTTTGTTGGCAAAGTAATATCTGCTTTTTAATATGCTGTCTAGGTTGGTCATAACTTTCCTTCCAAGGAGCAAGCGTCTTTTAATTTCATGGCTGCAGTCACCATCTGCAGTGATCTTGAAGCCCCAAAAAATAAAGTCTGACACTGTTTCCACTGTCTCCCCATCTATTTCCCATGAGGTGATGGGACCAGATGCCATCATCTTAGTTTTCTGAATGTTGAGCTTTAAGCCAACTTTTCACTCTCCTCTTTCACTTTCATCAAGAGACTCTTAAAAAAAAAAAAAAGACTCTTTAGTTCCTCTTCTCTTTCTGCCATAAGGGTGGTGTCATCTGTATATCTGAGGTTATTGATATTTCCCCTGGCAATCTTGATTCCAGCTTGTGCTTCATCCAGCCCAGCATTTCTCAAGATGTACTCTGCATATAAGTTAAATAAGCAGGGAGACAATATACAGCCTTGACGTATTCCTTTTCCTATTTGGAACCAGTCTGTTGTTCCATGTCCAGTTCTAACTGTTGCTTCCTGACCTGCATACCTATTTCTCAGGAGGCAGGCCAGTTGGTCTAGTATTCCCATCTCTTGAAGAATCTTCCACAGTTTGTTGTGATCCACACAGTCAAAGGCTTTGGTATAGTCAATAAAGCAGAAATAGATGTTTTTCTGGAACTCTCTTGTTTTTTCCATGATCCAATGGATGTTGACAATTTGATCTCTGGTTCCTCTGCCTTTTCTAAAACTGGCTTGAACATCTGGAAGTTCTCAGTTCATGTACTGCTGAAGCCTGGCTTGGAGAATTTTGAGCATTACTTTGCTTAGCATGTGAGATGAGTACAATTGTGCAATAGTTTGAGCATTCTTTGGCATTGTCCTTCTTTGGGATTGGAATGAAAACTGACCTTTTCCAGTCCTGTGGCCAGTGCTGAGTTTTCCAAATTTGCTGGCATATTGAGTGCAACACTTTCACAGCATCATCTTTTAGGATTTGAAATAGCTCAACTGGAATTCCATCACCTCCACTAGCTTTGTTCATAGTGATACTTCCTAAGGCCCCCTTGACTTCACATTCCAGGATGTCTGGCTCTAGGTGAGTGGTCACACCATTGTGATTATCTGGGTCATGAAGATCTTTTTTGTATAGTTCTTCTGTGTATTCTTGCCACCTCTTCTTAACATCTTCTGCTTCTGTTAGGTTCATAACATTTCTGTCCTTTATTGTGCCTATCTTTGCATGAAATGTTCCTTTGGTATCTCTAATTTTCTTGAAGAGATCTTTAGTCTTTCCCATTTTATTATTCTTCTCTATTTCTTTGCACTGATCACTGAGGAATGCTTTCTTATCTCTCCTTGTTATTCTTTGGAACTCCTTGCTATTCTTTTGAACTCTGCATTCAAATTCAGAACTTCTTTTTGTTCATTTTAATGCCTTGCATATATGGCATAAAACGCAAAACTATTACATACCCTTCAAGCCCCTTATGTTGGAGTCCCTACCTCCATCTGCAAGTCCCTTCAAACCAACCTCCCTCGTGCTCACTATGGTCTGAGCATTTTCTCTAAGCTCTTTTCCACCCCAGATACCTATGCTGTTCCTTTTCCTGAAATCCTCTTCCTCCTAGGTGTCACTTGACAACTGCTCATCCTGCTGGCCACACCTTAAATGTTACCTCCTCAGCAGACTTTCTCCTACTCGGAGCTTAGCACAGTGCACTGCATGTAGTAGACTTTTGTTAAGTATTTATGGAATTAATGAAGAAAATATTGAAAAAGTAAATTCCACAAACATTCTAGAATAAGAGTACAATAGGACTTTTGCTTTGTCTTGCCAGCAGCATTTAAAATCTAAATATATCTAAAAACTAAAATTAATTCCTAGGGAATAGCTTTAATGGGAAAAATATAAAGTAAACAAAAAATATAGCATCAATTAAGCAATGTTTACGCAGACATTGAGATTCTTTTCTTTTTTACTACTATCAAGATAATATACCAACTTAAACTGCTATTCAGAAATCACCCAGAGGAAAGGAAACAAGATCTGCTTCTTACTTGTGGTGACTTAATAAGGTTTAGAGATTATCTGTGGGTGTCAGAGATCCATGCTATATCCCATTTCCCATTTCTATGGAATTTTTTACTCTAATTTTAATTCTAAAAAGGGAGAGAAAATATATAATATTAAAAGACTGTGATATCTAGCTGCAACTGAGTACAATTGAGTAATGATAAATAGATTGCAAACTTGGGGAATATTTCTGGTATACTATGCTAGAGCCAAGAAAACATAGGTGTGAAGGTCATAATACCTAAGTCCTAGTCCCATTTCTTCTAACTTGCTGTGTAAATTCTATGATCAGTGTTCATTTCCTCAAAAATCAATCCTTATTGCACCTATTGTGTATAGCATAGGGCTAAGCACTGTGTGTGTCTTTGTATGTGGGGAGTGAGGCCAGGTACTATATGAGAAATCATTCATATATATATATATATATATGAAAATACACAGATATGTATGTATATATAAAAATAGTCTTTTCCCTTAAGTAACCATTATGGAACATTTGAAGCAATCATAGAAAAAGCAGATACACAAACAAAAGCTAAATTGTATCCTTCAAACTCCAAGCACAGTAGGAGTTCAAAGAAGGGAGAAATGAACATGGGTTGGGGTTTCTTAGGAAACTCTTCATGGTCAGGTGGGAGGAGCTCATGAATATGTCAAATGTTGTTGCAAAGGATTGAAGATATTCATATAGACTTTCATTAAAAACTAAATCCCCCCTTCCCAAGAGGCTAAATTCTTTTTCCAATTGAGCAGCTTCTGGAAACAAACAGGAATTCCTGAAGGAGGAAGGCACTTGTCTAGCCAGGCAATTCTGTGGAATCAAGCCTAAGGATGAATGAGTTACAGATGGAGAAAAGAACCAGATCTCAGAGTCAGCTGAGATCCGGTAGGCAGCAAGCAGAGCAGAATGAGTGTGAACCTGGCGGAATTGTTGGTATTGCGCATGGACAGAGCAGCAAGGAGGCTGACCAGTCTAGAACAGAGTTGTACTTGGGGACAGTGAAGCAACGGTTAGAAGAGCAGCTGAGAGCATGAATCTGATTTAATTAAATCAAGAGTAGCCACAACTCCTAGAAGAAAAGATTGATTCTGAGATAGGAAAAATACAAGATGAGCCCTGAACTCCTTGCTGCACTAGGAGGTGAGGAACTGTTCAAAAAATGATGACAGTATGTCATCCAGGAATCGGCTGAAAGACTCTAGAACAATTTGAACATCAAAAATCATATCATTAAAAATGTATTAATATTATAACTACTTGAATGAAATAAAACTCCTGAATCTATACTGATACAAAGAAATGAATAAAACAATACATGGAGGGAAGAGAAAATTCTTCCATACATATAATCCTAAGTCATAAACAGAGAAAAGGTGATTAAGCTAGAAAACGATTAATGAATAGAATTAGTAGGTAAAAGTTTGATTTTAAAAAATGTTATTTATATAGATTCAAAGTATTCTCCAGAATTACTTATTAATTACAAAAAGGAAAATAGCAAGCTGACAAAGGAAATATCTTGAAGACATTTCACCTCAAACATGGAATCAAAATGAACACCAGTACTGGGACATACGGATATGATATGACTCTTCAAATGATGTACTGAAAAGGACACAACAACCTTTCACTGACGTTCCTGCCAAAAATGCACTACCTGAATGTGTCATGAGCATACATCAGACAGGACTATTTCGGGTAAAAGAAGACTAAAGAGACATGAAAGCTAGATGCATAGATGCTGAATTGAATCCTGAACCAGGAAAAAAAAGCTACAAAGAACATTACTGCATCAGTTTGATAACATTTGAACATGGGATGTGGATAATAGTAATATATCAATGCTAAATGATGTAACATCAATTACTGTGGTTATGTAAGAGAATGTCCATGTTCCTGATAATTATACACTTCAGCATTTAAGAGTAAAATGAAATGTCTTTATTCTTGGCAAAAATATATTAATATTATAAATTGTGTGTGTGTGTGTGTGTGTGTGTGTGGTGTCTGTGTGGAGAGAGAGAGAATGGCTCAAAATGCAAATTATATCAGAATTAAAAATCAGACAAAAAATAAAAGCCAAAGCATTGCTTAATTATAGCCACCAACAATTTGAAAATAGTTGTACACAGAAAATTACTTGCACCACTGTTTGTTAAAGAAAAATATTGGCAGCAACATGCCCAAATGAACAAGGTTAGTTGAATCAGTTCAGTTCAGTTCAGTCGCTCAGTCGTGTCCGACTCTTTGTGACCCCATGAATCACAGCACACCAGGCCTCTCTGTCCATCACAAAGTCCTGGAGTTTACTCAAACTCATGCCCATCGAGTCAGTGATGCCATCCAGCCCTCTCATCCTCTGTCGTCTCCTTCTCCTCCTGCCCCCAATCCCTCCCAGCATCAGGGTCTTTTCCAAAGAGTCAACTCTTCGCATGAGGTGGCCAAAGTATTGGAGTTTCAGCTTCAGCATCAGTCCTTCCAATGAACACCCAGGACTGATCTCCTTCAGGATGGACTGGTTGGATCTCCTTGCAGTCCAAGGGACTCTCAAAAGTCTTCTCCAACACCACAGTTCAAAAGCATCAATTTTTCAGCGCTCAGCTTTCTTCACAGTTCAACTCTCACATCCATACATGACCACTGGAAAAACCATAGCCTTGACCAGACAGACATTTGTTGGCAAAGTGATGTCTCTGCTTTTTAATATGCTGTCTAGGTTGGTCATAACTTTCCTTTCAAGGAGCAAGTGTCTTTTAATTTCATGGCTGCAGTCACCATCTGCAGTGATTTTGGAGCCTAAAAAATAAAGTCTGACACTGTTTCCACTGTCTCCCCATCTATTTCCCATGAGGTGATGGGACCAGATGCCATGATCTTAGTTTTCTGAATGTTGAGCTTTAAGCCAACTTTTTCACTCTCCTCTTTCACTTTCATTAAGAGGCTTTTTAGTTCCTCTTCTCTTTCTGCCATAAGGGTGGTGTCATCTGCATACCTGAGGTTATTGATATTTCTCCCTGCAATCTTAATTCCAGCTTGTGCTTCTTCCAACCCAGTGTTTCTCATGATGTACTCTGCATATAAGTTAAATAAGCAGGATGACAATATACAGCCTTGACGTACTCCTTTTCCTATTTGGAACCAGTCTGTTGTTCCATGTCCAGTTCTAACTGTTGCTTCCTGACCTGCATACAGATTTCTCAAGAGGCAGGTCAGGTGGTCTGGTATTCCCATCTCCTTCTGAATTTTCCACAGTTTATTATGATCCACACAGTTGAAGGCTTTGGCATTGTCAATAAAGCAGAAATAGATGTTTTTCTGGAACTCTCTTGCTTTTTCGATGATCCAGCGGATATTGGCAATTTGATCTCTGGTTCCTCTGCCTTTTCTAAAACCAGCTGGAACATCTGGAAGTTCTCGGTTCACGTATTGCTGAAGCCTGGCTTGGACAATTTTGAGCATTACTTTACTAGCGTGTGAGATGAGTGCAATTGTGTGGTAGTTTGAGCATTCTTTGGGATTGCCTTTCTTAGGGATTGTAATGAAAACTGACCTTTTCCAGTCCTGTGGCCACTGCTGAGTTTTCCAGATTTGCTAGCATATTGAGTGCAGCACTTTCACAGCATCATCTTTCAGGGTTTGAAATAGCTCAACTGGAATTCCATCACCTCCACTAGCTTTGTTCGTAGTGATGCTTCCTAAGGCCCACTTGACTCGTTGAATAAGCTGTGGTATATCTACATAGTAGAGGACAAAGCAACCATACGAAGGGTGAAGCAGAGCTCTACAAAGTGAGGTGGAGTGCAAAGAGAGCTCTCTTTCATTAAGAAACAAGGGAGAATAAAGTATCTGATCACTTGGGCAAAAAACAACAGAGGAAGGATAAGGCTGAAACTAGTATGACTGGTTACCTGGAGAAGATGGGGGAGGATGGAGCGGAAGGCATGGAAGGGAGGACAGGGGTGGACAATGACCCTTCTCTATGTATACTTTTTGACACCATTCTGACTTCTGGAACAACATTAGTTGTTGTTCACACATTTCACACCTCCCCAAAATGGAAAAGAATGAAAGCAAAAATTACAATAGAGTACAAAGACAAAATAAGCTATACAGCAAAAGAATAACCCAACCATGTAAGTAACCTAAGGAATATTTACATACAGGATTTAGACAAAATGACTTTAGGCTAAAGAAAATTTTTAAACAGACATTAAACTCTAGTTAGGAGGCTTCTCTTCCAGGGGCATGGGTTAGCAATTCTGAAACTATTTGCTTTGTGTTGTCGAATTAGAAAATGAGTTATTATATTGGGATAATGAGAGGCAGGTTTCTCACTGTTGTGAAGGGAAATTATGAATAAGGAAAAGGATAAAGCTGGAATGAAAGAAAGGGAGAAACGGAAAAGGAACCAGGTGGTACTGGACTGGCGATATCAGTATAAAGTGTTGGGTTTTATGTGTAAATAGGAGAAATATAGACACATGGACATGGAAGCAGTTATAAAAATAGATATAGATGTGTGAAAGGGTCTAGAAGTGGCTATGCTCCATAGAAATAAGCACATCTCCATGGATAAATGGCCAATTCTAAGTCTAAGGTAGGGAGATGACAAAATGAATTTGAAACATCTTGTTGTACCAGAAAGCAAAGAACTAAAACATGAGGACCTAACAAAAGGTTCCAGGAGCCAGTGTGAAAGACTCATGCTTGCCAAAGCTGACATAATGTGATTATCTAAATAAATAATAATAAATTATTAAAACCTATTAATAAAGCAATAATCCATGGGTTCAGCTGCTATTAACAAACTAATGGAAGAAAATTAAGTTAACAGCAAAGTGTGAAAGAAATTGTAAAATAAGAAAAACACCATTAGGAAAATACTGAGTCAGGCATCTCTACTGGTGCCAAAACTCATGATGAAATTTTGAGAAGTAACAAAATATTTATATATTTTCAAAGTATCTCCCCAGAGATACTTGTCAGTTACAAAAGGGAAAGTCATAACTTTGCAGGGGAGAAAGCTGGCAGATAGCACTTTAAGTTATTAAAGTCAATATTGACAGCAATGGGACAAATGAGCACTGAGCACCTCTTGATACGGTGCACTGTCAACAAAACATTAATTCTGCAGTGTTCCTGCCAAAAGTGTAAAATTAGTCTCATCACAAGGAGACACAAGCAAATCCAAATTAAGGGACAGTCTATGAAACACTTGGCCTATACTTTCTAGAAAACTGAAACAAAACAAAGAACCTGTTCCGTATTAGAAGCGATATGACAACAGAGCGCAGCACAGGATCCTGGATTTTCTTTTGCTAGAATAATTGGTAAATACGGGGATAAGTAGTAAAATATGAATGACTGTAGATTATATAATAATGTATTAGTGTTTAACATTCTAATTTTGATAGTTGTGGTTAGGTATTGTTCTTTATTTAGTAAAATACAGGCTAAACTAGTGAGAGACAAGGAAATATCATATCTGCATTGTACTGGTGAACACTTCAGGGAATAAACACACACACATATATATGTAATATGTATACATATATATATGGCATGATTGATGATGAGATAAAAAGATAAAATGTTAACATTTGGAGAATCTAGATGAAGAATATATGATAATTCTTTGTATCAGTCACAACTTTTCTATAAATCTGAAAATATGTCAAAGTATTTTTTTTAATTCAGCTTGGCTGGAAGACAAGGGCATACATGCATAATGCTGCCTCTGTCACCTCTACTACCTAGAGAAGCATTTTCCACTACCCAGCTGTCCTCGCTCCAACTCTGGCATTGTAGAAGCATAGACATAGGACTGGGGGTCAGGAAATTGAATGTTAACTCAGCTCCTGCATTCCTTGTACAAACATTTATCATCTCTGGGCTTCAGAAGTCTGATGTAAAAGAAAGTTCAAACAAAATGATCTCTTAGCCAATTATCAAATGTCTTTTGTAAATATCCTAAGTTCTGGAACTGCCATAGTGAGCAAAACACCTGTGCTTGAGCAAATCATGGTCTAATGCAAAAACAGACCTAAAACAAATTATTCAGCCATATAAAATTCTGGAAGAGAACACATGCATAAACCAGAGATATGGGAGCATAAATCAAAGAGATCTGAGCCTTAGGAGTTCAGGAAATGCTTTCCTAAACAAGTCACAATCCAGCCAAGACCTGAATGCCGGGGAGCGGCTAGCTAGTGGAAAGAACTTTGGGATGAAGAGCATTGCAGGAAAGGAAACTGTATCTGCCAGATTTGAGAGAGAAGATTTGCTTGGCATCTCCAAGGAGTTGAAACAAATCCAGATGTGTAAGTCTAAGGACTAGAGAGAGAAATCTCAGGCTAGTGATGCAGATTGGATGGAGAGGTGGTGGTGGGAACCATGCAGAGTGCTGAATGCTATCTCAGGAATATAAAAATACCTTCCTAATCTATGATTCTATTGAAAAGATATTTATATACAGATATTTGACTTTAAAAAAGAATTCAAGGGAATTCCCTGGTGGTCCAGTGGTTAAGACTCCAAGCTTCCACTGCAGGGGGTGAAGTTTGATTCCCTGGTCAGAACTAAGGTCCTGTATGCCATGTGACACAGATAGAAAAAAGTAAAAATTAAAAAAAAAAAGAAGAAGAAGAAAAGGAATTTGAAGTTCATAAATACATCATAACATGGCTCTGGATTTGAGTGTCTAGCTCATAATAGTCGTTCAGAAACAGTTGTTGAATGTCAAATATATTCATTATCTTATGGCTCTTGAAGCCTAACAAGTGCATCTGATAAAAGCTTGCCTATCATAAAGGATGAGGAAGTCATCATAAAATTACTACCTTTCCATTAGAGGCTGGCACAGATAAATCTGATACTGACAGAGAAGTTCATTGACAGTGACAGAAAGGGAAACAGTCCTCAGAACAGAATGCTTCATGGCTGCAAAATCACTGCAAGTTGTAGCCACCTAAGATCTGAAATGAACAGTGAATAATCATCCTTTGGCTGGAAGACTGACAGTACAAGCTAACATCTCCTGCCTGTAAATTAGAAATGTAGATTAGTTCGTGGAAAGTTACACATATTATGATTTCTAAAACTTCTCTGGAATAATAAACATCACTCCCTTTGGGGCATATGTTACTCTGATTGTAAAAGAATAGCATATACCCACCATAAAGATTCACCAAGAAATTCACGCTGTTATAAAAATGAGGACAAAATGGGTCAAAAGCTTTATTTTTTAAATTAATTTTTATTGGAGTATACTTGCTTTACAATGTTGGTCAATAGCTTTAAATCAGCCTCAGCTAAAACCACTGGGCTTCAGAGCCTTTTCCGGAAGAGGCTGTGTCTGGATTTTTATCTTCTGCAGAGGCCAATAAGGCTGCTAATCTAATCTGCTGCTGTGTTCTCTCAGGGCAGAATCAAGCACAGAGGCCACTCACAGTGTCCGCTCTCTCATGAAAAGGTATTGACCGTGTGTGCGCCCTGGAAGAGGGCTGCATGTGGATGACAGCAAGGACCTGGCACTTTGGTAACATGGGCTTGCTGGATGTGCTTTATAGAGCACCTAACGTGGCTGAAGACAGCTAATAAAAATGGTGCAGAATATTCCTCTGGCCAAAGGGTCACACCACAGTGAACATTCATCCTTGGGTAATGGGGCAAAAAACAAAGCTGCTCCTGGCACACTCCCTGTCCAGAGCAAGTCAGGAAATAAGACAGTATCACCTTGACTCAGACTTGTGTCACGTAATTCCTGCATGTCCTGCATAGACTCTAGAGAGGAAATTAGGTCTAGATTCTAAGACGTGGCAATCCAATCTAACTCTTGATGTCAACTTTACCAAACCCTATCTCTGAATCAGTCTAAGCTGCATAGCTAGGCTAGGCATCCAAAGCCCTCAAGTATGGCTTGAGAGTCCATGTCTAGTGCTAATTCCTCACTGTTCTTTAGCTAAACTAAGCACACTTTCTCAGTCCTGTTTCTCAGCATCCCTGTCCCTTTGGTATGAGATGTCCTCCTCCCATCTTGACATGACCGAACTAATTTCCAAGGTCCAGCAGAAAAGCATCCCTTCTATAAAGCCTCTCCCAATGCCCATCCCTCCACCACCTCAGCCTCTGAAGTCCCTTAGCTCTCTTCATTCTACCCCTAATTTTTATTACTTTATGTCCAGATATTAAGCTAGCATTACTGCCTTTAACCATCACAACACTACCTCCATGCAAAATGAAGCATGGAAAAGTGAAAGTCTTGCCCAAGCTAAATTACTCACACTTGGTGTAGCATGTGCATGCATGCTAAGTCGCTTGAGTCAGTCCAACTCTGTGCAACCCTGTGAACTGTAGCCTGCCAGGCTCCTCTGTCCACGGGATTCTCCAGGCAAGAATACTGGAGTGGATTGCCATGCCCTCCTCCAGGGTATCTTCCCAACCCAGAGATTGAACCCATGTGTCTCACATCTCCTGCATTAGCAGGCAGGTTCTTTACCACTAGCACCACCTGGGGAACCCCACTGGTAGCACAGGATATAACAAATAATTACAACATGAGAGATGTATGGATTTTAAATGCAATATTTTTAGTAAGTGAGAAATTGATACACAATCTATCTAGGACTACTGGAATATTTTTAAACTACTCCAGGAGTTAACAGCATGATAAATATGCTTCAGTGAAGTAAGCTAGCATATCCACTTACGTCCCAAATATATCATGACTTGTATATTTATAGGATTTCTTATTTTATAAGCAAAACAAGAGGCTTTTAAAAGAAAAAGATATAAAGAGGATGCCTAAGTGGCTTTATTATTTAGGAAAATAACTGATGCAGCCACAATAAATCTGAACTCTATGAAACCAAGGTCAAGGTTTCTCAACATTTCTTTCCTCTTCATCTTTGAACTAGCAGGAAGGCAGACTTTCCAGAACATGGACAAAGGCCATCTCTCTGATCTCAACATCCCAAACCATTTTCTACAAACATAACTAATTACTGAGCTGAAGAAAAATCATCTGGAGACAAGAGTGATGATATACTACGGAAGGAACTGCAAAGTCAGCTCTGCCGGCTTCTCTGAGAGAAAGCAACACTGATTAGCACAGGAAAGAGTAAAGGCTGATATGGTCCAGCCACACTTGGGCCTGGAAAACCAAGGGAGTGTCTAAAATTCAAAAGAAAAATGCCATTAGGTAGTCCTCATCTTTTACTACCACTCCCTGCCAGGCCTGCAGTACCCTTCCCAGAGCCAGCCTGGCATCTAAGCTTGGGTTTCCCTGAAAAAAGAGGAACCAGGACTGGAACTCAGGAGATCTCCGCCCTGATTTGGGCCATGCTGAGAGCAGTTACTTAGAACAGTGGGTGTGACTGATGAGGACAAAGAAAAGAAAAGGCAAAATCCTAGTTTTGAATTGCTAAGCATGGAGGATTCCTACATCATATGGAGGCAATTTGAGGTTTCATGAATATCCAGCTGCATCAGATGTGGGGTGCAATCTGGCCCTCTCTCAAACCACTGCAGTAATAAATGGCATAGGTAATTCCTTCTGTCTCGTCCGAGTTAAATCACGCAAACATAGCTACGTCCAGCTGGGGGAGGGAGAGCATCCTTTGAGCTGAGGATATCATTCACACTGGAATTCTCTTGTATGTCTTGAATACCAGGAATTGTTATCTTTGCATAAGAAGAATTACACATAAGAGGATTTTGTGAGGCTTTTTCTTTATGTTTTTAAACCTGGGTGGAATCCTGCCTTGATTGAGGGTAGCACTGCATGATATTTGGTGTCCAGCCCTGCTGTGCTATAGAGACGTCCTTTTTCCAGAACTTCACAAGCCATAGCTTCACCTTCCTCAGAGAAGCTCACAGATGGAGTTGTGGAGAAAAGTAACTGCCATCATAGTTCCTCTTGAAGTTGTAGCTGTCTCCTGACAGTTATTTACACATGGCACTAGTTTACAGTGTTTTAGCATCGGTACCATTCCTACATTCCCTAAGGACCAAGAACCATTCTATTCTAAGTATTATGAGATCACTATGGCCCACCTAGCAACAGCTCTCCTTGCTTAAACTGATCAAACAGACTCCATCCAGCATTTCTGAGCAATATCTCAAGAGTCCCTGACTATACCACCAAATTATGACTGAACTCTCCTCCCAGTTACAGCCTTTAAGAACACAGCTGATTGTTTAAATGAAGCATACCCCTTCAAAGGAAAATCTTTACAAATGATTAACCAAGCCTATTGCCATGCCATACTCAGTAGTGTCTGACTCTTTGAGACCCCATGAACTGTAGCCCACCAAGCTCCTCTGTCCATGGAATTCTTCAGGCAAGAACACTGGAGAGTGGGTTGCCACACCCTTCTCCAGGGGCTCTTCCTGACCCAGGGATCGAAACTTTGTCTCTTACACTGGCAGGCAGATTCTTTACCACTGAGCCCAAGCCCATGAATTCTATCTATATCCTGCAAAATAAAGTCTCTGGAGAATAAAGCATAAGTAAACTAAACATAGAACGTGTTGGACTCCTCCTACAAAACTGTCCTCTGATGAGCTGCTGTACATGTGAAAACTGCCTAGATGTTTTATTATGCATCTTGGAGATGTACAAAGGAAAGCAGGATATACTGGCCTGTGAACTCTTTCATATCAGATGCCAAGATTTTGTTAGATCTCCAGTGGCAAGTACAAAAAAAAGAGAGAGAGAGAGAAAGTGTGAAATACCATGTTCTTAGAAATACTGTCATTTAAAAAATGAATCAGTTTTAGAACATGAGGGTTGCTTTCAATGTTATCAGACAGAAGACCAGTTTTAAGAGCTGGAATAGGCTTCGATAATTAGGCAGAATGAATTCTTAAGCCAGGGTGGCCAAGCACATGGACTTAATTACAGAGGAGCCTGGCAATTGTTAACGGCCTCTGAGTGTGTCAGCAGAATTTGTGAAAATAAAAGGACTGTAAGTAGTATATGACCAACAAACTCACACTTGTGAGTAGAATAACCAAGATGCCAACCAAAGTCCATACAATCCCCAAGCTGTAATGAAAAAATTTAAGACATTCAGACATGTGAAGACTGTCCTTTGGATTTGATTTTAATAAAATTTTTTTTAAGTTCTCCAATTACAACATTAGAGATAGATATTTAAACAATAGAAGACATAATTTATATTTAGAGATATTTCCCTAAGGAAAGTACAATCTAAAATTTCCCCAACCAGATATTGGGGAGAACAGTTTATGAATCCATTTAATTGAAGAAAGTAAAAGACCACACACTGAGGAACAATTCTCACCAATTTTTCAACTAAGTATGTTCAAAGCTAATCCCTTAAACATTGCACAAACACAAGCCAGACTATAGTCATAAATAACAGAGTGCCATCAGATAAGTTTTGTGTAGCATGGAGTGAAGGGACAAGACCCACTGATAAGAGATGCAAATTTGCTCTTATCTCAGTTACCAAGAAATATTTTGACAGGATGAATTGAAAGTTTTTATTCTGACCCCTGGAAGAATAAGAACCACAAGAAATTATATCAGGAACAGAGCACCAGGATTCTTTGAAAGCTCATGAGTAATCTATATGTTTATTCTTCTCCTTATTTCAAAGAGAAACATTTTATAGGACTGCTAGAAACATTTTACAGGAAATACTTTTTTTAAAAAAGAAAAGTAACACACAAATGTGGCTACCTCACTCATTGCAATTCTATGCAAATAATATTTGGTACATATTCAAAGCCAGTATAGAGACATTTACCAGCAAAAATATATTTCTCATTTCAACACAAATTCCATTTATCTTCTAAATCTCCTAGGAGTCCTGTGGAAATGATTCTCATCAACAAAATTTGACAGAGGGATGGAGATTCCATATGGCAAATGAGTTGAAGTGGTATCTCAAGGTTATTGAGTAAATCACTAGTGAAAATATATCTAAGATGCAGGACTCTTAAGTCTAATTTTTTGACCATCAGAATTTGAATTAATGGAACCCAAAATAAATTCAAATACTAATAATTAAAACTTTGAAAGCTAGGTAGAGAAGTGAGAATAATTTCCAAACAATTAATCTAGGTCTTGGTGATATGGAAAATATCATTTTTTTAAAAGCTGAGTAAAACATCATTGTTAATTTACGGAACCAAGTACTTTTAAAAAAGCACTGTCAAAAAAATAAATAAATAAAAAATAAAAAAGCACTGTCATCCCACACCTTGCAAGAGTAACTTGCATAGCTAAGAGGAATTGCGCTTTTAGCTGTATACCCAAATATGAGTACATTTTTAACACTCTATTATATATATAATGGTGCATGCAGTTAGAAAAACTGAGTAGAATCGTGATGAGTTAATACACATTCTGCTTTGTTTGACAGATATCAAAAAGAAAAACTTTAGGAAGGGAAATTATAGACCATCAGGAGCTGAGTTTTCTTAAGCTTTTAATAAGCACCCTTTCAACTGCATGCAAAAGAAATTTAACTCAAACTGTTTTTCGGAAAAATATTAATTTACATCACTGAGAAATCCAAGGACTATATCTGGATGAAGGGACTCTAAGAACATCATAGAGACGTCCTTTCAATCTCGTGGTTCCATTTATCTCTGTGTCTTGGGTTCATTTTCAGACAAGTTTCCCCATATACCCAGAAAGATAACCACTGCCAATATAAGTCTGTCTTAGGGCTTGTCATCCAATAGAAGAAATGTCTTCTCTTCTAGTGACCACATTAGGGAAGAATTTTATTGGCTGTGCTTGGTCAAAAGTCTGAGTTGAGTGTTGGTCGCTCAGTCATGTCCAACTCTTCGCGACCCCATGGTCTGTCCATGGAATTCTCCAGGCAAGAATACCGGAGTGGGTTGCCATACTCCTGGACCAGTCACTAGGCTAATGTGCTGGGTTCTGGCATTGTGCAGCATGGATTAAATGCCCAGACAGCAAATATTCTAGACAGCAGCGCTGGTGAAAGAGGAGGAAGCTCTTGTTGTCTTAAATCATATAGGCAGCCATCAATTCTACATGTGTAAAACTGGTCACTTCCAAATTCATACAATAACTGCATTTATAATTTATGAAACCACTTCTGTATAAGATGTCACTTACACAGAAGTTATTTATACTTACACCGTGATTACTGCTCTATCTGTATGTCAATTTTCATATAAAATAAAAAGAAAAATGTGAGGGGAGGGATACATGCCCGAAACATGATCCAGCTGACTTTTAACTCTGGATTATTGTGATTTTGAGGGTAAATGGAAAATATATTTCCTTTGTTTTAAATCCCCCATTAGTTTACTCAGTACCTTTTACTCAGGAAGCTGAGAAAGAAATGCACTAAGAATGTGTTAAATATTCAGGCGCTGCAATATAAACAGTTTAAAACAATGATTTGAAGTTATAGGAATTATGAATTCCAAAACCTTAATTTTAGCTTACTTTATCTACTATAGGGGATAGGGCTCAATATTAGCCAAATTCAATTTTAAAAAATGAATACATGTAATTAGCAACCCATATTAAAAACACTTGAACATAAATAAAATCTTGAACAAATTCCATGATGTTTTAAACTTAATAGAACAATTTGTTTAATGTTTCTTAAACAAGAAACATCATGTTTCTTAATTTAGTACACAAGGAAACAATTCTTATGTTTTTTTTCTTAATTTAGTATACAATGAAATCTGCCTTGGCACTGAACCTCTGATTGTGGCTAATAGGTAGAATAAATATTTTTTCCCAAAAGGTATACTTGTGAAATTCCAGAGGAATTTTCCCTAATAAAAACTATGAAAAAATAAGTCATTCTGCCAAAATATAAAGTCACAGTTTCTAGGACTGAGTTCATTTTCTTAACAAAGATCAGGGCTTCTCTTTCAAAATGATGTGTTTCCTATTTATAGTTTGATCTTTAAAAACACCTCCACATTAAAATAATCAGGATCTAATTGGACTTCCTATTAAAATGCAGGCATTATTCACAGCTCTCTTAATCACTCCTTCCCCTGTTCTTATCACATCTCTGAGCTACAATAAGGCTCCCAAGCTATTCATCTAAACTTAGCTTTCCATCCACTGGACTAAGGAGTTCTTTGGGCCACAGGGAGGTCTGTGAATTTTACTAAGGTCTGAGCACTAGTTCCCATAGAGATGTCCCAAAACAATGCAAGGAAGCCCCAGCACAGCAGAGAATGTGTACCTTTCAGTTTGAGGTTCATGAGTCATCAGAGACCAAAATCACTTTCCTATGACTTTGTGACTTACCTAAGTGAAGACTTATTTGCCACACTGAGGGATATCTAGCCTTTTTATTCTCAGTTTCTTTTCTGTGTTTAGATTAAGTTATAAACTCAAATCGCTACTGGAGATGTTGCCTCTGGATCTTGGAAAAGATGTGGTGAGTAGAGTGTGTGTGTGTGTGTGTGTGTGTACATACAAAATCTACAGAAAAAAAGACAAAAAGCTTCACTTTTATAGTCAAAATCATTGTGTGGGACTCTCTCACCAATAAAACTGGATGAGTTTCTTATAAAAATACTGTAGTGAAAAATGAATACCTCACTCTGCAGAGTTCAGTGTGGTAGTCTACTAAACAGCACACAAACAATAAATACAGCCCATAAAAAAGAATTAAGGAGGAAAAATGGTATTAACATAAAGATCCCCTCTTACACTCCAAACAGTAATCCATTATACTTAAAAAAAAAAAGTGACTTTGGCCTCTGTATTCCATCCAAACACACTCTGTCTATCGTCTATCTCATGGCTGGCCAGTGACTAGACTCCATCCTCCCCACTCCAAAATCAACTGGAGTAAAACTTAACTGGAGAGGAAGTTCTTAAGAGATAAATTCCTAGGGTTGACAAATGAACAGCCCTGCACAATAGAAAACTGTTACTTAGATTTTAGCCATCTGGCACGTAAGCATTTAAGATTCCTTTTCTCCCTTTTTTCATGGCATGTCTAGCTAGCAATCAGATTGAATGGTTTGAAGGATGCTATCCGGCTTCCCCAGCATTGTGACTCCTTGCCTAACTTCTGCTCCTCTGCATACCAACGCACTGAGACTTTGTTACCACTCTTGCTCCCCTCCAGACAATACCAACCCCTGCCTGCAAGGCATTTGGTTAACACATTAGGCACACATACTAAGATGCTGCACTCTGCACAGATGTATAAACCTAAAAAATAGCATTATCATAACATCTTCCAGTTCAGCTATTTTAGGCTGCTGCTCCCATATCACAAAGCCTTGCTATTTATATATCCCTGCATATGGAAGACTCATCCTTCCTGTGAGACTGCAGCCCAGTGGGTGCATCAGACAAAATTATAGGCCCCAGACTTGAATAGACACTCATCCTGGCTTGCTTATCTTCCTTGAATGCAAGCCAAGTTTATTAATAATTTTTTAAGTCGGAAGGAAAACAAAACAATTTTGATGTGACAGGAGGATGTCAAGAAACAAGATAAACAAGAAAAGCAGCCAATCTCAACCCAGAAGGTGAAGCTCCCAAGCCCAGGAAGCTAGGGAACCAGGTAGAGGGCTGGGCGTGTGACCCTGGCTGTGCCACAACCCGCACGTGTCACGGTTGTGTTCCTTAGTTGGCCTCGCTGTTCACAAGTGCACCAGGAAGGAGAGTGAATGTGCATCTTGACTGGCAACTGGAGAAAAGACACCCTCTCTGTGATGACCCAGAAGGGTGGGAGGAGGGGCTCAAGAAGAAGGGGATATATGTATGCGTGCATGCGTGCTAAGTCATTTCAGTCATGTTCAACTCTTTGCGACACTATGGACTGCAGCCCACCTGGCTCCTCTGTCCATGGGATTCTCCAGGCAAAAATACTGGAGAGGGTTGTCATGCCTTCTTCCAGGAGATCTACCTGACCCAGGTATTAAGCTGGCATCTCTTATGTATCCTGCATTGGGAGGTGGGTTCTTTACCACTAGCACCACCTGGGAAGCCTGGATATATGTATACTTAGAGCTGATTCACATTGTACAGTAGAAATTAACACAACCTTGCAAAGCAATTATCCTCCAATTAAAGATAGAAAGTAAAATATATTAAAAAAAATTTAAAGAATTCTTGAGGAAAATATACATATTTAACTTTCTAGACAATATGAAGAATTTCTTTAAATGAATTTGGTAGATTACCTGCTCTGTTTTAGAGACTCTGGAATTGCTGGTGAGGTTTACTTTTGGTAGACCAACAGTATTAGAAGTATCAATGCTTTCATTTTCTATCTCTCCAGAAAGTTCAAGGCAGAGGGGTTGTGAGTACTATTATCTCATAAAGGCAGAGGGCAAATGGTCTTCAAGGTAAAATTCTTGGTTTAGATTTAATTTGGTCAAAGGACTTATCTGGTGGCTCAGACGGTAAAGAATCTGCCTGCAATTTAGGAGGCCCAGGTTTGATCCCTGGGTAAGGAAGATCCCCTGGAGAAGGGAATGGCAACCCACTCCAGCTTCCTTGACTGGAAAATTCCATGGACAGAGGAGCCTGGCAGTTTACAGCCCATGGGGTAGCAGAGAGTCGGACATGACTAAGTGACTAACACACACACACACACACACACACACACACACACACATACCCCAAAGAGAACGGCCGCTCTTTAAGGCATGCGTTCAGCAGAAGTGCCAGGGACAAGCGCTGGGAGAGCTATCTGGCTAGGAGTCCAGATCCTACCTGTCAGATGCCTGGCCTCTATTTCCACACAGAGCCTTAGGAGGATAGGGGAGAGGCAGAGCAATGAAGGCTCATAAACTTCCCCTTCGCCTAGTCCCCAAGGACCTCTGACGGTCTTTGTGGGCCTGAAGTCTTACAAGAGGAATGAATCAGAGCCCTGCATCTGCATTCCTGTGGGGAATTTATGGCTCATGACGCAGCTACAGGGGTTTCTAGTTCTAGGTTTTGTATGCAACCTAATCTCTGTTGTGCAGACTACATGGCTTCTCTGTCAAAAGCAAAAGTAAAGAGTCTCCACTGTCACCTGAGTAGGACACTATTACTTTTACCTGAAAGTGCACTTGTTACATAGGAGTATGTGTCGGCCGAGAAAGGCCCCATCAGGGAGGCTCCCTCCCTCCACCTTCTCACGGTGGAAGCACAGCCACCCACCACCCATTTCTCACCCATCACTCCTGGATTTGCACCCACTAAGAACTGGTGTGCTGACGAAGAGGAGACAGACAGACCCGGGACTCTGACAGTCTGGGTTTGTTTGGGAGCACTTTCCTTGCATGAGAAACGCTGGAAGGCTGCCACTCCAGACCCCTGTTCCACTGCTCGGTTAGAGAGGGCTTCCCTGGTGGCTCAGATGGTAAAGAGTCCTCCTGAGACACAGGAGACCGGGGTTTGACCCCTGTGTCAGGAAGATCCCCTGGAGAAGGGAATGGCTACTCACTCCAGTATTCTTGCCTGGAGAAACCCATGGACTGAGGAGCCTAGCAGGCTACAGTCCATGGGATCGCAGAGTCAGACACTACTGAGCAACTAAAACTTAGATTCAAATTAGGGCTTTGCAGGTGGTTCTAGTGGTATAGAATCCTCCTGCCAATGCAGGAAATGCAAAAGACTCAAGTTCAAACTCTGGGTTGGGAAAATTCCCTGGAGGACAAAAGGACAACCCACTCTAGTATTCTTGACTGGAAAATCCCGTGGACAGAGGAGCCTGGAGGACTATAGTCCATGGGGTCACAAAGAGTTGGACACCTGAGCAACTGAGCATGCAGATTCAAATTCCTCCTGCAATTTCTGCCAAGGAGGGCATGGGGCCCTGCCCTGCTGGCTGGACTTGAGGAAGCGATGCCCTTGAGTGGGCCTGTCTTTGTAACACTGTTCCCAGAAGCCCATATGTTGCTGTGACTTTTTTTTAGCTGAGATATTTTCCCCGTGTCCCTTTAGACAGAGAAAGAATATTATTTCTCTGGTTACAAAGACCAATTTATTAGATTCAAGGGCAAGATGGACAAGTCATTATATGCCATCAGAATACAGAATGTGATGTGTTTTCTGTGTATGTATGTGTGCGTAAACATTTTCCTTCCCATTTAGTTCTATGCTATCTTTCAGGGTAAGAATGTAGATTAACCACATTATCTTCAATGTGACACACCATTTGTTGAGATTCATGTAAAGGAAAAATATGGCCAGAGAATGGGTGCCATTCTGCTTCCATAAAGACTTGAAGAAGGCCAAAGAGAAGAGAGATTCACATTTATTTGCGACTTGGAATTAGTCATGTTTGCCTGATCCCTGGTGAGTCACCAGCTGAACTCCGGGCACAGAAATGCAGCCTCCACGTTTTCAGGGGGTTCTATTGCGGGTCATGCAGAGGTCAGCAGGCTGTCAAAAGTTACACTGTCTATCCCTGGCTGCCTCTTAAAAATACCTTGGGAGTGTGTGTCCAGGGTTAAAGGTCATTCTGATTCCTTACCAAAATGAAACAAGGAAAAAAAGAAACCAAAAATCTTCTTTTACCTCAAGAGATGAACAGTCTATAACTGATATAGACGTGGAGTGAGGATACCAAACTCAAATGCTGATTATTAGATTTGTAAAATAGGAAGCATAATATCCCTTCTATTCCACCGTGAGGAAAGCAGGAATTTATTCACACAAATATCTTAGCCAAAGCAAGCCACTTGGTTCCTAACTGGGTTACTCTTTCTTCTCAAGACACAGAAACTGATTTTTACTGTTGATTCTCTATCCCTCTAATAGTAAAGCTACCACTCTGTAGCTCTGGACGTCTATGAGGTCACCAAGCTCAGACCCCATACAGGGCAGCCCAGGGCTGCAATTACGCCATCCAAGACAGACAGGCACTTGTCTGTTTTCTAAGGCATCCAGGGGAAACAATCTGCAAACACTCTTATTACTGTAATCTAGATCTCAGAACTTTGCTGACTAGAAAGTTGCCTTGTGCAACTGAAGCCCATTTTCCTTGTGTTCCCAGGAGATCACGGAAAATAGCTGGTCATTACACAGAACGAAAATAATTTCTGAAATGGTGTCACAACTAGTTCAAGTGTGAAAAAAAATAATCAGTTGTTTTATCAACTCAGTAATCTCCCACAATTATTTGACAAAAAAATTTTCCCTGATTTTCTTGTTTAAGACTGTGATTATACTATACTGAACATTGACTCAGTCCAGACAATTAATTCAAAACATAAATTTTTCTTAGCTTTATGTAAACATGTAGAACTTATTGTTGTTGTTATTATTCCATAGACCAAATATCTGAATCATGACAACTCAGTGTAAGATATTCCTGTTGCTAATTCTAAATCAGTTAAGTTTTCCTAATTATCATAGTAATAAAATGATTTAACTTTTTAAAACTAAATCTTTGATCACAATAACAACAACAGCACTATATGTAGCTACTTGGTCTGGCTAGTTTTGTGGTAGTCTTTGATCCTTTTCTCAAGATATCTTACCTAAGCTTTCCCTCATTCAAATAGTACAACCTCCTCAGTCACATCTTAAGAGGAAAGGAATGCTTTATAATTGAACAATGTCTCCCACCCAAGTGTGGGAAAAAATTTCAAATAATAGAACTCACGAATTAGGAGAGACATCATGAATTGTTTATCCAACTTATTGCCCAATGAAGGATTCCCTTCAAATATCCCTGTGAAGGTGACTCCACAGTTTCCCATGAGACTGAAACTTCAGTCTTAGATGCAAACTGTCTTAGTTTAAAATTTGTATTTATTGAAAGCATGTAAGTTGTGCTCTTAATTTATCTGACCATATTAGACACTTTACTTCACAAATAAAATACATATATGCTACTCTTTCTAAAGATTATTTTATTTGTTAAAAAGAAAAAGTAAAAACAAAAGAAGACTTGTGTAATTCTGCCATTTTCTCCCTCTGTCATTTACCATCTGTCCTAAGCCATAAATATTAAATCCTTATTTCATAGATCCTTTCCAAGCTTTCATATTACTTTTTGTTGGGTGTATTTCTTCTATTGTTTGATTATATTTCTTTCTTTATTTGAGTTTATCAGAGAGCCACTATAGAATGACATGGATTTTATTCATATATTCTTTCAATATTTACTGAGTACCAATTATGTGCTAAACATTTATTAAGATAAATTTCTCGTCTCTTCCCCATCAAGGTGGTTTATCGTTATATTACCAGAAATTATATTACCAGAATTTTGCTTTCACTAGCCTGTCAGTTCTTCTAAAAATCACTCCACTCTGGGGACTATGGTTATAAAACAATGCTTACCTTTAAAAATTATTTCCAAAAGTTAAATCCAAAATAAGTTTTGGTACTAATTTCAATATTGATATATTGGTATAAGCTTTAAAATGACTAGGACTTTTATGCCAGGTTTCTGCCTCTTCTTTACTAACAAGTTCTTCCTTGATCTGGTTAATATTATAGAGATTAAACAAGAACAATTTCCTCACATTGTATCCACAATTTTGCTGAAAGCAATTTGTAGGTAGAGCAAATTAGGATTTTATCAGATGCTCTGATTTGAAAACAATGAGTATATCTGTCAGCATCTGGGCAGGAAATGAATAGCACACTCAGAGTAGATGATTAAAGAGGATTTAGTGAAAAGACTCTTACAAAAGGTGTGGGTAGTGTCTTGAGGGAAGTGGAGTCTGAGACGAAGATTTTCTTGCAGGAAATTTACTAGGGAGTGCCCTTGGGATCAACACCTGTGAGGGTGAAGGAAGCAAGTTTGGGTAGAAGCAGGAGCCAAACCCTGATGCAGTCACTGCAAAGATTCTGGTCTGTCTCACATGAGCTCTGGACCTTGTACAGCCCTTCAACATTATGCCTCCTTAGGCAAGAAGGCCAGGTCCTTACACTCTCCAAGTAGACCCGCCATTGGTTGCTGGCTGCCTACTGGGAAACTTGGTCCAGATGGTTCTCTTGACTAAGGGCAACTTCCTTAGCAACTGGTAGAACGAGTATCTCAGTGCTGACATGATGCTGATTGGCACACCACACCACCCGTACAGACAAGATGGTGCAGCAACTCAGAGTTACCAACAGCGATGGGCTGAGGAAACATTCCTACCTCTAGAGTGGTTACTAGAATCTGGTGAGATTGTAGTAAAGGGCCCTTCTAGAGGGGCTATGGTACTTAGTGGAGGAACAAAGGCCCCACCAGCCATGGGTCTGGCAGGGAGGGCGCTGAGGCAAAAACCACAATTTATCTCTCTTCTCACCCTCCAATGTCCTGCTTCCTTCTCGCCCAGGCCAATCCCCAAAGAAAGCTAGAGGGCAAGAAGGCCTGTCCTTAGATTTCAACTTCTCCTGAGGACAGAGCAAGATAGAAAAGGGTAGAGAATGAGTCAGGAGAGGCAGATTTAAAACATCCAGCACATTCAGACTTTCAGCTTATAGTCCAGTTGTCAAAAATCTCTACTCAGTTCTGTATTCAGTTAGGAACAAAGTAATTGTATTCTCTCAGCTTTCTTTAACTTAAGACTCACAGAGACTTCTTTCAAGTACTGTTTATCAAAAAAAGCAGGCAAATTTAATCTATGGTGATTTGCTTGTGAATTTTTCTAATGAGAGATAAAATATATGAAATAAACCCCCAACATGGATTTATTTTCCCACATTTAAATCTCTAAAGGAATCTAGGTGAAAGTGTTAATTGCTCAGTTATGACTGACTCTTTGCGACCCCATAGACTGTAGCAGGCCAGCCTCCTCTGTCCATGGGATTCTCCAGGCAAGAATACTCGAGTGGGCTGCCATTCCCTTCTCCAGGGGCTTTTCCCGACCCAGGGATCGAAACTGCATCTCCTGTGTTTCCTGCATTGCAGGTAGATTCTTTACCATCTGAGCCACTGATCTAAAGGATGGGTCATGTGCCATCATAAAATTATTCAAATTTTCTAGTAACACAATTTATAAACAATTACTCTGAATATTTTACTCTGCTGAATGCTACAGAATAAAAGAAACACTTAAGTTAAAACAAATAAGCAAATATAGAAGACACTATGCAATCATTTCAGTCATGTAGAAATGGCATGGTGCTTCCTGGAGGAGCATAGGAACCTTAGGAAGGGATGAGAAATATGAATACAACGCATGCTCTGCAAATAACTGTCATCTTTGCCCTCCCCTGCCCCCTCCTCCCTTCCTCAATTACCCAAGCACATAGCACCGTGCCTGCACATGGCTATCACCAGTAAATACATTTTAAATAATAAAATTAATAGCACCATAAGAAAAAAAATACCATAATAACACATAAATGAATAGCTCTTACCTAGTTTTGGGAAATCTAATGAAGACTTCCTGGTGGAAGAGAGAGATGACAAGTAGAATTCCTCAAGAAAAGAAAAACTTAGTTTCAGGAATTCTTAACCATCAATACACATTAGCTGACACGAAAAGATTCCAATAAATTTTGAGCCTAGGACATCAGATGTAACTGGTGGTGGGTGGAGCCCAGATATTGGTTTGTTTGATGGATTTCTTGCTGTTTCTTGAGCATCCTGGGTGGTAAAGACAGGAATAAGAAGTACTGACATAGATTAAGATTGGATGAGAGGAGAATTAGAGTTTGGGAATGGGCTTTGCCAAGGCCTGGAGACAAGAGTTCATCATATGTTCACAAAATGGCAACATATTCCTCATTTTGAGGTTGAATTATAAATTATAAGGAGGAAATGGTGAGAGAGAAACCTGCAGGGCTTTCAAGGTAGACTTGAAAGGGTCTGGTTACCAGAAATTCTGCTAAAGTGGGACAATATCCTATGGGAGGGGTATGATCAAACTTTCATCCCTTCTTTCAGACTGATAGTGATTTACATTTACAGTGAAAGTGTGAAAGGAGGAGGCAAGAGAATTGGGGCCCAGAGATAGGAGATAGGAAGCTGGAATCGTCATCAAGACAAGATTCTACCTGCAGCCCTTCTTTTAAGGCAAGAACACCTTTTTTAAGGCAAGGTTACTGCAGGGTCCTGATGCGAAGAGCTGACTCATTGGAAAAGACCCTGATGCTGGGAAAGATTGAGGGCAGGAGGAGAAGGGGACGACAGAGGATGAGATGGTTGGATGGCATCACGGACTCGATGGACATGGGTTTGGGTGGACTCCAGGCGTTGGTGATGGACAGGGAGGCCTGGCCTGGTGTGCTGCAGTTTATGGGGTCGCAAGGAATCAGACACTACTGAGCGACTGAACTGAACTGATTGCAGGGTCATCTCTAAAAATGTGTAATACACCAGTATTTCTGGTTGTGACATGGTGTTTTCTATAAATTAATATTAGGATATTATATTCTTTGAAGTGATTCTGCATGTATTTCTTAAATCTATTGGTACAGTAAAAAAAAAAAAAGACAAAGAACGTATGCTTACTATTTACTTTGTGATCTCCTAGTATCTTATAATTAACAGTGGCGTTCACATTTTTAGAGGGCTTGGTTTCTGAAATTAAAATGCATCATATAATCTGGTTTTGAAACTTGAATTAAAGAAAGTCTTGGGCTCATAACTGATCCAAGGAGCCCTTTTAATATTTCTGTTTAAACAGAGACCCTTTCCCCCAGTAAACTATCAGCAAATCAGATCTTGAAAACATTAGGCTTTGATCTATTATAAAAATGTGTGGCAATTTAATCATCATAGGAAGTAAGCATTTTGTCATCATTGAGAGCTAGAGTAGTCAGAGGCACAAGACAAGAAGGAAAAGGAAAATTCAATACATCCAAAGAATAAAAGTAAAGTAGGCTTTTAGGGAACACTTCTATATTTTACTGTATTCTTTAAATCACATTTGTTTTGCAATTTCACTTTTCCTTTCAACAGAATAAAATGAAGAACTGAACTAAAACCTAAAACACAGAACAACATTTCTTATCTTAATATGAAGAGTTTCTTAATTGGCTATTGCCAATGAGTTAGATAATGTTTATGCCATGCAAGATATTTCCACTAACATAATTACATTCATGGTCTCCTTATAAAACGATTTCTTTGAGAGTGGAGGAGCAATGGTCTGCTCTTTCACAGCTGACACTAAGTATAAACAAATGTGCAGAAAAGTTTGACCTAGTCCTTTTCTTCAAAGGCCTAAACCCTGTGGGAAGAGTCGTCATCTATGCATCAAAGGATGAATAAAAATGGGATTTTGAGCTGAGTGTCACAGAAACGATAGAGATAATAAGGGAAAGATATGAAAAGAGTGGGAAGTGAGGAAGAGTGGCTGAAAAACTAGAGGATAAAGACTAGGGTGTGGGGCAGAAGTGAATATGTTGTTTACATAAGGTGAACAATAATGAAAAGATTTTTAAAATAACAGTAAAAAAAAAATCCAGGATGAAGCTGAGGAGAGTACAAATGAGCAACAAGGAATTCTGCCAACAGATTGACTTGCACATTGGTTCTTCCCTGGGTCTGCCTTCTGGCCCACCATAAAGATTTTGGACTTTCCAGCCACCATCAGTTAATTCCTTAGAATAATTCTATACACACACACATATGAGTTTGCACACAAACACACACACAATCAGTTCTGTTTCTGGAGCACCCTCACTAATAAACCTGTCTATGAAAAACTGGGCTTTGCTAGGGTTTTGACACTTCTAACCACTGAGATTCTTAACCCTTTCCTTAGGTTTAGCTTTTTTTTTTTCTTTTTTTTTATTATTATTATTATTTTTGTCCGGTGGGTTTTGTCATACATTGATATGAATCAGCCATGGATTTACATGTATTCCCAATCCCGATCCCCCCTCCCACCTCCCTCTCCACCCGATTCCTCTGGGTCTTCCCAGTGCACCAGGCCGGAGCACTTGTCTCATGCATCCCACCTGGGCTGGTGATCTGTTTCACCATAGATAGTATACATGCTGTTCTTTTGAAATATCCCACCCTCACATTCTCCCACAAAGTTCAAAAGTCTGTTCTGTATTTCTGTGTCTCTTTTTCTGTTTTGCATATAGGGTTATCGTTATCACCTTTCTAAATTCCATATATATGTGATAGTATGTTGTAATGTTCTTTATCTTTCTGGCTTACTTCACTCTGTATAAGGGGCTCCAGCTTCATCCATCTCATTAGGACTGGTTCAAATGAATTCTTTTTAATGGCTGAGTAATATTCCATGGTATATATGTACCACAGCTTCCTTATCCATTCATCTGCTGATGGGCATCTAGGTTGCTTCCATGTCCTGGCTATTATAAACAGTGCTGCGATGAACATTGGGGTACACGTGTCTCTTTCAGATCTGGTTTCCTCAGTGTGTATGCCCAGAAGTGGGATTGCTGGGTCATATGGCAGTTCTATTTCCAGTTTTTTAAGAAATCTCCACACTGTTTTCCATAGCGGCTGTACTAGTTTGCATTCCCACCAACAGGGTAAGAGGGTTCCCTTTTCTCCACACCCTCTCCAGCATTTATTGCTTGTAGACTTTTGGATAGCAGCCATCCTGACTGGCGTGTAATGGTACCTCATTGTGGTTCTGATTTGCATTTCTCTAATAATGAGTGATGTTGAGCATCTTTTCATGTGTTTGTTAGCCATCTGTATGTCTTCTTTGGAGAAATGTCTGTTTAGTTCTTTGGCCCATTTTTTGATTGGGTCATTTATTTTTCTGGAATTGAGCTGCAGGAGTTGCTTGTATATTTTTGAGATTAATCCTTTGTCTGTTGCTTCATTTGCTATTATTTTCTCCCAATCTGAGGGCTGTCTTTTCACCTTACTTATAGTTTCCTTTGTAGTGCAAAAGCTTTTAAGTTTCATTAGGTCCCATTTGTTTAGTTTTGCTTTTATTTCCAATATTCTGGGAGGTGGGTCATAGAGGATCTTGCTGTGGTTTATGTCGGAGAGTGTTTTGCCTATGTTCTCCTCTAGGAGTTTTATAGTTTCTGGTCTTACATTTAGATCTTTAATCCATTTTGAGTTTATTTTTGTGTATGGTGTTAGAAAGTGTTCTAGTTTCACTCTTTTACAAGTGGTTGACCAGTTTTCCCAGCACCACTTGTTAAAGAGGTTGTCTTTTTTCCATTGTATATCCTTGCCTCCTTTGTCAAAGATAAGGTGTCCATAGGTTCATGGATTTATCTCTGGGCTTTCTATTCTGTTCCATTGATCTATATTTCTGTCTTTGTGCCAGTACCATACTGTCTTGATGACTGTGGCTTTGTAGTAGAGTCTGAAGTCAGACAGGTTGATTCCTCCAGTTCCATTCTTCTTTCTCAAGATTACTTTGGCTATTCGAGGTTTTTTGTTTTTCCATACAAATTGTGAAATTCTTTGGTCTAGTTCTGTGAAAAATACTGTTGGTAGCTTGATAGGGATTGCATTGAATCTATAGACTGCTTTGGGTAGAATAGCCATTTTGACAATATTAATTCTTCCAATCCATGAACACGGTATGTTTCTCCATCTGTTTGTGTCCTCTTTGATTTCTTTCATCACTGTTTTATAGTTTTCTATGTATAGGTCCTTTGTTTCTTTAGGTAGATATACTCCTAAGTATTTTATTCTTTTTGTTGCAATGGTGAATGGTATTGTTTCCTTAATTTCTCTGTCTGTTTTTTCATTGTTAGTATATAGGAATGCAAGGGATTTCTGTGTGTTAATTTTATATCCTGCAACTTTACTATATTCATTGATTAGCTCTAGTAATTTTCTGGTAGAGTCTTTAGGGTTTTCTATGTAGAGGATCATGTCATCTGCAACCAGTGAGAGTTTTACTTCTTCTTTTCCTATCTGGATTCCTTTTACTTCTTTTTCTGCTCTGATTGCTGTGGCCAGAACTTCCAGCACTATGTTGAATAGTAGTGGTGAGAGTGGGCACCCTTGTCTTGTTCCTGATTTCAGGGGAAATGCCTTCAATTTTTCACCATTGAGGGTGATGCTTGCTGTGGGTTTGTCATATATAGCTTTTATTATGTTGAGGTATGTTCCTTCTATTCCTGCTTTTTGGAGAGTTTTAATCATAAATGAGTGTTGAATTTTGTCAAAGGCTTTCTCTGCATCTATTGAGATAATCATATGGTTTTTATCTTTCAATTTGTTAATGTGGTGTATTACATTGATTGATTTGTGGATATTAAAGAATCCTTGCATCCCTGGGATAAAGCCCACTTGGTCATGGTGTATGATTTTTTTAATATGTTGTTGGATTCTGTTTGCTAGAATTTTGTTAAGGATTTTTGCATCTATGTTCATCAGTGATATTGGCCTGTAGTTTTCTTTTTTTGTGGCATCTTTGTCTGGTTTTGGAATTAGGGTGATGGTGGCCTCATAGAATGAGTTTGGAAGCTTACCTTCTTCTGCAATTTTCTGGAAGAGTTTGAGTAAGATAGGTGTTAGCTCTTCTCTAAATTTTTGGTAAATAGACTTTCAAATAAAGGATGTGAAAAGAGACAAAGAAGGACACTACATAATGATCAAAGGATTAATCCAAGAAGAAGATATAACAATTATAAATATATATGCACCCAACATAGGAGCACCGCAATATGTACGGCAAACGCTAACGCGTATGAAAGAGGAAATTAATAGTAACACAATAATAGTGGGAGACTTTAATACCCCACTCACAACTATGGATAGATCAACTAAACAGAAAATTAACAAGGAAACACAAACCTTAAATGACACAATGGACCAGCTAGACCTAATTGATATCTATAGGACATTTCACCCCAAAACAATCAACTTCACCTTTTTCTCAAGTGCACACGGAACCTTCTCCAGAATAGATCACATCCTGGGCCATAAATCTGGTCTTGGAAAATTCAAAAAAATTGAAATCATTCCAGTCATCTTTTCTGACCACAGTGCAGTAAGATTAGATCTCAATCACAGGAAAAAAATTGTTAAAACTTCAAACATATGGAGGCTAAATAACACGCTTCTGAATAACCAACAAATCATAGAAGAAATCAAAAAAGAAATCAAAATATGTATAGAAATGAATGAAAATGAAAACACAACAACCCAAAACCTATGGGACACTGTAAAAGCAGTGCTAAGGGGAAGGTTCATAGCATTACAGGCTTACATCAAGAAACAAGAAAAAAACCAAATAAATAACCTAACTCTACACCTAAAGCAATTAGAGAAGGAAGAAATGAAGAACCCCAGAGTTAGCAGAAGGAAAGAAATCTTAAAAATCAGGGCAGAAATAAATGCAAAAGAAACTAAAGAGACCGTAGCAAAAATCAACAAAGCTAAAAGCTGGTTTTTTGAAAAAATAAACAAAATTGACAAACCATTAGCAAGACTCATTAAGAAACAAAGAGAGAAAAACCAAATTAACAAAATTAGAAATGAAAATGGAGAGATCACAACAGACAACACTGAAATACAAAGGATCATAAGAGACTACTACCAGCAGCTCTATGCCAATAAAATGGACAACTTGGATGAAATGGACAAATTCTTAGAAAAGTACAACTTTCCAAAACTGAACCAGGAAGAAATAGAAGATCTTAACAGACCCATCACAAGCAAGGAAATCGAAACTGTCATCAAAAATCTTCCAGCAAACAAAAGCCCAGGACCAGATGGCTTCACAGGTTTAGCTTTTAAACATATATCCCAAGAACAGTGTCTCAACGCAGCAAACTTATAAATAAGCTTTAAGCCAGCAATTCATTGGATGGCCACTTGACTGGATCTCGAATGCCTAGTACCTAGACTTTTGGACTGTCCCCAGATGGTCAGGTGCCTAAAAGCCTCATCCTCTTTCAAGGACTGGCTGTCCTCCTCCTGAGGGCCAGTCTCACATGACTAAAGGCAGCTGACAGGCTCCTGCGCCTACTGCTCAAGCCTCTGTGTTTACCCTGACCTAAGGCTCCTTTCCAACCTTTGACTGATGGTGTTTGCATGCTGCTTGTCCTTTGTCCTCCTAGACTGATCTTCCAGATGTGAAACAAGCTGAGGTCAGTTACCAAATGCTGGCCTGATCATATTGTTTGGCAGCTGCATTTTGTCAAACTTTTTCTGTCTTTATCTGTGTTCTAGCCAGCCCATCCCAACCCTACTTCTGACTCAGACAGACACATCAAATGTACCATCTGAACCCTGACTATGCTGCAGCTGCCTTTACTGCTGATGTTCTCACCTGCACCCCAAAGCTACCCCATCCCACAAACACACTGCACTCTCACCCCCCTCCACCATGAGTCTAACTAGTCTCTGCGTATCTGGGGTTCAGACCCTGCATCTGAACAAGGTCTTCTTGGCCTAGAGTAAACTGCCTTCACTGAGCCATGAAGAGCCTGCACAAACCCTGCCACCCTCAGGTCATCAGTGACCCTCCTGCTTGTCACTTTATCTTTCCTCCATCACTTTGTGTACTATGCGAGAGTAGTGTTATCTATTACATCATGCTTTCTCCAGTAAACTGTGACTCCCTTGAGGGCAAAAACTAATTCTTTCTTACTTTTGTGATCCGTGAGACTACTATAGTACTCATCACTGGAGGAGCTTGATTCTCTCCTGGTCCGATTATTGATTAACCATCCTGGGCAGAGAATGTCTCGCATTCTATCAATAACCATTAA
Source organism: Dama dama (assembly GCF_033118175.1). NCBI lineage: Eukaryota > Metazoa > Chordata > Mammalia > Artiodactyla > Cervidae > Dama > Dama dama. The sequence continues at coordinate 29,528,482 of NC_083705.1, forward strand.
CCTGGAATAAATCATTGTGACATCAAATTACATTATTAAATTATTTTTCCTTCCAGGTATCAATTTTTAAGTATTGACTGGCTGTATACCAAAACTCAACTGAATTATAAATGTAGATGTAGAGGATAAATGCTTTATCCTAAATTTATTCTGAAACAGCAACTACTGAAAGTAGTTGCCAGAAATAGCAACTACTGGAAAGAAAATACCAATAAGCTTATCTCCAATCTAAAGCCTAAAGTTCTGTGGTTCAGAGGATGAAGAATGATTAGAAAGCCATAAAATCCACAGAAGCTGTAATATACTATTAAGCAAATTCTCATGCTCTTTTATTCTTTCCCTAGATGCAATGTCTTAATTTCTCAACTAAATTTTAAACTGCAGCATTTCTTCTAAGGTACAAATTTTACTTGTAGGTTTTGGTTTCAGAACTGACCTGTTCCTTAAGCAACAGAAACCGCTGCTTAAGTATTCTCTGTTCCTCCCAAACACCTCACCAAGGGACTACTTACCCCACATGATGTCTTCCCTAGTATTTTTTTATTGGAGTATAATTGCCTTACAATGTTATGTTAGCTTCTGCTTCACAGCAAAGTGAATCAGCTCTATGTGTGTGTGTATATATATATATATATATACATTCCCTGCCACTTCACTTCACTCCCACCCTCCCCCATCCCACCGTGTAGGTCATAACGGAGTTCCCAGTGCTATACATTAGGTTCCCACTGGCTATCTGTTATACACATGGTAGTGTCTATATGTTAATCCTAAACTGTCAATCTGTCCTACCTGGCCATCTCCTCCTATATCTACATGTCCATTCTCTATGTCTGTGTCTCTGTTTCTGCCCTGCAAACAAGTTCATCCAGATTCCCTAGAATTTTTTTAATATAAATTTATTTATTTTAATTGGAGGCTAATTACTTTACAATATTGTATTGGTTTTGCCATACATTGACATGAATCCGCCACGGGTGTACATGTGTTCCCCATCCTGAAACCCCCCTCCCACCTTCCTCCCTCCCCATCCCATCCCTCTGGGTCATCCCAGTGCACCAGCCCCGAGCATCCTGTCTCATGCATCGAACCTGGACTGGTGATTCATTTCATATATGATAATATACATGTTTCAATGTCATTCTCCCATATCATCCCACCCTCGCCCTCTCCCACAGAGTCCAAAAGACTGTTCAATACATCTGTGCCTCTTTTGCTGTCTCACATACAGGGTTATTGTTACCATCTTTCTAAATTCCATATATATGTGTTAGTATACTGTATTGGTGTTTTTCTTTCTGGCTTACTTCATTCTGTATAATAGGCTCCAGTTTCATCCACCTCATTAGAACTGATTCAAATGTATTCTTTTTAATGGCTGAGTAATATTCCGTTGTGTATATGTACCACAGCTTTCTTATCCATTCGTCTGCTGATGGACATCTAGCTTGCTTCCATGTCCTGGCTATTATAAACAGTGCTGCGATGAACATTGGGGTACACGTGTCTCTTTTGATTCTGATTTCCTTGGTGTGTATGCCCAGTAGCAGGATTGCTGGGTCATATGGCAGTTCTATTTCCAGTTTTTTAAGAAATCTCCGCACTGTTCTACATAGTGGCTGTACTAGTTTGCATTCCCACCAACAGTGTAAGAGGGTTCCCTTTTCTTCACAACCTCTCCAGCATTTATTGCTTGTAGACTTTTGGATAGCAGCCATTCTGACTGGCATGAAATGGTACCTCATTGTGGTTTTGATTTGCATTTCTCTGATAATGAGTGATGTTGAGCATCTTTTCATGTGTTTGTTTTGATTGACAAAATAACAAAGCAAAATCTGTATTAAGTTATACAGCCATGAGAAATCCAAATTCTCTCACTGCATCTTTATTTTAAACAACAAAATGATCAAGTGTGGATTTTGCTATTGATGAGAAATCTGCCCAGAAAAGGGTAGATAAAATTTTCCAATTCAGTGTAAACCATCTGCTTGCCAAAAAGTAGAGGCTCAATCAGAGACACTGAAGTTCATGACTCTGACAAATAAAGTTTAGTCAGTTCCATTAAGCCTGGGTCCTTCATTCTAAATGACCTTCATAATCAGCTCACTGACAATAAGACTGGGGGATTTTTACAATCTCTCAACTACTCCTGTCTACAAAATACAACAATGAACCACATCACCCACATCCATACCTTTGTGTTCTCCCCTCCTCTGCAATTCAGGGTAGGCTGGCCTGGGACTTGCTTAACAGAATGTGGAGGAGGTTATGCTGCACTGGCCTCTGAAGTTTTGTCAAAAGAAACCTTGAGCTTCTGCCTGGAGTCCTGAGTTGCCATCTGAGAAGTCTGAGCCCCCAAGACCACCATGCAGAGGACAATACATGTAGGCACCCAGGGCGACAGCTCCAGCTAACCCAACTATCCAGCAGTTATCCTAGTTCAGGTCCCAGACATGAACTGGTCAAGCCTTCAGATGGCTTCCAGTTTAGCTGACAGCTGAATGCGACCATAGGAGAGATCTCTAAGCAAGAACTAGTCAGAGCAGAACCATAAGAGACCATATCAAATCACTGTGCTAGGGCACTAAGTTTTGAGGTGATTTCTTATGTGGCAATACATAACTAGAACACAGTAACCAGGGAGAAGTAGATGAGTTCAGAAACAAGGACTGAGGTAAGAATTTCAAATTGATGGGCACCTAGACACATGCAAGCTGAAAAGAGTTTCCTCCCCTGGGTTTTTGACCTCTCAAAACAGAAGTAATATTTGAAGATGCCTTTCATTTTGACATATTTTCCTTTAGGTTTACTTAATTTTACTGCTACTCATCCCAGGTAGTAAAGGATTCTATCCATTTTATCACTTGGAGCAATAAAAGAGAAACCTACTGTCCCTTAAGACTGAAAAAAACAATGAGAGGACTGCCATTTCTTTCCAGGCTGGGAGTCAGGACAAGGGGAATTGTCACCCCGTGTTCCGATGGCCACTAAGCCAGCAGGGGGATTTCTCCCCTCCCTTTTCCCTTTTGTAAGCTAGCACCCGAAAGTGACACAGGAAGAGCATGACAGTGCGCTGGGAGGTGAAGACGCCACGTGAGGATGAGTCTGCAGAGTGGAGCTTGGCCCCTCTGCTCTACAAAGCTCATGATCACACTTAGCCAGGGGTGATTTAGCAAGTCTGCCTTCCAGAAAGTTGTGCAGGAGCTTAACTCATTGCAGCAGGTGCAGCTGCAACTACAATTAAAACTGAACTATAATAACAATCTCAATGGCAACTAAGCAGGTACATTTAGGGCCTCTCATGATGGAGGAGGAAACAATTTTATGTGTACACAGGCTTAAGCTCACAGAATTCATCAAGTGAGTTAGGAGAGAGAGACTTGGACTTCCCAGGTGACTGCTGCCTTACTTCCCAGGTGATTAGGTGACTGTGCCAAGCAGAAGGCCTGGCACACATAGGTATTTAATATGTATTTGTAAGGAAGGTAACTAAAAGCAACAGAAAATGAGCTAGACTACATGAACAGACCAGGGAATTGATATGCATAGTATTTATTATATGTCCACATCTCTATCTATTATGTTTCCTCATTTAGAGGCCCAATTAGGGAAAGCCCTACTTCCAAGCTCCCTCCAGTTGTTGGCAGAATTGATCTCCTTGTGGCTCTAAGACAGGTTCCATTATCTCGCCAACAGTTGGCTGGGTACCACTCTCGCCTCCTACAAGACCCTCTCAGGTATTTTCCACATGACCCTCTCCCATTTCAGTGTCAAATCCCTTTCATACTTCAAATCTCTCTCACTTCCTTTTCCACTACCAGCTAGAGAAAATTCTCTGCTTTTAAAGGGTTCTCTTGGTTAGGTGTGCTGCTGTTGTTTAGCCGCTAAGTCATGTCTAACTCTTTGCAACCCTGAGGACTGTAGTCCGCCAGGCTTCTTTGTCCATGGGATTATCCCAGTGCAAGAATACTGAAGTGGGTTGCCTTAGGCAAATAATAAACCTCTCTACCATCGCATAGGTCACTTTATTTACATCTGGAAAATTCCCTTTTCAAGGAACATAGAATAGTCACAGGAGTAACACCAGATGGCAGAGGTCATGAAGCTCATCCTGGAATCCTGCCTACCACATCCTCTGATATGCCCACTCCACATATGTCTGGACTCTTCCCCTGCATTGGTCAGGAAGATTCATTGCTGTAACAAATAAACTTCAGAATCTTAGCTTGGCATGATACAGGTTTACTCCTTTCTCACATCAGAGTCCTTCTAAGTCAGCAGGGGCTGTGTTGTACCTTATGATCTAGAAACAGATGCTTTTGGTCTAGGGGCTCTGCTATTCCTTAAGGTCCAGAGTTTTCCACTGGATTTTTTGTATTCTGCTAGCAGATGGGGGAAGAAAGCACATACATGAGATCTTGAGGGAATATATAGGCCAGGCCTGGAGGTGGCCTACATGATTCCACCCCCACCCCATCGGCCAGAACAAGTCACATGTTTGTCACTTAACTGCAGGGATATCTATTTGGGAAATGTAGTCTATGTGCCAAGAAGAAAAGGAAAATGGTTGATGAAGAACTAGTCTACTCTCTGCTTAACTCCTCAGGACCTAGCATCAATATGAACTTGACAGAGGGCAAATATTTACCTTTCTTTACCACAAATCCCACTTCTCCCGCTGCCTGCCCATCGCAAAAAAAAAAAAAAAAGATTGAAACTATTTTTGAAATGTATCTTCTAATCCTGCCACAAGACAAACAGATGTCTTGATGCTGTTACGTGTCATAAGCTGTTTGTAAATTTTGGAGACTAATCCCCTATTGGTCACATCATTTGCAAATATTTTCCCCCAGTCTGTGGGTTGTCTTTTCATTTTGTTTATTGTTCTTTTGCTGTGCAAAAGCTTTTGAGTTTAAGTAGGTCCCATTGGTTTATTTTTGATTTTGTATCCATTATTTGGGGAGATGAATCAAAAAAAGATGTTGCTGTGATTTATGTCAGAGACAAACAGCTTATGTTGCATCAAAATAAACAACCCACTCAAAAAATGGGCTATATTGTGTGCTTAGCCGTTCATTCATGTCCAACTCTTTGTGACCCCTTGGACTGTAGCCACCATGCTCCTCGGTCCAAGGGGATTCTCCAGGCAAGAATACTGGAGTGGGTTGCCATTCTCTTCTACATGGATCTTCTCAATCCAGGGATCAAACCCAGGTCTCCCACATTGCAGGCGGATTCCTTACTGTCTGAGCTACCAGGGAGGTCCCCAAAATGGGCAGAAGACCTAAAGAGACATTTCTCCCAAGAGGACATACAGATGGCCAACAGGCACATGATAAGATGTTCAAAATGATAGTTATTAGAGAAATGCAAATCAAAACTACAATGAGATGCCACCTCACACCAGTCAGAATGCCTATCATCAAAAAATCCACAAACAAATGCTGGAGAGGATCTGGAGAGAAGGGAACCCTCCTACACTGTTGGTGGGAGTGTAAATTGGTATAGCCACCATGGGGAAGAGTAGGGCAGTTACTTATAAAAAACTAAAATCAGAACTACCATATGACCTTGCAATCCCACTCCTGGGCATATATTTGGAGAAAAATATTATCTAAAAGGATACATGCACCCCAGTGTCCACTGCACCACAGTTTACAATAGCCAAGACATGGAAACAACCTAAATGTCCATTGACAGAGGAATGGATAAAGAAGATGTGCCACATATATACAATGGAATATTAGCCATTAAAAAAGAGTGAAATAAGGCCATTTGCAGCAACATGAAGAGACCTAGAGAGTGTCATACTGGTGAAGTAAGTCAGACAGAGAAGGAGACATATCCTATGACATCCCTTATATGTGGACTCTAAAGATAAATGATACAAATGAACTTACTTATAAACCAGAAAGAGACTCACAGACTTAGAAAACGAACTCATGGTTGCCGGAAGAAAGGGATAGTTAGGGATTTGGGGAAGGTCATGCACCCACTGCTATATTTAAAATGGATAACCAACAAGGACCTATTGTATAGCATATGGAACTCTGATCAACGTTACGTGCCAGCCTGGATGGGAGGGGGTTTGGGGGGAAAATGGACACAGGTACATGTATGCCTGAGTCCCTTTGCTGTTCATCTGAAACTACCACAACATTGTTAATCGGCTGTACTCAAATACAAAATAAAAGTTTAAAGTTTGGAAAAAATAAATTTCACTCAAAGAAAAAGTCAAACAAATGTCAACTATCTTATTGATTAAATTCAAAAGCTTGCGAGTATTTATGATACTGCATTATGAACTTGAATACCAAATGCAAAACGTAAAAATCAACTTTAAAAATCTACTGCTTAAGATAATAAGAAAGGAATATTATAAATGATATCTTCTCTTTAAAAAAACAATGAGAGCGCAAAGATATCTATCTTCTCATTCTGATAGTTTTTTTTTCAATAATTTTAGGTTCTAAGTAAACCTCTTTATCCAGCATTTAGTATGTCAAAGCACAAAAACTTCATTCTCATCACAAGTAGAATTTTTGCAATTAACATGTAACATATCTGATTAGAGTGCTGAAAATTCAAAGAAGATGTGACTTAGAAACGGAGGTGAGATGACAGGGACACACACACACATTTGTTTTATGTAGTTAAGCCAGACCCATCCCTTTTTCTACCATTAAAGAAGTTCCTGTTCACTTCCCAAAATGCCCTCTGAAGTCTTTCTTTTCAGAGACTTTCTGGTGTGACTGAGTTTTCTTCTATGAGCTGCAAGAAAACAACTTGTTATTTTTGGAGAGTTATAGTTCCTGTGCTGGATCAAGGAGAACATGCACTCCAACTCTGTGCAAGATCTAAGGGTAGTTTAACAGTCTCAACTTGAGAAGGAAAATTATTCTGTCCTTCTCTGCTTTAAAGAGTGCTGAAGGGTAAAGTTTAAAAGATGCCAGAAGCCCTTAGAACACATGGAACTTGGGATATTCAAAATTTTAGATGTCTTGAAGTCTTTTGTATTTCAAATGATTAGTTGGGCTCCTATTTATGTAAACATCACTTTTTCACATCAGTTTTTGTTCATTTACCACCTGCTCACTTGTCCTGTTAAATTTTACTATACAATGACTTAATATGGAGATTTTTTACATGCATGTTTAATCAGTTCCAAAAGTCTTGTTTTTCAAATTAAACCCCATCCCCATGATCCAGCATCTTTGAGGGTAGAAAAGCAAAAAAAACTGAGACCCGCCTTCCAAGTCTCTTCAGTGAGATGAAAACATGAGATCAGAAATGTCAGGAGGAGCAAGCAGAATTCCCCCATGAGAGCAAGCAAAGACTTGTGGGAAGAGTGGGTTTTTATTTATTTATTTATTTGGACTATTTAAAGGCTTCATCTTGGGGCTCCTCTGTAAGGCAAAAAGGTGGGAAAGGATGGACTAAGAATGTATGGCAAAAATGAGGCATCATTTCCTATTTAGGATAGATATATTTTCTTTGAATCAAAATAATTTTTGAATAACACAAAATATAGGCTCTGTGTTCCTTGAAATCAAATTTAGAGTAAAAATGGTATAAAGAAGAAGAGACAAGGAGAAAAACATGTTAAAGCAGACAGTTTGCCCATGCTTCTGGATGCCTTTGAACTGTGGTATTGGAGAAGGCTCTTGAGAGCCCCTTGGACTGCAAGGAGATCCAACCAGTCCATCCTAAAGGAGATCAGTCCTGAGTGTTCACTGGAAGGACTGATGTTGAAGCTGAAACTCCAATACTTTGGCCACCTGATGCGAAGAGCTAACTCATTTGAAAACACCCTGATGCTGGGAAAGATTGAGGGCAAGAGGAGAAGGGGATGACAGAGGATGAGATGGTTGGATGGCATCACCGGCTCAACGGACATGGGTTTGGGTGGACTCTGGCAGTCAGTGATGGACAGGGAGTCCTGGCGTGCTGCAGTTCATGGGGTTGCAAAGAGTCAGACACGACTGAGTGACTTAACTGAACAGGTTCTAGCCACCCTACAATCTCTTCTGCACCTCTTATCTTGAGTCAGTAATATTGTTTTAGTTTTTGTTTGGTCATATCACACGGGATCTTAGTATGTGGCATCTCAGTTCCCCAACTAGGGCTCAAACCCGTGCCCCCTTCAGTGGAAGTACAGAGTCTTAACCACTGGACAACCAGGGAAGTCCTCCAAATTGGTTATTTTAGAAGCCTGTTTAGAAATAAAACTCTCAAAGATGTTTTTTTCTATGACTTATTCTTGCCATCATTTTCTATAATTCACAGAATAATGCTGTTCATAATTAATTAATGCTGTTCATTATCATATAACCCTCCTAGCCTAATAAATATAGAAGAATCAAGAAAATCAAAGCTTGAGCAGAACATACACCCTTAACAAACATCTAAAAGACACAGTTGAGTGTCTAAAACACTAAATTTTAAGGAAGTAAAAGACAGTGGCCCATATTTCACTAAGGATGACTCACACCAAACATTTTTGGAATATGACCTGTTTATCATCTGCGCTGTTTCATTAAGTCTAGTTTTGTTTAGAAGTAGGTATCTTCTGGTATCAGAGCCTACAGATTTAATCTCTGTTAAATATGAAACACATGTCCTCAGCTACCAAGCCAGCAAATTATTCTGCTCTCCTTTGACCATTGCTTTTCTGAATACAGATAACTCTACCAAAGACCAACAGCAAAAGACTGTAAGGTTAATAACCAGTTAAGTTTCCCCTATCATAGCTTAAGATGAAGAAGCCACAAATAAAATATATATTCTTTCAGATGTTCAGGATGCAGTGCTTAAGATGCATTTTTATTAGGTTTAATGCATTTTTATAGGGTCATCAACCAAAATGATAAAAGGAAGCGACATTGTCATGCTGCTTAATATTATATAATAGCATTGGCTATTTGTATATGATGAAAAAAAAAGTTATTCTCCAGCTGTGTAATCTTTTTGTACAGAAAAAGCATGCAGAGGGTGAGGTCTACCAAAGTTCAGGACTTCAAAACCAGCTGACTGACTGGGCTGTAAATTACCTATTAGCCTTACATTACTAAATGGCCGATCAGTGAGGTTCTGCTCTCTGAATCCCAGGATGGTGCTCTGAAAGTTATGAACCCCAAGCTGCCATCAACTCTTCAGGGTGCTGAGGAAGAAGTGCACTCCTAGGGACATTTGAAACTGAAAGAAAATTGCAGGCATGGACCACTCTTGAATCCATGCCCCTTTCCACAGCAGGAAAACAGTTTGATGCCAGTTTTCTTTCTAACCAAATCTGCATTCCTTTCCTCCCCCTTCTCCTAGGTTTATTCCTCTTACTTTGCCTATGTGGCAAATAAGATATGATGGGTTTGGAGTATTTGGGCCAGTCAGTCAACAGAGGAGATGATAGCAGACGGTGACTGTTGGTTCATATTGCTATACTTTTCAACAAAGAACAAACACTAATATAAATGACTGCAGGGATTTCCCTGGTGGATGGACTGAGCGACTTCACTTTCACTTTTCACTTTCATGCATTGGAGAAAGAAATGGCAACCCACTCCAGTGTTCTTGCCTGGAGAATCCCAGGGACGGGGGAGCCTGGTGGGCTGCCGTCTATGGGTCGCACAGAGTCAGACACGACTGAAGCGACTTAGCAGCAGCAGCAGCAGAAGCAGCAGCAGCCAGCGGTTAAGACTTCGCCTTTCACAGCAGGGAGTGTGGGTTTGACCCTTGGTTGGGGAACTAAGGTCCTACATGTCTCATGGTCAAAAAAAAAGGAAACATAAAACAGAAGCAATACTGTAACCAAATTCAATAAAGACTTTAAAAATGGCCTTACCAAAAAAAAAAATTTTTTAAAGCACTATGAAAATTAAAAATATTCTAAAATGCTGAGTCCACTCAAAATAATGATATAATCATAAGGAAGCAAAAGGTTTTTTTCATTGCAGGGACAAGGCCATTTCATGGCCCCAGTGAAGGCACCCTAATGCTTTGAAATTATCAGTAAACTTCCATGTGGTTCTACTTGCAGCTTTGTTAACCACAAGGTGGAGAACCAAAATTATATGTTTGTATAAAGTGTTTAGCACTTAAATAAACTTCAAAAACCAATGGAAAAGTAGAAGTACGTCAAGGGTATATGCTTCCCTAAGCTACCATTTATCCACTTGAAGTTCTCTCTAACCTTAGGGTCCCTTAAACATAAACTTTACATGCTTCCAACTCCAGTGAAGGGCTCTATGGAGCCAGGGTAAGAGAGGAGAATCCAGGGCCAGAGAGAAAGGGGAAGGAAAACACTCCACCCCCGGTTCTGAAATTGCCAGAAACCTGTGGGGATTCTGATATATCTGCCCTGAATCCAACTTAAGAGACGAAGAAATATTCTTGTGGTAAACCACAAGGCAGTTATGTCTCTGTGACTAAAACTTAAACCACCAAACCCCTTTTCAAGTTCACAGCAGGGTATACGGCACCTCTCCAATGAAACCAGTCCATTCACCCACCTACTCAAGTCAGCCCTTTATCAGATGGAAACCCCAAAACCTCAAGAAACAAACTTGATAGCTTGAGTTATCAGCTTTTCTACCATTTGAGCCAGTGACAAGTAGACATAACTCAGTTCCAAACACCTTAGAACAGAACAGCTCCAAGTGTGGTCTGTGGACTGGTGCCAAGCTAAGTGCCGTTACCAGTCCATCATAAGTATAGACCATTACCGTTTAGACACTTTCATTACAACTTTGTAAAGTAATCTTATATTAATTTATTCTAATAATAAAAAGCTGGGGCTTCTATTTTATACATCTTTTATTTCATTTTTTAAGTTTTGTTTTTGTGTTTTACAAAAGTATCAATAAATCATGGACTAGGAAGTTAAAAAGAAAGTGTCATTTACCATTGTTAATTTGTGAAAGTGCTAGTCATTTCCAACTCTTTTTGACCCCATGGACCCTAGCCCGCCAGGCTCCTCTGTCCATGGCAAGAAGACTGGAGTGGGTAACCATTCCCTTCTCCAAAGGATCTTCCCAACCCAGGGACTGAACATGCATCTCCTGTGTCTCCTACATTACAGGCAGATTCCTTACCACCTGAGCCACCATTTGAGGAGCAATGCTGTGGAAGGTTCAATTTTTTTCTTAGTCCTGAGGAATAGCTTTCAGTATGTACAAGTTCACAGAGTATTGCACTTCTTGAAATTATTTTGCATATGTCTATGGTTGGTGTTGATGGATAGCCTATGACTTTGCTCATTGAATTTGTCCAGGTCCTCTGAGAGGCAGACAACAAGCCAGGATCACAGATGAATAAGGAGAATGCCAGTGAGAGGCAATTTGGATAGGGGAAACTGGAGAAGGCTGGGAGAGCATCAGACTGCAATGCAGGGCTGGTCCCTGTGAAGGAGAAAGGGAAGGAAGAAAAGAAGGGGGAAGAGGAAAGGGAGGCAGGAAGAAAAGTCTTTGATTGCAGTGCATTTCTAAGAAAGTTCAATAAAGCTAGTGTAGAGTCCTTTTGAGCCAAAATCACCTGTCCTAGAAGACTTTTATCTCCCCCAAATGGACCTGCCTTGGTATTTCAGTCACATTCAGCACTGGCTAGGAACAACCTTTCGAAAGTGAGACCTAGGCACAAATATGACAGTGAATTCCCGAGTAGAACACATGGAACATCTGTTCAACTACATCCTCTGTAGCAGGAGACCTGAGGGGCACATTTTCATGGCCACAGCGCTCTTCCTGATTCCACTAAGAGGAAGCAACTTCCTTTTCACCTACAGTTGAGGAACAGTTAAATGGGATTAATGCTTTAAATCCCCCTATCCCCTGCTTACTTACTCTTCTGAATTCATCTAATTGGTGAGACCAAGGAAAGCCTAGCCCTTTGCTGGGTTGTGTTATGCTATGGATGAGATCACAGCATTACAAAATGAAAGGCAGTCATTTCTGGTTCTAAGAACAATTAGATTTTTGAGGAACAAGCCATATTGGCCTTTTGGCTAGCTAGATAAGTGTTAGATGAGAAAATCCAACTGCCCCTTAGATTTAGAACGAGGAGTAACTTCATTCTACAGTTCAGCTTTTCCAGAAAACTCCTTACTTAGAGGGTTTTGAGGAAGTTGTCTAATCCATAAATAAGTCTATGTTTTCAGTCTTTAATCATATTGTTGTTGCTATTTGTCATTTGAACAGAGCCCAGAAGGGAGTAACTGGCACCACCTAATCTCCAATGTATGGATGAATGTGAGCTGTCTTATCCAGAATATCTGCATTATCCTGAGTATAATGCATGAGCCCTACAATGTAATTATATGACCCTTAGCACTCAAAATAATATCTGTATTATAAATAAACAACTGTTGGTGACAGCCCTTGTCATTGAAACAAAAGGATCAACCATTATGGCACAGAGAAATATGCTTTCAGTTGCAAACAGCTACTTATAATTAATGACAAATCTAGACAGTGTATTAAAAAGCAGAGACATTACTTAGCCTACAAAGGTCCATATAGTCAAAACTGCTTTTTCTAGTAGTTATGTATGGATATGGGAGCTAGACATTAAAAAAGACTGAGCACCAAAGAATTGATGCCTTCAAACTGTGGTGTTAGAGAAGACTCTTGAGAGTCCCTTGGACAGCAAGGAGATCAAACCAGTCAACCCTAAAGGAAATCAGCCCTGAATATTCATTGGAAGGACTGATGCTGAAGCTGAAGCTCCAATACTTTGGCCACCTGATGCGAAGATCCAACTCATCAGAAAAGACCCTGATGCTGGGCAAGATTGAAGGCAGGAGGAGCAGCGGACAGCAGAGGATGAGATGGTTGATGGCATCACTGACTCAATGGACATGAGTTTGAGCAATCTCTGGCGGATGGTGAAGGACAGGGAAGCCTGGTATGCTGCAGTCCATGGGGTCACAAAGAGCCAGACACGACTGAATGACTGAACAACAACAAACTTATAATTCAACACCTCAAGACTTTTCAAAAACAATAGAGATAACTTCAGCTTCTTAAGAAAACAAGGTGAACACATGGATAAGATTCTCTTCATTGAGGTCTCTTTATAAATGCAAGTCTCTAATTGGCCACTCAACCTGGAAACAAAAAGAAAGTTTCACTGCTAAGAATGGTCATCTCCTTGTGGATACCAGGAACAACTCCATTAAGAATTTATGAAGAGAGTTCAATCTACAGAGACCTCAGGTGTTCCCATTTTAAGAAGACTCTCAAGAGTAATACTGGTCTTCACCATGGGTAAACTGGAGAGATTTTACTTCAGTAGGCTACAGGAGAAGATGGCAGGCAGAAACACAAATGGAAATTCAGGCATTGATTCACTGTGGAAAAACTTGAGTTTATCCATGGTTCTTGTTTTATCTCTGGATTGTCTTCTTCTGATAGTTATTAAATAGCAAAGAAAATCTGCTTGTGATATTAAAAATGCAATAAACATATTGAATCTCAAGAATATGAGCCTGGAACATATTTTTTTTAAACAGTAGAAGCATTGTGAATAGTGTACAAAAATGTCAGACATAATCCAAACAGCATTTCCACCAACATAAAAGAGAATGTCCAGGAAGCACTTTGAAAGGAGCTTTCAAAGTCATCTGAAATCAGACTTCTTTGAAGAAAATTATCCTGGAAAATGGAGTGTAGCCAAAGCTATTTTTCTGTTCTGCTTAGGGATGATGCAGTGTTTTTCAGAGGACAACTAGAATATTACTCAAATCAATGAAACATATATCATTGAAAAGTCTACATCTTTGTGTGGTTATAGGTCCAGCTGCATAAAAAAGCAAAAATATGGTTTCTTTTCATCAGACATCCTACAGACAAAATGTTCCCATAAATTCTAATCAGTAAAGAGAATTATTTTAATGACCAGCAATTCACCCAAAAACCTATATTTTCTTGGGCTAATTAGGATAATTGCTGAGTAAATCATCCAGCCCCTAAAGAGATATTTTGTTTGCATAAATGAATTTCCATTCATACACGGAGGCCCATTAAATCCTATGACCTCGAATTAAAAGCAATGAAGACACAGCCAACATGATAAATTGGGGATTATAAAATATGACTTTTTTTGGTCCTTGACTTCTTCACTTAAAAGTGACTGCAAAGACTGCATCAGTACCCTACTCATGTGAGATGGCTCAGATCTCCTACAGCACTCTCCTCCCAAGATACACAGAAGAAATAATGAATCTGATTATCTTTTCAGGTTCCTATCATGCCACATATTTACACGAGCTTATCTGATCGAAGGAAAACATGTGGTACATATCGTCATTTCAATAACTATGAGAAGTCCCTATATGCTAATATAATAAAGGAAAACATTTAAACGGCTTGACACTTGGTAATCTTACATTAGTGCTCTACATGGAATTCAAACTCATTATACATGAATTCATGTACAAGTCTCCTTTACAGGCTACCATATGCAGACATGCCATGGTCTCACATGCAACAAGGATTCAGATTTGAATCTTCAAATTCTGCCTATAAATAAGTAGGAAAAGCTATATCTGGGGTGTTTCTATAAGTATCATTTTATCTTCCCAATTATATCATTCTCTTTTTAGGTACTCCAAAGAAAGTTAAGGTTACATTCTTCTGTGATTTTCCAGCTAAAGTGGTTGTGGTTACAGGCAGACAACTAATCTGAGATCTACACATGGGAGATTCCTACCTTCAGGCATTTGTCAATCCTTAAGCTACACAGGAAAATAGACTAAGAAGTTAAGCAGAAGTTATTTTAAAGCAGAGCAAAAATCCTCAATAAAATTTTAGGAAATCAAATCCAACAGCAAGTAAAAAGAATAGGACACCACAGCCAAGTATAATTTTTTTCTAGAATGCAAGAGAAGTTCGATATTTAAAAACCAAGCACTATAATCAACCACATTAACAGGTCAAAGAATAAAAGCCATAATATCATATCAATTGGCTCAGGAAAAGCACATGACAAAATTCAAAACTCATTCATTATAAAAATGCCTAGTACACTATGAATAAAGGGAGACTTCCTTAATCTCATAAAGAGCATCTACCAAAAAACCTATAGCTAACATCATACATATATCAAAGCCTGAATACTCACCCTCTAAGACCACGAACAAGACAAGGTGTATACTTTCACCACTCTTATTCAACATACTGGGTTGGCCAAAATGTTTGTTTGGGTTTTTCCATAAGACGTCATGAATGAACTTTTTGGTCAATCCAAGATTACTGGAATTTTTAGTCACTACAATAAGGCAAGAAAAAGAAAAAGCATACATATTGGAAAAATAAAAAATAAAACTCATCAGGCTGAGTTACTATCTCTATTCAGAGATGACACAGTTGGTAACAGAGGATGCTCCTGATTCTGCTTCATCCTGAGAAACACTTCTCTGTGATATGATAGCATCTAGAGTCTGCTCATTTAAGTAAACACAATTAACCAATAACAAATAATCCCTGGAGCAACTGTTTGCCTAAACACCTGCATAAACACAGGATATATACAGTCTCTGTAATTCTTGAGTTTTCTTAGTGCTTTCCTAACTTTAGGGAGTAGGACACAGAATGGAATGCTTGGCTATTCCTATCTAGAGGAAGGAAGGACGGTATTTCACAGGGCATATTTCTTCATAATTCTAGATCATTTGCTCATTCACTAAGTATAAAATCTTCACAAAGAAAGTGAACTAAGAAACCAGGAGACAATAAACTTAAAGGAGTCTATGAATAATTGAACAGCACTTATCTCCATGGGGAAGGAGTAGAGTTGAGTTTGGGGGCGCTGGTTGGAGTGGAGCAGCTCCCTGGTGAACTAGGTGGAGTTGTACAGGGTGCAAAGGCCGCTCCTGCTTTCTGCGGGTTTTCTGCAGGAGTCATAGTCATGTGAAGTCTACTGGAAATGTGACTCAGGAGCAAGAAAGAATGCCAGTTATCGATTTCCTGGATACCGGGTAAAACTTGAGAGAACTTTGGAAGGTGTTTTCAGTAAACAAGAGATTTAGCTGTGATAGATGAAGAGAAATTATGGCAGCAAATTTTGACACTGAAAACTCTATAATTAATGATGGCAACATTTCAAAAGTTGCAATAACTATTTTTTCTTGGGTGATATCAGGTAAAATATGTGGCTCTCCTCAGGAGCTAGTCACCCATTTACAAAAGTTCATAATCTTGCACTTACTACTGACCTATCAATCATAGAAGGCTTTGATACTAAACCTGACATTTGAACAAGCCAAGCAGAACTCACAATTCAGAGTCCTCTAATGCTGGTGTGTTCTGGGGATTATACCTTGTGTTTTTACAGCACCTTTCTCCTGGGAATCTCAGAGTTACAGACTTTTGCTCTGAACCTCACAAACATTTCAATGAGATAAAGAAAGTGAAGGATAAGTCTTCCGAGGAAAAGTTTAGTCATCTCTATTTGACTCAACACTTTCATTGAGGAGAGCAGCTGGTCTAGTGGCAATAAACAGAGGCTCAGTCATGTCTCTGAGTTCATGCCTCTCTGTAACCAGAGATGAGTCTCCCCATCATCTCCATTTCGCCAGCTGTAGGGAAGGGTTAACTATCAAATAGGGCAGACATCAAACATGTACAGGGCCTGGAGCACAAGTCCAAATGGACCTCTCTCCAAATGTTCAGTTCTTCCCACTTCCCATGGTTCTACATATGAAGGTTCGGATGTTTGTGGACGGCCCACAGTGTGCACCCACCCTCCCACATGTCTGTCCCTTGTCCACCTCTGTGTCCTAAGCTTGAAAGACTGGGGTTTGGGAAAGTGCAGTTAGGAGGGATGAAGGCTTTGGGCTCCAAGGCCCTTGACCCTTGAGGAGGGGCAAGGTTGGAAAAATAAGAAAATGTCAGGGTGGAACCCTCCAAATTACAGGACCCAAGGCAAGGATCCATGTCTAAAATGTCACAGTCTAAGGGACTGTGATGTACTTCCCAGAATCCTCTGTGGGACAGAAAGACACAGGTCTCCAGCTGCTGGAAGTCCTACAGCTGAGAGCCCTCAACCTCAATGACCATCTCTCCCTCTCTTGGAATAGCTCGAGACTGAAGAAAGTTGCCTCAAATAAATCATATCCCATCCCTGATGGCAGCCTGCATCCCATGGCTGATTGACATGGGTATACAACAACCTGGACCCTTGTCTCAACTGTGGAAAATTCTGAGGGGACATCCTCTCCTCAGAGCTCCCCAAGAGGAGCTCTGGTCTGAGGTCTTTACTGAAACTGCACCACAGTGAGATTCTCTTCTATACAATCCTGTTTCATTCCCTTCCCACATACATCTCCTGTACACTACCACCTTCTCAGAGCCTACTTCCTGGGGAGCCTGATCTTCAATGAAGAGCAATGATAGAAACACTCTGAAAACCTGAACATAAGAAAACTATAAAGTACTTGTTAAAAATAATCAAGTAATGCTTATTCATCTTACAAACAATTGGGTCTTTGCTTTCTACAAATATAAAATGGGATTTACTTTGCTGTTGTTGTTGTTTAGTCACTAAGTCATGTTTGACTCTTTGCGACCCCATGAACCATAGCCCGCCAGGCTCCTCTGTCCATGGGATTTCCCAGGCGAGAATACTGGAGTGGGTTGCCATTTCCTTCTCCAGGGGATCTTCCTGACCCAGGCATTGAACCCGCATCTCTTGCACTGGCAGGCAGATTCTTTCCCACTGAGTCACTAGAGAAGCCCAGGATTTACTTTAGAATTAAACAAACTCTACCTGTGCATGTATTTGTTTATTCATTTTTTTGTTGTTGTTCTTGAAGAACTGAGGGAAGAGAGAAGTGATCTGGGGCAGGAGGACTAATAACAGTGGTCCTCCACAGTCAAAGATCAAACAGAAAAATAAGACATTTCTGTCATTAGAATATGAAGCAAGGCAAAACACATGTTTTATCTCTACCTTTACAGAACTCTTAGCAGAGAGCTTCTTTACAGGTCATACTGAGAATGCTGCAAGGACTCCTAACCATTTAGAAATGCAATGCACTTATTTTCAGGATGGAGGGTGATTTTCTGAGTTGTATTGAAGGGACAGACAAGCAAAATCCATTCTTCCTAAAAGGCAGAAAATGCACAATGTTCAAATGGCTTCTCCCCAGCTAGTGGCTAGCTATTGTGATTAGACAGCATGATCTGAGAGGAAGGAATTTGCAATCTAACCCCATGAAGAGCATGGGTTTGTTCTCCTGCTCCTTTAGCATCTTAATGTCTTCCCTCCATCAAAGTAAGATGATGGTTCATGTTGCTGCAGCTGAGAGACAAAAGGCTGATTCATCAAGAAAAGGTAACAAAGCACTGATTGGCAGCTGAGAAAAGAATTGTCACAGAGATCATACAGTCCTCACTTGTCTTTGGGGCAGAAGAGGAAAAGATTTCCTAGGAGAGCACAATAAGAAATCGTGGTTGGGAAATTCACTTCCTAAAACCAATATCTAAAGCATCCCCAAATTTGGACACATTCATGTAAAACCTGACAGTCTTATAAGAAGGAAAAGCAACTGAATTCAGTAGTGTCTGAAGCAACAATGGAGGTTCAGTGTTAAAGTACCATAGTTTTTCTTCCTAACAGGATACTTTGTAAGTCTACTTTTCGTATCTTAATCAGTTTGTTTTTATCTCCCGCAAGAAAAATAGAACAGGAACAGGATACCGCAAGAAAAATAGAACAGGAACAGGATAAATCTTGTTACACTTTGATATGTTCAACATGTAACCATGTTCCAATGGATGGGGTTGCTAAATTCCTGAGCTTTTAACATCAATTCAGTTTACTGTTGTGTCCAACTGTTTGTGACCCCACGGACTGCAGCAAGCCAGGCTTCCCTGTACATCACCAACTCCCAGAGCTTACTCAAACTCATGCCCATCGAGTCAGTGATACCATCCAATCATCTCATCCTCTGTCATCCCCTTCTCCTCCCACCTTCAATCTTTCCCAGCATCAGGGTCTTTTCTAATGAGTCAATTCTTCTCATCAGGTGGCGAAAGTATTGGAGTTTCAGCTTCAGCCTCACTCCTTCCAATGAATATCCAGGACTTATTTCCCTTAGGATTGACTGCTTTGATCTCCTTGCAGTCCAAGGGACTCTCAAGAGTCTTCTCCAACACCACATCATTTCAGTTCAGTCCAGTCACTCAGTCATGTCCGACTCTTTGTGACCCCATGAATCGCAGCACGTCAGGCCTCTCTGTCCATCACCAACTCCCAGAGTTTACTCAAACCTATGTCCATCGAGTCAGTGATGCCATCCAGCCATCTCATCCTCTGTCGTCTCCTTCTCCTCCTGCCCCCAATCCCTCCCAGCATCAGGATCTTTTTCAATGAGTCAACTCTTCACATGAGGTGGCCAAAGTATTGGCGTTTCAGCTTCAGCATCAGTCCAACACCACATAGGAAAGAGTAAATTCAGTGATCGAAGGGCAGGAAGATAGGAAGAAGGAAAAGGCATCCGAAAGGCTATCTTCACTGAGTCAATGAACCCAGAGGAGAAGGATCCACCTATATAGTCACAGAATTGGAAAGATTTATGCTCCTTCAAAATATTAACACAAACTGGAGGTGAGTGAGTGGGGAGGGGTTGACTGTCCCATAGGAAGTCCTAAAGTCATAGGCCATATTTTCATAGCCAAATGATTCAAAGATAAAAATAGTTAATATTTACTAAGCCTTTTTATATAAGAAGCTGTGTGCCAGGTACCTTATATTCTTAGTCACTCTGCAAGGGAGGGGATATCATCCCCACATTATAGATGAGAACAGTGATACTCAGAGAATTAGGGGATTCACCCCAATCACCAAACTTGTCAGTGACAGAGTCAGGACTCAACACCAGCTCTAACTCTTCAAAGCCCTCTGTTTTCCACCATAACTAAGTCTCTTAATCCTGAAATCAATGGCCAAAGCTTTGGTTGCTACTTTGAGCTGAAGAATTTCTTGGATCATTAAATCATGATTTGTCCATTTGCTCTGCTCCTATTCTCTGAGACAGTCTTCTAATGAGTTGAAAAGATCTCTGTACCTTTGATGACCAGATCACCTGCAAACTTGGCAGATCACCTGGCAATTTTAGTAAGGTAAAAGGCTGCCAAGTGTATATATGGGATGTAGAACAGTTTGGGTAGGCCTGTGCTCATGTCTTTGTGCTTTAAGCTCAGTATCTGAGGTACTGTGATTGTCACCAGCCCTGATGTCACTTACCTGCCATGGGTAGCATGGTATGTTGTCTGCAAAGATGGCCACCAATAAATTTACCATCTCTGATGTCACTTACATGCTACGGGTGGTATGGTATACTGTCTTCAAAGATGGCCATCAGTAAATATTCTCATCTTATAGGAACATGCCCATTAAGAGTTCAAGACTACATCTAGGCTGGCTATGCAGTTTGCTTTGCCAATAGAATGTGACAGAAGTGACTCAGGCTGAGCTCTGAGACTCAAGAGACAAGGTAGCTTCTCTTTTCACCTCACTTTTGTTTGGAATCCTGAGCTATTACACAAAGAAATTTAGTTATACTCTAGTAGACATGCAACATGTAAAAAGAAGTCCCACTCAATAGCTAGTACCAACCACCAAATGCATGACTAAACCACCTTGCATCATCAAGCCCCAGAAGGATGCTGCCACATAAGAAAGCCCAGCTGACACCATGTAGAGCAGGAAAAAAAGGATCAGCTGGACCCAGGCAACTCTCAGAATTTTAAGAAATAATACAATTATTAATATTAGTGGCTTTAAGCCACTAAGTTATGGGATAGTTTATCATTTACTAACAGGAAACTGATACAGATGGGCTCAGTATGGTTATTGTCCCAGAGCCAGCAATAAAGCAAAGTTCTATCTGTCTACTAGGTGGCCAGCTTATAGAGTATACATTCTAGACACTGCAGGCAACCAGCTGCCAATGGAAAAGTCAAAGTCCAAGTCACTCAGTCTTGACCTACTCTTTGCAACCCCATGGACTATAGAGTACATGGAATTCTATAGACCAGAACACTAGAGTGGGTAGCCTTTTCCTTCTCCAGGGGATCTTCCCAACCCAGGAATCGAACCCAGGTCTCCCACATTGCAGGCGGATTCTTTGCCAGCTGAGCCACCAGGGAAGCCCAGCTACCAATGGAAAGTAAGAGGAAAAGGAAGACCCTCCTACCACCAGTTTATTCCATATCCTTAGTCAGCTCTGGAAGAGACCGGATCATCTCGCTTACTCAGCAGAGAGGCTCCAAGCCCTCTGGGTCAACTAATCATTCAGCTCTCTTCTGTAAACCAACGCTCTCTTAATAAGTGCTAAATCAAAGAAGAATAACAAAAATATCATCCCAAAGCTATTGATCCCAAATCTTTGTTAAAATAAGCTTTAAATCTGGGCTCATAGAGCCCAATTACTGAGGTACCCTGGCCAGCCCTTAACACTCCCTTCAAACGTCCCCAGATAACAGTTCCACATCCCTGCAGTGATGTACAAAGAAATCCTGCCCCCAGTTATTCAATTCTCTGTAGGAGGCAGAATCTCACCACCTCCATAAGAAGCTCTTCTTTCAGGTCCCAGAAGGCATCACAAATGACACGCCCCTCAATGAGGTGTTTTATTCAAGGGCGATATTTGCCCTTAGACCTACTTGGCACTGGTCATATGTAAGTTTCTTCAGTTTTTCAGAGCCACTTCATTTGGAGCCTTTTCAAAATTTATTACCCTACTGTATGGAGGAAAGTTTCATTTTGACCTTCCTCGTATGGTATATGATGTTGAAACAAGTGAAAACTTGTTCTAATCCTGGTTTTATAAATTCACAAACTCTTAAAAATCTTCATTGCACAGAAAAGCAATCTCTAAAAAAGGGATGAGACATACAGGAAATAATGAAATTCATTCTACAGAGGGTAAATTAACTCTTTCTTCCTGGAAAGAGGTAGGAGAAGGGAAGACTATATTATAGGGGAATTAGACTGGAGGTTTAACAATCACAGACCGAAAGAACCTCTGCTTGTGTTTTCATAATGGTGGACTGCCTTGGAAATGGTACTAGAAGATGGGGGTGAAGGGTGAGTAGGAAGGGAACTGCCGTGGTAGGAAATCCAAGAAATCACAAGACTTGACTCTCAAACATGAGAAAAGGAGGTCAAAGAACAGGGTAAAAGAAAACTGCTAGAGTCTTTGAGACCAAATAAAAAGAGGAAATCAGAGTGGGAAAGTCCACTCTAGGAGTCTGAGAAAGTGTTCTTGGTAACAATCCTTAAAAATAGTCCAGTTACTTAAACAAAAGTACTGTCTAGACAGGAGATTGTGGCTTTTGTTATTTTGTATTATTTAAACATTTGAGGCTTATTTAAGTTAGTTAAGTTTTAGTAAAGATCATCTTTTTTTAATTAAAAAGAAAAGGAAATCCTTTCCTATGCTGGTCAACCATTTCCACATGTCACAGCGTTTGGGACCATCTGAGCATGCATCTCTACTTCACTACATTATTCAAGGTATAGTAGATGGAGACTGTCAAAAACAAAAACGTATTTCCTGGATCTCATATAGTCACGGGAGCGACAGCTGTGCACGTCCTCTTTGCATTTGACCCTGAAGCTATGAACGGGCAGCCACAGCTATAGCAAAATTCCCTTGGTAGATAAGAAGTGTTTCTCCTCCTCCTCCTTCCTCCTCCTCCTCCTCAGCTGCTTCTCAGTTCTTAATCTCCATTCTGACACTTTCATGAGCCTTTGAGTCCATTCCAGCCACACTTTGATTTAATTATTTGTATTGTTATCACAGACGGCAAAAACACCCGTAATTCATCATTTTCTGGAGAAGGCACATATCCCCTTTGAAACTGCATTTTCATTTTCAGAAAGTCAGCATTCCAACAAAGGCATCACTTCCTTATTCAAACAGAAATAAAAGGCTCCTCTGCTGTTAGCCAGATTCCCTAACTCACCTAAGCTAGAACAACTAACATCTACCAGACACTTTCTCTGTGCCAGACACTATGCTAAGGGTCCTCACAAGGACCCTTTGGGGAGGCACGATTATCTTCCTCCGCTCTCAAGCTAAGATGGTTTGATATGCCCTGGTTCCCAGGTGGCACTAGTGGTAAAGAACCTGCCTGCCAATGCAAGAGACGTAAAAGATGAGGGTTTGATCCTGGGTTGGGAAGATCCCCTGGAGAAGGGAATGGCTAACCACTCCAGTATACTTGCCTGGAAAATCCCGTGGACAGAGGAGGTGGGCGGGCTACAGTCCATGGGGTTGCCAAGAGTCGGACATGACTGAAGTGACTTGAACATGCACGCACATACCCTAGTGAGTGGCAGAGCTGGACATCCACAATTTTACCCCCTGACTCCAGGGACTATTGCTTCCTGGGAGTGTAGAAATAGGGAGCCACAGTTTACCAGATCGAGTCTCTTCAGGTTAGCTGTCAAAGCTATTTCTACAAAATGTACTCATAAACCAGTTTGAATTTCTCAATTGATCGTAAGTATTACACTTACCCAATCCATGGAAATTTATATTTAAGAGTATTATTGATTTGTAGTAACTCTAAACCCAGATCTTGAGTATGGTAGGATGTAATACCTCATTCTCCTTTGGTAAGGAAGATATTTAAAGTCAGTCTATCTCCCTTCTTTCTCATTTCATATACTAAGTGAACCGTTCCAGTCACTAGATTATCTACCACCTATGGCCTTTAAAAGAGAAAAAGCAGAACAGCTTAAACAGACCGGATCACTTCCTAACTCTCCACTGCACTGAAAATGGTATTTGGGATAATGTCCTCCCTTTATCCTCCAAGTGAATTCTCCATTCTTCTAAATCCCTGCTCTCTGCCCTAGGAAGATGACATGATCAGAATACATCAACATAACCCTTGCTGTTGGCTCTTGTCAGATTTCACCAGTGGTACACAGTGTCAGGAGATGAGAAGCAAGAAGAGAGTGGGCGTGGGTGGTTTTTCCCCAGGAAATCCCCATGCTGGGCTGTGGGCTGGCTATCCTCCTCCATAGTCAGGCAGTCCTCTCTGTACACCTCTCTCTCTGGGTCTCCCTTGTATGCTGAGTCACTCGGTCATGTCTGACTCTCTGTGACCCCTCCAGCGTCCTCTGTCCATAGTACTTTCCAGGCAAGAATATTGGAGTGGTTGCCACTTCCTACTCCAGGGGATCTTCCCAATCCAGGGACTGAACCCACATCTCTTGCATCTCCTACATTGGGAGGCAGATTCTTTACCACTAGCACCACCTGGGAAACCCCTTACCTTTAATTTGTTCTTTCAGGCCTGGCAGTATTAACAAGAACCATGGCATAGGGGTAAATACAATCCTTGTCGCTTTCCCTAAGCCACGCTTGCATCCTTCTAAACTGACTTTTCACCAAACTCCCCTCAAATCACCTAATCTTAATGTGCCATCTGTTTCCCGTCAAAATCTTGACTGATACAATACTGAAAATGTTGGCAAGAACCTACAAGCTTCACAAAAACATTACTGCTCTGTGAAATTCCTACTTAAGATAGAATCTCAAAAATTAGGAGAGAGAGCTTTTTTTCTGAAGGCCAGGCTTTCATTTATTAGAGGTTAATTATGCACTTACTCAGATGAAGAAAGGAAGGTCGATTTCTTTCTATGTAAGTAAAAACATTCTAAACCTCATATAGCAGAAGAGAAAGAGATATGTTTATTTTTGTAGTTACCAGGATTCAGGTGCCCTGGCCTCTGGTGTTGTTTGGGAACACTAAATATCTGAGAGTACCACAGACCCCCACCTCCTACTTGTTCTTTCTTATTCTCTGGCCTTCTTGACTCAAAGTAACACAGAGGCCCATCTGCCTCCAGAAATCTGGGGATCCAGTACTTGCCCTTCTACCCAGTAATTCTGACCTTGGCTATATTATGTAATCTCCCCAAGCCTCAGTTCCTGTTATGAACTGAATGTCTGTGCCCTCCCACATGTTAAAACCCTAAACCCTAGTGTGATAGTATTTAGATGTGGGGCTTGGGGGGGTGGGTTGTTAGGGTTATTGGGGGTCGTGAGAGTGGGGCTCTCCTGAAAAGACTGAATGCCCTTATGAGAGGAGGTACCAGAAACTTGCTCTTTCTCCTCTATGTGAAGACACAGTAAGAAGGTGACCATCTGCAAGCCAGGCGGAGAGCTCTCCGCAGAAA
Organism: Dama dama; assembly: GCF_033118175.1. Taxonomy (NCBI): domain Eukaryota; kingdom Metazoa; phylum Chordata; class Mammalia; order Artiodactyla; family Cervidae; genus Dama; species Dama dama. The sequence continues at coordinate 29,553,673 of NC_083705.1, forward strand.
CAAAACCCTGCTGGACCTTCATCTTGGACTTTCCAGCTTCCAGAACTATGAGAAAACAAATCTCCTCTTGGCCACACAGAATTTTGTTACAGTATTTCATTGTGGTATCAGCCCAAGCAGACTGATGCAGTTCCCTTCCCTTTAAAACAGAGGTTATTATACTAGACCACCCACATAGGAATGTCTCTCATTTACTAGTTATAAAGCCCTGGGCAGATTGATTAACTGTTCCTCAGTTTCCTTGTCTATAAAATTAGAGTAATATCAGTACATCGTTCTTTGGTTTGTTGGGAGGATTGAATGAGGTAATGAGTACTCAGCACAGTATCTGGAACTTAACTCAATTAACATTAATCATCATCATCACTTCTATGGAACCTGAGAATAAATCACTCTGTCAGGGGTAGGACAGAGTTAGCAAAGTCTTCTTGAAAGTGGTGATGGAAAAAACAGGCAAGACCACAGCCTATGGTCAGCCCTTTTTGCACTCCCCAAATATGTAGCCCAATTTAACCCATCTAAGTGCTTGTAACCTGCTCTTTGATTAATATATTGCTATTTGAAGAAATAATCCAATTATAAACAAGTACAGGATGGTGAGTTTACACAAAGCAGGTAGTTTCTAGGCAGAGAAATGCCTTGGAAAAGGTCAGTTTATAACTAATTTCTCAAAGAATTTTGTAACTCCTGTTTTTCACTTGTGTGTGAAAAGAATTGCATAAAGTTAAGAAGAAGAAAAAGGAGAAGAAGAAGAGGGAAGCAGCTGGGGGAAGAAAGAAGAAGGAAAGGGAAAAGAGGAAGAATAAAAATGCCCTAAAATTTCTGGGAGAAGCCCAGGGACAGATGGGGATGAGCACCCCTGAAAAAGGGCGAGTCCTCACTGTTCCTTTTGTGGGAAACGGGGAATGTTGGAGCCAGTTAGCTGTAGGACAGGGCAGCAGGACCATCACCTGCTCTACCATCCAAGTCTGATTTACCTGAACAAACAGAATCAAGACTTGCTCCATTATCAATCTCCACCCCATGTTTCTCTTATTTGACAAAATACCTTCAGTCAATATGGTGGTTCACTTGGTAAAGAATCCTCCTACAATGTAGGAGATCAGAGTTCAACTCCTGGGTGGGGAAGATCCTCTGGAGAAGGAAATGTCTACCCACTCCAGTATGCTTGCCTGGGAAATCCCATGGACAGAGGTGCCTGGCAGGCTACATACAGTCCATGGGGTCACAAAGAGTTGGACACAACTGAGCAACTAAACCACCACTATGGTATTCATGGAGTTTGTGGGATTCACTGCTTTGCTAGTCCCAAATGCTGAAGAGTAATGAGACATAGCAAGATTAACTAGAATAGACATCTGTTCCCAATGACTTTTACATGCTGAGGAATAGAAAACACACAAAAGTGACTATATAGAAAAGAATATTATACAGAGAAGAGATTGATTCAAACACCAGAAAATTTGTATCTTTGTTAACTATTTATAAGGCTGATCAGAAAGGAAGAAGAAAAGTAAAAGTTTTCTTACAGGATGTGAGTTTGATAAATGTCCTGAAGGACATGATGGACTTGGCCTGACCACGGTACGCAATATCATTCCAACTTAAGGCTAGGGAAACAATCTGGGGAAAAATCGAACAAAAACAGACAAGATATATCCATCACTTACAAATTGTGCTCCATACCCCCTAAAACTGTATTATTGAGCATATTTTGGATTTATTGTTCTCTCATATAACAGATATCGAAAGGGGGTTGATAGAAGTCTGGTATGGTGTTCCTGGATGGCATCAGAGATCTAGACACTTGAATTTTCCATTTCTCTATTCTTGAGACCTATCTCTCACAATTTTATGTTCTAAAGATGGCTGCCAAAGCTCCAACCATCATGTCCATATTTCAGACAAAAGGAAAGCTAGAGTAAATAAGCACATACTTCTCTTTTGAGCAGCTTCTCCAACAATTTCCATTTATACCTTGTTGGCTAGAATTCTGCCACATGGCTACGCCTGACCTGCAAGGAAGGCTCAAGGTATATGCTGTTACCCAGGCACTTTGCTACTGCTCAAAGAATCAAATATTTATTATGAGTAAGAAATAATTCTAGAGCTCAGCAAAAAGTGCATGCATGTGTGGCTAAGACACTTCAGTCATGTCCAACTCTTTGCAACCCCATGGACTATACAGTCCACCAGGCTCCTCTGTCCATGGGATTCTCTGAGCAAGAATACTGAAGTAGGTTATCATGCTCTGCTCCAGGGGATCTTCCCGACCCAGGGATTGAACCCACATCTTCTATGTCTCCTGCATTGGCAGGGGGGTTCTTAACCACTGTGCTGTGCTGTGCTTAGTCACTCAGTCATGTCTGACTCTTTGCAACCCCATGGACTGTAGCCCACCAGGCTCCTCTGTCCATGGTATTCTCCAGGCAAGAATACTGGAGTAGGTTGCCATGCCCTTCTCCAGAGGATCGTCCCAACCCAGGGATCGAACCCAGGTCCCCCACATTGCAAGCAGATTCTTTACTGTCTGAGCCACCTCCAGGGGATCTTAACCACTAGCACCACAAAATATGAAAAGCACATGTAAACAGCTAACCACGGCATTTGTGGCCTATGTCAGACTTTGCAGAGAGGGTTAAAGACAAAGTAACAATTGTTGCTCCTGCAAAGTAATCTGGTTTTGAAGAGATGGATTAAAAGCTTGTCTAAGAGTTCTTGAAAAACCTCATGCAGAGGAACTGCTAAGTGCAAAACTTGTTCCACTGGATATGGAATGTCAATCACTGTGGAAACATGCTCAGGACCAGCAGAACACACTATAGTACCTGAAAGGTAGTAGCTCATATGAAATATGACACTGTGATCACAGCCTCTTTGAGGACCATCGACACACCAATTTCTTTATTAAGACCTTCAAGCTCCTTTGTTTTGATGTTTGCTGCATTTTCAAACTGTCCTCATATGAGTCTGACTTCCCATCGGTTGAGTTTAAAATAGAAATAAAAAAATTTTCTCATACCATTTTGTAAAATGTATTTGGCTGTATATTTAGTAATACAAGTGCAATTTTTTAAACTTGGGTCAAAAATATTAAGACACAGGTAGGTTCTCTGAAGTTTAAAAAAGCCAAGAGGCATTCTACCAGTGGCAATTCTACCACTGACCAGGAAGAGGTTCTGCAGAGTGTACCCATGATATACAACGTGCACGCTGAGAGTCCAGCAGGAGATAAACCCATGCAGATTAACAGGGGCCCAGAGCTTAAAGCCACTGAGGGCACCATTCATACTGTGATCGATGATAACGACACCCCTCGGCACAACTTCATAGAGCAGCCTGCAAACACCACCCCCAGAATGGTCCCAGGAACAAATGTCTATGGAAGAGGGCAATCTGCTAGAATTTCCATGTGGCAGTAACTGAAAACAATTGTAACACTTTATTCTTATTAAGTGTTTTACAATTTAGAATATCTTTAACATATGAACCAATCTGGATCATTCATTTTTTTACAGCAGAAGAAACAATCTCAGTAAAATTTAGCCACCAACACAGAGGCACACACCTCCTAAGTGGCAGGATCCATGGTTAAAGAGACACACCTATGTGCACTCAGAGTGTACACACCTATGTGCACTCAGATTATACTTGATGGGCAGGGTGAAGTCTCTCTCGAAGTTTCTCAGATCATGCCATTCTAGATTTATTTTTACTAATACAGCTGGTGAGCACTAAGAGATTATAGCTCGGTTTTTCTTCCTCTGGTTTATATAAATAACACAAGAGCCTTAGATACTATAAAATTACTAGCTTGCTTAACTGTATGGTTAAGAAACCTACTTTCAGCCCCTCTCATATCCATGACTCTCCACCCCAAACAAAACAAAACAAAATCCTTAGTTTAAATTTATGATATGTTAAAGCACCAGACTCGGAGTCAAGAAACATGGATGTGTTCCGAACTCTGTAACTAATAAATGTCTTCATCTCTAGGGTCCTCAATTCCCCCTCTGTAAAATGAGGACATTAGAGCTTTAACAGCCTATAAGCTTTACATCCCAAGATTCAGTGCTGGCCTGGTTAAAAAGCCACTCAAGCTTACTGAAAGGAGTTGGACATCTCAAAAGTTAAGATCCATGACACGATAAGGAACAATACAGAAAAACATGGCTTGCCCACATGACACGAAGGCCTCTATAAATAGGAATCTTAGAATATCTTTTCATGAGACTAGCGGCTGGTTAGCTCTCAGCTGCCTGGAGCTGCTATAGATTTAGAAGAAACTTCTCAGTTTGGCTCTCATCCCGTACTTCTAAAAATCCAGTAGCTAATTTAGGATTTAGGACTGATAGATCACTGCTTCATGTGGCTTAGTACACTGACAAGCTTGTAGAACCAGGTTTCCAGGTTTATTCCCTGTTCATGCTCAGTTCGTGACTTCCAAGAGAAACTGTGCGAGAGAGTCCTACTCTGTCTCCTACTTAGCCCCCCTCTTAACAAACTGGAACTGTATTTTAAGAGGGGAGCAAACTGTTCTCCCCGAGCTTGGGCCTGCCTGGGTCTGGAAACCTGCCGGGAGAACAGACAGAAGTAACAGCGTCTCCTCACCCCACACCCAAACTCACAGGGCTGTAAGGAGGGAGGGAAGGAAGACAAGAAGGCACGAGAAGACCTCCTTGACTGGCTCAGTGTTGATGTTCTTGGTTGTCTGATGGAGGACCAAGATAACTCTTTGCCCTGGGGCACGTTTGTGGAGTCTTTGGAGGTCCCTGGTGATCTTCAGCTGACCTGTTGCTTCTCCCTCACCTCAGCTCCTGCCTTAGCAATAAACCCTACAGCCTCCTACTTCCAGCGCCCCACTGCCTTGAAGAGCCCATTCCAGGAGGCTCCAACCTGATTCCTTTTCATGGCCGCATTTGGCCCAGAGGAAGGTCATATTGTTGCCAGATGTCAGATGCACAGCCTCTGCTCTCGCCTGGCCTTCACGTGTGGTTTCAGCCAGTCTTTCATCTTGAGACTATCTTCCACATACTTCATACTTCCACATACTTCCAGTATGTGCCCCCAAACCCAGGGACACACATCAGGTGTTCTGACTGGCCTCCTCATGGCTCCTCTCACTAGACTGAAGTGAAAGGCAAGCTCCCAATACCCCGCTGGTGCTGGGAGCAGGGGTAGACGCCCAGTTCCGACAACTCATCACTTAGATGCTGCCTCTCTTGGCCTTTTAAACATCAATCCTTCCCATCCTCAAGGTGCCTTTTGGGCTAAAGGTCATAGAGCTTCTTCCTGACCATCTCCTTTGAAAACTTTGCGTGAGGAATCTAACCTCACTGCTGGATGTGTCAGTACCTGCCTGCCGATGTGCCTTCTCAGACAACAAAGGTGGACAAAGAAAAGAATTTCTTTTCAATATCCTTTTGGTTAACTTACAAATATTCTTCCACCCCTCAAAATATGTCTGTGAACACGTAATCAATCAAATATTGCTTTTCTATAAATGCAAAAACCTAAAGTTTTTCATTTCCTCCTTATGGGCCCTTCCTCTTTTGTGAAGTGTGCCTTACCCTCAATCACTTACTTTCTTTACCCTTTTCCATTCTTTGTTTATAAGATTTTAATCATAGGAAGTTGATTATATTATTTATTTATTTATTGGCTGTGCTGGATCTTCGTTGCTACATGGGCTTTTCTCTAGTTGCAGTGAGTGGGGGCTACTCTCTAGTTGCGGTGTACAGGATTCTCATTGCAGTGGCTTCTCTTTTTGCGGAGCACAAGCTCTAGGGCCCACGAGTCCAGTCGTGGTGGTTCCGGGCTCCAGAGCACGCCTCAGCTGCTCTGATGCACAGGCTTAGGTGCTCTGCAGCATGTGGGAGCTTCACAGACCAGGGATAGAACCCCCGTCTTCTGGCATTGGCTGGCTGATTTTTTACCACTGAGCCACCAGGGAAGCCCATCCCCTCCATTCTTAATTATTTAGTATTTCTGTTTCCCCAGAGGCTTTATCCAAAGAAGTTTATAGGAAAAAGTTAGGAAGAACTTCAGAGTTCATAGAATTCAACAGGTTAGATTAAAAACAGTAAAACCTGTATTATTACACTTTCATTATTTTCTAAAACCTGAATTGTTTAGGATTGAATTCTGAGTTTCTGTTTTTGATCCACAGGGTCAATTTATTATGAAATGTGTGTATGAAATTACGCATGGCTTGATTTTTTAATGTAAAATCTCAATTTTAGAATAGTTTTAGGTTTACAGAAAAGTTGCAAAAGATAATAAATATAATAATATTGGTCAGTTGCTAAGTCATGTCTGTTCTTTGCAACCCCATGGACTGCAGTACCCCAGGTTTCCCTGTCCTTCATCATCTCCCAGAGTTTGCTCAAACGCATGTCTATTGAGTTGGTGATGCTATCCAACCATCTACAGAAAAATAAATGCACCAAGAATTAAGAAGGTCTCATCACAAGACTATCATACTGAGTAAAGTCAGATAGAGAAAGACAAATATCATATGATATTGCTTTATGTGTAATCTAAGAAAATGGTACAAATTATATGATTTTCTACATCAAATCACAGATGCAGAAAACAATTTATTGTTATGGGGGGAGTTGGGAGAGGGGGATAGTTTGGGAGATTGGGATTGACATATATACATGACTATACATACAGTAGAAAACTAATAAGACCCTACTGTATAGCCCAGAGAACTTTTCTCAATACTCTGTGATGATCTATATGAGAAAGAATATGTATTACTGATTCACTTTTCTGTACACCTGAAACTAACACAACACTGTGTATCAACTATCCTCCAATAAAATTTAAAATAAAATAAAGTTCCAAAACAGAAAAAAGTAAAACCCAAGACCAGAAAGAATGTGCCCAAAGTGAAAAAAACTAGCTAGCACCAAAGTTATAGCACTTTCTCTCCTTACTGTTTTTTTAATAAAAACAAAACCAAAAGTCAACCTTGAAAACTTAACATCACTTCCCCAGACAAGATCCACCCAAGACCACACATGGACATGGGTACACACTTGAGCCTGAGTTCCCTAATCTCTCCTCTCTTCTTTCTCTCTCTTTAAATCCTCAGGTTCCCTCCATCCCATTCTGTCCTCAATGGGAGGACAATCTGGTGGCTCTGCAAAGGAGCCACCAAACTGTTTTGTGTTTCCTGAAACCTTTATTTCACCACAGATAAGATAGATAAGTTCACATGACATATACCACACCAAGAAAAATTTTACCTCAATCTCTCTAGGCCTTTCCAGAGCTGGAATGATGACCAGAGCCTGTGTTGACATCTATGTGCATCATACTGAAGGGAGAGAAATTTACCTTTAAAACCCTCCTGGACTACTTCTCTTTATAGCTGACACTCTCATTCACAACATTCTCCAGTGCTACCATGCTACACTCTCATCAACCAAAGCTCTCCCTCTTTCTTAACACCAAGATGACCTGTCTAAACCCCAACCCATTATGCACCACTTGTATTAACTTCTAGACAATAATGACTAATCACATGGTTTGAACATATAGTCCATCTGGCACCCACAGGGAAGGCATTTGCTCACCTTTGTCTTCCAGGGCCACCCCTGCCGTGGGCAAGTCTGTTCTCACCTGCACTTACAGACCCAGCTACCCAGCTGAGGACCAGCAGTTGATCAGAAGGAAAGCTCCTCTGCAGTAGATGTGAGCTGAGAGGAGGCCAGTGATACGACCACAGTGAATAATCGAAGGGCCTGGGTTGCCTGCTCATGCTCCCTGTGTTCTCTGTCCCTGCCCGTGACCATCCTGCATGTACCTATTCTATCTCATAGTGCGTTGCCTTAATTTATGACTTGGGGAGTTTGTCAGAACACAGTCCACGATGGGCAACTGGGTAACACAGTCACTGGAGGTCCAAGGCCCAGTCGTTCCTTTTCTCCTGGGGCCGTGTAATGTGTCAGAGCTGTATTTTAAAGAGTTAATGCTCTTGCGGCAAATGGCAGGGGCTAGATCTAGAACCCTGGGTGTGAGCTGACATAAAACCCACACATCCTTCTCACCGTGCATCCTTTTCACCGCAGACCTGACACCAGAGTCTGTCGTGCATGAGGTCAAGGCGGCAGGGCTGCTGGCACCACGCCCTGCACCGGCTGCAGAGCCCTTTTCTTCTCCAGGCCCCACTCAGAGCTGGAAGCCTCCGTGTCAACCATTTGCTACTCTGTGCCCCAAACTTGGAATCTGTTACCTCCATAACCCAGAAAGACCTGTCAGATGGTGTGCCTCTTAGTGGCAGGAGGCATGGGGTGTGATCATTGGTCCTTTATTTTGAAGAGCTGTCTTGCCAAAGACAACTATGACCCCTGGAAAACTAGAACACTACAGACAAGGAGGACACAGGGAGCAAAGCAGAGACACCACCTCCCTGCCTGATCAGCTCAGGCAACCACACTTGCCATCAAGTTGTTTAATCACAGAGAAGCTCAGTCACAGAAGTAGGTCTCTGATTCTGATCCCTGTCACTCAGCATCCACAAACACACCTTTCCCGGTGTGTTAAAGGAGGCTGGCACACCACCCCTCTGCTCCATCACGGCCAGAGAAGTGCTCTGCAGTCTCACACGAGCTGAGCAGGAGCTGGAGAGCTGCAGATGTCTCACCACCCTGAAACCACCATCAAATTCTAGACCCCTTGTGCCTCCCACCCGAATACGCCTCAATCCACAACACCCACACCATAAAACCAGAGACAGGAGCCAGTAGCCAGGAAAGGGAATAAGGAATAGTTTGTGAATTAAACTGGGTTTAATATTTTAACAGGTCATGACTGCATGAGGCTAAAGAAGGAAAAAACTGTAATTCTTAAGCTATAGGTGTTTGGTCCTGCCTGAGAATCTGATGCTTGGTTGTGTATTGTTTCTGTGGCTACTTTAAAAAGAGGAATAACTTAATCTAGGCTGGAATTTCATAGGAAACCACATGTGAAGAAACCTAGAAAGTGCACACATCCTCAGTGGTTAAAGGAGGAAGGGAAGGAGAAAGATAGAGGATGATCGTACATCCCTACACCGACTTCACATACCTTACTTACATAAGCATGCTTGTTCCAGTCTAGCAGCTGAAGCCAGAAATAGTCTCTTTCCCCACCTCTCCCTGGTTGCCAGGCAGCTGGGGAATCAGCTTCCTGTGCACCACGCACAGGTCTGCTCTTCCTCAGCACCTCTAGCCAAGTTAGCATCTACTCTTCTTCCCGTTCATCTAGCACTGCTTGAGGTGGTGGAGGGGGGACAGTCCTCCACATAAGGCAACTCCCCCTCTTCCTGCTCTAGACCCCAGGGCTCAGCTCTTACTTCCTCCTCACTGCCTCCTTTGTTGTGGCTGTTCATTCAGTTACATTTAAGCTCTGTTTGACTCTGTAAGGAGTAATATTGATACTTTGTCCAGCTCCCTGGAGATGCCTTTATCTGATTATTGTGGGGTCAAGGGGTTTGGGAAAGCCACTCTGGGTGAGGTTCTGCCTCAGATGAAACCCCTGCTTCACTCCCTCTTCCTCCTGCCTCAATGCCTTCATGTGTCTCCTGTGGGAGCAAGTCCTTCATGAGCCAATTGCACACAAGTACTTGTCCCAGGATCTGATTCTGGGGGGACCCATCCTACAATGGATTCTAAAGCCTTGCTCTTAATTCCAATGTTATAGTTCCAGAAGGGTTTAGTCCTGCCACTGCACAGAGTGCCGATATTATAGTAGGTACCTAATATATGTTTGATAAACAATGCTTTGCAATAAATTTTAAGAAATGATAGGTCATTTGAATCAAGTAGATAGGAACCCATTTCTCTTTTATATAGATATTTGATGTTGATACATAAAATACATGACAATTATATGTCAGAGAGATTCATAAATGATAAGCTTCTAATAGCATATCAGAAACATATAATTGGTTCCATCTAAATAAATGTCACAGCACTGAACATTCCCACTAATTTCATAAATTTGAAATTTCTGAGAAATTTTTTAATTAATTAATTTATTTTAATTGGAGGCTAATTACTTTACAATATTGTGGTGTTTTTTTGCCATACACTGACATGAATCAGCCATGGGTGTACACGTGGCCCCCATCCTGAACCCCCCTCCCACCTCCCTCCCCATCCCATCCCCCAGGGTCATCCCAGTGCACCAGCCCTGAGCACCCTGTCTCATGCATCGAACCTAGGCTGGCGATCTGTTTCACATATGATAATATACATGTTTCAATGCTAGTCTCTCAAACCATCCCCGCCTTCGCCTTCTCCTACAGAGTCCAAAAGTCTGTTCTTTACATCTGTGTCTCTTTTGCTGTCTCATATATAGGGTCATCGTTCTGATAAATTTTTAAAAACACACCCTCTTGGGTTCTCTGAATTTTGTACCAACAAATACATATATATACATTCACATTCTCTTCACTATGATGTCACACACAGGAGGGAAAAAAAATATCTGAGAGTTTGCAGAGGTTATATAGACTTGATTTAAATGGATTCTCAATAGAGAATCAGAACTTGCCTGGGATCATTCCAGGCATTTTAAAAAAAATGCTGGTCAGGGACCTCCCTGGTGGTCCACTGGCTAAGACTCCATGCTCCTCATGCAGGGGGCACAGTCAGGGAACCAGATCTCACATGCCACAACTAAAGATATGGCATGCCACAACGAAGCTTGAAGCTCCTTTGTGCCACAAAAAAGACCCAGCACAAATAAATAAAAATAAATGTTTAAAAAATGCTAGCCAGCTTTAGCCATGATTTGAGAGATACCTAGTGGTCAAATAGGTAGGCATGAGCCTCAAGCAAGTCTAGGTTTATCTTGGAAAAGGGACCGAAACAATATGCTGCATTTTCCCCAGAATCAAATTTCTAGAATGGACCCTAATCCCCTAATACATAATCTCTGTAGTGGTAGCCTAGAAATAAAATGCCTGCTTTCCAAAGAGCATCACTAAACAGTAGACGCAGGGAAAGCAGAAGTCATGATCCCTGGTGTCTCTGGCGGGCCTGAGAAGGCTGTGATCTCGGCACCCTTATCTCACCTCCACTGCAACAGCTGCTGTGAATGGTCAGGGCAAAGCTGGGTCACCCTTGCTGCTGGGAGGCAAGCCCTTCTGCACCTGTGCCCCAGCCTAGGGTGCTGTTTCCAAGTTCTCAGCCTATTTCCTATGCCCATCTTGAACCCTGAGGCCAGGCACATTCCTAGGTCCTCCTACCCACTGCTGGCCTTAGTGGCTGACCTCTGCCCAGGACTCCAGCCTGGCACCCAGGCCTGCCACAATACCTCATTCCCTCTAAGGACATCTGGTCCATGTGACGATGATATGTTCCTCTTTCTGCTCTGTCCCTACCCCATCTTGTCCCATAGCCACCACTGTAACAGGAAGAGCTGGGTACAGGATACATGGGAACTGTGCTATCTTAGCAAAACAATCTGAATCTATTCTAATATAAAAAGTACATTTAAAAAAAATAAAATATTAGGGATCTTCATGGGTTTTAGGAGTTAAAAACCTCTTCTCTTCAAGAAAGAATAACTGTTTTTAAGGAACAGCCACTACTCAAATTAGCTTAATCAAAAATAGCCGACTTTTCTGGAATGACACAGGGTATTTCCAGGGACCCAAAGAAGGTAATAGAATAGAACCTCAGAAGAATCAGGATGAGTGAGAGGGCCTGAGAGAAGTTTCTCTCTCCAGGCCCATGGGGCGCAGGGGCTTTTAGCTCATATTCACTATGCTGCCAGCTTTCTGTGCTTCCACAAACCTTAGTGAACCCAGCCTCAGCTTCATACAGCTTCTCAACCCATGCACCTGGCAAGCACCAACTCAAGGCTGCATGTCCCAACTGTAGGTTCTTGAGAGAGTGGATCTGATGGCCTCAGCTGGGAAAAAGAAACCCCGGTGACATGAGGAAGATGGACTAGCAGCTGGGGCTGTGGGAGACACGCTCCTTGCGGGTGGGAGCAGCGATGAGTATTTCAGGACACTTTGTCCTCCAGAGGCCTGCAGAGTGAGTCATCTGGTCATCTGTTTTCCAGAGAGATGAGACTTTCAGAGAAGCTCCAAATTGTGTATTATCGTCATTAGACTTTTTGAAAATCTTTTAAACCTGCATTTTAAACTTCCCTGCCTTCCTAATCAGTATGCTGTGGGCAGCTAAACCTTTCTCTCATGACTCATCCATCCTTATCATCACCGTGTACTCTACATTCTGCAACACTGAGAGAGCCAGAGATCCTTTTGAGGGAGGCCTGCAGGGCAATTTACACCCACAGAAAATGGCACAGGTTATTATATTCCGGGGTTGTTTGTCACCGACAGCTTCCTGTTGCGCTCCGTGTACCTATTTCTAAAAGCCCTTCTCCTCAGGTTTAATTTACTACCGTTATAATCCCTGTAGCTTTGCAAATTCAATCATCCAGGCTATTTGTCACAGTCCATTAGGTTGCAAGAAACAGTCATGCACTCAGGCTCCTCAGTTAATGGAGGACTATATAAATATACACAAAACACTGGAGACGGCTCAGCATTCCCAAAACCAGCTCTCATAGGGAACTCAACTGTTGTCCAGGGTACACAGCCTAGCTCTCATGGCCCAGTTATCTTATTCCCTGTGGGGGAGGCAGAGTGGGCTTTCATAGAATGGATGGGATGAAACTGTGGACCCCTTAGCACAGCCATCACCACGGAAAAGGATCTGGAACATGCTCAGATGCAGCCTACCATGAATGCATAATGCATTCTGTTGAATTTTAATGTGCACACAAATTAGCTGAGACTTATTATAGATTTGGATTCAGTAGGTTTGGGTGAGGACTGAGTGCCTATATGTTCCTCAAGCTCACAGGCAATACCTTTGATGATCCACCCTGAGTAGGAAGACTATAAGGCATGTTCAGTTGTAGCCTATCAGGGATAAATACCATCCGTGTCCAGTATCCCTTATGTGAGAACTTAAGGGAGAGCATCACACTAGAAGAGACTTGGTTGGACCACACAGATGCTGGCTAGACCTGTCTAGACAGTCAAGATGATGGGGGTGGCTTCTCTGACTGGATTAATATCCCTTTAGACCCTCTCCCTAAAATTCTGAACCCTAAAATTCTGCACTTAGCTCTTAAAGGGCAGTAAATCACATGTTTGCCATGCCAATACTAAGTGAGCTTGTGCTAAGTGTAAGTCACTCAGTCATGTCCAACTCTCACCTCATGGACTATGTATTCCACCAGGCTCCCCTGTCCATGGAATTCTCCAGGCAATAACACTGGAGTGGGTTGCCATGCCCTCCTCCAAGGGATCTTCCCAACCCAGGAATCGAACCCATGGCTTCTGCGGCTTGGGTATTGCAGGCAGATCCTTTACCGCTGAGCCGCCAGGGAAGCCCAAGGGAGCTTGGGGAAGTACAAAACGTGCAACAAGAACGAAGCCGGTGCTCCTCCAGCCCAAACCCTCAGGCATTCACCTTAACACAAGATCTTCCTCCAGTGATGTTTCGCCACCTACTTTTTGTCCTTTCACTCTCTTCATTCTGCCAACCTGCTTCCTCTTTCCTCTTTCTGTTTCTGCTTGTACATGCCTTCAACTGCCCCACATTTCCTGCTGACACTTTTCTGTGTGTGTGAATCTGGGCTTCTACCCTTTATGTCTCCATCCCTCTCTGAGTCTCACTTTTAAATTCCCCAACACTCAGAATCTGACTGTGTCTGTTACTATTCAGTTTGGGCCATTCCATCTGAACAAAGATCTCACATCACATTGCCTCAATAGCCATTGGTTCTCCAGAGATAGCTGCCTTTGCCCATGGTTTTGGTCTCTAAATAAGGTCTAACCAGATGTGGCCAGCACCAAAAAGCCTTGTGTTGATAGAAGGAACTCAGGTTAGAAGAGAAAAGGCCTGGTTTGGTAACTTAGTTATGTCACTTCCTATGAGCCCTTAGGCAAGTTTATTGGACATGGATGGGTCTATATTTATTCATTCATAGAATGGAGAAAAATTGTTTTATTGCAAGGAATAAAATAATATTCACATAAAGCACTGCAATGGTTTGGTTTTTGTTTTTGTTTTTTATGTGTCAACTTGTTTAGACTGAACTACAGTCTCCAGTTATTCATTCAGAGACTAACGTAGGTGCAGAATGAAGAGATTTTGCAGATATAGTAAAGTCCCTAATCAGTTAATTAAGTTAGAGAGAGTATCCCATGTGGGCCACAATCAGTTGGAAGGGAAATTATTCAGTATATGTAGACTTAAATGATTTGGAGGATTTAAAAGAAAACTTGGACTTTCCCTGGGAGAGGGAGGAATAAGGAGGAGAGGAAAGCAAGAGAGACACTCTTATCTATAGACAACAGGCAGGGGAAGAAGGAGACCTCATGCCAGTGACTTTCAGCTTGCTTATGGTCTTCCCTTCTTGACCACCTGCCCAAGAACTCTGGCCTCACTGGGCGTAGTTAGCACCCACAGTCATGTAAGCCAATTCCTTGAAACAAACTGTGGTTTATATTTATATATATACAACACACATATGTATATATATACACATGTAGCATTTATCTAGTCTCCTACTGGTTCTGCCTGTCTTGTTGAACCCTCAATAAACCTGGAGCATAAAGTGCTCAGCAGATTTTACCTACTACCATCATCATCATTACGATCTATGCATAATGAGGTATGAGCAGCTGCTTCTCTGAAGATTGGACTGTAGGTATACTGAGCTCCCAAGATGGCCAATCCTAAGGCATGCATTCAGCTTTTAAGAATGGTGGGTTTAAAAAAACAAGGAAAATCAGGGCTCAGAAAGAGGGCCAGAGGGTATATCTATTGATAAAACTCATGCTACTTCTATGCTTATTTACTTCTTAGTTCTTAAGCTTGTCTGGAATAGGCAAGATTGCTAAATAATAGCAGTGGTGCTACTGTATTTTAAAAAGTTGATATTGACAATTTTTGAGCTTACATGTCAGTTATTTAACATTATTGAGGTTACGCTGAATGAATAGTTGTAAATGAAAAAAGGCAGAAAATTCTCTGTAATCCTACTTGATTCCTCTGCGCCAGGCATCTCTTGTCTTCTCTTCACCAGCACTACTATCTCCTTTCTTCTGGCAATAACACCCTGCTAGGAGGGAATTAATTACCTCTGCACATCCCATGTGGTTGGAAGAATGATAACAATGAGACTCTGCATGTTGGCACAAGAGTCAACTCAAGCAATGACTCTGTTATCTCCCTGCAGGGTAGGAAGCAGTACCTGGTAGACACATGATTCTATAGAATCTGATAAAAATTCTCTCTTAAGATCATATGTGGACCTTGAGAAAAACAGAATTTCTCTCCTACATCATGAACCATAAGGATGCAAGCTTATGATTATCTGAAGCCATCACCTATAAAACATACAGCAAGCTAACTTGCAAACAAAGGAAAATAATTAGAAAGCCAAGCTAAAAAGTGGAATAACATGGTTCATTGATTTTACATTTGAGACCCAGGACCAAACTATGCCTAAAACTGCATCCTCTTCTGTCAGTTATCTATTGCTACATTATTACCCTAAAACCCACAAACTTAAAACAATAATGTGTTATTTCCCAAGTTTCTGAGAGTCAGGAATCTGGGTGTAGCTTAGCTGGGTGGTTCTAGCTAAGGGTCTCTCATGCAACTGGAGTCCAGGTACAGGTCAGGCTACGGTCATCTACAGGTTTCTCTGGGACTAGAGAGTCTGCTTCTAAAATGACTTTTGGCTGAAGGCTTCAGTCAATTGCCAAGTGGGTGCTTCCACAGGGCTGCCCAGGTCTCCTCACAACATGAATTCTCCAGAGTGAATGACCAAGAATGAGAGCAACCAAAAAGTTACGATAACCCCATATGCAAGACAGAAAAAGAGACACAGATGTAGAGAACAGACTTTTGGACTCTATGGGAGAAGGCGAGAGTGGGATGATTAGAGAGAATAGCATTGAAACATGTATATTATCAAGTGTGAAACAGATCGCCAGTCCAGGTTGGATGCATGAGACAAGTGCTCAGGGCTGGTGCACTGGGATGACCCAGAGGGATGGGATGGGGAGGGAGGTGGGAGGGGGTTTCAGGATGGGGAATGCATGTAAGTCCATGACTGATTCATGTCAGTGTATGGCAAAAACCACTACAATATTGTAAAGTAATTAGCCTCCAACTAATAAAAATAAAGGGAAAAAAAGAGAGTCACAACATCCAGAGCCACAAACTGTGCTGCCACTGTACTCTATTGTGTGAGCCACTAAATCCAGTCTGCACTCGAGGACAAGGGAACTAGGTTTCATGGCCACAAAGCCTGTGTGGATATTTAACACTACCAACTACCCTTGGACTTTCAAATTCTATGACCCTACAGTTTCCATTTTCTCTCGAACGAGACTAAATTGGATTTCGGTCTCTTGTCACCAGTTGGGGATTTCATCACACTTATTCCTTCCCTGGCTGTGAACTTGCTTCCACATTCTCATAAGCGGACTTTCCTCCAGGTGACATGCCATCTGATGTTCCTTCCTTGTTTTCCTGTGCCTAAACCTCCATGCTGGTAACTGCCCAGGGGTCAGCTGCTTCAGGGCTGAGTTCCAACAAACTCTGCCCTGACTCACAATGACGACAACCCACCAGAACTGCAAAGATCTGCCTGTCCAGTGCTCCTGATGTTTTGCTTTGGAATTTCTTTATGCTGCCCGCTTGCCTGTTAGCACTTTCTGTGTTCTCATGCTGTACCTTTCTACCTCCCTGGATTTCTCCTCTTCACTAACAATAAAATCTGTGATTTCCCACTACCTCACCAGTGCCTGCCTCTTCCCCAACCACAATTATTTTCAGATCATAGTCCAACAACTCTGGCCCATCTCTCTGCAGTTAACCCTTCCATATCTGTTTGATTTATAAGATATAGAATTCTACAGTTCTTTTCATAAAAATTGATACAAGTTGACTTAAAAACCTTGGCTTAAGAACAAAGTGACAAACCCCCTAGAGTTATTGATAAGTCTCACTGGCAAGAGGTGCAATGCTAAAAGTTAGTATCAAGCATCAAAGCAAATAAACAGCTGCATGACTTTTAAATTTAAAAGTCTCTCATGAATAGAAACTAGAATATAATATAAAAATGATATTAATTAAATGACATTAAAGCCGGGAGCCCTAGACATCATGTCCAATGTTTTCCAACTTGGGGCCAATAAATGTAGCAATAGCATTCATGATATGTTTTTAATATTAAAAAAAGAATGGAAACATTTGCTCACAATGAGGATGTCAGACTGACTAAAATGCCAGGGTCTTTTTTATTTTGTATGAAATTTTTTCAAATCCGTATGGTACTGTATAGAACAAGAATAGGGTATTGCTTCTCTATTAGTGTTCAGATTCTTTGACTAGCTATATGTGACAGCTGGTTCACACTTGTTAACACAGTCATATGTAAGGAGATTTCAGGGCCCAAACTGAACATATCTAGTATACAATTGACCTGGGAATGGAAAAGAGAGTAAGAACAAAAGTAATGATTGGTAACAGTTGAAGGAGAAAAGGAAAGATATACCCATTTGAATGCAGAGTTCTAAAGAATAGCAAGGAGAGATAAGAAAGCCTTCCTCGGTGATCAATGCAGAGAAATAGAGGAAAACAATAGAATGGGAAAAACTAGAGATCTCTTCAAGAAAATTAGAGATATCAAGGGAACATTTCATGCAAAGATGGGCACAATAAAGGACAGAAATGGTATGGACCTAACACAAGCAGAAAATATTAAGAAGAGGTGGCAAGAATACACAGAAGAACTATACAAAACAGATCTTCATGACCCAGATAATCACAATGATGTGATCACTCACCTAGACCCAGACATCCTGGAATGCAAAGTCAAGTGGGCCTTATGAAGCATTACTGTGAACAAAGCTAGTGGAGGTGATAGAATTCTAGTTGACCTATTTCAAATCCTAAAAGATGATGCTGTGAAAGTGCTGCACTCAATATGCTAGCAAATTTGGAAAACTCAGCAGCGGCCACAGGACTGGAAAAGGTTGATTTTCATGCCAATCCCAAAGAAAGGCAATGCCAAAGAACGCTCAAACTACCCACAATTGCACTCATCTCACACACTAGTAAAGTAATGGTCAAAATTCTCCAAGCCAGGCTTCAGCAATATGTGAACTGTGAACTTCCAGATGTTCAAGCTGGATTTAGAAAAGGCAGAGGAATCAGAGATCAAATTGACAACATCCATTGTATTTTTTTTTTTTTTTTGGAATGTGTTAGTTGCTCAATCATGTCAGACTCTTTGCAACACCACGGACTGTAGCCTGCCAGTCTCCTCTGTCCGTGGAATTTCCCAGGGAAGAATACTGGAGGTGGTTGCCATTTCCTTCTCCAGGGGATCTTCCCAACCCAGGGATCGAGCCCAGGTCTCCTTCATTGCAGGTAGACGCTTTACTGTCTGAACCGCCAGAGAAGCCCAACATCCATTGGATCAATGAGAAAGCAAGAGAGTTCCAGAAAAACATCTACTTTTGCTTTATTGACTATGCCAAAGCCTTTTACTGTGTGGATCACAACAAACTGTGGAAAATTCTTCAAGAGATGGGAATACCAGACCACCTGCGCCGCCTCTTGGTATGCAGGTCAGGAAGCAACAGTTAGAACTGGACATGGAACAACAGACTGGTTCCAAATTGGGAAAGGAATATGTCAAGGCTGTATATTGTTACCCTGCTTATTTAACTTGTATGCAGAGTACATCATGAGAAATGCTGGGCTGGATGAAGCACAAGCTGGAATCAAGATTTCTGTGAGAAATATCAATAACCTCAGATATGCAGATGACACCACCCTTATGTCAGAAAGCAAAGAACTAAAGAGCCTCTTGATGAAAGTGAAAGAGGAGAGTGAAAAACTTGGCTTAAAACTCAACATGCAGAAAACTAAGATCATGGCACCCAGTCCCATCACTTCATGGCAGATAGACAGGGAAACAGTGATAGACTTTATTTGGCGGGGGGGGGGGGGGCTCCAAAATCACTGCAGATGGTGACTTCAGCCATGAAATTAAAAGATGCTTACTCCTTGGAAGGAAAGTTATGACCAGCCTAGACAGCATATTAAAAAGCAGAGGCATTACTTTTCCTACAAAGGTCCATCTAGTCAAAGCTATGGTTTTTCCAGTAGTCATGTATGGGTGTGAGAGTTGGACTATAAAGAAAGCTGAGTGCCAAAGAATTAATGCTTTTGAACTGTGGTGTTGGAGAAGACTCTTGAGAGTCTCTTGGACTGCAAGGAGATCCAACCAGTCCATCCTAAAGGAAATCAGTCCTGAATATTCATTGGAAGGACTGACACTGAAGCTGAAACTCCAATACTTTGGCCATCTGATGTGAAGAACTGACTCATTTAAAAAGACCCTGATGTTGGGACTGATTGAAGGCGGGAGGAGAAGGGGACGACAGAGGCTGAGATGGTTGGATGGCATCACCAACTCAATGGACATGAGTTTGAGTAAGCTCTGGGAGTTGGTGACGGGCAGGGAGGCCTGGCGGGCTGCAGTTCATGGGGTCGCAAAGAGTCAGACACGACTGAGCGACTAAACTGACTGACTGAACAGTTAATAGTACTAAGGTGTACTTGTATTTAAACTTCACTTCTGAGATTTCATACCCTCAGACCCAACAAAATTATTAAGACATACACACAGCATTGAAAATTTTTTAATGTCCCGTGGAGAGCAGAATCACTTTCAGTTGAGAATGACAGCTTTACCCATGTGATAAAATCTAAGTTCCATACTTGAAATGTGAATTATGTCTCCACTGCAACTGACTGCAAATCTTCTAAGAAAGATTTCAAAATATCTCTGTTGGAATCCAGCCAAATGACTGGAATGCCAATAAGGAGGGGATTATCTGTCTCTGGACTAAGAAAAAGAGGTTGACAAGGAATTCAACACAACTCAATCTAAAGCTGTGATCAACAGGAAAAAAGGTAAAGCTGGTCAGTGCCTACGTTCTGAAGGAAGCAGAAAAGTGGCTCTCAGACAGAACCTGCCTTACTAGGAAGCAACATAACACTTCTGAGGATCACTTTTGGTCATCTTAGCTCAGCTCATGCTCCAGGTTTCTCAGACCCTTCTTTAAGAAAGGTTTCTCACCCCTCTCATTCCACACATGCCCTAAGTCATCTCATCTACTTTGATCATTATAACAACCCCCTAGCACTGATGAATCCCAATTTCATATGTCCAGCTCAGATCTCTTCCCTGAGTTCTAAGTATGCACCTCCAGTTTTCAACTGAGCATTCCACTTATAGATCCCATAGATATGTCAAATACACATACCTAAAAACAACACCCACACCAGAGGTATTTTAGCCACAACTTCAGAGTAGGACTGTGCTAGGATCATGGTGGTATCCGGACAGGAACAAATCAGTGGGACTACAAACTCATTGACCATGAAAACTAGAGTGTCTGTGACCTGCCTCCATGAGTTTGTGGGTTCACTGTGTGGGGATGGCTGGCCTGATAATTATGAACAGACATGGAATGGCAGGATCATGCTCAAAAAGTTTCAAGGTAGCCCTGTGTGAAAAGGCTTCCATTTTATTTCTTTAAAGAAAAAAAAAACAAATCAGGAAAGGGACCTAGAAAAAAATGTACATAAAAACATGGTACATTTTGACATATTTGACACTGAAACATAATATCCTATTCCCAAGCCATGGCTCCAGCAAGTTAATATTTTGCACGCTGTGATGCAAGTCCCACTGAAATGAGGCCACCCATCCTGACCCAAAGACAGTGTAGCTGTAGGCCTCTAATTTGATAACATGTATATCCTGTCAAGTGGGTTCCCGTTTGAGTATTTCTTGGCCTTGGCACCTGGAAGCTATAATGAAGAACAGTGAGTCCTGACATGAAGCTGTAATGAGGAACAGTGTGTCCTGACAGGAACACAGCCTGAAGCAGGCTGTTCTAGATGGAGCAGCTCGGCAAGGCACAGTGACCGTCACAGAAAGTGTTGACACAGGGTCTTAAAGACTTGCCCAAACAGTAACACACGTTATTCACAAGAGAGCTGGCTGCATGGTTTGCAAATGACTCCCCTAGCACTTCCATGATACCAAGGCTCTATTTCTTTACCAGTAGAGCTGTGATGGCAAAGTTCAAACAGATTTCCTTCTAAACAAAACCTCCATTTAACTGCTTAAGAGAACTGCCTAATAGAATTACAATACATTTTTCATTCATCTCCTTTAAGGTCCACATTTTCATCACCTAGTGTAAGTAATGCCTGCTGCTGCTGCTGCTGCTGCTAAGTCGCTTCAGTTGTGGTCCGACTCTGTGCGACCCCGTAGATGGCAGCCCACCAGGCTCCCCCATCCCTGGGATTCTCTAGGCAAGAACACTGGAGTGGGTTGCCATTTCCTTCTCCAATGCATGAAAGTGAAAAGTAAAAGTGAAGCCGCTCAGTCATGTCCGACTCTTCACAACCCCATGGACTGCAGCCTACCAGGCTCCTCTGTCCATGGGATTTTCCAGGCAGGAGTACTGGAGTGGGGTGCCATTGCCTTCTCCGAAGTAATGCCTAGGCAACATTAAATACTTTTGGCTTTTGGTGTGTATCAAAACACTGTAGAACTGTACTATGTAGAGTTCAGAAGCCATTACTGCAGCTACTGCCTCATACTGGCCTGAGGAAATTGGCTCCCAGAAGAGTTAAATTTCTTAACAAGTCACTGAGCCAGTTAGTAGATGAGGTGAATTAAGAATTGGCCCTCTATTTTATAGACAGTATCACAGTGTATATATATGTCAATCCCAATTTCCCATTCATCTCACCACCACCCCCTCTCCAGAGACAACAAATGAGAAGTTACTGTATAGCTTAGGGAACCCTACTCAATGCCCCCTGGTGACCCAAATGGGAAAGAAAGAAAAAAGAGGGGATATATGTACACCTATGGCTGATTCACTTTGCTGTAGAGTAGAAACCAGCACAACATTGTAAAGCAAATATACTCAATAAAATTAATTAAAAAAAAAAAAAGAATCTGCCTTCTGTCCCCAGCCCACATCATTACCTCACTGTCTTGTACATGGAGCATGTGGTGTTTATAGAAGATCCAGGTAGACACATCCAGGACTGGAAATTGAAAAGAAAGTAGAGCTCAGAGTTACCCACTCAGGAATTATCCATATTGAGTTAAGGACAGAGAAAAAAGAGTTATGAGGAATAGAAGTCAGATTGCAATTCTAATTAAGCATCTCATATCAAACTGTAATCAAATCACTGAAAAATTATTTCAAAAAACAGAGACTGAAGTGAACCAACAAAGAATTTCATGGCATATAAATGCTTCCATCAGTTTCATAGTTATTCCATTCATTCAAACACCTGTGAGGACAATGTCAAGTGCTGGGAGATATGGAGATGAATAAAAACTCATGATGTCAAAAAACTCACAAGCTATTAAGAAAACAAATGAATAATGAATTATTTGGCCAGAATAGAACTATATTTAAAGTTCTATAGGAGTGCAGAAGAGAGCACCCAACTCTTCCTAAAGTTTTCATTAGCACGGATTTTAAAAATAAAACCAAGTAGCCACAACTTTAATGCAGCACACAGTCATAATTTGGTGAGCTCCCAGTCAAATATTTTACATCAAGATGCTAGGAAGGGTGGAATAACTCTTTAAAGATGGTGTAATACTAGCATTTGTCTCCTTCTTCTTTTCTGTTTTCATTCTGTCTCTGACAGAAATGAATTCTTGGGGTCACCACACCTTTGAAATATAGCCTCTGCTCCCACCAGTGCTAAAGTTGTCAAAATGGAAAGCAGGATAGATTAATCCTGTGTATGATTCCTGAAGAGTGATTTTTTTTCAAGAGAGGAAAAGCAGTTACATTCATTCCTAATGCACAGAATAAAATACTATCTAGCATGGAGATAGATCAAAGAAATAAAAAGATATCTGTTTGAAATTGCATTCAACATCTGTTCAGCCAGCTGGTTTCAAGAATAATATCTGGCTATCACCCTTCCTTCCAGCTAGCACCAAACTGTGTATTATTGTGTCCTCTTGTCTCTGCACTCAGGAGAAACACAGACTGGAAACAGCAATGGTCAAATGGAAATGGAAGAGCAAACTAAAAATCTATAAGTATAATGTTGGAAAATAAACCCTTGCCTCCTTCTGGGGTAAATCCATCTCCATTCCATCCATGCATACCTCCAAGTGTCTGCCCAACCTGAATACACCAACTATTCCCAAACAACCCTGGGAAGCAGGTAAGTAAGTATCATTAGACTAACTTGTACACATGAAAACTAAGATCGAATCCAGGGTTAAACAGCAAATTAGAAACTAAATCAGATCTAAAACTTAGACTTTATTTTTCATTCTAGTTCACAAATCTTTCTTCCACATCAACAGTTGGCAAACTTTTGCTACAGAAGGCAAAGTGGTAAGCATGTTAGGCTATGTCGGTCATCCAGTCTCTGCCTAGGATGGCCACACTATGCACAGAAAAACAAAGAACACTCAGCTTCACAAGTACATCTCAGGCAAGGTTTACTGTTTATCTGAAATTCAAATTTAGCTGGGTTTCCTGTATTTTGTCTGGTGATTCTATCTCTGTCACAGCTAAACAAGTCTGCCATTGTAGCACACAAACAGGCCCAGAGCACATCTAGGCCACATCATTGGCTCTGTCTTGACTACAGATGGTCCAGATAAAGGAAAACCAAGCTTGTGTTACTGCTGTATTTGATTCCTAGATTATTTAGCAAACCGAACTTTAAATGCCGTATCTCTCACTGAGGACTGACTCAATTTAGGGAGAACAGGTAAAAGAGCATTTTCCAAGAGACTCTGGGTTCACAAACTCATAGTATATTATACAAGAAGTCACTTCAGCATCCCTCGTGTCTCTCATTTTGCACATTTGAGAAATGACGTTCAAAGGGGTGGGTGACTGACCCAAGGCCACACACTAGTTAGGGGCAAAAGTGGGTCTATGATTCAAAATTAAGCAATCATTTAGATTTTAGTAAAGATTATTATTCTCAGCGGATTATTAGAACACTGGAATCTCTGTGGCTATAAATGTTTGTGTCGGCTTTGTTCGAACAAGTATTCCCTACCCAGTAAATGTTAGGCATTAAAAGATACTTGGCACATAGGAAAAATGTATAGAAAGATGATCCCATTTCTTGTCCTCTGAAGTCTCCTTCAGGTCTACTCCTTATTCTGTTCAGCGTGCCATGGCTTCCACTCTCAGGCTTACCCCAATGCAGACCTGCTTCCAGAGAGAATGTGCTTCACCTTCACTGTGGTACTAGGTAGGCGTTTCAGCCCAGCAACAGATACTTTGCTCCCAATCACAAACAATAGTTTTGCAGCTAAAGTCACAGTTGAGCAGCCATCCTTTCTAACAACTCAAAACATAACTGCTTCCATTCATCTATAGATGGACATTTCAGTTGTTTGAGTGTTCTGGCTATTAGAAATAGTGCTGCAATGAACACTGGGGTACATGTGTCTTTTTGAATGGATGAAGATGTGGTACATATATACAATGGAATATTACTCAACCATGAAAAAGAAATGCAACCGGGTCATTGTAGAGATGTGAATAGACCTAGAGTCTGTCATAGAGCCAAGTTAGTCAGAAAGAGAAAAACAAGTAACATATATTAACCCATGTACGTGGAATCTAGAAAAATAAGTACAGACGAACCTAGTTCCAGGGCAGAAATAAAGACACAGATGTAGACAACAGACCTGTGGGCACAGAGGGCAGGGGGCAGGGAGATGGGATGAACTGGGCAGTTAGGTTTGACATAAATACCACGGGTAAAACAGATAGCTAGTGGGAACCTGCTATATATCCAGAGAGCTCAGCTGAATGCCCCATGATGACCTAGATGGATGGGATGTGGGGGACTCAGTGGGGCTCGAGGACGGGGGTCTAAGAGGGACAGGATATATGCATACCTATAGCTGATTCGCTTTCTTGTACAGCAGGAATTAACACGACATTGTAAAGCAATTATACTGCAATTAAAAAATATGACCATGTAAATCCATGGCTGATTCATGTCAATGTATGACAAAAACCACTACAATATTGTAAAGTAATTAGCCTCCAACTAATAAAAATAAAGGGAAAAAAAAATATGACCACTTTCATTACCTGTATGCATCTGTATGGCTTCAGAGGACACTATACAGAAAGAGCTGACTAAATAGGAAAAGATCAAAGCTTGGGGAGGTGTAGCTAAAAAACTGAACAACACCAGATAGAGAGATATCATGGATGTAAATAAGTAGCCGCTATTTGCATAGCAAAGATAATGTTCGTGAAGAGACTTTTTGAGGAAGCACCTAAGTATAGGCACAGGGATTTCTGGAAATAGTAATATTGCCCTTAAACAACAAAGTAACTTCTCAGAACAAGTGAGTGTCAAAAACAGTGTGGGATTCAGGGAGCTTAGCTGGTGCTCCGTGATGATTTAGAAGGGTCGGATGGGGTGGGGAGTGAGAGGGAGGTTCCAGACGGAGAGGATATATATACATCTATAGCTGATTCACTTAGTTGTATAACAGAAATTAAGACAACATTGTAAAACAATTATACTCCAGTAAAAAACCTGTGGGAGTCATAAAAGAGAACCAGAAAAAAATCTTTCTGTAAAAAGAAAAATAAGAACCAGAATAAACGCAACTCTGTCAGCTAAGAGCAAGCAATGAATTTGTTAACAAGGAGTAATTAGAGATTTACACAGGGACTCTACTGTGAATCACTTAAACTTTGTGGTGTATGTGTATATCCGAGGTCTCTCTAGAGTAATATGTGTGTATTTATGTATGCGTGTGTGTGTTTATACATTCTCATATAAGACACAAGTTAACTCATTCTCAACTAACCCTCTTGATGCCTTCATAATGTCCCAAGGTAAAGAACCTCATCCAGTTACTGCTTCATGGAAAGATGAATTGTGTGGACCCTATATGACTGTTACAGTCAAAATTATGACTGCCCAAGGGTAATAAAGCAAAATCAGCAGGATTTACAAAATGAAAAACCTAATTTCTGATCAGATAAACATACAGGACCATGCCTTTTCTTCAATGTGTTTGATATTGCTAATGACATGACACCGTAACCATGTCCAATATATGCTACAAATTGAAAGTGAAATTTTTTATTTCATTTTTAAATTTCCCTTTCTCTCTCCTTTGCAGTTGACTCTTGTCATTTTGTCCACCCCAAAATCTAAGCACTCTTCATATGTAGGGGGAATTCCAATGTAGATGGGAGGCATCTCCCATTGCAGAATCAAAAGAGGAAAAATATCACCTGGGCATATCAAATTTTATGATGAAACCAGATTGTTTGGACAAATTCTTCCTCCTTTAAAATACATGAGCACTACAAATAGTAACACAAGTTCTCAGTATTATAATCTGTAACTGCTTAGTAACTACCTGGACTGGAAATTTAAGTAGCAACACAGTCTGTAAAAATAAAGATGATGCATTGCTTTTATTTATTTATAGCAGAAATTATACCTTTCTTTGAAAAGGTAATTTCAGCTCACCCAATAAGATATACCCAGACTTATTAATCTTAAGAATGAGACCCAAAAATGCCACCATAGATCAATGATTTAAGTCTTCCAAAGGCATCCCACAGATGTGGGAGTCTAGTCATGTGGACCAAGTAGGGGCAAGGGAGTCCATAGGTGTGGTGGTGAGAGCCACAGCCTGAAAGATTTAGCAATACTGGGGTGGAGTAAAGTGCTCCCTGTGCTAAAACAGTGTCTCAACTTACCCCAAAGCATGAACTTTCTGGTATACCTACCAGTCTGAAATCATAGCAGGTTTCATTACTTGATTTAAACTTGGGCATAGTTGTATATAATACAGTTTAATATAATCATGGTCATTTTTTAATTAAAATAATTTATAATTTTTTTAAAGTTAATCACTAGAAGGATATTGCCTATAAGGTTAATGGCCCATCTTTGGGAACCCAGCCTCTCAGGTAATAAGCGTTAAGCTAAAATACCTTTTTGAGCTCACAGGAAACATCCCCACCAGGCCCACCTGTGAATGATGGCGCAAAGAAAGAAATTAACACATCCCCTCCAGAGGCTGATCAGAACCAGTGAGTGTTACTTTACTCCCTCCCCATTTAGTATTAAAGAAGTCTGAATTCTAATTCAGGCAAGATGGTTCTTTGGGACACTAGTCCACCATCTTCTTGGTCTGCTGGCTTTCTGAATAAAGTCACTATTCCTTCCCCTCCCACCCCCAAAAAAAGAAAAACCAGTACAAAACAAAAATAATGACATCAACAGCAGCAAAGAGATTTTCTAATATTAATATATGGGGTCCTATCATGATTTGACTTGTTTTGTCTTCTATGGTTTAGACAAAATTTGGATTCTGCAAAGTTCTTGTCAATTCTTTGAGCAATTCATGTCAATTCCACTCTAAAACCTTGCAATAAAATTTGATCTTTCTTAATCAGAGTGGGTTCTATTTTTTCATAATACAAAGCCTAAACTGATACAGCCTGACATAAAATATTAGTAATCATTCTACAGCTTCAAGAAATTAATGTACACATGTACACACAGAGACAAATTTATGACAGAAGGCTATTATTTCATTTTTAAAAGAATTGAGGTCAAAAGGGATGGTTAATGTCAGATTCAGGGGTAGAATTTATAGCAGAAATTATACCTTTCACAGCTAAATCCTCCCCTAATACTTGCAATTTGTTATTAAGCTATAATCTATACAGCAGTTAATTAGAATTTGTTATGTTTAATATTATACTAGGTATTCTAAATAATAATTTGGCCTTTACACACAGTTAACCTGTAGTCAACTAACCCTAATGTCTATCTTACAAAGACTTTCTATGTAGGATAATACATTTAAACTAACTGGAGTTCAGCTTTCTGTTACCAGGATTCAAAACTACCTTAATAAATATACTACATTTCAACTATTAATGATAGATAAGTAAAAGAAACTACTTCTACTAAGGAATGTACTGCCACTGCTAAGTCACTTCAGTCATGTCCGACTCTATGTGACCCCATCCCTGGGATTCTCTAGGCAAGAACACTGGAGTGGGTTGCCATTTCCTTCTCCAATGTGTAAAAGTGAAAAGTGAAAGTGAAGTCACTCAGTCAGGTCCGACTTTTCGCGACCCCATGGACTGCAGCCTATTAGGCTCCTCCATCCGTGGGATTTTCCAGGTAAGAGTACTGGAGTGGGAATGGGGAACCATAAATCATGTCACATGTAAAATTATAGGAAAGTCAAATCTACATGCTGTGTTCGATTATCTGGGGGCTCTCAATTCTGTATATGTTCACACATTTCATTATTTTTTCACCTTATTTTTAGTGATATTCATATGTACAGTATACAAATTTCCACTGCAATAAGCAAAGCACTGGCTAGAATTTTTATGGTGCTATCACTGAGCTTTGCATCCTGAAATTTAGTTTTATTGTTCCCTGAAGCCTGGCTATTTTCCTGTTGTGTGGGTGATATCCCAGCTGAATACTGAGTCTGTTCATTATTCAGTTAAACTGATTGGAGAGAAAACACTGCATCATCTCTATTTTTATAGACTATGTTGCTACTTAAGTTTCCAGGCCAGGTCATTACTAAGCAGTTACAGATTATAATGCTGAGGATTTGTGTTACTATTTGTAGTGACCATTTTAGTAGTATTTTAAAGGAGGCAGAATTTGTCCAATCTGGTTTCATCCTAAAATTTAATATGCCCAGCTTTAGAATCAAGCAATAAATTTTTGAAAATGGGATGTTGTTTTTAAGTTTAAATGAGCACACAGCTAAAATATTAACATTTTACATTAGTTGATGCTCTATAAATTTGAAATGGCTTTTCTATTTAAAAGGCAATTTTGTAAAAAAAAAAAAAAAAAAAGGCAATTTTGTAAATGAATGGAAAATTATACCCACAGTTGATGCCCCAATACTTTTTTGTTAGTTTTTTAAATTGTTTTATGGCAAATCTGTGAGTCAGCATGCACTGTATCACAAACAATTCAAATCCAGAAAACACATCTCCCGTGTTTAAAGAAACAAATGACTTAGAAATTTATATGATATCACTTACATGTGGAATCTTAAAATATGATATAAATGAACTTATTTACAAAACAGAAATAGACTCACAGACATAGACAACAAACTTATAGCTACCAGAGGAAAGATGGCAAGAGGGATAAATCAGGAATTTAAGATTAACAGATACAGGCTACTATCTATAAAATAGATAAACAACAAGGGCCTACTGTATAGAACAAGGAACTATATTCAATAGTTTGTAATAACCTATAATGGAAAAGCATCTGAAAAAGAATCTATATATAACTGAATCAGTTGGCTGTATACCTGAAACTAATACAACATTGTAAATCAACTGCAGCTCAATAAAAAAAAAAAAGAAAAAGAAGAAGCAGCAAATGACTTAAAGCAAGTTGAAAATTATTTAAATATTCAGTGTCAGGATGAAAATCTTTTACTATCCCTCCATGCTCCATGTTTTATTGTCATCATTATTCTTAATACATGTTGTATTTTTTTTAAAAAAATGCACAATACCCAACAAAGCATCAGTTTGATCACTACTGAGCAACTACACATGAACAAAAGATGATTTCAGAAGATGGGACAGGTAAACTATGAAGAAACATATCCAATTTCTTAGAACCAAACAAAGGCGATCTGGGGATTAAATTTCACTGGAGTGTTCTGAATAAACCTGCAGAATGAACTATAAAACTATCATCTGGGAAATACGAAAACTAATGGTCCCAGTTATCTAGATGTTGGGGTACATAATTCAAAAAACAAATAAGAGAAGAAATGAGAGGATAATAAACTTCTATGGAAGAAAAATAAAGGAATTTCAAAAGAAGCAGTTAAACTAAAAAAAAAACGGGTTTTGGCAGCATGTTCTTCACAAAACAATCTGGAAGAAACAAAAGTCCCAATTATGCATTGAGGTTTGTTTTCTCTTAAGTAGCCTTTCTTTCTCTCTCTGAAGCAGATCCTCTACCCAGCACTAGAATCACTGTGCTAAAGAAGACATTTCAATTTCATAACACAAAAAGCAACTATACAAGACGTTTATTTTTCTCTCTCAGCAACCTCTCTCCCTTTTTCTTGAAAATATCTTTAATGTCTTTGTTCCAAACGGAGAAATATAACCAGAAAATTAACACAAACATTCCAAATAACATATTTAATCCCTGGTAGGAAGAAGATGGAAGAAAAAAAGCATGTGTCTAAGAAGTGTAACAACCTGACCTGGAAATGTAAAAGTCCTGAGCAATGCCATGAATCAAAAGAAGAAAACAGCCATGTTTGTGTTGATTGTTAACAAAAGAGCCCCTGCAGTGAGAACTCTGTATTTCCCAGTAGGGTTTTTATTTTTTTTAATTTTTTTTTAAATTTCTTTATTTTTTCAGTGGGTTTTGTCATACATTGATATGAATCAGCAATAGATTTACACGTATTCCCCATCGCGATCCCCCCTCCCACCTCCCTCTCCACCCGATTCCTCTCGGTCTTCCCAGTGCACCAGGCCCAAGCACTTGTCTCATGCATCCCACCTGGGCTGGTGATCTGTTTCACCATAGATAATATACATGGTGTTCTTTCCAAACATCCCACCCTCACCTTCTCCCACAGAGTTCAAAAGTCTGTTCTTTACATCTGTGTCTCTTTTTCTGTTTTGCATATAGGGTTGTCGTTACCATCTTTCTAAATTCCATATATATGTGTTAGTATGCTGTAATGTTCTTTATCTTTCTGGCTTACTTCACTCTGTATAATGGGCTCCAGTTTCTTCCATCTCATTAGAACTGATTCAAATGCATTCTTTTTAACGGCTGAGTAATATTCCATGGTGTATATGTACCACAGCTTCCTTATCCATTCATCTGCTGATGGGCATCTAGGTTGCTTCCATGTCCTGGCTATTATAAACAGTGCTGCAATGAACATTGGGGTGCACGTGTCTCTTTCAGATCTGGTTTCCTCAGTGTGTATGCCCAGAAGTGGGATTGCTGGGTCATATGGCAGTTCTATTTCCAGTTTTTTAAGAAATCTCCACACTGTTTTCCATAGCGGCTGTACTAGTTTGCATTCCCACCAACAGTGTAAGAGGGTTCCCTTTTCTCCACACCCTCTCCAGCATTTATTGCTTGTAGACTTTTGGATAGCAGCCATCCTGACTGGCGTGTAATGGGACCTCATTGTGGTTTTGATTTGCATTTCTCTGATAATGAGTGATGTTGAGCATCTTTTCATGTGTTTGTTAGCCATCTGTATGTCTTCTTTGGAGAAATGTCTGTTTAGTTCTTTGGCCCATTTTTTGATTGGGTCATTTATTTTTCTGGAATTCAGCTGCAGGAGTTGCTTGTATATTTTTGAGATTAATCCTTTTTCTGTTGCTTCATTTGCTATTATTTTCTCCCAATCTGAGGGCTGTCTTTTCACCTTACTTATAGTTTCCTTTGTAGTGCAAAAGCTTTTAAGTTTCATTAGGTCCCATTTGTTTAGTTTTGCTTTTATGTGCAATATTCTGGGAGATGGGTCATAGAGGATCTTGCTGTGGTTTATGTCGGAGAATGTTTTGCCTATGTTCTCCTCTAGGGGTTTTATAGTTTCTGGTCTTACATTTAGATCTTTAATCCATTTTGAGTTTATTTTTGTGTATGGTGTTAGAAAGTGTTCTAGTTTCATTCTTTTACAAGTGGTTGACCAGTTTTCCCAGCACCACTTGTTAAAGAGGTTGTCTTTTTTCCATTGTATATCCTTGCCTCCTTTGTCAAAGATAAGGTGTCCATAGGTTCGTGGATTTATCTCTGGGCTTTCTATTCTGTTCCATTGGTCTATATTTCTGTCTTTGTGCCAGTACCATACTGCCTTGATGACTGTGGCTTTGTAGTAGAGTCTGAAGTCAGGCAGGTTGATTCCTCCAGTTCCATTCTTCTTTCTCAAGATTACTTTGGCTATTCAAGGTTTTTCATATTTCCATACAAATTGTGAAATTCTTTGGTCTAGTTCTGTGAAAAATACCGTTGGTAGCTTGATAGGGATTGCATTGAATCTATAGACTGCTTTGGGTAGAATAGCCATTTTGACAATATTGATTCTTCCAATCCTTGAACACGGTATGTTTCTCCATCTGTTTGTGTCCTCTTTGATTTCTTTCATCAGTGTTTTATAGTTTTCTATGTATAGGTCTTTTGTTTCTTTAGGTAGATATACTCCTAAGTATTTTTTTCTTTTTGTTGCAATGGTGAATAGTATTGTTTCCTTAATTTCTCTTTCTGTTTTTTCATTGTTAGTATATAGGAATGCAAGGGATTTTTGTGTGTTAATTTTATATCCTGCAACTTTACTATATTCATTGATTAGCTCTAGTAATTTTCTGGAAGAGTCTTTAGGGTTTTCTATGTAGAGGATCATGTCATCTGCAAACAGCAAGAGTTTCACTTCTTCTTTTCCTATCTGGATTCCTTTTACTTCTTTTTCTGCTCTGATTGCTGTGGCCAAAACTTCCAACACTATGTTGAATAGCAGTGGTGAGAGTGGGCATCCTTGTCTTGTTCCTGATTTCAGGGGAAATGCTTTCAATTTTTCACCATTGAGGGTGATACTTCCTGTGGGTTTGTCATATATAGCTTTTGAGTTGTCACCTGTCCTTTCACCTTTGGGCAACATATCCACAAGCGAAACAGTTGTTATTCTGCATTCTCTCTGATGTATTTTTCATGATGACCAGTTTAGTAGCAACTAAAGTTACTTTACTGTAGCTTCTCTTGGAAAGAAGCAAGAGAAAAGCCCATCATCAACAAGATGTATGATTTACTGCTAAATTATTCCAAATTAGAGTGAATTGGCCAACCTGAGCCTGACAAATTGTATCCACATTAGTCAACCTCTCAGCAGGCAGGGACCTTTCCGCCCCACACATGTACTTCATATGCTTTTCCTTCCTGCCTGCAGGTCTTGCTTTACCCTACACCCTGATCTAGAAGTCTGCTCCTCAGAGCCCTATTGAGCCCTACGCTACAGTTCCTTCAAGACTGGCAGCAATACTCCTCCATCCTAAACAGGCTTCTCCTACTAATCCCACTTCACCAGGAAAATCTCCCTTCCCCTAGATGACATTATGTTTATAGCACACTCAGCATAATTTTTGGCCTCAAAGAATTGGTTTTTATTACTATAACTTTGTATTCCTTCCAATGTCACACTGCCAACTTTATTATTAGAATATCATAAAAATCATCTCCAGATTAAATATTTCTAGCAACCAATTTTCTCCTTATCTTTTTAGTTCTTGTCTTCTCTTTCTAAGAAAATGTAGAACGCTCAAGTGATACTTGATGAACTGAGTTTGGGGGTTTATTTGGGGGTAATCTTCTAAATTTAAAACGTTAAGTGTTTGTTTTTAAATTTTAAAGAATTTATGATTTCTTACAAACTCACTGAAAGAAAGAAGTGAAAGTGTTAGTCGCTCAGTTGTGTCTGACTGTTTGCAACTCCGTGGTCTGTAGCCCACCAGGCACCTCTGTTCATGGACTTCTCCAGGCAGCAACACTGGAGTAGGTTGCCATTTCCTTCTCCAGGGGATCTTCCTGACCCAGGGACTGAACCCTGGTCTCCTGTATTGCAGACAGATTCTTTATCACTAGCACCACCTGGGAAGCCCTATAAATTCATTAGGTTAATTCTATCAATAATTCTATCTAATAATAATTCTATCAGTAGCCAAATGGTTGATTTATGTTTCAGATCTACATTAATAGAGATATACAAAATTATAAAATGTGTCTGGTTGTGCTGAAGACTAAAGGAAAAATGAAGAATTTTTTAAATAAAGTCAAATGCTCTGAGGATGTCTACCCACTCTACATCTCCAGAGTTGAATCAGTTAAACGTTTAATGCAACTTCCATTCTGTAGTGAGTGACCTTCCTCATTTGACTTTCCATCTAAATGAAAGACCACCCTCCTTTCTAGTGAGCACAACTGTTTGCCTAAATAATGATTTCCGACACACTTAACTTTCATTCCTTGTCTTCTCTTTGAATTTTGAAAACCTAATTAAGTTTCTTTAACTTGATTCCATCATAGACAAGGTTATTGGAGGACAAACTGAGAAACACATTCAGAGGCCCTTGCCTTCTTTAAAAAAGTTTGATTTTTTTCCTCTTTCTCTTCCAAACTCTATTTTCCTGGAGGAAAGTGACCAAGTTCTCAGCTGATTCTCTATAATGATGAAGAAACCATATCTTCCCAGGCATAAAAAAACAGGGCCTCAGAAACTTCTGGACTCATGAGCAGATGGTGGGAATGATAAATGAGATCAGAGTGGTCTCTGACGCTGTGCTATCCCAGGTGTCTCACTAAAGTTTGGGTATGATATGGCTCATTTATTAATAAAGTGATTACTCCATAACTGAAATATCAATCTCACCTGTTGGACCTTTGCCTAGGATGAGAATTGCGTCTTTCGAAACATCCTCCATCCATCTGCTCTATTCTTTCAGTGCCTAACTTGATAAATGACTGTAACTTACGGTACAGTTAAATTTCAGCAGACGCCATCTAAGCTCCCATCTTAAGCTTAACATTTTTTTTCAGCTGATGTCCTTTTCTTAAATAATCTACATAGACAAACTAGTGCCTTTCTTTCTGTCTTCCTCACACCCTTTTCCCCACACATTCATTCTGGCTGATATAAATAACTTCCTACTTATATATAATTTCTGTACAAATATCCTTACTCAAAAAAAGAACTTTCCAAGAAGTCTAAACTCAAATTATTACAAATAGCTGTGGATAGTCAGGGACAGGCTCCAATGAATTGAGGCTTATCCCAAAGTTCCTCTCTATCATCTTCCTGAAAAATGGACACCCCTAAGATAGAACACAGTCTTAAAAAAGTAATCTGACAGCAGATTTTTACTTTCTACTCATCATTTACAACCCATGCAAGAGAACACGGCTATATTATTCTCCAACAGTTTGATTTCATAGAATCACAGAATCTTAGCCCTTGGGGAGGAACCTTGAGTATGGAATCTACTCCACCTTTCTCAGTCAGAAAAAGACTGCAATTCCACTAAAGTGACTTCTTATGGTCAAACAGCTGGTTAGTCACAGGTCTAGGACAAGAATTCAAGTTTTCTGACCTCAGCGCAATGCTCTTTCCACTATTTGTTAACAATATCCCATGCAAAGAATGAGCTGAGTAAAATAAATTCTGTTTATAAATTCCTCCAAACATAGCATTAGCCCTGAGAAAGGGAAACAAATGCCTAGATACAAGTTAACCCAAGTTGCAGTTGCCAAAAATGCATAAACGTAAAACACTGCTGAGGCCATTCATCCATGATCAGGAAAAACAAAAAACAATCAGAAACTATACATCATGGAAATCCCACAGATTTTAAGCATCCCCTTTTTGAATGGAGGATGAGATAATTACTGAAAAATTGCCAGGGGCTCATAAGCCTGAAAACAAAGGCTCAACAAATGTCATGAAATGATACTCTCATGAACATCTTAAAAAAGGGAAATGATTGGACATCTCCCACCGGGAACAGGTAAAGATGCCATGTGATCTAATAAGACAAAGTCTCTCCAAGGTTTTACTCTTAGAATAGAACCAAATTAAAACCATAATGTGTCCACCCTGACTTCTGGTCTCCTGCCCATATCCCAGGATATAGGAATTTGCTCTCCTGTTGGGAGAAAGCCTCTTCAGCTGCTCCTTTGAAAAGAACCAAAGCATCCTCTTCCTCCCCAAGTGTTCACGGTCTTCGTGTAAGAACTTGGTCTCCTTACTTCTCTCACCAGAGAACAGGTGAGCTGGTGATAAAGAAGAGATTTGTGCCATTTCCCCTCATATATGACAGCCTGGAATTAGGATCAAATAGAAACCTAGAGTTTCTGTCCTCACGCGATCTGGGGAGATACTAAATCTTTCCAAGTTATGTTTGAAAACAAGGAGGTTGAACCAGCTAATCTTTGAGATCTAAAGCCAATCCTTTCTGCCTTTCCAATCTTATCCCCATCCCTTCTTCCTTCTCCCTCCCTCCTTCCTCTTCTCTCATCTTTTTTATCTTTTTATTTCTATCACCTTCAGATTACAAGAAGCTCAGTCTGTGACTATGGATGAGCTGTTTTACAATCATTCCATATCAAGAACAAGAACAATAACAGAGAACACTAACTTGAGCACCAGAATTCTCAGGGTCAGAAGGGGTCAGTAAATGAAATTTCACTGAAACATAAGAGGAGGGGATACTTTGTAGGAAAGTTTCTAGGAAACTTTGTAGATTAAACAATGCCCCTACTACACCTTACCTACCATCTCTACCTCATTCAGCTTCCCCTCCAGTCAAGGCCCACTGAGAAAAGCATTTCCTACTTTTGTGGGCCAAATACCTCCTAAACATACCTGTTGAGTGATACATCTTAGTACTTCCTTCTAACTGTATAACAAATTTTCCAAGGATAATTTTTCAGGTGTGTGTGGTGGAGAGGAGTCATCTTCCAAAATCACTCTTAATTCTTTGTGTTAATGTTTAACCATCTCATCTACCTAGAAGACCAGCCATGAATTTCATACCCAGGCCTAGAACACAAGTCGAATGCATGGCATGGCTCAGAGACACAGACTTTAGCTTCAGACCAACAGGTTTGAATGGCAGCTCCTTTCGTGAGTTATATCTGAAAGGTAGACAAGCTGTTGAATACTTTGATTCTCAGTTTCCTAATCTGTTAAAAGGAAAATATCAACTCATCTGCTTTTTGTGAGGTATCAAAAATCTGGAATATAGTTCACATTTAGTAATTTAGAGCAGCATTAAATAAATCATAGCAATCATTGATGCTATTATGGTACATCCTAAAAATACTTGTTTTCACAAAGCAGAGGTTCAATTCCAATGGAAAAAATAATCTTTTTTTACATATAGTAAGTACAAATCCATGTCAGATGTTCCATGTCAGAATTCTGATAGTCAGAATGTGTATAAAATATTCATGTCTCCAGAGCACATGTACACACACACACACACACCCTTTAACTTTGATCCAGGTTCTCAATTCTCCATCAACAGAACTTACCACAGCCAGCAGCATTATCAAACTACAAGAAATGTGTCTGAGAAAATATTAATAGTAACTATGTGTCTCTAGTATCCATGCCATATTGAGAACATGATACTCCTCAGATTGACTTAGAGGATGCCCTCAAGGTGACCCCAG
The DNA here is from genome assembly GCF_033118175.1 of Dama dama. Taxonomy (NCBI): domain Eukaryota; kingdom Metazoa; phylum Chordata; class Mammalia; order Artiodactyla; family Cervidae; genus Dama; species Dama dama. Next base: position 29,591,076 of record NC_083705.1, read on the forward strand.
CTTCTTTTGTGAACCCCTCAAGAGATCCAGAAGGAAAAAGAAATATCTTCCGCCCTCTTCTCCTGCCTCACTTAGAAGTCTCCCATAAGAATTCTAATCCCATCTCACTGCAGAATGAGGGGAATAAGCAAGTTTACTAAGAGACCCAAGTCAGCAGTTACACTTTCCTATTGTATATTTTTCATACCATACAATATATGTGAGGGGTTTTGCCCTGACATATCATTTGTGAAGTTAACAACACCTAAAAAAATCTATAGATATAGGAAAGGCTCTTTTTCACCCCCTGGGAAACCAAGTGAGAAATTTAAACATATCCAGCTTTATTTCAGCAGAATCACTGAAATAGAAAGGAAAAAACCTCAGAGTAGAAACAAGAGTTCCTCCCCACCCCCGGCCACCACCACCACCACCATTCATAATTGTGTGCCTTTGACTTGTAACCTCTGAGTCACTACTAGATTTATGAGGCCCGCCATCCACAACCCCTCCTGAAGGGCCCTGTGATATAAATGACCACATTTGTACCATGTGACCTGCAGTCAACTGGATCAGGGGTTGTGCTTTTAAATATACGGTGATCCATCCATAGGCTGGACTTCAGTCTGTGACCTGGTGGGAAAAGATGACCTGAACCAATTAAATTCCATTCTTCAGAATTCAGCACTGAATTATGCCAAAACATAGGGTTGAGGTCCAGCTAGTAACAGGGGCAAGAGCTTAAAAGGGCATCAGGACATGTCATGCGGCAGCAAGGAGCCTCAGAGAACCCTGCAAGATGACAGCATATATAAGCTGACATTTTCGGGGAATGGAAAGTACAAGAAAGCAGTGAGCATGAAAGTCATCTGGTTGATGGGAGGGAAGAAAGGGGATAAACAGAGAAGGGACTGAGCCTCACTCCAGCCTTATCTACCCTCTTCCTTCTTCCACCCTTCCAGGCAAGCCTCGTGTTTCACACCTCAGTTCACCCCTCCCCTTTGCTTCTTTAGCTCTATTCACTCTCCCAAGCAGACCTCACTAGGCATGGCTTCAGATACCCCTCCATCACACACAGTCCTTGAGCTAGGTCCCAGGTTCCGAGGGCCATTTACCTCTTCAGATAAACATCAAAGGTCTAGACTGAAATGTGAGATTTGATATAGAGTGATGCAAAGCATGAAAAGTGGGACAACACCCCAAAGAAGGAGCCAATGTGAACTTTATAGGCAGAATATCATTCTGACATTGCCACGGTTATTGAAAACCATTGGCAGAGCTGAAACAGTTTTCCATGTATATAGGACTATTTCATTTGTTCTTACTAGCCCTTTCCAGCTGAATCATTCTCACTGTGTAACTTTTCCTCTTAAATATGTTTTGAATTCTAATGATGGTCATTTTCCAAGTTCAATTCTAAACCTTGGAATTTGGTAGCAATCAGCCTAATTTTGCTTCATGCTATGCTCTTCAATGATAAATTGAGAGAACAGAGAAATCACAGGTCTCTTTTAGCTCTCATATCTACAAGTTAAGATGTACTAATCATTAGCGTGATAACTGGAAACAAAGCAAACAGAAAAAAAAGGCATCTGATTTAGTATCTGTGCTCTAAAGGAGGGTTTTGGTAGAAACTTCTTATTGGAGCAGGAGCTTAAGAAGAAACATGAGGATTTTTAATTATCTTTTCAGAATATGTTAAATATGAATAAAATAAATTATGTTTATCCAGAAAAAAATAAGTAAAAAGGAAGTCTTGGCAATGGAGTTCAAAGGGCTTAAGATACGGCCTTGCTGCGCTGAGTCACTCAGTCACATCAGACTCTTTGCGACCCCATGGACCCCGCCAGGCTCCTCTGCCCATGGGGATTCTCTAGGCAAGAATACTGGGGTGAGTTGCCATTTCCTTCTCCAGGGAAAATATGGCCTTACTTACCCTGAAAACTGAAAGTGTTAGTCACTCAGTTGTGTCCAACTCTGCGACCCCACAGACTGAAGCCCACCAGGCTCCCCTGTCCATGGGATTCTCCAGGCAAGAATACTGGAGTGGGTTGCCATTCCCTTCTCCAGGGCATCTTTCTGACCCAGGGATCAAACCCAGGTCTCCTGCACTGCAGGCAGATTCTGTACTGTCTGAGCCATTAGAGAAGCCCTTACTTACCCTAACATTTTATAATGATGGTCTCTAAAATCTATCAACCCCCCATGGCTATACTCAACAATTCTCAATGAGTTCAAAGATAAGAAAGATTAGGACTTATTGTTTTGGATTTTAGATAAGGAAACAAGATGTCCTAGATACTTAAAGGGATTGATAATCTGTTTAAACATGCCAACTAATCAGGTGAATCCATCAAACCGATCAAACCCAATGAACATGTAGCCATGTTGAAATAGTCAAGGCTTTGAAAAATCATCAAACACAAAAGAAAAAACAAAGCACAAATACTCGTGAAGCCTAATTTTTAAGGGCTTTTTTACCTTGTCTATATCTCCAGGTTTATTGTCCACTCAGATGTTGAAGAGCTTAGAGTGGGAATGTGCCTTCACATGAGTGAGGGATGTCTGCTCCCTCCAGCCAGCTGACATGTATGGAGAGAAATCCTGTGTAGGGTGAGGCTGAGCACTCAGAAAAACTGCAGAACTGAGCCTCGGTGTCCTGATGAAGCAGGACAGAGCTCCTGGTTATGCACAGCTCACAAAAAGATGAAAGAGACATATTTTAAAACGGCAGTCATGTAACTTCTTATGGTAATGACAAGTTCTCACAATCCAAAGCAGAATATGAAAAAAAAAAAAAAAAAAACAGCTAAAATTTAACACCCATGAAAAGATTATGAAAACAAAATCTTTTTCTGTTTTTTTTTTTTTTTTCATCATAAGGAAAAGTATGTCTCAACTCTACCTCTATATTCCAGAACAGGTCAAGACCACCTCTGTGTGGAAAGAGGAATTGGCAACATAAAGGAGACATACTTTAGAAACTTGCAGTATATAAATGTCAAGTCAAATTAGGCTATTACTTTCCCCTTCATTGAACCATAATTCAGTGAGAGTTTTATTATTCAAATCCACTAGAAAGCACAGGTCTCTACAGCTCTGCCAAATGCTGAGTGCAACAGTGTCCCCCTCGTGTCATTCTAGTAAGAAAACACTCTATCTTGAGGATAGGAACCAGAGCTGATATAAAATTTTAATATGTTCATATTGCTTAATACAGTGATATCTTGAGAGAACACACAATAAATAACACTAGGAAATGGCACTGTTCTGCTCCAAGTTAACCAGAAGGAAAATGTGTTCTGAACTTAACTATAAAGCATTAATCTTCCGAATCAGTCTCCAGCTCTATGGTTTTCAGTACACTTTGTTTACGCCTGTTTTTGTTGCTTTTGGTTGTGTATTTTATGCCTGCTTCTTTTCTGTATTACCATGTGTATTACCCTTTGCAATTAACTACATTGCAAATTTTTCAATGTATACTTCACATTTATCAAAATATCTCAATTAATGGGAAAAGATGTGTCACTAAAGATTTTCTTGTTCACACCAACACAAATGACTTAAGGGATTAATGTTTAAGCCTCCTTATATAACCAACAAGTTATCTGAGCCATTTCCCAGGAGTTTAGAGACACTCTGGAAGACTTAAACCTTCTAACTACCCACAAAATGAACTCATCAACTTTATGAACTTGCCATAAAGCCCACTCATGTTCCTTAAATATAACATTTAATATAATCATTGCTGCTGATAACCGCTGTTCAAACAATGAGAACATGGCAGAAGGTCTGAAAATCTTTATTCCTAACAAACATTAAAAGAGCTCTTTGGAATATACAATTTCAAACCCAAAACATTTTATTTTCCTGTTAGAGTAATACCCACTTGAAGGAACTTAAGCTTGGTACAGTTGATGTAACTCTTTTTACCAAGGCATAAAGAAAAACCAGGTCCAAACCTCTGTTGTCATTCTCCTGTAACAACTTGATTTGAGTTGAGCAATAGCCAAGGGTGCTGCCAAAGCCACAACCTGAGCTCTTCCTATAACATGGCAGAATGGGAGCATCTCCAAGTAGCAGAGACTCAATCCACCTTGCTGCATGGAGCCCTCTCCAATAGCCCCAGCATGGTGTGATCCAGACTGCTGACGGATTCTCGGGATGACACACCCACTGGCCTTTCAGACCATCACTGGGCAACTCCAACTTGGGGAAAGGTTTTCTGTAGACCTTGCAAAGGATCTTTTCAATCTATGCTTGACATTGTCAGGCACATGACTAAAGCATCCTACCAGTCTCTGGTTCTTCCTGTATTTTCCCCACACCTATTTACCTCATCTGGGTCAGGGCACCACATTCCTGTCTTGCCTGGTTCTCTGAACCACAGGCTGAGTTCACAGCTCCTGATTTTCACTTCAGCCTTAGATTGCTCTGACAGCTATTCAGTCGTGCTTCTTGCATACTACTTAGCACTTTCACAGAGACATCATTTGTAATTTGTTCTCTGGCTCCAACGAGCTATAAACTATAAGCAAGAGGCCCTCCTACCTTCTGTCAGCTCCTGATCTATGGGCCTTGAGCAGCTTTTCCACCAAGGAGCCAGAATCAGACCATGAAGAGCTGCACCGTCCTGAGACTTCTACTCACATGACCCCACTCTGGTGGTTATAAGGTGGCTCAGTGATAAAGAATCCACAGTGCAGGAGCTGCAGATTCAATCCCTGGGTCAGGAAGATCTCCTAGAGAAGAAAATGGCAACCCACTCCAGTATTCTTGCTGGGAAATCCCATGGATAGAGGAGCCTGGCAGGCTGCAGTCCACGGGGTCACAAAGAGTCAGACCCCACTGAGCACAGTGACCAGGACCATAAAAATATAGTACATGGTTTACCAAGACGGGAACTGGGGGGTTTCTTTGGACAAAACGAGTTGGTTTCAGAGCCTGCCCAATCTCTCAAGACCAGGGGCCCTGGCAGGAGAGAGGATATGAGGCTAGAACCCAAGGTAGTGCTGCCTTTCCTGTTGAGGGCATGCCTCCTTGCCTTGGTCCTGAGCCAGCGCATCCAGCCTGCTTTGGACTTTGCTCCCTCCAGAGGAAAGTCCGTCTTTCTTCTCTCTGTGCCTCTCTTTCACAATCAACCTTGGCACATTTTTCCTTCAGACCTCAGAACTCAGATTCCACCGGCCAGACATGCCAACTTCACTCTAAGTGTATGTTTTAATCTTCTCTACAACTCTGCCACTGTTGCCTTCATCCAGGCTGGCGTCACTTCAAACTCCCCCTCCTGTCTCCTGCTTGTTAGCCCCAAAACCACATAGCCAAAGAGAGTTTTCTACAGCACAAAACTGCCCATGTCTTAATCCTCTACATAGAAAACACTGTCCATCTCATTTGTCATCATTTCCTTTCACTTTGCACCAGAAAAAAACCAAGTTGTATATTGCACCCTGAAGACTTCAAGCTAACTGCTTTTCTCCATACCTGTGTTCAGGATGTCCTCTCTGCCTAGAGTGTCCTGCACCCATATCCCCACTCCAGACTTGAATATGTCTTCTTCATTCCCCAAAACTCTACTTGGACATCACCAGCTCCAGTGAGTCTTTTTTCTCAGTCTCTTAACATTAGAGAGAAGGTTGTGGACTCTTAACACCAATGCCTCTCCCTAACAGTGTTGTGTTGATTGTGACTGTCTACTTAGGTATTTGTGAGCTTCTTGAGGGCAAAGCATGTACTCTCTCTCTGAGCAGGTGGCATACAGCGGCAACATGTAAAATGTTCATTCTATCTAAGATATTATAAAAAAAGAAAATGAACCTGCATATTCAAATATCTGAACAATTTTTTTAAATATAGGACATACCAAGCAAACACATGGGAATACATGGTTTTATAATCAAGGGCAAATCAGGTAAGTGTTATAATGATTGAATTGATGGTACTATATGAACATGAATCCCTTATGAGAATGATTTAGCAAAACTTGGAGTTGATAGTTTGGAGTCAATTAGAAAATAGAAGGTGGCTTGTATTGAATAGAGTTTATGTTATATTTAAGTCAGAGTACTAGGAGACCTTAGATCTCACAAAAATGTAAACTATACTGCAGAAATAATCACTCTCTAAGCATGAAAATCAATGAATAAGAGTGAATAAGGACCATAAAGTAACACTGTCTGCAATAAGTTATGGAGTAAGCCTTCTTTCAACCACAAGCAAGCAGCAGCCACTAGGGAAAAGCAGAGATCTCTATCAGCCCCTGAGTAGAAAAACAATACCTTCCAGACGAAGGCTACTACCCAGAAGAGCCAGGGCCTCTAATAAGACAGAGGGAGCTGCGCTCCTTGTAGCCCCACTAACTATTCCCTGGGAATCCAACTCTGACCATAAAACTAGAGTGGTTTCAATACTGGGATAAGTACTGTGACCTGGCTTCTGCATCCACTGTTTTTACCTACTTCAATCAGGCAAGATATGCAGAGACAACATATTAGAGAACATATGGCAGAAAAAACAAACCTGCAGTTAAACAACAGGGATAGCAACCTAAGAAAAACACGAATTCTAGCCTTTCCTTTTCTTCCCTCTCCCTCTCTTTGTTCACCTCTCCCCATATGAAGAAATGGAATCTCAGGAGACCCAGGTTTGATCCCTGGGTCAGGAAGATCCCCTGGAGAAGGGAATGGCAACCCACTCCAGTATTCTTGTCTGGAGAATTCCATGAATAGAGGAGCCTGGCAGGGTACAGTCCATGGAGTCAAAAAGAGTCTGACCCATATAGAATTCATCCCATATAAAGAAATCCCTCTTTCTTTTTCTTTAATCTTTCTCTTTTCTTCACCACTCTTATACTTTTCTTCTTTTTAAAAATAAGGAGAAACTGAAAGGGGAAAAGTATGAGATTCTGTGGATTTGGGAGTTTTTATAGGTTCATTGTCTAAATCTTGGGAATTTTCTCTGGCACATGTACCCGTAACCTCCAGTTATTTCAACAACCATTACTTATAAATGTCTAGAGTTCTTCCCCCAAATCATCTCCCACACCACAGGAGCCTCAATAGCTACATTCAAAAGATCAACATGGACAATTACTATATTCACGTTCTCTAGTGGGTTGAATGGTGCCCCTACCACTGAAAAGATACATTACCCAGAACCTGTGAATGTGACCTTATCTGGGAAAAGGTCTTTGCAGATGGAATTTGGTTAAGAATCTTAAGGAGAGATCATCTTGGTCATCTTAGTTGTCACTACATCCAAGGATACATCTAGAAGCCAAGGAATGCCAAGGACTGCCCACAGCCCTCAGAAGTTAAAAGGGGAACATGGAATGGACTCCCCATCAGAGCTACCAGAAGGAACCAACACTGCAGGTACCTTCCTTTTGGACTTCTAGCCTTCAGACATGTAAGAAAATAAACCTGTTGCTCTAAGTCACCTGATTTATGATCACTTGTTATGGCAGCCACAGGAAATTAATACATGCAATAGTTATCAAGTCATCTATATAACGCCTGTTTTACCAGCAAGCATTCTAGTGTTTCGTGATTGGAGGAGCATGTTTCCTTAAATGCTCCTGAAGATCCCTTCATTTCCTCTGGGGGTCTGAGAACAAGTGCTTTTGGTTACTCACTTGCTCTTTCCTGTTGCCAGAGGTGAGGTCCAAATGATGCCATCCTTTGGCCTGACATCTCTGCCCTAGTAACTGGGAACTTCAGTTCTCCTGCAGATACTACTGCTGCCAGCATCAGACGATGTAACGCAGAGAGTAATTTCCAACTGCTAGCAGATGTGGCTGATTTCGCTGTCCACACACTACATTGCACAAGACCAAGGGGGTCTATTTACTTTTTTCCCACATGAAAGGTAACCCCTGGGGGCTCTGTAGTGCAGTGAGTGGTCCTTCTCATGGGGCCCCTATAAAACCAGCCCCCTTACCTAGCCCCACCCATCAGGTCCCAACTTCATTCCAACTGTTAGTCGCTCAGTAGTGTCTGACTCTTTTTGACTCCACGGACTGTACCCTGCCAGGCTCCTCTGTTCATGGAATTCTCCAGACAAGAATACTGGAGTGGGTTGCCATTCCCTTCTTCAGGGGACCTTCCTGACCCAGGGATCAAACCAAGGTCTCCTGCATCTTCTGTGTTGACAGGAGTATTCTTTACCATCTAAGCCACCAGGGAAGCCCTAGAGTGAATTTAAGTAGCCCCATTATAGTCCAAAATCAAAACAACCATGAAGACCAAAAGCAAAATCTCCCCCTTGACTCAGTTTAAAGCTCACCTTCTCAGGAGCAGCCTCTTCTGACTCACAGTGGAGATACCTCACCTTTCCAAGATAACTTCATCTTCAACCCCATGTAACCTCACCACGTACCCCCCAGAAGCAATGGCATCAAAATTGAGCTGCCCCACATCTCTTCATTCCTCAGAGTTTGGGTTATTCAGTCTTGCGATCACTCACTGAAGACGATAGTATCTGTCTCCATGAGGACCATCATTAATTCCCTCCTTCCTGAACATGCACGTTAATCTCATGGTGAGAGGTCAAAAATATTCCTCCACCCCCTTCACCCTTGTCTGGTCTTTGATGCTTTGACCAACAGGGACTGAAGAGGTGAACACTTGCCAGCTCCAAGCCTAACCATTAGGAGGACGGGCACTGTTCACTTTAGAATCTGCCACCGGAGAAGCCATTGAGAAGCCCAGTTGTATACAAGGAAGCCTAGCCTAAGCTTCATTTGTTCTGGTCCCATTTCTTTATATGATGGTTCCCGCAGTGTATGGTGAAGAGTAGGTTTAGCTATCTCTTCTCCTGTATTTTTTTATCTCAGTTTTGGGACTCTCATCAACCTTCAAACAAGATACATACCTACATACCCTTCCATTAGAACAAACAGTAATTTACTCCCATAGCAATATCTAAGTCCATACTTAGGGAAAAAAAAGTATTTCTTAGAAACATATGCACAAAAATGTACCTCTGATTCAACTGTCCAAAATAACTGCTATCACTAAACCATTAAAGTACTTACAATCAAATTACTAGTTTCTTCTCAGTTTTCCCCAAGTGGACACTTGCTTTTGCATTTGCCTTTAGTTAAGGAATCTATTTAGTTTTCTCTGAACAAATAAAGAAGTCTGCCCAAAAATAGTGGTCACATTTTGACCTCTTTTAAAACTAACACTATACACAGTTTAGAAATGACAATTATTTCCTTCTCCATCATTTGCATCAAAGTTTTTAAAGCTTTGGGAATTATAGAATAGGGTACCATGTTACATTTATATGCCTGTGAGCTCAAGTTTTATTCTGAGAAACATTCAAAAGGAGGTGAGCCAACATTGCATCGCTCTCAACCCTTGATTATCTCTAGAAAGTGTTAATGCACAGAGAAAGAGAAGGAGAAAGCAGAGACAGGGAGCAGATATGGAAAGGACTGTCTCCGGGGGATCAGAGCCATTTCAGGAGAAACACTGAAATGAAGACATGAAATTCCAACTCCATTCTACTTCTTTCTCCTTCTTTACTTCCTGGCGATTACACGCACTTCACAAACACAGCACTGGGACCAGAATACAGTGCAGGAGCAGTCTTAAACCTCAAACGCGCTTCTGATTTTCCAAATATTTGAAATATTCCAAATGAAAATATTCCACTCCTTGAGAGCCAACCCAAAACTGTCCCTTCCGGTGTCCCACCAAGGGATGGTGTTCACATTGTCATCTCTCTGTCACTACCATTCCTAGTTATAGATAAAGCTGAGTTCACTGCTAAGGTTGCAAAAACAAATGCTCAGTTTATCCAAGTTACATGCAAACAGTAAGGACAAAAACAACTGCTTATAACTTAGCATAAACAAAAAAAAGGTTATTCTGAAAGTCTTGTTCTCCAATCATTTATAAGGGTAAATACCAGCTTGCTTCAAATACAGAGTCTGTATTTACTGTTAATACTTGATCAAAAATAGACACTTTTAAAAGAAGTAACAAAAGCTCACAAAAGCATCTGTTTTACAATCCAATATGTAATTACAAATAAAAATGTTCAAAATCAGTAATGCATTTAGACTAAGGGTCTTTAAAATCCCAAGTGTGTACCATTAAACTAAACAATAAATAAAGAAAATCAACACCCCTACAAGAAAAACAGAGTTAACAAAACCTTCAAAACCCAGAGGCACTATACTTTAAAAAGATTTATTATTTCCCTTTAAAAGTACAAAATTAATATATTGTCCCTTTTCATAAGCTTTTACCTGAATGAAAGTTGTGACTTCACAAAATATTAGATTAAAAGGAGATTCTAGGAATTCCTGGAAATGGAGACAATATTTAAATTCAACCATGGATTAGTAGCTGAAATATATAAAGATCTAGAAAAATAAAACAAGAAAAATATATGAAATCTAATAGAAAAATGGCAAACAGCCTATTCATGTAAACATATTAATCATGGCTCTGTTTAAGCCTTTGTCTAAGAAGATCAGTATCATCTGTGGATCTGTTTCTATGGTCTATAACAATTTATTCTCTTTCTCTCTCTGCCCAACCCCCACACATCATTTGTCAAGGATTAATAGTACGCCTTGTAAACTTTGGCTGAATGCCAGAACATGAAACTATAGAGACTCTGAATAATGTTGTCTTTTGTAGAAAGGGTTTAGCCCTTTTCTCTGTAAGAAGAAATAGAGGTGGCCACCTTAATCCAGTCATGGCCTGAGTGGTGTCATGGATGAGTTACAGTTCTGGCAAGGCTCTGCCTACCTCTGTATTTCTCTCCTCCTAAGATAAGTGCCCCAGAGTTCCAGATAAAACGGCCCTCGTCCCTCTCTGTGTCTGGTACCCTAATCCTTGTTTTCTCAGCCCACAGGCCTGCTGAAAATGCCACTCTGTTCTTGAAGCTTTTCTGCTTGGCTTTAGTATCAATATTCAATGACTGTCTTGAGGGGAAAAGAGGTAGTATGTGAAATTCAGTTCTCTACCCATCCCCTCTCAAAAGGATTCTGACTCTTCAGGTTCTAAGTGATGCCTTTCAAGCACCACTGGACTTACAGAAACTTTGCTGATTTTTCTCCCTCTTAGTAACAGTTCTTTTCCCAGATTTGCAGCGTCTTCCCCACACCTGGAATTGGCAAATGCTGAAAGAAACATTCATTTCCCCTTTCCCTGGGATTTTGTCCCTCAAAATACTGACTGCCTCAAAAGTTCTCCAATGCCTATAAATATGTTTTTTAATCTGGCTTTTCTAAATCCCTTAACCTTTGGTGGGAGCCTTGGGCTGCTGTAAGCACTCAATCATGCTACTGCTAAGTCGCTTCAGTCGTGTCCGATTCTGTGAGACCCCATGGACTGCAGCCCACCAGGCTCCTCCGTCCATGGGATTTTCCAGGCAAGAGTACTGGAGTGGGGTGCCATTGCCTTCTCCAATGTATGAAAGTGAAAGTGAAGTCGTTCAGTCGTGCCCGACTCTGAGCGACCCCATGGACTGCAGCCTACCAGGCTCCTCCGTCCATGGAATTTTCCAGGCAAGAGTGCTGGAGTGGGGTGCCATTGCCTTCTCCCACTCAATCATACCTGGAGGCAAAAGCTCAAGGTCTATGAACAACACACAGAGAATTGGAAATCTGGCATATTCATAGCAAGTCTATGAACGCCCTGTGACCCAAGATCTCATTTCTTGTGCAAGTGCGCTATTCATGGAATTGTTTGTGGTAGGGACCTGGGGGCATCTTAGGTCACCATCACTTGGTCAATGGATAAGTACAAAGGATGGACATACACTATGGGGTGCTGTGAGGCAGGGAGAAGTAATGAGCTAGACAGAAACACAGCTGACCTTAGACAATGTGGGGGTAATCCATGCATAATGTATATTTAGCCCCTCTGTATCTGCAGTTCCCCCACAGATTCAACCAACCATGGACCCTGTAGTACTACAGTATTTACTGTTGAAAAATATCTGCCTATAAATGAACCCACACTGTTCATACTCACATTTTTCAAGTCAGTTGCATAGCCAACTGGAGAAACCTCAAAAGTACAGAAACAGAACAAAATTATTCAGTCTATAAAGTGAAATCAAGCATACAGACACACATACACAAACACACACATAACATTATATACAGAATATACACATACTTAAGAACACAAACACATTAGAATAAGTGTCTATGGAAGTGGCTCTCAAGGAGGAAGGGGAAAAATACAGGAAAATAATGAGCAAACACTTTTAGAGATGGTATTATGTACCTGACATTGTCCTAAGCACTTTGCATTGACTAAAATCCCATCAACAGTGTGGGGAGACAAATGTTATTATTATCCGTTTTTTATAATTGAGGAAACTGAGGCATAGAGTGGATAAGCAACTTACTCGAGCTCACATAGCTAGTAAGTGGTAGAGTCAGAGGTGAAACCTGGGAAAACTGGAACGAGAGGCTATGCTACGCTGCCTCTCCTGGGAGGCTTCAGATCAACAGCAGTACTGCTGCTAAGGAATATGGTGACTTCAACATTCCACCCCAGAGGTCCCAAAATTAATCAACTGATTACTTTATCTACTACTAGATGAGAACATCTGGTAAGGCTGACTGCACTGAAGGCTTCAATTTCTTTCCACCAGAAGCTCATCTTTCATGGAAAGTATTTTCCTCATTTTCCTTCAGCATAGAGTCTAAATCATTTGAAGTGTATAGTCAGAGTTGAACAGTGATTATATTCTCATCAGAAGCATATGGTTTATATTGTATGCTTCTTTTACTTGAGAATCAAAGACATGATCTTTGGCTACGTCAAGCCTCACAGCTTCCCTCAGAGAACGGGAACTCACAAGAACAAAAATAAAAGATACTGCGGAATGTCCAGGAAAATATCAGAAAATTGAATGTACAGAGGAGTCCAGGTAGCTGGACTTAGGTGGGGTTCAATACTACACATTGATGTGGGTCCTAGGAGAGGTTCTAAAAATGCTTCTTAAGGCAAAAGGTTAAAAACAGATGTTAATGAAAATAATTCTGGAGTTTCTGGCCTTGGATACACTGAAATCAGTAAACAGAATGCTAGAAAAGGTGAGAAAGGAGGATGAGATCATAATCACTGTTCACAAGAATCTGCCTGTTGACTAAAGCAGTTTTCTAAGAAAGGAATGCAAAAACAAGGGTGGTGGAATGGGGAAAAAAGAGGAGAGGTAAGAGAGACAGAATGAAGAGGAAAGGGAGGAAGTGTGGAAAGTAAGAAATGGATGGGAAAGCAAAGAAAGTGGGAGAAGGAAGGGGAGGGGGAAGGATGTAAGAAGATGGAGGAGAGGAAGGGGGAGTTAAGATGCCAGAGCACAAGGAACAAAGTATCCATTCTGTTTCATAAAAATAACTTTTCCCTTTACAAAGTGGCTTGCAAATCTATTCCTCTGGGAAATCCTATCACAGTGAAAATCAATTGCTTTTACTCTTCCCACCTCCTCTAACACTCTCTCTCTCTCTCTCTCTCTCTCTCTCTCTCTCACACACACACACACACACATACACACACACACACACTTTTTTTCTTCACTATATTGACAGTCAAAGCTGTCAGATTTCAAGTAAATGGTACCAGATGTCCCCCCACCTCCTGCCGATGTTATTCACATGCACAGACATCACCACATGTGATATGTGGGCCATTTTCTTATTTGCTCTCAGATCCAGAGCCTGTCTGTCCCCTCTTAGCTTTAGATCCACTGCAGCTTTGTATCCCTTTGCCAACTAGTTTCTGGTTCGTTCAGTCAATGAGTAGGAGGCACTAGTGGATTGGAAAGGGAGAGAAGCCAGGGTAGGTGTCCCCACTCTCCTCACTGGAGGCAATGTCTCTAGGGGTGCCTATGCCTCTTGCTTGACCTCCGCTCCTGCCAGACACGCCTTCTCCAAGTTTTCAGCTGCAGTCCAGAGGCCCTGACTCCTAGGCTCTAGTAGCCCTACCTCCTCCTGTTATCCCTCCAACTAGAGATGCTCAATGCGTCTTCAGTAGTCAGCTCTGAACTGACCTGCCTCCCCTTGTCTTCAGCTCCTAAATCACCTCTATTTCCAGGCCCCCATCTGCAGTTCCCCCTACTGCACACAGCCCAGGTTTCCTGCCTGGAGCCTGTCTGATACACTTGCAACCAAGATCTGTGGTATAGGATGACACACAGCCCACCCCTCCTGTTCTCAACTCTTTTATGTGGTATGCATATCAACTTCCACCCCAAGGGATCCACTTAGTCAATGTAGGAACCTGTGAGTTGTTCTTTACATGATAAAAGGAACTTTACGGCTATGATTAAGTTATAGGTCTTGCAATGGGGAGATTATCCTGGATTATCCAAGTGGACCCAATCTAATTCCAAAGCTCTTATAAGTGAAAGAGGGAGGCAGGAGGTTCAGAATTCAAGAAGGAGATATGATGGTGGAAGCAGAAGTCAAAGTGATATGATTGCTGGAGAAGGCCAGAGGCCAGGGATGCAGACAGTCTCTAGATTGTAGGAAAAGCCTAGAGCATTCAAGCTCCTCCTGTTACCTTGATTTTAGCCCAGGGAAATCCATTTTGGACGTCTTACCTCCAGAATTGTAAGATCATAAATTTGTATTATTTAGGAACTTCCCTGGCATTGCTATGGTTAACACTCTGTATTTCCAATGCAGGGGGCACAGGTTCAACCCCATGTTGGGAAACGAAGCTTCCACATACCCACATGTACAAAAAAACAAAAAAAAAAAAAGAAAGAAAGAAAAACTGCATTATTTAAAACCGTTAAGTTTGTTCTAATTTGTTTTAGCAACAATGGAAAACTAATACATCCTGCAAGGGTCACCTACCCTAGGGAGCACAGAACACTGAAAGAAACTGTAGACACTCCTGGGAGAATCCTGGGCATCGTGGGCTCACAGGCAAGCAAAAGGAATGGAAAAAGCAATAACCCCTTCACTGAGGGTCAACAAGTCTCAACACCAGTCTCAACAGGAACATATGTGGGGGTCTTAATACAAACTAAGGAATGACAAAATTCAACTCAGAGCCAATATGACAAGCAAAACACCTGATTGGATGTAACAATGTTACTGGAGCTGCCTGCTCTTCCACTTCACAGTGTCCTCTCTGTAAGGATGCCAGGGAAATTTTCTGAGTTCAGTATCAGAAACCATTATGTTTCATCTATTTGACTAGTTTGACCTTACTTAATAGCTTCTGTGAAATGTGTTCAAGCCATACTTCCCCTTCTCATTTGACTCTTAGAACATTTAAGGCTTGAATTATTTCACCTGTGACCACAGGCCAGGACTTGATGAGATGTCTTCCGTGGACTAACCTCACTTCTGACTCCCCTGTCCCTTCCTACCTTTCCTCACATTTTTTATTTTAAATTTATTTTTTCCTGCATGGTTTATCCTGCATACCCATCAAAATAAAATGAAGACCCTTTTGACACAAGTTAGGATAAAATAAGTGAATAAACAAATCAGTTATCTACAATGGATGCTACTGGCAAGAGAATGGAAGGAGAGAACGACATGAATGATACATGACGAAATGGCTAAGGCAATCAGAAGTGAAGTTGAGACTGGACAATATTGAGATAAACATATTTTCAGTTAAGTAAAGATGTATTTTGAAGTATGCAAGTCAGACAAAGGAGCCAAGAGTTCTCTATCATCCCTCCACCAAATCTCCCATGGCTCTCTGATCAGGACTGCAGACAGACAGACAGGAGAACTGCCAGCATGTGATGAAGAGCTGCAGACACTAGGAAATCCCCGTTGGGGGTGGAGCACTCACAACAAATGAACGGATGTACTCAGATGCGGTTCTTAGCACTGACCGATATTAGCCTAGATATTTTTCCTTCTTTTCCCGAAAAAGACAAGAACACATACATACTACAGAGCCTACCAAACTGCAGATAAAACAGACCCAGAAATGTTCCTTTGGACTCCTCCATGTGATTTCCTACCTTCAATGAGATTTTGCAGGCAGGCTTTGTATCTGGGTAAAAACAACCATGGTCCAAGCAAATGCTATTCATAATGATTATTTGAAGATTTATAATAGGGAGGGTATAATCACTACCTGAATTAACAATATAGACTAAAGGCATCAGGTAACTGAGTTTCAGACCAAAAATAACTTGACAGCAGGGAACATAATTGCTTATTTATACAAATGATCTGTGCACCCAGGCATTCTGTGTAAATAGATCATTATAGCCTTTTCCAAGACATTATAATCCATTAAGTAAATTAGACATGCATTACTAGTCCTAATGATACAGCCCCATGACCAAATACCTCCAGAAACATTTATCCAGTTCATCTTTCAGACCAGCCTAACTCAAAATGAGAGCATTCAGCTGAGAAAACTACCAGGCGGTTCTATTTTGAGAAAAGGTAAGAGCTGGATCTCAAGGTTCAGGGAGTTGATACCTTCCTTGTGCTACTGAGCAATAGGTGATTATTCAGAACCAACCCCTCCCTTTAAAGTCACTAAATGATGAGATTTTTAATAACCACCAATAAGACTATGGACAGGAACTTGAGCAAACTCCAAGAGATGGTGAGGGACAGAGAGGCCTGGCCTGCTACAGTCCATGGGGTCACAAAGAGTTGGACAGGACTTGATGACTGAACAACAATAAAACTTTTCTCTTCATTCATTGCATAAAGATTTTCTTCTGAATGGCTTCAGTAGGTTTCATCTTTCATTCTTACTACTGTGACTCTTGATTGCCTAAGAATAATAATTCCCAGGCCTTTTCCCAAACAGTTCTGCCCTCATTATCTCTTGCCTGGATTATTCTGGTAGCTTCTTACTGGTTTGCTGGTCTCTGGTCTCTCTCTCTCCACTCAATAAATGCTTAGCAGCAGATGAATCTTCCTTAAGCAAAACTAGTAAGTATACTTTGTTTTGCCACATATGCAAACACATATTTTATCATCAATTATTAATCTGAGAAAAACTAGATAATTTCCCAGATTAAAATCAACCATGATGGTTTTAATTTAATCAACAATCCATGATGCCTCCCTGCTTACAACCAAGGTGACCTTGAGTTTCAATCTGCCCTGGACAGACGCAGCTTATATCCACTGTTCTGATACAATTCTTAAGAGCATTCCTTTCACTATCAAGAGTGTCCCAGGTCTGGACAATGATTTTACTGTTCAAATGTAGGGGAAAGCCAAAAATCTTTGGCTTAAAGTTCATACTTACCTATCCAGAACAGGAATTGCTCCAGACATAAATGTGTTAAGCACAAGACTGCAATCCCAGTAAAATCTGAGGACCAACTAACCACCCTGGCCACCATTCACACCAAACTCTTCCAAGACAAAGAATACTCCAAGTCAAGCAACTCCAGCATTTAATTGATGGGCAAACTAAGGCACAACTAGCTGATGATGGAGCCAGACACAGGCAGCTGTGCCTCCTAACTCTTGACCCGGGGCATTTTTTTCTTCTGCAAGGAGTGATAATGTGAGAAAGAGGTTTTTAATCTCAGTATCAGAATACACGTTAAACTGAGCTGTTGACATTCCTCCATGCCCAGCAGGTATGCCAGCATTTAAGAAGACTCTACTTGTAAGGGATGCTAACTGTTCTTGTGAACAGTAAAGCTTTATGACTCACAGAGACATCACACTCACAACCTCAATTTCATTAACAGCTCCTATGCATTTAAGAAAGGAAACAAGTTCATTTTCAATTCAAAGAAATGAGGCAAATAGACCACCTATTGAATGAGAGAAAATAGTTATGTCCAATAAGGGGTTAATATCCAAAACATATAAAGTTCAAATAACTCAATATCAAAAATCCAAGCAGCCTAATTTTAAACAATGGATAAGAAATGTAAATAAGCAGGTCTCTTTTCCAAAGAAGACATAAGATGGCCATCAGGCACATCAAAAGATGCTCAACATCACTAATCACTGGGGAAATGCAAATCAAAACCACAATGAGCTATCACGTCACACCTGTCAGAATGGCTATCAACAAAAGACAAATATTGTCAAGGATATGGAGAAAAGGAAACCCTTGTACACTTGGTGAGAACATAAATTGGTACAGCTACTTTGGAAAACCATAAGGAGATTCCTCAAAACACTAAAAATTGAAGAACTGTATGATCTGGCAATTGCACTCCTGGTTACACTTTAAAAAAATACTAATTTGAAAAGAAATATGCACCCCAGTGTTCATAGCAGCATTAGTTACAATTGCCAAGATATAG
Source organism: Dama dama (assembly GCF_033118175.1). Taxonomy (NCBI): domain Eukaryota; kingdom Metazoa; phylum Chordata; class Mammalia; order Artiodactyla; family Cervidae; genus Dama; species Dama dama. Next base: position 29,609,301 of record NC_083705.1, read on the forward strand.
AAGCAACCTAGGTGTCCATCAATAGATGAATGGATAAAGATGTGAAATGTGTATATATACAGTGAAATACTGTTCAGCTATTAAAAAATGAAATATTGCCATCTGCCACTATATGGATGGAGGGTACTATACTTATGAAATAAGACAGAGGAAGAACAAATACTGTATGTTATCACTTATATGTAGAATCTAAAAACGTAAAACAAAAGAATGAATATAATAAAACCTAAACAGAATTAACAGACATAGAGAACAAACTAGGGGTTACCAGTGGGAAGAGAGAAGAGAAAGGTGTAGCAGATTAACAAGTACAAACTACTATGTATAAAATAAATAAGATATATGGATATATTGTCAAAACGTGAAATACACCCAATATTTTATAACTTTATTTTTTTCCATTTATTTTTATTAGTTGGAGGCTAATTACTTTACAATATTGTAGTGGTTTTTGCCATACATTGACATGAATCTTTAAATGGAGTACAACCTATGAAATATTGAATCACTGTGTTGTACACCTGAAACTAATATACTATTGTAAACCAAGGACGCTTCAATTTAAAAAATAAAAGAAGAAACAACTAGGGCCTTACACCCCATGGCCCAAACAAAATTACAATGTGTCTCCAGCTTCCTTGGTGTATTTGTTTCTTGTCTAATCCACAGGATCTGAGCAGCAGCTCAGCTCTCTATCCCTCCGTGATGTCTTTCTCTCTTCCCTTGCTTCTCTCCACCGTGATTAGAGGTGACAGGTACCCACTCGAGTATCCTTGTCATTCCCATGCTGCTTCCAGGGTCACACTGATGGGAAGAGTGATAAGAAAGGATGGGTCATCTCAGTCAAACTCCCTCGCAGTGTATTTCCTCCTCCTGCTTTGAATTGTTACAGCCAAGCAATGGGAGTTTTAGGAAAGAATTAAAAGCATGAGGTAGGTGTAATGGTTAGTTTTATGTGTCCACTTGGCTGGGCTACAGTCTCCAGTTGTTCAGTCAAGCAATAACCTAGGTGTTTCTATGTTCATACAACTGGCCCTCTGTATCCACAGGTTCTGCATCTGTAGAATCAACCAACCACAGAGCAAAAATGTTCAGTAAAAAAAGATCCCATAAAGTTCCAAGAAGCAAACTTGAATTTGCTGTGTGCCAGCAGCAATTTGGACTTCCCTAGTAGCTCAGAAGGTAAAGAATCTGCCTGCAATGCAGGAGAGCTGGGTTCAGTCCTTGGGTTGGAAAGATCCCCTGGAGGAGGGCATGGCAATCCACTCTAGTATTCTTGCCTGGAGAATCACCATGGATTGAGGAGACTAGTCGGTTATAGTCCATGGGGGTCCCAAAGAGTGGGACACAACTGAGTGACTAAGCACAACAATTCACATAGAATTTACACTGTATTTGCAACTATTTACCCAGCATTTACATTGTATTAGGTATCGTAAGTAATCTAGAGATGATTTCAGCCATCTTTCAATCTAGAGATCCCCTCATACACATAAGGGGATGTGTGTAGATTATATGCAAATAGTATGCCATTTTCTGTGAAGGACTTGAGTATCTACAGAATTTGGCATTCATGGGGGATCTAGAACCAATCCCCCTCAGATAATGAGGGGACTGTATTTTGCAGATGTGATTAAAGTCCATAATCATTTGACTTTCAGGAATGGAGATTATCCTAAATAATCTGAGGGCCTGACTCAATCAGATGAAAGTCCTGAAGAGCTAATCTGAGGTGAGGCTTCCTGAAAAAAGAAAGTCAGCCTGTGGACAGCAGCTTCACCTAATGTCCAGAAGTTACAGGATAATCTTCCTGAAGGCCAGTCACATGGATTTCAGACATGTTTACATTTCAAAGTTGCTTTATCAGCCACCACAATCACATAAGCATTTGCACAACCATACAATTCTTTACAATAAATCTCTTAATATAGAACTCTCACTGGTCTGTTTCTTGATTAAACCCTGACTGATAAAGTAGGGACAAAAACTCTTGGCTTTTCTTTCCTTTTATTGTATAATTATATAATGTCATAGGCTTCCAACTGAAATATATTAGAGACCTAGCCAGGTCCAGACCTTCCAGCAGGTAGTTAGAGCCCAGTGGAAACAGTCCCCTCACTGGAGTCCATCCACCTCCCTCTTTTCTACCTCATCACTCAATCCTTTGACATGTGCATATCACAGCTATATATGTATAAGGCTTCACAAAAGATGGGCTCTCTTTTCTGGCTTCACTTTAGAATCCTCTGAAGTGAAGGATTGGCCCCACACCATACCACATGGACCTGAATCCTGGGGATGGGGTCTGGGCATGACTGTTTATAAGCTTGCAGATGACTAATGGTCTTCCCTGGTGGCTTAGGTGATAAAGAATCTGCCCAAAATGCATATGATCCAGGTTTGATCCCTGGATCAAGAAGATCCCCTGGAGAAGGGAATGGCAACCCATTCCAGTATTCTGGCCTAGAGAATTCCATTGACAGAGGAGCCTGGCTGTCTACAGTCCATGGGGTCACAAGGAATCAGACACGACTGTAACAGCCCACAGATGACTCAGTGTGAGCCAGGGTTGACAGGCTTACTAGCCAGTTGTAATTATAGCTGCATATTCAGTTGCTCTGTCATGTCTGACTCTTTGCGACCCCATGGACTATAGCCCACCAGGCTCCTCTGTGCATGGGATTGTCCTAGCAAGAATACTGGAGTGGGTTGCCATTTCCTCCTCCAGAGGATCAAACCGCATCTCCTGCATCTCCCGCATTGGCAGATGGATTCTTTGCCATGGAGCTGCAGTGTTAACTGCAATGTCAACTAAAATCATTCTTCCCTAGATAATCTAGATAAGATTGTCTGAAATCTCCTTGTGGGTAGTCCAATGTCCTTGCTAAGATTTCTGCACATTTACTGGGGCACTTATAGTCCTATAGTCCTATGGTAAGGTTGCCAGGCTTAGCAAATAAAAATAAAGGATACCCAGTTCAATAGCAGAATGTTTCAATCTATTGAAAAAGACTGAACATAGGACACTTAGGGCATCTTGACAAAATCAATACATGCTTCAGGATAAAATCATGAAATACAAGGCAATGTTCTGTATGGAGAGAATGCCTGGCAACTCTATGACCCATGGACACTCTACAACCCAAACTCTTTCTCTCACTGAACTGCTTTGATTTATTTAGTCTACTTGTAATCCTATATGTTCTGTCAGGATTCTGCATACCTGAAATCATACATACATCTCACTTTCTGCCCTTAATTTCACCCTTGTGGGTAAGTGACTTTACTGGGGGATTGAGAAGGAGGGTATTAATATTACAGCAACACAAACAACTGAAGATTGAATACGAGGTACCTTGTAGTACACAGTTAACGGTCACTTCACTTAATTGTTTAGTCTCTTCCTCTTCTATCCTCCTTTTCCCAAATCCAAATTCCCACTTTTTTCTAATGAGGTATGGTTTAGCAACTCTACAGTTGCTTTCTCATCTTCTATCTGAGATAACTTACCAAGATACAGCCCTCAACAAAAACAGGCCCTTCTCTATGAGGGATTCTAGTGCCACCTAGAAAAACACTTATTTTTCACCCATTCCATGATTATGCTAACGTTTTCTATGTCAACAAATACTCCTTTGGGTCCTTACCATTTGGGAAACCATTTATCCTGCACCTCCAGTTTTCAATATAAGAGAGCACTTGTGTTAAGTCAACATTATCTTTCTAAGGGGAGCAAAGTGAGCTATCGAACTGGATCACCTAGAACTGCACAGTCCGTTAGCCTGACTGGTTAGCTGGAATGTGCAATGTTATTAAGTCAGCCTTTGGGATCAATGCAGTTTTCCAACATGTGCTAATCATCACCATTATCTGGGCCTATTAAAGGGCACAGTTTCCGACTCCCAGACCAGACTTTGAGAATCAGAACCACAATGGAGGTCATTTGAATAATTAGCCAAGTTTAGTAAACATTAGTTTAAGCACTTAAAGACCCTGCTAAAATATAAACAAACACATTTTCCACATGGGTGTGTGTTAGTCATTCAGTCATGTCTGACTCTTTGTGACCCCATTGACTATAGCCTGCCAGGCTCCCCAGTCCATGGAATTCTCCAGGCAAGAGTACTGGAGTGGGTGGCCATTCCCTTCTCCAGGGGATCTTCCCAATCTAAGGGTCAAACCCAGGCAAATTTTTTACCATCTGAGCCATGGAAGGATCAACATAAACTGATTCCATTAAGCAGTCCTGGAGAGAAGATTCACTGACAGTTTACTTAAATCTCTGAGTCTCGTTCTCATTGGCTCAGTGGCTAGGATAGAATAATCTCTCAAGTTTCCCTCAACTCAAGAATTTTAGAATTCTGCACCACTAGATTCAATAATGAGGCTTCCAGACCACAGGCCAGGGGACTGACGCAGGGAAAGGAATAAAGCCAGGAGGAGATCAATTTTAAGAGGCTAAACAGTGAGAAAGGAAGCAAAGCCTTCTCAAAAAGGATACTTTAAACTGGAGGGCCCTGAGTCCAGTGGGAACACAAGAGGCACTCAGGAGGCAGCTGTGACTAAGAGCACAGCTGGGGGGGTCTCCATTACACTGGATCACTGTGCCTTGGGACAGATAAAGGACCACCCCTTTATCTCTTCATATAAAAATTAATGGTCAGATGTACCTAATGTTCCTGAGGGATAGGCCAGCCTGCTCCTATTCCCACTAAGAATTGCAGCATGGGTGTTAACAAGGGGGGATGTGACATCCCTAAAGTACTTACTAATGGAGCAAGCCATTTCACCACCCCAAATATCCAACTTTCTGTTCAAAACGCATTTAACAGACCAGCAGTTAACTCAACACAGAGGTGCAACAATTAGAAAATGATCAGCAGGCACTTGTTTAGCTGTGCTGGGCAGAGTATGTCAGAGTCAGGATTAGGTATCCATAAAGGACACAGAGAGGGAAAGGGCCGTTTCCATGTCATTTATTCATCCTTTAAAGATGGCTGCAACAATATTGAATTCAGGTATGAAAGCTTCAAATCACTCAGGCAAAACTGAAGATAAATGACAAAATGCCATTTTTACCTATTGTTCAAATAGAACTAAGATTTTTCAAGAAAATCCAGACTACTGCCAGAAGTTTCAAAGCAATAACTACAACTGTTCCAAAGAAATGCAAGCAAATGGTTAAAACACTGAAAAGTAAGGCAATACTTCTATAATGTTAATTCCATATAAAGTGAAGAAGATGGGAAGAGGGGAGGAGAGGGATGAGAGGAGATGGTAGGTGTAACATGTAAAAATAAGAAGACTATCATACTGTGAACCTTTTTTATAAAGAGGTTGCTAAAGAAGGAAGTGGGAGAATGGGAAATAAAAATGAGGTATGCTGTGTTCAGCCGAGAGGTTATTGAACACCTCAGATGGAGCCCCAGACCTGGCACATTAAGATCCCTGACTCAAGAGTCCTGTGGGAGCAGGCAGAAGTTAAGTCAGAGAGAAAGAAGGACAGAACCAGGAGTTAGAAAGCCTGAGCTGGTTACCTTTGTAACCGTGGACAAGGAACCCGGCTGCCATGCCAGTCTCCTTATTTATAGATTGAGCATATAAAGCTGAACTCACTGAATGTTTAAAGGATTATTAACACTGTGACAGCCCATACAGGGTTCCCTGCTAGCTCAGCTGGTTAAGAATCTGCCTGCAAAAAAAAAAAAAAAAGAATCTGCCTGCAGAACCAGGAGACCCTGGTTCGATTTCTGGGTCAGGAAGATCCCCTGGAGAATGGATAGGCTACCCATTCCACTATGCTTCAGCTTCCTTGGTGACTCAGATGGTAAAGAATCCACCTGCAATGCAGGAGACCTGAGTTCAATCCCTGGGTTTGGAACCCTCACTCCAGCATTCTTGCCTGGAGAATCCCCATGGACAGAGGAGCCTGGCAGGCTACAGTCCATGGGGTCACAAAGAGTTGGACACCACTGACTAAGCACAGCACAGGAGTCCACACACCCACTAAAGTGTCTGATAGCTACTGATATGACCTGAAGTCTTCATCATGCTTATGATCATTCTTATTTGCTAGAGGCCTTTTGGATACACTCACAATATAAACTGTCAGACGTTCCCTCTCGGAGAAATTATACATCTCCAGCAACATGTTATCAGACTTGCTTTTGCTAATCAAAGCCAACATAAGAATGTCAGAATTCTGAAGACTGAGAAGCAAGACTGACGAACTTTGATGACAGGAAAGTGAGAAGGAAGAATACAGATGGAACACACTTTCTTCCTTTCTGACAAGGAAGACAGGGAGGAGGGCGGCACATACAATGGAAGCCTGGCAGGGTTGCCCAGGCAACAGGAAGTCAGGCTGAGGACCCTGCAGAATCCACTGGAAGATGCCTCAAATCTGAGATAATGAGGCATTGAATAAAAATCTGCCTCTCTCACAAATGTGTCCCTGGTGAATGCTTGGTAGTTTGCCCTTTTAAGGGCACTGACACAGAAGCCTGGCTGCCAGGGTTTGAAACTCAACCTGGTCACTTCTTAGCCGTGTAACCTTGAGCAAGCCACATAACTGCCTTGGGCTTTGCCTCCTCAGATGCACAATGGAGAGAATGCTGGAATTACACCAAGGGGTGCTGCAAGGGTTACACATACTTAGCATCAAAGGAACACTGCATCAAGGGCCAGTCTTGTTACTGACATCATTATTTACTCAATAATATCCCACATAAACCCTGAGTAAACATTTTAATTACTTATCTGTATCTGTTACTATTTTTTACTTCTAATTAATTTTATACTTTCACTAATTAAATCTCTCAGATTCATAGGTTAGCAAGTCTTAACAGTTTTGAACTTGGAGGGCTCCTTTATCTAAATGATGTTAAGGATTCACACATAATAGGTTAGCAATTGTTGAAAAAAACACACTAATTCAGTAAATTTTCTTAAAGTAGAATTACTATTATTTTTGTAACAACAATACCTGCTAGTGGCCTTTTTTAAGTTCAACCAATTAAAAAATACAAAAAAAAAAAAAGATTCCAAAGGTCACTTAAAATCCCAGTACCTAAAATAGCAAGCACCAACGTGACATGCATATGAGTCCAGGCATTTTCCAAGGTAAGTGATCCTAGAAAAAGTATTTACTGTCAGGAAAGTATGACAAATTGGGTTGGAGAAGGAGTGTGACTCAGGCTATTGGAATTTGATGAAAACCCCTCCAGAACACTCCCCCATTTCATTTGTAGGCCGTGGCAGCAAAGAAAATCTAAATCAGTTCAGTGGACAAGATGGAGAGCCTACCACACTCAGTCTTAATCGCACGTGTTACAGCTCCTCTCCTGAATGTCAGAATAATTCAAAAGCAGAACTCCCTGCCATCCACATCAGCCACAAGAGCCGCTCCTGACTTCAAAAGGAGGCCGCAAAAGGAGGTGTAACCACAGCCCTGAGACAGCCTTGCCAAATACGGCCAATAAAGTTTAAATCACTTGAAGCTCAGTTCCAAATAAATATGTTTCTAATAAAAGTGTGTTTTCATAGATCTTCACTGATGCTGACATTCTTGGCTTGGGAAGCTCTGGGGTTTTATCTCTAAAGAAGGCAGGCCCAAGAACAGAGTTGAGGAGGCAGGCAGGTAGCCATAGAATTATATGAACCAAGCTGCCCAGAAATGTAACTACTTTCCACATTCCCATATAAGAAAGGAGGGGAAGAACAGAAGTAGAATGTTTAGAATTATCTGTGTACAGGCAGAATCTCTTCCACCATTTTTGGTCCAGAATAAATAAATCATATTTCTTCTATTGTACTGCTATATGTTGTTCATTAACCCATCGTTAAAAAGCATATAAATTATCTTATATTTAGTAAAGTGATGTCCCAAACACTGTGTAGAAAATCAGAGTCCCTTCAGAGCTACTATCTCACTTATCTCTCTAAGCAGTTTATATTTTAGAAACTTCTAATGAGACTATAAAAACTTTTTTTTTATAAACACTGGCAAATATATCTGCCACAGGGTGGTTTTAAGTATTTTAATGACTGCATTAATAACTTACTCTTTTAAATTACCCTTTATTATCACTGATCTAAAGCATGTGCCTTAAAGAATATCTATACCAAGAGGATTATTTTAAACAATTCTCTCAAAGAAAGTTTAAGGAATTCATTTTAATAAGAGACTTAAAACTCACAAAGAGCAAGTTATTACTTTGCCATATTGCTCAACATAAAACTTCAAAATGGTGACCTCTGACCATTGGTCAATTGATCATTGATTTTTATAGTTAGGTCCAGTAAAAGAAAGTGACTCTTGTTATGGGCTGAATTTTATCCCCCAAAATTCACATGTTCAAGCCCTAACCCTCAGTGTGACAGTATTTGGCGATAAAGCCAAAGGTGAAGGTGAACTGAAAGTGTTAGACCTTCAGTCAGGTCAGACTCTTTGTAACCCCATGAACTTTAGCCCACCAGGCTCCTCTGTCCGTGGGATTTCTCAGGCAAGAATGCTGGAGTGGGTTGCCATTCCCTTCTCCCGGGGATCTTCCCAACCCAGGGGTCAAACCTGGGTCTCCCGTGTTGCAGGCAGATTCTTTATTGTCTAAGCTACAGGGAAGTCCAAAGCCAAAGGTAATTCAGATTAAATGAGGTCCAAAGGTCCTCATCCAACAGGATCGCTGTTCTTATAAAACAAGGAAGAGATAGCAGGGATATCACCCTCCTGCTCTCCAGACACAGCAAGAGGCAGCTACTACTAACCAGGAGGAGGGGTCTCGCTGGAAACTACCTTGATCTTGGACTTCCAGCCTCCAGAAGAGTGAGAAAGTAAATTTTTGTTGCTAACATCACCAGTCTATGACATTTTATTATGGCAGCCCAAGCTGACCAATACACCCCAAACAAGGAATTCTAAAACAGTATGATAAATGCTATGAAAATGGGAAGAAGCCCAGAGGCTGCAGAGAATACAGAAGCAGCAGCACACATGGGATCAGTTCAGGAAGGGCCTTGCAGAGAAGTGACTCTTAAGCTGAAACTCACAGTGAGGATGAAAGCAGTTTTTCTCCAAGTGTGGTCAGAGGACATCTGGGAGACACTGAGACCTTCTCAGAGGGGTCCTTAAAGTTCTACCTCTCCCAGCTGTTATGAGTTGAACTGTGTCTCCCCCCAAAAAGTTACTTTGGAGTCCTAACCCCCATAACTCAGAATGTGGCTTAATTTGGAGATAGTCTTTACAGAGATAATTAAAATGAGGTCATTAGAGATGGCCTTTGATATTGATTAAATATTAAAATAACAATATTTTGGATATAATAGATTAAAAATATATTATTAAAATTAATTCTATATGATTCTTTACCTTTTAAAGACTAGAAAACTTAAATGACAGTGCTGGTCTAGCCAAACTCAGCTAGAGACTGAAGGTCAATAGAAAATAGTATATCTAAGTTGTTTGTTTTTTTTTTTTTTAAATGAAGTTTGTTTGTTAATCTCTTTAAGATTTTGGAGCTTAAGTAACCTTGCTTGGGACCACTCTTGCCACCAGTGAGCGTCCAACAGGAAGAGGGAGCATTCTCCTCCTAACTTTAAAAAAGGCATCTAAGCAACAGCTGAGGCCCTCTAGGGATAGTACCATTCAGAGATCAGGAGGACAGCATTGAGGAGCTGTACATATTGATTCAAGAACCTCTAACCCCCCCCAAAAAAATAATACGAGCTGGAGATTAAAAAGGATCTGGGTTTCCTTTGTTAGGAGGCCAAGGCTTGGAACTAATGGGACCTTTTTCATAGCCTCAGGCTAGTGAAGTCAAAGGACATAAGAGGCACAGTGACTACTTCAAGAGTATACCTCTTAAAATGCCTTTAGCTGCACATAAGAAAACAATTCAAAGTAGCATAAACAATAGGAGAATGTCTTACATAACAGAAAATTAAGAGACAAAACAAGATAGAGAAACTGTTGATCAACAAAGTTCAAAACGGTGAGCAAATATTGTTTCTTTTTGTCCCTCCCTTTTTTCATTCCAATCCAACATTCCATTCCAATGCTTGGAATGTTGTTTTGTCTGGGGTTTTTCTCATGGTCGTATAATTTCATTGGTGGTATTTGAAACTACATGTTTCATTTACTCCCACCCCTAGAGAGAAAGAGTAACTTTCCCTGTCTCATTCTTAAAAGCAAATAAGAATGTTCTCCACAGTGTCAACCTCAAATTGGCACTTGCCTGTCAACTACAAATTGACACTTGCCTGTCACCTACAAATTGGCACTTGCCAAGAGCATTGTCAACAACTGAACAACAAGGCACCTGCCTCTGTGGAGACTGAACCCCGTACTGTGGCAGCTGTTGAACTTCAGCACTCCCTGAGGGATTTCAGGGTGGAGTGGCATTCTGTGCTCCAGTCTGGTGGAATAGGTCTTTAGATAGTTAGATATTCTTAGGAACTGATTTCATGATCTTAATTCATGCATCTCTTCATATCTAGAAAAGCGCTAAATCCTTTCATGATGAAATCAGCTCCTTGTGACTAGCAGAAAACTTTTTGTAAAAATGAATGCTTAATTAACTCCCCCTTCACCAAAATCTTACATATTGACCTTCCCCCTCTGCCTCTTTGGAGCAGTCTCTCAGAGCTATCTGAGGTACTGTCTCCCAGGCTGCAGTCCCCATTTTGCCCCAAGTAAAACTTAACTCTCAAGTTGTGCATATTTTTTAGTCAATAACAGCTACCAGGAAACTCTCCTCCTGTCTCATTGGCCAGACTTAGGTCACATGCCCATTCTTGAACCAGTCACTGACCGGGGTGATGGGATTACACTTAGACCAATCGGGTTTCCTTTTCCAGAGCTGAAGGGTAGGGTAGCATACTCTGAGCAACTTGCCTTGCAAGAGGGTGAGGTGGTTGACTGGACAAAATTCTGGTCCTTTTAGGAAGGTCGGAATTAAAGAATTCTACTGGGTAGGCAACCCATGGTATCTGTAGCAACTGTTTAAGAAGGAGCTTTTCATGTCCAAAATACATGAAAAACTTACACAATGCAACAGGAAGAACCAACAATCTGATTGAAAAATGGGCAGAGGATCTGAATAGACATTTATCCAAAGAAGACATACAATGGCCAACAAGTATACAAAAAGTGCTCACCATCACTAATGCAAATCAGAGCCACATTAAGATATCACATCATGTCTATTAGATCAGTTATCATTAAAAATACAAGAAATGACAAACGTTGACAAAGATGTCGAGAAAAGAGAACATTTGCACATTGTTGGTGGGAATGTAAATTTGTGCAGATACTATGGAAAATAGAATGTTCTCAAAAAATTAAACATAGAACTACCATATGATCCATCAATCCCATTCTAAGTACTTATCCAAAGGAAACAAAATCCTAACTTGAAAATGTACCTGTACCCTCATGTTGATTACAGCATTATTCACAATTGCCAAGACATGTAAGTAGCCTAGATAACCATCAATATATGAATGGATAAAGAAAATGAGATATACACACATACTGGAATATATTTAAATCATAAAAAAGGAAAAAATCCTGCCATTTGTAATAATATGAATGAAACTACAGGACATTATGCTAAGTGAAATAAGTCAATGATAAATATTTATGATCTCAGCTCTATGTGGAATCAAAAGAAAAAAATTGAACTTATAGATGCAGAAAAGAGATTGGTGGTTGCTAAAGATGGATGGTAGGGAGTGGGCAAAATGAGTGAAGGTAGTCAAAGTTACAAACTTCCAGATAGCAGATAACAAATAAGTTCTGGGGATGTAATGTACAGTATAATGAATATGGTTTACAATATGGTACTGTATATTTGAAAGTTGCTAAGAGATTAGATCATAAAAGGCTCATCACAAGAAAAAAATTTTTGTCTAACTATATCTGCTGATGGATGTTAACTAAAGTAATTGTGGTGATCATCTGGCAATATATACACATCAAATTATTATGTTGCACACCTGAAATTAAATTCAATGTTATATGTCACTTATATCTCAATTCTTTAAAAAAAAAAAGAAAGAGAGAGAAGGATCCAATGGGGAGAATGTTTAAAAACACAAAAGGGGGAATAGTACTTATAGCCAATTATTCTCCTGAGCCAACTTCCCTCAGCCTCGCATCAGCCCTGCAACTAGTTTGGCTCAGGGAAAACCACCTAATTTAAGTGGCTGAAGCAACAGGTCATTGTGAAAGAGCATGTAAAAACAAAGATTCTATTTCAAAGCTGAAGATAAAGGACTTCCAAAACATTTGTTTGGTACTATCTGGACCTCCTCTGCCTCTGTAAACGGTGAAGAATCAAATAATCCTTAGTTTCTCGCTCCATTTCTAGCAGATATGCTTAACCCATCTTTATGTTCCATCTTTTTGTCTTTACATATTCCCCCAAGCTTTTCAGGCCACAGGAATGAGAGTGTGTTCTCTTGTGACTATTTTCCAAGCCTCATTTGATATAGATAGGCCATAAGCTAAGAGGAAGGAATTAACTTGTAGGATCAGGGTTTGCTTCCTAACTGAGCAGGGGACAAAAGACATCCTTTAGTTACTGTTGTGTTTATCACAAAAACAGCTTAGGTTTTTTAACTCTTGGCATTAAATATTCTAATTCCCCCACATGACTCCTTCTGTAGTGGCCCAAAGGTCAAGATATACAGAAGGAACTGGAACTCCACAAAGTTGTCTCTTCACAGAGCACAATGAAACACAATGAGCATACACAGTCAGAGCTAGTAATTAAAGGAAACAAATCGTGCTGACAGGGCTCCAATCAGCCAGTGGAATTTTGGAGTTAGAAGAGAACTTCAAGACAATCTAGCCCTCTGTGGCAGGCAAAATAATGCACCCCCCACCAAAATACTCAACGACCTGATCCTGTGAACCTGTGAACATGTTACTTTACACGGAAAGGGGTAACTTGTAGATGTTTTTAAGTTAAGAAATTTGAGATAAAGATTATCCTAGATTCTCTGGGTGGGCCCAGTGTAATCACAAAGTTTCTTATAAGTGAAAGAGTTGGGCAGGAGAGTCAGAAATGGGTTGTGTTGATGGAAGCAGAGGTCAGAGGGATGCAATTGCTGCTGGAAGGGGTCCCTGAGCTGAGAAATGCAGGCAACCCATGGAAGCTAGAAAAGAGAAGCAAGCTGATCCTCCCCTAGAGTTGCCAGAAGAAATGTGGCTCTGCCAGTGCCTGCATTTTAGACTTCTGACCTCTAGAACCATAAGAGAACAAACTTGGGCTATCTTACGTCACTCATGCTTCCTTCTTTCATTTCTATTACTGCACTACAGTAATATTTTTGTTTACTATCTAACTAGATTCTGAGCATCTCCAGGGCACAAATCCTCTTTTCATCTCTAATAACGCCTAACACAGACTTTTGACCCACAAAAATCATCTAGTAAATTGTGTGTGTGTGTGTGTGTGTGTGTGTGTGTGTGTGTGTGTGTGTGTGTTAGTTGCTCAGTCATGTCCAACTCTTCACAACCCCATGGACTGTAGCCCACCAGGATCCTCTGTCCAGGGAATTCTCCAGGCAAGAATACTGGAGTGGGTTGCCATTTCCTTCTCCAGGGGATCTTCCTGACCTAGGCAGCAAACCTGTGTCTCCTGCATTTCAGACAAATTCTTTACTGTCTGAGCCAACAGAGAAGTTCAGATATCTGTGAGCTGGAAAGAATCAGGAAATAAAAACAAAAGAAGTAAGAAGGCCAAAGACATCTCCCATGAGGGGCTCCAAAAGCCCAGGCTCACTTCAATCACATCCTGTCCAGACAAACGGGAGGAGAGCCAGTTTTAATGGCTGGGACACAGGGCACAACTCTGAGGAAGGAAGGGCTCAGAGTCAAGGAGAAGGCCTCAATGTTTGTATAGCTATGGGGTCAAAATGCTGCAGGAGCAACCAAAATGGTATCAGGAGGTGATGCTGAGCCTTCAAGTTTCTCTGCAGAAATGGATAATATTCTCCAAATTGCAGTGGCTTCCAGGGTCCTCAGCTTCATCTGTAAAATAGACCAGTCCCCTTGGACATAACATGGACTCCATGAATCACAGTTTCCCCCAGGACTTTGTATTAAGCCTGAGTGCCTAACACCAGTTATGCCAGGGGCCCTCCCCAAGGATTTTCAGATGCACCTTGCAGGAGACCAATCTCTGTCCTCCTGGCTGCTGGCTGTCAGGTGACCAGGTTGCCTGAATCCACATTCTCCTGCCCTTGCCCAAAAGAAGCTAGGACTATGGGGACAAGCCTCAGAGAGAAGCAGAAATGAAAGTGAGACCTGGACAGGCCTGAGCCCTCAAAGGTCCCAGGAGCTGCCCTGGTTTGTCTAACTCTTCCTTGAATTCTGTGAACTATACCAATAACTTTGCCTGGGGCTCATTCTGCTTGAAATCGGTTGCCCTGTCACTGTTAGAGGAATGCCTGGCAAACACGCTGGGTGTGTATACAACCAAGCAAGACAAAGTTGGTGTCGTCTCCAGCGTCGCCTCACACCACATTCTCTGAATGGGAGCCTCCCCTCCTATGCATCACTTTATATCTGCAGGCAGCTGTCCTCACCCTCCTGGGTCAGCCTCTTGGCCATGATGTGCAAGTGCTGCCAAGACCACATTTTTAGTGTCCCCAGGGCCACAGAATATGGAAAACAGTCTGCGGCAGGAGACAGGCAAGGGGGGAAATTTAGGGGGGTGGGCTGCAAGCATTTCTTTCTATATAAATACTTCCTTTGCTAAAAACTGAGCTAATCAAAACTTTTCCTCTTCTCCATTTCGCCAGCTTTGGTTGTTGCTGTTCCAGAATATTATGTGGCAGATCATAGACACAAGCCAAACATTCATGAGGAGGTTCAAAGATGGAAGGAGGGGAATTTCTTGAGTAATACCCTTTATTTGGTCAAGCAATGAATCCCCTATTTTGGCTGAAGCAGAGTCATTAACAAAGTTTCCAGCTTCTGAGTCCTGTTTTCATTCTTTCCAGCCTCTCCCACTGAAGGCTCCAGCCCTCAGAAAGGGGCCCGTTCACTACATCATGTCCCTGTACCTCACAATGTGTTGAGTACAAAAGGAAATCAATCCAAAAACATTTCTGGGCAACACATTATCACAGGATACACTCAACTCTCATGGTTCAAAGCACTGTGTGAGATACAGTTCCTGCTCAAGGAGGCAGTGATAATGATGAAGGTAATGATAGCAGCTAGCAGTTACTGAGACCATACCACATGCTGGGTCTGCTTGGAGGATCTAATCTAACACTAGAAGAAACCAGAAGAGCATTATCTTCAGCTTGTAACACCCTCCCCCCCCCAAAAAAGAAGCTCTATACTGCTCTTATAGCTCAACAACAAAACAAACAAAAAAGAACCCAATTGAAAAATGGGCGTTACTCCAAAGAAGACATATAGTTACCCAACAGGCACATGAAAAGATTCTCAACATCACTAATTATTAGAGAAATGAAAATAAAAACCAAGAGGAGCCAAGATGGCGGAGGAGTAGGACGGGGAGACCACTTTCTCTCCTACAAATTCATCAAAAGAATATCTGAACGCAGAGCAAACTTCACAAAACAACTTCTGATCGCTAGCTGAGGTCATCAGGCGCCCAGAAAAGCAGCCCATTGTCTTCGAAAGGAGGTAGGACAAAATATAAAAGATAAAAAGTGAGACAAAAGAGCTAAGGACGGAGATCCGTCCCAGGAAGGGAGTCTTAGGGGGCATTGCTTGGGGTAGGGTCCGGGCCTGAGTGCCCTGAGGACAATCGGAGGGAGCTTCTGTGAGTTGCCAACTTGAACTGTGGGAGACCAAAAGAGAGAAAATTAACCGGCCCGAACACACTGCCGGCCGAAGTTCGCAGAACAAAGGGACCGAGAAAGTCCAGAGAAGAGCTCGCAGGCTGTGGACCAGCCCAGCCCCTCCGGAGGCAGGAGGCAGGGGGGAGGGGAAGGTCGCGGCGAGACACAGGGCGCAGGCACCCGGCCGGCGCGGGCGGGGACTGGGGCTGGGGACGCGGAGGGCAGAAGGCGCGCGCACCCGACTGGCGCCAGCGGAAACTGAGACTGGGTCCGCAGAAGGGAGGGGGCGCGCCACACCTGGGGATAGCGCGCCCATCAAGCCCCTGGCTGCCTGGACCGCTCTGACGGGGAAGGCACTGAGAGCAGGCGCAGCTTTTCGTTCCGCGCTTTTGTGGAACACCCGAGGGCTGGAACCGCGCGCAGCGCGGGGCACACTCCACATAGAGCAGCCGGGAGCCTGAGCAGCGCAGACGGAGAAAGCAGCGTCAGCCCCTCCCAGCAGCCCCAGCCCATCTCCGCGGCGCAAGCCTGTCCCCACAGCACCAGCCCCTCCCCGCGGCGCCAGCCCCTCCCCGCGGAGCGACGGAACTAGCTACTTGAATAAGAGTCCACCTCCCCCGCCTGTGTCAGGGCGGAAATGAGGCTCTGAAGAAACCGGCAAACAGAAGCCAAATAAACAAAGGGAACCGCTTCAGAAGGGACTGGTGCAACAGATTAAAATCCCTCTAGGAAACATTGTCTACACCAGAGGAGCCTGTAGATATCGAGAAGTGTAAGCTGGAATGAGGAGCTATCTGAAACTGAGCCGAACCCACACTGACCGCAACACGTCCAGAGAAATTCCTAGATATGCTTTTACATTTTTTTTTTTTTTAAGTAAAGAAAAAAAATTTTTTTTCTCTTTTCTTTTTTATTTTTTCTCTTTTCTTTTCCTTTAAAATTCTCTATTACTCCCCCATTACTCCTTAACTTTCATTTTCATAGATTTTTATGATTTTTTTTTTAATTAAGGGGAAAAAAATTTTTTTTCTTTTTTTTTTTTTCTTTTTTCTTCTTTTTTTTCTTTCCTTTTTCTCTTCTATTTTCTATTTTTCTTTTCTCTTATTTCTTTTAAAGTCCTCTAGTACTCCTCTACTACTCCTTAATTTTCATTTTCAATACACTATAACCTTACAAAAAAAAAAAAAAAAAAGAAGAGAAGCCCTATTTTTAAACCGAATATTATTCTCTCCCAATCTTGACTCTCTGTTTTCTACCTCAGAACACCTCTATTTCCTCCTTTCCCCTTCTCTTCCCAATCCAATTCTGTGAATCTTTGTAGGTGTCTGGGCTATGGAGAACACTCTGGGAACAGACAGCTGCGTAGATCTGTCTCTCTCCTCTTGAATCCCCTGTTTTCTCCTCCTGCTCATCTCTATCGCCCTCCTCCCTCTCCTCTTCTTCATGTAACTCTGTGAACCTCTCTGGGTGTCCCTAACGGGGGAGAATCTTTTCACCATTAACCTAGAAGTTTTATTATCAGTGCTGTATAGTTGGAGAAGTCCTGAGACTACAGGAAGAATAAAACTGAAATCCAGAGGCAGGAGACTTAAGGCCAAAACCTGAGAACACCAGAAAACTCCTGACTACATGGAACTTTAAGTAATAAGTGACAGTCCAAAAGCCTCCATACCTACACTGAAACCAACCACCACCCAAGAGCCAATAAGTTTTAGAGCAAGACATACCACGCAAATTCTCCAGCAACGCAGGAACATAGCCGTGAACGCAAACATACAGGCTGCCCAAGGTCACACCTAACACATAGACCCATCTCAAAACTCATTACTGGGCACTCCATTGCTCTCCAAAGAGAAGTAATCAAGTTCCATGCACCAGAACACTGACGCAAGCTTCCCTAACCAGGAAACCTTGACAAGCCAATCGTCTAACCCCACCCACTGGATAAATCCTCCACAATAAAAAGGAACCACAGACCTTCAGAATACAGAAAGCCCACTCCAGACACAGCAATCTAAACAAGATGAAAAGGCAAGGAAATACTCAACAGGGAAAGGAACATGAAAAATGCCCACCAAGTCAAACAAAAGAGGAGAAGATAGGGAATCTACCTGAAAAAGAATTTAGAATAATGATAATAAAAATGATCCAAAATCTTGAAAACAAAATGGAGTTACAGATAAATAGCCTGGAGACAAAGATTGAAAAGATGCAAGAAATGTTTAATAAAGACCTAGAAGAAATAAAAAAGAGTCAATTAAAAATGAATAATGCAATGAATGAGATCAAAAACACTTTGGAGGGAACCAAGAGTAGAATAACGGAGGTAGAAGATAGGATAAGTGAGGTAGAAGATAAAATGGTGGAAATAAATGAAGCAGAGAGGAAAAAAGAAAAAAGGATCAAAAGAAATGAGGACAACCTCAGGGACCTCTGGGACAATGTGAAACGCCCCAACATTCGAATCATAGGAGTCCCAGAAGAAGAAGACAAAAAGAAAGGCCATGAGAAAATACTCGAGGGGAAAATAGCTGAAAACTTCTCTAAAATTGGGAAGGAAATAGCCACCCAAGTCCAAGAAACCCAGAGAGTCCCAAACGGGATAAACCCAAGGCAAAACACCCCAAGACACATATTAGTCAAATTAACAAAGATCAAACACAAAGAACAAATACTAAAAGCAGCAAGGGAGAAACAACAAATAACACACAAAGGGATTCCCATAAGGATAACAGCTGATCTATCAATAGAAACCCTCCAGGCCAGAAGGGAATGGCAGGACATACTGAAAGTAATGAAAGAGAATAACCTACAACCTAGATTACTGTATCCAGCAAGCATCTCATTCAGATATGAAGGAGAATTCAAAAGCTTTACAGATAAGCAAAAGCTGAGAGAATTCAGCACCACCAAACCAGCTCTTCAACAAATGCTAAAGGATCTTCTCTAGACAGGAAATGCAGAAAGGTTGTATAAACGTGAACCCAAAACAACAAAGTAAATGGCAACGGGACCACACCTATCAATAATCACCAGAAATGTAAATGGGTTGAATGCCCCAACCAAAAGACAAAGATTGGCTGAATGGATACAAAAACGAGACCCCTATATATGCTGGCTACAAGAGACCCACCTCAAAACAAGAGACACATACAGACTAAAAGTGAAGGGCTTTCCCACCAACAGTGTAAGAGGGTTCCCTTTTCTCCACACCCTCTCCAGCATTTATTGCTTGTAGACTTTTGGATAGCAGCCATCCTGACTGGCGTGTAATGGTACCTCATTGTGGTTTTGATTTGCATTTCTCTAATAATGAGTGATGTTGAGCATCTTTTCATGTGTTTGTTAGCCATCTGTATGTCTTCTTTGGAGAAATGTCTGTTTAGTTCTTTGGCCCATTTGTTGATTGGGTCATTTATTTTTCCGGAATTGAGCTGCAGGAGTTGCTTGTATATTTTTGAGATTAACCCTTTGTCTGTTTCTTCATTTGCTATTATTTTCTCCCAATCTGAGGGCTGTCTTTTCACCTTACTTATAGTTTCCTTTGTAGTGCAAAAGCTTTTAAGTTTCATTAGGTCCCATTTGTTTAGTTTTGCTTTTATTTCCAATATTCTGGGAGGTGGGTCATAGAGGATCTTGCTTTGATTTATGTCGGAGAGTGTTTTGCCTATGTTCTCCTCCAGGAGTTTTATAGTATCTGGTCTTACATTTAGATCTTTAATCCATTTTGAGTTTATTTTTGTGTATGGTGTTAGAAAGTGTTCTAGTTTCATTCTTTTACAAGTGGTTGACCAGTTTTCCCAGCACCACTTGTTAAAGAGGTTGTCTTTTTTCCATTGTATATCCTTGCCTCCTTTGTCAAAGATAAGGTGTCCATAGGTTGGTGGATTTATCTCTGGGCTTTCTATTCTGTTCCATTGATCTATATTTCTGTCTTTGTGCCAGTACCATACTGTCTTGATGACTGTGGCTTTGTAGTAGAGTCTGAAGTCAGGCAGGTTGATTCCTCCAGCTCCATTCTTCTTTCTCAAGATTACTTTGGCTATTCGAGGTTTTTGCAAACTAGTACAGCCGCTATGGAAAACAGTGTGGAGATTTCTTAAAAAACTGGAAATAGAACTGCCATATGACCCAGCAGTCCCACTTCTGGGCATACACACTGAGGAAACCAGATCTGAAAGAGACACGTGCACCCCAATGTTCATTGCAGCACTGTTTATAATAGCCAGGACATGGAAGCAACCTAGATGCCCATCAGCAGATGAATGGATAAGGAAGCTGTGGTACATATACACCATGGAATATTACTCAGCCATTAAAAAGAATTCATTTGAACCAGTCCTAATGAGATGGATGAAGCTGGAGCCCATTATACAGAGTGAAGTAAGCCAGAAAGATAAAGAACATTACAGCATACTGACACATGTATATGGAATTTAGAAAGGTGATAACGATAACCCTATATGCAGAACAGAAAAAGAGACACAGAAATACAGAACAGACTTTTGAACTTTGTGGGAGAATGTGAGGGTGGGATATTTCAAAAGAACAGCATGTATGCTATCTATGGTGAAACAGATCACCAGCCCAGGTGGGATGCACGAGACAAGTGCTCCGGCCTGGTGCACTGGGAAGACCGAGAGGAATCGGGTGGAGAGGGAGGTGGGAGGGGGGATCGGGATTGGGAATACATGTAAATCCATGGCTGATTCATATCAATGTATGACAAAACCCACTGGGAAAAAAAAAAAAAGAAAAATAAATAAATAAATAAATAAAAATAAATAAATAAATAAAAGTGAAGGGCTGGAAAAAAATATTTCACGCAAACGGAGACCAAAAGAAAGCAGGAGTCGCAATACTCATATCAGATAAAATAGACTTTCAAATAAAGGATGTGAAAAGAGACAAAGAAGGACACTACATATGATCAAAGGATCAATCGAAGAAGAAGATATAACAATTATAAATATATATGCACCCAACATAGGAGCACCGCAATATGTGCGGCAAACACTAACGAGTATGAAAGAGGAAATTAATAGTAACACAATAATAGTGGGAGACTTTAATACCCCACTCACAACTATGGATAGATCAACTAAACAGAAAATTAACAAGGAAACACAAACCTTAAATGACACAATGGACCAGCTAGACCTAATTGATATCTATAGGACATTTCACCCCAAAACAATCAACTTCACCTTTTTCTCAAGCGCACACGGAACCTTCTCCAGAATAGATCACATCCTGGGCCATAAATCTGGTCTTGGAAAATTCAAAAAAATTGAAATCATTCCAGTCATCTTTTCTGACCACAGTGAAGTAAGATTAGATCTCAATCACAGGGAAAAAATTGTTAAAAATTCAAATATATGGAGGCTAAATAACACGCTTCTGAATAACCAACAAATCATAGAAGAAATCAAAAAAGAAATCAAAATATGTATAGAAATGAATGAAAATGAAAACACAACAACCCAAAACCTATGGGACACTGTAAAAGCAGTGCTAAGGGGAAGGTTCATAGCAGTACAGGCTTACATCAAGAAACAAGAATAAAGCCAAATAATTAACCTAACACTACACCTAAAGCAATTAGAGAAGGATGAAACGAAGAACCCCAGGGTTAGCAGAAGGAAAGAAATCTTAAAAATCAGGGAAGAAATAAATGCAATAGAAACTAAAGAGACCATAGCAAAAATCAACAAAGCTAAAAGCTGATTTTTTGAAAAAATAAACAAAATTGACAAACCGTTAGCAAGACTCATTAAGAAACAAAGAGAGAAGAACCAAATTAACAAAATTAGAAATGAAAATGAAGAGATCACAACAGACAACACTGAAATACAAAGGATCATAAGAGACTACTACCAGCAGCTCTATGCCAATAAAATGGACAACTTGGATGAAATGGACAAATTCTTAGAAAAGTATAACTTTCCAAAACTGAACCAGGAAGAAATAGAAGATCTTAACAGACCCATCACAAGCAAGAAAATCGAAACTGTTATCAGAAATCTTCCAGCAAACAAAAGCCCAGGACCAGATTGCTTCGCAGCTGAATTCTACCAAAAATTTAGAGAAGAGCTAACACCTATCTTACTCAAACTCTTCCAGAAAATTGCAGATGAAGGTAAGCTTCCAAACTCATTCTATGAGGCCACCATCACCCTAATTCCAAAACCAGACAAAGATGCCACAGAAAAAGAAAACTACAGGCCAATATCACTGATGAACATAAATGCAAAAATCCTCAACAAAACTCTAGCAAACAGAATCCAACAACATATTAAAAAAATCATACACCATGACCAAGTGGGCTTTATCCCAGGAATGCAAGGATTCTTTAATATCCGCAAATCAATCAATGTAATACACCACATTAACAAATTGAAAGATAAAAACCATATGATTATCTCAATAGATGCAGAGAAAGCCTTTGACAAAATTCAACACTCATTTATGATTAAAACTCTCCAAAAAGCAGGAATAGAAGGAACATACCTCAACATAATAAAAGCTATGTATGACAAACCCACAGCAAGCATCACCCTCAATGGTGAAAAATTGAAAGCATTTCCCCTGAAATCAGGAACAAGACAAGGGTGCCCACTCTCACCACTACTATTCAACATAGTGTTGGAAGTTTTGGCCACAGCAATCAGAGCAGAAAAAGAAGTAAAAGGAATCCAGATAGGAAAAGAAGAAGTGAAACTCTCACTGTTTGCAGACGACATGATCCTCTACATAGAAAACCCTAAAGACTCTACCAGAAAATTACTAGAGCTAATCAATGAATATAGAAAAGTTGCAGGATATAAAATTAACACACAGAAATCCCTTGCATTCCTATATACTAACAATGAAAAAACAGAAAGAGAAATTAAGGAAACAATACCATTCATCATTGCAACAAAAAGAATAAAATACTGAGGAGTATATCTACCTAAAGAAACAAAAGACCTATACATAGAAAACTATAAAACACTGATGAAAGAAATCAAAGAGGACACAAACAGATGGAGAAACATACCGTGTTCATAGATTGGAAGAATCAATATTGTCAAAATGGCTATTCTACCCAAAGCAATCTATAGATTCAGTGCAATCCTTATCAAGCTACCAACGGTATTTTTCACAGAACTAGACCAAAGAATTTCACAATTTGTATGGAAATACAAAAAAACCTCAAATAGCCAAAGTAATCTTGAGAAAGAAGAATGGAACTGGAGGAATCAACCTGCCTGACTTCAGACTCTACTACAAAGCCACAGTCATCAAGACAGTATGGTACTGGCACAAAGACAGAAATATAGATCAATGGAACAGAATAGAAAGCCCAGAGATAAATCCACCAACCTATGGACACCTTATCTTTGACAAAGGAGGCAAGGATATACAATGGAAAAAAGACAACCTCTTTAACAAGTGGTGCTGGGAAAACTGGTCAACCACTTGTAAAAGAATGAAACTAGAACACTTTCTAACACCATACACAAAAATAAACTCAAAATGGATTAAAGATCTAAATGTAAGACCAGAAACTATAAAACTCCTAGAGGAGAACATAGGCAAAACACTCTCCGACATAAATCACAGCAAGATCCTCTATGACCCACCTCCCAGAATATTGGAAATAAAAGCAAAACTAAACAAATGGGACCTAATGAAACTTAAAAGCTTTTGCACTACAAAGGAAACTATAAGTAAGGTGAAAAGACAGCCCTCAGATTGGGAGAAAATAATAGCAAATGAAGAAACAGACAAAGGATTAATCTCAAAAATATACAAGCAACTCCTGAAGCTCAATTCCAGAAAAATAAATGACCCAATCAACAAATGGGCCAAAGAACTAAACAGACATTTCTCCAAAGAAGACATACAGATGGCTAACAAACACATGAAAAGATGCTCAACATCACTCATTATTAGAGAAATGCAAATCAAAACCACAATGAGGTACCATTACACGCCAGTCAGGATGGCTGCTATCCAAAAGTCTACAAGCAATAAATGCTGGAGAGGGTGTGGAGAAAAGGGAACCCTCTTACACTGTTGGTGGGAATGCAAACTAGTACAGCCACTATGGAAAACAGTGTGGAGATTTCTTAAAAAACTGGAAATAGAACTGCCATATGACCCAGCAATCCCACTTCTGGGCATACACACTGAGGAAACCAGATCTGAAAGAGACATGTGCACCCCAATGTTCATTGCAGCACTGTTTATAATAGCCAGGACATGGAAGCAACCTAGATGCCCATCAGCAGACGAATGGATAAGGAAGCTGTGGTACATATACACCATGGAATATTACTCAGCCGTTAAAAAGAATGCATTTGAATCAGTTCTAATGAGATGGAAGAAACTGGAGCCCATTATACAGAGTGAAGTAAGCCAGAAAGATAAAGAACATTACAGCATACTAACACATATATATGGAGTTTAGAAAGATGGTAATGATAACCCTGTATGCAAAACAGAAAAAGAGACACAGAAGTACAGAACAGACTTTTGAACTCTGTGGGAGAAGGTGAGGGTGGGATGTTTCAAAAGAACAGCATGTATACTATCTATGGTGAAACAGATCACCAGCCCAGGTGGGATGCATGAGACAAGTGCTTGGGCCTGGTGCACTGGGAAGACCCAGAGGAATCGGGTGGAGAGGGAGGTGGGAGGGGGGATCAGGATGGGGAATACATGTAAATCTATGACTGATTCATATCAATGTATGACAAAACCCACTGAAATGTTGTGAAGTAATTAGCCTCCAACTAATAAAAAAATAAAATAAAAACAAAAAAAAAGAAAAGAAAAACCACAGTGAGGTACCACCTCACACCAGTCAGTATGGCCATCATTAAAAAGTCTAAAAATAGCCAGTGCTGGAGAGTGTGTGGAGAAAAGGGAATCCTCTTACACTGTTGGTAGGAATGTAAATTGGTATAGCTATTATGGAGCCCAGTATGGAGGTTCCTTAAAAATCTGAAAATAGAGCTATCATATGATCCAGCAATCTCACTCCTGGGCATATATCCAGAGAAAATCAGAATCCGAAAAGATACATGCACTCTTATGTTCATAGTAGCACTATTCACAATAGCCATCAACAGACAAATGGATAAAGAAGACGTGGTACATCAATACAATGAAATGTGATGCTATTGCAAAAAAGAATGAAATAATGCCATTTGTAGCAACATGGTTGCAACTAGAGATTATCATACTAAGTGAAGCAAGTCAGAAAAAAATAGACAAATACCATATGATATCACTTAAATGCAGAATCTAAAATATGACACAGATGAACCTATCTAGACTCACAGACACAGAGAACATGTGGCTATCGAGAAAGAGGGTCGTGGGGGAGGGACCGATTGGGAGTCTGGGGTTTGAAGGAGGGCGTGGCAACCCACTCCAGTATTCTCGCCTGGAGAACCCCCATGGACAGAGCAGCCTGGCAGGCTACAGTCCCTGGGGTCTCAAGAGTCAGACACAACTGAATGACTAAGCACAGAGCAGACTCAGAGACATACAGAACATGTAGCTACCAAGGGAGGGGGTGGGAAGGAGGGATGGACTGGGAGTTCGGGGTTAGGAGATGCAAACTATTACATATACAGAGGATAAACAACAAAGTCCCATTGTATAGCACAGGGAACTATATTCAGTATCCTGAGACAAACCATAGTGGAAAAGAATATAAAAAAGAATAAATACATATATATGTGTGTATAACTGAGTCACTTTACTGTACAGCAGAAAGTAACATTGTAAATCAACTATACTTCCATTTAAAAAAGAAAAAAAGACACAGAGGTTCTAGTAAAAACTGTCTTGTGCAAGGTTTCATAAAACATTGAGTAACTGGGACTCAAACTCAGGTCCGAATTCCAAGTCTCTGCACTTAAAACCTTAAGAGATGAAAACTCTGTTACAGGGGGTAACTTATAGAGACATATGCATGTCTCTATTGCACAAATGGGGTAAAAAGTTAACACTTAAGAGAATCTGAGAGAAGAGATATGAGGTTTAATTGTACTGTACCTGCAACTTTTCATAAGTTTGAAATTATTTTGAAATAGACTATTTAAAAAGTATGCCTAACTTGGGGCACTCTATGTTGAAATGGAGCTGTATTTTCACCTATGCCAATGTGACAGGAGAAAATAGTTGTCCTAACTTACATCTCCTTGTTAATGAGCATTATGCTTTTCATAATTTTCTTTGCCATGTGTATTTTCATTTTTAGTCAATTTTCTGTTTGTGACTTTTTCTACTTTTTCTAGTGGGTGTGGTATCCCACCCAGATCCCATCTTATGAGCTGGAGCCATCATTTGCCAGCTGCTGGCAGCTCACAGATGCATCCATCACAGAGTGTGCCTCCACTCCAGGAAACTGTCTCACCCACGGGTACTCCCCTTTCCAGCGGGCAGCTGATAACCAGTGACTGTCTAAAGTGGTAACATGAGGCCTGGCCCTCAGCCTGAACTTGGGATAATTCCGAAGCCCATCGAGTTCCTAGTAAATTTGGATGAACACTCACTTGCAACCACTCTGTGAATCACTGCCTCCCTCCTTGTCATCTGTCTGCCTCACTAATTTTCATGTGTATTTCAGATAACACTCTCCAACAAGCCTTCTGCACGCAACTCTCCATCTCAGAACCTGTTTCCTGGGAACCCAAGACAGGCATAGCATCTTTTACTTATTGAAATGAAATATGAGCTATGCTGGTCATCATTAAAACTTGGAAGTCCACAAATGCTTAAGAGAATTTAAACTGTTCATTGTCAATCCACTCACTAATACTGTCAATCCACTCACTATTATCACTAACATCTTCTACATTACTCATAACTACATAACACTTACAGAGAACCTAACATGTGCTTTTCAATTGCTCTGGAGCCAAGAACTTATCTGTGTTCAGGCCCAGATACATCACTTACCCAATTACCTAATTTCTCTAGGCTTTGGGTTTCCCAGGTGGCGCTAGGGGTAAAGAACCTGTCTGCTAATGCAGGAGACATAAGAGACATGGGTTCAATCCCTGGGTCAGGAAGATCCCCTGGAGAAGTAAATGGCAACCCACTCCTGTATTCTTGCCTGAAGAATTTCATGGACAGAAGAGCCCGGTGGGCTATAGTCCATAGACTTGCAAAGAGTCAGACATGACTGAAGCAATTTAGCACAGAGCTCTAGGCTTCAGCTGTCTTACTTATCATGTGGGGATAATATCGATTCCTACTTCTTATGGGTTGTGATTGAATTAGTTCAATAGTGTAAAGGTGATACCTGCTATATAGAAAATACCATGAGGACGATCTTCACAGCCATCCAACGAGCCAGCCTATTTTACTGCTCAAGACCATCAGAAGTACTCAGAATTACACTAACTCTTGCATGTACTTTAGTTAAAAAAAATAATGTACAAATATACAAAATAGCTATCATAAGTACAGGAAGTTACAGCTTTAGTTCATATCATATTTCACAGTTCTACAGCAGTATATAATAATCTTCAAATCTCATTCCAACCAAAATTCTGAGTATTCAAGTAAACAGCTGCAAGTAATTCAAGTCATAGTCGTAATATATACTAGGTTTTCCATGTGTAACTTGAATTATATAAAGACATGCTTGACATTATCTTATGTTTCAAGGCACCTATGACTCTACTCTTTAAATCCATTTTATTATACTTAGGTTAATTGCAAACCCTGAAAATGTGGTGCTGCTGCTGCTAAGTCACGTCAGTCATGACTTAACTGACAATTTGAGTACTTCTTGGCTTCTTCTAGAAAAGACATTTGAATGCAGTGACAGTGACTGAATAATTCCGTGAAGTTGAAGGCTAGGAATTAGGCTTCTGTTGCCAAATCAAGGGACTAAGAGAACAAACTTAGCATGAAAAAAGTATGATTTCAAATTTACATATCAATTTTTGCAACTGATGCTTCTTCCAGTATTTTAAAAATAATTTGTATGGTTTATGCCCCAGGCATTCCTTTATACTTGAACTCCATGGGATGCAGAAAGGTAAATGCCAACCTATCAATCACTCTAAATTTCAGCATTACAAATTTTCTACTTGAAGGTTTTGGGAAAAATGGCATTTCCCACACTTACTCCCTGGGAAATATGCACCCTTTCGTAATGCTTCATGACCAGAGAAAGGTTTACTTACAGGATCACATGTCTACTCAAGCTAGATTTGGTCTTAAAAGTGCCTCTTTATTTCATGTCACCAACATTTATAATGCTCATTTAAAATAAGTATTAATTCACTAAAAGTAAGATAACTAAATAACACCCTTCAAGATTTCCCTGGTTGTCCAGCAACAGTTAAGAATTGTCTTCTAATGCAGAGGATATGGGTTTGATCCATGGTCGGGGAAATAAGATTCCACTTACCTCAGGGAAACTAAGCCTACATGTTACAACTACTGAACCCGTGCACTCTGGAGCCTACACCCCACAACTAGAGAGAAGCCCATGAGTCACAAGGATGATCTGGTGCTGCAACTAAGACCTGACACAGCCAAATAAATAAATAAATACAAAAAAAAAAAAAACCACCCTTCTCTTTGCAAGTTACTCTCTGCATTGTTTTCCTAACCTATAATATGCAGGTAAAAACAATACCTACCTCAGGGACTCCTCGCAAGGATCAAATGACTTAATAAATGTAAAACTTCCAGAACAATGCCTGGGACACAATAAATACTATTTAAGTCTTAGCTACTACAACATTATAGATCATAGCAAAACAAGGGAATTCCAGAAAAACATCTACTTCTGCTTCACTGACCACACAAAAGCCTTTGACTGTGTGGATCACAACAAATTGTGGCAAATTCTTAAAGAAATGGGAATACCACACCACTTTACCCACCTCCTGAGAAATCTGCATGCAGGTCAAGAAGCAAGAGTTAGAACTGGACATGGAACAAAAGAATGGTTCCAAATTGGGAAAGGAGTAGGTCAAGGCTTTACATCGTCACCCTGCTTATTTATCGTATATGCAGAGAACATCATGTGAAATGCTGGAATGGATGAAGCTCCAGCTGGAATCAAGATTGCCAGGAGAAATATCAATATCCTCAGGTATGCAGATGACACCACCCTAATGGCAGAAAGTGAAGAACTAAAGAGTCTCTTGATGAAGGTGAAAGAAAAAAGCGAAAAACTGGCTTAAAACTCAACATTCAAAAAATTAAGATCATGGCACCCGGTCCCATCACTTCATGGCAAATAAATTCGGAAACAATGGAAACAGTAATAGGCTTTATTTTCTTGGGCTCCAAAATCACTGCAGATGATGTCTGCAGCCATGAAATTAAAAGATGTTTGCTCCTTGGAAGAAAAGCTATGACAAACCTACACAGCATATTCAAAAGCAGAGACATCACTTTGTTGACAAAGGTCCATATAGTTAAAGCTATGGTTTTTCCAGAAGTCATGTACAGATGTGAGAGTTGGATCATAACAAAGGCTGAATGCCAAAGAATTGATGCTTTCAAACTATGGTGCTGGAGAAGAGTCTTCAAAGTCTCTTGGACAGCAAGATCAAACCAGTCAATCCTAAAGGAAATCAGTCCTGAATATTTATTGGAAGGACTGATGCTGAAACTGAAGCTTCAATATTTTGGCCACCTGAGGTGCAGAGCTGACTTACTGGAAAAGACCCTGTTGCTGGGAAAGATTGAGAGCAGAAGTGTGTGTGTGTGTGGGGGGGGGGGGGGGGGGCAGGGGGAGGGATATGACAGAAAATGAGTTGCTTGGATAGCATCATCAACTCAATGGACATGGGTTTGAGCAAACTCTGGGAGATAGTGGAGGACAGGGAAACCTGGCATGCACCATCTATGTGGTCACAAAGAGTTGGACACAACTCAGTGAGTGAACAACTACAACTTTATTATTATTATCATCACCATAACCATCATCATTGCTGCTATTAAGTACAAGTTTTATTCCATGTCCCTTATGGGCTTCCCTGATAGCTCAGGTAGTAAAGAATCCACCTGCAATGTGCGAGACCTGGGTTTGATCCCTGGGTTGGGAAGATCCCCTGGAGAAGGGAAAGGCTACCCATTTCAGTATTATGTCCCTTCTATATTCAAAGTAAAGTAATTTTACTTATTTGTACTATTCTGTGAGTCAGTCTTTTCTTGTAATTCACACTGGCTTTTCTCCCCAACTTTATACACACTAATGAAATTTGACAATTACACTTACTTTCTGCCCTATTCATAACGTGACAGGCACTTACTATGAGACTTTCAAACACAAATAAAGCCTCACAATTTTTTCTGCAAAAGAGCAAAGAAAATAACTAATTCTATTTTATTCTTAATTGGAGATATTTGTTCTATTCCTAATTGAAAAACTGTAAGATGCCAAATCTGGAGAGATTTTAAAATGTATTTCATTTTATATCTTTTCAAATTACTGTCGACTCAATGGACATGAGTTTGAGCAAACTCTGGGAGATAGTGAAGGACAGAGAAGCCTGGCGTGCTGCAGTCCATGCGATTGCAAGGAATCAGACACAAGTGAGCAACTGAACAACAATAGAATTACTGTCAGGAAAGCTCAGGGCAAAATACAGGGACTAACAAAACCAAACTTCAGTATCATCACTAGGGCTAATTGTAGCTCATTACATAGAAAAAAAAACTTCATCTTCTAAATTCAAAACGCATAGTTTCTAACTATTTTCTTTCATGCAAAGGAAATAAATGAACATAAATAATTCAAAGTCAATACCACTAAAAAGTCAATATTCTTCCCTTCAGTGGGAAATAGTGATTTAAATTTAATATTTAAAGATAAAGAATAAGCACTTAAAGCAGATAATTGTAACTGAATTTTTTTAAAAAATGGAGTGGAAGAAGAGATCGGTAGGTGCCCAAAACAACTAGAAGCCATTTGTAACTGTGCCAACTTGTCCCCGTGGCACAAGTGGCAGGTCCTTCAGCCTCAGAACGGTGGTTTGCTCTGCAAAGCTTGTAGGAGACGGAAGAGAAGGGTCTGGTGGCCGTGACACAAAAGTCTCCAGCCCTGCTTCTATTTGCCTGAACATGGAAATAAATTGTACCAGGGCCAGTGTGAGACAAAATGGTCCATTAAGCCCACCAAAGATGCCTTCAGCCCTCCCTTTTCAAACTCTTCTCAACTTCAGTGACCTAGAATGTTTCTGCTTATAAAACTCTTCTTTCCTGGCAAAATGAGGAGAGGACCCATGCCATCATTTGTACTTGGAATGAAGTTTATCTGCACTTCCTTCACCCTCTCATCCGAATTTCCACCTTCAAGCCTTCTATCTCTATTCATAGAAATAAGAATATTTGGCCTCTTCAAAAGAAGTTTAAGAAGCTGTCATAGTTTCCCATTGCTTCTGTAACAAATTACCATAAATTTAGTGGCTTATACATGTATTATCTTCTAGTTCCAGAGGTTAAAAGTTCAAAATAGACCATCGTAAGCATTAGGTTCCTTCTGGATTCAAAGGGAGAATCCATTTCATCCTCTTCTGGAGGCTGCCCACGTGTCTTGATTCACGGCTGTATTAACCTGACCTCTGCTTCCATCTCCTTCTCTGATGCTGACCCCTCCTGCTTCCCTTTTATAAAGACCCTTGTGATTCCATAGGGCCTACCAGGGTAAGCCAGGCCAGTCCTCTCATCTCAAGAGCCTTAGCCTTAGCCTAATCACAGCAAATATGTGGTCAGGGACAATAACACGTTCACAGGTTTCAGGGATTAGGACATGGAGGAAGAGTGGGGGTCAGGGAAGACTAGAGTGTATTATTCCACTTACCTCAGAAGCTGGTCCCTGCTCCACAGACTATGCTTTAGCATTGCTGCTCCTTGAGACCTGGAGCCTTTCCTGCCTAGACTCTAACCCACCTGTTTTCATATTCTCTCCTTTTCTCCAATGCTTTCCAATTCCTTTGTCCCAAGGTCACTAAATATCTATTACCCAAAACTCTTCAGTCTCACTGTGAATCCTTTTCTGGATGATGTAACCTGGTGCTGCCCCTCTGTCCCTGCCACATCCCACCACCACCTGCCCATTCATGAGATCTGCCCCTGTTTCTGTCCTAGTAATACAACACCCAGTATATTGCTATGATACTGCTGTCCCTACCTTGGCTTAAGAACTGCCCCCACCTGGGGCTAGGATATACTGTTTAAGAAACTTTGGCTTGGAGGCGAGAGAAAACAGAATGTTCATGAAAGAGAACTGCAGATGGAATGGGCATTAGTGGGAAGAGCATAGAGAAACCAGTCCTGAACGTTTCTGCTCATAAAACTCTTCTTTCCTGGCAATTTGTTCTTGGAATGTTGTATAAGCAGAAACCAGTCTTTACATTTGAATCTCTGATGAGAGGGAAAAAATCACCATTAAAGTCTATTTAGAAAACTAACAGCATTAAAAGAAAATAAAATTAAAGGTGAAAATTTGTTTTGGCTAAGCAAACATCCTTTTAAATGATTTATACCTTCATGAGAGGAGCTAATCTTCCATGAATGTATCAGATCAATTTGGTTGTACATTTTCTTGGGTTGCTACACTAACCACAGTATAACTTACAGAGCAATGAGAATGGTTTTACAGCCCACGGAGAGTCAGAATTTCATGCTCTCCTTCACTGTCACAATTTTCTCTGACCAGGTCTCACATAGTAAGACCATAGAGCCACATCTCTATGAAATGAGAAGGAGTATTGCCAGATAACATCATTAAGAGCCCACTAAAGGCCAAGTGTTTCTGAAAACATCCCAGGCCATCGTGGCTTCCTTTGGATAATCCTACTCTCCATCTCACATATGTGTATGGAGGGTGGGGAGGGAGATGCCATCCATGTTCTATTCTCAATGTTGTGGTACAGACTCATTTTTCTTTCCTCCTCTTCGCTTCAGGGAGCTATAAAACCTCTAAGCCCTGGAGTCCGAGCTTCTTTTATCCCACAGCAGAATTATAGGTCTTTGTGTTAAAAAATTTAGACTCCCAGAGGTTTTAGAATTAGTAGTAGAAGAAGAGAAAAGAACTCAACATGGTGAGTAAGGAAGGAAGGGTTCGCAATTTCCCATGTGTTGAAAGGGTAACAGGGATTTGGGGAAATCTCTAGAGAAGAAAGTACTCATGCATCATTTTAGATGCAGAGACAGCCAGCCATTCACCTCTGAAGCCATGGAGTGCCAGAGAGGGTACCAGTGGCTTAGCCCAAATCAGCAAGAGAACTGAGGATGTGGAACTACATTGTTACTTAATTAAAGACAACTCTCCTCACCCCACCTCCTTCCACTTTCTGACTGGGGTGGAATCTTTGCTTCCTGCAGTGTCCAGTCCGCACTGTCCAGAAGCGGGGATTGAGCACTGCCTGTTTCTGCTGTGGCTTACTTAGCCTGAATCAGTGAGAGAGTGTCTGAGAGCCCCTGGGTGGAGTGGTGCCCCACACAAGACGGAGAAGGAGACTCAACTGCAAACCTCAGAGGGAATGAGGCAAACGACCACCAAAAACCAAACCAAGGCCTTTCTCCATGATTGGGGGTGAGACGGGGGTGGTTTATGACTCCTCTGCCAAACACATTCCCTGGTGTAAGTGCTAGGGAATGACATAGATTCCAAAACCATGACTAAAGTCAGCTATGGCAGTGTTTTGGCAAATGTAATCAAGGATCCAGATTTATTTTAACTTGGGGGAAAGAAAAGCAATATAGCATTTCTTTCACTTAGAAGTAAATTCATGTGTTTCACCTAAATATTTGTAGGAAACAAATTTTTACATTTTGCATCTGTCCCACACATATATATATTATTTTTAAATTTGTTTCTCTAATGGGAAAAAAATTTCAAAAAGAGAGATCCTGTGTAAAATATGGAATACAGATTACAATTTGTGTTTACATGAGAGGGAAGAAAGACAGGTACTTCATTTGAAGAAAAATCTGCCTACAAAATGAACTTTATTGAAAGAACTTAAAAAAATTAGCTCAACCTTCACAGCTCATCAAATGCTGCATTTCAAAAATGAGTACATAAGGAACTCCAAACAAGGCTTACCACATGTGTCAAAGTAGATACTTGATTGATTCTGTTCTTTCTTCTTAGTTTTTAGATTTCATAAATCATTTCACCAAAAAGTTATAAACCTTTAAAGTCCTTTCCAGTGATTTATCTTTATCTTGCATAGATGATGCCTTTGCTCTGCTTTCATATTTTTAAAAGAAACAGCTCAAAATATCTCAGATGTTTCTCTTTAATGTAATAAGGCTTCCTAGGTCTTATTTCATTCCGTGTTTTTGTTGTTGTTGTTGTTGTTGTTAAGGGAGTTTTTTTTTTTTTTTTTAATTACAGATAGTACACAGTTACTCAAAATAATTTACCATTAATTTTCTATGAGATTGAATTCATTGACTCTCAAGTTTATCAAGACTGAGTAATTAGATAACTGATTAGAAGAGGCCTCTAGTAAACAGTGGAAATATGGTGCTTTTTTAAAAGAAACTATTCCCAGAAAATGCATGGGATTATCTCAATGAAATGTCTCTACAAATGGAATTTCCCAAATTGGCAAGCCAGCTACTTGCCCTGTCACCCATTAGAGGGCTGTGGTCCTGGGTGGGAGGAGGGAGAAGAGGGGCAGGTGAGGGAGAGGAGTTGTATAGATACAGCACAATTGTATATTAAGCAGAATCCTGGTTGAAAAAAAAGCCAAAAACCTAATGAGGCACTGTGTGCTCAGTCACTTAGTCATGTCTGACTCTTTGCCACCCCATGGACTGTAGCCCACCGGGCTCCTACGTCCATGAAGCACTAAATTTCCTGATAAAATGCTTCTTTCCCACAGGATTTATTTATGGAGCAAGATACTCTATTATTTATTTATTTATGGAGCAAGATACTCTAATTAGGGAAAAGCACTGTGGCACAAAGGAGTGAAAGATCACTGAAATCAATACATCATGGTCTTGTCTCCTAAAGGACCTAACATCTATAAGGAAAAAAACCATTACAAACTGTTTAGCAATATCTCTACTGTATTCCTAAAGCTGTCAATCCTGCATTATAAGCAAACTGCAAAGGGTATATATCATCTATATTTCATAAAAATAAGTGATATAGTAAGCTATACTTCCGTTTATAAATTGCTCTTTTTAGTTTTCTTTTTTTTTTTTTTTGCTGTGCTGGGTCTTGGCTGCTGCACGTGGACTTTCTCTAGTTGCAGTGAGCAGGGGCTTCTCTCTGGTTGCGACAAGTGGGCTCTCACTGCGGTGGCTTCTTTGGTCGTGGAGCACGGGTTCCAGGGCTCTCAGGCTCGAGAGTTGTAGGGCACGGGCTTAGCTGCCCCGCGGCACGTGGAATCCCCCCAGACCAGGGATCGAACCAGTGTTTCCAGCATTGCAAGGTGGATTCTTAACCACTGGACCACTAGGGAGGCCCCTACAGAGTATTTATACTTTTACATTCACTTTTTTTTTATTCCTGCAATAAACCGATGAAGTAGGAATTATTAAAATCCCTATTTTACAGGTGAAATTGAAGGTGAGAGAAATAAGAGCAGGGAACTTATTCTCTTTCTGCCCTCAAAATAGAGGCTGTTGCCAGTGTAACTGCTGCTGGAACACTGGCTTGCGGGGAGCACCCTCTAGTCCTATCAGAAGTGCCTGGCAGCATCTGCCCCCTGCCCCCATCTGTTGGACCTGGCTGGGGTCTGCTGGCAACTCAGTGACCACCACTCCTGGGCGCTGCTCATTTCACTAGGCTGACAACCAAGCTGTGTACAGCCCTTCTCAGCAAGGCCACATCTCTTGAACCTGTCTCTCTTTGTGTTTCTAACTTTTGCTCTGACCACCCTGTCTCAGCAAAGCATAAGCCATGTCTGCCTACATGATTCACTGCGTATCAGCTCACTGCACACCTCACCTCGCCTCCTCTCTGGGTCTCCTGATCAAACATGTGACACTGAAATCCCGGTGTCAGTTGTTAAAGCCCTCACTGCTGGCAATGCCATGATCAAAACACTAATTAAAGTGTAAACCAGAGATTCCCAGGCATTTTCATTCTTCATGATTCCCAACTCTACCAAATCCCCACCATTCTACACACACTACACACACACACACACATACACACACTCCCTTTGCATCGATTGGAGAGCTGATAATACCACATTCATTTATTCATTCTGATTCAATTCAGTCGCTCAGTCATGTCCAACTCTTTGTGACCCCATGGACTGCAGCACACCGGGCTTCCCTGTTCATCACCAGCTCCTGGAGCCTATTCAAACTCGTGTCCATCGTACCAGTGATGCCATCCAACCATCTCATCCTCTGTCGTCCCCTTCTCCTCCCACCTTCAAGCTTTCCCAGCATCAGGGTCTTTTCTAATGAGTCAGTTCTTTGCATCAGGTGGTCAAAGGATTAGGTAATTTATAACTCTGAAGTTTATAAAAATTATTTTTTAAAATCTTAAACACATATATGGCACCTACTGTATACCAAATGCTGCTCTAAGCACTCTATAAATAATAACTCATTTAATCCTGGTAATCCATGTTTCCATTTCATAGATAGGAAAAGAGGTCCCTTGCCCAAGATCACTTGCTAGGAAGTAGGGCCAAGTTTCTACCTCTCAGAGTCTATTTCCTGCATCCATCATTCAGCCCATAAGCCCTATGACCTCCTAGTTGAGGCACATCACAGGTGATTTCAAGAAAGCATGGATGAAAATGAGTACTGGCATAGAACGAACTGAAAAACATGGACTATCACACTGAGGAGAGAAGAGTGACCTCAAAAGACGGATCAGGTAGCAGTGCAGAGACCCTCCACTCACAAATCAAGCATCGCTTGGGAATTTCAGGTTTCCCAATTTCCTCAACCCGTTTCCTTCCCTCTCCATCCTCAATACACCAAAAATAACCAATTTGGAAACATCTCACCATCCGCTCTCCTTCTAGCTCACATGGGAGGGCTGATTTACAATATTTTCTGCCTCCTAACTGTCAAGATACGCAGGAATTATATGAGTCCATAAACAGAGGTAATGCCGTCACAATTTATAAACAATTGTTTTCGAAGCTGCCGCACACAGACACTTCCCCTGAGCTTGCAAATGGAAAACAAAACAAAACCCCCAGTACCTCTATATTCATCTCTCACGTTTGTTTCAGTAAGGGGGATGGTGGTTTTGGTTTGGTTTTAGGGGTTTGTTTTTTGTTTGGGTTTTTCTTTTCTTGATTCACTTGATATTCAACCATGTGGTCCTGCATTGACAGTTTGATCCACACTCCTCTGAGGACCTTTTGTGTGGCAGCATTACAGACATCTCGGTGTTTTCCTTAGATTCCAGTTTATGATCACTTACTGAAAGTGGTAGTGTTAGAGCTGAGGAATTTATGTTATAATATTGGTTCTTCTCTGGTCTAAAAAGGACTAATTGTTCCCCATTCTGTGCTGCTGCAACTCCTTCCTTCACTGAGTTACAGTTGACCAGTATTTATCTATCTGGGTGGGCTTCTGGTAATAATTAAACTGCCATCTCCATTAAATCCCAAGGACAGCAAACAGCAGGAGCAAATCAGCAGGGCTGGCACTGACATGTCACCATCATGCAGAGGACAGCTTGGAGGGCATTCGTGTATTCTTTCTCTCTTCTTCAGCCCATAGAACTATAAACATCTGATGATAAAGCACCCTTTAAAAGCTCTGAATAATTTATGGGCTCTTGCTTACAGCAGGGTCCTATTGTTTTTTAACACTTCATTTCTACAATTAGGCAGTGAATTTGGAAACACATTAAAGAGTCCTTCAAATAATACTATAATTCACACCCTAATAAGGACCAGATTTGGAACACTTAACCCCGAACCATAGCATTTATAACAAAGAGAAAAAGAGAGGGAGAGAAAGAGAAAGAAAGAACATTTTGTTTTTTTGTTTTTTTGTTTTTCTTTTTTAATTTTTATTATTATTATTATTTTTTCTTTCCAGTGGGTTTTGTCATACATTGATATGAATCAGCCATGGATTTACATATGGAAGTAAAGCATGGATTACTGGCAAAAAAAAGTCCTAAAATCCAGAAATGAATACAAGTTCCACCTCTCCAAGTGCTTCACTGTGATCCAAAAAAAAAAAAAAAATGAAAACATCCTTAGGCTCTTGTTTCCAATATCCAAAACCCAAAGAGGAGAGTATCAGTTAAAACTAGATTGGGCAGCATTATAAATAAAAAAGTTAGAAACAACAGTGGTGTGAACACATAATAGGCACCTGGGGTAGACAGTCAAGGGCTAATCTGGTGAACCCATAATTAGGGGCCCAGGCTTCCACTTTGTGGCCTTCTCCATCCTCAGGCTGCCCACGCATGGTTTAAGATGGTTGCTTGAGCTCCAGCCACTGTGTCTACATTCCAAACAGCAGGGAAAAGGAAGGAGTAAAGAAGGAACTTGCTTACTCCCTTAAAGAACACTTTGGAGACCCCCAGCATACTTGTGAATGACATTTCATTCTCCAAATTTAATCCATGGCCAAACCTTAGTCACAAGGAAGCAGAAAAGGTAGACTTTTACCAAGTAGCAAAGAGTCAGTGTTAAAAGCAAGACAACAGACCAAAATGGAGTTGCTTATGCTAAACCTCATATCACCAAACACTTAATTACAGTTTTGATTATTCCACAAATGGTATCTTAAAGCAATCAGAAATCATCTGATCAGCACTAGCTAGCTACTCTGCCTGATAAACCCTCGCCATCCCCTGAAGGAAAGTCATCTTAAAATAACCAACCCACTTTTTGCCTAGCGTGACTTCCTTGTTCCTGCTTCCTTCTGACTACAAAGGTTTTTCATCTGTACAGCTTCTTTGATTGCCTTTGTATCTGCTAGACTGGATATTACCCAATTCAAATTTTTGCTCAAATAAACTCTTAAAATGTTTAATATGTCTCAGTTTATCTTTTAGCACCAGCTTTGTAGGAAATAGAGGATGGATTTAGGGAAGCAGTCTCTGCAGGCTTCCCTTCTGGGATATTAAAATGTGTCAGTGAAATACTAATATTATTTCTCCAAACATGGCATTTAGGCAATATTACATAGCAATCAATTGTTTTCTCTTTTCCACTCAGCTCTCTCTGACCTGTACTGCAGCTTTCTTGCCCACCAGCACCATTCCCAGATCTGACAATGTCCTTCAGGTTTTCAGCTGGGGTATCTACATTGACTATACTGTTTAGAGTCATGGAATTAGAAGATGGCTCTGAGAAAAACCTACCAAAACACCAAAAGGTGATCATAAATATGAGAAGTAACTTGTACTACAAACTAAGAAGAGACAGAATTCACTGCTGAAACTGTTGCAGTGATGATCAGGGACAGAATGGAAAGCTGTCATGATCCTTACAAGAGGGAGGTGTGAGGACAAGGAAAGCTGAAGCTTGTAGTTCATGTGATACACATCAGACATACCAGCCCCGCTAGTACTATGCTAATCCTTGTCCTCATTTAACTGTCAAAAGAACTCTATGACCCAGGTAACATTTTTTTTTTAAATACTTTATAAATAAGGAAATTTAAATTCAGAAAGGTTTAGAAATTTGTCTGAGGTCATATACACAGTAAATAGCAGAAATAAAATGAAAGAAAGGATCATGAAGATTACTGACCAGTGAAGCAAGAGCTCTTGGACACAAGAACAGGCCATCCTGTGAGGAGCAGGGACCTTTGCTGGAAGGAAACAGCCAGGGTGGGGCAGCCCAGCAGAAGGGGAATTCAATCACACCTTGAACTCCCTCTCAGCACCTCCGCTGATCTCCTGCAGATGCCCTTGTTACCTGAATCCATGCAAAAGTCCAAAGTCAAGAGGGTCTTTGAAATAGCATACATTAACCCAGCCTCCCAGAGCAGAAAGAAGGGTTGAAAGGGGAAAGCTGAATCTGGAGGGCAAACAAGATCCCAGCACAGAAGACAGGCCATCACTGTCCTCTCTGTTACAGTCAAGAACAGCAATGGGCAAGCAATATAACCTTGCCCATTTTGCCATAAAAATTTCCCTTCTCAGGCTTCCCTGATAGCTCAGTGGTGAAGAATCTGCCTGCCAATGCAGGGGACACAGGTTCAATTTCTGGTCTGGGAAGATCCCACACACTGAGGGCAACTAAGCCCATGTGCCACAACTGCTGGGCCTGTACTCTAGACCCCGTGACCCACAACTACTGAATCTACGTGCTGCAACTACTAAAACCCATGTGCCCTAGAGCCTGTGCTCCTCAATAAGAGAAAGCCAGCAGGCAGCAACAAAGACCCAGCACAGCCATAAACAAACAAATAAATGTATTTTTTTTTTAATTCCCTTCTCATTTTCCCACCCACCCCTTTAAGGCAGAGTAAGGATGCAGGGTGTGATCTACCGCCCTCTTAGTACCAGTAGATAAGAAGTTAGAACTTCAGCCAACTATGTTTACAAGTTTCCAAAGCCTGATCTAAACTATGTTAGAGAGAGGCAACTGAATATCCTATTTTTAAAATTATGTTTGGGGTGGGGCAGAAATTGCAGAACTCCTGCAGATAACTTCTTCCATAGTTTGAAGACACAATCAAGAATATTTTTCTTTCATATGAGACATCTGTTCATCAACGTGTCTTCTACTTAGATCTTGTGGTTTTCTTCAGGGAAAGAGAACATGGCAGCAACATTCTGCAAGTGGCTGTTCCCTGACTTGCAGACATACCTTTACCAAGATTTTCCACCTTAGGTAAGAAAGTCTCTGTTCCATCCTCTGTAAGTGATCTGTTTTACCTTTTTCCTGATCCTTTTGCACACTATCCTGCCTGCTTTCCTAGTCTTTTCTAGCCCAACACTTACTTTCCACCTACTCACTTCTTCAAGAAATCCTGTTTAAACTAACTCATTCCCCAAAGGAGTTTTGGTTTACTTGAAATTTCCACAGCAATTATGCTCATCAGCAAAACACTGTGGATCCTTGATGCCTATTAGCACTGCCTGAATTTTCCCTGAACTGAGATTTGGTGTATAGAGATCAGCTTCATTGTTTTTCATGAGGAGGTACTCTTTCCTCACATGAACTTAAGACTGTTTTTAATCTCAGTGGACACAAATTCATTCCTTCATGTTTTTCACTGTTAGGAACAATGCTACATTGAACAAAGTTGTAAATATATTTCTGGGCCCCTCTGGGAGTATTCCGTAGGACAGATGCTAAAGACTAGATCTGATTGGTCAAAGAGTTTACATATTTATTATTTTAATAGATACTACCTTTAAAAAAAAAAAAAGTTGTAGCCATTTAGTCTCCTTCTTAGTGCATGAGAGTGTCCTCTTTCCTCTCCCCAACCCATCTTGCAACAACGGATACTACTAATCATGAAAATGTCTCCTCAATAGGATAGGCAAAAGTGGTATTGGAACATAGTTAATTTGGATTTCAGTGATTACCAGCTAAATTGAGCATCTTTTAATTGTTAATAGAGCATTTGTGTTTCTCCTTCAACTTGCCACTCAACTACTTCCTACTCTCTTACTGAAATGTCTTTATCTCATTAACTTATAGATATTATCTATATAATACAGATTAAGCCTTCATTTCTGTCATGTATGACAAATACCCTCTCCTCCTCTCATGCATGCTATTCATTAGTTGGTTTCTTTGTGGATATAAATTTTGAGGTTTTATGTGGGAAAATATCTGAACCTCATATGTCTTCATAATTATAAAACATGAGAACTTAAAAAAGCATAAAACTTTTCCTCCCTCTTTCTTCTTCTCTTCCCTCAGCATTATATCCTCCCCTATTTCCCCCACCACCACCACCACACACACACACTTCCCTCCCTCTCCCTCTATCTCCGTCTCCCACTTCTCTTTGTTCACATGGCTCTGAAATTTCTCATCCATTGTACTGAGCGTTTTATGTACTTTTTCAATCTAGAAACACTCCCTCAGGTTTGGAAATGTTTCTTGGATTACTTTTTAAATGTCTTCCCCTCTGTTTTCTCCATTCTCACTTTCTGAAACATCTGAAAATTTTGAATTGGTTCTTTAAATTTTCTTCTCTCTCTGGTCTGTCTTGTGGTCTTTTTGCAATACAGTTTTTGGGAGATTTTTCTCAACTTTGTCTTCCACATCTTCTACTGTTTTGAATTTGCTTTCGTGTTTCTAATTTTCAAACAATCTTACTTTGGTCCTTTAAATGTTTTGTTTTTATAGTTTCCTGATTTTCATATTATAAATGGAATACCATGTTTTTCCAGGGTATTAATAAGAGTACATTTGTTCTTTACTTTTTCTTCTAAGTTTCATCTTCCTGCATAATCTGTTTTTCCCAGGTTTCTTTTATTTTTTTTTTTTCAATTTTTTTTCACTGGTCTCTGGTTTTCATGTCAGAGGTTTCCCTTAAACATCTAGTGATTCTTACCATCCACTCACATGTAAGAGTGAAGTGCTACAAAGCTGGTGATAAGCTCTGTGACTGGAGTTTTACCATGAGGGAGGTCTGCACTTGCAAACATGTTAAGTCAGTCTTTTCTTGGACCAATTATGTACCATGCTAGAAAGGCATAATCCTAGGCAAAGAATCAAACAGAGGGGAAGAAGGGTGGTGATCGTAATGGTCAGAGTAAGCTTTCATTCAACACTTTATATACTTTATTTTCAATGTGCACCCACCCTCAACTCTACCTACGGCCCCCCACCCCAGTCCAGACCTTCTGTTTATACACTTCAGACAGTAAACTTACAGCCACAGCCACTCGTAGGAGGAGATAGAGATAGTCTGCAACTGCATGGACTGAGGTAGGATCGAGGAGCCTACTACTAATAAACAAGGTTTCAACCCACCACTCTGGACCAAGCCCTGCCTTCGCCTCCCACTTCCAGGGGCACATGGCACTGCCAACTCCTGAAACAAGGGACCATGGCATAAATCAAGTTTCTCTTCTTTCCCACTGCCAGCTTAAAAGTCAGCTCTCTCTGTTCTGTTGGATCAGCAACCTTCTTCTTTCTGCTTTCCAGCTCCAAAAATGTTGTTGCTGTTGTCTCCTCTCCAGGTCTATTTTCCCTTGTGGGATTATAGCTTTAAAAAATATTTTCCTGTAATTATAAAGGGT
Source organism: Dama dama (assembly GCF_033118175.1). NCBI lineage: Eukaryota > Metazoa > Chordata > Mammalia > Artiodactyla > Cervidae > Dama > Dama dama. The sequence goes on from NC_083705.1 coordinate 29,652,274, forward strand.
TTGTAAAGAGAGCGGAGGCTAGCAAATATGTTTGATTCACCAACTTTAACTAGAAAGTTATTAGTACTAAATTTTAATACACATATTTAAACACATTTTTCTATCAATCACCAGTGTTAAAGAGTATCTATATCTCATTCTCACACACATGCCCATATACACATATAAAGAAGAAGACAACAGAGACAAGAATCTTAGCACAATTTGAAATTTCTTCTGTACCTTGCTTTGTCTCCTCAGGTAAAATTATAATTAAATTCCAGATTATGACACATTAATTTTGCTTGTTGTCGTTACTTGTAGTTGCTAAGTCTCGTCCAACCCTTTGCAGTCCCATGGACTGCAGCACGCCAGGCTCCCCTGTCCTCCACTGTCTCCCGGAGTTTGCTCAAGTTCATGTGCATTGAGTTGGTGATACTATACAACCATCTCATCCTCTGCTACCCTTTTCTTCTCTTGCCTTCAATCTTTCCCAGCATCAGGGTCATTTCCTAATTTTGCTTAACTAACAGTATTAATGGTTCCTTTGCTCATATTGCTTCTTCCACTCACTTAACAAAGCACTTAACAAAGATCTGAGTATTTTCTCTGTTTTTAAAATTACTTTAACACCACATATTCTTCCCTCATGTAGCTTACGTAAATAGTGGGAGAAATGGACAATAAACAAACTAGCATGTAACTAAATATCAATGTTTTACCTAGTTATATTTGTACCATAAAATAAGACAAAGTGAGGAAACAGGGAAAAAAAGAAGGATGATATTTCATATAATGTGGCCAGCGAAGGTCTTTCTAGCAAGAGTAAGTCTGCACAGAGACCCACATCACATAACAGTGCAAGCTTCACACACCAGTATTATCTAGTCCTGTTCAGCATCCACTCCCTCTCCCTTCCACACTCTCCACTATATGACAGAGGCTGATATCTTCATTTCTTAGACTTCCTTGCCAGCGATTTCTGCAAGCAGTTAGGTTCAGCCAACAGGGCTCATGTAAGAGTGTGCATGGGAGGATGTAGGCTCATGCCTCCAGGATCCACTGGTCTTACTTTGTACCCCATCATCCAGAGGAACTTGGTGCTTTGGCATGATGGACTAGCCTACTGAAAATTCAGCAAAGGCACCATCTGGAGACAGCACCTTGCAAGGGTCAGGTGCTGTCCTACAAGTTGTCACCTATGGTCCTAGAAAATATGCAATGGATAGTGTTTCCACTCTAGTCACAGTAAGTCCAGGAGGCAAAAATAGACATAGCAGTGGCTTGTTTATGAATACAACTTATAAACCACTCATGATATGTTCATTACCTTCCTCACGTGTTTGGAGTCTGCCAGACAGAAGTATTAGGTCCCAGCAATCCCAACAGGGAGGCATGACAAGTGTTCCATTAAATGAGAAGTTGCAACGGATCTCCTGGCCACTTAAGGCCTCTTATGCCACTGAACCGACCATCAAAAAGGGGATTACTCTCCCACCTGGAATGACTATTCTGTATTATCAGAGGAAATTAGGGTTGTTACTGAATGAAGAGGCAGAAAGATGACACATGGAACCGAGGGAATCTTTGGAGCATATTCTATCTCTGCTCCATAATAAGGTTTTAAAATAACCCAATATAAATAGGACCCCTAACAACTCAGACTCTAAATAAATCCAATATAGTTGGGGAGAGAGCTCAGACTTTTCAGGAGACAATATAGTTACTTTATCAGGCAAAACATATCCTGATTAACTGGCATTCTGGATGAGGACAAAAATAATATGAATGAAGACAGTAACAAATTTCAACTACAGCCTTGTGATAAAACAAATACTGCAATAATTATGCATATTTTATTTCTTATTTTGAAATTTATATATTTGTGTACTTTTCCCTTCTGTAATTTCCTTTCTGTAATATTTTATATAATTTATTTTTACATTATATTCACCTTCTACCATAAAATGATTTCCTTTCTGTAATATTTTCCTTTCTGTAATATTTTATATAATTTATTTTTACATTATATTCACCTTCTACCATAAAATGAGTTCCTTTTTTCAAAAGTAATGTTAAGTGGAATACAATGAATGTGGGAAAGGCCATTCTGAAATACAGAATGAGGAAGATGAAAAGGAACAAGTGAATAAGACAGTAAAAGCCAGCCAGGGAGTAGAAGAAAGGAGTGCCGTGCTCTGGAAATGAAGAGAAGATAAGATATAAAGAAGAAAGCAGGGATTTTCCTTGTACAATACTGCTGAGGAATCCATATGAGATGAAAGAACTTATCATTGGATTTGATAACTTCTTGATTATTAATGACCAGCTGAGAGTGTGTTTTGTGGAATATGTGGTTCAAACCCTGATCATAAAGTGGGTTTTAATAAGAGGTAATAAAGTAGAAACAGTGAGCATAGTCTGTTGCGAAGGGACAGGAAGTTATAAGAGCTTGGCAGCTGGGGGGAATACAGTCTTAGAGGAGGAGTCTTTCAAAACCAGCAATATTATATTTTAGTAAGCTTTGGACAATGTTCTGGTGGAGGAGAAAGGTGATGACACAAAAAAGAATGGGGAAAACCTTAGGAAGAAGTCATAGAGGAGGAAAGGGAACGCAGTCTAGCAGGAAAGTAAAGAGATTTACGTGAGTGGAGAATATGATGATTAGTCTATTGTAACAAGAGGCAAGACAGAAAACATAGTCACAGATACAGACAGATTAGGAGGTAGAAATATTCGAGGGTATTTATATTTCTTTTTTTATCTCCAACAAACTAGGAGTCAAACATATCAGCTAAGTACGGATGAGTGGGGAAGACTGGAGGATTGGCTTAAAGAAGAAGAGGGAAAGAAATACTAGTCAGAAAATGGAAAGGCAAACTTATTAGGGATCCATGGTAGAAATTCTAAGTAATAATGACAGCATGAAATTTCTGGTCAACAATATAAAATGAGACCAATTATCAAGATCATATTTTACTAGAGCTACATTCAGCTACTTAGATATAGAGAAGTTGTCATTTGGATTTATCCAGCAGTTGAGGATTTTTTTTCAGACAAAAAACAAGAGTTGCAAAAAGGCTTGGGGTGCCTAGAAGTGTATAATCGTGGTAGAAACCACGGAAGCTCTGTTAGAAGTAAGAAGGGAAGGCAACAGCAAGCTGGTTGTAACACAAAGGGTAACCGGCAGGTTGAAAGACTGAAGGCCCCAAAAGATTGACGGGGTCAAATACTGAACTGGAGAGACAGAAGACAGCTTGACATGGAGATTTCAAAGTTGATACAGTTGCTGTTTATGACAAGATATAAAGGATGACCAAGGGAGTGGAAAAAATGACCACTGGAAATGAGAAACTAAGGAACTAACTGAATGATGAAACTTTTCTAAGTTATAACTAAGTGTAGAAAGGAACAGAGCAAGTTTTCAATGAATGAGGAAGAGTCAAGTAACGACAGAATTTGTGCAACAAGGGAAGTTCAGGCACTTCAAAATAATTAGGATTTTTAGGAAAGGGGAATATTTTTTGAGAACAGCAACCAGAGAAAAAAGAAAATTTACCCCAACTTCAAGCTCTGTGGTGTGAGGGGGTTTTAGAGGAAGGAACATCCTATCAGGAAAACAGCCAAGTTTCAGAAAGAATAAGCAAAATGGAAAAAAAAATTAAAGAATTTCTTTCTCCCAAATCTTCTTCCTTCTTAGATACATGTTTTCATTTTAATGGCACACATTCTCTGAAGAATTCTTCAGAGAAAGTCTGTAGAAGTAATATTGAGTTCTTCACTGTTTAATAAAAGTCTTTATTTGCTCTCAAGCACATGTGTTTTGCTGCATAAAGAACTCTATGTTCCAAATAAATATCTTAACCTTTCTATCACATAGTTTTCTTTTTGTATATTTGGACTGAGTTCTGGGACATTCCTCCACTATGTCTTCCAGCTTATGAATTTTACCTTCAGTTGTGACCATCCCAACATATATTTCATCTGGTATTTAATTTTTGTAATTCACTCTTAGCATTTAATACCAATAATTTTGATTGTTTTTTTCATATCATTCTATTCTTGGTCCATGGTAGTAAAACCATCTAGAATTCTTCTGAGAATTTTAACTTAGTTTATATGAAAGCCTTCTTTTGTTTGCCTTTTGAACTCTAATTCCTCATGCATTAGTTCTTTTATTTATTAAATTCAGTGTGGTGCCTCTCCTTTGCCTTCTGAGGTGGCTCAGCAGTAAAAATAATAATAATAAATCCACCTGTCAATGCAGGAGACGCAGGAGACACAGGCTCAATCCCTCAGTCAGGAAGATCCCCTGGAGGAGGAAATGGCAACCCACTCCAGTATTCTTGCCTGGGAAATCCCATGGACAGAGGAGCCTGGTGATCTATAGTCCGCGGTGGGCCACAAATAATCAGACATGACTGAGCACACACACACTCACACCTTTTCTTTACAGTATGGACTTTCTTCAAGATTTTAGTGATTCCTGGTTAAGTATTTGCATCTGTATATGAGAATTCCTGTTTTCAAGTCAATAAATAAACATTCTATTTACAACAGCTAGCCCTTTGTGGTTGCATGGGGAGGTGAGGTAAAATTTGAATTTGGGTGGAGTATATGAGGAGACTGTCTTAAGCATGGGAATTCTTCAGTCCTCTCAGAGATGGTCTGCAGTTTACTATCCAGCTCTGTCCCTGAGACTCCAATACCCAAGACGTGATCAGCCTGGAATTTCCAACTTAAAGAGTTAGAGTTTATTCTAGAAGCAATTACTGAAGTCATCTGCTTCATTCCTTCACCCCTTCTCCTTTCTTTTCTCCTTGCAGAGATTTTAAATTGCTTCAGTCTCCTTTTCTTCTCTATCTAGATACAACACTCATATTGGGAGTGCTCCTTATTGAGGCTATTTTGTTTTGAAGATAAGTCACTGAGTTGTATCTTAGGAGAAAATTCTACTTCTGTCTGCTGCTTAGTTTAAACTGAGAGAGGAGGGAGAAAAAAGAATTTCCAAGTGTAATTCTTTATTAATATCCCTATGACCATTCCAGTCCCATCACTTCATAGCAAATACATGGGTAAAAACTGGAAATAGTGGCAGATTTTATTGTCTTGGGCTTCAAAATCACTGCAGATACTGACTCCAGCCTTGAAATTAAAAGACACTTGCTCCTTGGAAGAAAAGCTATGACAAACCTAGATAACATATTAAAAAGCAGAGCTATCACTTTGCCAACAAAGGTCAGTATAGTCAAAGCTATGGTTTTTCCAGTAGTCATGTATGGATGTGAGAGTTGGACCATAAAGAAGGCTGAGCTTCTTTCAGTCTTCTGAAACAAGGCTGAAAGAATTGATGCTTTCAAACTGGCTCTAGAGAAGACTTTGAGAGTCCCTTGGACAGCAAGGAGATAAAACCAGTCAATTCTAAAGGAAATCAACCCTGAATATTCACTGGAAGGACTGATGCTGAAGCTGAAGCACCAATACTATGGCCACCTGGTGCTAAGAGCTGACTCAATGGAAAAGACCTTGATGCTGGGAAAGATTGAAGGCAGGAGGAGAAGGGCACAACAGAGGATGAGATGGTTGGATGCCATCACCAACTCGATGAACATGAGTTTGAGCAAGCTCCAGGAGTTGGTGATGGACTGAGAAGCCTGGTGTGCTGCAGTCCATGGGGTCACAGAGAAGTCAGACGTGACTGAGTGACTGACCAATAGATAAATAAACAAGAATTCATTATGGCTTCCCAGGTGTCGTAGTGGTAAAAAATCCACCTGCCAGTGCTGGAGATGTAAGAGATGTAGGTTTGATCCTTGGATCTTGAAGATCCCTGGAGAAGGAAATGGCAACCTACTCCAGTATTCTTGCCAGAAAAATTCCATGGACAGAGGAGCCTATCAGGCTATAGTCTATGGGGTTGCAAAAAGTTGGACACCACTGGGCATACAAACACACATCAAAATATAAAACTTTCATGCAAAGAATACTATCAAGAAAGTGAAAAAGACAACCCTCAGAATAAAGAAAATATCTGCAAATCATGTCTAAAATACATAAAAAACTCTTACAACTCAACAACAAACATAGTCCAGTTTTTAAATGGGCAAAGGATTCAAATAAATGTTTCTTCAAAGATATAGATACAAATGGGCAGTAAGCACATGGAAAGATGCTCAATATCATTAGTCATTTAAAAATGCAAATCAAACCACAATGAGATACTTCAAATTTACCTGGATGGCTATACTTTTTTTAAAAGGAAAACAATCAGGACTGGAGAAATTGTAACTCTTGTACATTGCTGATGGGATTTATAAAATGATTCAACCTTTGTGGAAAGCAGTTTGGCAGTTCTCCAAAAAGCTAAACATAAGAGTTACCATATGACCCAGAAAATCCACTCCTAGGTGAATACCCAAAAGAATTGAAAGCATGTTTTCCAACAGATGCTTGCAGATGAAAGTTCCTAAACAGCCTACATGATATTAGCAAGGAGTTGGTGATGGACAGGGAGGCCTCTTGGGCTGCGATTCATGGGGTTGCAAAGAGTCGGACATGACTGAGTGACTGAACTGAACTGAACTGAATACTAGCCAATGAACTGATATAGAGTTTCAACTGTTTACTGGATACACAGTTTCAGTTTTGCAAGATGAAAAAGTTCTAGAGATTGATAGCACAACAATGCAAATATACTTCATACTACTGAACTGTACCTTTGAAAATGGTTAAGATGGCAAGTTTTATGTTATGTGTATTTACAACTAAATTTTTAAAGTCCACACACTGACTTTAAACTCCCAATTTTAAACCACTTCATTTTAAGGAGGACCCTTAAAACATATCAAATATTTAAATTTAAGCCAAAAATAAAAATTTATTTCTGTTCAATAAGCATTTTTACATATATTCTTTTATTTGAACAAAGACATTGTATTACTGTTACCTTTTCAATAGCCCTTGTCTGAGTTTCCATTCACTTTTGAGGATAACATAGCACATTCTGCATGTTGGAGATAAGTGAGCAGGAATTGGGTAATACAGTCCCTGTGTTCACTGTGTAGAACTACAAGAGCTAAAAGTTTCAGAAAGATTTATTTTTTGAGAAAATTATATTCTTGTCAAATCCTTTTTCAGTAAATTGAACAGGAGGCCAAGGGATGCACAGACTAAAATTTATCTCCAAACTTCCTTATAACCCTCCTCTACACACACACACTCCATTCTGCATCGGACCATGTTTTGTCAGAACTCTCCACCATGATCCATCCATCTTGGGTGACCCTATACAGCATGGCTCATTCTTAAAAAGATGGGAATAAAAGACCACCTTACCTGTCTTCTGAGAAACCTGCATGCAGGTCAAGAAGCAACAGTTAGAACTGGACATGGAGCAATGGATGGGTTCAAAATTGGGAAAATAGTATGTCAGAGTGGTATATTGTCACCCCGCCTATTTAACTTATATGCAGAGTACATTATGCAAAGCTCCAGGTTGGATGAAAGCACCAGCTGGAAACAAGATTGCGGCAGAAATATCAATAACCTCAAATATGTGGATGATACCACCCTTAGGGCAGAAAGCAAAGAACTAAAGAGCCTCTTGATGAAAGTGAACGAGAAGAGTGAAAAAGCTGGCTTAAAACTCAAGATTCAAAAAACTAAGTTCGTGGCATCTGGTCCCATCATTTCATGGCAAATAGATGGGGAAACAATGGAGACAGTGACAGACTTTATTTTCCTGGGCTCCAAAATTACTGCAGACACTGACTGCAGCCTTGAAGTTAAGACGCTTGCTCCTTGGAAGAAAGGCTATGACAAACCTAGATAACATAGTAAAAAGGCAGAGATGTCACTTAGCTGACAAATGTCGGTATAGTCAAAGCTATGGTTTTTCCAGAAGTCATGTATGGATGTGAGAGTTGGACTATAAAGAAGTGTGGGTACCAAAGAACTGATGCTGATGCTTTCAAACTGTGGTGTTGGAGAAGACTCTTGAGAGTCCCCTTTGGACATCAATGAGATCAAACCAGCCCATCCTAAAGGAAATCAACCCTGAATATTCACTGGAAGGACTGATGCTGAAGCTGAAGTGCCAATACTATGGTCACCTGATGCTAAGAGCTGACTCATTGGAAAAGACCCTGATGCTGAGAAAGACTGAAGGCAGGAGGAGAAGGGGATGACAGGATGAGATGGTTGGATGGCATCACCGACTCAATGGACATGAGTTTGAGCAAGCTCTGGGAGATGGTGATGGACAGGGAAGCCTGATGTGCTGCAGTCCATGGGGTCACAAAGAGTCAGACAGGACTGAATGACTGAACAATACATACACACACCACCAGCACCACTACAGCATACCACACACTGGGGTCTTTATAGAAAACTAGGTGCTACAAACTACAGTCAAGTTATTATGACAACACAGTTGTCTCTAAGAAGTTAAAATCAATATACTTTCAAGTTGCTCAAAAAAAAGAGCACTAGTTGTTACACACAGTCTTGAATGACCTTTCATTTAAGATTATGGTCCATTGTTGCAGCAGGTACAATAAGCCTCCTAGGATCAAAAAGTTAGAAGCAGTTCCAAAAGAATATTTTACCCACACATATATCTTTATTGCCAAATAGGACCATACCCCTTAAGAACATCAAGCCGGACCCATATGTTTAGCTCCTTGGCTGCTTACCAATGTCACTTGGCAGCCAAGGACATTATAGGGGCACTTGACCCCAGAAAGGTTCAGCAGAAAAGTGTTATTTCCAGGCTCTACTTGTTATTGTCAAACTCTCCTTTTCCCTACCCTACCTCCCCTCTCCCCCAGCCAGCCAGACACCGAGATTACTGCAGGTTCTCTCTTGTTCCTTCCTGTCCACCCTCCCTCCCATCCTTCTCTCATTCACACACATCTTTAAAAACAAATGGCCCTGAGGCGATCATTGGACACCTGAAACTAATACTACAAATTAACTATATTTCAATAAAAATGTCCCTTATACTCACTCAGATGAGGGGGCTGAACCATGATTAAGTGAAGTCACTCAGTCGTATCTTTACAACCCCATGGACTGTAGCCCATCAGGCTCCTCAGTCCATGAGATTTTCCAGGCATGAATATTGGAGTGGATTGCCGTTTCCTTCTCCAGGGGATCTTCCTGACCCAGGGATCAAACCTGGGTCTCCCACATTGCAGGCAGACGCTTTACCATCTGAGCCACCAGGGAAGCTTTTTAAAATTCTCATTCCAAGGTAGGATGTTGGCACACCTTGAACAGAGCTCTTGCCTCGGTTATTGCACAGTGCTGCCAGCTCCTCATGAATCTTCACAATCCTAAGTGAGATCAAGAAGAGGCTGCCCTAACCCAGTGGCCACAGCCGGGAGGTCGTGGTCTAATAGAAACACCAGTTAGATACACGTTATCACATGCGGGCCAAGCCCTTTCATGATTCCAACCCTCTCTCCTCTTCTCGAAATTCCATTTCCAAAGACCAAGATAGATGATAAATATACCCATGACCAGCACCATTCCCTCTGTCAGGCCTCACCAAGTATGAGACAGAGGGACCACAGGGACTCCTGCAGAAGACGGACTGGGCAAGTGCTGATCATGTTTCTGAAACTCGGGGACCTTCCCTGTTCAGAGAAATTTTATCTCTGCTTACAGCACAGGCATGAAAAGTGAAAGCCTCTCATTCGCGTCCGACTCTTTGCGACCCCATGGCCTATAGAGTTCATGGAATTCTCCAGGTCAGAATACTGGAGTAGGTAGCCTTTCCCTTCTCCAGGGGATCTTCCTAACCCAGGGATCAAACCCAGTTCTCCCGCATTGCAGGCGGATTCTTTACCAGCTGAGCCACCAGGGAAGCCCCAAATAACACACTCTGATGCAGTTTAGGCCACCACAACTACGAAGATGAAGAATGAAGACATTGTTTTCAGTGAGTCAAAAAGAGATTGGGCGTAGTTGGGTCTGAGCTCATCTCAGAGTTATCATTATTCTTAAATCTCTAGGTAGAGTTAATAGGAGAATGTAGCGCATCTGGGGGGGTTCACAGGTGGCTCAGTGGTAAAGAATCCATGCGCCAAGCAGGAGATGCAGGTTTGATCCCTGGGTTGGAAAGATCCCCTGGAGAAGGAAATAGCAACCCACCGCAGTATTCTTGCCTGGAGAATCCCATGGACAGAGAAGCCTGGCGGGCTGTAGTCCGTGGGGTTGCACGAGAGTCGGACACGACTGAGCGACTAAACAGCAGCACCGCATTTGCCACTTTTACCCCATGGGAGGTAAATTCAAGTGCAAGGCAATTCTCCGAGGATGGAAGAGTGAAGAAGGAGAAAAGCAATTATTTATAGATTTTATGTTACCAGAGTTTGGGTTTTGTTTTCTCTGAAAAAATATTTCCCCATTGCCTAGAGTAGATCCATTGTCTAACTGGGTCTTGCCCTCCTCGGCAAATAGCTCATCTCTGTGTGTGGCCCACTTGGGACGGGTGGGAGGGGTGGGTGAGGCATGCTACTCCAGCCATCCCAAGGGAACATTTTAAAGACCAAAGGCAGGAAGGCTCTTGCTATTGAATAGTTTTCTTCCCACCAAAGATACACACACAAAAAAAAATTAGAAATAAATAAATGAGAGGTACACTAAGACACCAGAACCTTTCTCTTGACAACTCAGCTGAGGTCCAGGGTTCTTATTTGGTGATCTGCGTGGTCAATGTCCAGAGGCCTGTGGACTAAAGTAAACCTCATTTCTTTCTTCTCCACACCCTGCTTCTATCTTAGCATTTGTCTAGTTTGAAAATAACTCTATTAAATAGAAGTTTCCAGCAAGGTCTACTAAGATAACATTTCATTTAGCCTTCAGTGCAGAATCTTGTAAATGAGCAAACTTGCTTTGCCTCCAAAAACCAATCCAAAAACTATTCTCTAAGAACTGGGCTAACTGAAATACTACAGTATGATGTGCAAAGGAGCATCTGGAGATTATAGAAAGATTCTATTAAGTGTTGGCAAGAGGACTTTCGTGACACTCACTTGTTCATTGGCCTCCCAGCTTCATTACTTTCTGTCTTGTAATAGGCAGAATAATGGTTCCCAAAGATGTCCACATCCTGACCCCTGACACTTATGAACATGTTGCCTTCCATGGCAAAAGGGACTTTGTATATGTGGTTAAGAAACTGGAGATGGGCCCATTCATATAATACAGGAGAATCTCCTTAATCCACAAGAGGAAAGCAAAAGAATCAAACAAAAAACAAAAGATGTGACAAAGGCGCCAGAGGTTAAAGTGATGCACTCTGAAGATGGAGGAAAGGACCACAAGCCAAGAAATGCAGGTAACCTCTAGAAGCCAGAAAAGGAAACAAAATAGATTTTCCCTCAGAAGAAACACAGCTTTGCTGACACCTTGATTTTGGATTTCTGAACTCTAGAAATATTAAAGAATGAATCTGCATTGTTTTAAGGTACCAAGTTTGTGGTGATTGGCTATAGCAACAAAGGGAAACTGATATTTCTCCCCTCCTCCCACCTGTTCCCATTTTCATTCATTCAAGGACCTAATTCCAGCCAACTACACCTCCTGGCCATCGTGATGCTTCTGAATGATGCTCCATTCATCAATGAGAAGAACAAGATGAGGTTGACAAGATGATAGAAGCCAGGGTATTACCTTCCCCTCTTCCTGCTCTGGACAAGGACTCCAGCAATTGCTGGTTCCTTTCCTTGGTCTCTTGTTTCTTGTCATTAACCCCAGGGGTCCAGGCTGTAGAAATACCAGCACCTCACCTTGTTCCTTCAGCCATACTTCTGGGTAGCCTCACCTTCCTCTGCTTGCTTGTATAGCCCTTCTAACAACTTTATAGTGAATTTAGCACATTAAATTCCCTGTGTTAAAGTATCTAATGTGAGTTATGTTTTCCTGGCTGGATCCTTTCAAGAACCAGCCCTGTTCCTAATGTCTGCTTACACTGTTTTCCTGTACTAGTGCCGATGGTTCACCAGTGGCTGAGATGACTCCTACCTTTAAATTCTCTCCATATTTTTTAGATCACAGCAGAGTAATGTTGATGGCTTTCCAGGGGATTGACACTCCCCTCCCCTCATGCCCTGACTCTGTCAGCATAATGAATTGGATAATTCCACACAACCTCGGTTGAGTTGCAGTTTCATTAGTTTATGCAAATTGGCATAATTCAGGTATGAATCAATCAGCCTCTTTCTATGATCTAGTGACCTAGAAAAATGAGAGCAACTATGTTCTATAAGGAATTCTTGTTCAATCAGCCTAAATTTCATTAGTACATTAGAAGGCACATTTTTTGGTATGTGAACCGAAAGATCATTCCTGTCAATTTAGTTTAGCTTTATTGCTGCAGCTGAGGCAATCAGGCAAGGTTTTATTTAAGACATTGCTCAATGAGGCCATCATTTGGAACAATTCAATACATTATTAGTTCTTGAGCTTTATTTGCCAAGGTCCGAGAAATGGTGGTCTTCAGAGACATAGCACTGGTCCCTCTGAACAGAATCTCAAGATCTAATTACTACCCTATGGCATTAATTTGCTAGAGCAAATACCACCAACTGGGCATCTTAAACAACAGAAACTTACTGTCTCACAGTTCTAGAGCTAGAAGTTCAAAATCAAGGTGTTGCCAAGGTCGGCTCCTTCTGAGATCTGACAGGGAGAATCTGGCAATCCTTGGTGTCCCTTGGCTTTTGGAGCATTGCTCTCATCTGCTTTGATCTTCATATGATGCTCTGTGTATGTGTATATCTGTCTCCAAATTTCCCGTTTCTAAAAGGAGAACAGATACTGGATTAGGGCCCACCCTGACCTCGTTTTAACATATCACCTCTGAAAAGACCCTGTCTCCAAATAAGGTCACTTTCTAGAGAAATGGGGGGATAGGACTTCAACATATGAATTGGTGGGGGAGGGAGCAGGATTTAACCCATAGCACCTGCTCTCCAAGGAAAGACTTCTGCTCCTCATGGTTTTATTTCTGGTGGTCTGGGTTCACAGTCCACATGCTTCAACCTTTCACTTTTAGAGTATTCACAGGTTTCTCTTGTTTCAATGTCACAAATAAAACACATTTAACCCAATGAACTATTTTTGTTCATGTTAATGTTCTTTCCAATGGGAGTAGCAAGATTGACTTTGAGAAATTTTTCTTATTAATCCAAAGGACACTAAGACATCTAGAGGAGTCTGCTCTACATTCTTTTTATGATTACTTGTAAATTAAGGATCCTGATGAACTAATGACATCTGGTTGTATATGCCCATTAATCAAGTGATGTCAGAACAAAGGTAAGGTATTTCCAAGACTATATACCAGAAGTAAGAAGTGATAACAGACTGTACATGGAGGAAAACATCCTCCAATATCACATTATTAAGGCAGAACTAGAACCATTCTGCTGTATGATCCTTTTTCATCCTAAGACTATATTTGAACAGGAAATCAAGTCCTTAAATAATGTATGTTCCTACTTTTTATTCATTCTTTAGTTGAGGGACAATTTATTTAGAATATTCTTTAGAAATAGAGTTTTCAAGAACAATATTTTTTAAATTCTATATAAGTATAGGACTAGACAATTTGAAGCCCAGAGAAATGTCTGTGTTAATAAGATTATAGGTGATAGGTATTGGTATACAAAGGCATGCTCACAGAACATACAGAACACATTCCTTCTCTCAGTTACAGAAAAATAAAACAGAAATGCAGAAACATTTTTAACCTGATCAAAGTTGCTTCAGTCACAGTTCCTAAAGAACACATCCCTAAAGCAATCTGAATTTAAAGCCACTCGTCTCATGTTTAGAAGCAAAGAAATCAATCATCTCAAAAGAAAAAGCAACCAGTAACTACTAGCTTCAGTCACTAAAGAAATTGTCATTTTCTTTGACATTTCCTTTGTGATTCATCATCTTCTGAAAGTATATGAGCAGTGTATACAAAGCAAATATTGAGGAGAAGGTATGATACTGGGATAAATGGTTTCTGATTGAACCTTCACACCGGTTTTCTGGAACTGCAAGATATTTTATGAGAAACTTTACTGAGGAAAGAACATGCTGGAAAAAATGCATGGAAGCCCAGAATAATGTTTCTCCACAGGTCCATTTTAAACTAGCCACTCGATACCAAGGGCCAGCTCCACAGCTCAGGCACAAGCACTCCATAACCCCACTGTATTAACAAAGCAACTTGATCCACTTCCACAGTGGGATTCTCACAGACTCCTTTCCAACTACAAGCCATGAAGTTGTTATCTCCAGTTTCTCCTGCCAAGTCCCAGACCGGTAATCTAAGCATCTTTAGAGCAAACCTTGTTTTTCCTCTTATGCCTAAGTTATCACCACCTTGATTCATTTATCATGTTAAAATACAGCAAAGATTTTTCACATAAAGCCCTTTTGTTAAGACTGAGAACTGTAGCATGCTAAGGGTTGTCAGCAAAAATCACAAGGAAACAAAAACTCCTTTGAAGAAACTTTAGTCTTTCTGTGAACCACACACACTAAAAATTAGTTGATTATAGCTCTCAAATAGGAAACATTCTTATACCCTGATTGGGAGGGAGGGAGGCAACCTGATGGAAATGTCTTCTTTGTTGTGTCTTCACTGTGTATTTAGTCACTCGAAAGGATCAGACGTATCAAAGAGTTTGGCAAGAAATCTTTCCTTCCCTTTCCAATTTCCCACAGATTTTACAAACTTTGGCCCTTGAACACACAAAACCATACAAGCCTATTACTGTAAACTTACTCTGCTTGAAAATTAATAGACAGAACAACTTTGTATTCCAGTCACAGTCTGAAATTGCAGTTCTTAAAATTTGGAATCAAGCTGAACACTCTAAGTCAGAACAAAGGATAGTTCAGTCCCTTATGTCTGGAAGAAAATTAGCAATAATACCTGTAGTCTCCAGGTCCATATGGACGAGGTGGAGGTAAAAGTATGTAATTTCAGTTGCTTCCTTTTCTCTTTCATCCCCTCCTCCATATTCATCCCATATTCATACTGTTTATATAAGCCCATTTCCATTTCCAGAACCCTACCATGTACTAAACTTGGAATTTAATAGTGTATTTTAATCTGGGGGGTTTTCTTTTTGAAAACCAACATTTACTGGCAAGTATGATACTTATAATAATAGTATAAAGTTTACTAGAGGGCTCCAGAGTCAAACTACCCAAGTTCTAATCCTAGTGCTAGCAATACTTACTATTAAATTGAAACATGATATTGCCCTCTTTGTAGGCAGGGGGAAAAAAATGAATCATCACCACTCTATATAATTCAGTTTAATAGGATCTCTAAAATCCATTAAAAAATTAGAAATAATAGTTGCTTTGAGTAATCAATGAGATAATAAGAAGGTTTTGGTTGCACGTGTGTGTGTGTGTATGTGTGTGTGTGTGTGTGTATGCTCAGTCGTGTCCGATTCTTTGTGACCCCATGGACTGTAGTCTGCCAGGCTCCTCTGTCCATGGAACTTTTCAGGCAAGAATACTGAAGTGGATTGCCATTTTCTACTCCACGGAATCTTCCCGACCCAGGGATCGAACCCGTGTCGTGTGCCTGGTGCATCGGCAGGTGGATTCTTTACCACAGGGCCACCTGGGCTACAAAAGAGGCAAACAAACAGTATGGAAAGACAGTGCTTCTCAAACTCAGGAATCACCTGGTGATCTGATTACAAGGCAGATCCTGATTCAGAGATTTGAGTTGGACCCTAAGATTCTGCATTTCTAATAAGCACCCAGATGATGCAGACACTGCTAGCCCAGGGCCAGTTTGAGTGACAGGTATTCTAAGATATTTCCCTTCTCTGATGAGAGAAGTCACTTGGGGTGTTTTGTTAAAAATACTCCTTCCCAGGTTCCTCCCCTGGAGGCTTTCATTCAATAGGTCTGTGATGGGGCCTAGGTTGCTTATTTTTAACACACACCTGAAGGTGAGTCTCATTGTTAGAAAAGTGTGAGAATCACTATTGCAAATTATAGAGGTAGAAACAAAATTCTTTGTGAATTAAGACTAGGAAGAAATTATCTCTAACAGAGAGGTCAAAAAATGCTTCCCAGTGAAGGCAACCTGTAAAATAGGCCTTAAAAGATGAGTGAGATTTGACTCTAGCAGGGTGTGGAGGCAAGCATTCCAGAGCAAGACTAGAATGAATGAAAATAGAACCAGAATTCTGTGGTACATAGGGAGCCAATGTGAGTAGTTCTATTAACTTGGAGGACAGGGTTCATGAAGGGGAAGCTCTCGAATACCAATTAAAGATATTAGAAACTTGGAACACATATACACCCGTGGCAGATTCATGTCAATGTATGGCAAAATCAATACAATATTGTAAGGTAATTAGCCTCCAATTAAAATAAATAAATTTATATTAAAAAAAAAAAAAAAGACAGAAAAACCGGAATGACAGCAACTATTCCTGAGCAGCAACAAGATCAGAGCTAGACTTTTAGCACCATAGCTGCTCATGACGACGCTGGGCCAAGACTGGATGTAGAAGAATCATTGTAGATTCAGAAGCAGAGCCTGTGACTGGGAAGATCAAGGGCTTAATGTGACAGGCCTGGGTGAGTTTTTTGTCTAAACTTAAAGGGCAAAATGTCCATTTAAGCATCTAGGTGTCCATGTGATATATGATTTTCCAAGGTTTGTCCTCATTTTGGAGAGACTCATCAGCGAATGACTCTGTAGAGCCCCACAGCGATGGGATGAAGGGACAGTCATTTTCAATCACAAGTAAGATTAGTTCTTACCATCCACACAAATCTCAAGAAGCTTAGATGGTGTCCTCAGAGCTCACCCCAAACCTAACTTCTCTAAGAAGTTCCCTCTTGTCCTAAAACAGCATTTTCTGAGGTCCAACCCACGTGCTCCAGAATAGTCAGTGACAAAACAAGCATGTCTCACGAGAGCCACAGTGTTTCAAGTACAAGTACATTCATAAAACATTCCCCCTTTTATTTAAAATAATGTGGCAAAGTGTCTCACCTCTCTCCAAAGAGAGGATTCGGATGGATGGATGGATAGAGAAAATATCCTTAGGCATCACCCCACACCAACTAGCATGCTAAATTCTACCTTCAAATGTCTTCAAACTCTAAGCCTTAAGTTCTCCTCCATACCACACAAGTGGCCCTCCCAAAATTCTGGCTGCACCAGCTCCCTCTGTCCAGAATTACTTCCATCTGAGGGTAGGGAAAATCCCCTAGAGAAGGAAATGGCAACCCACTCCAATATTCTTGTCTGGAGAATCCCAAGGACAGAGCAGCCTGGCAGGCTACAGTCCATGGGGTCACAAAGAGTCAGATATGACTGAGTGACTAACACTTTCACTTTCAAGGGTCACTGGGGCCTCCAAGACCCTCGCTAGCAAACTATCTCCCAGCACTTTGGGGTCTGCCATCCCTGACACATTTGCTGCATAAGTGATCGTGTTTCATCCAAGTCTCTGAGTCAGTATTGTTCCAGTTACAGGGAGTTTTTTATTCCCCTTAGTTCATAGTATCAGATAGTCAGCCAAGGAGGACTTCTTAAACACTTAAGTCATACCACCTCACACAGCTTTAAGGCTTTTCTCTTTAAATGGCAAATGAAATTCAAGAGCTTTCTGAGAGGAGCTGGACTGGCCTGCACAAGGCGACTTGATTAAGATTTGTGTGTGTCCTGCAAGTTTGCTCAAAATAATAACAAAGGAAAACCCTTATTTTGTACACCAAGAATCTAGAGAATTTATGAAGGGAGTGGGCAGGGAGAAACAAAACCTTTGAGTAAGGCCCTTGGTGGGCTTCCCAGGTGGCGCTGGTGGGTAAAGAACCCACCTGCCAATGCAGGTAGACCGGGAGATGCAGGTTCAATCCCTGAGTTGGGAAGATCCCCTGAAGCAGGAAATGGCAACACACACCAGTATTCTTACTTGGAAAATCCCCTGGAAAGAGGAACATGGCAGGCTACAGTCCATAGGGTCACAAAGAGTCAGACACGACTACGCACACAAGGCACGTGAGGGTCAAACAAAGGAATAATGGTTTCTCTCTTAAATTTGAAATCAGCAGTGTTAAAGCTGCCTCCACAAGACCCAAATATACATAAAATATTTTTTTTAAAAATGTTGTAATTCACGTGCACTTAGATATTTTTGCCTCGAAATAGCCAGCACAGCGCCTCTCAGGTCCTACGCACTCTGCTGTGGACAGTACTTCTGTCACAGCTGAAAGGCATTAAGTAGTCCTGAAATAGTACTTTGTGTTAATGCTTTTATTCTCTTTAATACAAACACTCTCTTTTATTCTCTTTATCACAGCCCACTGCTCTCGAGGATGTTTAAGGCATTTTCAGCAATACTACAGATTCACCACAGACCACCTAACTTTTCTTTCCTAATTAATAGGTTAATAGTTCTGTAAAAGAGAGGCAATTCCAGCTTGCCCCGCAGATAACAGCTACCATTTATTATGTACCTACTGTGCACTGGGCCCTTTATATAGAGTATAGTCTTAATCTAGCCTGCCAGCATAGTTTTATTATTCCATCCATTTTACAGATGAAGAAACTAAAATTCAGGAGCTAAAGCACTTGCCCAAAGCCACTAAGTTCAAAACCAAGAAATGAACCCATGCTGACCTAGTTCCAGGGCCTGCACCACCCTGCTCTCCCAAATGACAAAGGCATTAACCTATTTCTAACAGTTAACTGAAGTCCCAGGTTAAAAAGGGGTGGGGGGTGGGGGTGAATGGAGTTCACATACATACTTTAATAGTTGATCCTCATCAGTTATCTCCAACCCTTCTGAGATCTCACACTTCCAAACTTCACCATAGCAAACTGCACCTCTGTCTCTCAGCTTATTCCACTTTCACACTAATACAGTTGTGCCTCTGTGGCCACCGTACAAATCCCCAAACAGCTTAAGGTATTGGTAGGCAGAAGTTGGGGAGTGCCCAGTTTCCTTCATCACAGCTGAATGTGATAAGGGCTAATATTCACCAGAAAACAATAACATAGAATTTAAGAAGGGTGTTAACATCCCCAAAGAGGATGAACTTTCCACCCCAAGCACAACTATCACAAAGTCAATTGTATGATTTTCCAGGCGCTTTAGTTTACATCACCAGGAAAAAAACAAGTATATAGCACATTTTCTTAATCACTTTAAGACATGTTTTATCCCATCAACTTAATAAAATCATATGGCTTTGTTCACATCCATAAACCTCAGATTTGAGAAAAAATGTTAATGTGTTTAATTCTTGGCCAACACTTGGATTCTCTTTTAGTTCCACATTACCGGGAGAGAAGGTCCATCTGCAGTAACCCCTTTTTAAGCAAATTCACTCCACATTATGGAAGACCTGTGAGTGTGCTGATTTACTGCTTACACCAGAGTTTGGGGAAGCTGGCCTCAGGGCTAGAGGGCAAGCTGCATCATATTTGCTTAACTGCATGTTTGGGTTAACCAAAAGCCAGCTAATCAGAACCACAGGGTATTTAGTGAACTCCTTTACATCTATCTATAAAACAGATTCCTGAAGACCAAATGAAATTTACTGAACCAAGTGTGCTCCTCTCATTAGCTCATTGCCCTTGCTGTTTGTTCATAAAAGATAATTTTGGTCAGACTAGTGGTCATTTAGGGGGAAATTCATATCCTAACAAACCTCATGATGACCAAACAGCATTCATATGAAAGAAGTGGCTCTACGTCAGACCAGAGTCAAAAGTGGAATGCTGGAGTCTTATTGATTTCCTGGGTACCTTCCCTAACCACAGGAGCTGCACCCGAAAATTCATGCTGCAGTTTTTGCCAGGCTAGGAGTTGAGACAGGGAAAAGCAGAGCACATTGTCTGTTTTCTGTTTAGGGTTAGGACAATCTTTGGGGCAAGGGAAGGAAACAAGTGGGACACAATGTGTTTGTATCTACTTTCGTCTTTTGCCCACAATGTTTCTCTTCTGCAGTTTCCTTGATGAGAGAATATCCTTTCTTTCCTTCTTTCTGTCCTCTTTTTTCCTTCTTTCCTCCCATATGTGCCTGGGCAGTTTCTATCTGTTGATAAGCCAAGGGAAGGAAGAAAGGAGGGTGAGGGGGGAATGCAACCTTGGAATTAAGCTCTGGAAAACAAAATAAGCAGCCCACAGATGACTCATGTAGAGAGTTTTGACTTTAGTGTGCAGGTCTATAGAGAGATGTGGGTTTGAATCCCACCCAGAAGCCATAGATCAAGAAAAGGCTGTGTCTTTCTTCCATCTCTCCTACCTCATTCCTAACCTAATTGAGACCATACCCACCCTCAGAGACTCTATAAAGAACGAGATGTGAACTCAAATGGCTGTGGCTCATCCATGATGTAGTCATTAGCTGCCTCACGTTTCCCTTATTTTCCACGGCAACTCCAGCACAGAATAATAAGCAGAGAGTTGGAGATATTCAGCTACCATATGGAAAAACCCAGTGGAGAGAAGGTTGGGAAGCCCACAGAGCGGCAGCCACATATGGAAGGAAATATGACCCTCCCCGGGAAAACGAGCTCCCGGGAGCAGATGCTGATTACTACGAAAAGGCAGGGCAGACAACTCAGCTTTTGTTCCTGATGGTTTACTCACTGTTCTGAGGTGACTTATTGCATTTTCAGAAGTCAAAAAAGTCTGATGATTTGGAAGGAACTGGACTTTGAGTCACAGAAATCTTCCTGATGTGTTTGTTCAACTGTGATTCCAAAAGAGCTTTCTTTCCCCTAAAAGGAGACTTAGTTCCTTCCAGCAGTTAGGAAGATGAGATAATGGGCCCTTAAATGTCCCATCAACGCTTGTCCCATAGACTTCCTTCATCCATGTGACTTGTCCCTCGTAGCCACAGTGGGCATAGGAATTGATGCACATATCCACATACCCAGCAAAGAATAAAAGCATTAATTGTTGCATTCTCTCCATTCCCCCTGAAGCCTCAACATCTCACTCCTGGAATACTACACCTGCTAGGCTCTCTTACATTAGAATACAGTTGTTCAGTTCAGTTAAGTTCTGAACTGAACCACTTCTTTAATCAGATGGCCTCCGTACTCAAAAACGTAAATTCCTGCTTGCTGAAGCAAGTCTAAAGTCCATTAGCTGGGTACTTAAGGGTGTCCCTAATTTGATACTCCAATATGCCTTCCCAATCTTATTTCCCAGTAATTTGCAAGATTCACTCCTAAATGAGAATATGTGTGCATAGTCGTGTCTGACTTTGTGACCCCATGGACAGAGGGGCCCGCCAGGCTCCTCTGTCCATGGGATTCTTCAGGCAAGAATACTGGAGCGGGTTGCCATTTCCTACTCTAGGGTATCCTTCTGACCCAAGGATCTAACCCATGTGTCTTGTATCTCCTGCACTGGCAGGCAGATTCTTTATCACTGGGCCACCTGTGAAGCCCAATTCACTCCTAAACACTTCTCTGTTGTAGGCTACACATGTTATGCTCATTTCTACTTCTGTCACTTTCCTTCTAATAACGGCCTTAAGTCCACTGTCTGTGTAAACTCTACTCCAGCACTGAAGCCCCATCACCCAACAACTTCCTCTCACACTGAGGACCCCTTCCTCTGAATTCCTACAGAATATATAGTCTGTCCGAGGTAGATTGCAATTAATTACTGTGGCAGGGAGTAATTTTTCCCCAAGTTTCTCATCATTCTCTTCTTTCTTTTAAGTAATAGCATTCTCCTTTTTATCTAGCATAGGAGGCCCATCTGGGGACTACATTCCTTAATTCCTGTCTGAACATACAACTTAATGTGAGCTGAAACCAATTATACAACTTTTCTACATCTTATAAAAAAAGATATTATCTTAGTTTTTTTGGAAATTTCAATTCTTATTAAGCAATTAGTAGGACTATCACAGAGAAAATCAATAAGGATATAGAACATCTTTTAAAGCACTGTAAACCAGTTTGACCCAACTGATATTTATTGTGTTGTTTTAGCCACCCATTCCGGGAAACAAACTCACTCAGAAGGACAATGCAGATAGTGGAGCGCAGTTTATTACACCAGCGGGCCCAAGGCAGAGTCTCCTCTTAGCCAAGGACCCCGACCAGCACTTGTGAAAATCTTTTATACCCCATGTGTACGTGTCCGAACCCACCACTCCAAATTCCTTGAGACTTACATAAACTAAGGAAGGGTAAATACAATTCCAATAACCCCATCACTCATGTGCCATGTGCTCAGACAGTTAAACAATTAGCCAATAATCAATAAGCACGAGGTTACACTCCAACAGGTACAGAAAAATTTATGGCCTGTCTGGAAGAAGGGGTGATTAGTGTATGTGTTCTCTTAGGCGAGGAGTAACCTGGATACGATCTTCAAGATTCCCCTGTCTGGAGGGGGTCTTATCCTTCTGTTGTCGTTTCCATAGACACGAAACACAGAGTGCAGAGTCCATTGGAGAGGTGGCCGAGCATGATCAGCATGAACAGGCCTGAGATGGAGTCCAGGCCCTATGAATTCCTTCTTCAAGTACTAAACCAAATAACAAACAAATACACATTCAGTTCAAATGCTTGTGAAACATTCACCAAGACAGACCACTTAGCTTGGCTATAAAAAGAAGTTTTAGTAAGTTAAAAGGATTGATGTTATGCGTAATATGTTCTCAGACCACAAGAGAATTTTAAAAATTGTAAAATATAGAAAATTTCCAAATATTTGCAAATTAATCGACACATTTGTAAGGTCTGAGGAGGCCTTACAAATAGCTAAGAAAAGAAGAGAAGCTAAAGGCAAAGGAGAAAAGGAAAGATATACCCATCTGAATGCAAAGTTCCAAAGAATAGCAAGGAGAAATAAGTGATCAATGCAAAGAAATAGAAGAAAACAATAGAATGGGAAAGACTAGAGATCTCTTCAAGAAAATTAGAGATACCAAGGGAAGATTCATGCAAACATGAGCACAATAAAGGACAGAAATGGTGTGGACCTAACAGAAGTACAAGATATTAAGAAGAGGTGGCAACAATACACAGAAGAACTATACAAAAAAGATCTTCATGACCCAGATAATTATGATGGTGTGATCACTCACCTAGAGCCAGACATTCTGGAATGTGAAGTCAAGTGGGCCTTATGAAGCATCACTATGAACAAAGCTAGTGGAGGTGATAGAATTCCAGCTGAGCTATTGCAAATCCTAAAAGATGATGCTGTGAAAGTGCTGCACTCAAAATGCCAGCAATCTGGAAAACTCAGCAGTGGCCACAGGACTGGAAAAAGTCAGTTTTCATTCCAATCCCAAAGAAAGGCAATGCCAAAGAATGTTCAAACTACTGCACAATTGCACTCATCTCACATGATAGCAAAGTAATGCTCAAAATTCTCCAAGCCAGGCTTCAACAGTACGTGAACCATGAACTTCCAGATGTTCAAGCTAGATTTAGAAAAGGCAGAGGAACCAGAGATCAAATAGCCAACATCCATTGAATCATTGAAACAGAAAGAGAATTCCAGAAAAACATCTACTTCTGTTTTATTGACTATGCCAAAGCCTTTGACTGTGTGGATCACAACAAACTGTGGAAAATTCTGAAAGAGATGGGAATACCAGACCACCTGACCTGTCTCTTGAGAAATCTGTATGCAGGTCAGGAAGCAACAGTTAGAATTAGACATGGAACAACAGACTGGTTCCAAATCAGGAAACGAGTATATCAAGGCTGCATATTGTCACCCTGCTTATTTAACTTATATGCAGAGTACTTCATGTGAAATGCCGGACTGGATGAAGCACAAGCTGGAATCAAGATTGCTGGGAGAAATATCAATAATCTCATATATGCAGATGACACCACCCTTCTGGCAGAAAGTAAAGAAGAACTAAAGAGCCTCTTGATGGAAATGAAAAAGGAGAGTGAAAAAGTTGGCTTAAAACTCAACATTCAGAAAAGTAAAATCATGGCATCCCGTCCCATCACGTCATTGCAGATAGATGGGGAAACAATGGAAACAGTGAGAGACTTTAGATTTTTTGGCTTCAAAATCACCGCAGACGGTGACTAAAGCCATGAAATTAAAAGATGCTTGCTCCTTGGAAGAAAAGTTATAACCAACCTAAACAGCACATTAAAAAGCAGAGATGTTACTTTGCCAACAAATGTCCATCTAGTCAAAGCTATGGTTTTTGCAGTAGTCATGTATGGATGTGAGAGTTGAACTATAAAGAAAGCTGAGCGCAGAAGAATTGATGCTTTTGAACCAAAGTGTTGGAGAAGACTCTTGAGGGTCCCTTGGACTGCAAGGAGGATCAACCACTCCATCCTAAAGGAAATCAGTCCTGAATATTCATTGGAAGGACTGATGCTGAAGCTGAAACTCCAATAATTTGGCCATCTGATGTGAAGAGCTCACTCATGATGAGCTCACTCATAAGAGACCCTGATGCTGGGAAAGATTGAAGGCAGAGGGAGAAGGGGATGACAGAGGATGAGATGGTTGGATGGCATCACCAACTTGATGGACATGAAGTTGAGCAAGCTTCAGGAGTTGGTAATGGACAGGGAGGTCTGGCATGCTACAGTCCATGGGGTCACAAACAGTTGGACATGACTGAGTGACTAAATTTTACTGAACTGAATCAGCACATTTCTAAATAACACTAGGTCAAAGAATAAATCAAGAAAGAGATTAGAAAGTATGTTTAACTGAATAAAAATAAAACATAATATACCATAGTTTGTGAGATGAAGCTAATACAGTGCTTATAGGAAAATATAGAGCTTTAAATGCATATATTAGAGAAGAAAAGATTAAAACCTATAACCTAACAATAACTCTAAGAAGCTAGAAAAGGAATATCAGATTAAGCCTAAACTATATAAAAAGAAGTAGATAATAAAGAGTAGAAATAAATGTATCATACAACAAGCAAATAATAGCAAAAATCAATAAAACCAAATGTTGTTTCTTTGAAAATATCAATAAATTAAAACATCAAGAATAGCACAGAAGATATGACTATAGATTCTAAAACACTATTAGGACACATAAAAGAATATTATTAACGACTTTATGACAAGAAATCTGACAACTTGAATAAAATGGACAAATTTATCAAAAGAAATAAATTACTAAAATAGACACAAGAAGTGAAAAAACATCTGAATAATCCTATTTTATACTAAAAAATAAATCTACAATAAAAAACTTTCCATAAAGAAAACTCCAGTTCCTGACATCTTTACCAGTAAATTCTATAAAATGTTTAAGGAAGAATAACACCATCTTTCAAAAGTATCTCAAAAAATTAAAGGAAGAAACATGTCAAAATTCACTTTATGAGGCCAGAATAATCCTGATACCAAAAAGACATCATAAGGAGAAAAAAAAAGACCAAAGCCCCTTATGATTGTAGACACAAAAAGTCTTTACAAAATATTAGAAAATTGAATATCATAATATATAAAATTGATACAGATCTTTCTCAACTTATAATGGGGTTGTGTCCCAAAAAACCCATCATAACTTGAAAAGCATCTATTACATCTAACCTACGAAACTTCAAACCTGGGTCTCCTACATTGCATGAAGATTCTTTACCGTCTGAGCCATCAGGGAAGCCCATTGATAAGCACAGCCTACCTTAAATATGTTCAAAACACTTGCATTAACCTACAACCAGCAAAATCATCTAACCAAAGCCTATTTTATAATAAGGTGTTGAACATCTCACATAATTTATTAAATACTGTACTGAAAGTGAAAATCAGAATGGTTGTACTGGTACAGAATGTGTGTGGGTATAATGGTTGCTTACCATCCTGATCCTCTGGCTTACTGGGAGTGGTGACTTGTAGGCACTGCCTACCATCATGAGAGAGTATGGCACTGCACATCTCTAGCTCAGGAAAAGATCAGAATTCAAAATACAGCTTCTAATGAATGCATTTTGCCTTTGTAAATCAAACCATAGTAAGTCAGGGACCACCATACTATATCTTAACCAAATTGGGGAAGATGGTGGGGCACGGAATATTTCAGGATTACAATGCAGTTTAACATTTGAACATCAATCAGCGTAATTCAATACATTAACAAAATAATGAAAAAACCCCATATGATCATCTTAATAGTTGCAGAAAAGGCATTTGAAAAATTGTGATATTTAAATACTGTACTGAAAGTGAAAATCAGAATGGTTGTACTGGTACAGAATGTGTGTAAACCATTTGTGTAAACACTCTCAGCAAACTAAGAATTGAAGGAGTCTTCCTCAACCTTATAAAGTAAATCTTGTTTTGTAGTTTGTAAATCTTGTTTTTGTAGTTTTGTAAATCTTGTAGTTGTAGTAGATCTACAACTACTATCATATGTGAGGATGAAGAACTGAATGCTTTGTCCCTAAGATTAGGAATAAGCAGGATGTTGCTTTCACCACTTTCTATTCAGCCAAGACATACCTGCATACCTTGGAGATACTGAGGGTTCAATTCCTGACCACCACAATAAAGCAAATATTGCAGTAAAATGAGTCACAGGAATTTTTTTGGCTTCCCAGTATATATACGCTGATGTGCTCAGTCGTGGCCGACTCTTTGTGACCCCACGGACTGTAACCTGCCAGTTTCCTCCATCCATGGAATTTTCCAGGCAAGAATACTTGAGTGGGTTGCCATTTTCTTCTACACAGTGTGTGTGTGTGTGTATATATATATATATATATATATGTTATACTCACACTACACTCTAGTCTATTAAGTGTAAAATAGCTTTATGTCTTTAAAATGTATGTACCTTAAATATATTTTATTGCTAAAAAATGTTAACCACCATCTGACAATGGAGTATTTTCACAAACTCTCAATTTATAAAAATACAATATCTGCAAAGCACAATGGAGTGAAGCACAATAAAATGAGGTTTATCTGTACAGACTGTAAAAGAAGTTAACATCTTTATTTACATAAGACACAACCATTTAAATGGAAAAGTCTACAAGTTTTATGTTAATAGCTATTAGAATTAACAAGTAAAATTAGCAAGTCTGCATTATACAAAGTCAATACACAGATATTGTCTTCATACTGAAAGTGAAAGCATTAGTCATGTCCAACTTTCTGTGGCCCCATAGATTGTAGCCCACCAGCCTCCTCTATCCATGTTATTCTCCAGGCAAGAATACTAGAGTGGATAGCCATTCCCTTCTCCAGGGAACCTTCCCGACCCAGGGATCAAACTCAGGTCTCCTGCATTGCAGGCAGATTTTTTACAGTCTGAGCCACCAGGGAAGCATCTTCATATTGGAGGGGATGAGAATATGCCACCCCAAATACACCAGTTTGGCACAAGGATATTTTGCGATTAAGGCAATTGAGAAAAAGCAAACACAGGAAAAGCTTTCTGCTCTCCGGCTACTTGCTTAAAAGCGGGGCATAAATATCCCTTTGAGAAAATGTCCCCCTCTCTTCCGTACCAGAAAGGTGACACCAATGTGAATCTACATAAACAAACATTACTAACTAACCTTTATCTTTCATTAGTTTCCTTATAATTAATATACTTCCCACATTTACTACCTCTAAAAACCCAAACCCTTTTTCCTTTGTCTAGTCACTCTCCACAATTTATCACCCTTTGCTGAAATGAAACATAAGCCCCCCAAAATAACTGCTTCTTTGAGTTTCATTTCCAATCTATAAGCTCCTGTGAACATAAAAATATTAATAAATGTGTATTCCTTTTCTCCCATTAATCTGCCTTTCATCCATTTACTTCATAGGCCCCAGTCACAGATATAGAGGGTACATGAAAGGTTTTCCTCCCCTAAAATATATGAGAAAACAATTTTTTTGAAAACTGTATAACAATACATTTAGAACAACAAAGACATGAAATAAATAGACATAAATATACTGAAGATGTGTATCTGAAAGCCACAAAACATTACTGAGGGAAATTAATGATCTTGAGATGTCAGGTCTCTCCACCATTGATCTATATATTTAAAACAATCATAATAAAAACCCTAGCAGTATCTTTTGTGAAAACTGAAAAGCCAGTCCCAAAACTCACATGGAATATAGTGGACTTAGGATAGATAGCCAAAGCAATTTTGAAAGGGAAGCACAAAGTTGGATGAAAACACTGTTTGATTTCAAAAACGATTATATAAAGCTTCTTATTCAAAACAGTGTAGTATTTGTATAAGATTAGGCATACAGGTCATTGAAATAGACCACACAAATATAGAGAGTTTACTTCTCAAAAAGTGCCAGGGTAATTCAATGAGGAAAGAATGGTCTTTTCAACAAATAGTGCTAGAACAACTGGATATCTATGTGTGTGTTGTTGGGTGGGGGGGACAGTGGGGATTACCTTTAACCCTTGGGTCTCAACAAACACAAAAATTAATTCAAATTGAATCATCAACTGAAATGTTAAGGCTAAATTGTAGTATTTTTAGAAGAAAACATAAGAAAGTATCTTTTGACACTGGGTTATATAAAGATTTCTTAAGCCACATAAAGCAAGAACCATGAAAGAAAAATTAGTGAATTGGACTTCTTCAATATTAAAAACTTCAGTTCCCTGAAAGATCCCATTAAGTAAATGAAAAGACAAGCTACCCTGGAGAAGATATTTCCAGTTCATATATCTGATGTGGACCTTGTATCCATAATATAACAAGAACTCTTGTTTTTCAGTATTAAGAAGAGAACCCAAGTTTTTTAATGGGCAAACGATTTTAACAGATATTTCACAGACAAAAACACATAAATATTCAATCATCACATAAATGACATTCAGTATTATTAATCATTGGGGGATACAAATTAAAACTACAATGAATGTCACTACACAGCCACTAGAATAGCTAGTCAAATAAAGATTGATAATAAGAAGTATTGACAAGGCTGTGAAGTACTTGGAATTCTTACATTGCTGGTGAGAGTGTCAAGTACTATAACCACTTCTGAAATTAGTTCAGCAGTCCTGTGAAGTTCAATATGTACTTCTCATATCATTTAGCAATTCTACTACAAAGTATTTTCTCAAGAGAACTACTGGTACACAACCGTTCATAGCAGCTATATTCTTAGAAGTCCAAACCTGGAAATAACCGAAATGTCCATCTATAGAAAGATAGATAAATAAACTACAGTATATTTATAACATAGAATACTACATAGCAATAAAAATGAACAAACTACTGATACAACAAAATTAATGAACCTCAGCAAAAGAAACAGATACAAATGAGTATTGTACAAGGTACATTGCTGGGTTGTCACTAGCATGAAATTAAGAGTGAGTGTCTGCTTAACTTTGCATCTTAGGCACCTCATTTGCATCCCCCTTGTCCCAGCCTGAAAGTACTCAACTGTATAGTTCCATTTATGTGAAACTCTAGGACAGGCTAAATTAATCCATAGTGACAGAAAGCAGATCTCTGGCTGCCTCAGGCCAAGAGTAGATGGAATTTACTGCAAAAGGCTCAGGGGAACTTGTGGGAGTGATGGAAATGTTTGGTGTCTTGACTGGGGTGATGGTTAAATGGCTGTAAACACGTGCCAAAATCCATTAGACTGTATGCTTAAAATAGGCACATTAAACTTTTTGTTAATTATACCTTGATAATACTGACTTTTTTAAAGAAGGCATTTCTCATGCTCAGCTATGTCCCTCTGGCCTTGCTGTGAGCTGGAGTGTGGAGGGGGCAGGGATAAGTCAGCTTCATCCACTGCAGAACAACAAGGAAAAGAAACCTGGACTCTAGAAGCCCAACTCACCTTGAGGGCTGGACAATTGATTCCTGGAGAGGAATAAGCTTCTTTCTTGTTTAAGTCACTGCACTTTTGAGACACTAGATAAAACAGCTTAACTTGAGCCCCAACTAATACAATTACATGTAATTAAGGATTTTTATCAAGTATTTTCCTGTGTGTTAGCTTTATCTATTCCAAATAGACTATAAATTCTTCATAAGGCAGGCCTAGAGGAAAATGAGTCTTTAAGCCCCAAACCATTCAGGACATACAGGCTCATCAATTGCAGACACACCCCTTTGCTTTGCTCTATTGCCCACAGCACCTCATCTAATTGAACTCTGCAGAGGTGGCCAATACAGAGACAGCCAGAATGTATGACTAGTTCTTTCCATGTCCCAGTAATATTCAACACTTAAGCAAATATTGGAGTCATTTCACAGTCTCCTCTTAAAAAAAAAAAAGAGAGAGAGAGAAATTATTTAAAGAAATAGCAGTACATAATTAGGAACACATTAAGAGTATTATGAATTCTTAAAATGGCTAATGATAATATTGAGAAATTCACACAGAGTCCATATGACACCAAAATAATCAAGCAGTTCAAGAGAAGAATGTGATTAGATTATCAAAACACTATACACACACACAAACACATGCTAATTAAAAGCAACTTTTAATTCATTTTATTGATACTGCATAAACGTATCAGTATATCATTCTTCCCACTAATTTACTAGAATCTAAATTCACTTATACTTTGGGACGTTGGAAAAAATAAAAATGATAAGCCATTTTTATGATAAAGATGATAGCCATTTTTCAAAATGGCTAGGTTGTAGCAATAGTTTTAACATAATTTTATTCCTCAAATACAATGAGATGAAGAAATGAGGGGGGGGTAAAAGTTAGTATCATAAATTGATGACTGGCTCCTTTTCTTCACTGAGTACCTGCTGTGTGCAGGGTCTCATCCAAAATTCTAAACAAATGAAGACATGTGGGCTGAGGCCACTCTAGGTAACAGTCTTAAATCCTATGCTCAGTTTATAGCAGCAGCTGTCTGTTAACTTTGTTACTTTTTAAAACTGGTGAATTGAAATTTCAGGACTAGGAGACCTGTATTTTGCTTAGAACATGCTGGTCTAAATCCCTTTGTGGCACCCACCCTCATTTCCAGGGTTTTAAATTTCTATATATATCCTACTAGATGAGTTAAGGGATAGAATTAGTTAAAAAGTCATGAAACCCCACAGGAAATTTGGAATCAACCGTGTAAAATCATTAGATGTTGTTTCATCAGAAACTCTTTCACAATTTTTTTCATTTAATAGAATTCACTATAAAAAGAACATTTCCTATTTGAGTCCCATAAAATTTGACTTTAAAAAATTCAAATTTTAACCAGGGGATATTTTAAATGTTTAACTTTTAAAAGCCCAAAATAAGCAAGACTTAAAATTCACTGATAGAAGACAGTCACTTCTATTTTCTCCCCCCTATGTGAATGAGATAACTATAATTACCCATTATTAGCCAAATTTAAATGAAGGAACACCAAAACTAAAATACACAGCCTGTCAATTCTTATAATACCCTGTTTTCTTTAGTCTCATTTCTTCATTTTATCTCTGAGAACTTAAGAAATAAAGCTGCTGCTGCTGCTAAGTCACTTCAGTTGTGTCCAACTCCGTGTGATCCCATAGACGGCAGCCCACCAGGCTCCCGCGTCCCTGGGATTCTCCAGGCAAGAACACTGGAGTGGGTTGCCATTTCCTTCTCCAATGTGTGAAAGTGAAAAGTGAAAGTGAAGTTGCTCAGTCGAGTCTGACTCTTAGCGACCCCATGGACTGCAGCCTACCAGGCTCCTCCATCCATGGGATTTTCCAGGCAAGAAATAAAGCTACACTGTGTTAAATCATAGGTGTTGAGAAAGATTTCATTTTCTTAGAGATGTTCCAGCCATGCCCCAGGAGTAGTTTCCTTCAATGCAGTCCTTCTGCTTATAAGATGGAAATATAAGATGTAATTTCTGAGTAACTACTAGCAAGGTTTCACGCATGTGTCATCTTTAGGAGACAGGAGGAAAATAAACTCTCAAACACACACACACACACACACACACACACACACACACACACACACACACACCCCTCCACCACCTACTTAACAAGATTTTCTTCTGAGATTGGCTAGCATTAAGATCCTGACAAGGTTCCAAATTACTGGCAAAGAAATTCTTTGGAGTTATACATTGGCAGCTCCACTGTTGTTCTATAGAGTGACCCTTATCATGAGTGTGGCCTCGTATCCTTTCCTCCCACATTTCCCTGGGGTGGAATATATCTTCTCTGCACAGACACAGCTAAAGAGGGAACTCTGCCCCTTAGCCACACACATGCACCCCTCTGCCTACTGCTTCATAAGATACCCCTCACCTCCAACTCCGAGGGAGGGAAATTGTTCATCTAACCCGCCTAAAGTCCAGGACTTAGACTGGACCAGGATACAGGGAGTGCCTGGAAAGCAGGAGCCCTTGACTGTTTTCCTGCCTCCACGTGGGTGACGAGTGAGGCCGGGCTGCAGGACTCACCTCTTCCCCTCACAGCTACAACCAGTCAGCTCTCCTGCTCACTCTCACTCACTCTCCATCTCACTCCACCCCATCACTCCTTCCCTTCCACCTTCTCTACTCAAGATTATGGGGCTGTCAGATTCAAAAGCAACCACACAGGAGGCCTCACCTGGGCCTGGAGCCTCACCTATTCCAATACAACTTTTATAAAATGAGAGTATTGAGTGCTTCTCAAATACTAATAAGACGGTGTATTAGCCAGGGTTCTCCAGAGAAGCAGATGCAATAGGACATATATAGACATATAAGAAGGAAATTTTTTATAGCAATTGGCTCATGTGGCTAAGGAAGCCAAGAGGTCCCATGATCTGCCAGATGGCAAGCTGGGAAACAGGAATGCCAGGGGTGTAACTCAGTCCAAGTCCAAATTCCTGAGAATCAAGAGGCTAATAGTACAGTTCCCAGTCTGAGTCTGAAGGCCCTAGAACCGGGAATGCTGGTGTCCAAGGTCAGGAGAAGATGATGTCTTAGCTCAAGCAGAGAAAGCAAACTTGTCCTTCCTCTGCCTTTTTGCTTTACTTAGAACTTCAGGGGATTGGATGATGCCCTCCTGCATTGATGAGGGCAGTCTAACTAAGTCTACTGAACCAAATGCTAATCTCTTCCAGAGACTCCCTCACAGACACACCCAGAAAGAATGTTTTACCAGCTAACTTCATGTTCATCTCCTCAGCCCAGCACAGTTAACACATAAAATTAACCATCACAAGTGGTATTTAGTTTCCTACTTGGCTATTGCTTGCTACTGTGTGCTCCCTCCACAGGGATCTCCCCCCAAAAAACAAGGGTGATGATTGGAATTCCCCAATGCTGCCCTGAACCCCTGAGAGGAAACATGGAACTTCCCCTTCTTGTCATCCTGCATTGACCAGGTTGTGAAGCAGACTCCAAACAACCCTGATGTCTTTAGGTGAACAATACTCTGCAATTCTCAATTACAACACACTGTCTCACTTGAACTCCATACACCCCTGTGCATCTGGTACAACGAAGATTATCAACCCTGTCTGTAACCGCAACACTACAGCTAAGAAGAACTGTTGGCTCACAGAGTGAGTTTACACAAGGGCTAGGACCAGAAACTGAGACCTACACTTCGTCAGGACGTTTCCCTCCAGGAACTGCTGTAGTCTCTCAGTGTTCTTTTACTTCTAAAAGGGACAACTGGAAAAAAATTTTTGTTTAAATAAAAAGCACAACTGAAACTGTATTCAGAAAACATGTCAGGGGGGATTTTGTGACAATTCGGACATTAGAAGAGTATGCCAGTATATGTCTGTGTGTACACGTAAGCTGGCAAAGGACCAGAGTGTAAAAGGAATATACATCATTACTTGACCTAGCACAATTTCAGTGGGTCTTATTACTTTTTTCAAATTATTCCAGAACTAAACTTGTCCATTCTCCTGTCTTTTGGAAATTTGTACAATAGTGATTGTCCTCTTAACCTCTTTCTGTTGACTGGTCTCAGTTTAATACAGAGACTCCTACCAGATTTCCCCACTAATAGGAAGTAATTACAAATACTACCATATACAGTAATGTCACAGCCTTCTTTTCTTCCATAGACTAGATAGCACACATCTAAAACAAAAAGATTTTGTCACTAGTAATAAAAAAGTCCACTTCTTGGCTATTTTCTCTTCTACCATGCTTCTTATGTACCGAGTATTACTTTTAAACTAGAACTATAAAATTTAACTAGAGTATGCCCAGTACCAATAAAAAAGTGAGAAGAGTAAAAAAAGGAGGTCATCAGACATCCTCACTGGTTTTAAATAGACAAGTCAGCCCTGAGATGGTTGGCACAGAGATCAAACTAACATTTCAGAAGAAAAGTAAATCCCTACTGTGATAAAATAAAAACAATTTTGGCTCAAAATCAGAAACTCACTGTGGTTATTAATAGTAACAGTCTACACAGAAAGTACAGCCAGCCTGTAGCTATGGAACAAAGGAACAATAACAACCACATTAAACAGACTTAGCAGGTAATGGAGCTTCAACCAGCTGGAGTGAAACCAAATTAACCTCCCAGTTTATTCCCATGGAGAGACTCTTTTTGCCAACTTCGCACACGACAAATGCTGCCTGGGATCACTATAACACACAGACCAGTGTAAGTGTTGACAGACTCATTAGGTCTGGGGTGGCCAACAGACTGCTCTAATGAACAGGGTATGTGTCCTGTTTGCTCATGGTTGTCATTTGGCTAAAGAATCTAACCAATTTGCATATGCTGGAGTCTTAAACAGTGCTCTCATCGAACATCTGGGTTGATAGAGTTGTAAAATGAATTCCATGGTATTTCCATGAATTATGTAAATCACTGCATCTCTTCATCTGTTGCAAAGCTTAGTTGTTTATAGGATGAAAAGGGGACTCTGCATCCTAAGACCTTGGCCAAATAGTTGAGGTAACTTGATTCCTCCATCTGTTAAATGATGATAACATATTACTTTACTCTGCTTGATTTTGTTTTGAGTTTAACCAATTCATTTGTAGATTTTTTCCTTCAATAAATCCTTATGGGGTACCCGCTAATATGCCGGCCACTATTTGAGAGTATGGTACTGGGAGGGCGAACGGGATTCAGCAGTGAATAAACAGACAAATGCCCTATGGAGCTTATACCAGCTGTGGGGGAGGGAGGGGACAGAAGAAGTAACAGTAAACACATAACCAAGCAAAATGTATATTACATCAAAATGTTAAAAACGCTATGCAAACAATGTTGTGTGCAGGGATATAGGGATTGCCATGGTGATAGTTGCTTCCTATTTCAAATGGAGACATCAGGGAAGTCCTCACTGCTAACATGTCAAAAAAGTTGAAAATATCTCATTGTTTGTATCTTCCCAAAAGATATAAAATGCCTGGATAAGTGAAGAGTACATTTCAGGAACAACAAGGCAGTCCTCTATTCATTTTGAACACCCTGTTCCAATCCTCTTCTGAATTAAAGTCATAACGAATTATCTTAATGCTTATGAGTCAATACTGTATGTTATTTGGGATTAATCAAAGTTTCATCCTCATATACTATTAGTTTTCCATTGGGGAGTAATGAAAGACACCATCATTTGAGGAGAAATCAGAAAGTTGAAATCTGGGTCTGTGAGGGTCCAGTCCCCACTCTTTGTAAATATTTTTGTAACTTTATACAAGTAGTTGTTTTGTTTATTTGTCTTAATGGGCCTCAGAACATTTGGGGAGTGAGGTATATGACATGCAAACCACAAACTGAATTAGAAAAGAAAAGAACTTTTCAGTACCACTAATGAAAAAAAAAAACTCTCAAAAGAGATTTGAAGAAGGTGAGTGAAGTAATTTATCAAGAGAGGAATGCGAAACAAATCAAAACATTTAGAAGACAGTACACATTAGAGAGGGCCAGAAGTATGAGGCATGAGTGAAGAAGAAAAAGAAAAATCATTCCCTTAACTGGAGCTAAAGAAGTTGGTCATACGGGACGAAAGAAAGAAAGTAAACCAGAGCTGAATAAAGGATCAACTTGAAAAATCAAAACCAAAAAAAGAAAAATCAAAACCAATGAACAAGCAAAATAAAATGAAAACAAACTCCCAGATACAAAGAACAGACTAATGGTTACCAGAGAGGAAAGAGGGTGGACAAGATGGGTGAAGGGGTTCAACTATTTGGTGATGGATGGTAACCAGACTTGTGGTGGTGATCACTCTGAAGAGTATATGGATGTTGAATTATAATGCACTGTACCTGAAACTTACATTTAAAAAAAAAATAAAGAGCAAAGGATCAACTTGAGGATAGAAGAAACTCATGTCTGATCCAAAACTTCAAGGGATAAGGAAGCTCTGTTATTCTAAGTAAGTAGGAAAAATAATGTGGTACAGGCAAAAGTCAAGAAAGAGAATTTGAGAGTTAAATTCACAGTGAAGAGCAAAGTTCTTCAAAGATAAAACCAAGAGGACCAAAGAGATAAATCAATACAAATTCTGCAGATAACCTATTATGCTTTTATGTATTTTCCACCTTTTCCAGAAGTGACATTTAGTAGTTTTATAACCAGAAATATATGTGTATGTGTAAATATAAATATAGTCTGAACAAAAGACTACAGTGCCAGAAGCTACAGAAAGCTAGAACTAAGAATCCAAATTAAGTCACTGCCCCAAGGTTGGTGGTCTGATGACCATCCATTTCTATTAGAAACATTTTTAAGGACAACTGTGGCTTTACAAAACATTCAGTCTCCTCCAAGGGCTGTTTCAGGTGTGGAAGATGTTTCTGCAGTATAAAGGACGTGTGCAATCACAAGTGGAGATACAATAGAGAAGATCAGCAGAAAAGAATCAGAACTGGCATCACTACTAGGGGCAACCCCTCCAACAAGAAAGCTTTCACCAATGTCCTAGCTAGAAGAGATGGGTAGGTCACACGAAATGACATTTTAAATCTGTAGTTTTTAAAATTTGACCTACCTAACTCTTCCAATCGAATTTCATCACAGCCTCAGTATAAACAGGTAAAAAAAGGTCTGGATCGGCTGTGGTAGAAGAGCCTGAAGATCCACCTTCTTGGGGTATGCACACACCCATAAAGTGGCTCACCTGGGGCACCTCTGTAGAGTCCGTAAACTCAATGAAACACGGCTGGAAAGCATTGGCTAGCCATCATACTGATAGACTAGGAGTTACATTCGCTGTCTGGAGGAGAACTTGTAGATATCTTCATTACGGTAGTCCGCCAGACTCTTCTGTCCATGGAATTCTTCAGGCAAGAATACTGGAGTGGGTAGCCATTCACTTCTCCAGGGGATCTTCCTGACCCAGGGATTGAACCCAGGTCTCCAGCACTGCAGGCAGATTTCGTACCAGCTGAGCTACCAGGGAAGCCCTATAAATATATATATATATGTATCTATAAATATATAATGTACATATGGAAATGCATATCCATATATTTCATGTATGAAAAATGAACTTACATTCAGTTCGGTTCAGTCGCTCAGTCGTGTCTGACTCTGCGACCCCATGGACTGCAGCACATCATGCCTCCCTGTCCATCATCAACTCCCAGACATTAACAGTTCAATAATGCTGGTATCTCTCTGATGTCCAGAGCTTATTGAGGGTCATCTGACCCTGGATTCAAGCATCCAACTTTAGGGTCACTGTGTTGATGGGAGCAGTTGGCTGTGGGGCCATTTTGAACTGGCTGCCTAACAGTCTAGCTGAAGGGGAGTCAACTAATGACACCCATCCTCTATAAAGGTGTTTCTGGGAGCACATATTCAAGGATGGTCTGTGAAATCCAATGACCAGTTTACTTGAAAGTCTGAAAGTAGGTTTTGTAAACTGAAAGAAGCATAAATTAGACCAAAAAAGAGGTCAAAATAAATCTAAATCTAGAATATAGTCTTTTGCCTAAGAATACTGTACATCGATCATTTATTATTCTAGAGTTGTTGGGTTTTTTTTTTTTTTTTTTCTTTTATCTGGTTCTCTTTTGCTTTTCTGCCTGGGTATTTGCCATTTAGACATCTTTATCAAAGAATCCACAGTGACATCTACATATGTGACTTTCTCTGAGTCAAGAAGTACACAGTCCCCTGTTGTATAATAGACAGGGTCTATTGAGATGTTTGTAAGAAGGGTAGATAAGAGTGATAAATGATGTACACTGGGCTCTAAAACAAGCCCCCAAATCTCAACTCTAACTCAATAGTAATACATAATGGAAATGAAATCATAGCCATTTATTCATTTTATTTGACATGTTTTATGGGTTCAGGAAAATAAGAAGAGCAGACTTAGATCAAGGCTTTCCATGCAGACAAGTGCAAGGGAAAAAAAATGAACTGGTTAGCGGTACTTTATAAATCAATTCTTAGAACAAATGGAAAAATCCGCTCCATGCATTCACTCATTTAGGCTTATAAATAAGAACCAAGTAAGACGCCAGACAATTCTTCAGTAGGCTCTACACAACCTAGCGGAAATGTCTCTCAAGACTTCTGACTCTCACTTCTTTAAGAGCAAACAGGTTATCACCGATTTTCTAAGGTTCAAAACAAAGGCACACAGACAGGAGTTCCCTGAATTTTCAAGGAATAAGAAACTGAACATGTATATTACCATATGTGAGAGAGATCACTAGTCCAAGTTCGATGCATGAAACAGGGCAGTCAAAGCCGGGACAACTCAGAGGGATGGGATGGGAAGGGAGGTGGGGGGGGGGGTGTTCAGGATGGGGGACACATGTACACCTGGGGCCGATTCATGTCAATGTCTGGCAAAAACCACCACAATACCATAAAATAATTAGCCTCCAATTAAAATAAATAAATAATTTTTTTTAAAAAAAGAAACACTATGTTTTGAACAAATACTTGTCAAATAGAAACATTGGAACTAAAAAAAAGAAAAAAAAAAAAAAAACTGAGCTGAGTCGGGGTTGGGAGAAGTTGCTGTTGCAAATCCCTCGGAGGAAACTCCCTTTCTACTCAAATTAAAACCAGCCAAGGTAGAGATCATAATTTAAAAATTGTCTCAGGTACTAGGCAGTAGAAGATCATTTTCAAATTCTCTAGGAATAAGCTTCTCCAGCTGCATAAACCCTTTATAAGTTCAGAGGTTTTTCAGACAATAGCTGGCTCCCATCCAAGCACTGAAATGACAAAAATCTACATTTAATAAAGGCGGCCATGATGATGCCCTCTGGAAAACAGAGAGTAAAAAAGGTGTCTGCAGAATTCTGCAGAGCAGAGCTGGGTGTTGCTAGAACAATACATTTCAAGGTGTTTTATGACTCGAGTTACAAAAGGCAGTATCAGCAGGAGTTTCTGTCTGGGTTCTGAAGGAGCACCAAGAACAGGCTGAGCTGGGAGCGTGGGGGAAGGGGTCCCCCAGTGGAGGTGTGTGGAGATAAGGAAATGGAACTGAACATTTACCTAACAAAGTGTTACTGCACTCCTCACATTCTGCCTCTCCTGGTGCCCTTGAGTAAGTCTCAGCAAGAGAAAAAAGGGAAAAATTGTCATGTCTTTATTTCTCCAGAGGAGAGAAGTATCTGATTTCATCCTTTAAATGAACTGTACAAGGGAAAAATAAGAAAAATGAAATGTTAAGGCTCACTAAGTTTTCCTCTAATGTTTCTTGTGTTGCATTGAACCTTTGTAGTTCAGTTTAGACTTAATCTAATATTCCAAGGATTTCTCCTGAGCTTTAATTCAAAGCAGCAGTATAAGCTCATGGGCGAAGGGGTCGGGGGAATGGGGAGATCGAAAAAAGAAAAAAATCCTTATCATCTCATCTCATGAATATTGCATCAGTTAAAAAACCCTGTCTAGCCAGCTTATCTCCATGGTTGTCAGATTCCACAAGCCTATATTGAATGCAATTAAAGGAAAAAGGAAAATTCATCAAAACTATTTTGAAACAAAGGAGTATTCATTCAGAGCGTGGTGAGATGCCCTCCTTAACCGCATTTCAGTTGAACTCTTTTGAGCCTCCTTTTTCAACTAATCTTTGGGGATATTCTGAGCATCCTTTTTCAATATGTCTTTGGTCATATTCTCAAGAGCCCAGTTCTAGCCACAATCCTGCTAAGTCAGTTTAGAGATAATCTCCAACCTCAATATGTGACCAGTTCTTCATCCTCCACCCTTGGTATCTAATCACCCTAGTTTGCCTTCAGGAAGAATCTTGTTAAGTCAGCTTAGCCAGAATCCCCAAACCACGGTGCTTCCTCTTGGTAATTTTCCATCCTCTAATGCCCACCTCCCTCCTTGGCTATCAATCCCCAGTTGCCCATGCTGTATTGACCCATATGAGGAGATCTATACTAAGGACTCTTTTCATTTACTGCCATAGTCCTGAATAAAATCTGCTTTTACCACTTTAAATAACGTCCAGTCTGGTTTGTCTTTGAAAAGCTTATCCCTTCCATGAGGCTCATGCATAGGAACCTTGACTATCTTATTTCTTGACAAGGCCATTCGATTATTCACTGAATGGAAGGGATTTTACTTCCAATGGATGATTTTACAGCAATCTGATATAGAATGGTTTTATATGTTGAGAATTCATAGAATCTGATTCTGAGTTGTTAATTCTTTCAGTTGTGTTTTAGAAGCAACCACAGGATCCCTGACACTGACTAGATATGCTGTGAGATGAGAGCAAACAGTTTAGAACCCTTAATCCCAGGAGACTCTCAGACTCCATGGGAGAACTTCCTGCTCCTCAAGCCCTGATGTTTTTCTCCCTAAGAAATCTAGACTTTGCACCCTTGTGGTTAAACCTTTCCCTGTATTGAGACCCCATAGTGAAACACCAAGCAATCTACAGAATCCCCACATACTAGAATCTTCTGTGGCTCTTATTTTACAGATGTGGAAACTGACAATCGACAATCCCAAACACCACTCTCCAATGCTCAGTAATGTCTTCTAGAGGGGTGACACAGTACATGTGCAAACAGTTCCCAACAGTCAAAAATGAAAGGAAAGAGTTTAATTCCAAAATAAATTCAAATAATAGGCCATTCTAATGAAAAAAGATAATAAATTATTCTGCACCTTAGAAGCTAAAAGAAAACCAAGGTATTTGATTAAAGTCTATCTTCCTTCAATCAGTTTAATGCCATAGTTAAAACTCCACATTCTTTATCAGACTGTAAAGAGAGAATGATCATCATTAATGGGAATTAGAGAGAAGACAGATTGAGAAAATGGTTAAGAAAGCAGGTGTTAATAGCAAAGGAAACA
Organism: Dama dama; assembly: GCF_033118175.1. Classification (NCBI taxonomy): domain Eukaryota; kingdom Metazoa; phylum Chordata; class Mammalia; order Artiodactyla; family Cervidae; genus Dama; species Dama dama. The sequence goes on from NC_083705.1 coordinate 29,693,428, forward strand.
ACTGACAAAGGATTAATTTCCAAAATATACAAGCAGAGATCATACAACTCAATACCAGAAAAACAAACAACCCAATCAAAGAGTTTGGGAAAAGACCTAAACAGACATTTCTCCAAAGAAGACATACAGATGGCTAACAAACACATGAAAAGATGCTCAACATTGCTCATTATCAGAGAAATGCAAATCAAAACTACAATGAGATATTACCTCACACCGGTCAGAATGGCCATCATCAAAAAGTCTACAAACAATAAATGCTGGAGAGGGTGTGAAGAAAAGGGAACACTCTTGCACTGTTGTGAATGTTGGGAATGTAAATTGATACAGTCACTATGGAAGACAGTATGGAGATTCCTTTAAAAATAAAACCACCATAGGAATAAAACCAACATCTGACCCAGCAATCCCACTCCTAGGCATATACCCTGAGGAAACCAAAATTGAAAAAGATACATGTATCCCATTGTTCACTGCAACACTATTTACAGTAGCTAGAACACGGAAGCAACCTAGATGTCCATCAACAGATGAATGGATAAAGAAGTTGTGGTACACATATACAGTGGAATATTACTCAGCCATAAAAAGGAACACATTTGGGTCAGTTCAAATGAGGTGGATGAACCTAAAACCTATTACACAGAGTGAAGTAAGTCAGAAAGAGAAAGATAAATATCATATTCTAAAGCATATATATGGAATCTAGAAAAATGGTACTGAAGAATTTATTTACAGGGCAACAATGGAGAAACAGACAGAGAACAGACTTATGGACATGGGGAGAGGGAAAGAGAGGGTGAGATGTATGGAAAGAGTAACATGGAAACTTACATTACCATATGTAAAATAGATAGCCAACGGGAATTTGCTGTATGGCTCAGGAAATTCAAACAGGGGCTCTGTATCAACCTAGAAGTGTGGGGTGGGGAGGGAGGTTCAAAAGGGAAGGGATATATGTATACCTATGGCTGATTCATGTTGAGGTTTGACAGAAAACAACAAAATTCTGTAAAGCAATTATCCTTCAACAAAAAATAAATAAATTTAAAAAAAAAAGAAAGCAGGTGTTGAATCTGACCAAATGACATCCTAAAGTAATAATAGAGCTAGTTTGCTATTCTAAATCCTTTACATGGGTTAATCTGTTTAATCTTACAACAAATTATTTGATAGGTACTATTATTAACTGTATTTCACAGGCAAGGAATCAGAGTTCAGAGGGATAAATAAGTTGCCAGAAGTTTCACAGCCAGCATTCTTGTCCAGGCAAGTTAACTGCACTCTTAACCACTATATCACACTAAGTTACAAAGGAACGTGCAGATATGACAACTAAGATCTAATCTCAGGGGTGGAGAAATACATGAGACTAGGATAAAGGTCAAAAGGCTTGAAAAGGTCAAAGGTTCTTATTTTCAAAAACAGACAGAAGATTATGAACATGATATCCCCACAAGTCTGGCATCAAATCCCAGAAAATGCATTTCTAAACAGATAGTCTATGAGCTTAGCAAAGAAAGTAGTAAGTACTAAGTAGCAGCCCAGGCTCATTAAAGAGAAGTCATTCCTTCTAACAGGATCACTAAAAGAGCAGGCTCGGGAAATTCTGCAGACGAAGAGTATCTGAGTTCAACAACACATCAGCAATGTCTCTCTCACCTATTTTTAAACTCACAATGGATAAATGCAGTTAGTTGAAAATAATGTTCCCAAAGAGAGTTGACAAGTAGATATCTATCAAATAAGAAGGTCTTGAGTGACATAAAACTTACAGTTATTGTAAGTATTGTATTCTGATTTGTTCTATTGATTAGGATGGAACACACTTTTCAAATACAAAGAGATCACAAAGTTTGGAGGTATCACTAAGAGAACAACAAAGAGAATCAATATTCAAAAATAATTTTGACAGGCTAGAATAATATAACCAAATTCACAAGATAAAATTTAATGTAACAAATGAAACATACTGCACCTAAGTTAAAGAAACATAAATTCCAGAATAAAGGATTGCCTTGAAAAGAGTTCATGTGGAAAACAACTTCAGGGCTTGAGTAGATGACAAGCTCAAAATAGGCCCATAGTATGGTCCTGCTGTTGAAAAAGCTAATGCAGTCCTAGGCTGTGTTTTAAAAATGTAGCTGTCATTTCCCTGAGCTCTGGTCACACCCAGAACTAGATTTATTGAGATTTACAACACATTTGAGAGCTACATTGAAGTGTATCTAAGAGGAGACCTACCAATATCATGAAGGGTCTAGAAAACCACATCAGGAAGCATAGTTGATAGAACCTGTAATTCCGCATATCCAAACACTTAACTGCGTATTCCCCTCACCCTGTTTGTTTCTCTTCCAGTGGTACCATATTGGCTAATGACATGATCTGCCCATCTTTCCTCCTAACCTAGAAACCTATATATCACCTCCTAAGCACCCATCTTACTACGGAGTTAATCCTTCAATCCTGACAATTTCTATAATAAATTCTGTCTTGTCTCTCCATTCACTCTGACTTTTTTATTTTCCAACATCCATTACTTAGACTATTGCAAAAGCCTCCCAACATGTCCCCTCATTTCAGTCCTGGGTCACTTTAACCCACCTCTTCACTATATGCAGCATAATTTTATAAACATGAAAACAGGAATGTTTTCCTCTACTTTAGACCACATTGTCCATAATATGAAGTCCAAACTCCCTAGCATGGCCACCAAGGCCACCCACAATCTGAACCATTTTCCCATGGCCAACCCCACTTCTTGTCTCTTCTCAGTCTACACCAAATTCCAAACATACCGAAGTCTGTGCACTTCCCTTGAATACAACCAGCACTGTACATTCGTTCCACCATCAGAGGCGTGAGTCTGGAGTGTGAGGTGCAGGTCAAGTGGCTAAGGCTGGAACCGTGGCTCATAGGACTTGACTGAATCTCCTGCCACCGCACTTCCAAATCCATGACCTCATTCCTGCCGAGGCCATGATCCCTGCAAGCTGCTCTCCGCCTAAGTGGGGTGAGGGGACTGAGGCAGACCCATCCCAAAGGGAAGCATCATCCTCTAAAGGGCCACTTTAGAATTCTCTCCATCAGCCTGCCTGAAGCTTTCTTAAGACTATGCTGCAGTAAGAGACACTTCGTACCCAACCATCCCATTCACTCTTCAACACCCAGACCCAGATACCTCTCCTCGGTGAAGATTACTTTGATCTACCTACACATACATGCTTCCCTGAGTCCCTCTTCTAGGCCAGCTCCCTATATCCTCTATCGTGATGTCTTTCTTAGTCAATGGGCATGTTTAGTCACTCAGTCATGTCTGAGTCTTTGTGACCCCATGAACTGTAGCCCGCCAGGCTCCTCTGTCCATGGAATTCTCCAGGCAAGAACACTGGAGAGGGGTGCTATTCCCTTCTCCAGGGGTCTTCCCAACCCAGGGATCAAACTCAGGTCTCCTGCATTGCAGGGGGATTCCTTACCATTTGAGCCACCAGGGAAGTCATTCTTAGTCAATGCTAAGTCTTAACCTATTGCTTGGCATACAGCAGGTGCTTAAAACTGTGAGTTGAAATAAATAAGAGTTAGTAAATCTGCAGAAGATAAAACAATGAGGATGTAACTACCTTCAAATATTTGGTGTGTGTCACCAGACACACATTAGGTGCTGTCTCAGACGCTCTCACTGCATACTTTTGGATGGTATAAAGGGGAAAAAATGGCATGAGAAGTCTTCATTTAAAAAATAATAACAATAAAGAATCAAATATAACTGACTACTCCCTTCCTCCAACATGAAACTACAGTGGCCTGTGTTTATTCCATAAGGCATAGAAACAACATAAATCTGCTCTGACCTGGCAGTCAGGTCTTAGAAGACAAGTAAATAACAAAATTCTTTTTCACTGGGCACCTGTAGCAATGGTGCATGAAGGTACCAGTTTTGTTTCTTGAGGCAATCTTAGAAACATGGTTTTAAAATATCATTTTTCTCCCAATAGCATTAATCCTAAAACATAAATTCTGATTTCAGCTCTCTTCTCTCTGACACTAATCCTGGGCCCAGCATGGCCCATTCCTTAAATTTATAACATATGAAGCAACAGAAACCAATCTTAATCCTCTGCTCCAAGTTTCTAAAGAAATGTAATATCTTGATTGATTGAAATACTTTCTCATTTTGGAGAGTGGTGCTCACCTCTGCTTGATTCCTGTTGAGAGAAAGCTCTTGTGAAATTTCTTATCTCCCACTAGTAACCCTTTTCCTACATACCTAGGTGTGTTTCCTACCCCTAGATAAATTTATGTTCAAATGTAAAACACTTCTGCAGCATGTATAGTGTAATGTCTCCCCAATATTATAATATCCCCATTACAAATAAAACATCATGTGAAATTATTCTGCATAGTCCCTTGTTTCTGTGGTTGATTTACTAGTGTTTTCTCCTATGTGTCCCATATAATTAGGTAGAGTTTCTGACTGTTTTATTCAATTCTTAGCACCATAACAGGCTCTCAAATATTTATCAGTTCAGTTCAGTTCAGTCACTCAGTCATGTCCGACTCTTTGTGACCCCATGAACTGCAGCACTCCAGGCCTCCCTGTCCTTCACCAACTCCTAGAGTTTACTCAAACTCATGTCTGTTGAGTCAGTGATGCCATCCAACCATCTCAACCTCTGTTGTCCCCTTCTCCTCCTGCCCTCAATCTTTCCCAGCATCAGGGTGTTTTCAAATGAGTCAGCTCTTTGCGTCAGGTGGACAAAGTATGGAGTTTCAGCTTCAACATCAGTCTTTCCAATGAACACCCAGGACTGATCTCCTTCAGGATGGACTGGTTGGATCTCCTTGCAGTCCAAGGGACTCTCAAGAGTCTTCTCCAACACCACAGTTCAAAAGCATCAATTCTTCTGCGCTCAGCTTTCTTTATAGTCCAACTCTCACATCCAAACATGACTACTGGAAAAACCATATCCTTGACTAGATGGACCTTTGTTGGCAAAGTAATGTCTCTCTGCTTTTTAATATGCTGTCTAGGTTTGTCATAGCTTTCCTACCAAGGAGCAAGCGTCTTTTAACTTCATGGCTGCAATCACCACCTGCAGTGATTTTGGAGCCCCAGAAAATATTTATAGGGCGAATGAAAATCCTAGAGAAGAGAAGCATTATAACTCTCCAAACAGAGATAGCAAATACAACATGAGAGTCTATAAAACCAGATGTGAACTATGTCCCATTCTATCTCTTCTAGGCAACATCAACATCATCATATTGAGGAGTTGAGGCAGTGGAGTGAGGATATTATAAAACTAAAATTAAGTCAGATTATGCAATAAGCTGAATATCCAGTCCTCACCCCTGGAAGCTCTGACTGTGACATTACCTGGAGAATGGACTCTACAAGTGTAATCTGAGGATCTTGAGATAGAGACATTCTCCTGAATTATCCAGGTGGCCCTAAATATAATCATGAGGGTCCATCTAAGAGGGAGGCAAAGGGAGATTTGACAGAAACAAGAGAGAAGGTGATGTAATGGCAAAGTAAAGAGAGATCTGAAGAACTCACTGATGGTTTTGAAGATGGAAGAAGGGGCACACAGGGTGTGCCAACAAAGGTCCAAAGCTCCCAACAAAGGTCCATCTAATCGAGGGGCACGCAGGGTGTGAGGCACACACTGCGAGTAATGAAGCTTTCGAAACTGGAAAAGGCAAAGGAACAGATTTCCCCCCAGAATCTCCAAGGAGGTGTGGCCCACCCAACCCTTGGATTTAGTTCAGTGAAACTGATTGTGGACTTCTGACCTCCAGAATTATAAAAAAAAAAATGTGTGCTGTTTTAAGCCACCAAGTTTGCAGTAATTTATTATAGGAGTCATAGGAAACTGATACATATATAAGTATCATCTCTTGGCAGGACCTATAACATTGATGATAATGAATATTTACCAAGGCTCTGTTGTAAGTCCCTTACGTGTATTGGTGCTTTCAAATCTCACAGAGTATCTATGAAGGAATTACCATTTACATCCCCATTTTATAGTTTTTGACAGAGTTTTTTACTATGTCATACAATTAACACAGCACAGAGATGGAATGTAAAGCAAAGCAGTCCACAGGCCATAGCTTGTTCGTCTGACCTCTACCCTTCAATGTTCACTATTCACATGTCTCTCGTATTTTGATATGTTATGGGGTGAGGAGCAGTGATGGGCCACCCAGAAACCACACCGCTACAATATAACGTATCTACTACCATTATATCATTCACTTTAAAGGACTGTTTCAAATACTTCCTGCTTAACACTTTGAAAAACTGAGTCATAAAGAGATTCAGGGTGTTCAACAAGCCTGTGGCAGGGCTGAGAACAGAGCAACCACTGAATGACTGACTCTGCTGTCAAGCAATTATATCACATTTAACATGCTTTCAATTCTTTAAAGCTCCTTCACATCTTTTATCTCTTCTGAGCCTGTCAACAATTCTGCAAGGCAAGTAGAACAAGTGTTATGACTTTCATTTTAAAGATGAAAAACTGAAGTGCAGGAGTTAAGCAAAGTTCATACACTCGCTCTGCTGGTTTGTGTGATGGCAAGAAAAGTGCTCAGGTCTCCTGTTTTCAGCTCTGAGCTCTTTCCACTCATCCATACTTGGCCATCTCATAAATGGTCCAACATGAGTTTCCAACAAAGGTCCATCTAGTCAAAGCTATGGTTTTCCAGTAGTCATGTATGGATGTGAGAGTTGGACCGTAAATAAAGCTAAGTACTGAAGAATTGATGCTTTTGAACTGTGGTGTTGGAGAACACTCTTGAGTCCCTTGGACTGCAAGGAGATCAAACCAGTTCATCCTAAAGGAAATCAGTCCTAAATATTCATTGAAAGGACTGATGCTGAAGCTGAAACTCCAACACTTTGGCCACCTGATGCAAAGAGCTGACTCATTTGAACAGACCTTGATCCTGGGAAAGATTGAAGGCAGGAGGAGAAGGGGACAACAGAGGATGAGATAGATGGATGGCATCACCAACTCGATGGACATGAGCTTGAGTAAGCTCTGGTAGTTGGTGATGGACAGGGAAGCCTGGTGTGCTACAGTCCCTGAGGTCACAAAGAGTCGGGCACAACTGAGCAACTGAACTGAACTGAACTGAGTTTCTGGGCTATTCTGTAAATAACTTCAGAAACAAGACTTCTCACTGGAATAGGTCCTATCTAGTCCTGTGATACACAGTGTGGGAGCAAGAAACCACGATCAACATATGGCTCTTAAGTATTTGAAATGTGACTGGTCAAAATTGAGATGTGTTGTATGTGTAAAATGCACCCTGGATTTTGAAAACTTAGTATACAAAAGAGATTATAAAATACCTTATTAGCATTTTTATTTGACAGTGAAAGTCACTCGTTCTTGTCCGACTCTTTGTGACCCCATGGACTGTTGCCCAGCAGGCTCCTCTGTCCATGGGGAGTCTCCAGGCAAGAATACTGGAGTGGGTTGCCATGCCCTCCTCCAGGGGGTCTTTGCAACCAGGGACCGAACCCAGGTCTCCTGCACTGCAGGTAGATTCTTTACTGTCTGAACCACCAGGGAAGCTATTAAAATAGCATTTTGGATGTATTGGGTTAAAATAGAATATATTTTAAAATTAATTTCACCTATTTCTTTTTACCTTCCTGCTACTTGAAAAGGTAAAATTAACTATATGGCCCACATTTCACAGCTCTAGATTATATCCCAACCAGTGCAGAAAAGCGTCCCTTACCAGCATCCATAAGACAATCCCAACTTGAAAATCTCCAGAGACAGAAACATACTCAAGAAGCAGCCATTTCCATGTGTGGAAGTCTCTAACTGAAAGTTATTTTCCACTGAATGAAAACTATAGGTAAGGTAAGGGAAATAGCTTACCAAGTATATATCCCTGAGTGATAATGTGCCAACACAGGTTTGATTAAAACAAACATGCCACTCTAGTGCAGGATATTGATAGTGGAGTAGGCTGTTTGTACATGTGTGGGGGCAGGGAATACATGGGCAATCTCCATACCTTCCACTAAATTTTTCTATGAATCTAAAAACTTGTCTATTTTTTCACTACAATTAAAAGAAAAGAAGAAGAAAAGAAGTTGTGCTGGCCAATTTTTTGTGTCAACTTGACTGGGCCACAAGGTACATAGCTATTCAGTCAAAACATAATTCTGTGTATTCAGAAGGATGGTCTTGGATGAGCTTAACATTTGAATTGATAGACTAAGTTAAGCAGAATGCCCTCCATAATGTGGAAGGCCGTCAGCCAGTCAACTGAAGGCTGGACAGAACAAAGAAGCTGACCCTCTCACATAGAAAGGGAACTCCTCCTATCTGAGTACATGTGTGGGCACCCTGGTCTCCTCTGGCCCCTGGACTCAGACTGAATCACTGGTGCTTCCTGGGTCTTGCTGACTGCAGATCTTGGGACTTGTCAGCCTCCATAATCATGTAAGACAATTCCTTATAATAAACTGTTGTAATCCCCTATAGTATACACCATTGGTTCTGTCTCTCTGAATAACCTTCATTAATACATATGTCTACAAGAATCACCAAAGAAGATACTTTGATAAATGAAAAAACTTAAAGAAGACTCACATGAAGAGAGAGAGGGGGAAGTAAGGAAGAGGAAGGAAGGAGGGCAAAAAGGAAAATAAATGAAAATCAACAAGAACAAAAACAAAATCTTTATCCATATAGTCTTTTTTGATATATACAGAATATCTCTAGAAAATAGACGCAGTGATGACCTCAGGAGTGAGAAAGAAATTAGAGGTCTGGGCAATGGTGGGGCAGATAGAAAATGCAGTTTTCACAGGATGTCTTTTGGTAGTCTTTAGCTTTTTTCTTTGAATGTGTGTATTCAAACAAATACATTTGGAATAAAAATTACTATGCTTTGACTAAGAATTCCTTACCAAAAAAAATCTTAAGAATGGATATTTTAAAGAAAACTCTTCAGCTTATGAGCTTGAACAGGGAGTAACTGGCCAGAGTTTTGCAGCATGAAATGAGATTTTGGTACCTCATACCATGAACTCGAGGCCTACTCCACGTCTGAAAGGACATCAGCCATGACGGAGACTGAGGACTGTAGGAAGGACACCACCCTCACACTGCCTTCCCAAGATCACGCCCTCACCAGACCTCCCTCCCCTTCTCTTCAGCAGGGGGATGGCAGCGGGCAAACCACAGAGCTAAGCTGCAGACAGGACCGTGGGCCCCTTCACTCCCCTCGGGCACAGGGGACATGAGCCCCCCGGAGGGTAACCCCAGACACAGGGATCCCCCTCCCCCGACACATACAGTGACAGGCTGGAAGGATGTCATTCCCTGACGGCTGACACAGACCAGCTGGGAATCCCACGAGGCCAGCACCTAAGTGGGAGCCTTAAACCACTGACATGTGAGGGTCTGGGCGGGGCAGCCTATGTCACCATTCAAACTGGCCACAAAAACCATTCCAGAAACCTTCCCTTGCTTTCCAATCTAGCTCGGTGACACAGGTGTAAGCACCATACCTTCACACACTGGTTTTCCTCCTGATGAAATCTGTTTGCTCTAATCCACAGGAAAGGACAGTGTTGACATCCATGCCCTAATCTATGACCCTGCTTCCTAAATCCTTCAGAGTGATTTGCTATGAGCCTATGAACATTTCTCATCTGCCATCTACCGTGATCAATAGAGATTCAGGAACTGTAACCACAGTGGTGAAGGTGAGGTAAACGTGCTGAGCGATCACCCAAGTCCTCTGATATTTCAAGAGAAAAATCCCTGTTTCTCTTGGAGGGAGAAGGGCGAAGTACTTCTTTCACTGTCCTCATCAGGAGACAGGGTTTAGACATCTCATACTTGCTCTTTGCCAACAGATGACTAACCTAATAGCTCTCAATTTGTTTCCTTGTCTGCAAAGAGAATAACGACACCTTTCTCACGGGCTAGTGATAAGGACCAAACAAGAGAATGTGGGGGAAACCGTTTAGTGCTCTGTCAGTCGCTGAATTTAATTTCCTCTCACCTTGGCAGAAGTGCAGAAATGTGGTGCCGCGCTCTGCATGCAGAAGGCGAGCAGTATCTTCTCAGTCCATGAGCAGCCTAAAAAGCTTTTCATGCGGTCTCTATGTTTCAGCTAAACGCTAACTCACACACTTTCTTCTAATGTGACCTGGAAACTAACACAATAGAGGCTCACCATGCACGGTGCATACTAGAGTCCCAATCTCTAGTTTCTAGGAAATGCTGCAGCAAAGGAGAGCCTCAAGGAGTAACAATGCCCAGGCAGTGGTTGAGCACATCATACGCTTTGACTCTTTCAAGTCTCTCAACAACCCTGACGTGGGGACTATTATTTTCTACCGTTTTGCTGACAGGGACATTGAAGCCCAGAAAGGTAATTTGCCCCAGGTCACAGAGCCAATGTGGTGGACTGGGATTAACAAAATGCTCAGTGCTTAATCATTAGGTTAAACTGCCCTCAAGGGGCCAGAAGACCACCAGCCTGAAGGTGAGAAGAGGAGGAGGCCAGTGTCTGAGGTCGGAATGGAAATATCCCTCCATTTCCTCCTCAATCCTGCCTTTAATGTAACTCTACCTTTTCATTTCACTTCATCCCAATTCTCTAACCTGTTGGCTCTATTCTCCATGAATTTTTTTTTTTTTGCATATAATTTTATTTATTTTTGGCTGCACTGGGTCTTCGTTGCTGCACACGGGCTATCTCTAGTGCGGGGCTTTCTCTGGTTGCAGCGAGCAGGAGTTACTCTCTATTTGCAGTGTATGGGCTTCTCATTGCCGTAGCTTCTTCTGTTGCAGAGCATGGGATCCAGAGCACAGGTTCAGTAGTTGTGGCACATGGGCTTAGCTGCTCCTTGGCATGTGGAATCTTTCCAGACCAAGGATAGAACCCATGTCCCTCGCATTGGCAGACAGATTCTTAAGTACTGAACCACCACGGAAGTCTCCCCCTGAATCTTTGACCCCTTAATTTAAATTAGGCTTTTGTTTTTGGATGTTTGACTGGGGTCTCCTTTCCCCAGATTTTCTCTCCAGATGTGCTTTCAATGCTCGCTTTTTCTAATTCACTGTTCTAAACACCTTCCAAGCTCTGCTCAACTCTGCTCTAATTTCACGGGTCTATTCACTCTCACCCAGTTCATCTGAGGATTCTTGCCCTTCATAGCTTTCTTCCAATATTACTCAGCCACAAAAAGAATGAAATAATGTCATTGCAGTAACATGGGTGGGCCTAGAAATTATCATTCGAAGTGAAGTAAATCAAAGACAAATATCATACAATATCACTTACATGTGGAATCTAAAAAAATAACTCATATGAACTTATTTACAAATCATAAATAGACTCACAGACATAGGGAAAAAAATTCTTACACCTACTAAAGGGGAAAAAGGGGTGTAGGGATAAACTAGGAGTTTGGGATTAAGAGATACACACTATTATATATAAAATAAACAACAAGGACCTACTGTATAGCATAGGAAACTATATTCAATATCTTGTAATAACTATAATAAAAAAGAATCTGAAAAAGAACATATATATGTGTGTGTGTTTGTGTATAATTGAATCACTTTGTTATACACCTGAAACTAGCACAATATTATAAATCAACTATACTTCAATTTAAAAATAAAAAATCACCCCCCCTCAAAAAAAAAATAGTGAATCCTGCTCCTGTATGAAACTTCCCTCTTCTGCTTTCTCCTGTGGGGAGAGAGGTCATCCCTCTAGGTGTCCATGGTCTGTATTGCTTGTGACACGCCTGCAAACTTTCATGGAATGTCTTCTATACTTTGAAATATCCCATCTCACCTAACACAATGCCTTGGATACAACAGAAGACCGATACATTGAGGTTAACATTACTGTTCTAATCAAACATGCCAGCTGCATCAGCCATATCCACTGTGTCTCCCTTGGGTCAGTTAAAGGCCTACTGGGCTTTGCTAGTGGTTCAGTAGCAAACAATCCACCTACAACGCAGGAGCTGCAGAAGATGCAGGTTGTGTCCCTCAGTCGGGAAGATCCCTAGAAGAGGGAATAGCAACCCACTCCAATATTCTTGCCTACAGAATCCCATGGACAGAGGAGCCTGGCAGGCTACAGTTCATAGCCTCAAAGAGTCAGACACAGCTGAAGAGACAGCACAGCACAGCACATATTCACATTCATAAACCCATTTCCACACATGATCATTCTTGTTGCCAGCAAAAAGCAATGCAGATTCCACTGCGCACAGAAATGCGCAAGAGAGCTGTTCCTCACACAGAGACAAAGAGAAGGAAATATGCAATACTAAGAGAAAGAGAAGGAGAAGGGAGGAGGAAGGAGAATAGCCATGCTGCAACAGGAAGGAGGGAAGCTGCAGGGCTGAATTTGCGTCCCTCTTAAATAAACACTCCCCACCCCGAGGCCTATTCAAAGAGAGAAGAAAGGTTTCAAAACATATTCTGAAGACACACTGAAGAAAACATGTCAGTAAATTTAATATTATTTAAACTCCTGCTGCATGTTCTGAGAGAGTTATAAAGTCACATCCATTTTTCATTTGCCTTTATGTACTTTCTGATTCACAAATATACATCTATACAGTTCTGGAGGGGGAAAAAGAAGTCAGGATTTTGTTTATATTATTTTGTTTGTTTTTGCTAATCATATCTAACTAAGAGGAGTTTTTATTTTTGATTAAAAATACATCAAAAAATTATTGAATGTGAAGCCAACTGCTGCTTTCCAAACTCACCAGACCATTGCTAACTCACCAAAGTCAGGAAGCAATAATAATTCCTTCTCTTTATAGAACGCCTTTTCTCCCCAGGAAACTTCAAAGCTCTTTGCTGACGCTCAGGCTCTGCAGCTGCCAGGAAAGAAATGTGGCTCCACTTACCTCAAAGGGAGAGTCAGAAGCACATGGGGAACCACTCACCCACAGCGGGCATGCCCTCCTACACCCACCGCGGCTTCCACTGTATCAGAGCCCACACCCAAAGCTCTGGTTTGGGGGCAAGAAAACAGGAGAGGCAGCAGTAGTACCAAGCTGCTTTCATCCCTCACCCGCCCAGGCAAATGTCCTAATGACAGGAGTGACTAGTTGCAATGTTGTGGGTCAGGTAATCATATCAGTTATTGGAATAAATAGTAGTCAAACACACAAAGTCATGTCCTTCACTGTTGGAAAAACTGTCTTGGGCTAATCCTATCAACACTCCTACAAAAAAAGTTATTGTATGAACAGAAAAGAAAAACAAAAAAAAAACGATGAACTCTGGTACCTCCTGGCATCCATTATATTTTCTCATTGTTGTTGTTCGGTCCTGAAGTCATTCGGTCACATCTCGCTGTGACCCCATGGACTGCAGCATACCAGGTTGCTCTGCTCTCCATTGTCTCCCGGAGTTTGCTCAAACTCTGTCCATCGAGTCAGTGATGCTAAGACCATCTCATCCTCTGTTGCCCCCTTCTCCATTCACTTCAGTCTTTCCCAGCATCAGGGTCTTTTCCAACAAATTGGTTCATATCAGGTAGCCAAAGTATTAGAGCTTCAGCTTCAGCATCAGTCCTTCCAGTGAACATTCTGGGTTGATTTCCTTTAGGATTGACTGGTTTGATCTCCTGGCAGTCTAAGGGACTCTCAGCACCACAATATTTTCCAGCACCATAATATCTTCTCAGACTCAACCCTATCCCCCTAGATAAAACAAAGTAACTATTATTTACTGAATACCTAATATATGCGGGGCGTTTCAGTCCTACAGTTCTGAATCCTCACAGCCATCTGGAGAGAGAGGTATTATTACTTATTTTTTGATAAATGATGACACTCAGGTGCAAAAGGATTTCTTTTTTTTTTTTTTTAATCAATGCTAGATATCTAAGGAGGAAACATTTCTAACAGACCTGCAACCATCAGTTTATCTTGGAAGATATAATTTCACGGCTGCTCAGTGTGGTGATGCCACAGGGGCCACCTCCAGCTTGCAGACCCAGGTCAGCTTGATTCCAACTCAATTACTAGCAATGAAGCCTTCCTCCATCTTCATGTGTCTTAAGAGCATCCAGTTCTTTGGGTCCAAATAAACGGATACAGGCAGAGCATCATACAGACTCCATTTCTGCTTTTATCCTCTCCATGTCTGGTTTTGCTCTCACAAAAAGGTTGAATAAAAGAAGGCAAGTTTGAACATATAAGCTAGCCATCAGCTGATGAGCAAGCTGAACGTGCACCCAGATGAAACCAAGCAGAGGGTAGATCTGCCACAGTTTTACAGATGAAGAGAGTGAGACTTGTAGAGATGGACCCTCTCACCCAAGAACACAGAACTAGTTGCTGAGTCAGAGTTGGAATGTGAACTTGAACCTCCGTGCTCCCATTGCACTTGCTCTTCGCAGAAGAGCCCTCTGCATCCGCGTTCATGATGACTCCTATAGGCTTAGTCAACCTGTGGGTTCAGGCACTGAGCAGGACTCCACACTCTCCAGTGAGGTCTCATAATCAAACTTGAATTTTTAACGTTGGTGTCTAGGTTTACTGAACATGAGGTTTGTTGATTTACATGGGAGCAGGAGTTGTTTCTGAAATGATCTGGTCTTTCCAGTGAGAAGAGGATACAATCTTTTATCTAGGGAAAACCTGTGGCTCATAGACGTCTCACTCAATGGGCTGTCAGCACCACTTGCACCATCCCTGAGCCTTCACCCTACTCAGGGGCCAGGGTGGCTCAGAGTCATCCTTTGTTTATGCTTTCATGTCATTTCTGATGCTGGATATATTCTGTGGATAGAAGCGATCCAGGCTTTTAAGCTTTACTTCTGCCATTACTGAACCTAAGATGACCTGTGAAGAGGCCTGTGTGTGATCAGTATAAATTTTAGAAAAACAGCCAGTCCCAAGGAAATTGTGGGCAGTGGTGGTCTTTCTGTCAAATTTGCATAGTTTTATTCTATAGACTAAATGAAGTGTGAAAGTAGTTCAGTTAGTAGCTCAGTTGTGTCTGACTTTTTGTGACCCTATGAACTGTAGCCCAACAGGCTCCTCTGTCCATGGGATTCTCCCAGCAAGAATACTGGAGTGGGTCACCATGACCTCCTCCAGAGGATCTTCCCAAGCCAGGGATCAAACCCAGGTCTCCGACACTGCAGGCAGATTCTTTACTATCTAAGCTACCAGGGAAGCCCCATAGACTGAAGAGTAGCCCCTTATTCTGAGGAGGGAGAGCATTCTTCCATGTTGGAATTTCCATAAAAACTATGGAATACAACTAGCCTCTGAGGATGGGCGTATCATGTAGTGTCAAAGAGAGTACAAGAAGATCTCCAGCAGAGGGAGAAAGGAGAGGAGCAGGGAAAGGAAAAGATACAGTTGAAAATGTAGAGATGAGAATGTATAAAATGCATGACTTTAAAATATATACAAGTAGTCCGCCTTAGGTGGAAGAAAAGAATGACTGACAGACAGCATGAACTTGATCAGATCTTGTATCTGCTGAGATAACATCCTTTTTCCTTTGCGAATAAATGCCAAAAGGCTAGCCCAGGCCCCTCAACATCCAAGACCAGTAGTTTTTGAACAGAGAGCAAGTTATACACTGATTATCACTTAAATTTCCCTATGCAAGTGAGCAATGATGCTTATATTTGATGAGAGTTCCTTGCAGGACAGAGCAGCCTCTTTCGGGTTGTTTTCAGGGTATTCCCAGGCTACAAACCACTCCCCTAAGAGGGAGATAGTGAAAGACAGATGAACCCGGTGTGTTGCAGTCTATGGAGTCACAAAGAGTCGGACACCACTTAGCAACTGAACAATAGCAACAACAGAGGGTCCCGATCATTCTGATGGGAGCCAAGACGTAGGCAGCTTAATGCCTCCCTTCCTTCAACCCCACACAATTTTGGTGATGGCTTACTGGAGAAATTCACACTTTTCACGATGTGAGCAAGGTCAATAACTACTGGAAAAGTGACAAGTTCGGGAACCAAGCTAGGACACGGGGACTCTGGCTCTATCCCTACTACTCTGTTTCCATGGCTTCAGGCCTGGTAAAGGAGAACAACTGACACGGTGTGAATTCCTAACCCAGTCCAGGCATGTGCTGCGTGGCCCTGTGTACTTTATACTACTCAATCCTCTGTGTAAGCATATAAGGTAAGTGTTATTTATCCCCATTTTACAGATTAGAAAATCAAGTCTCCACAAACTTATGGAAGATCAAACAGTAAATTGTGGAGCTAGAATTCACATCCAAATTTTTCAAACTTCAAAACCAATAAATATTCTTCAAGTAATGGGATTAAAAAGGAATGGGAGAAAAAAAAAGCCTTTTATGGAACAAAACTGAGTCAACTGTAGTGATGTGGATGTACCTAGAGCCTGTCATACATACAGAGTGAAGTCAGCAAGAGAAAACCAAATATCAGGTTTTAACTCATGTGCTGTGTTGTGCTAAGTCGCTCGGTCGTGTCCGCCTCTTTGTGACCCTGTGGACAGTAGCCCGCCGTGCTCCTCTGTCCGTTGGAATTTTCAGGTGATAGTACTGGAGTGGCTTGCCATTTCCTCCTCCAGGGGATCTTCCCAACCCAGGAGTCAAACCCGCGTTTCCTGTGTCTCCTGCATTGCAGGTGGATTCTTGACCTGCTGAGCCACTGGGGAAGCCCCTACACATATATATGGAATCTAGAAAAATGGTGCTGGTGAATTTATTTGCAGGGCAGGAACAGAGCACAGATGCAGACAGCAGACTTGAGGACAGGGGGTCAGAGGAGGAGAGAGTGGAACGAACTGAGAGAGTGGCACCGACATATATATGCCACCATGTGTAAATCAGATGCCAAGCAGAAACTAGTGGGAAGCTGCTCTAGCAGGAAGCTCAGCTCAGCACTCTGTGATGCCCTTGAGGGGTGGGTGTGGGGGTGAGAGGGAGACTAAAGAGGGAGGGGATATACAGATACATATGGTGGATTCACGCTGTTGTATAGCAGAAACTAACACAAGACTGTAAAGGAATTGTATTCCAATAAAAATACTCTTTATTACTCTTTATTAAATAGAAATTGCTTTTCTATTTAAATATTAAGACCTCTCTATGTTTTTCATCCCCATTAGCTCTAAAATACTATTATTATTCTGATTCTGGATAGAGTCCTAACAGTTGAGTTCTTCCTTTCTGTGATTCATTATTTTATTTTTTATTGAGATATAACTGACACATAACATTATATTAGTTTCAGGTGTACAACACAGTGATTTGAAATCTGTTTATATTGCAAAAATAGTTGAGTTCTAATAGGAAAAAAATTGTATCCACATGCCCTATGAACTGCTATCAAAGGAGATCAAAATAAATGAAAGCATATTCAACTCATCCGGTATTGCAATAAAATTTTAGTAAACATGTGTACTTTCCTCCTAGGGTCTTTGACATTTCAAGAAGTAGGAGGTACAAGGTGCCCCATGAATATGTAAATATCTGAATTATTCTGAAACAACTAATGCATTGTCAACCCACAATTCAGTTAAGTTTTCTTTTTTGGTATGCAAAAAAAAAAAAAAAAGCAGGTTTAAAGGAGGTATTCTAACAATCTTACTCAGTTTTTCTATGGGTGTACATATATATACAAACTTGAAGAAACAGAGAGAGTTGTCCACCCATCTGGCCAAATCCAGCGATGCATCTTTCCCACTATCCTGCCTCTCCTCTCTGCAGCAGCTGACACAGGTAACATCACCCTCA
Source organism: Dama dama (assembly GCF_033118175.1). Taxonomy (NCBI): domain Eukaryota; kingdom Metazoa; phylum Chordata; class Mammalia; order Artiodactyla; family Cervidae; genus Dama; species Dama dama. The sequence goes on from NC_083705.1 coordinate 29,711,205, forward strand.
GTCTTGAAACATGGTCTCCATCCCTTTGCTGCACCTTGGACAGGACAACTGCTTCTCAGTGTCCTTTGCTGCTGCTCCTTCTCACTTCTAAATGTCGAAATGTTCCGGAACCCCATCCTCTCTTCACATTATCCCTAAATTTGTCTCATCCAGGCTCAAAACTTTAAATGACATTTATACTCATGGACCCAACATGTATATCTCTAGTTCAGCATCTCCTCTGAGCACGTGGTTTATATATCCAGTCTCCTCCTTGACATCACCAGTTGGCCTCCATCAGGCATTTCAAACTTAACATATCGAAAACATCACTCCTAATAAACTGAATCCCTTCTCACATCACTGTTCAGCCCAGAATCCCAGGAGTCATTCTGAATCCTCTTTTATCTCTAACCCCTTATTCAAGTCATCAGCAAACCCGTTGACTCTATCTTCAAAATGTGCCTCAAGTCTAAACCTTTTTACCACTTCCATTGATACCACTATGGTCCAAGTTCCAACATCTTCTTTTTGCACAGCTGCTAAAGCTTACAGGATCTCCCAACTTTAACTCCTTTCTGCCTTCAATCTAGTCTTGATGTAGCAGTCAGTCAGAACTCTTAAAGATGAATCAAATTATGCGACCCACCCTTGCTCAAATCATTCATTGTATTCCCACTTATAATAAAATCCAATGGCCTTCAGTGCTTTACGTGAGCCAGATCCTCCTACCTCTTAGGCCTCATCAATTACCTCTCTCCCTTCACTCACTCTGACCCGCATCCTTGCTACTTCCAGGAATGCTTCAAGCTTATTCCTACCTCTGAACTCTGCATGAGCTCTTTCTCCTCCTGGAACATTATGCCCCCAGTGTTCACATAGCCCATGCCTTCACATAACTCAGGTCTCTCTGCTCAAATGTAACCCCTTCTGAGAAGACTTTCCTGACTCTCCCAGTTAAATTCATACCCTGAAACACAAACACCCTAGTTCTATTCCTTTATCTTGCTTTAACCTCTTCAGAGCCCTTTACCTGGAATTATTTTAATTATAACTGTCATAACTATCTTATTATTTGTCCATTTACATTTCTCCATAAATGGGTTCATTTACCCATTTATTTATTCATTTATTCTCTGCTTTCCAATTAGAATGTAATCTCTTCTCTCTTTTTCTTTTTCACTGCTATATTCCAGTGCTAACCACGGTCCTTGAAACACAGCAGGCACTTAATAAATGTGATAATTGAATAACTGAATTTTCTGGATGCCCAATGCCATTCTGAGATGCTCTGTTACTCTTCCCAAGATAGCCTTTATCTTCCTATATAGTTGCCAGAAGTTCATTTTGTTTATAGATCCTATACTGAATTTTTATCCCTTCAATAGCAGTTACCCACTTCCTAATTATGGCTAGACTCACTCCTCTATTTTTCAGATGCTACATCTCTGCCTTTTTTACCTAAATACTCTTGATCTCTGAGTAGTCCAAACACAGCCTATGTACCCTCAATGGTAAGAGTATTTTTATTACGTTCCTCTGGATACAAGTATAAGCTTCTGATTAGGCTCTAGAGAGAAAACATTTTCCCTCCTTATCTCTGTCTCCCCCCAGCCCCTCCTTCTGCCCTAGACACACACAAATACTAGACAGCAGCCCTGGTCTGATGTCACTTCCTGCATCGCGCTGTGGATCAGTCTATGTCTGCTGCTGTGTAAGCTGCCTAATCACAGAAGAAAGATAATGAGAAAACCCCACATGATTCTTCCCCTTGACTGGGGCTGGGGCAGAAGGTTATCACAGTGTCTATAAGAGGATATGTCTGTGTTTTGCTGGAGCTAGTGTGCAGAAATACAATTATAGTCAGATTGGCCCCAGTCTGGGACTAGCAATTAGCAATGCGCACCAACGAAAAAAATGAAAGACTGTTCCAGTTCATCTTAAAAATAAGCAAACCTCTGAGAGAGGTATATTAGAAACCACTTCTAAAAGACATTGACAAACTTTTACTGCTAAACTATATTAAACAATTGAGAGAACAATATGGTTTTACCAGTCTAGAGTGAGACTTGATCTCTGGAAGGCTTTCAAAAATGATTGAAAGCAACATTACTTTCCCTGTACTTCATAGAAACCATATTTGCATAATTGCATAAAGTGACTCAGAATTGACCTCACTCATGAAAACAGGCAACAGATGGCATTAAAATGTGATGGTGAAGGAAAATGCATTAGGGAAATCACTTGCAAAAGCTAAGATCAGCCTGTTTTTCAGAGTCCATGGAATTTATCATTATTTGTTTGCTGCTATGTTCATTCTTTTTGAAAGATGTGACCCAGAATTTTGTGAAGGCTCCCATATATGGCCTCTAATTTTTTTTTACTCACTTAACGCTTAGCTAAGGAGAGAAAAACAGCTTCCATAATCTTTGCAGTCCATGCAATCAAATCTTTTTCATTTTTTATATCCCAATTCTATTATTATCTGTTCTGAGTGTCAATCCTCAGTTGTCTTCAGACAGCCAGCTCCAGTAGGACTCTGAGATTTCCCCCTCTCATACTAGAATTCATTTCAAGCAGCACAAATCTCAAGCCATTTTACTGAATGAGTGTTGGATATAAACAGGATTTTAATTCACATGAAATGAAGACAGGAACTTGGATTATCAGAGAAACAACAAGCATCAAAGAAAAATGGTGTTTTCCTTTATAAAATACCCAGCACTGAAATAAAGAAAGCAGCTCTTTCCTAAATGAACATACAGCTTCTCATAAAGTCATGAGTTTCCTAGGTAATACGAAATACATAAAATTTTTTCTGAGAACTGTTACATTTCCCTCCAGAGGAATCGTGTTCATGATCTTCAAGCTGATCATAGAAAACAGACAGGAAAAATTATCAGCGCTACTTGTTTCCTAGGCAACCCCTACCACATACCTACTATGTGTCAGACACATATCCTGAGCTCTGAAAACAAAATGGTCTTTCCTGTGTTAGTAAGAAAAGGGACACACTGCCACTCTGTGACTCATATAAAGCACATTGTCTAAATGTACAGCTTCTATTGTTAAGACGATGTCCACAGAGGGAGGTTCAGATGGTTTTACTCATCCGTGGAACATGCTCATCACTCATCAAGGCAGGTAACTTTCACTGGCCTCACCTACAGACTCTCAGTTGACATGTGGAACATGTATGTGAAACTGATGCTATTGCTTGTCCATATCTCCAGTCTGCCTGCTCCTGGCAAAATCCTAGCTGCTGCTGCTACTCCCAGAAGACAGCTCTAAGAAAGGCTCCATTTTCCATGCGGTACCTAAATGGTTTCTGTAGGAATGTCTGTTTCCCTAGTGGTTGCTGACATCAGAGCCATGACCTCCCCTTCTCACCTCCCCTGCCTCACCCCTAGCCACCAGCAGGATCACGAGAAGTCCACACCTGGGAAAGCCCTCTGTATTTGCATACCTTCTCCCCTGGAAGACTTGTGCTCTTGGTCCACTTGGCTAGAATGGGAGAGATGAGGAGGGGGGAAGGTAGGAAGAAAGGCATTATTGATCCTCTTAGAATCCTTATAAGGGTGACTGTGCCTTGAATTTTCTAACCTAGCACTTAAAACTTTCTTCCCCTGCCTAAAGTAAAACATAACACATAAAACTACCAATATTCAATCTTTTTTGACATGCAAAAATGTGAGTTTCATATGACTCAATCTAATAGTAGTGACTTGATTCTTTTAATCTGTTAGTTCTAAAGTTCAGCTTTCTGGGACTTCCCTGGGGGTCCAGTGGTTAAGACTTCACCTTCCAAGGTAGAAAGTACAGGTTTGATGCCTCCAGACCAAAAGACCAAGTTACAAACAACAGAAGCAGTATTGCAACAAATTCAATAAAGACTTCAAAAGCGGTCTACATAAAAAAAAAAAATCTTTAAAAAATTTAAAAAAAAATAAAGTTCAGCTTTTTAAAGGTTCAGATGACTACTGCAACCTGCCACTTTCCTTTTTAACTTTGTTACTATGGGAATTGAGTTCTACATCCCTAACAACTGACCACAGACAAAGTTTGGAACACAACCCATTTATGTACTCAGGATTGCCTACAAAGGATATTCTTTCTTAGGCAAGACAAGGCTGATGGATTGCATTTATTAGAATTACAGGCTAAGGAAACCACAAAAGGCTTACTTTGGGTCTCCAGATATCCTTCTCAGCCTCCTGGCTCCAAAACATAATCATAATCTAAGGTTGTCTGGTGGTGAGCCAGGCCATCCCAGGGAGAACTGGAACCAGGGATACAATCCACTCATGAGGCTGGACAAAAGCCACAGGTCTAAACATGGAGGCAAAGAAGAGGCTGACTAATCTGTGGATGGATAGACAGGACATGTAGTCAAAAACAGTGCTGCACTGGGTTAACCTGTGGAGGTTTAACATTCCTGATGCCTATACATTCCCCAGAAATCTTGATTTCATGGATCCAGGGTATGCCATGGGCATCCAAATTCTACAAAGTTCCCTAGGTAATTCTAATGAGCGGTCCCTTTTGAGAACCATTGTTCTAAACTTCAGTTCAAAGCCAGGGGAGAGATTCATGGGTTAGAATCATAAATAGTATTTAGAGGTCAAAAATGAATACTTGATCCAGGATATCACCCAGACAGGTGAGTCCAGTGGTCAGAAGTCCATGTGCTGGGCACTGGAAGCAGGCTGCCAGGAAGTCAGGACGGCCTGTGGGTCACAGGTGCCAGTCACGGCTTCTGGAGGCAGAGGGGAGGGGAGGGGCAGCAGTGAGGGGTGATGGGGAGAAGGCCAGACACCAGGTGCAAAACTCCCTCCAAAGACAGGGCAGCAGTCAAAAAAAAAAACAAGGAGCTGTGCTTGATGGACATGAGGTAGCACCCTGAAACTGAAAGGTGAGGAAATTCTTTCAATGCTCACTTCTCAGCTTCTTCTCTCCTTCTCCCTACAGTCCGGATGCTTCCTATGGCTGCAAGGAGGAGACTTCATTAACCCAGTTGCAGGGGTAAAGACTTCAGGGGCAAGATCCCAGTAGGTCTTTATAGTGTTCCCCTCAGAATAAACAACCTACCCTCTTCCTGTATATCATGCCCAAAAGACAGAGCTATTTCCTTTAAACCCTGCTCAAGACTTAATTCTTCAGAAAATTTTCCAGCCCAAGGGCATAATGGATGGTCCAGTCTCTCGCCTCAAGGTACAGTCATGCACAGTCGTATAGTTTGTACACTGCACAAAGTCATTCAAATGAAAGAGGCTGAAGCCTAAAAGCATGTGGCTGGGTGCAGGCCTCTTTCTGCACCATTCAGCGTAGGCTAGCAACAGCTCTGACAACAATGACTGATTTGCATCTATTCAAATATTTGCTGACTGAAAGATTAATTTGTTAACTCTAATCCATCTCCCTATCAAAACAGATGGATAAATGCTATATTTTATACACCTCACCAGACATTCTACACTTACTTCACACACATATATTTTCTTCCTAAAAAATGCTCATGAGACTAAAAAAAAAACAATTCCATCCAGAGTAGCTAGGGAAAGCTTGTTGCTCTGCTTTTTCAGCCAATTTTACCCACTGACGACAGCAGAGAAAAGTATAAGGGCCCCTTGTTCTGCTGTCTTTGTTTCCCATGTTATGAGCAAAATTGCACAGGAATTATGAACAGTTAGCAAATGGTGTGTAAGTGACCAAAAATTAAATGACAGCTCTAGGAACAGGAGCAGACCGGCCCCAGCAGAGCCAAGCTGCTGGGATCCTGGAACAAGAATTAGAGAGTCAAGCTCTAGCCCTGGCCCTGGCCCCAGTTCATGGCTGACCTTCGCTTGCTCTCACATCCCCAGCCTCCCAGGGTACACACAGGGCTTTGTGACCCATCCTGCACTGCCAACACCATTGAGATGCTGCTTGGATGGAGGCCACAAAGTCACTGATGGGAGACCTCTTCAGCTGTGTCTCTCCCTGGGATCCAGCTCTCTCGCTCATCTCAGCCACTGCTTGGATGCCAATCCTTGAACAATCGGGATCCATGGGAGGAAAAATGGGTTGTAGGAAATAATTCATTCCCCAGTGGGACTGACATTCTTGACAGAGCTTAACCCAATAGTGTAGCAAAATTCTAGTAAAATGTGACTATGCCTTTAAAGAACAGATACCTCCTGTACATTTGAACTGGACTTGCCCGCTGCTTTCCCACATGACCCTTCCCCAGGCCTCACTCAATAGGTAACCCTTTGATACCTTTGTCCTGTGAGTCCATCACAGTTGCTACGTGCTCAGAGGAAGAGGACTCAAATGATCCCAAATGGACTTCATTTTCTGGCCTTTGCCTGTTTCTTCACCAGCGAAAGCACCCCTTCTATTTTGGAAATTGTATCTCTTGTGAACACAGGAACATGGTTCTGTCTCAGCTGACTTGGAAATCATGTCTGTTGTGAACATGGGAACATGGTTCTCTCTCAGCTGACAGGGGTCTCTGAATACATGTCCAAGCCTGATTTGGTTGGTTGCCCAGAGAAATACCACCCTTCTCCAAAACTGGAAGCAGCCCAAAGAGGGAGAGGGTGGAGCATACACCTTTAGAATTTATTCATATTTGACTTCTAGCCTCACACCCATGTCTTCCACTCACTCACCGGAAAGCTCTGATAATGTAAGGAGTCTCTGGAGCAAATAGAAAAAAAGAAGTTCTTACTTTAGTGGAGTTTTTGATATGATACCTGAGTCCTATCACTGATTTGGGGGTCTAGAGTAGGGGGTCTCCTATCCTAGTGCCATCTTCTTCTGGAAACTTACAGTGTACGACTGGGTGAAGGAAGGGCTGGATTTTGCTTTGCTTGCTTTTGTTTTGCAAAGAATCAAATATTTATCATTACTTCTAAACTGGCCTTCACCTTGCTCACCCGGAAGAGACCAGGAGCAGAGATAGATATTGACACTCCCCACCCTTCCATTCAGGTCCCACCCACCCCTGCACCCCAGATTTAAGAGATTCCAAGGCTGGACCAAGCTACTCCTAAAGCCCTTTCCAATTTGAGATTTTATAATTCTTTGAAAATTTTTCATTGACTGAAACATGTTTTGCAAGTACAGCTTCTTATGGTGTTTCTCCTTTTCATGATACACTTTCAGGTAAGTTGGTTCAAATCAAAAGGAATAAAGAGTAACAGAACCACATGTCTGTGGTGATTATTATTAATAGGAAACGTGGTACATATACACCATGGAATATTACTCAGCCATTAAAAAGAATTCATTTGAATCAGTCCTAATGAGATGGATGAAGCTGGAGCCCATTATACAGAGTGAAGTAAGCCAGAAAGATAAAGAACATTACAGCATACTATCACATATATATGGAATTTAGAAAGGTGATAACGATAAGCCTATATGCAAAACAGAAAAAGAGACACAGAAATACAGAACAGACTTTTGAACTTTGTGGGAGAATGTGAGGGTGGGATATTTCAAAAGAACAGCATGTATACTATCTGTGGTGAAACAGATCACCAGCCCAGGTGGGATGCATGAGACAAGTGCTCCGGCCTGGTGCACTGGGAAGACCCAGAGGAATCGGGTGGAGAGGGAGGTGGGAGGGGGGATCGGGATTGGGAATACATGTAAATCCATGGCTGATTCATATCAATGTATGACAAAACCCACTGGAAAAAAAAAATAATAATAATAAAAATTAAAAAAAAATAAAAAAAAAAAAACAAAAAAAAAAACCTCAATCCTTTCATGGGGAGGGATGCATAACATCTATACTTGAACCTTTAACTTTCTTTTCTACTTTATTTTTCCTCTCTAGAAAAATTATCCTCTAAGAAAACAAACAAAAGAATAAAATATATTTAAACTGTAAGCATATATGATTTAATTTATCCACTCATATAAAATTAAATGGGGAGGAATGCAAGGTCCAATCGTTTGGAGAGACTTAAAACCACCCAGTTCAGTGATTCCCAGCCAGGGGCACTGTTTTCCCCCAGGGGACATTTGGCAATGTCTGGGGACATCTTTATAGTCCTCTCTGGTGGTGCAGCCATAAAGAATCGACCTGACAATGCAGGAGAAGCAGTTCAGTCCGCGGGTCGGGAAGATCGCCTGGAAAAGGAAATGGCAAGCCCACTCCAGCATTCTTGCCTGGAGAACCCCGGGGATGTCTTTGGTTGGCACAAATGGGGAGGCTGGGTAACGGTGCTCTTGACATCAAGTTGGTAAAGGCCAGAGATGCCGATCAACACCCTACATTCCTCAGGACAGCCCCCACAACAGAGAATTATCCAGCCCAAAATTTCAATGCCACTGTTGAGGAAACTGCCTCCCCCCGCCCCACCCCACCGCCCGGGGGTCTAGAAGTATGAATGACTCTAGAAATACAAAACCATTATTTTTCCATACAAAAGGGAAAAAATCCTTTTTTCTCATTAGTAAATAGTAGACTAAGTCAAACAGCCTCAAAACCGCAGTAAATAAATTTGGCTATAAAGACTCACGCGCAGCCTCTCCCTTCAGTAGAAATGTGCGGTGCCACGGAGCTATTTCCCTGTGAGCCAGAAAGAACGCTGCTGCCACCTAGCGGATGAAAAGGGATCCTCACCAGCACACCATTCCTGGCCCCGAGGGCAGGAGCCACGGGGTCTACAGGCAGAGGAAGCACCTATTTCCGTGTCCATAACACTGAAAAGAAAAAAAAAAAAAAAAAAAGCCTTCAGTTGCATGGCAAGCAATTGTTCATAATTTTTAAAAAATATACATGACTCAGAGTATTCAATTAATTAATTAGCTTAGTACCTTCAGTTTATTTTCTCCATTTCACGTATGTGATACGTGAAAGGGAAGGTCTAGGTTCCTGATAACACGTGTTCGGTGACTGTTTTTATTCTCACAGTTAATTGGGGTGGAGAGGGGTGAGGCAGCCTCAGTGACCCCAGAACTCTCTGGTAGGACCTTCTCTTCTACTCACCCTTTTCCCTGGATCATAGCGAGACAGTGGTAAGTTCTCAGCAAATCATAAATCAAGGGAATTCCTTTGCTTTATATGAAATGAAAATTAAGAAGAACTAGAATATAGACAGAAGTCTTTCTCCAACCACACTGTTGCTCCTACACACACATACACTGCCCCCCGCGCCCCCCGCCCCACACACACACAGTCCATAAAGATGACAGTTGAAAGAACTTCTCTAAGAAGTCTGAGAAGAGTGGAACCACCTTCCTTGCAGTTTCCAGAGGATCAGACCCCAAGCTGGAGAACGGCAGTTTACCCAGAACTGTAGGCTCCCTTTTCATTCTTTCTGGTGTTCTATCTCCAGCTCTACCAAGGCTGGAAGGACTGAGCTTTGACTGGTTTCATGTGCCAAAGGTAGAAAGCTTCCAACTCCTTCACCATGGAGATTCCTAAACATCTTAATGAGAAAACTTATTGTGATCTTCACAATGTGCCTTTTGAATGGGTTCTGAACTCTATTTCTGTGTTTTTAGACAAAGAAATGGTGGTTGGTTGGTTTATTAATATTAGGACACTTTATCCTGACCCACCCAGTCCTTTAGTTCCCAAACCAGCTCATAGTTTAGGGTGCTTACATAAATTGAGATGGTTCTTCCTCCTCACTGTTTAAGGGAGCAGCCCTGCCCATATCCTGCCTCTGATTTTGCTGGGGTCCTACAAATACCACAGTCCTAAGCTTATTCTATTCAAGGGGGAAAGACTTGAGAGAAGCTACTATTAGACCAAAAAAAGAGAAACTCATGTTATAATTCAGTCATGATTGAGTAACTGAGCAAAAAAAAAAAGGTTATCTGTGTGATTATCTCTTTTACAGTCCCCAGACCAACCATAGATGGATGGATGGATGGATGGACAGAAGTGAGCAAGGCACAAAATTTCATCGGAGTTTCAGCATATTCATGAATTTTCTACAGTCTGATGCTCCTAAACAAAGAATCTCTTGCAATTTTACATGGAAAAGGCCTTTCTGAGACAAACACAAAGTTTTATTTAGGGTAGATGTTGTTATTAGTGTTTACATTGTATTAAATATTAATATGGGCTGTACAAAAAAATCTTCTGTTTATGTATCTTACAGTTATTCTGAAATCAAGTGAAGTAAAGATAGCTTTTATAGGACAGTATGCATATATAAGATGTCATTGTTGTTGTCAAATACAGTAAAACTGAACTGAGGCAACTTGTATGTCACAGAGTCAGTTTTCCTGAAGGTGAGCGCGTGTACCCAAGGATAAGGATAAGGATGCTTATTCCTCCAAAGATCACATACACTAAACTACCCCTCCCCCCTCTAAAAAAGGAAACATTATTTGATAAATAGAATAATTTGAAATTGGAATATCCCCCATTCAAGTCCAGGAAATGTGGTTCTTGTGTCTAGCCTAGCTCATTATTTCATCTTATGAAGATACCCCAGAATATCTACTGGAAGCTCTTCTTCATCTAATTATTTATTGTTTGTGTTTTATATGATACAGGTAGAAATGTTTGTGATACATTAATATGCAAGGAAAATAAAAAATAAATTATATATTACAAAATATATAGGAAAAATACACGAAAATAACAGTAGTAATTATCTTTGGATGCAAGTTTAGAAAGTTGCTTCTAGTGAGGGTCCAATACTTTTTAACCTTTTGCTTCTTTTATCAAAGTTATATATGCATGTTTTAGAGGTTTGTAACTTTTTACTCTCTGAGCCACCTTTTAAAAAATAGATTTTCCTAAATGTCCATTGACAGAGGAATGGATAAGGAAGTTGTGGTATGTAGATATGCAATGGAATATTACTCAGCCGTTAAAAAAGAATGAAGTAATGCCACTTGCAGCAACATGGGTGGGCCTCGAGATGGTCATACTGAGGGCAGTAAGTCATACAGAGAAAGAGAAACATCATATGACATCCCTTTTGACAGACTCTAAAAAGAAATTATACAAGTGGACTTATTTACAAAACAGAAACAGACTCACAGACTTAAAGAATGAACTTATGGGTACTGAGGGGACAGGTGGGAGGAAGAGACAGTTAGGGAGTTTGGGATTAACATGTATACACTGCTATATTTTAAATGGATAACCAACAGGGGACCCTGTACAGCACAGGGAACTCTGCTCAATGTTCTGTGGCAGTCTGAGTATGAGGGGAATTGGGAGAGAATGGATACATGCATATGTATGGATGAATCATTGTGTTGTGCACCTGAAACTATCTAACATTGCTCATCACTATACTCCAATACAAAGTAAAAGTTTAAAAACAATCTCCCTGTATCTCCCTGTATCACCTCTTTCTACCACCAAGTCCTTCTCCTCAGAGGCAATGAATAATTCTTCTAGACGTTTGTTTTGGTTTTTGTCTCCTTACTTTTAAATAACATATTTATATAGCTCTTCCTTGATGTTCCAGATTTAGATATTATGTGTCTTCCTATTAAGGAAGAGGAAGATTTAGCACTCTTGATGCCTCCATATGTTCATGAATTCCCTGTTCCCCAAACTCCAGTACCATTATATCATTAATTCTTATGGAATCATTATTCAGTATTTACAACACTATGGCCACAACACTATGGCCATCTCACCCACATTTCTACCTACATGTTATTTTAGTATTAATAACAGTCTCTTTTCTTCACTATTCTATGTTACTGTCTCTCCAATCTCTATCAAACAAATAAATCTTTTCTCAATGCATCAAGCACATCAGGAATTCTAAAAGCGTCATCCATCCCTTTATAAGGCCTGTCTGGAGCCTTCTAAGCCCCCATTCCCTCTGGATGTGTTGCTCTCCAAGCCTGTTCCACAGTTATTGTATCTGGATTTCCCTTCACCGCCATCCTGGAGACATTTTTGTTTTGTCTCCTGAGTTTAGTTTCTGATTTTCTGGATCCCTTGTGTTCCTCTTTCCGGAAATATATCCTCCAGCTTTCCTTGAGCACATATGCCAGTATGAACTAAGAAGAGGTAAATGGGAGATAAAATTTTGAAATCTTACATGTTTGGAAAAAAGCTTTATTGTTTCCTCAGATTAATTATGAGATTGGCTGGGTATGAAACTCGAGCTTGGATATCAATTTCTGCCAGAATTTCTCATTCTCTATTGAGAGGCCTGATGACACTCCAATTCTCATTTATTTGATTATGATCTGTGTTTTTTTCCCCACCTAAAGCTTTTATGACATTTTCTCTATGCCAGTATTTTTAAGTCTTACAATGACATGAGTTGTGAGAGGCATTCTCCCATCTATTTGTAACTTTAAAATTTCAATCTGGAATTTTACATATTTCAGTTCTAGAAACCTTTTTTTTTTCCCCTTTATGGAAAAAAAAAGTTGGATTTTCTACATTTGGATTAATCATTTTATTTTTTGTCTGAATATCTTTTCTCCTATTTTTCTGCCTCTTTATCATTTTATTATACTTTCTGGGAGATTTCCTCAACTTTACATTCCAATTGTGCTATCAAAATTTTTATTTGTGCAATCTTGTATTTAAATTCTCAACGTTCTTTTTGGTGCTTTTAATATTTCTTTTTACGTCATCCTGTTATTGGTTTACAGATGGAATATCACCTTTTATCTCCCTGGGGATATTATTCATAGTTTTACTTTTTGCAGGGTTTTCTCTGTTTCTTGTTTATTTTTTTTGGCCTCTTCCATGGCCCTTTTGTTCCCATTGTCTTGTCAGGGTCTGTTTTTAGAAGCTGTTTTCAGATGACTGCTATTCTTGGCTATCACTCATTCTTTACAAGTGAGACACTTGGTGATCATCTTATAACATATAAAGACACTGAGCCACTAAAACATAAAAATGTTTTAGATAAGAAAACTTTAAAGTGAGGCAATAAAAAACTGACTGGGGGCCCTTCATGCTTGACTTGATGGACTGCACTGGGGATGGACTGATAAGGGTCGGAGATCTTCCCTCCACGGCTCATTTTACGCTCTACCCGCATGTCCAGGTGGTGTGAGCCTGGCCGGAAGCCTGCTTTTGAAGGCAAGTTGGGAAAGGAGGCCAAGGATCTCTCCCTGAACAATGTAGACATTTACTTAACCCCTCAGTAGAGTCCATTCTCCTACAAGGTATGGTTCTGCCATACAGATGGCTCCTATGCATTTGGCACATAGAAGAATGGTCAGTATAATGCAAAAGTCACACTGATTCACATGCAATATTTCCTAAGCACAAGAGAATAGATTGTGGAGTGGAATTCCAAATTTCAGCAGAAAAAAGCAAAAGCTTTCTTATCGCTTGCTGCATTGGCCACAGGAACTGCTGTGCCTGTATTTTGAAAATTAAAAATAAGCATTTCCACCTGGGCTCCCATCCCAAAGAGGCTGCACCCCAGCCCTGTGTGGCTTTTGACTCCAGACAGGTTGTACTGCCTGTCGGGACCTTAAGAGCAGCCAAACTGACTCAAAATGCCACTTCTATCTACACTGCGTAAGTTACTAGCAGCCCTGCTATCATGAAAGTGTTGCCAACATTCCCACTCAATTATTTCTCCAACTTCATATTACGTACCAGCCACAAGAGGCCCCAGCCACAAATACGCTGCCTGGCTTCAGAGTCCAAGTTATTTCCCTGAGTATCAATTACTGTTTTTATTAATGCTTTATATAAGTTTTGAGTTCTCTGCCCCATTCCTTTCTTTTTTTTTCTCTCCCATATGGCCTTTTCTTTTTACAGTGCAATCCTGAAACCTATGGGTGTTTTCAGGAATCCCATCCTTACTGCGTCTTACGGTAGACTGTTTGCAAAACTGGCCACAGCTTTTTCTCTTTTATCCATACCCCATTGGAGCTCACGTGACTTTGCAGCCCTGTCCATCAAGAGGTAGAATCTCTCTCTGTCCCCCTTGAATCTGAACTGGCCTTATGCCTTGCTTTGCCTAGATGAATGTACAGAAGAGACACTGTGTCAATTCTCAGTCCAGGCCTCAAGCGTCCCTTCAGGCTTTGATTTCAGGTTTCTCTTAGAAACCCACTCAGCCAAAGGGAAAATCCTGAACCCAGCCTGCTCGAAGATGAAAGGCCCTATGAACAAGAGATGGGTCATTTCAGCTTTCCCAGCTGAAGATATGGGGCAGGGCAGCGAGGGTATCTTTGATTACCTGCTTTTGATCCACATCTTTAGCCAATTTTTCTGTTTCCGATCCGAGTGTGCCCCCCGCCCCCCCGCCCCGTTTTAGAAGTGCCTGGACCCTCAGAGTACTAAGCCTTGCCATGTCTTTGCAGGAAGGCTGATGGTGTGATTCCGTTTCCTCAAGTCGGCTTACCTACCCCTCATTCACACCATTCCTGCTTTCAAAATGTTAGTGCTGTGTCCTCTCCTCTTCTCGTTGCCCTCAACTTTAGTGTCTTTTTACCTACCTACTGCAAAGCGTGGTGGTGTTTTCAGAGCACATGTAGCCAAACACATATGTTCAATCTGCCAAGTAAGATGAATTCTCCTCACTTCATTTTATAGAGGACACTGAGGTCATAGCAGCTGAGGGACTTGGCCAAAGCCTCCTGGGTGGCTAGTGAGGCACCTGGAACCCTCCAGAGCCCAGGCAGCAGTCACTGGTCCTTCCGCTCTTCCCTGCTGCCGCCATGACTATGTCAGGAAGCCCGCAGGACTAAAGGTTTCCTCAGTCGATATGACTGCAGGTTTTTTCTTCACAGTGCAGGAGATCCTGGGGTGCCATTGTCTGTTCCAGCTTTAGAAACAATATGATCGGCCAATTCACCACACATTCTGAAGTAAACAGGAAAAATATCCTGTATACTGTGTAAATATGTGATCCCTGAAGTATTAGTCGCTGAGTCATGTCCAACTCTTAGTGACCCCATTGACTATAACCTGCCCATGGGATTCTCCAGGCAAGAATACTGGAGTGGGTAGCCGTTCCCTTCTCCAGAGGATCGTCCCCACCCAGGGATCGAACTCCTGCGTTGGCAGGCAGGTTCTTTACCATGGGGGCCACCAGAGAAGCCCACGCGATCTCGGCTGATGACTAAACCATCCTTCACATAGAACTGTGAATTTTTGTTTTGTTTTTTTTTAAACCAATTACCTGTAAACACTCAAACACAAGTTAAAAATTATTCAAAAAGCATTTAAAATTCTAATTATATAAACAAATGCTCTCACTCTACCCTGAAACAAAATTGCAAAGTACACACAGCATCCTCACTGGACAGACAAATGACTCTTGAACTGGTAAGAAGTGGCTGGAACTGGGTCCTTTAGAACAAGGCCAACAACCCTTGCTGGTGTCTAATGGCCCCCAGACCAGTTACAGGTACCTAGTTTCTGCCAATAGTCACCACTGACTGTGCAGAAGAGCATGGTTCATATGTTGGGGTCACGCATGAGACGCCCACGTGGGCTGCCCTTGTCCTCCGTGCCCTCGCCAGGGAGCATGTGCAGCTCTACCACAGGACTCCAGTGAGTAGCATCCCAACATGGGGTCAGAGGTACAAACAGAAACCGGTCTCCAAACCCCAGCAGTACAAGAACACTGCATCGCCATCAGTAGGAGAAACCTTTGGCCTTGTGTTTTCTGCTTTCTATGTCTAAATCAATAAATCACAAGAAACAACTTCATTTCCATCTCCATATAGCCTGACATAGGATGACCAATCACTGCCCAGCGTATGGAATTCAAACCACTCACTATTGGCTGCAGGATCTTTCACCAGTTGTCCACCTCCCTTCTGTTGTTGTTGTTGTTCAGTTGCTCAGCTGTGTCCCGCTCTTTGTGACCCCATGGACTGCAGCATGCCAGGCTTCCCTGTCCATCACCAACTCCTGGAGTCCACCCAAACCCATGTCCATTGAGTCGGTGATGCCATCCAACCATCTCATCCTCTGTTGTCCCCGTCTCCTCCTGACTTCAATCTTTCCCAGCATCAGGGTTTTTCCAATGAGTCAGCTCTTCACACCAGGTGGCCAAAGTATTGGAGCTTCAGCATCAGTCCTTCCAATGCATATTCAGGGTTGATTTCCTTTAGGATTGACTGGTTTGAGCTCCTTGCTGTCCAAGAGGGACTCTCAAGAGTCTTCTCCAACACCACAGTTAAAAAGCATCAATTCTTTGGCACTCAGCTTTCTTTATGGTCTGACTCTCAAATCCATATATCACTACTGGAAAAATCATAACTTTGACTATATGGACCTTTGTTGGCAGTATGATGTCTCTGCTTTGTAATATGCTGTCTAGGTTTGTCATAGCTTTTCTTCCAAGGAGCAAGCATCTTTTAATTTCATGGGTGCAGTCACCATCCACAGTGATTTTGGAGCCCAAGAAAATAAAGTCTGTCACTGTTTCCATTGTTTCCCCCATCTATTTGCCACAAAGTGATGGGACCAGATGTCGTGATCTTAGTTTTTTGAATGTTGAATTTTAAGCCAGCTTTTTCCACTCTCTTCTTTCACCTTCATCAAGAGGCTCTTTAGGTCCTCTTTGCTTTCTGCCATAAGAGTGGTGTCATCTGCATATCTGAGGTTATTGATATTTCTCCCAGCAATCTTGATTCCAGCTTGTGCTTCATCCAGCCTGGAATTTCTCAAGATGTATTCTGCATATACAGCCTTGACAATATACAGCCTTGATGTACTCCTTTCCCAATTTGGAACCAGTCCATTGTTCCATGTCTGGTTTTAACTGTTGCTTCTTGGCCACTTCCATTTAGCTATCCCTAACTTCCTTTTCTTAGCACTATACATAGACTCCTGCCACATATGTAGAGTTAGCTCAGTCTCCATTAGGATCCTTGTCAGTTGGTAAAGAATCCACCTGCAATACAGAAGACCCCAGTTCAATTCCTGGGTCGGGAAGACCTGCTGGAGAAGGGATAGGCTACCCACTCCAGTATTCTTGGGCTTCCCTGGTGACTCAGCTGGTAAAGAATCTGTCATTAATGCGGGAGACCTGGGTTCAATCCCTGGGTTGGGAGGATCCCCTGGAGAAGGGAAAGGCTACCCACTCACATATTCTG
Source organism: Dama dama (assembly GCF_033118175.1). Lineage (NCBI taxonomy): Eukaryota > Metazoa > Chordata > Mammalia > Artiodactyla > Cervidae > Dama > Dama dama. The sequence continues at coordinate 29,728,200 of NC_083705.1, forward strand.
GCCTGGAGAATTCCACAGAATGTATAGTCCATGGGGTTGCAAAAGTCGGACATGAGTGAGCAGCTTTCACTTTAGGGTGGCTCTGCTGCCTGCTCTTCACCCCCTTCATAGTAAGGAGGCACAGCTGAGCAGAGCTGAGCTAGCATCCCAGAGAGTCACGGGAAATGCAATGATTGTTGTGCATATCCTTTGCACTCTTGCTCTTACTCTGCACTCTGTGAAAGTCTTTATAGGCATCATCTCTTGCCAAACCCAAGACAACTTTATGAGGTAGGTACACTTATCTTCAGCTTAGAGAAGAGGAAACAGACTTTGGGGAGTTCTGAAATGCCCTAGTTTACAGACCTCATAAGTGTAGGGACAAACCTAACTCTGCCAGATTCTAGAGCTGTGATCTCAACCACTATGTTTTGATAGTTATTGTAGAACCAGAGCAGGGCAGAGAAGTTTAGATTTTATGTGGTAGCAAATTTGGAGCCTGGGAGATTTCAGTATACATGATTTAAGAGTTTCCTGGCAGTTGTCTTCAGAATGATTTGTTGTTGGAAGAGTAATTCAGCAAAGTTATCTGGAACTTAATTAACTGTGAAATGACCCAGGCCTGAACTAAGAGTAAAGAGCAGCAGAAATGAGAAAATGGAAATAATCTAAAAGAATACCCAGTAGAATCTGGTGTCATACTACATTATGAATTTAAAAAAAAAAAAAGAAGAAAACAGCTGAGTCAAAAATGACCCCCAAATTAGAAAACAGAATGATTTTTTAATATTTTGAAGCCACTGGTATAAATAGAGCATTTTGGAGAAGCTGATGAATTTGGTATTAAACATGTTTGGTTAGAACTTATACACGGAATATGTTGGAATGTTATCATAACCCAATCAAATACTATTTAAAAATAAACATTGGAAGTGCAGGTCAATAGGCAATAATTAAACAACAAGTCACAAAACCCTGTCGCTGGCCCTGTGAGAAATAAAATGTGAGCATGATCTAGAGACTATAGTGAGGGAGACAACCATGCACATAAATAACATAAAACAGAAAAGGAAAAAAACTACAACAGAAATCTAAGCTACGTGCTGTAGGACTTGAGAGAGGCAAGAGAGTAACTCCTACTGGGGAAACTAGGGAAGGCTTTCTGAGGAAACTGATGAGCTTCTGAGACTGATGGAAGGTCAAAGTAGAAACGACATTCCCAGTGGAGTAAGTAATAGCAGCAGGTCCAAGGGAGTGGGAGTAGCAATTAGTCCTGGAATACAAGATTCCTGAACGGGGGAGGGAAGGACGGGAAATGTCAGGCTAGGGAAATAGGTTGGAGCCAGATAATAGAGGGCCTTAAAGCCTGTGTTACGCAGCTTGGACTTTGTTCTATAGCAAATGGGAATCATCAAAAGCTTTACAGTAAGGAGTGACAGGTTCATATGTGAGTTATATGCTAATCTTTCATTTCCATAAATGAATGTTGGATTTATGCAAAATGAATAAGATTCTGCTTTCTATCTCTCCCAAGTCACTCTACTTTCTTTGGCAAAGTTTGCCCTTAGGTTAACATTCCTGAATGTTTTGCATTTTTATATTCCATACAGTACTTTTAATTAACCTTCTATCTAACCTGGAACACTTTTTCTTTCTTTTTTGGTTAAAACTGAAAATGTTACCAATGTGGACCAGAGACATCAATGAAATAATTTTTCCTCTTTTATTTTAATCCAAAAGTCAATTTCAGATACTCTACTAGTTTGATTCAGATTCCATTTATAGCTGATACAAAAGGAGGACTTACTCTGAAGGCTTCAACCAATGTTTTCCTTGATTGAATTTTTATATTGCATAGTTTCAGAGGGAAAGGATCTGAAGAAGTGAAAACACATTCATTTCCCTCATAAGGACAGATGTCCTGCTTTAAAGAGGAGGGGGAAAGTCCAGAATGAGATAACACATTTAAAAACTCATCCCAGTCTTTCTCACCCGTGGGGGTCCAACCAAAACAGAGAAAATCCCAGGTGCCACACCTCTGAATTTTCAAAGCAGCAACAGAGACAGTTAACCAAAAAACAGAGTTGTAATGCATTATACTCTCAGCAATTTTCTTCTAATTATTTAGTTAAAAATCCTTCCTTCTGTAAAACAAACCTATTCTGCCCTATCCCAGCCTCAAAAACAGTGAGGAATAGGGCCTCCTTTTGTGCCCTACTGTATTTTGAACTGAATTTCTTTTTAAACTCCTAAAGACTAGGTATTACATTGGACAGTTATCATGTTAATTAAAGAAATTTGGCTACATAATATTTTGCCTCTCTTATGGATACCAGCTCATACCCCAAACAACAAAGGGTCCCAGAGCATGAGCTTCCGCCTGTCTCTTCCCCTCCCCACACCTCCAAGACACATGCTCCTCTTTGGTTTCTCAGAACACATTAAACTCACCTATAAAGAGCCTGAATGAAGCTGAGTGGGAGCAATGCCACAGGAATGTAGGGGCTGGTGGGGGAAGGAGACCCTGTTAAAGGTGGCAGCTGCTGTTTTAGCTATACTTGGGCCAAGTGTTGCTTAATTCATCTTTTTTTTTCCCCCTAAGAGAAGTGAGAATTTAGGAAGCTAATTTACTTTGCAAATATTTAAAAGTAAAAATTTAAAAACCTTTGTAGAGCACTGTGTGGACCAAAGAAGTTGTGCCCAGTCTGCATGCCTGCACTGCCCTGAGGGTTAGCCCCGATGAGCAATCCAGGACCGCACCAAATAGTAGGACCATCTTTTCCGTAACTTCTTCAGTGATATTTTTGCTAGGCTTTGTGACATAACTAAAGGAAGAGAGACCATCAACAGACAGGTGTAAGTTCTCATATTTCACTGCCCTTACTTTCTTCTAGATTCCCTACTTTAAGTTCTGCCCCCTCATCTCCTAAAGTCCATCCCAAAGGGTCTCCTTGCCCATTCCTGTCAACAGATAACATGCTGCCTTGCCATCAGCAGAAAGAACAAAGAAAACCCTAAGGAAGCCTTATTGTCCCAGATACCAGAAACGATTCCCTGGCTGTGTCTCCTGAGATCCCCAGAAAGACAGCTTCCCTTGACTTGAGAAACAGTAAACTACACTGAGTCATTTCTTGCCAATCACGTTTCCCCTGGAAAGTAAGTTATAGTGCTTCCAGACCCTAAGTTAACTTCTCATCCTATGTCATCCCCTTCTATGTACTTGATCCTGGGCAGTGCACTCCCAGAGTATCAAGCACTCTTCCAAAGAGACACTGCTATGGTCCAGCATTTGACAGTCATAATCTCATTGGGTAGACAAGGACTTACAGATGATCCTAATGAAAATGTGCAATAAATCAGGCATGATACTTGAGCAGTCACAAAGCCAGTTTTCCCAGAATGAATGAGAAGCAGCAAACACAACCCAGTGACTAAAAGGTATTTCTCACATTTTGCTGTGAGTTTTTATGAAAGACTGGACTCAGTAAATTAGCCTTAAGGACCCATGGTCTCCCCAGCCCCAGCCTATATCAGACCACACCTACATGTAGAGTTGTTTATTCTCTGTCTATAACATCTTCCCTTCAGGTCTTGTCAGGCCCTCACACTCAGGGAATGATCTGAGCTCCCAGGTGAATTATCCCCAACTCCAACTTGTAATCTTTAAGATGATCTGATCAGTAAGACCTTTATTTTGATCTGACATTTTATTATTCTTAAGTTTTGCTACCTTCACCTCTACAATCTATAGTTACTGTCCATTTTGGTTGACTTCTATTCTTGGCCTGCTTCAGAAACCATCAAATGGACTCAGTCACCCCAGGCTCACCATGCTTTCTAAATCCCTTGAAAGCAGAAAGTCTTTGCCCCACTTTCTACCGTTCACCATTGGCATGTCACAGTCAAGTCTGGGTGTTTGGAGACAATGCCATTTATACTCTGAAGACTGACACCCGGAGGGCTCCACTTTGCAAATGGCTGCAATCCAAAGTATGCATTTACTGTAATGATTTGGTTTTTGCTTTTTAGTGCCACATCCTGCAACTGCCTCTTGAAATCACTTTTCTGCTATTTTCTTATTTTAGATCATAGATTTGATTCTTTACTTGCAAATGGCTTCTCTTCTCAGTCCAGGCATAAGTCACCATTTTTTTTTTTTTTTGCTCCATTTAGAGAGTAAGAGGTCTTGATATTCTTATTAATAACTTGAAAGAACCTGTTAAATTTCTCTATAATTATTTTTTGTTTTCTTCTTTTGACTTTATTATTCAAACTGGTCTCCACGCTAAAATGGTGTTTGGACACTCTGAGATGATGTTTCCCAACAGGAATACAAAGACTTCACAGGCATGGTCCTAGCTGGTTGCCCGTCTCACTGGTTGCCAGTCAGAGGCCCTGTACACTTTCTTTCAGCCTATCTTCAGGCAGAGCTTGAGCTCTGGAATTGATCTGCTTGGATTCGAATCCTGACACTGCGTCCATCACTCTGTGTAACTTTGATCAGTTTATTCATTAAGCTTCAGTCTAATCCTTCTACGATGGGGATGATGATAATTCTGGGTTTCTTGTGAGGATTGTCATGATGATTAAAGAACTGGCACGTGTGAGGGAAATATTCAGCAAAGACACTGGCACATTCAGTGATCAGGAATCCCAGTGTTTCCTGTTGCTCTCTCCACCTTTCAGAATCAGAGCACAGCTTGGAGCTTGCCTGATGTGAAGCAGTGGGTGAGCTGTGGTGAACATTGACATTTCCATTTGTGCAAACCCTCTCCCCTGCTTTTTCTCCTCTTTCCTTAGAATTAAGATATTTTCCCGAGGCTCATCTACTGCACATAGAAATCCATTCCTCCTCTTGACAACTTTGTTTATATTAATAAGTCAATCCATCTAGCTGAAAGCTGATCTATGGCATATTTTAAAGTGAAGAGTTAAGAAAAACTGCCATAAAATTCATTTCTAGTCCTGTTAAATATCAGAGGGGAAGCCCTGTCAGCCTGAGGAGCGAATTCTGGTCTTGCTCACAGAAAATAGGCCAGCACAGGCTGGGGGCTGGGAGCTGTGGTCACTGTGCCACTAAAACGATTTTGTGCCCCAATTATCCTTCCAAGTGCCTCCCAGAACTAACCAGGTGACACCTCACCAATACCACCTCTTCCTCCTCTTGCCCACACCTGCCTTAAAAACAGGTGAGTTGGGTTTTATCTGGGGGAGGGCTTGTTGTATTTTGTAAATTTTTCACATGTCTCTACAAAATTCCATATATTAAAACAAATAAACAGTAAATCATTATAAACTCTTTATCAGTAAATGCTTTTCATGAATTTATCACAAGAAATTATTCAACCATAAGTTAGAGAGATTTCTCTTGAGTGAACAATTATACTTCCCAATATATGATTAGGCCATTTTATCAATATGAAATATAAATATTGGATAGTATTTAAGTACAAGGTAAAAGAGTTTTTAACTTAAAAAGTGGTCGGCTATATCTATCAATGAATAAATCAGCAAATGTAATGAAAAAAATCTCACTACCTACTCATCCATGTATTTGAGCAGGGAACACGGTAGCTAGCTTCGAATTTCAAACTGGGTGGCAGTTTGAAAGGGTGGCAGCAGAAAGGGGCCTCATTCAAACTTTCAGTCTCAAGTGGTTTGGTTTAGAGATGAGAGTCTGGGGATAGGAGAGAATCACTGAGACAGGCCTCCATGGGCACGTGGCCGAGAGACCCCTGGTCCAGACATCTGTGCACAGAGGGGAAGTCACCTCTAGTTCTAGAGTTCCCCTCCCTCTGTCACCTCTACTGCTAGGATCCACGTTCATGTTCCAAACCCTCGCTGACATTTGTGTAGATACCTAATTCCAAATCATTATTGATTCTCTGATTTTTTTTCCAAGTTCATACATGCAACATACCCTGTATGGGCCAGCAGCCTCCTGCTCTTCCTCTGAGACTCAGCATAGAGGTCTTCTTCTTCCCCTCACCCCAGGTTCAAGGCCTTCTCCCTCCTCACTCTTATCACCCCAAGTTCCTTCTCTCTATACATCAACCACGGTTATCTGTGTACTGGGGAATGATATTCAAAATAAGTCACAAGGACCAGTGCAGCCCAGGCAGTGCCAATCAGGACACAAGCTGGCTGCTATGCATCAGTGCAAAGTGACCATATGTCAGCCTGATGAGAGGGGACTTTGACCCATCAGGCAGTTAACCCCTTTAAAAATAAGGGCTGTGTTTTATTCATGGGTACATCACCAGAGCCCAGCACATGGGAGATGTTTAATAAGTGTTTGTGGATTAAATCAACTGAAGGTTACATGGAAAAGGCAAGGTGATGGGGGGCAGGGCAATGTTTCAAGTGACCTCAGCTGACTGTCCTTACATGTCATGCCCATACCTATCCCTTTCTGGGGTTTTTATAGCTATGTGAGAGTCAGACTAGGCCAAATGTGAAAGAATATGACATTCTGGGCTTCCAAAAGTTAATCATAAAGACCCCAACAGGTTTTAGATTTAGGTAACTAAATGGGTTTCCCAGGTGGCGCTTGTGGTAAAGAATCTGGCTGCCAATGCAAGAGACCCAAAAGATGCAGGTTTGATCCCTGGGTGGAGAAGGAAATGGCAACCCACTCTGGTATTCTTGCCTGGGAAATCCCATGGACGGAGAAGCCTGATAGGCTACAGTCCATGGGGTCGCAAAGAGCTGGACACAACAGAACAACTTCACTTTCACTTTGATCCCTGGGGCAGGAAGATCCCCTGGAGGAGGACATGGCAACCACTCCAGTATTCTTGCCTGGAGAATCCCATGGTCAGAGAAGCCTAGCAGGCTATAGTTCATAGAGACGCACAGAATCGGACACGACTGAGCAGCTTAGCACACACAACTAAATATCTGCAAATTCCAGTCAGTTATAAAACCTATTACCTTCAGGAACTAGAGACCCCTAGAGCCCAGCTTTTATAAACCCATCTTCCTATGTTTCACTTATACAAATTCTTACTACTTTAAAAAAATGTAACCAGTCCAACAGATGCTATTTTTAAATGACTGTCTAATTATGATATGTCCCTCTGGTATTATTGGGGGGTTAATTAAAAGAACTTAATCTTATTTTAAGAATATATAATTGATGAAAATTTCTCTTGGGATACCAAGAGGCTAGAAGGTCTTCTAGCAAAATCACACATCAGCCTCAGTCTCAAGACAATTATGCGGTGTGGACTCATTACCAGCCAGCTCTCAGTTCAAAGGCAATTCTAGGAGAGTGCTTTAGTAAATCTAGAATCTAAAGGTTGTTCTTGGTGTCAAATGGGCTCCTACACTGACAAGACTTTGTTTTATATTCTGGAAGAGATTCATAAATAGGAACCAGTGCTAAATGCAATATTTCATTTTGTTTCAGTATTGTAGGATGTATATGCAGTTTGTTACACGTCTAAATAAGAAAAAAACATTTCCAGAAGCACCATTCTATAGCAATAAAATACTGTTTTAATCAAAAGCTTGGTTGTGCTACATGAAACAGAAGTACACAATACCATTCAGTGTGAAGGTTGAAGGGTAAATTCTTTATTCTGTTGAAGGAGGAATTGGATGTGCAGCTACAAAAAAAAAAAAAAAAAACTAAGGGAAAAGATAATCCTAGTGGGGGAAAAAAGAAGCAAAACTATGGACTTTGTAGTGAAGCACACATTTTTCCATGACTAGTTAGAAGAAAAGTTTCAAAGTCACATTGTAGAGCAAAGCACCAGAAAAACCCAGAGAAAAAACAATTCTATATCAAGTTGTAGACAAAGAAGAGGGTTTGACACTCACAACTTCGTGTTACCATGACCCTCTAGGAAGCTCATGGGCAAGGACGCTGCCTGATTCTGACCTGAACTAGAGGATACACATCTGTCCAGGACTACTGTGCTACTGTTACCTCTTACAAAGTGACCATTATTGGGATGATTAATTAGTTAATTAACCTGAAGGAAGGTTTTAGATAACTTAGATATGGGCATGAAAAATTTACTTTAGAAGATTTAACGAGGGAGATTATATCCCACTTTGCTGTTGCTGTTGTTGACTCACTCAGTCATGTCTGACTTGTTGTGACCCCATGGACTGCAGCATGCCAGGCTTCCCTGACCTTCTCTATCTCCCAGAGTTTGCTCAGATTCATGTCCAACAAGTTGATGATGCTATCTAACCATCGCAACCTCTGCCGACACTTCTCCTCGTGCCTTCAATCTTTCCCAGTATCAGGGTCTTTTCCAATGAGTCAGCTCTTCACACCAGATGGCCAAAGTATTGGAGCTTCAGCTTCAGCATCAGTCCTTCCAATGAATATTCAGGGTTGATTTCCTTTAGAATTAACTGGTTTGATCTCCTTGCTGTCCAAGGGGCTCTCAAGAGTCTTCTCTATCACCACAGTTTGAAAGCATCAATTCTTTGGCATTCAGCCTTCTTTATGATCCAAAACTCACATCCATACACGACTACTGGAAAAATCACAGCTTTGACTAGATGGACCTTTGGCAGCAAAATGATGTCTTTGCTCTTTAATATGCTGTCTAGGTTTGTCAAAGCTTTTCTTCCAAGAAGCAAGCATCTTTTAATTTCATGGCTGCAGTCAACATCAGCAGTGATTTTTGACCCCAAGAAAACAAAATCTGTCACTGCTTTCACTTTTTCCCTTTCTACTTGCCATGAAGTGATGGGGCTAGATGCCATGGTCTTAAGTTTTTTGAATGTTGAGTTTCAAGCCAGCTTTTTTACTCTCTTCTTTCATCCTCAAGAGGCTCTTTAGTTCCTCTTCACTTTCTGCCATCAGAGTGGCATCATCTGCATATCTGAGGTTGTTGATATTTCTCCTGGCAATCTTGATTCCAGTTTGCAATTCATCCACCTGGCATTTCACATGATGTCTCTGCATATAAGTTAAATAAGCAGGGTGACAATATACAGCCTTGATGTACTCCTTTCCCAATTTAACCATGTTCAAAACTGGACGTTGTTCCATGTCCAGTTCTTAATCTTGCTTCTTGTTGCTGTTGTTCAGTTGCTCAGTTGTGTCTGACACTTTTCGACCCCATGGACTGCAGCACACCAGGCTTTCCTGTCTCTGCTTTTTAATATGCTAAGTTTGTCATAGCTTTTCTTCCAACGAGCAAGCATCTTTTAATTTCATGCCTTCTTGACCCACATACAGTTGCTTCTTGACCCGCGTACAGTTTTCTCAGGAGACAGGTAAGGTGGTCTGGTATCCTCATCTCTTTAAGAATTTTCTACAGTTTGTTGTGATACACACAAAGGCTTTCATGTAGTCAGTAAAGCAGAAGCAGATATTTTCCTGGAATTTCCTTGCTTTCTCTATGATCCAACGAATGCTGGCAATTTGATCTCTGGTTCCTCTGCCTCTTCTAAATCCAGCTTGTTCATATGGAAGTTCTTGGTTCATATACTACTGAAGCCTAGCTTGAAAGATTCTCAGTATAACCTTCGTAGCATGTGAAAGGAGTACAATTGTGCAGCAGTTTGAATACTCTTTGGCATTGCCCTTCTTTGGGATTGGAATGAAAACTGACCTTTTCCAGTCCTGTGGCCATTGCTGAGTTTTCCAAATTTGCTGACATATTGAGTGTAGCATTTTCACAGCATCATCTTTTAGGATTTGAAATAGCTCAGCTGGAACCCATCACCTCCAATATCTTTGTTCATAGTAAAACTACCTAAGGCCTACTTGACTTCACACTCCAGGATGTCTGGCTCTAGGTGAGTGACCGCAATATCGTGGTTATTTGGGTCATTAAGATATTTTTTGTATAGTTCTTCTGTGTATTCTTGCCACCTCTTCTTAATCTCTTTTGCTTCCATTAGGTCCTTATGTTTTCTGTCCTTTATTGTGCCCAACTATGCGTGAAATGTTCCCTTGATCTCTCCAATTCTCTTGAAGATATCTGTAGTCTTTTCCATTCTATTGTTTCCCTCTATTTATTGGCACTGTTCATTTAGGAAGGCCTTCTTGTCTCTCCTTGCTATTCTCTGGAATAGTATTCAGTTGGGTATATCTTTCCCTTTAGCCCTTACTTTTCACTTCTCTTCTTTCCTAGCTATTGGTAAAGCCTCCTCAGACAACCATTTTGCTTTCTTACATTTCTTTTTCTTTGGGATAGTTTTGTTCACTGCCTCCTGTACTATGTGCAAACTTCTGTTCATAGTTCTTCAGGCGCTCTGTCTACCAGGTCTAATCCCTTGAATCTATTTGTCACCTCTACTATATAATCATTAGGGATGTGATTTAGGTCATACCTGAATGGCCTAGTGGTTTTCTCTACTTTCTTCAATTTAAGCCTGAATTTTGCAATAAGGAGCTGATGATCTAAGCTCCAGTCAGCTCCAGGTCTTGTTTTTTCTAACTGTATAGAGCTTCTCTATCTTCAGCTTTAAAGAATGTAATCAACCTGATTTTGGTATTTGGTGATGTCCACGTATAGAGTCATCTTTTGCGTTGTTGGAAAAGGGTGTTTCCTATTACTAGAGTGTTCTCTTGACAAAACTCTGTTAGTAACAAACTATAGAAATGATCTGAAAAAATAAATAAATAAAATAAAAATTTAAAAAAAAAACAAAAAACAACTCTGTTAGCCTTTGCCCTCTTCATTTTGTACTCTGAGACCAAACTTGCCTGTTACCCCAGTTATCTCTCAACTTCCTAAATATCTCATTTACCTAATACATAAAGGAACAAAGTAATGAACTCCCTTAATTGCTGTTTCCTTGTAAGATGTTACTAATATCCTATATTTTATCATGATACACACATTACCAGGTTATCTATATTTCTATGTTAAAAATAAAATGCAGACAAACTTCCTGTGAAATGATCAGGGATTAATACATCCTAAAATTGAAGGAAAGCTAATACTATTTCAATTGGATACATTTTAACAATTACAGAGATGGTTGATATCATAATATGAATCTTGAAGATCAAAATGTTTTAAAGATCAGTTCAAATATTACTTAAAAATGTATCTTATTGCTAAACTTTGCTGATTGTTATAAAACAAGAATTATTGCACATAAATATTTTATAATCTGCATTTTATCTAATAAATCATGCAAGATGGTTGGACATTCAGCCCGTATGCAATCAACATGAACCCAACAAACCTAGTTCTATGAACAATGTCTAATAAGCATAGTGCTTAATGAAATTTGGTTATTAGAATTTATATCAGGAAAGAAAATCTGTAGTAGTTTATTGATTTTACTTGATCACTAATGCACTAGAAGTCTCTTAAATATCTCTAAATTTTTACATGACACAAATGCATAATAATTACAGCTGTGAGGCCTCTCTTGGCCATTCATTACTTTTATTCATTAAAACAGTTTCTATCATGATAATATCCTTTGGGGTTTGGAATCTACAGGGGAATAAAATCTTGAAAAAGTTAAGTTTTCAGAGTCAAATTCATAAGAACAATGTATTAAGAATGGAAAATTAAATCTAGGGTACATAAAATGGACCCAGAGGGCAAACTAGGGAGGAAATGCCCCTTTTGGCATTGTTACCCATACCTCGCTCCAGCTTTCTTTCATCTTGCATTTATATGCCCTATTGCATCATCATAGTTATCCAGACACTGCACTAAAGCAAGCTGATAGCCCAGTGTGGGTTGCCTAATTATAGTAACCTGAAATTCAGCCACTTGGTAGCCAATTTTCCCCTTATGTAGGAAGGTCTACTAATGATTTGTATCATCATTATTAATACCTCAAAGGCAACCCCACCCAGAAATGCTGAGAACTGGTGGGATAGGACATGGGAGGCGCCAGTGTGTACCTTTAAATACCTATCATCACAGCACAGGTTCCCCTCTCTGCAGGTAGCTCTGAAGAGTTGTCAGCCTGTTCATTCTCTCTCTTGCACACCAGAGTCTGGTCTTCGTATTTAACTTCTGTTCACCCATCTGGAAGATTCTGGACAGGACCATGAGTGACGACGAGCTGTCTGCCTTGGTGGTGGATAATGGATCAGGGATGTGCAAGGCAGGCTTTGGCGGTGACGATGCCCCCAGGGCTGTGTTCCCCTCCATGGTGGGGCGTCCCCGGCACCAGGGGGTCATGGTAGGCATGGGCCAGAAGGACTGCTACGTGGGGGATGAGGCCCAGAGCAAGAGAGGCATCCTGACCCTGAAGTATCCCATTGAGCATGGAGTGGTCACCAACTGGGACGACATGGAGAAGATCTGGCACCACACCTTCTACAATGAGCTCCGCGTGGCTCCAGATGAGCATCCCATCCTCCTCACTGAGGCACCCCTCAACCCCAAGACCAACCGGGAGAAGATGACTCAGATCATGTTCGAGGCTTTCAACACACCGGCCATGTACGTGGCCATCCAGGCTGTGCTGTCCCTCTATGCCTCAGGCCGGACCACCGGCATCGTGATGGATTCTGGGGATGGGGTCACTCACACTGTGCCCATCTATGAAGGCTATGCCCTGCCTCATGCCATTCTACGTCTGGACCTGGCCGGCAGAGACCTGACCGATTACCTCATGAAGATCCTGACAGAACGAGGTTACAGCTTTACCACCACGGCTGAGCGAGAGATTGTTCGTGATGTCAAAGAGAAGCTCTGTTACGTGGCCCTGGACTTTGAGCAAGAGATGGTCAGCACTGCAGCATCCTCCTCCCTGGAGAGAAGCTACGAGCTTCCCGATGGGCAGGTAATCACCATTGGGAATGAGCGCTTTCGATGTCCAGAAGCCATTTTCCAGCCTTCCTTTCTTGGCATTGAGTCCAGTGGAATCCACGAGACAACCTTCAACTCTATTATGAAGTGTGATGTGGATATTCGCAAGGATCTGTATGCCAACACCGTGCTGTCTGGGGGCAGCACCATGTACCCTGGCATCGCTGACCGGATGCAGAAGGAAATTGTAGCCCTGGCACCCAGCACCATGAAAATCAAGATCATAGCTCCCCCAGAGCGGAAGTATTCCGTTTGGATTGGGGGCTCCATTCTGGCCAGCCTGTCCACGTTCCAGCAAATGTGGATCAGTAAGCAGGAATACGATGAGGCTGGTCCTCCCATCGTCCACAGGAAGTGTTTCTGACTGGGCTTCCATGCTAATGCATTGGCATTGTCCCCAAGTTCTAGATCATGGCGATAGTACTGCTTTTATCCACTTCCAATTGAATCAAGGTAAATTTCCACTCTTGCTAGTGTGTAAACTAGCAAACTCATCTCCATCCAAGCATAGTGGGCTCCCACCCAGCTAATGATATTCGACCTCTATCAGCTTCTGGAGAATTCTGATATTCTACTCTATTTTCTTTACCACTTGGGGTCAAAGGAATATAGACTTGCTTAAACGAAAATAAATGACAAGGAGTAAAGTGAGAAATGTTCTTCCAGAACAGATAACTAGAATTTTCAATCTTTAAATACTAGTTCTTGCTTTAAATATTTAACAATAGTAGGTTGTACAACCTGTAAAGAAAAATGTGTATGCATTTAGCAAACATGCCTTATTAGTTAGAATTTTGGTTTTGTTTTACTTCTTTGTATAGAGACAGTGAATTATATGGGTCAATGATATTCATATTTATATAAGCACTGAGGAAATAGAATAATCTATCTTAAAATATACTGATAAATCTGGCTATCTGAAAAGATATTGTGAATTTCTTAATTCCCCAAAAGTCACCATTTTGGTAACTCCTTATTTTGTTTCCCTTATTAAATAAGCATAATAGAACAACTGAATTTTTAGCTCAGAGTAGAGTTCAGCTGATCAAGCATGTATTCTAATATCTGACTTATCAAACTTCATTATACTTGTAAAATAGCAAAGCTGTTACAGATAAGGCCTAACTTTTAAAATAGAGAGGAAAATTGTAATATCAAATTAATTAACATCACTATGCTACAGTTTGACAAAAATAATTTTATTTCCATTGCTTAGCATAATGGCATGTCTTGAGTTATTTCTATAGGTCATGATTTTGAATATTTCTCTTATCAAGGATTTCACTGTGGAAAACATATCTGCAGCATTTTTGTAAACTACAAATTCTAATACCAGTATAATAATTTCAATTTTATTATTGGAAGATTTTAGAATAATTCTATTTTATTATGTCCAGTAACAGGCAATATCTCTTTATGTGAAGTATCTCTAAGCTATCAATTTCTTACAAAGCACCTATGTGTCTTCCTATGTTCTCTAAACATTTTTAAGGAATTCAGTGGTGATTTTCAACCAATTTTACGTACTAGCACATTTATTTCAATCTATTCTGTGACTTCTCATTAAGTGAATATCAGAGATATTTATATTTTTCAGGGTTTTTCTCTGAAATTTTAGAATATTTGGGGGGTGGAGTTGCTTATGAAGCCATTATCACAGTCTTAGGAAAAGGAATTTTCCTCTCTTTTCCTTTGGTTTGGGAAGCTTATACTTGTGTTTTAAATGTCTAAATTGGAGTCTTTAAGCTTTCTTTTCCTTAAAAATTTTCAGAGAATTTGACTGTTGCTTATTTTCTTTAATCTGAAAACACAGTTTTTAATTCATTTAACCAAAATTAACCTCCAAAAGCACTTTATTTTACAAGACTTGAGTTTCTTTTCTTCTTTAATTAATTTTAAATAAATGAAAATTAATCCACACCTACATTTCCTGTTTTTTCTCCTCAATTCTTCCCAAAGAAATGTAGAATGATCCAGAGAGGATCCCTTTTTAAAATTTTACTTATTTTTCTAATTGAAGGATAAATGCTTTACAGAATTTTGTTGTTTTCTGCCAAATATCAACATGAATCAGCCATAGGTATATGTATGTCCCCTCCCTCTGAACCTCCCTCCCATCTGCCTCCCCATCTCACCCCTCTAGATTGTCACAGAGCCCCTGTTTGGGTTCCTTGAATCATATAGAAAATTCCTATTGGTTATCTATTTTACATATGGTAATGTAAGTTTCCATGTTACTCTCTCCATACAGAGAGGATCACTTTTTATACGTGTAACCTATTCATTCGTATAATTTTATACTGCATACATTTGACCATGTAGACACTAAAAGGAAATTAAAATTTTAAAAAAGGAAGAGGGCTAGTAGATAAGGTTATAAATTCCTTGCAGTCTGCATTAAAAAGTTAAGTTTCAGTAGATAAACTGGTCTTCAGATAATTAGTAGGCAGAGTTAATAGCAATAATAATAATAATAGCTTGAATTTATACACTGCAACACTTCCCATTTGCAGAGTGGTTCTCAAAAACATTGACCTACATTCTCAATTATCAGAAGAAACATATCTCCCCATTCACAGGAAGTTTCTAGGACACATAAAGTGCACCTCTCAGAGAGAGAACTATTGAGCCCTGGATCATTAGCGGAAAATATGAATTCCATAATGCAAATACATTTAAGCCTGAGGTCTTTGGATATTCCGTTCATCAACACTGACTGACTGATGGATGAATTCAATGAGGAAACACTCACAATTTTAAGTTTTAGAATCAATGTCATCTTTTCACGTGATGTAATTGGCTTGTTATTCACCAGTGGTTCACCAGATGGCACAGTACTGAGAGAGGCTTCACAGAGGAATTTCACACCATTGTTAGTGGTTCCCACCCTTTCTTGATGAACCATGCTGAGCAGCAATCTAGGACTGGGGTTGCACCTCAGCCTCCTTAAAACTGTTGTTTCCTGACCACAGGTAATATTCTGAAAGTGCACATGATGCAAAACCAATACCTACACTTCTTCCCTAACTTTCAGATGTGCTTTTTTTTCAACAGTAAGATAAAGTCATGTTAGACCACAGATAGAGCCTTACATTCACAATTCTGTTATAGAGAAGAGGCTAGAACTAAGTATTACATTTTCCAGTAATCAAAAGAATAATCTTTTGACATGTCAAGAGCCTTACCACAATGATTCACTCATTTTGCAACTGTAAATTCCATGGGGTTGCAAAGAGTCAGACACAACTCAGGGACTGAACAAAAACAAAGAACAAATGCTAAAATTTACTAGAAAAGTATTTCAAGGACATTAGGGAATTTACAATCCAGTAGTGAGGGAAATTACATAGAGTGGAAAGCAGTATGATCTAATGATGGTTCATAGACTAGACATGGTCCATGGCCCATGATAATTCTAATAACGACAGTTTAAGTCTGGGTGATCAAAGGAGGAGATCACCTCCAAAGAATAGATGGAATCACTGAGTTAAGTCTTAAGGCACACAGAAGTTGTACAGAACATAAAAACTTTTCTTAGATGGTTCAGGCACCATTATGATCACTATTTATTAGGGTTGGTAGGTGGTTAATTCTTATTTTTTATGTCTCCATTGGAACCTGCCAGAAACTGTAAGGAAGTAATATTTAAGGCTCAGCTCAGAGTCTTTTCTAGCCTGCCTTCCTCCTTTTCCAAGGAGAAGTGGTAAACTCCTCCCTTGCGCTTCCGCTGTATCATTTGCATGCGTATAGCATCATTGCACCTATAACATGTGTCCACACTCTCCCACCCTCACCCAACAATGAGCACCTGGAGGACAGAGATGGGGACAGTATTTGTCCACCTTTGAACCATCCAGGATTTTCCTAATGTTAGGCACAGATGATTAACCCAATAAATGTGATTTGAATGGATAAATGAGTGAATTCATAGAATCTGATATACGTCATGAATGTCACAGTTCTGCATTATCTGTTTTTCACCACTCTCTTCTTAGCTCCTGTCTTCTAGTGTCTGCCCCTTTTGTTGTGTTGCCTTTCCTCTGAGGCATATTTTTTCTTTATTCTTCTTTATCTCTTCTTTTTTCTATTCAGTTCTCCTATACATTTCAGCCTACAGAGCTGAATCTTAAAAGCTTTTGCTCATCAATAAAATTTTCCCATTCTTCTAATTAATCAAAAGATCAATCAACCTCATCTTTTGGAGTGTGAACTAGCTAAGTAGCTGCTGAAATTTTAGCCTAAAAATAAACAGGAGAAGAAGAAAAAGGAAGGAAGAATGGATGAATGAATGAATGAAAGAGAAGTTTTTCAGTGAGTATAATTGTATATTCAACTCTTCTAACCTATTCACATCCTTGCTGATATTTTTCTCTCTCTTTCTAAACTCCAAATAGCTCTAGAGTTGAGTTTCAGACATCTGACTCCCTAATAACTCAGACATTAGAATATATTGAAAAGTCCACATTTTTGGTAACTAGTCACAGCTTCCTTTCAGAATTTATAACAGATTCTTTTCAAAATATGGTTTTTGATGTTAGAAGCTAAGCATGTGGTTTGGCCAACACTGCTTCCAGATGTTGATAAGTATACTTGGAAAGTCTTTAGGGATATACATGTACATATCAGTAGAGAACCTGCTCATTAAAATTAATTGATACCTGAAGACTTCTCCTTAAATATGAAGGATCTGTCTGAACTCTGGCATTTTTTTAAAGCTAATACTGTAATTAATAAAAAACAATAGATAATCCTCAAGCTGCCTGCCTTGTTTTCCAAGTCATTCCAAATCTGCTGTTCTAATCATATTACAGTTTTAGATTCAGTTAAATCTACTCAACAGATGTGCCAATGTGATAGGATGACAGATATTTACCTAGACAACACCCTAACACCACTTGAAAAATGGAAAATCTTATTTAATTGGCTACTTGACAACATATAAGTCAAAAGCCAAGTTGTTCTCTCTGGGATTGGGAATGAGGCCTTTGTAACTGTATACACACCATACGAAACAGCGTCTGGTAAAAAAGGGAGGGGACATGATACACAGACACAACAGAAGGATTGAAGTTCCCGCTCACGTCCCTTTCATGGAGGTGTTGCAGTGAGAGAGATTTTCCGTAACTATTTTATAGGTTAGGGGTGAACAGGGAAAGCTAGATGCCAACAAGATATTTTAACTTCATGCTGCTGCTGCTGCTGCTAAGTCACTTCAGTCGTGTCCGACTCTGTGCGACCCCACAGACGGCAGCCCACCAGGCTCCCCCGTCCCTGGGATTCTCCAGGCAAGAACACTGGAGTGGGTTGCCATTTCCTTCTCCAATATGTGAAGGTGAAAAGTGAAAGTGAAGTCACTCAGTTGTGTCCGACTCTTTGCGACCCCGAGGACTGTAGCCCACCAGGCTCCTCCGTCCATGGGATTTTCCAGGCAAGATTACTGGAGTGGGGTGCCATTGCCTTCTCCGTTTAACTTCATGGTTCCTGCATATTCTTTATGACTCACTCAGAACATCCCCAGATATCATTCCCTGTTCTTTTAATTGATAAATGGTAACTATTCAACATTGTATATTTTTTCCATAGCTGGATCATGAGCGAAAAGCTGGCCTCAACAGTGATGACAAAATTATGTTTACCAGTGACAATACTGGGATCTTCTAGGGAAAGTCAAAGTGTTCATAGTTCAAAAATGGAAGGTTTCCACAGAAATACAAGCTTTTTATAAATCTTCAATTACCGAAGTAATAAGAACTTATGATATGTGAAATCTACAATTTCTAAATAATATGTTAGTAAAATGCCAGAAGAAATCATAAATATGCCCCTACTTATTGTAAAAAATGGTATTCATTTAATGATTAGAATCAAAACATCAGATCCTTGGCTAAAGTGTCAATTTTATTATCAAAATGGAAGACATTGTCTGCAGCAGAACAAATACAAAATGTACAATTTTCAAATTTTGATGGACTCAGAGAAATGACAGTTGAAGCAGAGAAAGAGAAACTATATTAATTTTTAAAAGAGACAGCCACTATGGAGAACAGTGTGGAGATTTCTTAAAAAACTGGAAATAGAATTGCCATATAACCCAGCAATACCACTTCTGGGCATACACACCAAGCAAACCAGATCTGAAAGAGACACGTGCACCCCAGTGTTCATCGCAGCAGTGTTTACAATAGCCAGGACATGGAAGCAACCTAGATGCCCATCAGCAGTTGAATGGATAAGGAAGCTGTGGTACATATACACCATGGAATATTACTCAGCCATTAAAAAGAATTCATTTGAGTCACTTCTAATGAGATGGATGAAACTGGAGCCCATTATACAGAGTGAAGTAAGCCAGAAAGATAAAGACCATTACAGTATACTAACGCATATATATGGAATTTAGAAAGATGGTAACGATAACCGTATATGCAAAACAGAAAAAGAGACACAGAAGTACAGAACAGACTTTTGGACTCTGTGGGAGAAGGCGAGGGTGGGAAGTTTCAAGAGAACAGCATCGAAACATGTATATTAGCTATGGTGAAACAGATCACCAGCCCAGGGTGGATGCATGAGACAAGTGCTCAGGCCTGGTGCACTGGGAAGACCCAGAGGGACTGGGTAGAGAGGGAAGTGGGAGGGGGGATCGGGATGGGGAATACATGTAAATCCATGGCTGATTCATGTCAATGTATGACAAAAACCACTATAATATTGTAAAGTAATTAGCCTTCAACTAATAAAAATAAATGAAAAAAAAATAAAAGAGACAGTAAAAATAACAAGAACATTCTACCCCTTTACCTGGCCTCTTTTATTAATGTTTGATACTAGGTATGGCTTAGCATCACATATTGATTTGACTAATCAGCCAAAATTACAAATAATAAAAAATAAAATTATCAAATCTCTACGGTAGCATGGAATACAAATCAACAGAGCTTTGTGACCAGTTGGGATATTAGGAAAAAGGAGGAAAGGGAGAGGAGTTTAGACCATAAATGATGCCCATAACAATGCTCAAACCATAACCAATCTGAGTAATCATTACTTTCATATTTTAGTCATTGTAGCCAAGAATTATAGCAAGTATGCTTGACTGTTCTTCCAACATTGGCCCCACAAAGGGACTCTGATAATCCAGAGTCAAGAAGGCGGGATGCATATATTAAACAGTGATTGCTTCCTTCTTTTTTTTATTTAGTTTTTGTCTTGATTTTTAGCTAACCAACAACTGAGTGTGTGTGTGTGTGCTCAGGCATGTCTGATTCTTTGCAACTCCATGGACTGTAGCATACCAGTCTCCTCTGTCCATGGAATTTTCCAGGCAAGAATATTGGAGTGGGTTGCCATTTCCTTCTCCAGGAAATCTCAACCCAGGGATCAAACCCACACCTCTTATATCTCCTGTATTGGCAGGCAAGTTCTTTACCAGTTGAACCAATTCAGCAAGAATTCTCTTTTGTGGTAACATTAGTGGGAGGCAAGGTCCAGGCTCATACTCATTCACTAATAGCTAGAGCTTAGACTAAGTCTATCAAATGCTCCAATCTGAGATTTTAACACTGGCAATCTGAGAAAGTGCCCCGAATATGCAAGAAATGTTGAAAAATTATCCATGGTCTCAGTGACACCGAGAGGCCATCAATGACTATGGCAAGATCCCACAGTAGAATCCTAGCCAAACTATTGCTTTGACATGACTTTAGTTAATTTTCTTATTTTCTAGACTCTTCATTTAGTGTCTGTCCATTTTTTAGTGGAATCTGAAATACTCATCATCCCTCCAAAAATTTCTTTTCTGGCTTAAACCACCTAAAGGCAATTTCTGTTGATTAAAATCAAATATGCTGATTGAAACATAGTTTGATATCAGAGAATGAAATTGCAGGTGATGGGCCCTTAAAGAAATGGGCAGATCTAACATTGGTTATCTGGCTGAAAGCAATAAGAATCCCTCTAGTATTCAGGAAACAGAATATTCTAACTTATGGCAGACAGGAGAAACAGCTCATTACAGTATCTCCTGGGATCACTTAAAATGAAGTCCTTTTGGACTTCAAGGCTGTGGGGGACCAATTTTTCAGTGTCATGAAACAATATAAAGGATGTGAGGAATTCCATGTAGAGCAGTGGGTGGCTTCTTTTACCGGCTCTGGCCAGTTCAAAAAAGAGAGTAACACAGTCAAATCATGGCCTACATCTCAAAGCACAGACTGAGCTAAAAGAATCTTTTATCTCTTAGAGATATAAGGCTAAAGTACCTTAAAAACAAACCCCACTGATTGAATTCACAGGCTCACTAGAATGTTCATGTTAAATGTAGAGCAATGATGGGGAAAAATGGGATCCAAAAATCAAAGTGGAGCTATTTAGGAGGTTTGGAGAACGAGGAGACTCCAAACATCCAGTCACACCCCCTTGTAGCCATAGCAACCTCTTTTCCTCATCTGATGAGGCCTTTAACCATTTGGTTGCATAAATACAGATGAAACAGCCTTAGATGTTGGAGGTATCTTGAAAGGAAAAGCTAATTTTATCCTTTAAGGTCCTTGTAGGTAAGATACAGAATACCCAAAGGGTTTTAACTGAAAAGGATTTATTTTAAAACTGTTTACAAAGGTCTAGGTTCCAAGGTAGCATTAGTGGTAAAAAAAAAAAAAAAAAAAAAAAAACCTGCCTGCCAATGAAGGAGACATAAACAGAGGTGGGTTCGATCCCTAGATTGGGAAGATCCCCTGGAGGAGGGTATGGCAACCCACTCCAATATTCTTGCCTGGAGAATCCCATGGAGAGAGAAGCCTGGTGGGCTACAGACCATGGGGTCACAAAGAATCGGACATGACTAAAGCGAACTGAGCGAGCAAGTGAGCAAGGCAGCTTTAAGGAACCAATAAGGAATGATGAGGCACTCCATGCTAAAAGCAAGAAACCATTACCATGACTAAGCCCAAAGGAGCAAGAAAAGAAAGACATGTGGCCTGAAACCTGTGAGAGCTGTCCAGGAAGTGGGCCACCCACTGGGCACTATGGGTATAGAGGAATACAGTCCCAACCAGGACCCTGGCAAAAGAAAAAAGAAGAAGGCAAAGGAAAAGTTCTGAACTCTCTCCTCTTTCACTACCCAAGATCCTCTGTTTCCCAGTCACTTAAACCAACGAGAAGTCAGAGGTCAAAGGAGCTCAGTCCAAGAGATCAGTTTGGACTGTGCTCAGTGACACAGTCCAAGAGATCAGTTTGCCAAAGCACCAAGACAGAGAAGAAAACCAGTGGGAAGGAGCAAACACAACGACCTGCACACCCATTCTTCTCATGCCTGGCTCCACCGTCACCTCTATTATTTCTAAACCTAGAGTCAGGTCCCAACATGACCTAGGGTACTCACTTCTGAAGTCAAAAATCTGGAGGAAAGGTCTTAGCTGCAAAAAAGAAACTGAAATTTTGCTAATCTCTTTAGACAAAAATCTTGGAACTCTGTGCACAAAGAGTGCTTTGCTCCTCGTAAAGGGGAAAATCTGATAAAAAGAGTTCTCTACCTAAGAGGGAAAAGCATAGTTTTACATCAGGCTGAAGTCATACTTAGGAGTTTTCTCAGTGAGTATGTTGCATTTAATGCGATATCTTCAATAATTGATATCAGTTCCAATTGTGTGCTGCAATAATTGCTGGAAATTTGGACTAAGTGTTGAGCTCTATTAGATGAAGTTTAGATGCTGGAAATTCCGTACTGTAATACTGAGGAAGGAATCAAAAGATTCTGCAAGATAGAAATAACTGATTAGGTAGATCAAATGCTCCCTCTCCCACACTCCCTAATTATGTTCTCCTAGCAAACCTGGAGTAATACCTTTCACCAAGACCTTGGGAAACACATTGGAATGGCACCTACAATATTACTAAATTCTTTGTATTTGGTGTGCTGTTTGGTGGAGCACGTTTCCCAGGTTTTCAGATGAGGCCACATACCAAAGAAAGAATGACTGTAACTTGAGGGTGATGTGCTTCACATGGATTCATTAGGCAGATGGAATAGAATTTCAGTTGAAAGTGAACATTTGCTTAGAACTTTTAAAGCATCAACCACTCATATCAGTGAAGTCTGTTCTCTTTGAAAGTACAATGTGAGAAATTTTTGACATTTGAAATTTTTATTTCCAGCCCCAGCAATATTAAGGCTTACCGCTTTAGGAAGGAAACACATGCTTTCAAATGTGATGAAATATCAGGCTATTCCAGGCAACATGCTTAAGTAACTTAATATGATTCTAACAAGTCTTAAGGGAATAGGTAACCCAAATGATTCATCCTCCTTCCCTCAAAAAAGCTTCAGCATTTCCACCAATTCTTTAATTCTTTTAATATTGACCCATTATATATTGCCAAAACTAATATAACAAGAGATAATATATTTAGCTATACTTGATTTATTTCAAGAAATAAATAAAAAATGCTAAAAAGAAGCAACATTCATGTAGGATCATTCTAGAAAGACAAATAAGTCTCCCATTAAAAAAATCAAAATCCAACAAAATTAAGAAATAATTCAGCTCTCATCACTAGGCTTTAATTTAAGTGACAAAACCAACTGAGCACTTGACGTTGAAAGGAAAAATTAAGTCTAAAGAAATTATATAAAGAAGGTTGACACTGTATAAAACTCTCGAGTTTTCCATAAAAGTGCTCAAACCAGGTCAGGATTATCATTTTGATTCTCTAAATGCAGACAGTTTCAAAAGTGATTGCTCTTGGATTAATGAAACTTTCCACTTCTTATATTTGCTAAGTGATTTGAATAAATCTCATCGCTATACTTTCTCAGAAATCTCAAGACAGGGACACATTTTGTCTCTCAGTTCTGAGTCAATATACACAGCTGTTCAATCTATCAAGACATTCCATGTCCCTGGCTGGAATAATAAAATGAGAAATACAAGAGAGAATAATGAAACTGACTTCTGGTGTCTTCTCTACTCTCTTATATGGGGTACGTACAAAAATGCTCTAACTTCTTCGTCTGGCTAGCATGAAATCACTAAGAGCGTCTTAGAATTTCAATCAGTCCACAATGATACCAAACACATTTCAGAGAAGTAAAACGACCTATTTGTGAAGTCTTTCAGTTTATTCCAAATCACAATGCAAGTTGTCAACAGCTGAGCAGCTCCCTCTAATTATGTGTGCCATACATATTTCTGGAATTTAATGACTTTTGTTTCACAAGAGCTCCTATCCCTTTTAGAATGACTGCATGTTACTAAAACACTTAGGTTTAGTTCTTAGTTTCGAAACCTGATTGCTACTAGACGAGACAAGGTGAATGCAAGAGTAGCCTACCAACAGGTGAACACCCAAAGACCCTGCACAGGGTTATTCAAGAAAGACTAAACACTCTCAAAACCGTATCACTCGGTTACCAAGTTATAGATTAACTGTGGTTAAGAAGTGGTGTTGGAGCCAAGCCTTCTCCATGCCTTGAAGAAATGAAGGAACATGCATGGCTGCTGGTCTAGCCATCAGGAGTGACTCCCTCAAAGAGGCTGATTGATCAGAGGACTGACGTGTGCTGCGATATGAGGGGGTCACGCTGAGCATCTGCGAGCCTATGGACATAACTCTGACGGCTTCTTTTCAAATCCCGCTTGACCATCTGTTTACAGAACCTACTTCTTGAATAAAAAGCAAATCTTTATCAATCCTTTTTAATCACCTTGTATTTTCCAATCAGCTAACATGGCAAAGCAAGAGAGTTCCAGAGAAACATCTATTTCTGCTTTATTGACTACGCCAAAGCCTTTGACTGTGTGGATCAAAATAAACTGGAAAATTCTGAAAGAGATGGGAATACCAGACCACCTGACCTGCCTCTTGGGAAATCTGTATGTGGGTCAGGAAGCAACAGTTAGAACTGGACATGGAACAACAGACTATTTTCAAATAGAAAAAGGAGTACATCAAGGTGTTATATTGTCACCCTGCTTATTTAACTTATATGCAGAGTACTTCATGAGAAATTCTGAGATGGATGAAGCAC
This sequence comes from Dama dama, assembly GCF_033118175.1. NCBI lineage: Eukaryota > Metazoa > Chordata > Mammalia > Artiodactyla > Cervidae > Dama > Dama dama. The sequence goes on from NC_083705.1 coordinate 29,752,968, forward strand.
AAGCTGGAATCAAGATTGCCAGGAGAAATATCAATAACCTCAGATACGCAGATGACACCACCCTTATGGCAGAAAGTGAAGAAGAACTAAAGAACCTCTTGATGAAAGTGAAAGAGGAGAGTGGAAAAGCTGGTTTAAAGCTCAGCATTCAGAAAACTAAGATCATGGCATCCAATCGTATCACTTCATGGCAATAGATGGGGAAACAGTGGAAACAGTGACTGACTTTATGAAATTAAGACTCTTGCTCCTTGAAAGGAAAGTTATGACTAACCTAGACAGCATATTAAAAAGCAGAGACATTACTTTGCCAACAAAGGTCCATCTAGTCAAGGCTATGGTTTTTCCAGTAGTCATGTATGGATGTGAGAGTTGGACTATAAAGAAAGCTGAGTGCCAAAGAATTGATGCTTTTGAGCTGTGGTGTTGGAGAAGACTCTTGAGAGTCCCTTGGACTGTGAAGAGATCCACAGTCCATCCTAAAGGAGATCAGTCCTGGATGTTCATTGGAAGGACTGATGCTGAAGCTAAAACTCCAATACTTTGGCCACATGATGCAAAGAGCTGACTCATTTTAAAAGACCCTGATGTTGGGAAAGATTGAAGGCAAGAGAAGGGGACGACAGAGGATGAGATGGTTGGATGGCATCACCAACTCAATGGACATGAGTTTGGGTGAACTCCAGGAGGTGGTGATGGACAGGGAGGCCTGGCATGCTGAGCTCCCTGGGGTTGCAAAGAGTCAGACATGACTGAGCAACTGAACTGAACTGAACTGAAAGTGGTAAAAGGTGGTGAAAGTTGCTCAGTTATGTCTGACTCTTTGAGACCCCATGAACTAGAGCCTGCTAGGCGCCTCTGTCCATGGAATTCTCTAATCAAGAATACTGGAAGCCGTGCTCTGCTCCAGGGGATCTTCCAACCCAGGAATTGAACACAGGTCTCCTGCACTGCAGGCAGATTCTTTACCATCTGAGCCATGCAGCACAAACAAAAGGTTGTGGGTGGAGGTAAACAGGAGGGTGGATGGGAGAAGGTGGATGTAGCTGTTGCTCCTGTCCTCTTGCCACGCTGTTTCCAGGACAGCAGCACTTCTGGAACATGGGTCTGATGGAAAGCACTCACCTCTGGGTGGACTATCCATTTCCCACTTTCTCTTCCCAGCTCTGTTCTCTCACGTCAGACACTCCCTCCCACTTCAGATACCACCTTCAGTCTGTCATCATGTTCTCACAACTGCCACCAATACCAAAGCAGCCACTCTCTCCCATAACCTCCAATGTCATTTACTATCTTTGCAGTCTCTCCTTTCGAATATGTGGCATTATTTGTTATATAGTTGGTGAATTACAAAGTCCTACTTTCTGGACTACCCTCAGAAACCTATTTGGCTTTAACATAAATGTTTGAATTCCAGTATCACTTAAATAACTAAAATCTTTCCTAGGCTTAAGCCAGCTTTCTGATTGTGCTAAAAAACTGATTCCTGTGCTTACAGATCGAACTGCTGAGATTTGGGCGTGTGGCATGAATGACAACTGTCACATTATGCAGGGGGTCATGTTATTTCTGAAGAATTTTACACTCATTATAAGAAATGCAATTTTTAAAACTGCTTCTGTTTTATGGCAGACCAAAAGGGTTATGCGTTTTCTCTGGCACAAAGGTGGTAAACAGTTGTTGAACAACTGAACAACTGTCCCACTAATGACTGTAGTGGGACATAGTAAAAGAAACACATGCTGTTTGCTATTTCAGTGTTACAGTACACGTGGTAAAGGTAACTGAGCCTTTGGCTGGGTATAATGGGAGCAATGACTCCCCTGCCAAGAAGCTAACTCCACAGAGGCTGCCTCGTCTATTTCTAGGGTTGACAGTCCCCAGTGCCACCAAGCTCCTAAGTTCCACTTTGTTATTGCGTGTCCCCAGATCCTGGGGTTGAAAAGTGGTAGTCAGCACAGAGAGGCACACTCACATTTGCAAAGGAATTTCATTCTAACCATTATTGAGACAGGCTTGGGACCTGGGACCCTTTGGTATTAACATTTGCACCGGACCCACCTCTCCTGAAACAACAAAATACAAAGAAAGTTGGGGCAAATTCTGGGCAAAAGATACAGAAAGACCAAGAGAGCCCAACTGCCGCTTCTGAAGAGCAAAATCAGGAAGTCAGGAGCAAAAGCAGGGTACTGAGCACACCTTGCACACATCACCTAAGGAGGGGTGGGCAAAACCCCTAAGCCACCTCTCCCTCCCAACCCCTAGGCACAACTCACTCCACATAAGGAACAAGCTCACTCCCCCTCAGGGAGTGAGTGACCAAGGGACCCTGTTGGTTGTTCTCCTTCCCTGCTGCTGCAGCAGGGCCCCCATAAAGCCTGGCCTGAATTTCTTGTCTGGCCTCTAGCCAATTTCCAATTGATTAGGGAAGACCAAGAACCCTGGTCATTATGGCCATGACATGCCTTTCTCAGAAAAAGTATTTTGGATTCTTCCCTGCAGGTAAGCATTCCCTGGAAAAATTAATGATCACTGTTGTCTCCCCATCACTAGCTTCAAAGGGGCCATTTCCCCGTTATCACCTTGGTCAAAACAGTCATTAAACTCCCCTTGCAAGTCTGCAGCACAGCTATGGCACACACGAACTGCTTTGTAGAGGCTTTAGTCAAGACTTGGGTTGGGGGATGGGAGAGGACAAGAAGCCAGTCAACATACAGAGCTGCATGCAGTTAACTGTCCTCAGTTGCTAAGTTGGGTCCAACTCTGCAACTCCAAAGAAGCTATTAGGGCTTCCCTGATAGCTCAGTTGGTAAAGAATCTGCCTGCAATGCAGGAGACCCCAGTTCAGTTCCTGGATTGGGACGATTCCCTGGAGAAGGGAAAGGCTACCCACTCCAGTATTCTGGCCTGGAGAATTCCATGGACTGTATAGTCCATGGGGTCACAAAGAGTAGGACACATCTGAGCAACTTTCACTTTCACTGCAACCCCATGGACTGTAGCCCACCAGGCTACTCTGTCTATGGGATTCTTCAGGCAAGAGTACTGGAGTGGGTTGCCATTTCCTCCTTCAGGGGAACCTCCCAACCCAGGGATGGAACCCACGTCTCCTGCATTGGCCGGTAGATTCTTTACCACTGCACCACCTAATCAAGTTTCCCCATTAAGGCAAGTTCCTCAGAAGCACACAGCTGGCCCGTCACCTCAAGTCCCCTGCACACGTGCCTATCCGCCAGGCCCACTGGCACGGCTGATACCCAGGGGCTCTGTTTCTCCCTGAAACACAGCAGAGCACGTTGGGACCTCTCAAAATCCCAGTCCAAGAATGTGAAGTCATGGTGTGTGTTAGTGGGAATTGGAAAATGGTTTGAGTTCATCAGGAAAAAAAAAAGCAAAGTATCCCTAAGTCAGTGGGTTAAGTCTGTGATTTGAGGAAGCAACAGGTGATTAGGATGGGTTGGAAGGGGGGGCGTATTCATTTCCCAATGCTGATGCCACAAATTACCACAATTTCATGATTTAAACTAACACAAGTTTATTATCATACAGTTCTGGAGGTCAGGAATCTACCTGGTTGGCAGGGCTTCTAGAGGCTTCTAGAGGCTCTAGTGTCCTAAATCACTTCAATCACATCCAACTCTTTGTGACCCTATACACTGTAATCCACCAGGCTCCTCTGTCATGGAATTCTCCAGGAAAGAATAATGGATGTAGAGAGAATCCATTACTTGCTTTTTCCAGCTTCTAGAGGCCACCTGCACTCCTGGGCTCAAGGCCCTCTTCTCCCTTCAGAGCCAGCAATCACATCAGTCTGGCTTATGCTTCTGTCCTCACATCTCCCTCCTCTTCTGTTTCTCCTGCTACCCTCTTTTTTGTAACTGGATGATCCACATAACAACTATATAACCTTTAAAAGTGGTGAATAATTTTATTGTACATCTGTAACTTAAATGGGGCTTCCCAGGAGGCTCACTGGTAAAGAATCTGCCTGCTAATGCAGGAACCACAGGAGACATGGGTTCGATCCCTGGGTCAGGAAGATTCCCCTGGAGGAGGAAATGGCAACCCACTCGAGTATTCTTGCCTGGAGAATTACACAGATAGAGGAGCCTGGTGGGCTACAGCCCACGGGGTCGCAAAAAGTCAGACACACTAGCTAGCTAGTTAACTTAAGTAATACGAGACAGCAACTATATTTCAAGTAAAAAAATAACTAGATGATCCACAATAACCTCCATCAAACATCCTGAACTTAATCACATGTGAAAACTTTTTCAGTTCAGTGCAGTCACTCACTTTGTGTCTCACTCTCTGCGACCTCATGGACTGCAGCTTGCCAGGCTTCCCTGTCCATCACCAACTCCTGGAGCTTACTCAAACTCACGTCCATTGAGTCGGTGGATCCCATCCAACCATCTCATCCTCTGTCATCCCCTTCTCCTCCCACCTTCAATCTTTTCCAGCATCAGGTCTTTTCCAATGAGTCAGCTCTTGGCATCAGGTGGCCAAAGTATTGGACTTTCAGCTTCAACATCAGTCCTTCCAAAGAATACTCAGGACTGATCTCCTTTAGGATGGACTGGTTGGATCTCCTTGCAGTCCAAGGGACTCTCAAGAGCCTTCTCCAACGCCACAGCTCAAAAGCACCAATTCTTCGGCGCTCAGCTTTCTTTATAGTCCAACTCTCACATCCATACATGACTACTGGAAAAACCATAGCTTTGACTAGACAGACTTTTGTTGGCAAAGTAATGTCTTTGCTTTTTAATATGCTGTCTAGGTTGGTCATAACTTTCCTTCCAAGGAGCAAGAGTCTTTTAAATTCACGGCTGCGATCACCAACTGCAGTGATTTTGGAGCCCAAAAAAATAAAGTGTGTCACTGTTTCCATTTGGGGTATTAGGACATGGATATTTTGCAAGGGGTGGGGGAATTATTCTGTCTACCGCATGGTGTTGTTCTTTTATTTGAAATCTCACACATGAGCCTCAGACACAGTGAGAACCACGTACAGACAGAAACACAGACCTGACAGACAGGACACATTATTAGTCCTAACTTCAAGTCCTACCTGAGTAAGGAAGGGTAGTGAGTGGACTCTTGGGTCAGGGCCTTCTGCTTTAGAAGACCTCTCAAAACACAAAAATTGTCTTCCTTTTTTTAGTCCCACAAGAAAGATTTTTGAAAGTTTGATAACTGACTTGACTGAGGACAATTAAAGAAGGAAGAATGGGCCACAGAAGTCCCCAGGCTAGGTGGCAGTGGGGACCAAGAGCCCTGGAGTATGATTGTGTCAGACGGTGGGAGAGAAGAAAAGAGGGTCACAGACTCTGCCTTTGCTTTTTTTTTTAAGTGAAACAATAAATTATCTATTTGACACATCTGATTGGCCCCCAAATAACTGCACACCCCCGCCCCTCTTTTATGTTCCCATGGTATCAATTTTAGAGGTGCTCAGAATGATTTGAAAAGCTCAGGAAAAAAAATGAGATGAAGTGGTGGGAACCATGCCCTTTCCAGCTGTCCAGGAGCCTGACTCAGTCCAGAGTTCCACCCTGAGACCTGCCAGGAGTGCTGGGCATGGACCCAGCTCCTACGGTTCCCAGCAGAACCATAGCACTGCTGGTTCCTGGGAATCAGGGCTGGTCCCAGTGGAGCATCCTCCTTAGCTTCTAGAGCCCTTGCTTTCAGTCCCAGGGAACAGGCTGCAGGGCTATAAATGGGAAGCTGCCCAGGCTTTGGGCATAGTCTGGTTTCTAGTTTTTAAATATTTAGACATGTGGTGTATGCACACCTCCAGGTGAACTCTTGCCCTCAGTGCTTTAAATGTTAGGGGCAGACCAAAGGCACTTTTTCCTCCTGTCATCACTAAATCAATCACTAGAAGGATGTTGATGAACCTAAGAAGTGGAATGTAGCCAAATCCTCCAAGTTATAGACACAGACCTAGCCAAGGAGGCATAAAAAAAAAAAAAAAAACAGGAGAACTGAGCAGAGAGGACACTGCTGGAGAATAAACATCTTTCAAATAAATCAAGGTGACTTCAGTCCTAGAAATGTAAAAGAGTTTCTCTGCACATCAATTTAATGAATTCTGTTCTATCTGTGGAGTTCCAACCACATCCTTTATGGTAAAGAAAATTGGATTTACATGAACAGAATGTCCATAAAACTCTTTAAATCCAATCCTCTTTTATGTCACATGGTCTTCATCTTGTGAAGGATGTGGTAGTCTGGTTGTTTCAGAAGCTATTTCAGGAGAAACGTGTCTGGTAAAGTCCTAGGAGGCCAGCAGCTGGGCTGCCTTGGGAACTTTCATCTGCTGCTATTTCCAATCCCTGCAATTTCTACGCCTTGACATTCATCTTTTGATAGGAAGGCTGACCACCCACAATCAACTGTTGCAAGCCATCCTTTCTGACATTTCCAGTATAGATTCTCAGATAGGAAAAAGTGCTGCACTGATATAATAAAAATGTCTTTCTACAGAAATACCCCAAGAAGGGACAATAAGAATATCAAAGCTGATCAGAAAGATCATCTTAACAGGAAATCTTCAACCCTTCAGCCAAGAAAATAAATGAGCATAAATAGTGGAGAGGAGAAGGGAAGGAACCAAACAGTATAATCACCTTTTGCAGATTGGGTGTAGATTCAGACAGCTGCTGCAACCAGGGGACCAGGGAGATCTCACCTCCTCTCCTCCACCACACAAGGGGCCCAGAACACACCTCTTTCCCATCCTCCTTTTCTGTGGCCCTGATGCTCAACTCTTATCTCCTTTCTCCATCTCCAGCTTTATCCCCTACCTACAATGCAAATACTTGGACATCTCTGCCAAATGTCTAAATGATGCTCATGACATATCACAGGAACAAGGGAATAAAGAAAAAGCTGAAGTCCATCGGTTTTTCTTAAAAAAAAAAAAAAAAAATCACTCTCTGCATACAGGAAACGGTTTATAAAACAATCAGCTCACAACATTCCACACTCCCCCCAGAGAGCCCCCAGGCTCTTCTGAAAGGTCAGGAGAACACAGACAAGGTAGTATAAAGTCCTTTCCTTTCCTAAACAATGTGATCTTTGTAAACCTAATATTAGGTTTCTGAAGTGCCCTGTAAAATCCCGTGTCTCCTAACTCTCAACGTCAAGAGTGTAATAAAGCTGCTGGCCCTGGGTTCCCTTTTTTATTCAAGGGCACATTTTCGGAATGAACAGAGTGGTCTCCTCCATTTCCCAGGCTCTACCTCATTCATCACCAACTCCACTTTGGGGCTGTCCTTGTCTTTCTCCTCTGCGAGGCCTCTTGGAGGCTCTCCTCCCTGCCCACCCCAAATCTACCACCTTGGATGATAAATTGTTCCACAACTGTCTCGGAGCAATTCCCGTTTTCCTGGCTAGATTGAAGGCTTGTCCAGAGTACAAACTGTTGCTCTCTGTCCCATGCAAACTCCACCCTCGTGTATCCCCTAAAGCAGAACCTTTCCAGGATCCAATAGATTCTGAATTGGCGTTTATTGCCCGACAAAGTGGCTGAGATCTAGCTCCTTCCTGGGAAGTGGAGGATTTGTAGGTACTGAACTAAGCAGAGATGCGTTCTATAAGGCAGCTCTGTGTACTGAAGGAGTGCAGGTTTCTGAGTCCGCCAGTCTTGAATACAAACCCTGACTCTGCCCCTCTTTGTAAGTTAGGAAGTTGCTTTACTTTTTCTGTACTTGTTTCTTTGTCTGAAAAATCAGAATAATATGTGAATAATAATACGCTGTAGCACAGATACAACATGAATGAATTAGATGATATATTTAGCTGGATGGGCTTCCCAGATGGCTCAGTGATAAAGAATCCTCCTGCCAAGCAGGAGACATGGGTTCGATCCCTGGGTGGGGAAGATCCCCTAGAGAAGGAAATGGCAACCCTCTCCAGTACTCTTGCTTGGGAAATCCCATGGTCAGAGGAACCTGGCGGGCTACAGTCCATGGGGTCACAAAGAGTCAGACATGACTTAGTGGCTAAAAAGCAGTAGTAGCCGCAACATTTAGCTGCACAGGAAAGAAAATCATTCACTAAGTATCCTGGAGAAGTTTCAGGATTTTTAAAGAAATAATATATATGTTAAGAAAATCACAGTCTAGAGTGAAATCCCAGAGGGCACAATCAAGTCATAAAAAGGATTTGCTAACCTGGTTTCAAAAGAGGGTGAATGCTGGGAAGAAAAGAATGTTGGAGTAGAAAAGACAGAGTTAAACCACTCTGCACAAAAAAAGAATTTACTTTGTGGGGGCTGAGAGGAGAACTGAGAGAGAGAGAAATCTGCTTGGATGGATGCAACTGGGAGAAAGAAAACTCAAAGGACCTCCTTGTGGCGAAGTGCTTGAGAAATTTCACTCGTAAGAGCATTAATAAGCTGTCACTTTAAGTGTGCGGTATACACCTCTCTTCCTACCTCCCCTATGAAATCCTCAGTAACGTCTGCGCCGCTGACTCACATGGATTCCTGGGAGGGTTGAAGAAGGCTGTGGGTCTACCTCTCCATGGGCTCCAGAGAAGCAGAAGATGGGGCCTCTGAGCTTCACATTACATCCCAGAATTCCTTTACCAAGATCAAAATGGGTCTTACAGTTGGATTACTGATGGAACATAGTTGTTTTTAATTTTCCCCAAAAATATGGTTCCAAAATCAATGTCATTTTATAATCAAGAAAATCCAAATAATTTAGAAGCTTCTGCCTCATAGCAGGTACCTGCTGCTGCTGCTAAGTCACTTCAGTCATGTCTGACTCTGTGCAACCCCATAGACAGCAGCCCACCAGGCTCCCCCGTCCCTGGGATTCTCCAGGCAAGAACACTGGAGTGGGTTGCCATTTCCTTCTCCAATGAATGAAAGTGAAAAGTGAAAGTGAAGTCGCTCAGTCATGTCCGACTCTTCACAACCTCAAGGACTGCAGCCCACCAGGCTCCTCCGTCCATGGGATTTTCCAGGCAAGAGCACTGGAGTGGGGTGCCATCGCCTTCTCCATAGCAGGTACCTAATAAGTGATATTTTTCTCTCCTTTTCCTCCCTCATTTCCCCCATGGATATAGCAGGAGAGTGAGTGATATTATCCCACTAGGCTGAAAAGATTTATGAGAGGCATGCAGTGGGAGACCAACACAATAGCCTCAGACGTTCAAAGTCATGGCTTAAACCCACACATGCCCCTTCTCGGGCAAGAATTACCGGCTCGATGCCTGCTATTCCCAATGCTGCCACATCCTTTTTGTTCAAATCACTACTGCTTCCATCTGGTTCCACCAACACTGTTTAGCTAACCTCTTCCCTGGGTGGAATGCGAACCCCCCGAATGAATAAAGTGCTCCTTTGCCTTGAAAGAGATTACTAATTGGATGGACATGGCATGTACAAAAATAACTGGAAAGTCCAGCTGAATGTGTGAAGCCCCTGAGGAAAAGGTAAAAGTAGCACTGGGTGTCCAGAGAAATGAGACAAGATAACCAGTTTGGTGAAATCAATAAAGGCTTCATGGAGGAGCTACATGCATTCATGGGCATTCAAAGCTGAGTACAGTTTTGACACGCAGATTTGGGAGAGGATCATATTACACATCATGATGCAATTTTAATACTGGCCCTTACAACCATCACTATCACCTCTGCCAGCTAAGGCCCGGGCAGGCCTCTCACGCTTTATTGGATTTGAGTGCACCTGCCACCTCAGAGCCTTCAGCTCTGCTTCTCTTTTCTTATCACCTACAGATCAGAAGCAGGACACAAACCACGTATCTCAATGACTTTCGTTAAAAAAGTCTCTCTTTCTCTCCCTCTCTCTCTTTCTTTAGTCACTCAGTCATGTCCGACTCTTGCGACCCCATGGACTGTAGCCTGCCAGTTTCCTCTGTCCATGGGATTCTCCAGGCAAGAATACTGGAGTGGGTTGCTATTTCCTTCTCCAGGGGATCTTCCCAACCCAGGGTTCAAACCTGGGTCTTCTGCATCGCAGACAGATTATTTACCAACTGAGCTATGAGGGAACAAATAGTAAATGCTAGAGATGGTATGGAGAAAAGAGAATCTCCTACACTGTTAGTAGGAATGTAAATTGGGGTAGCCACTATGGAAAACAAGTAAAAACTAAAACTAGAGTTGCCATATGATCCCACAATTCCACTCTTGGGCATACATCCAGAGAAAACTCTAATTGGAAAAGCTACATGCATCCCAAATGTTCATAGAAGCACTATTTACAACAGCTAAGACATAGAAGCAAACTAATTGTCCACCGACAGATGAATGGATAAAGAAAATGTGGAACATGTATACAATGGACTACTACTCAGCCATAAAAAGAACAAAATAATTCCATTTGCAGCAACATGAAAGGATCTAGAGAACATTACACTCAGCAAAGTAAGTCAGACAGAGAGATAAATATTATATGATATCACGTATATGTGGACTCTAAACATAATATAAAAGAATATGTATACAAATCAGAAACAGACTCACAGACATAGAAAGCAAACTTACAGTTACCAAAGGGAAAATGTGAGGGGGGGGTGGTAAATTAGGACCATAGCATTAACAGATATAAAGAACTATATATAAAATAGATAAGCAGTAAGGATATACTATATAGCACAAGGAACTAAATATCGTCTAGTAACCTATAACGGAAAAAATATATATATGTGTATATGTATGTGTATATATATATATATATATACATATGAGTCATTTTGCTTTACACCTAAACTAACACAATATTGTAAATCAAAAAACCTCAATTTAAAAAACACACGTCTCAAAGTACCCAAGGCACCCCCAGAGTACAGTACTTCCCTGGGATCACTCAGAAGTCCTAGTTGTTTCCTTCCCTCTTTCCTTCCAACACATCCCATTCTTGTCTCTAAACTTGTCCTCTCAAGGCTTCTCTTGTATCTAGGATGCTTGCCCATCTGCTCCTCATCCACCAGTTAACTTTTTTTCAAACCTTCCCACTAGCAACATTGGCGGTATCATGGTGAGCTTAGCTGACTTCCATACTTTCCTATGATCACCAAGAGGATGTACCACCTACCAGAAAAGGAGTGGCTTTTTCCACTGGGACACATTCTAACCAAAGCATTCTCTTTCTCTTTCAGGATTTTGCAAGATAATTTTACTCCTCTCACTCCAAAAACATTTTGTTTCTAACCAGTTAGTTTATGCTCTGTATCTGTTGTATTTGTACAGTTACCGATATGTTTCTTTTTCCTATTTATTCCTTAAAACAAATCTAACTTAAGCAGCTCTCACATGTGCCTGGAGGGCTGAGACCAGGCCTGGCTCACTCGGTTTGCGAAGCGCCTGGGACAGAGCAATGAAGAGAAAAACACTCCATTAATACTGTCTAATGTTTGTGGACTTAGAGTAAATGTTAATCTAACATTTTCTAAAGCTTTTATTCTTTGCGACAAACTCTAGCCCTCGGCAGATCTTCCTGAGGGGGGTCAGAATTATTGTCCTAATATTTAACCAAGGAAACCAAGCAGGAAGAGGTGGAAAGACTTATCCAAAGCTACACAGTCTGGTGGTAAAAGACACTGGGAACTGGAGTTTCTGCCTTCCAGCCCAAAAAGCACAGTGACAGAAGCAGGTCAGTGACACGGAGCAAAGCCAAACCTGGAGTCTAATCCAGGCTCTGCTGCTTGAATCTTTTATGAATGTGAACAACCTCTCCAAGCCTCAGTTTTATCATCTTTAAAATCATAATGATACTTGAGAGGGATTGCTCAGGATTAAAGGAAGTAACAGAAGCATCTGGAAGGATCCTTGCTAAATAGTATGCTCTCACCAAATACTAGTTCTCTTTTCTTTCTTGGCCTTGTGAGGAATTCCAGAGACCAATCCCATTTTTGATCCAATTCCACGTAGGAGAAAAGAGATAAAAAATGGAAGACAGTGCCATGTGAGAGCCCCTGGGAGCCTAGGAGCAGAGCAGAAACCAAGGTGTGAACACTTCTTACAGGAAACCTGGAGCTGGTGCTAGAACCAGAATCATGGCTCCTTGTCTTGGGCCTTGACCACTGCTCATGATATACCGCTAGAGTCATTTTCTTTTATCTCCACTGGATCCTTGATCAATGACAGATGTGGAGAAAGACAGTGGATACCAGCAGTAACCCAGAAGAACGATGCTTTCTAAATAGGAAAAAAGCCACTGAAGATTGGCCCTTTCTGTGTGCATCCCATGCCCCTTGGCTGCATGGGACGCACACAGAGATTCGTGCTGGGATTCGTGCTGTATAGACAGCGTCCCAAGCACAGCACATCAATTCATGTGGTGGGCACATCTTAAGGCTCTATAATTTAATTTGACAGCAAACTGCCAAAGGCAAACTTATTGCACCATCCTATGCCTGACACCAGAAGCCAGCAACTCACCACATCCTGCTTTCTTCAACGGAAGTATACTATTTCCTGCCTCTCTCTGCTGGTGGCTAATAACAAAAGACAAGGAGGCTTCAGAGGTAACCCATTACATCAAAAGCATCTAAGCCTAAATTAGATGCTTGCAAGCCCTGTGTTCTCAGTTTATGCCCTGCTGCTGTTTTCTCTGGCAGAGCTAGTGAAGTCATAAACACAGAGGGATTTCCCAGGCTCTAAGAATGGATATTAGCAACACGAATGTTGCCTTTTGCCCTATGTTCAAGTTCCTGTGAATCAAGCTCACCTTCTCTGAAAATACAGCGAAAAGAGTATTCAGCTAGTCACAGAAAAGACAATGGAATTCAAGCCACAGAACGAAAAGTCCTTTGGTAACCTATCTTGGAGAACTCCAAGTCTAATTCAGAGTTTTGCTTATTTTGACCAGAGATGGGGGCTAGCAATTATCACTTCACCCATTGTACCCTGCATAGGTTCCAAAGAAAATAAAGCAAAAATTCAGTACAATGATTTTTTTTTCAATCTAGTCTTCTGTGAAAAATAAATAGTACGGTATCACAATAGGAATGAGTGTTTCTGGAGGTTTTGATTATTTTGGATCCATGGTCTGAAATCTTTACATTCCACAGGAAGGCTTTCTTAGACTGTGAAATCTTTTAATTTGGTGTGACAGAATCATATACAGGGAAACCTATCAAGGAACATTATCTAGCTTACTGACTTACTTCAAATACGTAGATCATTCATTCCTTTTCCCCAGTTTTCCTCATTCCTTGGGTTGATCTCTTTTAACTGCCTCAAAATCCATCCAGCAGCTTACCAAATTGTCTCTGAAAAAAACTAGACAAAAAACAAAACACAATTGTCTTAGCTGAACAACTTCAAATATCTGATGGTGCTGGGTGCCCTTACAATCCCCTCCAGTGATGCTCACAAACTAAGACTCAGATTCCTTCCCCTTAGCCGCAAGCCTAGCCCTAGGGGAAAATGATACCTTTCCACGGCTCCCCTCCTAAACCAACCCACCATCATCACCGAAGTTCAAACCCTCTTCATTTCTCACCTAATCTCTTGCTCTAGACTCTTTTTTTTTTTTTTAAGTCTTGGGTTTAACTGTATTCTTTTTTTTTTTTTTTTTATTAGTTGGAGGCTAATTACTTCACAACATTTCAGTGGGTTTTGTCATACGTTGATATGAATCAGCCATAGATTTACACATATTCCCCATCCCGATCCCCCCTCCCATCTCCCTCTCCACCCGATTCCCCCGGGTCCTCCCAGTGCACCAGGCTGGAGCACTTGTCTCATGCATCCCACCTGGGCTGGTGATCTGTTTCACCATAGATAGTATACATGCTGTTCTTTTGAAATATCCCACCCTCACATTCTCCCACAAAGTTCAAAAGTCTGTTCTGTATTTCTGTGTCTCTTTTTCTGTTTTGCATATAGGGTTATCGTTACCATCTTTCTAAATTCCATATATATGTGTTAGTATGCTGTAATGTTCTTCATCTTTCTGGCTTACTTCACTCTGTATAAGGGGCTCCAGTTTCATCCATCTCATTAGGACTGGTTCAAATGAATTCTTTTTAACGGCTGAGTAATATTCCATGGCGTATATGTACCACAGCTTCCTTATCCATTCATCTGCTGATGGGCATCTAGGTTGCTTCCATGTCCTGGCTATTATAAACAGTGCTGCAATGAACATTGGGGTGCACGTGTCTCTTTCAGATCTGGTTTCCTCAGTGTGTATGCCCAGAAGTGGGATTGCTGGGTCATATGGCAGTTCTATTTCCAGTTTTTTAAGAAATCTCCACACTGTTTTCCATAGCGGCTGTACTAGTTTGCATTCCCACCAACAGTGTAAGAGGGTTCCCTTTTCTCCACACCCTCTCCAGCATTTATTGCTTGTAGACTTTTGGATAGCAGCCATCCTGACTGGCGTGTAATGGTACCTCATTGTGGTTTTGATTTGCATTTCTCTGATAATGAGTGATGTTGAGCATCTTTTCATGTGTTTGTTAGCCATCTGTATGTCTTCTTTGGAGAAATGTCTGTTTAGTTCTTTGGCCCATTTTTTGATTGGGTCATTTATTTTCCTGGAATTGAGCTGCAGGAGTTGCTTGTATATTTTTGAGATTAATCCTTTGTCTGTTTCTTCATTTGCTATTATTTTCTCCCAATCTGAGGGCTGTCTTTTCACCTTACTTATAGTTTCCTTTGTAGTGCAAAAGCTTGTAAGTTTCATTAGGTCCCATTTGTTTAGTTTTGCTTTTATTTCCAATATTCTGGGAGGTGGGTCATAGAGGATCTTGCTGTGATTTATGTCGGAGAGTGTTTTGCCTATGTTCTCCTCTAGGAGTTTTATAGTTTCTGGTCTTACATTTAGATCTTTAATCCATTTTGAGTTTATTTTTGTGTATGGTGTTAGAAAGTGTTCTAGTTTCATTCTTTTACAAGTGGTTGACCAGTTTTCCCAACACCACTTGTTAAAGAGGTTGTCTTTTTTCCATTGTATATCCTTGCCTCCTTTGTCGAAGATAAGGTGTCCATAGGTTTGTGGATTTATCTCTGGGCTTTCTATTCTGTTCCATTGATCTATATTTCTGTCTTTGTGCCAGTACCATACTATCATTCTACGAGGCCACCATCACCCTAATTCCAAAACCAGACAAAGATGCCACAAAAAAAGAAAACTACAGGCCAATATCACTGATGAACATAGATGCAAAAATCCTTAACAAAATTCTAGCAAACAGAATCCAACAACATATTTAAAAAATCATACACCATGACCAAGTGGGCTTTATCCCAGGAATGCAAGGATTCTTTAATATCCACAAATCAATCAATGTAATACACCATATTAACAAATTGAAAGATAAAAACCATATGATTATCTCAATAGATGCAGAGAAAGCCTTTGACAAAATTCAACACTCATTTATGATTAAAACTCTCCAAAAAGCAGGAATAGAAGGAACATACCTCAACATAATAAAAGCCATATATGACAAACCCACAGCAAGCATCACCCTCAATGGTGAAAATTGAAAGCATTTCCCCTGAAATCAGGAACAAGACAAGGGTGCCCACTCTCACCACTACTATTCAACATAGTGTTGGAAGTTTTGGCCACAGCAATCAGAGCAGAAAAAGAAGTAAAAGGAATCCAGATAGAAAAAGAAGAAGTGAAACTCTCGCTGTTTGCAGATGACATGATCCTCTACATAGACAACCCTAAAGACTCTACCAGAAAATTACTAGAGCTAATCAATGAATATAGTAAAGTTGCAGGATATAAAATTAACACACAGAAATCCCTTGCATTCCTATATACTAACAATGAAAAAACAGAAAGAGAAATTAAGGAAACAATACCATTCACCATTGCAACAAAAAGAATAAAATACTTAGGAGTATATCTACCTAAAGAAACAAAAGACCTATACATAGAAAACTATAAAACACTGATGAAAGAAATCAAAGAGGACACAAACAGATGGAGAAACATACTGTGTTCATGGATTGGAAGAATCAATATTGTCAAATTGGCTATTCTACCCAAAGCAGTCTATAGATTCAATGCAATCCCTATCAAGCTACCAACGGTATTTTTCACAGAACTAGACCAAATAATTTCACAATTTGTATGGAAATACAAAAAACCTCGAATAGCCAAAGTAATCTTGAGAAAGAAGAATGGAACTGGAGGAATCAACCTGCCTGACTTCAGACTCTGCTCTAGACTCTTATTTGGAAGATTCACATCTCATTTCTCCCTACTCTAATTTAACCTCTACCACTTTTTGATTACCTTTTTAAACTCAGCTTTGATTGTGTCA
This sequence comes from Dama dama, assembly GCF_033118175.1. Lineage (NCBI taxonomy): Eukaryota > Metazoa > Chordata > Mammalia > Artiodactyla > Cervidae > Dama > Dama dama. The sequence continues at coordinate 29,769,239 of NC_083705.1, forward strand.
TTGGATTGCACAGAACCCTCCCTGGACCCACTCTCTACTGAACTATAGATTCCTCAATAGCCATTTGAGGTCCCACATGATCTAACCCTAAAGCACTTTTTCTGTCCCTATATCCCTCTGCCTCCTAAGAGGTACCTTCAGCCAATATAGACTTCCCACAGTTTTCCGACACAGTGTCAGTAAGTATGCTTCTGTGACTATTTATATGTTCAGAGTTCCAACTCAGATCACGCCAAATCAATAAAAGCTAGATATGACCTAAGAAATACTATTGAGTTGGCCAGAAAATTTGTTCAGGTTTTTCTATACAATGCTGTGAAAAATCTTAATGAACTTTTTGGCCAATCTAATATGTTCCATTGGGTTCTTCACTCTAGCCCATTCTTTCCTTTAAAATCATCCTGACGGTCCATTCTTCCTTTATGGTTGCTTGTTAATTCCCCTGCATTTGACAATTCTGCTTCCCAGTCTAATCTTTGAACTGCCATCTTGGATTGAATAGGTTATGAATTAAACTTTGTCTCCCCCCAAAAAGATACATTGAAGTCCTAACTCCCAGTACCTTAGAATGCAGTCTTATTTGGAAATAGGATCTTTACAGAGGCAAAGAAGTTAAAGTGAGGTCATTGTGGGGGCAGGGGATCTTAATCCAATGTGGTTGATGTTCTTCTTGAAAGGTAGGATAGCTAGAGGGAGGATGATGTGAAGAAACGCAGCAAGAGACAGCCATGTGAATGGAGTGATGCATCTATAAGCCAAGCAACACCAAGCATTCCCAGAAAACACCAGAAGCTAGAAAAGGCAAGGAAGTATTCTGCCTTGGAGCCATCAGAGAGAACAAGGCCCTGCCACAACTTGAGTTCAGACTTCCAGCCTCCAGAACTCTGAGACAATAAGTTTTCCTGGTTTTAAGCCACCCAATTTTTGGTACTTTGTCACAACATCTATAGGAGACCAACACAGAGGTTCCCTCTACTCTCTCCTTAGGGCTCCTGACCACTCACTGCCTTTTCTCCTTTGTTTCTCATATTGTCACTCTTTCCATACCAGAAACTGGCTACCTCCAGGCTTTATATTCCTCATGTTCATTTTACTATAACTTTACAATGTATATTCTTAAAACTACTCCAAAAGTTTCCCCCCATGTGATTTAAGGAAACATTTAAGTTATCCTCAACATCATAACTCAGACAATACTGGCCCTCCCCTGGTGGGAGCATCTCCTCTACATCCTGAGTTACCTTTGAGAGAGAGAGAGAGAGGGCAGCTCGTCTGCACCTGCACCTTTAGGGTGACTAATCCAGGAGATTCTCTGGAAAATTCCAAGTAATTCCAAGATCTCCAGGCAGAACAAACTCACAGTGAGTCCTGGTTTTGTCTAAACTATCCACAGTTAGTATCCTCTGCCTTTTCCAGGGTTTCCTCTTGTAACTAGTAATATCTCAGGATTACTCCCTGGTGGCTCAGAAGGTGAAGAATCTGCCTGGCATGCAGGACACTCGGGTTCAATCCCTGGGTTGGGAAGATCCCCTGGGGAAGGGAATGGCAACCCACCCCAGTATTCTTGCCTGGAGAATTCCATGGACAGAGGAGCCTGGAGGGTTACAGTCCATGTTGTTGCAGAGTTGGACACAACTGAGCAAGTAACACACACAAGGATTGCTCAAACATAAATCTAGTGGTCTATCTATTTAGCAAACATATGCCCTGAGTGCCCACTATGAACAAAGCGCTATGCTAGACAATAAGAGGGGAAAGATAAGAGGTTGATTAACAAGTCACAAGCAGTGTGTAAAGTTGCTTTCGTGAAAGGAAGACACACACACAAATACCGTAAGGGTTGCAGAGGAAGTGTTAGGGCAGGAGCAGTCTTTCTCCAGATCCAAAACCAGACCCCAGAGTAGAGTTGCTTTCAAGTCCCACACTGGAGGTACGTATGGTAAACAGAATCATGTCCCCCTAAAAGAGGTCTACATCCTAATCCCCAAAGCCTGTGAGTGTCTTATCTTACAAAGTAAAGGGGACTTGGAGGTTGTGATTAAGCTAAGGATACAGAGCTGGGAAGATTATCCTGAATTATCTACATGGGCCCAAAGGAATCACAAGGGTATTTATAAGGCAGAGGGAGGCAGAAGAGCTCAAGTCAGAAGAAGAAGCTGTGATGATGGAAGAAAAGTTGGAGGAAAAGAGATCAGAAGATGCCATACTGGTGGCTTTGAAGATGGAGGAAGAGGCCACAAGCCATGGGTTGCAGACTACCTCTAGAAGTAGAAAGAAAGCAAGGAAACAGATTCCTCCTTTAGAACCTCCAGAGAATAGCAGTCCTGTTGACCGATTTTGGATTTCTGACCTCCAAAACTATAAAGTGATAAACCTGCACTGCTTCAAGCCACTAAGTGTATGGCAGTTTGTTACAGAAACAATAGGAAACTGATACACATGGTTTTCCAGGGGACAGGATGGTGGGCTGAATGACAGGTATGTTTTTCAACCTACCCAACTACAGATACACTTGGCCCTTGGACCTAAACACCGGAGCATCTCTAAGAGCTCTCCAGCAGCCTCAGGTCATAAGAAATGAAACAGGGTGTCCCTGTGACCCGCTCATGACAGTCAGCATCTGTTCCAATCCCTGCAGTGCCAACATTGGATCACATGTCCTGGACTGAAGGATGCTGATAACAGAAGTGAAGTGAAAGTTGCTCCGTTGTGTCTGACTGACTCTTTGTGACCCCATGGACTATCCATGGAATTCTCCAGGTCAGAATACTGGAGTCAGTAGCCTGTCCCTTCTCCAGGGGATCTTCCCAACTCAGAGATTGAACCCAGGTCTCCTGCATTGCAGGTAGATTCTTTACCAGCTGAGCCACAGGGGAAGCCCAAGAATACTGGACTGAGTAGCCTATCCCTTCTTCAGCGGATCTTCCCAACCCAGGAATCCAACTGGGGTCTCTTCAATTGCAAGTGGATTCTTTACCAGCTGAGCTATCAGGGAAGCCTGATAATAGAAAGATAATAATAGATAATAGAAAGATAATAGATAATATAAAGAGCTGTAATATATTGACTATGCATCACATGGTGGATATTCTGCTATGCCCACGATATATACTATCTCTAATTTTCCCCATTACTCTATAGAGTGAGTAGTCATACTTCTATTTAAAAAAAAAAAAACTGGGTATTAAAGAGACAATATGAGTTGCCCTAGGTTGCACAGATTTGAGCCCTAGTTTATCTGACTCTAAAGTTGGTTCCTTTCTGCCTCTAACCTGATGTCTCAGAGGGGCCTAAAATGATAATCCCCTATGTTTGTGTTGTTCCAGTTCCTCGGGCTTCACTCCCTTGTAGTAACTCAGTTTCACCAGCTTCTGTTCCCACCTGAATGGCACAAGCCCTCCAGCCTCCTGTCAGTCTCCATATCAGACCAGTTACTTCTGATAGAACTCAGGGAAAGTCTCCTGAGTGCTCACAAACAGCCCTCACATCTTCCTCCCATAGCCCCAACATGTTCACTTCTGGAAGGCCCTGGGAAGACAGTGACTCAAGTCTGATGCATTCGCTAGTGCCAATGACCTCTGACAAAGCTATGACAAACCTAGACAGCGTATGAAAAAGAAGAAACATCATTTTGCTGACAAAGGTCCATATAGTCAAAGCTCTTGCTTTTCTAGTAGTCATGTATGGATGTGAGAGTTGGTCCATAAAGAAGGTTGAGCACTGAGGAACTGATGCTTTCGAACTGTGGTGTTAGAGAAGTCTCTTAAGAATCTCCTGGACTGCAAGGAGATCAAACCAGCCAATCCTAAAAGAAATCTACCCTGAATATTCATTGGTAGGACTGATGCAAAGGACTGGCCACCTGATGTGAAGAGCTGACTCGCTAGAAAAGACCCTGACGCTAGAAAAGATTGAGGGCTGGAGGAGAAGGGGGCGCCCAAGGATGAGATGGTTAGATAGCATCACCAACTCAATGGACATGAGTTTGAGCAAACTCCAGGAGACAGAGAAGGACAGGGAAGCCAAACAAGCTACAGTCCATGGGGTCACAAAGAGTCGGACACAACTTAGCGACTGAACAACAATGCCCTCTGACAGCATGATGGCTGAGGCAGGGCTGCCCTGTCTTCCTGGCAGCCCCCGCCACGCTGTGGCCACACTGAGGCCACACTGAGTTCTGTGCAGAGGCTCAGAGAAGAGCTTTCTCTCTGCTCTGTGCTTTAAGCCCCAAGACAACACCAAATGAGACTGTCTCACAGATCCCCTCCCAAAACAAGCCCATCATCTGCCTGTAGTCCTTCCTCTATAAAATTTGCTTTCATTTGCTCATCACACTCCTTACAGAACCCCCCTTTCCATATCCATCAACTGACCCAAATCCCTGTCAATGGGTTGTCAGAGCCACCATGGCATAAGGAACGCTGAGACATGTAGATCATCTAAACCCTGAATCAGAGCAAACTGGAATAAACTCAGACTGCTTATCCAGTGTGTGCAATTTACATGCCTTTCACATCTGTTGTCACAATTGGCCTTCACAGTAATTCTCAAAGGAAGTAATATCCTTTTGTTATAGAAGAAAAACGTAAGACTTGAAAATTGAAGGGGCTTGTCCAGTGATGCTAATACACGGAGAAGCCAGGACTGAATCCAGGACTGTTATTCCTTGGAGCTGGTTCCGCTTCACCGCCCGCAGAAAAGGCAGGGGCCCTGGGATGGCAAGTGTTTTGGAAAGCCTTGAGATCCGACACCGCCCTTGGGCTTGAGCAGACTGCTGGGGGCTTCAGAGCAGTAACGACTCTTCGAGAGAAAGGCTGTAACTCAACCCTTTCCCCCTCCAAGAACAATAAGCGTGCCTGTCTCCCCAGGACAAGCAGGCATTCAAGGAGAGAGACAGACGCTCAGCCAAGCAAAACCTGCTGTGTGTGTGGAAGGAATATGAGGAGAGGAGCTTTTCCCACTTTATAGGAGACCAACCTCAGGGTCGTCTATCTCCTCCAAAGTGTAAGCTAGACAAGGCAGAAAGGGCCCAGAACCCAACCAAGCAAAGAAACTTAAGAAAAAAGGAAAAAAAAAACATCAAGATTGTGGGCTGGGTCTTTTATATGCTAAAAAAAAATTTTTTTTGGCTCTCCATTCAGGCTAAAATCTTGTTTTCCATGTTCACTAAAATAGACCATGGCAAAGATAATAAATATATAAAGAATAAAATGCTTTATCTGGAGTCTGCAAGCTTCCTCTAAATTAAACTCAGTGTGGTGAGGTATAAAGAGCCCTTTGTACAAACTATTGCAGTTTAAGTTTCTCCAAGAAAATCATTTCCCAAGTCTGCCTGATACGCTGCTCTTGTAGTCACAGAGACAATATGAGGTCCCAGAAGTGCCAGATGAAAGAGGGGAAGGAAGAGGATTTCTCAGCCTCAGGTGGAAGTAAGAGGTGAGGGCAACCCAGTCTCTTGTCAACTCCCCTCCGGAAAAACCAAGGGGCATGTGAACACCATCTTCTGAAGCAGGGACTGTGTGACTGAATTTGAACTTCAGCCCAGAATGTGCAGTTTCAGAGAAGAGCTGGCATTTTCTCCAGCATGGCCTCTACCACGTCTGTGGGATTATCACAGGCCACACATGCACTCCCAGAACACCCGACTGTAATCCTCCCCTTGGGCCCACGGGCTGAGGAAGTGGGTTCTAGATTGGACATTCCATGAGTGCTTTATTGTCTGCTGTGTGTCCAAGATTTAAAGGAGCCCATGACAAGACTGAGCAACTGAACTGAACTGATGGCAAGACTGTAGGTGCTCAGTAAATAAAAAAAGTATGGATGACTATGGATCTCAACAAACGCACCTCAAGCCCCTGTGCTCCCTTCCCTCCGCTTCCCAATAAGCCAAGTGGCAGTCAGAGCTGAGGATCCCATACAGATAACAGTTAAGAGGATCTTTTCTTAAATTGAAATATATGTGTGCTCAGTCACTTCAGTCATGTCTGACTCTGCAACCCCATGGACTGTACCCCACCAGGCTCCTCTGTCTAAGGGATTCTCTGGGTAAGAATACTGGAGTGGCTTGCCATTTCCTCCTCCAGGGGATCTTCCCGACCCAGGGACCCAACCCACATCTCTTATGTCTACCTACATTGGCAGGTGGGTTATTTACCACTAGCGCCACCTGGGAAGCCCTAAATTGAAATAGAGTTGATCCAAATATGTTGTGTTAGTTTCAGGTATATAGCAAGGTTTTACATATATATATATATATATATATATATATATATATATATATATCTTTCTCTGACATACTTCACTTAGTTTGATAATCTCTATGTCCATCCATGTTGCTACAAATGGCAATATTTCATTCCTTTTAATGGCTGAGTAGTATTCTGTTGTGTATGTACCACATCTTCTTTAGCCATTCATCTGTCGATGGACATTTAGACTGCTTCCATGTCTTGGCAATCATAAATAATGCTGCTTTGAACAATAGGGTGCATGTATCTTTTGAATTAGAGTTTTCTCTGGATATATGCCCAGGAGTGGGGTTGCTAGATCATATAGTAGCTCTATTTCTAGTTTTTTATGGAATTTCCATACTGTTCTCCCTAGTAGCTATACCAATTTACATTCCCACCAACAGTGTATGAGGATTCCTTTTTCTCCCACACCCTCTCCAACATTTGTTATTTGTAGATTTTTTGATGATGGCCATTCTGACTTGTGTGAGGTGATATATCATTGTAGCTCTGATTTACATTTCTCTAACAATTAGCAATGTTGAGCATCTTTTCATGTGCCTGCCAGCCACCTGTATGCCTTGTTGTTCAGTTACTCAGTCATGTCCAACACTTTGTAACCCCATGGACTGCAGCACACCAGGCTTCCCTGTCCATCACCATCTCCTGGAGGTTGCTCAAACTCATGTGCATCGAGTCGGTGATGCTATCCAATCATCTCATCCTCTGTCGTCCTTTTTTCCTCCTGCCTTTGATCTTTCCCAGCATCAGGGTTTTTTCAAATGAGTCAGTTCTTCGCATCAGGTGACCCAAATATTGGAGTTTCAGCTTCATCATCGATCCTTAAAATGAATATCCAGGACTGATTTCCTTGAGTGTGGACTGGTTGGATCTCCTTGCAGTCCAAGGGACTCTCAAGAGTCTTCTCCAACACCACAGTTCAAAAGCATCATTTCTTCAGTGCTCAGATTTCTTTATAGTCCAACTCTCACATCTGTACATGACTACTAGAAAAACCATAGCTTCGACTAGATGGACCTTTGTTGGCAAAGTAATGTCTCTGCTTTTTAATATGCTGTGTAGGTTTATCATAGCTTTTCTTCCAAGGAGCAAGCATCTTTTAATTTCATGGCTGCAGTCACCATCTGCAGTGATTTTGGAGACCCCAAAAATAAAGTCTGTCACTGATTCCATTGTTTCCCCATCTATTTGCCATGAAGTAATGGGACCAGAGGCCATGATCTTAGTTTTCTGAATGTTGAGTTTTAAGCCAACTTTTTCACTCTCCTCTTTCACTTTCATCAAGAGGATCTTCAGTTCTTCTTCACTTTCTGCCATAAGGGTGGTGTCACCTGCATTTCTGAGGTTGTTGATATTTCTCCCAGCAATCTTGATTCCAGCTTGTGCTTCATCCAGCCTGGCATTTTGCATGATGTAATATGCATATAAGTTAAATAATCAGAGTGACAGCCTTGACATACTTCTTTCCTGAAGTCTTTTGTTCCATGTACAGTTCTAACTGTACCTTTAGAACTGTACATTTACAACTGCATTTGTGGCATAAGATGGCAGAGTAGAAGGATGTGTACTCATCTTCTCCCATAAGAACTCCAAAATTACAACTCACTGTTGAGCAACCATCAACTGGAGAATTTGGATCCCACCAAGAAAAGATACCCCACATCCAATGGCAAAGGAGAAGACACAGCAAGACAATAGGAGGGTGAAATCACATTTAGAATCAAACCCCTTACCCACCAGAGATGCACAAAGGGCTCAAACAAACCTTGTGCACACTAGGACCCAGAGACCCCACAGAGACTGGGCCAGAACAGTGTTTGAGTGTCTCCTGCAAAGGTACGGGTCAGCAGTGGCCTGCTGCAGGGTCAGGGGCTCTGGGTGCAGCAGACCTGGGTATGGCCTAGGCCTTCTTAGAGGAGGTCACAATTAACCCCACCATAGAGCCACCAGAACTTACACAGATCTGGGAAAACAGACTCTTGGAGGGCACAAACAGAACCTTGTGCACCAGGACCCAGGAGAAAGGAGCAGTGACCCCACAAGAGACTGACCCAGACTTGCCCGTGAGCGTCCAGGAGTTTCCAGTGGAGGTGTAGGTCGATGGTGGCCTGCTGCAGGGTTGGGAGCACTGAGTGCAGCAGTGCATGCATGGGTCTTTTTGGAGGAAGGATTTGGGCTTTCATAGTTCATGATACACTGATTCAAATGTCAGGTTATGAGTTTAGTTTATTTCAATACTTGGTTGTTTTTTGGGGGTTTTTTTGTTTGTTTGTTTTTGGTGCTTAAGATCTTGATGCCACATTAATGCCATTGTTTCTTCTTAGACCAAATGTGATTAAACCAAGCTGGCTGGCTTTCCTTTGTATTGCCTCTCATTCATTCTGACATTTGTGATACTTTTCCAACAGATCTGGCTGTTCTCCAGACACCCCTTTCACCTACCGAGCCCATCCCTGCTGAATTTATGTTCAAAGGAAGAAAATCTGAGCCCTACTACCTCTCAAGCTTATCTACTGACTATTCACATGCAGAGACCCTGCTGTGGTCATCATAGACATTTGGGTTGTCCCCAAACATGCTGGGTACATTTCCACACATGTCAGGTACATTTCAGCCTATGCTACCCACCCTGCCATGACTACCCCCTCACTTTCTCTTTACTTGTTGTGATCATATATGTAAAAAAGGTTAGGACTTGAAGTCATATACCAGCTGCGTGGTCTTAGGAAGTTTAATCAATGGTGCTAAGCATCGGTTTCCTTGGCTATAAAATTAGAATAGTCAAAATCATGATAACATTTTGCAGGATTGTTGCGCGACTTAAACAAAGCCCTGTAAATTCTGAGTACAGTACCTGTCATTCAGTAGGATATACAAGTTCATCTCATTCTGCTCCTTTGACCCTTTGCTTTCTTATCCATAAAATGAGGATACTAATAACATCCTCCTTGAAGGATTTTGTAGTGCTCAGATAGGACATTGTTACCACCTTTTCTCCCCAACCTGACTCACAGCCAGATACCTTCCTGAGGTGCCTCTGTGGCCAGTTCTGCCTGGGCCATTCCACAGGGATTCATTCAGCACAGACTGTCTTGTGACTTGGGGCTGTAGTTGTGTCAGGCTTTCTTTTAGCTTTCTTGTGTATTCTTACCTTTCTCATCTGACCACAAGCCCCTGAGCCAGGAATAATGCCCCCTAGCAGCTCAGGTTCCCTGGAGCTTCATACACAGTAGAGTCAATCATTATAGCCCACAGTTGCTGCTGCTGAGCTGGGCATGGTGATGGGGGTGGAAACACTAAGGAACACCGGCTCTGGCTAAGTGTCCATCTAGCTCAGAGGCCCAACGATCTGTTGGAGACTGCCTTTCCTTCTCACTCATGAAGTGGGAGCCATTTTTCCAGATACCACTGAGAAATGAGATCAGCAGAAGAAGCAAGGGAAGAATCTGTTTGTTGCTCTGCTCTCCCATCAGTACCTTCCAAACATGCGTGGTAAACCATCTCTTCTTCCCTGGAGAAGGAAAGTGCAGGAGGAGATATGGGTCCTGACTCGACAGAGCCGCTTCATGTTTGAAGGCAGTGCATGTCCTTTAGGGCTGCCACTGCTTTAAAAATAAATGAGGGCTTTAATGACCCCTCAGGGTGATAATTGCACAGTTCCCACAGAGCTCTCATTTCAATGGTCACACAGAATTGAGCTCTCCCCCTTACACTGCTTTTACATCTGCCTGGTACAACTTTTTGCTCACTCCCTACTCAGCAGGTCAGGCAGGATTTTCTTGTCTGGAAGATGCAGCCTCTCTCTCACATACCCCGGATTTAAATTAAACAACATTCTCCTCGCGTCCCATTTCTTCAGAACTGGCTCTTCTTTGACATTGAGGAGAACCAGCTGAGAGCCAGTTTGCTAAACTCTAATGTCTGTCCATTTTTCCGCACCTCTCACCTTCACCTCCTCCCTCAGAGTGGAATGAACAAGAAACTGATAACTTTCAGACAATAAAAGATTCAAGAGCAAAAACATCCACGTGTATACACTGAAAGTCAATTAAGTTGTTCTCAGTGTTTCCTTTCTCAGATAAGTAGGATTAGAGAAGTCCTACAAACTTGTGTGAACAGATTTTATCTACTAACGAGCTGGGACTAAGAAGCGTATAGGGAAGTTTGCAGAAGACAAGAAACCTGAGGCCTGCTCTCATAAATAAAATTGGATGGGCAACCCTGGGCAAGTCTCCATTGCTTCTCACTCCTCATCTTCATCAGTTTACCTCATGCACCAACTGCAAAGAGAAACATCTTCCTTACCTGAGAGAAGGAGGCTGGCCAGTTGCTCTAGGACAGAGGTAACACCCACGGCTGCCGACACATGCCTGTAGGTGAACTCTGGCTGCAGAAAGCTGGCAATGGATGTAGCAACTTCTACAGCACAGAACAGAAATGAATTTTCCTCACTGTGACACTGCAGGATGCCAGGTCCCTCCAGCATCTCCAAAGTCCACTAGATCCATATAAGCATCATCTCAAAGTACCAGTCCCTGATATAACACATAGGAAAATGCATCAAACTGCAAACCAGGAGGATGCTACAGGACCCAAGCAAACAGCCATCATTTTTAGAGTAATTGCTGTGCTAGAATAGCTCTCTTCTCACTCAAGGATGAGCAGACAGAAAACAAAACCAGAAAACATGGGGACCATGAAAGAAAAAGGCAGAAGAAAGCAATGTGGGACAATGGTTTACTATTTAGAAAAAGAGTTTAGATAGCAGTTGCTTTCTTTGTTAATAAAAACCTGATTTTAAGAAATAAAAAGATAAAAGGATTAGACATAAAAATAAGTTAAAAAGAAACCTGCAGAGTTAAGGAAAGGATGCAATAAAAATACTGCAGTAGAATTTGAGTCTTTAAAACAGCAGCATTAAGAATGCTAAAAATTAAATCATATGTAGAAGATAAACACAAGAGTTTCACTAGAAGCAGAGCATAATGACAAAGAGAAGGAAAATATTGAGAGGGGAAAGAATCTGTATGGATAACAAAATATGTGAGGGATTAGTGCTCTTTCAGATGGGACCAGAACAAGTAAATTAGAATATTATTTAAAGAGTGTCAAAGAAGAAAGTTTCCAGAATTGAATAAGGATCACGTTGACCAAAAGAGTATGGTGCTCGCACATGAGTCCAGGTCCTAAAAATGCCACGTGTTTCTGCCTTGTTGATTGGGAAGCTCACTCTTGAAACCCAGCCACCACTCTGAGAGAAAGGCAAGCTACCACATGGGGAAGCCACGTGTAGGTGTTTTGGCTGTTGCTCCAACTTAACATCCCAGCCTCAGGCAATGTCAAATGCCAGCCACGTGAGTGAGCCTTCAGAGTGTTCCAGCCCCCAGCCAGCAGGTCACCCCCAGCTTTAAATGCCCCTGAGTGACACTGCGCGCGGGAAGACAAGCTGTCCCTGCCAAGCTGCAAGTTCATGAGCAAACTCGATGATTGTTCTTGTAAACTACTCTGTTTAAGGGGATTATTATAAAACCAAAGATAACTTAAACCAACCAATAGCTTTCTAACTGAGAGGAGTTCAAACAGATATTAAACACAGTGGCTCCCACACAGTGATGTGCTCTGGCTGCCTCAGAATTGAGATGTAGACAGTGTGGGGAGCAGGGGTTTCATCTGGGCATTCAGGTTCATGTCCTGCCCCCTCTCCCACCCCATATCATGGAAGAGGCTGCTCTGGGCCCTCCGGGCCCTGGGGACACTCTATCTCCAGAGTGTCTCTGGTTATCTGAGAGACTTCCCAGCAACATCCTGGGGGTTGGAAAGATCTTTTAGATGAGTTTTCTATGCACATACACATACAACACTGCAAAGTTATTTATGTGAGTAACAAAGACAGCCTTCACTATTTACAGCTCAACTTGGAGAGTTCTTTTCCAAGATCCTGAAGCCACTTAGATGGGATAAACAAAGCAAGGTGGTGGGGGGGGGGGGGTGCGGGGAGGGCTGTGATATTTTTAAACTGACTTGAATTGTGGCAAAGGGCAACTCTCCCAAGATGCTGGGCAAAGACAAGGGCAATGCCGAGCACCTGGGGATCTGAATTTTCTTGACAACTTGCCCCATTCCTTGTGGTTCCCCAAGTCCTCCCTCACTGCTTCCTGTGGACAGTGACTACACACCTGTTGTGAGCCATCTCCACGACAGGACCTGGGGCAACTCCACCTCCGGTCCCAGATGGGCTGACTCACCTCTAGCGTGCTGTCCCCAGAAGAGCCAGAGCGCCTGTGTAAGGCACACGACTCTGCCATGTGACTCAGAGCGTGAGGGTGGAGAAAAGGAAAGCACTGAACCTTGTGAAAACAAAAACACGGGGCTTCTTGAGCAGAGGTCAAGCGTGACAAGTTCACTCCTGCCCACTGTTTGGCCACACGCTGTCCCCTGAAAACAGAGGCGCCCCCTTCATGGCAGACAATGAACTTCAGTGGAACTTAAAACCAAGGTGGAAGAGAAACAAACATCGCCCAGTGTGGCTCGACAGACAGAGTAGGGGTGGGTGGACGAGACCTTCACCAGCCTCTCTGCCCTTGGGTCCCAGGATCATGCTGGTTCTGTGACCCTCCGGGCCAACCCTGGGGTCAGGCCTGCTCCCCGACCCTGTCCTTCTCCATGCCCTTCTCAGCCTGCTGACCAGGACAGTCTTTGCACCTTTCCCCCAGCTGACCTTAATAAGGACAAGTGCATGCGTTCTCAGTCACTCAGTTGTGTCCGACTCTTGGCAACCCCATGGACTGTAGGCCGTCAGGCTCCTCTGTCCATGCGATTCTCCAGGCAAGAATACTGGAGTGGGTTGCCATGCCCTTCTCCATGGGATCTTCCTAACCCAGGGATTAAACCTGGGTCTCCTTCATTTCCTATAGATTCTTTATCAGCTGAGCCACCAAGGAAGCCCCAGGGACAAGTGCAGAGGCCTGTTTTAATGTGAGGGTTTTATGGCAAATTCTAGGAGGAAACTGACAGACAGCCTCAATAATAATCAACAAACGGGAGTAGTAGATGTCTAGAAATCTTATGGAGCTTTAACATCTAGGAGGGAGGTGGACCTCGGGCAGGGCTGCATGGGAAGGATTGGCCGAGTCCACCTCAGAGACTCACAGAGGAACAAGCACTGACCAGGAGATCATCCTCTAACCACCTTCTCTGCTCTGGTTTGTCACTTCCTCTGAGCTTCATCATGGTCTTCATTGTCAGATGACAAATTATATATGCGTATGTGTGTGCGTATGAGGTGAAGTCACTCAGTCATGTCCGACTCTTTGCAACTCCATGGACTGTAGCCTACCAGGCTCCTCAGTCCATGGGATTTTCCAGGCAAGAACACTGGAGTGGGTTGCCATTTCCTTCTCCAGGGGATCTTCCTCACCCAGGGATCGAACCCAGGTCTCCCACATTGTAGGCAGACGCTTTACTGTCTGAGCTACCAAGGAAGCTACCTACATATAAATATAACAATATATATTGTTACATTTTTAGATAATATTTCCATGAGAAACCATTGTTCCCTTCATCCTTCCCCCTTTCCATGTGACACTGGCATACTTTGAAACCCAAGGACTTTACATCCGGATAACCTATAATTCATGAGGCTGGAGGATTTTCCTGCTCTTTCTTGACTTTATTTCCTTTCCTCCTAATCTGCTCTCTTTTTTCCCCCTTATCTGCCTCTGGCCTACATCATTATCTCTTTTTTTTTTTTTTTTTTTTCTTTTTTTTTATCATTATCTCTTTTTCCCCAGAATCTCAGCAGAATTTTTTGAGCCTTCATTCTCTGCTTAGCATTTAGTCTCCCATGCCCTGGTGTTCTCTGCCAGAATCCAAGAGTCCCTCTTCCCATGTCCTGCAGAGCAAACTTCATGTCCCACCAGCAGGGATTCCTGGGCTCTCCGGGTCTTCAGTGGTGCCATTAAATGGAGTCTCTGCTTGGACCCATGTGCTTTCAGGAATGCCTCAGAATTAGATAAGGAATGAATTACCTAAGAACACCCACAGCCTGTAACACCGATAGAAATGTGGTAAAACATTCAAATGTCAGCTATGGTCCTAACAAAGGCTTTGCATCCAGTGAGTGAATCTGTCTGCCTACTGTAGAAAAAAAGAATGATTTTAGCTAACACTTAATATTTCTTTCTATATGCCAGGCACTTTACATACATTAACTCATTTCATCCTGATACCTACTCTGTGAGGTTATTGTTATCCCCATGTCACAGAGAAAGAAATCGGGGCCCAGAGAGATCAAGCAACTTGTATGAACATCTCCTAGCTATAAATGGCAGAAGCAGGATCCAAATTTGGGCAATCTGGCTCCTGAGTTTGAACTTCTAGCTGTTATGCCATACTGCTGACAAGATCTGGAAGAGAAGGATTGGGGGAAAACCCAAGATTACCCTTCCAGTAAAAAGCACAATGAACAGAGTCAAAAGTCAGCAGTGGCACAGAATTGCCATACAATAAGGGACAAAATACTTAACTCCTCCACTTAAGTGTCTTTATCTGCAAAATAGGAAAAGCTATAATAACTTTCAGGATAAATTTGAGAATTAAATAAGAGCATATGAGTATAAAGGAAAGGTGTTTTAGGAACTTCACTCACTGCTTATAAGAAAGGCCAAAAGTAACAGCTGCTTCAACAAGATAAAAATTTATTCATCTCACACATTAAAAAAGAAGAAGAAGAAGAAGTAGAGGTAGCCAGTCCTAGGATGAGACTAGAGCTCACACTCAGTAGGAATCCAGATACCTATCTTTCTCTACAATGCTTTGTAGATAATCCCTCAAGGTTGCCTCATGATCCAAGATGGCTGCTGCAAATCCAGTCATTACGTCTGCTTTCTAGAGGAAGTGGGGAGTTAAAAGATTTTTATAAGCCTGCATTAGTTGATTCTTTCCCTTTTAAGGTACCGTCCCAGAATTCCCACCGAACAACTTCTTACATTTCATTAGTTGGAATTAGTTGCGTGACCATATCTAGCAGCAAAGGAAGCTGGTAAATATAGTCTCACTACTGAGCCCAGTGCTATCTGAATTAAGTCAGGGTTCTGCTACTAAACAAAAAACGGATATGAAAATTGGTTGGACAATAAGCAGCCTCTGACCAGAGAAGGGCTGTAAATTTTATTGAGAATCAACTCCCTGCCAGACACTTCACATAAATTTTCTCATTTAATCCTCATAACAACCCAGAAAGATTTGAAAATTAACATTTCATTTACAGATAAGTATATGGGATCAGAGAGAATAAACAACCCAGCTCCTCACAGGGGAAACATATAAACCAGTTCTAACTTCAAAACTTGAACTCTATTGACAACCCATTCAGCCTTCAAAGTTTCCTCCAAGGAAAAATATTTTGCCAAAATTGAAACACCATGTACATCTTCACGATTTCTCTTATATTAATACTTAAAATCATTTCTCAATTTCTTCCCTGGAGAATGTGAAGGAGTAACTTCAATTACTTTGTAAGAACTGCAGAAAGAGAGCTACAAACCATTTCATTGGTGACACTCATGAACACCCACACACATGTGTCACACACTGATGTATCTACACTTGAAGAGAATTTCCTAGCCTCTCTCTCTCTCCATAGGCAGAAAAGGTCATTTGTGCCGAAAGAAAAACTATTGACGTGATTAATACCTAGGCCTCAAACTCCAGACCCCGTTCCTACAGCCACAGATTGTTTATACCAGAAAGAAGTGACGGACTTTATGTTCTCTATGCTTTTGATCCATTCTGACAGGAGGTGTGGCAGAGAACACAGAAGCACCGCCTAAGAGCCCATGCCTGCTGGGTCCACTCCAGCAGTCAGGGTGTTGGAAGAGTGAGGAGGTGCGATGCAAGGGAGGAAGCAGCCAGAAAACAGGCTATCTACACTTTGTGCTCAGTCTCAGTAGAAGCCTCTATGCCTGTAGCTTCCCTGTCTAAATGGAAAACAATCCCGATTTGTACCAACTGGACATAAACTGTTGCTATTACAGTCTCTTCCTACGAAATGTCCCTCAGGACAAGTAGACTCAGTCCTGAAGGTGGGGCCTCTGTGTTGTGCCGGCATCCAGCAGAGCGGGACAAAAGGCTTTTCAAACGCCCTAGAAGACTACTCCCTCGCCCCCACAGCCGCAGGTCCTCTGGAAGGACTCGGGTCTTTTCTTCCACTTCAGAGACACCACCTGTGATCTGTTAGGATTCTCTCCTGAGAGGTGATTTTGAGAAGAGAGGATGAGGACCACACAAAGGTGGACAAAGACAGCCTGGTGCTTAAAGGTGAACTTCACCTTTCCAGTCTTTTCTTTGGGATTAATCTGAAAATGTTTCATATACTTAACACAGCTTTTCTGAAGGAAAGAGAGTCTTGATGACTGAGGAAAGAGGTAAAAGACAAGGCTTGGAAGGGGGTGGTGTTTTCAAAGCACAGAAAGCGTGAGGAAGGGGACAGGTGAAGGAGACAAAAGAGACACGGGAGAAGAGGCATCTGATAGTCAGGGCATGAGGGCGGGGGCTGGGGGAAGACATCTGGGAAACGAGAGAGAGAACAGAAAGGAAGCCTTGGACACGCTGTCCTTCTACCGCACTGCATTCCCTAGAACAGACACTGAGCCATAACAGAGAAGACGTTCTCAAAGGCTGAAATTGTACCAGGGGTTACATGGACTCCTAGCAGTGATGCTGGAGAGCAAAACTTAACACAAGGAAATACGGGATGAGGGTATTTCAGGCCAATAAGATAGGGAAAGAAGACTGGCTGGAATTTTTCTACCTACCTTCAAGGCTTGTCCAAGGGGTTTGTGTGCTCTCTATACCAGGTGGGAGCCATCCCTAACAGATGACGTGAAGTCAGAGTGAAAGAGCCTCCAAATGGTGTTTTGGATGCATTTCAGTGCCTTTAGACTCTGGGTTCGATCCCTGGGTTGGGAAGATCCCCTGGAGAAGGGAAAGGTTACCCACTCCAGTACTCTGCCCTGGAGAATGCCATGGACTGTACAGTCCATGGGGTTGCAAAGAGCTGGACCACAACTGAGCAACTTTCACAGACCCAAGTACGTGGAGCCCTGCCCTGGACACTCACTGAGGCTATAACCAGTTTCCGTGGGATAAGGAGTCGGCATGGCCAAGAGGAGCTCGCATCCCGCTTCTAGACTACTCTCTGGGAGCTGAGGATCCTGGAATTTCTTGCCCAAACATCCCTAAGCCTGCTTATGGGCCTGTGAGGGCCTCTTCCCAGGTCTGTCCTACTGAGAATGGGCTGCAGAGCTGGTGAATGCCACATAAGCCACAGGGGCCACTAACTGAAGGGGACAGTGGACAGAACTAGGTTTTGGCACACCAGGCTCCTCCTAGTATTGGGTGGAGTTGATGCTGGGAAGGGTAAAAGATGGGTGATGTCTGGGAACCAGATTTTGAAAGGTCAGAATGTAAACCTGGCCTTCCAGTTCATTATTAAGATATATTTGTCAAGTTAGAAAGATAAATAAAATAACATATCTTATTCAACATCTTGTAGCTTGACTTCTAACTTTCAAAATGTAGACACAGGATAAATAGATTTCTATCTGTACTCTTGCCCTCGGCCCTGAAAGTTTGAGGGTGGACCCACCGGATTTCACTTAAATCTGTTTTCTCAAGTAGAAGGACAACAATAAAACAAGGGCAGGACATGATGTGGGGAAGGCAGGCCGAGGTGGGGGTAGGGGTGTCTGTCCAGGCTGTCACCAACAACAAGCTTTACGCCCTATAGCCAGAAACATCCACTCTGGTATTCAGAGTCCTCTTAAGGCTATTGGGCTAGAAGTTCCATTAAATTTCAACACTCAGCAACCAAAGAAATCTAGGGTCTGATTCACCTACAGGGAAATACAATAGGCAAGGGTTTTTCTAATCTTAAGCTACCATGAGAATTAAGGCAGAAAGAGTTCCAATATCCTGCTTCTGAATTGTTCATTTTCCATTGAGAGAACTATTTTTAACAGAACCCTGAATAATAAGAAGAAAACTCTCCACAGACCTATAGCTATGGAAATTCTTACACTCAAGGACCCACATGGTCACATTTTTCTGTGATTAGTACAAGGTTTTTCAGATAAGTGTTTGCTTGCATTGTAGAAACAGTTCCAAAATCAATAAGAAATGTTATACCTTATCGCTCCCCAGAAGGGAAAAACAATAAAGAATTTTGCAAACCACGTCTGGGAGGCTGAGCAAGACATACATTCAAGTCTAATAGAGAACAACCACAACCCAGAGACAGCACATCAAACCTCACTGTGGGAGCCAGTTCTTCCAATCAGGGAATCAACCCAGAGAAACCACAACACAGGAAGAGAAAACAGATGATTCTGTTTTCCTTACCACCTGCATTCAACCCAAATAGGGGAAGGCATCAGGAAGCAAAAACCCTGTTAAAAGTTATGGGAGTCTATGGCTTCCTTGAGAACAAACCGGAAATCTGCTTGAGTTATAACTCTTTCATCTTTTAAAACTGGATGAAGAAATATGTAGAACAGTAAATGGTGGAGAAGAGGCATCTCAGAACATAGAGATAAAGCATTTGTTCTATTCCGTTGCTTGAAAGTGAAAGTGAAAGTGAAGTCACTCAGTGGTGTCTGACTCTTCGTGACCCCGTGGACTGTAGCCTACCAGGCTCCTCCATCCATGGGATTCTCCAGGCAAGAATACTGGAGTGGGTTACCATTTCCTTCTCCAGGGCATCTTCCCAACCCAGGGATCGAACCCAGGTCTCCCGCATTGGAGGCAGACGATTTAACCTCTGAGCCACCAGGGAAGCCCATTCAGTTGCTTAGTTGTGTCCAGCTCTTTGCGACCCCATGGACTACAGCACGCCAGGCTTCCTTGTCCATCACCAACTCCTGCAGCTTGCTCAAACTCATGTCCATCCAATCAGTGATGCCATCCAACCATCTCATCCTCTGTCAGCCCCTTCTTCTCCTGCCTTCAATCTTGCTCAACATCAGGGTCTTTTCAGATGAGTCTGTTCTTCTCATCAGGTGGCCAAAGTATTGGAGCTTCAGCTTCAGCATCAGTCCTTCCAAGGAATATTCAGGACTTATTTCCTTTAGGATTGACTGGTTTGACCTCCTTGGAGTCCAAGGGACTCTTCAAGAGTCTTCTCCAACACCACAGTTTAAAAGCATCAACTCTTCGGCACTCAGCTTTCTTTATGGTTCAATTCTCACATCTATACACAACTATCGGAAAAACCAAAGCCATGACTAGACAGACCTTTGTCAGTAAAGTAATGTCTCTGCTTTTTTATATGCTGTGTAGGTTGGTCATAGCTTTTCTTCCAAGGAGCAAGTGTCTTAATTGCAAGGCTACAGTCACCATCAGCAGTGATTATGGAGCCTAAGAAAATAAAGAATGTCACCATTCCCATTGTTTTCCCACATATTTATCATGAAGCAATGGGACCAGATACCATGATCTTCACTTTTTGAATGCTGAGTTTTAAGCCCCTTTTTTCACTCTCCTCTTTCACTTTCATCAAGAGGCTCTTTAGTTCCTGTTAACTTTCTCCCTAAGGGTGTTTTTCATCTGCATATCTGAAGTTATTGATATTTCTCCCAGCAATCTTGATTCTACTTTGTGCATCATCCAGCCTGGCATTTTGCATAATGTTCTCTGCATATAAGTTAAATAAGCAAAGTGTCAATATACAGCCTTGATGTACTCCTTTCCCAAATTGGAACCAGTCGGTTGTTCCATGTCCGGTTCAAATTGCTGCTTCTTGACCTGCATACAGATTTCTCAGGAGGCAGGTAAGGTGGACTGCTACTCTCATCTCTTTAAGAACTTTCCACAGTTTGTTGTGATCCACACAGTCAAAGGCTTTGACATAATCAATAAAGCAGAAGTAGATGTTTTTCTGGAACTCTCTTGCTTTTTAGATGATCCAGCAGATGTTGGCAATTTGGTCTCTGGTTCCTCTGCCTTTCCTAAATCCAGCTTGAACATCTGGAAGTTCTCAGTTAATATACTGTTGAAGCTTGGCTTGGAGAATTTTGAGCATTACTTTGCTTAGCGTGTTAGATAAGTGCAATTGTGCGGTAGTTTGAGAATTCTTTGGCATTGCCTTTCTTTGGGATTGGAATGAAAACTGACCTTTTCCAGTCCTGTGGCCACCGCTGAGTTTTCCATATTTGCTGGCATCTTGATTACAGCACTTTCACAGCATCATCTTTTAGGATTTGAAACAGCTCCACTGGAATTCTATCACCTCCACTAGATTTGTTCATAGCGATGCTTCCTAAGGCCTGCTTGACTTCACATTCCAGGATGTCTGGCTCTGGGTGAGTGATCACACCATCGTGGTTATCTGGGTCATGAAGATCTTTTTTGTATGGTTCTTCTGTGTATTCTTACCACCTCGTCTTAATATCTTCTGCTTCTGTTAGATACATACCATTTCTTTCCTTTATTGTGCCCATCTTTGCATGAAAAGTTCCCTTAGTATCTCTGATTTTCTTGAAGAGATCTCTAGTCTTACCCATTCTATTGCTTTCCTCTATTTCTTTGCACTGACCATTAAGAAAGGCTTTCTTGTCTCTCCTTGTTATTCTTTAGAACTGTGCTTTCAGAAGGGTATATCTTTCCTTTTCTCCTTTGCCTTTAGCTTCACTTCTTTTCTCAGCTATTTGTAAGGCCTCCTCAGACAACCATTTTGCTTTTTTGCATTTCTTTTTCTTGGGGATGGTCTTGATCTCAGCCTCCTGTACAATGTTACAAACCTCCATCCATAGTTCTTTAGGCAGTCTGTCTTTCAGATCTAATCCCATGAATCTATTTGTCACTTTCACTGTATAATTGTAAGGGATTTGGTTTAGATCATACCTGAATGGTCTAGTGGTTTTCCCTACTTCAATTTAATTCTGAATTTGGCAATAGGAGTTCATGATCTGAGCCCCAGTCAGCTCCTGGTCTTGCCTTTGCTGACTGTATAGAGCTTCTCCATCTTCAGCTGCAAAGAATATAATCAATCTTATTTCAGTATTGACCATCTGGTTATGTCCATGTGTAGAGTCATCTCTTGTGTTGTTGGAAGAGGGTGTTTGCTATGACCAGTGCATTCTCTTGGCAAAAGTCTGTTAGCTTTTGCCCTGCTTCATTTTGTACTCCAAGGCCAAACTTGCCTGTTACTCCAGGTATCTCTCAACTCCCTACTTTTGCATTAAATGGGCAATATTAATTCAGATGACCATTATATCTACTTCTGTGGGCAAGAATCCCTTAGAAGAAATGGAGTAGCCCTCATAGTCAACAGAAGAGTCCAAAATGCAGTACTTGGGTGCAATCTCAAAAATGACAGAATGATCTCTGTTCATTTCCAAGGCATCCATTCTATATTACAGTAATCAAAGTCTATGCCCCAACCACTAAAGCCAAAGAAGCTGAAGTTGAACAGTTCTATGATGACCTACAAGACCTTCTAGAAATAGCACCAAAAAAAAAAAATATGTCCTTTTCATCATAGGGGACTGGAATGCAAGAGTTAGGAAGTCAAGAGAGAAAGCATAACAAATGAAAATAAAAGTACTTACTAGTCAGGGGTAACAACACTGTAGGGTGGTACAGCAGTTTGTAAAAACAAAAGAAAGATAGGTTACTTGTTGCCATAGAGGCAGTCTGAACCAAGAAAGACAATGGCATTGGGAACAGAAAAGTGGGTTGTGAGTTTGAAAGACATAAGTTTGAGCAAACTCCAGGAGATGGTGAAGGACAAGGAAGCCTGGCGTGCTGCAGTCCATGGGGTCATAAAGAGTCAGACATGGTTTAGTGACTAAACAACAACAACAAAGGAAGAAAAAGTTTTTACATTGCTTTGGGGGAAGAAAAAGGAGCTGCCCAAAATAATACAAAACATTGATCTTGGGTGAACCGAGAAAATGACACCACCAACAGAAATGAAGATGTCTGGGAGGGATTAAGAAGAGTCAATGTTTAGATGTAAGTTTAAGGTGGTGGCTGGACGCATAGGTAAAGCTGTGCCATAGGCACCTGGACATTAGAGGCAGAATCCACGGGTAAGAATTTAGTTTGAACTTTGGATCTGGGAGTCATTCAAAATTAGGGTCAGATATATATATGCTACATGTGTGAAATAGATAGCTAGTGGGAAATTGCTATATAACAGGGAGCCCAGCCGGGTGCTCTGTGATGACCTGGAGGGGTGGGGTGGGGGTAGCAGTGAGAAGGAGGCTCAAGAGGGAAGGGATATGTGTACATTATATATATATATAGTTATGACTGATTCACACTGTTGTATGGCAGAAATGAACACAACAATGAAGAACAATTATCCTCCAATTAGAAAATAAATTTTAAAAACTGGAGTCAGAGATGAAACTACAAAAGCAGCTGTATGCTAGGAGGCAAAAGTGAATAAAGTTTAGAGGACTATAGGTTAAATCCATTGTTGTGGAATGGAGGAAGAAAATGACGCTGGAAGGGGGAGAAAAGAAAGAAAGAAGAGAGAAACTAAGGAAGGGAGGGAGGGACAAAGGAAGGAAGGAAAGACAAAAAGAGGGGAGGAGAGAAAATGGTGTCTGGAGAGCCAGAAAGAGAACCAGAGCAGGAGATTGGAGAGAGAAGGAGAGTTTCAGAAAGAGGAGTACAGCCAAGTTTAAGTGAAGGAGAAAGAAACCTGAGAAAACATATAAAGCTCTTCATATTAGAGTTGACCTTTGGAGAGAAAATAGGGCTTCTCGGGTAGCTCAGCTGGTTAAGAATCCCCCTGCAATTCAGGAGACCCTGCTTCGATTCCTGGGTCAGGAAGATCCCTGGAGAAGGAATAGGCTACCCACTCCAGTATTCATGGGCTTCCCTGGTGACTCAGACAATAAAGAATCCACCTGCAATTCCAGAGACCTGGGTTCAATTCCTGGGCTGGGAAGATTCCCTGGAGAAGGGAAATCTGCCTGCAATGCAGGAGACCTGGGTTTGAACCCTGGGTTGGGAAGATCCCCTGGAGAAGGGAACGACTACCCACTCCAGAATTCTTGCCTGGAGAATTCCATGGACATAGGAGCCTGGCAGGCCCCAGTCCATGGGGTCACAAAGAGTCAGACATGACTGAGCAATTTTCACTTTCACTTTTGGAAAGAAAAGTCAGAGGGAAAGTCAAAGCTAATGCCTGGTGGACAAGTTGAAGTTAAGAGCTGAGGAATTAGAATTTGCAGGTGAGCACTACTCTTTTGAGAAGTTAGGCACAAAAGGGATGATAGCCAAGAGATCAGCAAGAGACATGTGAGTATGAGTCTAAGGAGAAGGGAAAACCGGTCAAGTACACAGCACACCTGAGGTGGCAGGTGACCAGGGCCCATTCTTGTTTCAGGAAGGCCAGAAATGAGCAGTCTACCCCACAGCCTCTGGGCACGCACCAAATAACCCCCATGGTTGTCCAATCCTGCTCCCCCGCTATCAGAGTAGATTAGACTTGAGTGTCTGGAATGTGCCTGGATTTTCTCAGAGGAATGAGCAATAGAAACACAAGACATCGTGATAAGCAACACATGCATATGAAACAAAAGTTGGCCAGAGCAGTTCCAAAGGTAAAGGTTGATCTCTATGGGAAGTGACTCAAATGTCGCCCTGGATCCATTGAAATGGGACTTTCACAGACTTGAGTACAATAGGCTATCAACATGAACTTGAGGCACAGGAAACCTAATTACAACCACAACATGGCCATTCAAGTTAGGCGACCCAAGACAGGCTCCATGACCTCTGAGCCCCCGTTTTCTTATTTGAGAAAAAGAGCAGTATCTCCCTGACCTAATGAAATACTTTCTAAACTACAGAGGTCTCTACAAATGTATATTTTGTAATTCTTTTACTGCATCATTGAAACCAATAAAATTATGTTCTTAATGGTCCCAGAAATTTGAAGCATAAGTTTTAAGCTTTGTGTATAATGATAAAGTTGCATCAGAGTGGCACTGAAGGTTACTGAAATATCCAGGGGAAATTATTTACATAGAGGTAACAGTGGTTTGCTTTTCTCTCTACTCTTTAGCCTGATGACAGTTTTAGATGAAACATTTTTATAAAGCACTTCTCTCAAAGTCTTACTTTCAGTGATATCAGTAGAGGGGAAAATAAAGTAACAAATCTGATTCTTCCTGCTGATAGGGGACTTTAAAATTTTTTATATTTTGCTTTAAACCGTTTGGCAAAAGAATTTTTCATTTCATATTTTATGTGGGTAGAGAACTGCCTAGCAAGGGACTGATTCAATCAAGCTGTTGTATTTTATGAGCTTATTTGAATTTCCTGACTGAATTATAACTCCTTAATTCAATTTTTTTCCACTTGAATTTTGGTGTTATAAAATACATTTACATAGAAAATATCTGGTCTCTTTAAGGAGGCATTTGGTGGCCAAAAATGGAAAAATAAATTTTTTAAGTTCAAAGAATCAGTTGTTTTTCTTTCTACAAAAAAAAAAAAAAATGAGAGAGAAGGAGAAATTAGGCAAGGTTCAGATATGACTAAATACCTGGGTATGAAGACTGAAATAATTGAGTCAAAAAATTTAAACAAGAGAATTGTTGTTTAGTCACTGTCATGTCTGACTCTTTGTGACCCCATGGACTGCAGCATACCACGCTTCCCTGTCCTTCACCAGCTCCCAGAGTTTGCTCAAACTCATGTTCATTGAATCACTGATGCCATCCAACCATCTCATCCTCTGTTACCCGCTTCTCCTCCTGCCCTCAATCTTTCCCAGCATCAGGGTCTTTTCCAATGAATCAGCTCTTCAGATTAGGTGGTCAAAGTATTGGAGCTTCAGCTTTAAATAGGAAAAGAGTTAAAAATTAAAAAGAAATAATTTTCTTCAAATATAAGAAGTGTCTTTATTTAAAGTGGAACACCAGTGATATTTTGGATGCATTAAGGATCAAATATTAATATATATTCCAGCACTTTGCCAGTATCAAGAACATAGTAGGTTTTCAATGAATACATGTCAAATGAGAACATTTTTTAAGTGGACCTAAATTCTACCATAAGGAACTGAAGTTTTATATATACAGAAGAATAATTCCAAGTGGAATGACATAACCACCACATGGAATGAATTATTGAAATACATTACGGTGTCCAAGCACCTCACCGGGAAGTCAGATAAAAGGCTGGATCCTTAACTTTTTCTTGTGGCTTGCTTTCAATTCTGTCTAAAGACAAAATATTTCTAGACAACATACCAAATCCATTCCTTACTAGGATTCCATAAAATATCCAAAACTGAAGGTGAAATAGATTAAGGAAAGTAATTAGGCCAAAAAGATTTTGTTCCCATAAATAATGCTTTGGTTTCACTGAGTTAGAATGCTCTGGACACATAGTAGATACAATGCTTTCAAAACGTAAGACTTAAAAAAAAAAATGTAAGACTTAAGAACATGACCATGCTTAGTATAAAGCCCGATGTGCTTCACTGGGAAGACAAAGGACTGTAAGTCATCTATATTTGGTCTTCTTTAATATATCTCTTAGCTAGATCTCAGAAGCATGTATTGAGGGTCTATTGTGTGCTCTTTCCATCTGCAAAATAACCTGGCAGAATTCAGAAATATAGGTAATTTACTTCAAAACATCTAGATATTAATTGGCTGAATCTGAAGTGTAACCAAATGTGCCTGATTCAAGGTTTATTTTAAGCACTTCTTTGTTACTGTAGCTATTTCTGCATGACAAGAAAATCAGAGGATCTTTAACTCTTATCACCTCCAGCTCCTTCCACATGAAAGGAGAAAACTGCCTCATGTGACTGCTTGGGTCCATGGATCAAGGAATCTGTCTGTGAGCTGCGCTGTGATCTGAGTGGCCAATATAGCAAAGGTCTATACACTACGGGCACAGAAAACTGTGGAGACCTCCTCCCTCCAACAAGGTGTGGTTCCCTACAATAATACAGGCCAAAGAAGGGGTCTTGCCCCATGACCTGGTCATCTTTCTCCCCAGAGAGTTTGTCTACTTCTGGCCACAAGGGGAGCTTATGTCTCCATTGAGTCCATCCGTAGAATGACCTTGCATCTGTATTTGCTGAGTCGGCTTGCATTTACTAGCTAATACTCCAACTTTGTCCTTATGCCCAGGGGCCTTGGCAATAGGAGGTTTTTACAAGTCTAATAAATAATTATATGCAATATTAACTGCAGGCCATTCCTATTACATCGGGTCCCATTAAAATAAAAAGTGCTGATTTTTTTCCCAGAGCGCTGCATCTTGTGCTATAAAGTACTTCCTTATTAGGCAAAATAGGCAAACGGGTTTGGGTTTTTTTTAAGACCTTCTTCCCTAATTCAAATAAAGCCTTTCTGTTGTAAAAACTCTTTGAAGATTTCATTACTACTTGTTGGTTATGAGTGCCTCTCATGTTATAGATTTGAGCCAAGGCTAATGATGCTGAAATACCAAAGGAAAATCTTTTAAGTGGAGTATATCATCTTTCCAATTGCAATTAAAAACTCACATGTGAATATTTGCCTTTGAAAGTTTTCTGTCTGATTAAACATGATGAAACTCCACATTTTCCCCAAGGTCACTTTTGTCTCTGAAGTAATTTTTTTTACTTAAATGTGTTTACCACACTCCTTCTTTTGTCCATTTTCATGAGAGAAATTTATTTTTTTAATGTAAAAAAACTAATTATTGTTTTGCATGGTGCTTTCTGGTTGACGGGGCATTTTGACAAACATTTTGATGTTGTTGTTCAGTCACTAAGTCATCTCGACTCTTTGTGACCTCGTGGACTGCAGCATGCCAGACTCCTCTGTCCTCCACTAGCTCCTAGAGTTTGCTCAAATTCATGTCCATTGAGTCAGCAATGCTATCTAACCATCTCATCCTCTGCCACCCCCTTCTCCTTTTGCCTTCAATCTTTCCCAACATTGGAGTCTATTCCAATGAGTCAGCTCTTCACACCAGGTGGCCAAAGTATTGGAGCTTCAGCTTCAGCATCACTCCCTCTGATGAATATTCAGGGTTGATTTCCTTTAGGATTGACTGATTGATCTCCCAGCAGTCTAAGGAACTCTCAAGAGTCTTCTCCAACACCACAATTCAAAAGTATCAATTTTTTGGTGCTCAGCCTTCTTTATGGTCCAACTCCCACATCCATACCTGACTACTGGAAAAACGATAGCTTTGACTAGACAGACCACTGACAACAAAGTGATGTCTCTGCTTTTTAACATGCTGTGTAGGTTTATCATAGCTTTCCTTCCAAGGAGCAAGCATCTTTTAATTTCATGGCTGCAGTCACTGCCCAAAGTGATTTTGTAGTCCAAGAAAATAAAACCTGTTATTGCTTCCACTTCTTCCCCCTTTATTTGCCATGAATTGATGGGACCAGATGCCATGATCTTGGTTTATTGAATGTTGAGTTTCAAGCCAGCTCTTTTACGCTCCTCTTTCATGTTCATCAAGAGGTTCTTTAGTTCCTCTTCACTTTCTGCCAAAAGGGTGGTGTCATCTGCATATCTGAGGTTGTTGATATTTCTCCCAGCAATCCTGATTTCAGCTTGTGATTCATTCAGCCCAGCATTTCACAAGATGTACTCTGCATATAAGTTAAATAAGCAGAGTGACAATATACAGCCTTGACATATTCCTTTCCCAATTTTGAACCAGTCCATTGTTCCATCTCTGATTCTAACTGTTGCTTCTTGACCTGTACAGGTTTCTCAGGAGACAGGTAAAATGGACTGCTACTCCCATCTCTACAAGAATTTTCCACAGTTGGTTGTGATCCACAGTCAAAGGCTTTAGCATGGTCAATGAAGTAGAAGTACATGTTTTTCTGGAATTCCCTTACTTTCTGCATGATCGAATGAAGGTTGGCAATTTGATCTCTGGTTCTTCTGCCTTTTCTAAACCCAGCTGGTACATCTGGGATTTCCTAATTCACGTACTACTGAAGCCTCGCTTGAAGGATTTTGAGTATAACCTTGCTATAATAGCACATAAAATGAGAGCAATTGTATGATAGTTTGAACATTCTTTGGCATTGCCCTTCTTTGGGATTGGAATGAAAACTGACCTTTTCCAGTCCTGTGGCCATTGCTGAGTTTTCCAAGTTTGCTGACATATTGAGTGCAGAACTTTAATAGCATTCATCTTTTAGGATCTGAAATAGCTCAGCTAGAATTGTATCACTTCCACTATCTTTGTTCATAGTTAGGTTTCCTAAGACACACTTGACTTCACACTTCAGGATGCCTGGCTCTCAGTGAGTGATTGTGCAGGTCATTAAGATCTTTTTTGTATAGTTCTTCTATACAAGAACTTCTTATATATTTTTGCCACCTCTTCTTAATCTCTTCTGTTTCTGTTAGGTCCTTACCATTTCTGTCCTTTATCATGCCCATCCTTGCATGAAATGTTCCCTTGATGTCTCCAATTTTCTTGAATGATCTCTAGCCTTATTTTTTCTATTATTATCCTCTATTTCTTTGCACTGTTCATTTAAGAAGCCTTTCTTGTCTCTCCTTGCTATTTTCTGAAACTCTGCATTCAGTTGGGTATATCTTTCCCTTTCTCTCTTGCTTTTTGCTTCTCCTCTTCCCTCAGCTATTTGTAAAGCCTCCTCAGACAACCACTTTGCCTTCTTGCATTTCTTTCTCTTTGCGATTGCTTTGGTTACTGCCTCCCATACAATGGTACGGACTTGCATTCATAGTTCTTCAGGCACTCTGTCTACTAGATCTAATCCCTTGAATCTATCATCATCTCCACTGTATAATCATAAGGAGTTTGATTTAGGTCATATTTGAATGGCCTATTGGTTTTCCCTGAGCCTAATAGATTTTCCCTACTTTCTTCAATTTTAGCCTGAATTTTGCAATAAGGAGCTGATGATCTGAGCCACAGTCAGCTCCAGGTCTTGTTTTTGCTGACTGTATAGAACTTCTCCATCTTTGGCTGCAAAGAACATAATAAATCTGATTTTGGTATTGACCATCTGGTGATGTCCATATGTAGAGTCATTTCTTGGGTTGTTGTAAAAGTGTATTTGCTATGACCAGCATGTTCTCTTGACAAAACTCTGTTAGCCTTTGCCCCACTTCATTCTACACTTCAATAATAGCAAACATTACATCATTTAATTTTGTTTTATCCTTGCAAAAACTCAATGAAGTAAATATTACTCCAGTGTTTTTCCAGATAAGAAAACTGAGGTTCAAAAAATTGTGGTTCTATGTCCAAGAATACAAACTACTGTAAAGAGTCCAATCCAGTTATTGATAGAAACTACCAATTGTCCCTTAATATCATCTCTCTCTTTATTCATTGAGTAATAGAACCCTCTAATTCCAGATGGGCCTTATATTCCACTATCATATTCTACCCTGAAATAAAGACTACATTTCCCAAAATTCATTGTAGTTGCAAGTATTAGTCACTCAGTCACTTCTGACTCTTTGCAACCCCATAGGCTGTAGCCTGCCAGGCTCCTCTGTCCTCGGAATTCTCCAGACAAGAATACTGGAGTGGGTAGCCATTCCTTTCTCTAGGGGATCTTCTCAACCCAGGGGTTGAACCCCGGTCTCCTGCATTACAGGCATATTCCTGTAGCAAGGTATGACCAAACCACTGATTTTTTTCCAATGGTATTTAAAGCATATGCAGCTTCCAGGAAGAACCTGCAAGAGGTACCATGTAGTGTTTTATACTTTTCTTTGCCCTACTAGCTACATTATAGAGATAATGGCAGGAATAGGAGCAGCCAACTTGGACCATGAGGTAACCCTGGCCGTGGAGGTCCTGCATAGCAGAGTCACAGACAGAAGAAAACTGGGGGCCTACAGACTTTGTGGCATGAAGCGGCCATGCTATCCAGGACAGCCTACAGCCTGACATTAATATGGGAAAGAAATATCAGAGTTCGATGAAAGAGCAAACTCCTGCCTTGTTTAAGCTAGTGTTGTTTTGATTTTACTAGGGCTTTAACCGAACCTAAATTTAACTGAGAACTAAGTCCTAACTGATAAGTAGTTTGTCTCTTTCTCTGCAATATGATAGACACAAACAATTAGAGAGAGAAATGACCTGATGAGAGCAGGTGGCTTCCTTACAAATGGCCAGCTGAGGGAGAAAAACCAGGTGATTTCTGTGGGGCTTTTGCCCAGCTAATTTGCATTAAAACTTATTTTGCTCTCTTGGTCCTCTGGGGTAGAGAAGCAACTATATTAACATCCTCCCTCTAAACTAAATTATCCAACCTCTTGTCAGCCTTCTCTAAGGAGCAATCCAGTGGAAAGGGAGATCACAGAGCTGAGAGTTAGATCCTCTGATGTGATGTTTTTTGTTTTTTAATTAGTTGGAGGCCAATCACTTCACAACATTTCAGTGGGTTTTGTCATACATTGACATGAATCAGCCAGAAATACAGAACAGACTTTTGAACTCTGTGGGAGAATGTGAGGGTGGGATATTTCAAAAGAACAGCATGTATACTATCTATGGTGAAACAGATCACCAGCCCAGGTGGGATGCATGAGACAGGTGCTCCAGCCTGGTGCACTGGGAAGACCCAGAGGAATCGGGTGGAGGGGGAGGTGGGAGCGGGGATTGGGATGGGGAAGACGTGTGGATCCATGGCTGATTCATGTCAATGTATGATGTGATGTTTTAAAAGCTACACTTACCTCTCAAATATAAGAAGCCTAGATCTGATACCAAATCATGCATTAGAGATCACATCTGAGACTGAAGACCCAGACAGCATGGTCCTTCAACACTCTGGGGAGCGCTGAGAGGGGCTCCCATTGTCTTCTATCCTGAGTCTGGGCTGGGGGTTTGCCAGCCACATCCCAACAAGCACTGATGGAAACCACATGAGCAAGAACACATCACAAGCCTGAGTTGAACAATGCATCCGGAAAAGCCAAACTCTAAAGCACAGTCCATCTGGGACCAGGCTGGGCAGCCTCTGTACCCAGGAGCTGGGAGAAATTTGGCAAAAAGCTGAGAACTCCAGATGGGAAGCATGGGAAGGAGCAGGCACTCTCCACACAAACCCTCTAAATCATGGGATGGAGCAGCCATACAACCAGCCACAGACTCTGCCCACAAAACCAAAGCTTCTGAAGGTGTCTACTTGGATAGAGCCATAGCCCTTATCACCACATAGGGTCCCTCATAGCCCAGAAGGGGAACCGGGGGCTTGGAAGAGGATGAAGGACTTGTGGGCAGTAGCATAGGTTGTTACATGCTAATGCTTTTGAAGACTGGCCTAAACTCACTCCTCAGTCTCTGCATCCCACACAACTCAAATTTGAGGAAAAGGTGAGTGGGGTACACTTTTCTCTACATGGAATAAATGACCCCCTACACCTAGCAGGTCTCTCTTCATCCAGTCCCTCTTGTCTAGGAGTTTAGTCATCACCTCTCTCAGGAAGCCTTTCTGATTCCTCAGGATGCACCAAATGCTTTCAAAATACTTTGTGCCTGCCACTGTCCTAAATTTTATCATGTTCCATTAAAGTAATATGATTACTGCTCAAGTATTTTCCCTATTAAAATTTAAACTCTATGAGGGCAGACGCACACATTCATCTCTGATGCCAACAATCTTATATGTTTAAGTGTTTTGTTTATATTGTCTAATTGAATCTTCACAGGCACTTTATTGTGCCAATTCTGTAAATGAGGAAATGAAGCACAGAGAGCTTACAGAACTTGACAGGTAAGCTGTGCAAGGGCCAAAGAGGGGATTTAAACCCAGGAAGTATTAAACTCCCAACAGCACTCAATCACTCTGCCTTCACCAGGCAGGTCTGCTGTTTCGTCAACATCAGATTAAGAGTTGCATCCTCATCTTTCAAAGGAGAGAAAGGAGAGTTGCTCTGTGATGTCATTTCCAGACCCAGAAAGCAAGGCTGCTGGTAGAGATGCTATATACATCTCACGGAACCCCATACGCCTCACTGACCAGCCCCCACCATGGATGTTTGCACTCAAGTGACATTCAGACGCTAGTATCTGTATCTCTTGACTCAGGGGATCTTTTTTCCCAGAAATCCTCACTGCCCACATGCAGCAGACCAGAGGGCCACAGAATTAAGACCTTTGACCAACGACTATACGGAACTGCTATATAAAGCTCCCAGTTCCCTGCTCCCCTAAGATGGGATCATTCCAAGGCGTGTGTTTGCACCATTCCCCAGGGTTCTCCACAGGATGAAGCTTCAGTTGTCCGCTGTGGTAGCAGGCACAGTAGCATACCCTATGTTATCACCTACTTTTCTCTGTATCATTCCCTGCTTCCCTACTGGTATTCTCTGCACTTCCCAAATATACAATTTATATTTTCATCTCCAAGCCTACCTCTGGGAGAGCCCAGCCACTGTTAGGCACAACCCTGAGGGCCCAGTTCCCATTGCAGCTTGTTTGTGTGGACAGTGCCCCCCGGAATTGTGCCATGTGTAACCCCCAGCAACTGTGGGAGGTGACCAATCAGAGGAGGATCCTTTCAGCTGACCATCCTATCTTAATTAGCTCTCCTCCAGGAGGATTACCAGACATCTGTCATATGCACAAAATATCAGTGTGAGGCCGGTGCCTGATGTGAACTTAGCAGCACAGGCAAGTGCACATGACAAGTCTCTCTGCCAACAACATCTGAGTCCTCTGATCAGAAGATGACAGTCACATAGCGTCGGTGGCCAGCATGGGCATCACTCAACAAATGCTCTGTGAACAGAAGAGAGGGAGAAGGCAAAACCCTGAAGCCATGAAGAAAGGTCACAGATTGTGTCATGGGGGGCAAAGTGCAGAATACCTGGAAGTGGGACTGTCCAGCCTAAAACAGAAATTTAACAGAAAGCAAATAGGTCAAAAGCGGCCTGTACATCGAACTAACTTACAGTTCTCTAAAAGTTCTCTCTATTCCTTATGTTTCTGAATAGCAACTATCCCAATGAAAAATCTCGAAGTGTTTTCTAACACTAAGAGAGAGAAGTTCAAGTTAGTAGAAACTATATACATAAAACCATAGTCCCTCTATAATTTGTACCTTTATTTTTTTTTTTATTTCACCATTATCACGAATGGCTGAGCCAGTAAAGAATCTGCCTGCAATGCAGGGGACTCGGATTCAGTCCCTGGGTTGGGAAGATCCCTTGGAGAAGGGAATGACAACCCACTCCAATATTCTTGCCTGGAAAATTCCATGGACAGAGGAACCTGGTGTGCTATATAGTTCATGGGGGTCACAAAGAGTCAGACTGGACTGAGTGACTAACACTTTCAGTTTTCATTATCAAAATATTTGTTCAAAGAAAAAATAATTTTCTTGGTAGGTTTCTGTTTATATTCTTGTTAGCTTATCTAAAAATCAGGGAAGTGGGGACCCACATCACAGGATTTTATGGGGAGTAACTAACGAGAATGTAGCCTAACTACACAGACCCGGTGGGGAGTGTGAAGCGTGGTCTGACCATTGGAACCGCAAGTTTCAGCACTTTGGTCTCAGAAGTGCACGTTTCCCTGCTTGTATCACATGACCCACATAAGTTCAGGAGTATTGACTGGTCTCAGAGATGCGTGGGCCAGGAGAGCACCACGGAGCACGCTAAGCAGTGTTATAGCTTCAACGGAATGAAGGTCTTTCTAGACCACAGACCATGGTCCATTCCTCAGTTGCCAGAAACCAGCTCAACCGAAGAAGGGATACAGCTGTTCCATAGGTGCATGTGTTGCATTTTATCTATATTAGTTTGACTTAAGTACACTATGCAACATTAATGTATATATTTTTGTTATATTTTCAGGTTAGACACCCTAGAGCAAATTTCATCTGTTGAAGATGTCAAATTTGGTATCTGATGCCCTGATTTAAAGCACATAGAAATTAGGATATCCCTTCTATAAATTACAAACCCCTATGGTCCATATCATTCAATCTTATCATAGGCTTGTACTCAAATAAAACCACTCCCATCAATATTCACTTATTATATACCTACTGGGTGCCTACTACATGCTAAGCCCCATTCTAAGCGACAGGAATACAGCAGGAAATAAATAAAATTTCCTTCTCCTACAGAGTTTACATTCTTGTGGGAGGGGCTGGATAAATAAATACTATCTATTGCATATCAGAGGGCAGTAAGTGCTATGGTAAAGCTGGAAAGGGAATAGAAGTTCTGGGTTACAGGTGAGGTTCAATTTAAATAGGAAAATTCTCACCGATAACTTGACAATCAAAAATAATTGAAAATATAATTTATATCTTAGCCTCTGAAAGAATATCAAAGAAGGACCCAAATGAAAAAGCACAACTGATTTCACTGATGTTCTGTTTCTTCATTTCTCTCTCTCCTGCACATGGGGGCACGTATACACACACACACACACACACACACACACACACACAAACTTTAGTATCTTCCAAGAATCCCTTTGAACTTCCATAATCTTTCTTTACCAACCCAGCCCAAGTGGACATAATTAAATTTAATTAATTTAACTTAATGAAATTCAATAATTATTTACTGAGCATCTACCATGTGCTAGGAACTATGTTTAGTTCTGGGAAAACATGAACAACTGCTCAGAAGTGCAGGAGAGATGAACATAAAGTGTAGAATTATAAGGCGGGTACTGGAGTATACAAAAGCGGTTCCTAACCCAGATTCGGGGGCATGTCAGATAAGGCTTCCTGGAAGAGATAACATCCAAGCTGAAGTGTTGAGTCAACTAGGTTAGTCTAATAACAAAGGGGAGATCAAAGTGCCAGATAAAAGGCAAAGATGAGAAGGGTAATTCTTCTTACAATGATAACCCCCATATCAACATTTATTTAACACAGCTGTGCTAGGCCAGTAAACTCCAAACCACCCCCACCCCAACACCCCGCCAACGACTCTTTTTTTTTTTTTTTAATATTTATTTATTTGGCTGTACTGGGTCTTAGTTGCTGCATGGGGAATCTAGTTCCCTGACCAGGAATTGAACCCAGGCCCCCTGCATTGGGATTGAGGTGTTTTAGCCACTGAACCACCAGAAAAGTCCCCAGGGACTCATTCTAACAGGAGTCCACTCCTGTTAAAATATTTTCCTTTGGAGCCTTGTTTAGTACCTGTGGATACAGGGCTAATAGAACCCTTCTTCTTTCCAAGTGAGAATATGACCTTCAGTTAACTTTCCATGACCTTCAACTAACTTTCTCTACTGCCTGGCTGACCTTCTTACAATAGGGCCAAATCTGTTGCCAGGACACACTGGTGATGATAAAAATGACTTCTGGTTGGTTAGTCACATCTGGACTGGGTAGACCTAGGAATGAACAGGTAATGGGAATTGTTATAAGAGGCACTGGCTTTGAAGGGAGGTTCAAGAAGAAGGGGATATACGTATACATGTGGCTGATTCACTTCATTGTACAATAGAAGCTGACATAACATTGTAAAACAATTATACTCCAATTAAAAAAAAATAAAAAGAGGTACTGGCTCCTGCGGGACAAGAGGCTTCTAAATCAGGGTTGTTACCAAGAGAGTGGTTCCTGAAGAGCTCTGTGGATACCAGTAAAACTACTGCAAGAACCCCCCTCCGCCAGCCAAGGAGCACCTGGCACTCTGAATAGATGAGAGTGGGGGGTGCCAAAGGTGGCCTGTGATCATCAAGTGAGTCTAAATATTTAGCTGAGCCTAAGAAGATGATAGCCATGCACAAATTCTTCATCTAACTCTCAAAATGCTATTTCTTATAACGGCTAGCATTTAGGAAGGATGAGAAAATAACCGTATAGTTTTTTTCCTGTAATTATCCTTTCATCACAGTACCTACGCTAAGAATCCCACTAGTCATTATTAATTAAGAATCATTTTTCACCTTGTACTAAGGCCCTTCCCCTCTCTGAAATCTACCCTCCCTCTGTTAGCCCCCCACCCACACACAAGATATCTTTCAGTCATGCTACTTTTCAGACCATGTTTCCCTCTGATGGTGGTTTAGTCCCCAAGTCGTGTCTGACTCTTGTGACCCCATGGACTGTAGCCTGCCAGGCTCCTCTGTCCATGGGATTCTCCAGGCAAGAATACTGGAGTGGATTGCCATTTCCTTCTCTAAAGGATCTTCTAGACCCAGGGATTGAAACCAGGTCTCCTGCAATGCAGACAGATTCTTTACCAACTTAGCTATGAGGGAAGCCCATGTTTCCCTCTGGTCTATTTAAAATTCAACCAAAGTGGGCTTTCTCCTAGCTCGTTTTCCTGCAATCATTTTCTCACCCTTTATTTATATATTATCCCTCTGCTCTCTCATCAAAATCTAGGCTCTCTACTGCATTCCTATCTATTTAGATCACCTGTCACTCATTTTTATTATAATTTATCTCAACTCTTTCTGGTGTCCTGGGAGCATGCTTTTCTGGATTGCCAAGCATATGCTGTGCTCTGGGAATCCTTCCGTGACCAAAATTCACTTCTCTAGTGAAGGTTTTCTCATTGGTCAAAACTTTCTTGCTGTTCAGTTGCTCAGTCATGTTTGACTCTGTGATCCTATAGACTGCAGCACGCCAGCCTTCCCTGTCTTTAACCATCTCCCAGAGTTTGCTCAAGTTCATGTCCATTGAGTCGGAGATGCCATCCAATCATCTCATCCTCTGTCGCCTCCTTCTCCTCCTGTCCTCAGTTTTTCCCCTCAGTGGGGTCTTTTCCAACGAGTTGGCTGTTTGCATCAGATGGCCAAAGTATTGGAGCTTCAACACCAGTCCTTCCAATGAATATTCAGGATTGACTTCCTTTGGGACTGACCGGTTTGATCTTCTTGCTGTCCAAGGGCCTTAACTTTCTGGTTGCATCTATCTGACCCCTCCTCCAAATAGTTTAAATGTTAGGAAAAGAAGCCTATAAATACACGAGTTACAAAGCTGTCAAACGTCTTGAAATATCTAGAGTGAGAGCTATACACATACTGGAAAATTCACTGAGAAATCTGGGCTGGAAAGAGAATTTTGATTCCCTAAGAAGAATGGGACTGGGCAACTGGGAACCAGTAGTTTTATTGCTAAGAAAAAAAAGTTCTGGTTTTTATTCCTTTAATTATTTTATTTTTAAATTATGAAAGTATGATAACACATTT
This sequence comes from Dama dama, assembly GCF_033118175.1. NCBI lineage: Eukaryota > Metazoa > Chordata > Mammalia > Artiodactyla > Cervidae > Dama > Dama dama. The sequence continues at coordinate 29,806,651 of NC_083705.1, forward strand.
ATAGGAGACTTGGAAAACACAGAGCAAAGCTATATGTAGTTCCACTATAGATTACAATTGTTTTTTCAGTAGATAAATTAAGATCTTTAGTTGGAGTTTCAATATCAAGCTCTCAAAAATTAATAGAATGAATAGACAGGAAAGTAGGATATAATAGTCCTGAAAAGCTCTATGAACCAATTCAACATAATTAAGACTTATACAGTTTTCGCACAACCTCAGGATACAACTTCTATTCAAATTACCATAGACTATAAATCAGGACACACTGGAATACATCTGGGGATGTAAAACAGGTGCAAAAATTTTATGGTCTAAAGGTATTGAAATCATACAGAGTCTGCTCTCTTACCACTGTGGAATTATGTTAGAAATCAATATCAAAAGATATTTGAAAAAAAAAAAAAGATATTTGAAAATAAACCACGTATTTTCAAGTTCAATGTGACATTTACCAAGAGAGATCTTTGACTTAGCCATTGAAAAACCTCAATAAAGTCAGAAGACTGAAAAAAACAGACAGTGATTGCAGGGAAGAAAACATTTAAATGAGAAATTAATATTAAAATGAGAAATTAATATCAAGGATACTTTTAAAACCGCATATATTTTGAAATTAAATGTTCACTTTTAAGTTATGGGTGTATCTCAGAAGCCATACAAGCCATAATAACAAGGAAAATGAGAAAATAAAAAATTGTTCTGCTTTTTAAACAAGATAAAAAAAAATCCATAGGTAAAACTCTTTAGGTATGATTAATAGATTAAAATTAAAAATGTATATCAGATATTCTATAGAGTATTATATTTTTATAAATATGGTGGTGGTGGTTGGCGGTTTGGTCACTAAGTTGTGTCTGACTCTTGTGACCCCAGGAACTGTAGCCTGCCCAGCTCCTCTGTCCATGGGATTCTCCAGGCAAGAATGCTGGAATGGGTTGCCATTTCCTTCTCCAGTGGATCATCCTGACCCAGGGATCGGACCTGGGTCTCCTGCATTGCAGGCAGATTCTTTACCTGAGCTACAACGGCAGCCCAAAATGTATTTTATGTTTATTGATTTTCTACATCATTCTATTCTTAAGGTTTAGGAGTTTTAGCTAATAAGTTTTTAAATTCTACAGAAAACAGAAGGCTAGACTTTATCCAATTCCTCCTCCCCCTGCTTTATAGATTCAGATTTGATAGTTTCACTGTGGGGTCAGGAAATCTTATTTTCTAATTAAGCTCTATGGATGATTCAAGAGCAGGCAGACTTGAAGCCCCTCTTGGAGAAATACTTCTTAAATGGATATCAGCAGCAAAATGTTCTGAATTTAAAGGTGCTAGTTATTATAACACTTCCACAGAAAGTCTAATAGGTTTGCCCACCCTTCTAAAATTCCAAAGATAGAGTCCTTGATCCCCTCGAAGGGATAAGCACAAACAATATAAATTTCTGTCAAGGGATAAATGGAACTTATTATCTCTAACTGGTAATTTTCCTTTTTCATATATAGAATAAACTGATTTCTGCTGCTGTTAAAAAAAAAAAAAAGTATGTATGTATCAGTAAAAGTCTAGAATCCCTTTTTATGTAGTATCCCAGTTCCATACACCTTGAGAGTTGGATCTTGGAAATTGTGACCCTCACCACCCTTGCTGAAACTAGAGATAACTACAGGAACTGAAAGGAAAAGTTTAACTACTGAATCACTGAGGTTGCCATGAGTTCCACAGCTTTGAAGCAGGATCTATTGCTGGACTTTTGGTTTGCTCTATTTGACAACATTTAGACAAAACTGAAAAAGTTGAAAGTAGAAGAGACAGGAAAACTAACAAAGAGCAGATGAGACTGCTCAGACAAACGAAACATGCTCTGGTTCCATGTTCTTCTGTCTATGGATTAACTTGAGGTATTCACTAGCAGTTGTACTTTTGTCTTCTTGACTTGATTTAAAACACATTGGACTAAGAATCTGTTTACTTGGCCAGAGACAAGATTTCATTAATCACCAAAGAGCAATAAAATATTGCTGTTTAATGAGGTTCCAAATACACTATCATCACTGAACTTAGCAACCGTCTAGAGTATGTAACCACTTAACATCAGAAAGACATCAAAGAAGCTCCTAAGAAGAATGAATCCTTCATAAGGTTTAAGTCCCACCTCAGCACTCAAGACTCTTACTCTTTCCTCTCCAATCATTAGTTTTATTCCAGTTCCTCAAATGCTGCAAGATTTTTCCCATGTCCAGGTCTCTGCATATGGTGCTGTTTCTCCTGGAATATTCACCTACTTCTCACTGGAGCCACTTTATCAGATCTCACATCAGCATCACTTCCTTCAAGGGAGGCCCCCTAAGCCCCTCTCTCGGGCTAGTTTAGGAGATCCCACAGCCTTCTGCAGCCCCCTTCAGGGCACTACTACATTAGTGATTCATCATTAATGTGTACAGTCCCTGCTCGACCCTATGCTCCATGGAAGGAGGGACCATCTCCATTGTATCTACACCACATCCCTGAAACATAGTAAAATTTCTGGCACACTGTGATGTTCAACAATAAATTGATCAATCAGTGAAACAGATGGACCATGAAGACATAATATGATTTAATACCAAATTAACACATGTCAATCTTCTGTGGGTTGATAGAGTCAAGAGTTAGCTAGTACAAAAGCAGCCAAATCTTCATGGGTCCAAACACAAGGGAGCTCTTAATTCTTTGACACCAAAAACCAACTTGGAAAGTTATGCCATTAAAGAACCAAAAGATGATGATTTTTTTTAAAAAGACAAGGAATGATCATCCATAACTGAATCAAAGGAACGTCCAAGAAGCTATGAGTGAAACACTTGGATTTGATCTTTATTCACTTCCAAAATGCTGTGTAGGAAGCTTGGCATGCTAAAGCAGATATGATAGATTGAAAAGAAAACGAGCATGAGCCCAGAATTAAAAATAAAGGCAAGTCAAATCTTTAGAAAAGTAGTTTTCAGATGGACGAGAAGTATGAGTGTTCAAAAGTGACGCTGAAAATATGATAAAGTCTAACTCAATTGAGTCGTCAACCATATGCCTTCAATGTGATAAGCATTTTGCAAGCCAGTTAAGTCCTCCAAACCATCTTACACAATAGGGACAATTATATTCTTCTTTTGCAAATGAGGTAAACTAGGTTTTAAATGGTTGAGTAATTTTCCCAAGGTCATATAGTTAATTAGTGTGAAACCCTTATTTCAAATCAAATTTTGGAGACCCAAATTCTTTTTTTTTAACTTTTTATTTTATATTGGAGTGTAGCCAATTAACAATGCTGTGATAGTTTCAAGTGAACAGCAAAGGGACTCAGCCATAGATATACATGTATCCATCCTCCCCTAAACTCCCATCCCAACAAGACTGACGTATAACAGTGAGCAGGGTTCCCAGTGCTATAAAATAGGTCCTTGTTGGTTATCCATCTTAAATACAGCAGTGTGTACATGTCCATCCCAAATTCCCTAACTATCCCTTCCCCTCATCCTTCCCCCGCACTGGTAATCATAAGTTCGTTTGGAACCCAAATTCTTAAACTTGCTATACTACGAACTACTCAAATCAAAAACTCTGCACTTCATTTCAGCTAAATGCACATCAATAGCTCTCCCTTCCAGGGACATTTCTGATGCCCCTACCCTGCTCTCCTGAGCATTTCAGTGAAAATATAGAAGTCCTTTAAGTTGTTCTCCCCAGAAAATCCACAGAGAGTCCCATTAAGAAACCCAGGGGAAGGTTCCACTAAAGAGGGGAACCAGGACCAGGGTGCTGCAACTTCCAATCAATGACAGTATGATAGCAAAGTCCCATGTATATATCCATTCTAATTCTGAATGTACGTCCCTGTGCATGTTTGCTTCTGCATGGGTGTCTCAGCCTGCCTGCTCAGGGGACTGTGTAGGTGCATTTACTGTAGCAGTAGTGATTCATGGGGAGGGGAGTTGGATTAAAGCAGGGACAAAGGGGAAAGATTTGTTTCTAGGCAGCACACTTCTATAGTACTTTAGCGTTTTACAACAAGCCATGAGGTCAAAGAAGTCATTTAGCCCATTTTCTGCTTGAAAAGAGAACTGTCTCACTGCAGCTCTGAAAGAGAAGAGAGGGTTGTTTTCACTCATTTTCCACCAGCCCCCTGGGGAGCTGGCCTCTGCACTTCTCACCCCTATTCCACCATGACAGCCAAGCTGGACCTGCTCTCGGTCGATTTGCCCCTGGCATTACTGGGGGCCAGGGAACCCGAGCGCTCATCTACTTCTCCCAGCCACAGTCTCAGGGAGACTGTCTAAAATGGTTCTCCTAGAGCTGTTTTCTTCATCTTCCTCCACCATGAATTCATTCAACAAATATTTAGAGAACACTGGCTCTGTGCTGGGCATCCGGCTTGGCCTGGGGGTTGCGGAGCAGGTCCAACAGGCTGTCCGTGTGCTCAGGTGGAACAGGCCTGCCCCCTCCACCTTTCTGCACAAGCGCTTCTACGTGGCCAGGATCCAGGATCTATTTTCAACACTGTTTTCCTCTACTTTCTACCACCACCCACGGCTGCTGGCTCCCTCTGCCTTTCCTGCACACCGACCCCCACTGAATAAAACTACAGAACAGCTCTGCCAGCGAACATGTAGGACATAACCTTAAGAATCTTGTTCTTTAAATCACATCAGGATCAAGGATACCGTACTGAGAGACCTTACTGTTTGAAATCAAATCAGGAACTTCCAGGCCAAAATAAACCAGTTTTAACCTAAGACAGATGGAATGCTGAGTGTGTTAAGGCAACCCCGCTCTGGTCTAGGAGTCGGGCAGTATTCTTGTCTCCGCTTCTGTTAATTAGAATCGTCTGTGCTTTCCTAGCAACATATATAAGCTCTGCTCAACACTACTTGGGGAGACTGCACTCCTAAAGTCAGGGCTCTCTAGCTTGGCAAGCATAATAAGTTGAGATTTGTTTCTCAGAATCGGAGGCTGTTAACATATCAGCAATGCTTTATCACAGCGTTTCCATGGCTCAGTGTTCTGCGAGCACTGGGGTTAGTCTTTCAGGGTTGGTGGGCCAGTAACAGATAACCAGATGTTCCACTAAGAGATTTTTCAGGTGTGGGATGGTGAACCCAGAAAAAGAAATGTAAAGAGATTGGCAAACAGTCTCAGTGTTCTAGAGGTAAACATGATACAATCTGTTTCCAGCAACTCCTACCAACTTCACCGTGCTACCAACAAGTTTGTCAAACCATCTCCTGCTGGTCAGTAGGTTCCTGAAATGATACCCTGGGCTGATTTCCATCACATACAGTCATTAAAATGGATTTATGTCTGTGTTTTAAGATTCCATTCAGTTCACTTTAAAATTTCAGTCTTGTCTTTGAGACAAAACCATGAGAGTTTAGAATGGAAGTGAGGGGAGACACTGTGTGATGTGTTCCCATCCCTCAACTGGACACAAGATTATGGCTTTAGGCTTTCTTTCCTACTCCTCTGGTCAAGAAAACCCTGACATCTGAAAAGTCGAACTCAAGATCTTTGCCTTTATCAGAAAAGAAAGTGCTTCTGGAACACGTATATGTTATGGAAGGCAGGGAGAAAGGGAAAGAGAGAAAGATGTTACATGCATTTCATTTTGCACGTATCAACTTTCATGTGTACATGGTTTCAGGAAAAAAACCTCATGGTTAACATTTCTGGATAAACATAGGTTCATTGACAATCATTTATGATGGCCCTGCACCATTGATGGTACTTACTGAGTGAGTACCTGTTAGACATAGCCCTGAAACAGAAGATTAATTCAGGCATAAAGTCTTCTTGATTCAACAGTAAAAACATGTCCATATATGCTGAGTGTTCAGTTACTCATATCATTGTCTGTTTGTGGCATTCATAGTAAAAGCAAATGATAAGTCCAACCCCACATATAATTTAAGATTACATTGATTGAGTAAGGCTGAAGGAACTAAAAATAACATGGTATTTGTAACTGGGGAACCTGCAAGCAGGCCACTCAGATATTTACTTATAAGTAAAGAAACAACCATTAGAAGTGCTATTAGTACCAATGAAAACAAAACTAACAAATTCAGAAGAGTGCATCCATGAAAAACATTGTTAAAAGAAAAGAAAGAACAGCTAAGAAAATGTGGCCTGCACTTAACAAGCAATCCAAAAGTCCTGCTAAGGAGACATTTAACAACAGAATCTGCTTTATTCCTAAGGCATTATTCAATTCTGAGCTAAAAGTGCATTTTGAATGATTCATTGACAACTGTGAAGAAAATGAATCTGGATTTGCAGAGAAATGAGTAAGGCAGATAGAATATGAATAGATACAGAAACACACACACACACACCAGGATGTTGGCGAAGTGGTCCGGGGGACAAGCAAGACAGCCAGCCCCAGATTTATATCTTTTGAAGAACTATGGGGAAAGGAGAGCTATGAGGAGAAGTTCTCTGTTGAGAGGCTACATTTGACCCTGAGTCTTAGTTCCTCCCCAGCAAACTGGATCAGTAAAGAGTTGGCTTAAAATGTCAGGCTGTGAATGCTTTCTTGCTTTAAGGCTTTTGTTGCCATAGGAACAGTCACCCTCTATTTTCTGAAAGGTGGTTAATAATTAGACTTAAGAGAAGCAAATTCTATCTCAACCTTGAATTCAGCCCACTCATTTTCTGATACTGCCATCCTGGATATTATTACTGAAAATTCAGAATATCTTGAGAAATAATATCCAGGGAAAGAGTCTAGGTCCAGGCTCCCAGAATCTATCCAGACCCCTCAGTATGGGTCTATGAGACATGACTACAAAATCATAATGTTTGCGTGTAAGCCCGTGTTTCAGCAAACAAACCAGAACTTGAATAAAGAAATCCATGCCATCTCCTGCTATAATATAATTGTTTGAAATGTTTCTAGAACTCCTTTTTTAATAGGACTTCCAAGGTCTAGTTTAAAAGCCTCACTGGGAAATCTGTACCCAAACATTTAGACCTATCTTGTGCAATAAATACATAATTTTATGTCAGTGGCAAAAGTCATTGTGACTCCAGAGCAAGAAAGAATGAACTATTCTTGTTTAAACAAATAGCAGAAATAACAAACCATGCTTAAAAATTATCTCTGTCTCAAAGTGCCCAAGTCAGAGCACAGTGGGACCCCAAATTATTGCCTGGCCTCTGTGCCCCCAGGCTGTGGGTACTGAAGTGGGTTGCATAGTGGGGGAAAAAATTACATCTACACACACCCATCAAGACGGCTATTAGCAAAAGGAGAAAGGGGAGGAAAAGGGGGAGGAGGAGAGAGAAAAGAGAAAGAAAAGAATTGGCAGGAATGTGGGGAAATTAGACCCTCACACATGGCTGCTGCTGCTGCTGTAAGTCACTTCAGTCGTGTCCGACTCTGTGCGACCCCTTGGATGGCAGCCCACCAGGCTCCTCTGTCCCTGGGATTCTCCAGGCAAGAATACTGGAGTGGGTTGCCATTTCCTTCCCCAATGCACAGCTAGTGGGCATCTAAGATGGTGCAGCTGCTATAGAAGACAGCATGGGGATTCCTCAGAAAATTCAACACACAACTATTGCATGGTCCAGCAAAGCCACTTCTAGGGAGATGCTCAAAATATTGAAAGCGGGGACTTGAACAGATATTTGTACACCAAAGTTCACAGCAGAGTGACAATAACTAAAATATGGAAATAACCTAAATGTCCATTGGCAGATGACTGGATCTGATATATGCACACCATGGAATACTACTCAGCTTAAAAAGGATGCACGCTACAACACGGATAAACCCTGAAGATGTTACACTAAATAAAATAAGTCAGACACAAGACAAATATTATATTATTCCAATTATATGAGGTCCCTGAAATACTCACACTGAGAGAGATGAGAGTAGAATGGTGGTTGCCAGAGATGGCGGGATGGGGATGGGAGGGGGGGAGTGCAGAAAACATAGCATTATTTTTTAATGAGTACAGAGCTTTAGACTGGGGAGAAAAAAAAGTTCTGGGGATGGATAGTGATGATGGTTGTACAATAATGAGAATGCATTTAATACCAATGGATTGTATACTTAAAATGGGTAAAATAGTAAATTTTATGTTATGTATATTTTATGACAATAAAAAATTACATCTATAAAAGCAAAATCAGGGACACCCTCTTTCTGCAAACCTGCCTGTTCTCAGCTTGGTGCACACAGAAATTCTTCAGGACCAACCCAAATCTTTGAAGCCAGTTTTCCTGTTACTCTAGACCAGATCCTGGTTTGAATTAAGAAAAGAGAAAAACATTCTTCTTTCTCAAGATTACTTTGGCTATTTGAGGTTTTTTGTATTTCCATACAAATTGCGAAATTATTTGTTCTAGTTCTGTGAAAAATACCATTGGTAGCTCAATAGGGATTGCATTGAATCTATAGATTGCTTTGGGTAGTATAGTCATTTTAACAATATTGATTCTTCCAACCCATGAACACAGTATATTTCTCCATCTGTTTGTGTCCTCTTTGGTTTCTTTCATCAGTGTTTTATAGTTTTCTATGTATAGGTCTTTTGTTTCTTTAGGTAGATATACTCCTAAGTATTTTATTCTTTTTGTTGCAATGGTGAATGGTATTGTTACCTTAATTTCTCTTTCTGTTTTCTCATTGTTAGTATATAGGAGTGCAAGGGATTTCTGTGTGTGTGTTAATTTTATATCCTGCAACTTTACTATATTCGTTGATTAGCTCTAGTAATTTTCTGGTAGAGTCTTTCGGGTTTTCAATGTAGAGGATTATGTCATCTGCAAACAGAGAGAGTTTCACTTCTTCTTTTCCTATCTGGATTCCTTTTACTTCTTTTTCTGCTCTGATTGCTGTGGCCAAAACTTCCAAAACTATGTTGAATAGTAGTGGTGAGAGTGGGCCCAGAGATAAATCCACGAACCTATGGACACCTTATCTTCAACAAAGGAGGCAAGGAGATACAATGGAAAAAAGACAACCTCTTTAACAAGTGGTGCTGGGAAAACTGGTCAACCACTTGCAAAAGAATGAAACTAGAACACTCTCTAACACCATACACAAAAATAAACTCAAAATGGATTAAAGAGCTAAATGTAAGACCAGAAACTATAGAATTCCTAGAGGAGAACATAGGCAAAACACTCTCTGACATAAATCACAGCAGGATCCTCTATGACCCACCTCCCAGAATATTGGACATAAAAGCAAAATTAAACAAATAGGACCTAATTAAACTTAAAAGCTTTTGCACTACAAAGGAAACTATAAGTAAGGTGAAAAGACAGCCCTCAGATTGGGAGAAAATAATAGCAAATGAAGAAACAAAGGATTAATCTCAAAAATATACAAGCAACTCCTGCAGCTCAATTCCAGAAAAATAAATGACCCAATCAAAAAATGGGCCAAAGAACTAAACAGACATTTCTCCAAAGAAGACATACAGATGGCTAACAAACACATGAAAAGATGCTCAACATCACTCATTATCAGAGAAATGCAAATCAAAATCACAATGAGGTACATGCCTGTCAGGATGGCTGGTATCCAAAAGTATACAAGCAATAAATGCTGGAGAGGGTGTGGAGAAAAGGGAACCTTCTTACACTGTTGGTGGGAATGCAAACTAGTACAGCCGCTATGGAGAACAGTGTGGAGATTCCTTAAAAAACTGGAAATAGAACTGCCATGTGACCCAGCAATCCCACTTCTGGGCATACACACCAAGGAAACCAGATCTGAAAAAGACACATGCACACCAATGTTCATCACAGCACTGTTTATAATAGCCAGGACATGGAAGCAACCTAGATGCCCATCAGCAGATGAATGGATAAGGAAGCTGTGGTACATATACACCATGGAATATTACTCAGCCATTAAAAAGAATTCATTTGAATCAGTTCTAATGAGATGGATAAAACTGGAGCCCATTATACAGAGTGAAGTAAGCCAGAAAGAAAAACACCAGTACAGTATACTAATGCATATATATGGAATTTAAAAGATGGTAACGATAACCCTATATGCAAAACAGAAAAAGAGACACAGATGTACAGAACAGACTTTTGGACTCTATGGGAGAAGGCGAGGGTGGGATGTTTAGAGAGAACAGTATCAAAACATGTATATTATCAAGGGTGAAAGAGATCACCAGCCCAGGTTGGATGCATGAGACAAGTGCTCAGGGCTGGTGCACTGGGAAGACCCAGAGAGATCGGGTCAGGAGGGAGGTGGGAGGGGGGATCGGGATGGGGAATACATGTAAATCCATGGCTGATTCATGCCAATGTATGGCAAAAACCACTACAATATTGTAAAGTAATTAGCCTCCAACTAATAAAAATAAATGGAAAAAAAAGAAAAGAGAAAAACAACTTCTCACTGATGAGACTCTACCCAAGTAGAGTTGTCAGATTTGTCAAATAAAAACACAGGATATTCAGTTCAATTTAAATTCAGATAAACATTTTTTAGTATAAGTATGTCCTAAATGTTGTCTGGGATGTACTTACACTAAACATTTTTTGGTTGTCTACCTGAAGTTCCAATTTAACTGAGAATCTTTATTTTATCTGACCACCCTAGTCCTAAAAGAAATAGCTTCTAGTCAATGATATCTTCTCTTGCCTTTACTTTAAATTCTGGCTCGATTTAAAGGACGCCACTGTCTGCGTCTGCCTCACTCAGGCATGAACCAAGCTGGTATCAAGCCTTCTAGTGCTGAGAGCAGAAAATGAAGCAGGGATCTGGTCACAGTCATTTTCCCCCATTATGCAACAGTCAATATATCTCCAAAATCCAACACTTCAGCCCCTGTCCTCAGCCTAGGGGTTAAGTACTCATCCACTCTACTATGAGCTTATCTTTTCGTGGAGTCTGGAGCTCAGAGGAGACTGTTAGATTGCATTAGTCCTCCGTAATCGGTCATGAGATTTGGAAATATCACATTGAAAAGCTGTTTACCAGATCATTTGTAGCCCTTCTTATCCAAACATGTCTGTGATGATTTCCAGCAACAGGAAGGCTATTTTAAAACTATCACTGCCAAGTTAATCTGTAAATACATCCTCTGGGTTATTAAACATGTAGTATAATTCTACAGTAAAATTCATTAAAAAGACAATATAGTCCCCATTTTATACCTAAAGAGACAGAACAAGCACTGACTTTCTCAGTCAATAATCCACTCTACACCCACTCTCTCCACTTGCCTTTCCATCTTCCTGATAAGTTTCTTTTCTTAAAATATGGTGCAATGAGCAGGCATGTGTGCGTTTCCCAACTTGACCTTACTTGCTTGTCCTCTTTGACCTGATTATTCTTACTGTTACATCAGAAGAAGGAAAAATTCAAACGCATAAAGAATAAAACTAATAGGGAACTGGTCATCAGGGCTGTTTGCCTTTCACTGTGTCACACATGGATCTGCTATTAAGGGAGGTCAAGGCTAAAGGAATACATACTACCCTCCCACTAAACCTACCGTGTTCTTGGCTTCCTGGAACAGAAATGTGCACTCAATATAACAAGTACCTACAGGTTTTCCATTACACAAAAGGCACCACTAATTGATGTCAAGGAGCAAGATTACTAAAACATGGATTTTCCCTGCCCACAGGGCACATAGAAGCCCATACAACCTGAAAGTGAACAAATTATAAGTGGATCCTTAAGGCATCTTAATTCAACTAGAAACACAAAATGGTTTTCTTTTTCTCTAGTTCTTGTGTTCAACCACACTTCACATTTCATACATGTCATATGTTTTTTGTTTACTTGAAATGATTAAAAGTCCAACTCTGTTTAAAACTCCAATCCCACATTGGATTCAAAACCTTCTCCATATCAGGGTTCAGGGAACTTGGTCAAGAAGAAGGTGAGATCAGTCCCTTTGCTCCCCCTCTCCCTCAAGTCCCCTTAAAGGGGATGGGGGAAGTCATCTCATCCTTCCCCATCCCTCCCTTCTGGAGCCAGTCCCTTCAGAGTTCAGGGCTTGGAGATGCAGGGAGAAGAGTTCACCTCAGCCAACAGCCTGTTAGTGGAGACCAGTGCCCCCATTCTGCTCTGGTTTAGTGTGGTTTCATCTACTGGTATGGTGGTTGTGACCAAAACAACGTGTGTGTGTGTGTGTGTGTGTGTGTGTATGTGTGTATGTGATGTGTGTGTATGTTAATGTGTGTATGTGTTTGTGTGTGAATGTGTGTATGTGATGTGTGTGTGTGTATGTGTGTTTCTCTCAGGCATTGTTCAGCTTCACCCCAGCCCCTCCTCACAACAGTCAGGTGGTTCCTCCTCTCAGCCGGTTCTGCAAGCACAACCTGACTCTTGAACCTCAGTGCTCCTTCCTTTGGAGTTACATGAATCACTGATGTCCCTCTGGAAGCCTCTGCAGGGCTCAGAGCGGTGAGAAGCACTCCTCACCCATTTTTCCCTTTCCCCCAAGAAATTATGCCCCAGTTCCTTCTCATCCTGCCTGTCCAGACTCCTTTCATGGGGCTATCAGACTCAGAAGTCTCTAGATGAGAAGCAGGATCAGTCTCAGATTCAAGAACACCCCTTCCCTTCACCTGGGGACATAGGTCATGCTCTCCCCCAAGCCCCCTCAGCACACTCTCCTCTGTGTCAATAGCGGCTGCAAGTTGCTCCTCAGCAAGCATCCACTCAGGGAACTGGAGGCCGATCTTCCTTTCTTACACACTCAAATCTGAGTGGTTTCCCTGGACCTAGGAGGGTGGCTGGAGCAGCCCCAGCTCATCCACCATCACAAGGAGGGGAGAGAAAGGCTCTCTCACCACACACATTCTGCCATGCCTCTGTGACTCTGCCCTCCTCTTCTGGCGATCTCCTTACACAGACTTAGCCACGGCATGAAGGGAGGGGCATCAGGACTTTGTGTCCAGCTACGGCTTCTTGTTGCCCATCCTACACATCAGGAGAATCCTCTGTCAGCACCCCTGTAGCTCCTCCTAGCCTCCTCACTGACACTCACCAACTGGTATACTCAACTCTCCCTTAGCTATATTTGCTTTAGTCCATTTATTTCATTCATTCAATCATTTTATACTGAGCATATACTGAAGGGGAGTTACTGTGAAATGGTGATGGACAAGGCAGATCTATGATGCAGTCGCTCCCTTTGTGGAATTTACAGTCAAAGAAGGCCAACTAAACAAAAACAAACAAACTCGGGAAAAGTAAATGAAATAATTACAAATTGCATGAAATCCAACAAGGGAAATGAACAAGAACCTGAAATAGAACTATTGGGTTGCAGATGCAGAAGCTCACTAGACAAAATGGTGGGACGCTTTGTCACTCTCGTTCTATTTTGAGCACACAGTTGCATTTTCCAGAGGTTCCATAATGTGTAACATGGCAACAGATTGAATGCAGAAGCAGTTATGAAAAGCCGTTTGTCTTTTATTAAGCCGGATATGAAAGAGATGTGCAAAATATGTAAAAGGATACCATTTTTCTCCTTAATTTTGCTTTGTAAAATAGAGTTGTTTTTCATAATATTTATTTTGCAGCAACATGCAATGAGTTCTTATTATTTTTTAAGTAATTAATTTTTTTCTCCATTTTCATTTCCAATATAGTTAAATATCAACAGATAAAACCCACATAAGTGAGACTTTGGGGGTTCTGTTACATACCCCCAAAGCTGTATGCTGATGCCCTAACTCTTGATGTGATGGTATTAGAAGTGGTGCCTGTGGGAAGTAATTAAATTTAAATAGGATTATGAAGGTAGGGTCCCTATGATGGGATTAGTGTCCCTATAAGAAAAGGAAAAGGGTGCAGAACCCTCTTTCTCTCTGCCATGTGAGGACCCAGATGGAAGGAGTCTGTCTACCAGAACAGGAACTAAATGTGCTGGCATCTTGGTCTAGGATTTCACAGCCTCCAGAAATGTGAGAAACAGTTTTATAATAGTTTAAGCCGCCAAGTTTATGGCATTTTATGATAGCAGCCCAAGATGACCAAGATGACACCCTTCGTAATTTTTAAGAGGAAAGGTGCCCTGACACAACAAGATTTGAGAAATACTGTTTCGATCCAATGGTCTTTTCTCAGAATGCATTCTATACACCTGGCTCTCATTCATGATGATTTTTCCCTTCTGAAACTCTCGCCTTTGGAATTCAGGATAATCTAAAGAAAGCCTTTCTTGACCATGCATTTTAAGTCTTTTTCTACTGATGTCTGTTCATCATGGTGTGGCTTGCCTGGTGACTCAGATGGTAAAGAATCTGCCTGCAATGCAGGAGACCCAGATTTGACCCCTCAGTTGGGAAGATGCCCTGAGAAGGAAATGGCAGCCCACTTAAGTACTCTTGTCTGGAGAATCCCATGGACAGAGGAGCCTGGTAGGCTACGGTCCATGGGGTTGCAAAGAGTTGGACATGACTGAATGACTAACACACACTGTTCATACACCTACTTCTTCAAAATGGAGTATTCTTCAGTTCAGTTCAGTTGCTCAGTCACGTCCAACTCTCTGCGACCCCATAAACCACAGCACGCCAGGCCTCCCTGTCCATCACCAACTGCCAGAGTCCAAACCCATGTCCATCGAGTCAATGATGCCATCCAACCATCTCATCCTTTGTCATCCCCTTCTCCTCCTGCCCTCAGTCTTTTCCAGTATCACGGTCTTTTCTAATGAGTCAGCTCTTCGCATCAGGTGGCCAAAGTATCGGAGTTTCAACTTCAGCATCAGTCCTTCCAATGAACACCCAGGACTGATCTCCTTTAGGATGGACTGGTTGGATCTCCTTGCAGTCCAAGGGACTCTCAAGAGTCTTCTCCAACACCACATTTCGAAGGCATCAATTCTTCGGTGCTCGGCTTTCTTTATAGTTCAACTCTCACAACCATACATGACCACTGGAAAAACCATAGCCTTGACTAGATGGACCTTTGTTGGCAAAGTAATGTATCTGCTTTTTAATATGCTGTCTAACTTGGTCATAACTTTCCTTCCAAGGAGTAAGCATCTTTTAATTTCATGGCTGAAATCACCATCTGCAGTGATTTTGGAGCCCAGAAAAATAAAGTCAGCCACTGTTTCCACTGTTTCCCTATCTATTTGCCATGAAGTGATGGGACCAGATGCCATGATCTTAGTTTTCTGAATGTTGAGTCTTAAGCCAACTTTTTCACTCTCCTCTTTCACTTTCACCAAGAGGCTCTTTAGTTCTTCTTCACTCTCTGCCACAAGGATGGTGTCATCTGCATATCTGAGGTTATTGATATTTCTCCCGGCAATCTTGATTCCAGCCTGTGCTTCTTCCAGTCCAGCGTTTCTCATGATGTACTCTGCATGTAAGTTAAATAAGCAGGGTGACAATATACAGCCTTGGTGTACTCCTTTTCCTATTTGGAACCAGTCTGTTGTTCCATGCCCAGTTCTAACTGTTGCTTCCTGACCTGCATACAGGTTTCTCAAGAGGCAGGTCAGGTGGTCTGGTATTCCCATCTCTTTCAGAATTTTCCACAGTTTATTGTGATCCACACAGTCAAAGACTTTGGCATAGTCAATAAAGCAGAAATAGATTTAGCCTATGTCTTCCTCTCTTTTATCCTATTTCTGTTCCAAGATTTCAGCTCCTATATCTATGTTGTACCTGCCCAATCTTCTTATCTTGCCCTGGACAAAGATTTTCCATATTTCCACTGGACATCTCTATCTGAATATCACATGGCCCCTCAAATTCAACACGCTTCTAAGCTAATGCACAGTCTTCCTCTTAGGTTCTTGTTGCTGAACTTCTTAGATCAATCACATCAAATGCATCACTATATTCTGGTTCAAAATTGGGAAAGGAGTACCTCATGGCTGTATATTGTCACTCTGCTTATTTAATTTATATGCAGCGTACATCATGCGAAATCCTGGGCTGGATGAAGCATAAGCTGGAAGCAAGATTGCACGGAGAAATATCAATAATAACCTCAGATATGCAGATGACACCACCCTTATGGGAGAAGGCAAGGAGGAACTAGAGAGCCTCTTGATGAAAGTGAAAGAGGAGAGTGAAAAAGTTGGCTTAAAACTCAACATTCAGAAAACTAAGATCATGGCCTCTGGTCCCATCACTTCATGGCAAATAGACGGGGAAACAATGGAAACAGTGACAGACTTTATTTTCTTGGGCTCCAAAATAACTGCAGATGATGGCTGCAGTCATGAAATTAAAAGATGCTCGCTCCTTGGAAGGAAAGTTATGACCAAGCTAGATAACATATTAAAAAACAGAGATGTTACATTACTGACAAAGGTCTGTCTTGTCAAAGCTATGGTTTTTCCAATAGTCATGTATGGATGTGGGAGTTGGACCATAAAAAAGGCTGAGCACCAAAGAATTGATGCCTTCGAAATGTGGTGTTGGAGAAGACTCTTGACAGTCCCTTGAACTGCAAGGAGACCAAACCAGTCAATCCTAAAGGAAATCAGTCCTGAATATTCACTGGAAGGACTGCTGGCTGAAGCTGAAGTTCCAATACTTTGGCCACCTGATATGAAGAGCTGACTCATTGGAAAAGACTCTGATACTGGGAAAGACTGAAGGCAGGAGGAGAAGGGGACAACAGAGGATGAGATTGTTGAATGGCAGCACCGACTCAATGGACATGAGTTTGAGCAAACTCCAGGAAATGGTGAAATAAAGGGAAGCCTGGCATGCTGCAGTCCATGGGTTCGCAGAGTCAGACACTGAACAACTGAACAACTAAACAACAAAAACAAATATTCCAAATAGTGGAAACTAAATCTTACCTCACTCTGAGACACAAGCATTTACAGTATCCAGCCAGTTCCACTTCCCACAATGTCTCCCACATCTTCCCCTGCCAGTTCCCAATAACCTCACCTTGGTTTTCATCTGTCATCATACCTGTGTGCCACAGTTGCTTTGCAACTGTTCCCCTGACCTCTAATCTCTCCCTTTTCTACCCATGCTTCGGGCCACCTCCAGACTTATCTAAAATTGCTAATCAAATCACATTACCTCCCTACACAAAAACCCATAATGTCTCCCCATTGCCTGGAAGAAAAAATCCTTGAAATGCTATTCAAGCCTCTGCCATCTAACTCAACTTGATTTCCCCAAACATCCTATACTTTGGCTACACAGAGCCTTGCAATTTCTCCAAAACAGACTCATATATTATTTGCTCAAGGCTTCTCCTCCTTCAAGACTGCCCTTCTCTTTTTAAAAAAGCACAGTTGCTTGAAGCTAAATATCTGCATTCAAGTGCACTTCCATTCAAGTGTGATATTGGTCAAGTTGTATCTACCTCAATTTCTTCACTTATAAATAGGGACAATAATTAAATATACCTCTTAGAGCTTTTGTGAGATTTAAGAGATGATATATTGAAGAGTTTCATTTCTGTCATTGCTATTGTTAATTTGCCTGTATTTATCAAAAACTATTCATTCTTCAAGGCCCTGATATAGTGCACTTCCCCATGGAAACTTCCTCAATTGCTTAAGCCCAAACCATCATTAACTCCTCCCTCTGCCTCTCATCAATACGTTTGTCACTCAAGTTAGCACATTTTCACTATTTTGCATTCTGATTAGTTCCTTGTATGTGTATCTTCCCAAAGCTTCCCTCTTCTCCTCCACCCCTTGACACACACTAGCACACAGGGTGACAAACTCCTATTAATTTAGGGCCATTTGGGGCTCCAGCTAAAAGTTTAAACTTAGTGCCTTATGATCAAGTAAAACTTGTTTTTTCAGACCTAAGCGCCCACTGTAGCGCTGTTCTCTATGAAACTTAAGGCCACAGAGAAGCTTTTCATTTTCTACTTTTCTTCTCATTGCTATGTAAGTGACTAGTTCTTCATTCCCCTGCTCTTCAAATTCACCCCTAATTACTCTAAATTCCAACTTAACTTTTTATAATTTTTTAAATGTTTACTTTATAATTCCCTGGAAATCATGGCTTTCTCTTAAACATTTCAATAAAATCTGTAAGAAACATTTAATGATGACCTCCCCCCCAAAAAAGGTTTGAGAAGCCCTACAATAATATCAATAGATATAAGATGAGCAACTACAAATTCTACATTTGGGCCTGTGAAAGCTCCCAAGTTCAGAAGATGTATCTCATCCAAGAAATAAAAATTTTCCAAAGAAATTCATGGTCTAGTGGTAAAATGTCTTGGATGTTAAAAAGTGCACGTTTTGTTCATTTTTCATTAGGGTGAAATAGCCTGCCAAACTAATAAAATTGGGCTGGACTTTGCTCAAAAGATATTTTCACATTCCAGTGAAGGAATAGACTGAAGCTAATGAAAATTCTGCCCAAGCAAGGATTCTCTAGTTTTATATCCAGACCCTACACCTCATGCTCTCAGCTTTGCTCCAGTAAATCCTTGGGAAGGTGAACACGAACTGAATGTTGTCATTTGCCTGGATGATTTTTCTCCTCTGTAAGCATTTTCAAATTCAAAATAAGCTCAATTTACAGGAAGTTGGAAATCATTCTGTTTGCTCCACACATTCAGGGGATGTGCATACAAATATTTACTGGACACGAAAATGTAATGTCCTAACACAAACCATCTGACTTCAGGAATTTGGATACATACAGCAATAATTAACCACAGATGAAAATTTTACATTCTCAGAGTTCCACATTTTGAACTTGGTCATGCCCTGCAGGGTGGGTGCTCACTAAGGCAGTATGGGGTTTTGTAAAAGTGTGTTTTCACTGCTAAATTCTGTTTCTATAGCTCCATTGAAACACAGAAGAAAATATTATTCTCTGGAGTGAAGTGTGGTTAAAAATAGAAAGCAAATTAATAGCCAATCTCTGAGGTTTCCTGAGTTGAACTTTGATCCTGTCCAAAAAGAGGGTTATTGCAAAATCATTCTTCTTAGATAAACAAAGGAATTGCTACATGAAATTCAAGAATAGAAGTGCCATAGCATTGGAAGTTATGAACTTCTTTGCACTTCCCAGATAGAGTCTGAACTTCATCTTCTTATGATGGTGTTTCTCAGATTCCACTTTTTAAATCATCTAGGTCATCCACACTTACTAATGATTCACAGAACTATGGAATCCAAACATTTCATTTTATAGATAAAGAAAAGTAGCAACTTGTCCAAGGTAAAATTTCTAGTTACTTGAAATGTTGAGACAAGAACCTGAATCACCTTACCTTCCATCCCAGTTTTCCTGTTATTTTAAAACCAGGAATGTCACGACCCTCCTACCAGAATCATCGTACCTACCTTATGATCATCAAATGTATGCAAAGTCTACAAATGACTCCTTAGAATCAGCAGCTTACATCATAAACAAGACATTACACTCATTTATATCCATGGTTGTCTTCTCTGTCCTGCACTCTCCCAACAAGTGTCAGGGGTTGACTGTCCCCTCTGAAGGTCACAGATTCCTCCAGAACCCTGCAGATAGATATTCCATATCTATCTATCCTATAGATAGATATTCCATAAGGAATTGTCTTGATCTGTCACGTTGCTTTGTGTAATATTCACCTGTGTGACCTCACATACTACTTGGAAATAAGAATGGAGTGAATTTTTTTTAAGCAAAGAAATGAAGTGAGAGTTTAGAAAACCCCACACTAGCCAATGGATAAAAATAGCAACAGGAAAAAGGAACAACTCAAGCTCTAGGGCAGAACCTCCTGAGAGAACAATTGAGGAACACAATCCTGTTTTGGCAGAAGTGTCCCCAGTCGGAAACTCTTCTAACCCACCTCCAGGGCATCACTACCGCAGTCAGCTCTTCCCAGTACAAAATCCTCATCCGTAACTATGAGGAGCTGGGGTTTGTTTGGCAAAACAAAGAGGCCTTTAAATCTGTAACAAATTCCTCTGATGCTAACCACCACCTCTCAGAAACATTACCCAAGTTTTACATCCTTGTCCCTTGTTGCCTGCTGGACATTCCTTTCTAAGTCCCCCCATGGGCACCTCAGACACTACTAACACCACCAAATCCACCCCTTTCCCCTCCAAAGCGCACCACCTTCCAACTCTCTCCTGGGTCTTGAACTACCATTAATCGGACGCGTGCCTTATGCATGGCACTGTGTTCTGGACTTTACATCCAACGTTCATCTCAATCCACAAATCTTTTAAGAGTATAGAAATGGTATATTTCAGAGAGGTTAAGCTGCTTCTTAGTATTAGCACCAAGCTGGCTGATTGTGTGCTCACACTCATCCTTGTCTTCTCTGCAAGAAGCTGCTGCCTTCCTCTCAGGGGTGCTAAATTCAACAATCCCATCCTGGACGGCTGGCAGCCACCTTGCCTGACACACAATGAGAGAGAAACATTGAGAACAACGGAGCTAAAATACGAGGGAGAGGAAAGGATGAGAAAGTGGGAAGCAAAGTCTGCCAGCATCACTTGCTGCTTAGATCAGGTGAGTGAGTAAGTGAAAGTCGCTCAGTTGTGTCCAGCTCTTTGTGACCTCATGGACTATACAGTCCATGGAATTCTCCAGGCCAGAATACTGGAGGAGTGGGTAGCCTTTCTCTTCTCCAGGGGATCTTCCCAACCCAGGGATCAAACCCAGGTTTCTTACATTGCAGGTGGATTCTTTACCAACTGAGCCACAAGGGAAGCCCAAGAATACTGGAGTGGGTAACCCATCCCTTCTCCAGCAGATCTTCCTGATTCAGGAATAAAACTGGGGTCTTCTGCATTGCAGGTGGATTCTTTACAACTGAGCTATCAGGGAAGCCCAGGTGCCTGTAGTCATTTCTCCTCTGTGTGTTCTAGTGATGTGATGAACAAATTCCTTTTTGTGCCTAGTACCAGATGACTTAAGTTCTGCCACTTGCAACCAAATGACTAACATATCCTCCTGCTCAAGAAATCACTACAGTTCTCTCTTTTCCTCTTCCTTTTGATATTCCTGCAACTATGATTATCATATAGCAGCAGTCATGCATGGATGTGGTTATATTCCAGTAGTCATGTATGGATGTGAGAGTTGGGCCATAAAGAAGGCTGAGTGCTGTTTACAATAGCCAGGACATGGAAGCAACCTAGATGTCCATCAGCAGATGAATGGATAAGAAAGCTGTGGTACATATACACAATGGAATATTTCTCAGCTATTAAAAAGAATGCATTTGAATCAGTTCTAATGATGTGGATGAAACTGGAGCCTATTCTACAGAGCAAAGTAAGTCAGAAAGAAAAACACCAATATGCTATATCAACTCATATATATGGAATTTAGAAAAATGGTAACGATGACCCTATATGCGAGACAGTAAAAGAGACACAGATGTAAAGAACAGACTTTTGGACTTTGTGGGAGAAGGCAAGGGTGGAATGATTTGAGAGAATAGCATTGAAACATGTATATTATCATATGTGAAACAGATCGCCAGTCCAGGTTCGATGCATGAGACAGGGTGCTCAGGGCTGGTGCACTGGGATGACCCTGATGGACGGGATGGGGAGGGAGCTGGGAGGGGGGTTCAGGATGGCGGACACATGTACACCCATGACTGATTCATGTGAATGTATGGCCAAAAACACCACAATACTGTAAAGTAATTAGCCTCCAATTAAAATAAATTTTTTAAAAAAGAAGTCTGAATGCTGAAGAATTGATGCATTTGAACTATGGTGTTGGAGAAGGCTCTTGAGAGTCCCTTGCACTGCAAGGAGATCAAACTAATCAATCCTAAAGGAAATCAGTCCTGAATATTCATTGGAAGGACTGATGCTGAAGCTAAAGCTCCAATACTTTGGCCACCTGATGCAAAGAGCCAACTCATTAGCAAAGACCCTGATGCTGGGAAAGATTGAAGGCAGGAGGAGAAGAGGACAACAGAGGACAAGATGGTTGGGTGGCATCACTGATTCAATGGACATGAGTTTGAGCAAATTCTAGGAGATGGTTAAGGACAGAGAAGCCTGGCGTGCTAGTGCATAGGGTTCGCAAAGAGTCAGACACGACTGGGCGACTGAACAACAAAAACAATGATTAATGAAATAATACAAGCATATTGTGTTTTTCATTTATAATTCAAAAGTATGCAACATAAATAAGTCAGTTCTAGGGGGGCCTTTACCACTGGTGGCTCGGTGGTAAATAAGGTAGCTCTCCTGCCTGCCAATGCAGGAGACACAGGTCTAATACCTGATCCGGGAAGATCCCAGATGCCACAGAGCAACTAAGCCTGTGCACCCCAACTATGGAACCTGCTTCAAGTACTGAGCCCACGCGCCACAGCTATTGATGCCTGCATACCCTGGAGCCTGTGCTCTGCAACAAAAGAAGACACCACAGTGAGAAGCCTGAACACTGCAACAAAGAATAGTCCCAGCTCCCTGAAACTAGAGAAAAACCCACATAGCAAAAGAGACCCAGCATAGCCAAAAAATTAAAGACATAAATATATAAACAAATAAATAAAATTATTTTTTAAAAAATAAGTTCTGGGGCATTTCTGTAAGTTTCATGGGGTTTTTGTTCAGCTGTTTTCTGTTTGTTTTGTCTTAACCCACTCAAACATTTATTGGTTACTAACAAAATATTAACCTATCTGAAAAAATTAATATAGTCCATTAAAAAGAAATAAACTAAAAACTCCCCATTGAATTTATTCCAATCTGTGGTATATTCTAAATGTTTCATGTTAATATTTTCCATCAACAATTTTAATGCTGTAATATAATCGCATCTAAACTTTAAAATTGGCTCTATATAGATTTTAACAAAAATCAAGTAACATTTTAATTGTTTACTATTTTTCAAGTTATTTTATTAAAAAGAGGAGTGAGAAAGAAGGGAAGTAGCAAAGGAGGGAGGAGAGGAGAGAAAGAAAAGGATATACCCCAGAGCTGATATGTCTATAAATGGTCACCTAGGTATTAACTTGGCCTTCTCTGATGGCTCAGTGGTAAAGAATCCATCTGCCAGTGCAGAAGACTGCAGGTTGAATCCCTGGGTTGGGATGATCCCCTGGAGATGGAAGTGACAACCAACTCCAGTATTCTTGCCTGGAAAATCCCATGGACAGAGGAGCCTGGAGGGCTACAGTCCATGGAGTCACAAAGAATAGGTCACGATTTAGAGACTAAACAACAACAGATATTAACTAGACAGGGACACATCTATAAGGTAATGTGAAGTGAATAGTTAGCATTTGTTTTTGGAAAAAAGTTAAAACACATTTTTATAAGTGAGGTGCAATTTTCTGGTTTATGAAAAAAATACATGATTTCCTTCAGTTAGAAATATTCCTCCCGTGCCTACTACAACCTCGACTCCAAACTGAAGATGCCCGAATGGATTGGAGGCGAGAGCGAGCTCAAGAAATTTTTAAAACATCATTTGCGAGGAAAGAACTGTGAACTCCTGCTGGTGGTACCAGAAGAGGTGGAGGCCCATCAGAGTTGGAGGGCTGATGTGTGATGCAGTCCCGCCCAGCCTCCCCTCACCTCAGCCCCCTGAAATCCTCCGTGATGTGCTGTGGCCTCTACCGTGGGTCTGCCCTTGCCACTTCCCCAAGCATCTCATCGGGTCTTTTTTTCCCTCCAATTTGACAGTGCAATAGGACAGACATGTGGACTGTTACAAGAACCAACCAGCGTTACTCGCTCCTGGAAAAAGAAAGTAGGAGCTCTGTGTGCTTAGGGCGAGCTGTGGAGACCTTGGTTTTATGTAAAAGAGAAAGAAAGGTGGGTCTTAGCTTCCTTTCCCCATTTCTATGAGGACTTGACAGAGGCTCTGCTGGAGTTCACTGCTGCTCTGTCTGACTCACCTGGAGATGCTGCCTCCCCTTCCCCTTTCCTGGCAACCAGTGAGTCTGAACACGAAGTCCAAAGCCCACGGGACTGGTTGGAAGGCCTCAGAACAGAAAGGCCTCTCAGGAAACCATCTCCTAACTGCAGCAGCTGTACAGCATGCTGTCTCCAACCCTCTATGCCACCCTGACCCCATTTTTAAGAGTGGTTTATGGCCATCCTTGAAGTTTTATAATGAAAAGTTCTCTAATATTCCATGCCGGGTGGTTGAATCCTGCAGTATTCTAACATGACAGGGTGAGCTAGATACCTGAGGATGTGGCCAAACCCAGACTAGGGACAGCCTGTCTGCCTCACTCCAGCATTGTCCCTGCCACTTCACTGCACTGATTTAGGAGGTTTGGGGACACAAGACAGGCCAAAAGGCAGTTTTCCCAGCTGACCCACCCCGGTAAAATCAGAAAAAAATAAGACTGCCTTCACCATCAAATTCTACTAGTTTGAGACAGCGTTGGGCAAGGGAAGTATTGTGAAGCTAAGCCCTCAGAGATTTGGAGCAGCTCGAATTAGAAGCCCTAGGCTTGGAGTCATTCTGGTGACCAGAAGCAGAGCCCTCACGCTGGGTAGATACGTGCATCCTGCTTAGGAGCTGGGTTTGTCATCTTTGGAGTTTCTTTTACCGATAACTGAGAACTGACCCACCCCTACCTCTTTAAATAGCTGTAGGCCACTTTTCTCCTGGTAACTTTGGAAAACAGGAGGAGGAGAAATAAGTGTTAGACTACACCGCCTGTCACCAAAGGGGCCATGGTTGTCTCAAGGCAAGGGGGCAGGCAGGGGTGGCCTGTCCAGCCCTTCACAGATCAATGGTCTTGGCAGGTCTGCGAGCTGCCCCACTGGCCAGGCTCCTCTCCAGCAGCAGAGCCAGCCTGGGGCTTGCATGTCCAGCCTGAGCAAGCTTAACGGGATGAAGCTGAGGCTTTCTCCCCACTGTGACTGGAGTGCATGTTTACACCAGCACTTTTTCTGCACATGTATCTTCAGTCCCACAAGGCCATTGTTTTAACGCTGAGGAACAGAGGCCACCAAGCAGCTACTGCGTTTCACCCTCTCAGCAAGTGGCCGCAGTCTCTTCTGCACCATTTTCTACACCAGACCTGCTTGGCACCACAGGGAGCTTGTCACCCCTGCATAATGACATTCCAGCCACCACCAGCCAGAAGTTACAGCCAACCTTGCTGACTGTCACAAGCAGGACCTTGGGTCCATTGGCACTGTCAGTGATGTAAGCCATTTCCTGGGGGGAGGAGAAAACTCCTCGCCACCAGTCTGCTTGGGCCTGTGCAGATGGCACTTCAAAGGAGTCCTCACGCACTTGGAGTCCATAAGCCAATGGGATATGCAAAGACGCTTAACCATTTCAGGGCTGGTTCCTCTGTTCATATCCAATTCTAGTGCTTAGGAACAGGGACCTATGCTGATGCCCGAGGGCTGAAAGCCCCACTTCCTTTAAGGAAGTGGGCAGGCCTGACCCTGACACCCAGGCAGGGGCAACCCTAGGCTTTTTGTTTTTCTCTTGCTTTTCCTTTTTGTTGGCCTTGTGCTGGGTTTGTTTACAAAAGATGTATTTTGTTTAACCAAATATTAAAAATGGAAACTCCGTACATAAAAAAAAAAAAAAAGAAAGAAATATTCCTCCCAAGGGAAAACCAGTACAGCCCTTTTCAAGGTCACTTTGGCAGTACCTATTTTAAAAAGGCCTCATGCACACACACAGCATTCCACCTCTAGGAATCTGTTCTTCAGATCTGAGAGCATTCACTGAAACGCAACATGGAAGAGAAAAATTGGCCATACCTAAGTGTCCTTCAGTAAGGTCCTTCAGAAAGATAAAGAACATTACAGCATACTAACACATATATATGGAATTTAGAAAGATGGTAACGATAACCCTATATGCAAAACAGAAAAAGAGACACAGAAATACAGAACAGACTTTTGAACTCTGTGGGAGAAGGTGAGGGTGGGATGTTTCAAAAGAACAGCATGTATACTATCTATGGTGAAACAGATCACCAGCCCAGGTGGGATGCATGAGACAAGTGCTCGGGCCTGGTGCACTGGGAAGACCCAGAGGAATCGGGTGGAGAGGGAGGTGGGAGGGGGGATCGGGATGGGGAATGCATGTAACTCTATGGCTGATTCATATCAATGTATGACAAAACCCACTGAAATGTTGTGAAGTAATTAGCCTCCAACTAATAAAAAATTAAAAAAAAAAAAAGAAGACATTTACATATGTAACAAAATATTACCTAGCTGTTACAGGTATCAGCTGGAAAGTTATTTATATATATATATATATATATTAATAAGAGCAATTTAAAGAGTCGTATGTACAGCCTGCTGTGCTGCGCTTAGTCACTCAGTCGTGTCTGACTCTTTGAGACCCCACGGACTGTAGCCTGCTCGGCTCCCCTGTCCTTGGGGATTCTCCAGGCAAGAATACTAGAATGGGTTGCCATGCCCTCCTCCAGGGGAACTTCCCAACCCAGGGATCGAACCCAGGTCTCCCGCATTGCAGGAGGATTCTTTACCGCCTGAGCCACCAGGGAAGCCCCATGTACAGTGTATTGAAACATAAATATAGGAACATTGTAAAGCAACTGTGACAGCCTTGGAACTCTGGCCTCCACCTGTCCCTCCTACAGCTCAGCCAGCAGGATTTCATCAGGTTCCTCCTCTCTCCTGCCACTTCCCCCGCCCCACCTCATGAAAACCTCTGCGATCTCTTCCCACTGCTCCCTGGATACAGACCAGAATTCAGCTTGACGTCCACACTCAGCTCCCCACTGACCATTTGGGAGGACTGTTTCTTCCTGCTGCTGGATGTCACCACCCGGCCTTCATGCATGCTCTCTCTCTGCCTGCCTCTGCCTCACACCCCAGTCCCCTACTCTACCCCTTTCCCTAGAAATGCACAGAGTCCTATTCATCTCCATTAGACAGTTCCTCTCCCCTCCAGACCTACCTCCACCCTTGTCCATTCTGCTCTCTGCCGCAACAAGGCAAGCTGACTGGGTCTAGCTGTCTTGCCCACTGGCTTCCCCTCGTGCATGTATGCTAAGTTGCTTCAGTGGTGTTCAACTCTTTGCGACCCATGGATTGTAGCCCACCAGGTTCCTCTGTCCATAAGATTCTCCAGGCAAGAATACTGGAGTGGGTTGCTGTGCCCTCCTCATCCAGGGGAAGATCTCCCTGATCCAGGGATCGAACCCGCATCTCTCACATCTCCTACATTGGCAGTCGGGTTCTTTACCACTAGCACCACCTGGGAAGTGCTCAGGCTCATGGAACAGGAGGCCCCAGCAGGAGCAGGAGGGAGGGGGGTGAGCAAGGCTACATCATTTACCTCCTCAGCTCCTTCCCTGCAGGGTCACTCCAGAGTAAAGAGTTCTTCGGTCAGAGCTCCCAGCTCCTGTCCAGAGGCTCTTTTCTTGTGGGTTCTGAATCTGCCTCCTCATCCTTCCAGCCTTAGGGAGGGGATGGTCCAATGTTGCCATCCCTGAGATGCTGCACCATCCCTTCTGACTTTTCTACACTCACCCACACCTTTGTAAAGAGTGCTTGTGTTAAGTTCCCCTCAGACTTTATTATTATCATGCATCAAGACCTTGACTATTATATCATGCTTCATCTTGGCTTACATGTCATATCCTCAGAGATACAGAACCACAAACTAGATCACCATGTATAACATGACACCCTATTAGTTTATAACACTTGCCACACTTTGTAATTATATCGATTTCTGTATTTAATTCCTTCTACTCTCTCTTGCTCTCATTCTCTTTTTCCCCATGCCCCCACTAGACTTTAAGACCCTTAAGGACAGAGACCATGTCTTCTTCTCACTTGTGACACAGAAACTAGCTCAGCATTCCCTGCATTATGAAAAATAGTACTTGTTACAGACCCAGCTGGAGAAGGAAATGGAAACCCACTCCAGTATTCTTGCCTGGAGAATCCCAAGGACAGAGGATCCTGGCAACCATCGTCCATGGGGTCGCAGAGAGTCAGACACAACTGAAGCGACTAAGCACGCACAGACCCAGCATCCACTTTGTATTGCCCTATTGTTAGGTAGCTAGTTAAACACGAATGGGTCCTGCCCTCTCCTGGATGGTTCACCTTTTCCTCCCACACTCGGACACTGGTGGTCAGAGCCTGCCCAGAGATCCTCCCTCCCGTGGTCAAGGTCCAAAGCTAAGTTTCCAGCCATATGAGGATCAAGCAAGATAAAACCACCAGCACAGGTTGGCCCAGACACAACAAGACCTAAAAGGTGACTCAAGTTAACCTGGGGTTCATCATGCCCTAATTATAGTAAATTATGCTTTTTGCACCCCTTCTTCACTTGGGTGCTTATGAGTAGCACCTGTGCATTAGGAGAAAAGTTATATAACCTAAAGCTGTCAATCAACTTGTCAGACAAATGTCACAGGACACAGGGAGTGACCACCACTCTAAAAAACCCAACCCTACCCATTGCAGGACTGCCGTTGGTTTCCAGACAGCCCACTCTCAAGCTTTCTTAGGAGTGTACTTTTGCTCTGCTTAATAAAACTCTTGCTACTTAAAACTGCTCTATGCCTCCCTACTGAATTCCTTCCTTCAAGAAAGAAGGGAAGAAATCACTGTTCTGCCAATGACACTCATTGCTTATGTTCTTGGTGTGTCCTTTCCTCTCAGAAAGGAAGCGCTGATGGCACCTCTCATCTTGATCACACCCTGCATGCAGAGGGAATGAACAAATGTTTGTCGCACTAAAGGAGTCCTGCAAGGAGCCATGTACTCATTTAAGAGGATGGTCTTTGACAATATTCACTTTGGCTCAGACTTTGGGAAAACATCAAAGATCAAATACATACTAAGAATAGTCAACAAACCATCTGGGAGGGAAAAAATACACTACTCTTAGAGTTACATTCATTTTCCTTTATGATGTGAAATTTTTTTATCTTTTCGAAATACACAAGGACTTAATTAAGTTGAAAAAATTGTATTTCCTTACTATGTAGTTTCATAATGTCTTCCCCCAAATTGATTTCCTTCAGTAGTTTTGAATATCACGATGTTAAAAAAAAAAGCTTCTTTTCCTGAAACGAGTAAGGAAAAGAGAAGAGAAATAACCCAGATATATAATTATGTTCTGAAAGAAATTATAGCAACTGATGTGGAAAGATGAACATACCAAAGGTAGGACTTGCAATGAGTGACAGATGAAATTTTCCAAAGCCTATGAGGTTTTTTATTGTTCTGCTCACTAGTAAATCCCTTAAAAGAGTGTAGCAAAGTAGATCATTATAAAGGGAATTAGAATAAGGCAGGTCATTGAAAAGCACATCTTTGTAAAGCAGCTTGTATGTTCCCATTGGAACATTATAATTTAAGATTGTGCCCTCCACTATAAACTTGGTGCACACATGGTTTAAATAATATTAAATCAATCCCAATGTGCTAATGTGCACACAGATTATAGAAAAATTAAAATTTGTAGGATCATTAATTTGGTCCAAACTAATCATTTTGCTCAGAAGTTACAAACAGTAATGAAGCATCTATTAACAATCATTTTGCTATCTTTTTCTTTAGAATTTAGAACTAATGAGTTCTAGGCATTATTTGTACACTCTCTGCATCTTTAAAAAAAATTTCCAGAGATGTTACACAAATGCTCATTTTTGTTTGTGTGCTTGCAGGCAGAGAGATTAAAATGTTATCAGTTGACATTACAACTGCACTAAAAGTAGGAATTCTCCTTTTGAAAATAACCACTGCCAGATCTAAATGTTCGTATTTACATTAAGAACTTGAACTGGTATTCATCTTCATCATTTCTTTTTCTTCCACAAAATGGTAGAATATGAGGAGTAAAAGGCAAGAGAGAGATGTATAGCAAGTAGGTTAAGTGCCCAGAAGATTGGAAATAGAATAAGAAGAAATATTTGGCAGGCAATTCATAGCAAAGAGAGGCAATCCAGTTTCTTCTGCTTCATCTGATGTGGATCACAGATCTAACAAAGGGCAGAGATGAGGTACAGAAGCGAGTCATCTAACACTTGGCCACACTGCCATCTGCATCCTCAGTAATGGCTGTCATTACCATCCCATAAGTGTTTGGTAGCTTCTCTCTGATCCTTCCTAAAAATTGAGAAGTAATAGAGGATATAGGTGTGTGTGTCATTCAAAAGAAAATATTATCATCATAGATTTTTTTAACTGCTAAAATGTCTCCAAAAAACTGACATTCCTACAAATTAACATCTAGGAATTATGCTCTTTTCTGTCATGAATTTTCCAGAAACGTCTCTGATTAGGTTCCAAAGATGGGACTTCAGAAACGTAAGTCATGTCCTCAAATATGCTTGCTAACTGAAGTCTTTTCCCACCCTCCTAAGACAGCTAAGATGATGAGACCCATCTGAGAGGTCTCAGCATGACCTTCACTTTGAAACTGAGTATCACTCTTGCCCATCTCCATACCCTTTTCAATTTCCTCCAAATTACTGAACCAAATGCCAGGTCATGACAATAAGCTTCCAAATGGGAAAATGGAGGCTTAAGCACTAGAAAAGGACAAAGGACATTAGCTGTCTTTAAAAAGAGCAAATTGACTAATGGCTTAATAAATAGGCTTCCTCTATTGAGTGAGGCAAAAATAAGTTGACTGACAATCCCAAGTTAAAAAGAGATTGTAATGGAACCATCTCCTGACCCTTAATTATAGCAGGTTAGGTCAGGAGACAGCTCTAATGAGCAAGAGACTGCAGGAATTAATGACTCTCTCAGTTGGCTGCTGGCTTAACCTTTTCGAGGTGTGCTCAAAACCATCCATATTATAACCCAGGAGTTTGTGTCTCTGGGCGAGACATACAATCTGTCTCTAATCCTCACCTGTAAAAGAAAGTGACCTTTAGCACACATACAAATAATTTGGGGAGCTTGTTTTAAATGTAAGTCACTGTGTCTTCTTCCAAGACATTTTGATTCAGTAGTCATGGTTCAGAAATCTTATTTTCTAGACATATAGTTCCCAAATTTCATTCCACAACATAATATATGAATGTAATTTCATTTTCAATTTTTAACATTCTACCTTTAATTCTTCCTTAATTTTTAAATGTTATGAAATGTGGAATATATTTTTTCTATTGACAAACTATAAGATAGATGCAGATTTAAGCAATGTACATAAAAAGAGAAAATATAAAAAAAGAGAAAATGTATTAATAACTTTTGACTTATTAATTTTAATTTAAAGAATCTATTCTAAGAAAATAATCCCAAGGGTAGATGGATTTTTGCACAAAGATGCTCATTAACACATTAATTTGATGGGGAAAAAACTCAAAATTACAGAATCACTGAGTAAATTATGGTATATCCATAAAATAAAATACCATAAAGTAGTTAAAATTATTAGTGTAAATAAACTGCAATGGTGGATTCTTCATGATATTTTAGGTTCTAATATTATATGAAATGATAGCATTGTACAAACATATATATGTACAGACATATATATATACACACAAAATGAATATTATTATCTACATAAAGAAAATAATTAGGGCTTTCCTGAAGAAGAACTAAAGAGCCTCTCGATGAAAGTGAAAGAGGTGAGTGAAAAAGTTGGCTTAAAGCTCAACATTCAGAAAACAAAGATCATGGTATCCAGTCCCATCACTTCATGGCAAATAGATAGGGAAACAGTAGCTGATTTTATTTTTCTGGGCTCCAAAATCATTGCAGATGGTGATTGCAGCCATGAAATTAAAAGGCGCTTACTCCTTGGAAGGAAAGTTATGACCAACCTAGATAGCATATTAAAAAGCAGAGACATTACTTTGCCAACAAAGGTCCATCTGGTCAAGGCTATGGTTTTTCCAGTGGTCATGTATGGATGTGAGAGTTGGACTATAAAGAAAGCTGAGCACCGAAGAATTGAAGCTTTTGAACTATGGTGTTGGAGAAGACTCTTGAGAGTCCCTTGGACTGCAAGGAGATCCAACCAGTCCATCCTAAAGGAGATCAGTCCTAGGTGTTCATTGGAAGGACTGACACTGAAGCTGAAACTCCAATACTTTGGCCACCTGATGCGAAGAGCTGACTCATTGGAAAAGACCCTGATGCTGGGAGGGATTGGGGACAGGAGGAGAAGGGGACAACAGAGGATGAGATGGTTGGATGGCATCACCGACTTGATGGACATGGGTTTGGGTGGACTCCGGGAGTTGGTGATGGACAAGGAGGCCTGGTGTGCTGCTGTTCATGGGGTCACAGAGAGTCGGACACGACTGAGTGACTGAACTGAACTGAACTGAACTGATGGCTCAGTGGTGTTAAAAAAAAAAAAAAAACAATCTGCCTGCCAATGCAGGAGACATGGGTTTGATCCCTGATCAGGGAAGACCTCACATGCCTCAAGCAACTAAAGCCCGTGCACCGCAACTACTGAACCGGCTCTCAGCAACAAGAGAAGCCACCACAAGGAGAAGCCCGTGCACCGCAACTAGAGGATAGCGCCACTCACTGCAACTAGAGAAAGCCCACGGGCAACAATGAAGACCCAGCACAGCCAAAAATAAATAATTTTTTGAAAAAAGTAATGCATAGTAAAGGTCAAGAAAGAAATACATTAACATAATACAATGGTTGATACTGATTCTTGTACTAATGTATCCTTTTTTTTAATCCCCTGTGTTGGGCTTGCAGGCTCTTCATTGCAACACACTGGCTTTTCTCTAGCTGTGGCACCCAGGCCTCTCTAGCTGAAGTTCTCAGGCTTACTTGCCCCACGGCGTGTGGGATCTTAGTTCCCTGATCAGGCATGGAACCAGTGGCCGCTGCACTGGGAGGTGGATTTTCAACCATTGTACCACCAGAGAAGTCCCTGTACTAATGTATCTTTAATAAAGTCTATCAAGAGGGGAAAACCCCTACTTTAAAAAAATCTTGAAACCAACTATTATATCTCCCACATAAGAACTGAAAGTGAGTCCTGAAGGACAAAGTTCCCCCACTCCAACCAAAGTACCCAATC
The DNA here is from genome assembly GCF_033118175.1 of Dama dama. Taxonomy (NCBI): domain Eukaryota; kingdom Metazoa; phylum Chordata; class Mammalia; order Artiodactyla; family Cervidae; genus Dama; species Dama dama. The sequence continues at coordinate 29,839,543 of NC_083705.1, forward strand.
CACACCTCCTCCCTGGTAACCTAGGATCCATCCAGAATGGCACAGGCAAGCAAAGTTGCATGATACCCACAGTCAAGGTGATCTTTTCTTTTTTTGCTACCCTTTGGCCTAAAGCTTACAAAGCTACTATCCCAGAGGCAAGATGCAGTCAGACAGTCAATATACCGCTTTTGATGTTTTATTTAGGTATGGTAAGGCCAACAGGTCAAGAGGTGACAGCCAGTGAAAAGACAGTTTATTATACTCACAGATCCCAAGAGAGGGAGCACACATCAGGATAGAGGGGGCCTGCTGGGAAAGCACAAGTGTCAGTCACTAGGCCGAGGAAGAGCAGGGAAGAGTGGGCAAGAGCCTTCATTATGGCTTCTGCAGGAGACAGCAGGTGAGGCAGGGTAAACAGGATTAGCTGGTTTGAATAATTTCAGTGGGCTCTGGGGCACAGGGACTGTCCCTGGTTGCCTGGTACCTGGCCATGAGGTGAGTAGGGCTCAGACTGTGAGCCCAATAAGGGAAATAGTTAAGAGTGTGGACCTAACCTCCTGTCTAAGAAGAAGAACTGACTGGCATCTAGTCAGGACCTCAAAACTGAGTCAAGACAACATTTAAAAGATTATATCACAAGTGAAAGAAGTTGCTGAGATTCCCTAGGATTATTGGTTAGGGGTGGGGTGTAACCAGAGACTACCGCAGTATTTAAAAGCCCCCCTTTCACCAAGTCTGCTCTCCTCCAAATACCCTCAGAAACCTGTAATAAGTCCCCGTTCTCCACTTTCTTCATTTGTCTCCAAAAAACCCTAAGACAGAGAAAGCAGGCCCTCCTACGTGGACAGATGAGGGACTCTACGTAGACTCTAAAGGTATTCTGACATCAACATTCTCTTTCTAAAGAACTGGGATAACTCAAATATTATGGATAACAGGACACTCCCCATCCTGTTTAGTCCTCTTCCACCTGTTTATATCTTCCTTATTTTGCATCATCTTCATTGAGATGTCCATTTTTTTATATCAGGCCCCTTGTTATCATGTAATCACAGATATTTTATGATTCTTTTACATACTTGTCCATATACTGTCTTTGAATACCAAGTCCTCCATCAAAAGGTATTTAAAGAAGGCCTGATTTGTTCTCAATATGTAAATTTCTGGATTCCAATTTTTATTTGTTAATGAAAATAGCTTTATCATGCAGAACTTCCCCACCTCTCTCTCACCTGTCCTCTCTGGGTCTGTATCCCATTCCTTCCAGTACCCATGGGCCTATTTCCATCAATGTAATAGAGACAAAAAGACATGCAGCAGGCCAGTAGGCACATGAAAAAGATGTTCAACACTGCTAATTATTAGAGAAAAGAGCAAATCAAAACTACAATGCGGTATCACCTCACACCAGTCAGAATGGCCATCATCAAAAAATCTACAAACAATAAATGCTAAAGAGGATGTGGAGAAAAGAGAACCCTCCTACACTGTCGGTGGCAATGTAAATTGGTGTAACCACTATGGAAAACAGTATAGAGGTTCTGCAAAAAGTTAAAAACAGAGTTTCCACATGATCCAGCAATTCCACTCCTGGGCATATATCCTGACAAAACTATAGTTCAAAAAGATACACGCACTCCTGTGTTCATAGCAACACTGCTCACAATGGCCAATACACAGAAACAACCTAAATGTCCCTCAACAGATGAACAGATAAAGATGTGGTATGTATGTGTGATGGAGTATTACTCAGAGATTATCACACTAAGTGAAGTAGACAAATACCATATGATATCACTTATATAAGGAATCTAAAATATGACACAAACGAGTTTATCTATGAAACAGAAACAGATCCACAGACATAGAGGCCAGATCTGTGGTTGCCAAGCAGGAGGGAGAATTGGGGAGGGACAGACTGGGAGTTCAGGATTAGCAGATGCAAAGTATTATACGTAGGGTGGGTAAACAGCAAGGTCCTACTATATAGCACAGGGAGCTATATTCAACATCCTGTGATAAGCCATAATGGAAAAGAATATGAAAAAGGACATATGTGCATATATAACTGAATAGCTTTGTTATATAGTAGAAATTAACACAACATTGTAAGTCAACTTACAACTACTTCAATAAGAAAAATTTTTTCAAAACAAATACCTTGTTGGGCTTCCTTGGTGGCTCAGTGGTACAGAATCCACCTGCCAATGCAGGAGATATGAGTTCAATCCCTGGGTCAGGAAGATCCCCTGAAGAAGGAAATGGCAACCCACGCCAGTATTCTTGTATGAGAAATCCCATGGACAGAGGAGTCTGGTGAGCTCTGGCCTATGGGGTCACCAAAGAGTCAGACACAACTAATGACTAAATAACAACAACTTTGGAGAGTTACTATATGGCACCAAGGTTGTACACTGGTGACCCACCAACGAGGGACCCTAATATAGTTGCTTAATGGCACAGCATTTTTAAAAGTTGGACTTCACTGCCAACTTTTAAAATTAGAGGAATTATATAAAAATCAGTATTTTCTTCAGGTCCTCCGGAAAACTTATAAGTTCTGGCAATACTGGGCTAGAGGTTAGTAATCTCTGCTCCTCTTAAATGAGGCATGTGTTTCTCTTATTTACATAAACTGCCTGATCATTCAAAGCATCTGGGTCCAATCCGTGAATAACAGCATTGTTGCTAGTGTTATGTAGGTTTACACATACATAAAATAATATGTAACAATACTAATTCTGTGGGTGGTATATAAGACTGGCAGGCAGCCCTTCTCCCATGTCACCATGATCTTATACATTCTGTCACTAAATATGGGAAGTCCTGCCACACTCTGCTGAAGTATCTCCCCTGACATTCATGATCAGCCCTAGGGACTAAGGGTTCTCTGCTCTGGGTCACCCCTGGCTTTCCAGGCTCACTACCCCATCAGCAGCTGACCACATTTAATATGAAACCAACAGAAGGGTAAAAGGAGACTGAGAGTATGAGAACTTTTTATCTCCTTTATAACCACATCTTCTCCTCTGTTTCCTCTGATTCTTCTCCCCTCTCCCACTTTTCCAATAAGAGAGTTACTTCTAGGCTCCCTTTCTAAGGGAGCCTTTACTTGTCACCAATCTAAAGCCCCACTCAGCACAATGCACTTATACATACTTAGTGTCACATCTGTCACCAAAGTATTGTAATCAGAGAGTAGCACCTCGAGATTTTGGTGAGTTACAGGAGACCACCATTTGGCTGAACCACCTTCTTCTCTTCCCTACTACTGTCACCTGTTGCCTGCATTGGGACAGTTTCTCATTTTGCAGAGTTTAGGGAAAAAAGTAGCCAATAGTGAAACCAAGCCAAAGTGTTTGGCTACAAGGATCAGAAAAACAGAGTAACAGTGGATTACATTTATTCAGGTGGGGAGACACTTTCCTTACCTAATAATAAAAAAAGTCTAGAGGTAAGCAAACCAAGGAAAGTTCTGTTTGTCTTTTTACTCGAACTTCTTTAGTGTGCTACTTTTTTGTTAACCTCACGGTTGCAATATGGCCACTAAACCTCCAAGTATCACATCCATGTTCCATGTAGGAAGAGTAGAAAAGATTGAAAGACCTCATCTCATGAAGCTTTTTCTTCTTCACACCCACCCTACCAAAGAAGGACATTCACTGCAGACTTCCACTTAACATCTATTTCATCAAAACTTGGTTATATGGAAATATTTAGACCAAACTTACTAACCAAAAGGAACAAAATTCCCTTAACTGATTTCAATGTTTTATCCTATATGCTGACAAAGGGACTATGTTCCCCAAGATCAACATGCTATTCCACCTGCTCCCTGAATAAATCGGTTTCTGTTAATAGGAAAGAAAGGGGTTGAAAAAGGAAATGGCTCTTTTTTTGGTCGGCAATAGACAGTGTCCACCCCATACTCTAATGAAGACCATGGACTGTGAGGAGCCCATGTAGTTAGGCCTGAGTGACAACCCAGATGTATGCATTTGGTTGCTGTCTGCACAGTGGCAGAGCACAGGGGTGAGTCTGAAGCACTGACATCTTTGTCTTGGTGTCCCGCCTTCTCCCCACTCCCTGCCACATACACACACAAACATATGGACGCACACTTACCTGTGCTCATGAACAGTACAGAGGAGACCAAGAAGCATGCGGTCATCCCCTGGAGCCAGAGGTCAATGGGAGAAGGGGGATGATCCCTCACTCTCCAGATGACCTGTATGCAACACTTCCTGGGGGGCGCCCCCAACCGCTCTGCCCTCTGTTGGGCAAGACCACATCCCTCTCTGAGTCTAGGATCTCCTCTCAATCTTCAGCCAAGGACTCGAGCTTCCTGACCCACACCTATTTCTCTTAGCCAGAAGAGTGTGCTGCTTTGCACAGCGGTGTGTTGAACAAAGTAAAGCTGGCTCCTGGCTTTGCAGGGGAACCCATTTTACTAATCACATGTATTTTCACATAAAAGTTTACATTTAAACCATCAGAAATTTGTAATCAACAACTAATGGAAACCATTGATTTCTAAAGTTTTCAAGATTACAAAGATCATCCACAGCTAACAGACACAAAGGGAGTCCCTGAGTCCACTGGCAGTGTTTGTGTTTCCTGAGTGCTCCAACTGTCCACACAATCCTTTGAAGGTCACACCCTGTCCCATTACACTCTGCCTAGGGTGAAGCTTGCAATGCTGCACTCCCAGAAATCTTAGGAAACCCTGAGACCTTAACAGAAGCAGCACACTAGCTCCTTAAAATGCAAACAGTGAACGTCAACAGCCTGTCACATTAGCTGCGCCCGTGCATGCCATGCAGGTTGGAAGTGAGTCATCATTCAGCAATTATTTTGGTACAAAAGTTAGACATAAAGACTCCACCAAATAAACAGTTTTTATAAAAAGGCTGCATGCGACAACAGTCCCTTCTCTGGCATCAGCTCCCGGAAATGATACAATATGACTCATTAGCATAGAACAGCTCATATTCCAAACAGAGTGCAATTGCTCCCGGGGAACCCGTTCTTATCTCTTGGCCAAGAGGCCACGCTGGGTGATGACGCAGCATCCTTTGCTGTGTTGTCTTGACCTGATCCGCTTTTGCCTTTGCTTCAAAAACTGAGCTGGATCATTTCTGCTCTGCAAAGGTAATGGTCCTGTCCCACTCCCACTGCTTTTGTGAAAGCCTCATCCAACCCTTCCTCCCATAGCAGCCTCCCTTCCAGGAGGTCAAAGCATAGGTCTGCCTTGTTTACTGCCCACCATTATGCACTATCTTCACACTGAATGTCCTATGTGTTATCTCCCCTGATAACTGAGACTCTTTCATTCCAAATTCTAATATAACAGGATTCACCACCAGGAGAATTTCTTTTCTGGTTTATGTGAATTATGCAAAATTGCAATTACTTTGCTGGGGGAAATTAGCAAAAGTGGGGAGGGATATAAGAAATGATAAAGAAACGTGCAGCAGATGGGAGAAAAGGAATGGGAGTTCTATAAGGACAATAACAGTTAACATTAATTTAGTGCTTGATATGTGCCACATATTGTGCTAAGCAACTTACATGTATTTAAACATCACACCACCCATGTGCTTCTCAATAAACTACAGATGAGGATACGGAGAGTTAAGAAGTGTTACAGGATCACCAGACAATCTCTTCTTCTAGACCCAGGGCAGACAATGCTTTTCTTTTTTTTTTTTTTTAATTTATTATTATTATTTCTTTTCCAGTGGGTTTTGTCATACATTGATATGAATCAGCCATGGATTTACATGTATTCCCAATCCCGATCCCCCCTCCCACCTCCCTCTCCACCCAATTCCTCTGGGTCTTCCCAGTGCACCAGGCCGGAGCACTTGTCTCATGTATCCTACCTGGGCTGGTGATCTGTTTCACCATAGATAGTATGCATGCTGTTCTTTTGAAATATCCCACCCTCACCTTCTCCCACAGAGTTCAAAAGTCTGTTCTGTATTTCTGTGTCTCTTTTTCTGTTTTGCATATAGGGTTATCGTTATCACCTTTCTAGATTCCATATATATGTGTTAGTATGCTGTAATGTTCTTTATCTTTCTGGCTTACTTCACTCTGTATAATGGGCTCCAGCTTCATCCATCTCATTAGGACTGGTTCAAATGAATTCTTTTTAATGGCTGAGTAATATTCCATGGTGTATATGTACCACAGCTTCCTTATCCATTCATCTGCTGATGGGCATCTAGGTTGCTTCCATGTCCTGGCTATTATAAACAGTGCTGCGATGAACATTGGGGCGCATGTGTCTCTTTCAGATCTGGTTTCCTCAGTGTGTATGCCCAGAAGTGGGATTGCTGGGTCATATGGCAGTTCTATTTCCAGTTTTTTAAGAAATCTCCACACTGTTTTCCATAGCGGCTGTACTAGTTTGCATTCCCACCAACAGTGTAAGAGGGTTCCCTTTTCTCCACACCCTCTCCAGCATTTATTGCTTGTAGACTTTTGGATACCAGCCATCCTGACTGGGTGTAATGGTACCTCATTGTGGTTTTGATTTGCATTTCTCTAATAATGAGTGATGTTGAGCATCTTTTCATGTGTTTGTTAGCCATCTGTATGTCTTCTTTGGAGAAATGTCTGTTTAGTTCTTTGGCCCATTTTTTGATTGGGTCATTTGTTTTTCTGGAATTGAGCTTCAGGAGTTGCTTGTATATTTTTGAGATTAATCCTTTGTCTGTTGCTTCATTTGCTATTATTTTCTCCCAATCTGAGGGCTATCTGTTCACCTTACTTATAGTTTCCTTTGTAGTGCAAAAGCTTTTAAGTTTCATTAGGTCCCATTTGTTTAGTTTTGCTTTTATTTCCAATATTCTGGGAGGTGGGTCATAGAGGATCTTGCTGTGATTTATGTCGGAGAGTGTTTTGCCTATGTTCTCCTCTAGGAGTTTTATAGTTTCTGGTCTTACATTTAGATCTTTAATCCATTTTGAGCTTATTTTTGTGTATGGTGTTAGAAAGTGTTCTAGTTTCATTCTTTTACAAGTGGTTGACCAGTTTTCCCAGCACCACTTGTTAAAGAGGTTGTCTTTTTTCCATTGTATATCCTTGCCTCCTTTGTCGAAGATAAGGTGTCCATAGGTTCGTGGATTTATCTCTGGGCTTTCTATTCTGTTCCATTGATCTATATTTCTGTCTTTGTGCCAGTACCATACTGTCTTGATGACTGTGGCTTTGTAGTAGAGTCTGAAGTCAGGCAGGTTGATTCCTCCAGTTCCATTCTTCTTTCTCAAGATTACTTTGGCTATTCGAGGTTTTTTGTATTTCCATACAAATTGTGAAATTCTTTGGTCTAGTTCTGTGAAAAATACCGTTGGTAGCTTGATAGGGATTGCATTGAATCTATAGACTGCTTTGGGTAGAATAGCCATTTTGACAATATTGATTCTTCCAATCCATGAACACGGTATGTTTCTCCATCTGTTTGTGTCCTCTTTGATTTCTTTCATCAGTGTTTTATAGTTTTCTATGTATAGGTCTTTTGTTTCTTTAGGTAGATATACTCCTAAGTATTTTATTCTTTTTGTTGCAATGGTGAATGGTATTGTTTCCTTAATTTCTCTGTCTGTTTTTTCATTGTTAGTATATAGGAATGCAAGGGATTTCTGTGTGTTAGTTTTATATCCTGCAACTTTACTATATTCATTGATTAGCTCTAGTAATTTTCTGGTAGAGTCTTTAGGGTTTTCTATATAGAGGATCATGTCATCTGCAAACAGTGAGAGTTTTACTTCTTCTTTTCCTATCTGGATTCCTTTTACTTCTTTTTCTGCTCTGATTGCTGTGGCCAGAACTTCCAACACTATGTTGAATAGTAGTGGTGAGAGTGGGCACCCTTGTCTTGTTCCTGATTTCAAGGGAAATGCCTTCAATTTTTCACCATTGAGGGTGATGCTTGCTGTGGGTTTGTCATATATAGCTTTTATTATGTTGAGGTATGTTCCTTCTATTCCTGCTTTTTGGAGAGTTTTAATCATAAATGAGTGTTGAATTTTGTCAAAGGCTTTCTCTGCATCTATTGAGATAATCATATGGTTTTTATCTTTCAATTTGTTAATGTGGTGTATTACATTGATTGATTTGTGGATATTAAAGAATCCTTGCATTCCTGGGATAAAGCCCACTTGGTCATGGTGTATGATTTTTTTAATATGTTGTTGGATTCTGTTTGCTAGAATTTTGTTAAGGATTTTTGCATCTATGTTCATCAGTGATATTGGCCTGTAGTTTTCTTTTTTTGTGGCATCTTTGTCTGGTTTTGGAATTAGGGTGATGGTGGCCTCATAGAATGAGTTTGGAAGCTTACCTTCATCTGCAATTTTCTGGAAGAGTTTGAGTAAGATAGGTGTTAGCTCTTCTCTAAATTTTTGGTAGAATTCAGCTGTGAAGCCATCTGGTCCTGGCCTTTTGTTTGCTGGAAGATCAAGTTCCACGCACCAGAACACTGACGCACGCTTCCCTAACCAGGAAATCTTGACAAGCCAATCGTCTAACCCCACCCACTGGGTTAATCCTCCACAACAAAAAGGAACCACAGACCTCCAGAATACAGAAAGCCCACTCCAGATACAGCAATCTAAACAAGATGAAAAGGCAAAGAAATACCCAACAGGTAAAGGAACATGAAAAATGCCCACCAAGTCAAACAAAAGAGGAGGAGATAGGGAATCTACCTGAAAAAGAATTTAGAATAATGATAATAAAAATGATCCAAAATCTTGAAAACAAAATGGAGTTACAGATAAATAGCCTGGAAACAAAGATTGAAAAGATTCAAGAACTGTTTAATAAAGACCTAGAAGAAATAAAAAAGAGTCAATTAAAAATGAATAATGCAATGAATGAGATCAAAAACACTTTGGAGGGAACCAAGAGTAGAATAACGGAGGCAGAAGACAGGATAAGTGAGGTAGAAGATAAAATGGTGGAAATAAATGAAGCAGAGAGGAAAAAAGAAAAAAGGATCAAAAGAAATGAGGACAACCTCAGGGACCTCTGGGACACTGTGAAACGCCCCAACATTCGAATCATAGGAGTTCCAGAAGAAGAAGACAAAAAGAAAGGCTATGAGAAAATACTCGAGGAGATAATAGCTGAAAACTTCCCTAAAATGGGGAAGGAAATAGCCACCCAAGTCCAAGAAACCCAGAGAGTCCCAAACAGGATAAACCCAAGGCGAAACACCCCAAGACACATATTAATCAAATTAACAAAGATCAAACACAAAGAACAAATATTAAAAGCAGCAAGGGAAAAACAACAAATAACACACAAAGGGATTCCCATAAGGATAACAGCTGATCTATCAATAGAAACCCTCCAGGCCAGAAGGGAATGGCAGGACGTACTGAAAGTAATGAAAGAGAATAACCTACAACCTAGATTACTGTATCCAGCAAGGATCTCATTCAGATATGAAGGAGAATTCAAAAGCTTTACAGATAAGCAAAAGCTGAGAGAATTCAGCACCACCAAACCAGCTCTTCAACAAATGCTAAAGGATCTTCTCTAGACAGGAAATGCAGAAAGGTTGTATAAACGTGAACCCAAAACAACAAAGTAAATGGCAACGGGACCACACCTATCAATAATTACCCTAAATGTAAATGGGTTGAATGCCCCAACCAAAAGACAAAGATTGGCTGAATGGATACAAAAACAAGACCCCTATATATGCTGTCTAAAAGAGACCCACCTCAAAACAAGAGACACATACAGACTAAAAGTGAAGGGCTGGAAAAAAATATTTCACGCAAACGGAGACCAAAAGAAAGCAGGAGTCGCAATACTCATATCAGATAAAATAGACTTTCAAATAAAGGATGTGAAAAGAGACAAAGAAGGACACTACATAATGATCAAAGGATCAATCAAAGAAGAAGATATAACAATTATAAATATATATGCACCCAACATAGGAGCACCGCAATATGTGCGGCAAACACTAACGAGTATGAAAGAGGAAATTAATAGTAACACAATAATAGTGGGAGACTTTAATACCCCACTCACAACTATGGATAGATCAACTAAACAGAAAATTAACAAGGAAACACAAACCTTAAATGACACAATGGACCAGCTAGACCTAATTGATATCTATAGGACATTTCACCCCAAAACAATCAACTTCACCTTTTTCTCAAGTGCACACAGAACCTTCTCCAGAATAGATCACATCCTGGGCCATAAATCTGGTCTTGGAAAATTCAAAAAAATTGAAATCATTCCAGTCATCTTTTCTGACCACAGTGCAGTAAGATTAGATCTCAATTACAGGAAAAAAATTGTTAAAACTTCAAACATATGGAGGCTAAATAACACGCTTCTGAATAACCAACAAATCATAGAAGAAATCAAAAAAGAAATCAAAATATGTATAGAAATGAATGAAAATGAAAACACAACAACCCAAAACCTATGGGACACTGTAAAAGCAGTGCTAAGGGGAAGGTTCATAGCATTACAGGCTTACATCAAGAAACAAGAAAAAAGCCAAATAAATAACCTAACTCTACACCTAAAGCAATTAGAGAAGGAAGAAATGAAGAACCCCAGAGTTAGCAGAAGGAAAGAAATCTTAAAAATCAGGGCAGAAATAAATGCAAAAGAAACTAAAGAGACCATAGCAAAAATCAACAAAGCTAAAAGCTGGTTTTTTGAAAAAATAAACAAAATTGACAAACCATTAGCAAGACTCATTAAGAAACAAGAGAGAAAAACCAAATTGACAAAATTAGAAATGAAAATGGAGAGATCACAACAGACAACACTGAAATACAAAGGATCATAAGAGACTACTACCAGCAGCTCTATGCCAATAAAATGGACAACTTGGATGAAATGGACAAATTCTTAGAAAAGTATAACTTTCCAAAACTGAACCAGGAAGAAATAGAAGATCTTAACAGACCCATCACAAGCAAGGAAATCGAAACTGTAATCAGACTATGCTTTTCTTTTTTGTGTGTGTGTGTGCGTAATAAAGTTTTATTAAAGTATAAAGGAGATAGAGAAAGCTTCTGACATAGGCATCAGAAGGGGGCAAAAGAGTACCCCCTTGCTAGTGTTAGCAATGGAGTTATATACTGTCCAATGAATCCAAAGAATGTCTGGAGGTTGTAAAGACCTCACCAGACCTACTCCCATAATTTATGTTTTAAGATAACAGAATTAGCCAGAGGGTTTAATCCAAAGACTGTCCTCAGGCAGGATACATTATTGTTATATAATCCTAAGGAATGTAGAGGAAAAAAAGTAAAAAAAAGTTTGTCCTTTCTTCCTCCTTGAATATCCCAGACCTCTCTCTCCTTGGGGACCCCTAGACTTCTTATCAACCTGCCTAGGAAATTACTCTCTCATTCCCCCCTTTTCTTTTAGGAGAATTATGTTGCCTAGGGAAAAGGGGCATCGTTCTCTTTCCATAACTGCTTCTGAGCTGACAAGGGGCGTTGTCCCTAAATTGGTGAGGCAACATATTCTCCTAATCCTCATAGTGAGGATGTCTGATCCAGGGGCTCCAAGTAATAGTTGGAGGAGGCTGTGGCACTCATAGGAGCTTGGACAACTATTTGTAAATTAAAAGCTTTTAGATGGTTAGAAAACCCCATTATACAGTTACAGATGTAAGGCAAAATAGTCATTAAACCAAGTTAAAATCAAAATGAAAAGTCACATTATGTCCATAGTTACATCAGTCCATCTTAAGGTTGTTAGATGTCATCAGTTTAAGAAGAGGCATCACATGCGATTGTTGAAGGTATTCGCAGACTTGGAGAAAGTCTTTTCCTTGAAGTGGAGATGTCCACCACAGGAAGCCTTCCGCTGATGAAGAGGGGAGTGCTCCGCAGACCCAGCAGTTAGACCGATTGTGGAATGCATCATAGGAGTGAGCCCAAGACAGGAAGGCATTGTCTTGAGGATCAAACGGCAGACTCAGGATTTCTGGAGTCAGCAGAAGTAGGCTCACATAGATTATCAGGCCCATCTTGTCCTGAAGGATCCCGGACGAGCCCCCAAGATGAAAGTTTGTTACTGAACGATGAGACGCGGGATTCTTGGCCTCCGGAGGAGATGAATTCAATCCGGGGCCAGAGACGAGGCTGGATCGCTCAGAGCTTTTGTGTAATAAAGTTTTATTAAAGTATAAAAGAGATAGAGAAAGCTTCTGACATAGGCATCAGAAGGGGGCAAAAGAGTACCCCCAGACTATGCTTTTCAAGTAGATTAAATTATTGGCTCACTTCTTTTTCTCCCCATCAACACTCTTTGAACAGCTCCCCCTAGCGGTGGGTTTGGGTTTAGCCATGTTGACGGCTTTGGCTATCATGAGAAGTGATGTGGCTGTTTGGTCTCGAACTCCTGTATTGAGTGGAATAGTGTCCCTCTCTCCCCCCAGTTCATGTCCATCTAGAACCTCAGAATGTAGACCATCTAGACCTTATATGGAAATCGGGTCTTTGTAGATATAATTAAGGATTGAGATGGGATCATAGTAAAATATGGTAGACTTGAAATCCAAGGAGAGTATCCTTATAAGAAACAGAAAAGACACAGAGAGGAAGGCCATAGAAAATAAAGGCACAGGTTGGAGTTATGTTGCTACAAGCTAAGGAACACTTGGAGTCATCAGAAGTTAGAAGAGGCAGGGAAGGATTCTTTCCTAGAGCCTTCAGAGGGAACCTAGCCCTGCAGACACCTTGATTTTGTACTTCCAGTCGCCAGAACTATGAGTGAATACATTTCAGTTATTTTACACCACCCAATTTGTGGTACTTTGCTAAGACAGCCCTAAAAAATGAATACACCTCCTATGTTTTTGCCATCACCATGAGATGAGGTTCCTCCAGATGGCAGGTGCTCTTTGAGCCTGGACCCCCAGCATGAACATGTAGCGAGTGTACCTGAGCCCAAGCCGCCCAGACAAGCCCAGCCCAGGTCAGCCAGGCTGCAGCCAACTGCAAACCCATGAGTGCCTCAAGAAGTGCAGGCTGTTTTAACAAGTCGCAGAGTTCGGAGTGGCATGTGAAGCAGCATTGTTATGCCTACACTAACAGATAAGGTTTCCCAGGCTCCTATGAGGCCATGTGACTGAATCCTAGACAATGAAATCTGAGCCACGGTGATACAGACAGCTCTACTTCCTGGCCCTGAAAACCTCCACACAGAACCCCCATGCTCTTCTCCACAGCAGCTTTGGAAATCACCTCCTGAAGAGGGAAAAGCTGGGTGCCAGCATCACCTCGCTTCTCAGGAGCGCCTGACTTTTTTACCTTCTAGAATAAGCTTATACTGGACCTGGTCTATGCTTTGAAAGTTTATCAGTTACAGCAACTAGCACAACTTTAATAAATAAAGGGAAGATGAGCAACTCATCCAAAGTTATATAGTGAGCAAATGAGAAAACCAGGATTTGAACCGACTCTATCCGACTCCAGTGTCCAGACTATTGCCAATTAAAAGTAACTGCCTCCTATATTAACTGTAAAACCTTGGGAAAGGTGAAGGAAGATGCCTTTGAACCTGGCTCTCATGATATTTAACAACAGAAAAGTTACTGGGACCTGGGTGTAAGAGTTGATGGAGGTAGATTGGAGAGGTAAGGATAGGAAACGGAGGCATTGGAGGGCACAGGAATGAGTGATTCCCAAGTGATGTGACAATAACTATCCTATACAGCCCTTACTTTGAGCTCAAAGGGCTTGCTAGATACCTCATATAATCCTCTCTACTACCCTGTAAAGGGGTAATGAGGAAACTGTAGTGAGGAAACTGAGGCACACAGGAGTGGAACAACTTGCCCAAGAGTACATAGCTAGTCATTGACAGAGCCAGAGAGCAAGCCTGGGCAGTCCGGCTCCAGAGTGGTTGTGCTATGGGGATTCTTCAGGGTGATAAAAGCATCGAATCCTGGACAACGACCAAGGATCTGGACAGGGGAGACAATTTCTTAACATTCTTATTATCCACAACATAGTTTAAAGTCACGAGTATCCTGTGTGTGTGTGTGTGTGTGTGTGTGTGTGTGTGTGTGTGTTGCACAGTCTCATCTGACTCTTTGTGACCCCATGGACTGTAGCCCACCAGGCTCCTCTGTCTGTGGAATTTCCCAGGTAAGAATATTGGACTGGGTTGTCATTTCCTTCTCCAGGAGATCTCTCTGACCCAGAGATCAAACCCAGGTCTCCTGCACTACAGGTAGATTCTTTATCGTCTGAGTCACCAGGAAAGCACCACAAGCATCTTGATGAAACTGCAAAGAAGAATGCATCTGACGAGTTTTACAAACAGGGAACAGAAAGGGAAATCAATAATACAGCACCCATTATCTTACATATTCATTTAACATGGAACATGGCATTGATGTTATCTTTATTTAGTATCAGGTCATTATTATTCTGGTTTAAAGCATAAAATCATATGCATAAAGGCTCTGCAAAGGCCTTGTTGGGCTGTAACCAGGGGAAACCGAGTGGCCTGCTTGTTTGGAGCTGTGTAGGCCGCTGACAGCGATTCCAATCTAGGCTCTGCTATTTAAAGCTAAGTGACCTCAGCCAGTGACTTAGCCTCCAGAAAATACCGTTTCCTCTTCAGTAACACACAGACAGTGAAAGTCCTATCATATGTGATGTTGTGAAAATTAACCAAGAAAACACATTTAGCACCCTGTCTGACATATAAAAAGGGCTCGATAAATATTTGCTATTCTTTTAAAGATTATTATTGAAATGTATTACCTAATTAGTAGACTCTGCAAGGTTCCTAAATCTAAAATTGCTTCCTACTGCACTTCAGTTTAAACATTCATCAACTCCCCCGGGGGACTACTTTAATTGCTTTCCTGAAGGACCTCCCCACCTCCTGTCTGTCTCTTCTAACCCATTTTTGTAAACTGCTGCCAGTTAATCTTCCCAGTTCATAGCCCCTCTCTCACCCCACTCACCCACTGAACAACCTTCAGTGGCTCCCTATTGACTCCAAAGCTGCCCCACACCACTACTCCCCGCTACATGTTATTTTACACTTCGCTGAGACTGGACATCTCACTCTTTCTTAAATATGCCTCGTGATTCCCTGCTTCCATCTCTTCTAACCCAGTCCATCTTTCAGGTCCCAGCTCAAATACACTTTCTTCATGAGTTTACTTTCCCTGTCCCCTCAGCCCACTCAATTAATTACATGACCTTCCCTCTCTCATTTCCAAGACACTTTCTTTGTGCCTCTTTCATATCATGTATTATAATATGACTTTTATCATAAGTATTTTGGCATTTGACTAATGCAGTCACACAATGTAAGCTTTTTGAAAGCAGAAAGTGTCTTCCTCGACTTTTTAATATATACATGATGTGTTTCCTGTGCAATGGATTACAAATAAATCACTGATTATTTAAGTTTAATATACATATGTTTTATCTCCCTTAACAAATCTGTTGATGGTGAGGACCACACCTAACTGACTGTCTCCTTCATAGCATTAACCAGTGTCCTGCACAGAACAAGTACTTGATAAACATTTGTGAAATGACTAATTTGGTAGATTGAACCTATGGGTAAAGGAATAAATAGATGGATGAAAAGATAAATAAGTGGGTGGATAGAGTGGATTTATTTGTTGTTGTCACTCAGTCATGTCCAATTCTTTGTGACCCCATGGACTGCAGCACAACAGGCTTCCCTGTCCTTAACCTTCTCCTGGAGCTTGCTCAACCTCATGTCCAATGTGTCAGTGATGCCATCCAACCTTCTTGTCCTCTGTCATCCCCTTCTCCTGCCTTCAATCTTTCCCAGCATCTTTTCCAGTGAGTTGGCTCTTTGCATGAGGTAGCCAAAGTATTGGAGCTTCAGCTACAATACATCAACCCTTCCAATGAATATTCAGAGTGGATTTATACATTTCTCTGAAGTTCTTTGACTAATAGTTCTTCTAGTCACTGTCCCAGTTGCCAACTCACTTTGAAATGAGCAATATTCAGTGGTAATAGCCATTTGATGAAAAGTAGAGTATAGTAGGAATTCTTGACTCACTTTTGACAAACCTGGCACACATATAAACCCAACCTGGGCACACATATAAACTAACCCTCCTTCCTGAAAGGCTGACAAGCTATCTGGAGCGGAATGTCCTCCTTCCTAAACCTCATTTCATCCCACAGGGACCCAGGGTGTTTATTACTGCCTTGTTCTTGTTATGGAAGAAATCTCATAGAACAAGTGAAAACTAATTCACAGTAACAGGTTGATGCCCTCTCAAGGAGAATTAAACTTTAAAACAGAATCACTGGAAAAGGACAGTGGAAATCCAAAGAAGTGACTCCCTAATTTAGTGCTGTTTCTCTCTGTCTCATCTGGACAACAGAGTGTAAAGCACCCTGAAGCCAGACATGTATTTTAGACATGCTAAGTCCACAGAGGCAGCCTTTGAAAGGACTATTCCTCTAAGGATGAGACAGACCATGGCCTGGCCTAGGATATGTTGTCACAGTGCTAGCCAAGCAAGAACCTGGACCTGAGAGACTGCTTGCTGAGTGGGGCAAATTTTTGCACTATATACCCAAATAAGATATTTCTGGATGCCAGGGTTAGTTGATTCTGTTCTCTTCCAGGCTGGCAGACTTCCTACTTTTCAAAGTTGGCCAAGACCAAACTGTGGGCCAACTCCCTGAAATACAAAGGAAGCAATGAGACCAGTATCCATTCAGATCCTATATCATGTGCATCCTTCAAACTGCTGACAAGCCACTGCAGGAGAAAAAGTCAAGCAAAAGCAAGCTTGAGCCAAATCCCAGGCCTCATTCTCCCCTATCGTTCAACACAGACCAGTCTCTATGGTCTAGCCTGACACAGCAATTATTATTGGAATCTGCTAAGCAGAATTTTGATACTAGGTTTTAGTTAAGAATTATCATTAGAATATCTATGAAGATCATAGGAAAGTAGGGGTCCGTTTTAAAACACTATACAGAAAGGTCTCTGTTTGTCCCAAGGTTAACTGGTCATCCTATTTTCCCATATCTTCTGGGGTAATTGGCATGGTAATTTAGAATTATAGCACATGCCAAAACCCTAACATGCCTACAGAAAAATCCAAAGACATTAAATACTTAGTGGAATTTTACTATTAATGTACTTGATTGTGTTCATGTTTTGGAAAATTGCCACTCTATATGTGTACATTATGCTATAACTAACAATTCCCTATGAAAGTGAAAATTTAAAGTCACTCAGTCATGTCCAACTCTTTGCAACCCCATGAACTATACAGTCCATGGAATTCTTCAGGCCAGAATACTGGAGTGGGTAGCCTTTCTCTTCTCCAGGAGATCTTACCAACCCAGGGATCGAACCTAGGTCTACTGCATTGCAGATTCTTTACCAGCTGAGCTACAACGGAAGCCCAAGAATACTAGAGTGGGTAGCCTACCCCTTTTCCAGTGAATCTTCCCGACCCAGGAATTGAACCAGGGTCTCCTGCATTGCAGGCAGATTCTTTACCAGCTGAGCTACCAGGGGATCCCAGCCAAAGTATTTATTAACCAGGAAGTTAAGTAATATTTATAAAGTAATATTTCTATTAATGAAATTGCTTTTACAAATGGCATCTTAAATCCTCAAAACAACCATGCAAGTTGGGGATTATTATTTTTATTATTATTAACACCATTATTATTTTATAGGTTAGGAAACTATACTAGCCAACTTCCCTGAACTCACAGTAGCTAGTAAATGATGGCTTCTAGGACTCACATTCAGGTCTTGTAACTTCATATTCCATGTTCTTCTCAATGCACTGTGATTCTTCAACAAAATCTTCCAGAATTTTCCCATTTTTTACTAGACTGGTAGCCTAGTAAACTGGGGAGTCCTGCAGTTAAGATATCTGGTAGTGACTATTACACTCAGGAGCCTCTAAACATCCAAAAATATGTTGATCAGTTCATTGTGCCTAACTCTGAGGCCCCAGTAAAGGTAATAAGAATTCTCTAAATAAGTGAGTTTCTCAGAATCTAGACCATACATGCTCATTCATAGGAACTCAATCACTTTCTAGGGATGAGAAACATTTTGGAATATACACACACACAGCACACACATTTGTATATCTATGTGTGTAGAGTGTGAGAGTGTGTGTGTGTGTGTGTGTGTGTGTGTGTGTGTGTCTGTACACACGCACATGCGCCTATTCACCTCTCTCAATTACCACCAAACCTCTCAGGGGCTAATTGGGACCTAATTTGTGAGAGGTGTCAAACTATAATTTAGGGATCTCTGATGCTCGTGAACCCCACAATTACTTTCAATGACTAAACTGGAGGTGCTGACAGCCTTAAAACCTCTTGTTCCATCAACATCTCACTAAAACATGGTGGAGACTGCACCTGCAGCTTGGATTCCTTAATCTGTGTCACTGCTTTTTTGAAAAGCAGTAATAAATGCCAATGGCATGAAGGGCAGAGATTATAGGCTTCTTTCTTCTTATAGAAAGAATATCACCAACTACTGGCTGGAAACCAGCAGTGTGTCATTAGCTGGGATTGTTAAACCATGGCCCTGCTGATCACAGTGAACTGAGGTGTTGGTGAGGTACTAGAAGCTGAGCCTGTGTGTGTTCTTCAAAATCCATTCAATCTGATGGTGCAAATTCACACAGCAATACAGAAACAAAACTCATAAATTGCATCTGGGAACTCGTTTACACATGAGTCTACAAAATTGACCTGTTGACTGAATTCCTAGGGAAGTTGATGGGGCTGGAAAGGACTGGGAGTAGGTATTCTAGACCTGAGCTGTCCTGCCATTTAAGAAAACAAACACACATATTCCCATATATTCCCATTGCAGGAGGTATATGGAAAATCTGTGTACCTTCTCAATTCTTTTGTGAACTTCAAACTGCTCTAAAAGTAAGTGAAAATTGTTCAGTCGTCTCTGACTCTTTG
Source organism: Dama dama (assembly GCF_033118175.1). Classification (NCBI taxonomy): domain Eukaryota; kingdom Metazoa; phylum Chordata; class Mammalia; order Artiodactyla; family Cervidae; genus Dama; species Dama dama. The sequence goes on from NC_083705.1 coordinate 29,858,508, forward strand.
TGACCCCACAGACTATAGCCTGCTAGGCTGCTCTGTCCATGGGGGTTCTCTAGGCAAGAATACTGGTGTGGGTAGCTGTTCTCTTCTCCAGGGGATCTTCCCAATCTGGGGAACAAACCCACATCTCCTGCATTGGCAGGTGGATTCTTTACCACTGAGCCATCAGGGTAGACCCTTTAAAAAGTTACATAAGCCTAGTGGCTATCATATGGAACAGTGCAGTTCTAGAAGAATTGCATCACACTGCAGCCCTGGATAAGGATAGGACTGCTTGGAAATACAGTTGTGTCAGCCAGGTTTCCTATCTCAGAGACACAATTCAAACTACTGTAGGCAAGGAAGGGAAAGAGCAGGGACACTGCTCAACCTCCAAGATTGCTATCAGAAATCAATGTCTCCATTTCTGCTTCCACATGCCAGCTTTGTCCACAAGCTTAAACTACAACTTCTAGAAGCTTCTGGGCTTCAACAATATTCCCAAGGCAAAGAAAGTTCCTCTCCATCAATTTTGATGTGAAAGACCCCACAGAAGCACTCTGATTGGGCCAGGCTGGGTACCATGTCCACCACGTTGCTCGGAGGTCAGTGTGCTATGTTTGGAATCCTCTACTGAACTATGAACCTGAGATTCTGGGGCAGATTCCAGAACCTTCTGACTGAAGGGAAAACAAGGCTCATTTTCTAAAAGAAGTGGCGATACAGGCATGCCAGGCTAAGAATACTGTGGTTCCTGTTATAAAAATCAGGGAGGAGGGTCTCCCTACGGGACTGACTCCCACTGGAGCAGCCTCTTCCAGAGACCCATCAGCAAGTGCCAGCAGTTATGAAAAACCCACTAATCCTGTTCACTCAGAGACAGGTAGGGAAAGATGGGACTTAGGTCTAGGTACTGAAGCTCAGAATTCAGTTTTCCTTTCAATACAAGAGTTATTTTCAATGGAAATGGTACCATACCTTAAAGGGGGTTTTAAACTTAACTGGGGAAGTTTTGATCATCACAGTGATTAGGGGGTATATTGGCATTTAACAAGCAGGAGCTGGAGATACTTGATAAGCAGATATGTTTCTCTACTCCTTATGTACACTGTCAAATATGGGAAAGCCAACAATACACAGTTGAATGCTATTTCTGTTAAAACCAAGTGTATTCATTATCTGTAAGTGCAAGCATCTGTCTCTTTCATGAACACTTCTAGTACAGCTGGGCCTGAGCATTTGCAAGTGTGCATCATTTTCTTTTAAACTGATTTCCTTTTATTCTCTATATTATAATTAGAGCACCCTATTTTTTAAATTATGCATATTGAGCTTATATAACCTACAAATTTTATTTTTAAATAATAAAAGAGAAATTTCAAAATGTATTTTAAAAGTAGGCATTGTTGGGGTTGAGAATCAAACTACATCAAGCTTGAGAGGAGAGACATGAAGAGAGAGGTGAAGAAGGAACGAGAACAAGTGAGAGAACAAGCAATGATGAATACAGACAGAGCTTGAATGTGGGCAAAAAGAGAAAGTCAAGAGAAGAAAATTGCAAGGCGAGGATGAGAAAGGAAGTCATCTTCACGGCCCTGATATCTCTCCCTCTTCCTGTGAGTTCTCTCTCTCTCCCACACTCTGGTCCTATTTCTCCTCCTTCATGGTCCCCAACGCCCAGCCTGAGGGTGGTGTGAGATGCCCAATGACAGCATATCACTGGCAGAAATCAACTACAAGTGACTATTATGAAGATTCTAAACCAAAACTTCACATGACTCTGCCCCTGAGCTGTGAGATGACAACCAGGGAGAAAAATGGAGGTCACCGGCCAGATGCAGAAACTGAGAGGAAACCCCTACCAGAATATTACAAAACAATTTTAAAAGTTAATTATGGAGACCAAATAGAAATATCAACATATGTCAAGCACATCATAAGTTAAAACACAGTCTATTCAATTTTACATGCCCTATCTATACTATGACAATGTTTTAAAAAATGCATTATGGACAGAAACTTGGCAAGGCAGGAGTAAAACACTTTCAAAATACAAAAACAATTGCTATCGCTTTTTTCTTTAAAATTTTGGTTACAATTACATATTTTGCAAAAAAAAAAAAAAAAAATACCTGTTCATTTCACTCTTCTTTTACTTCCCAATTCAAAGCATCCTTTCTTCCCGTTAGTTTATTACTGGACTTGCCTAAACTTCCAAATCAAACGGGTCCTAATTTCCCTACAAAATATATATGAGCTTTACTAGGAGATTCACAATTAGCACCAGCTGCACCAATGTTTCAAATTAAAAACTGTTTTCCATAAATTTTTCTCAGAATGTTAACATCAGTCAAACCCCTCTGCCTCATGTTGAAATAAACCAGTTAATTTTAATAACAGGCTACAGCAACTTTTGAACATAATAAAAGCCTACAGAAAACATGCACCAAACATATGTATCTTACAGGAGGGTAAATCAAAGCTGAGTTTAATTTTTAACATGTGGATAATGGTGGAGTATTTTAATACTACATATAGGAATCATAGGAAAGTTTGCTCAAGCTTGTGCAGGAGACCTGGCAATGTGTGACTCACATTATCTACATCCCCTTAATCCCCAAAGAAATCAATATGTTGTTCTACTTGATAACCTCAGATATGAAGATGACACCACCCTTATGGCAGAAAGTGAAGAAAAACTAAAGAGCCTCTTGATGAAAGTGAAAGAGGAGAATGAAAAAGTTGGCTTAAACCTCAACATTCAGAAAACTAAGATCATGACATCCGGTCCCATCACTTCATGGCAAATAGATAGGGAAACAGTGGAAACAGTGGCTGACTTTATTTTTCTGGGCTCCAAAATCACTGCAGATGGTGACTGCAGCCATGAAATTAAAAAACACTTACTCACTGGAAGAAAAGTTATGGCCAACCTAGACAGCATATTAAAAAGCAGAGACATTACTTTGCCAACAAAGGTCTGTCTAGTCAAGGCTATGGTTTTTCCAGTGGTCGTGTATGGATGTGAGAGTTGGACTATAAAGAAAGCTGAGTGCCGAAGAATTGATGCTTTTGAACTGTGGTGTCGGAGAAGACTCTTGAGAGTCCCTTGGACTACAAGGAGATCCAACAAGTCCATCCTAAAGGAGATCAGTCCTGGGTGTTCATTGGAAGGACTGATGTTGAAGCTGAAATTCCAATACTCTGGCCACCTGATGCGAAGAGCTGACTCATTGGAAAGGACCCTGAGGCTGGGAAAGATTGACGGCAGGAGAAGAAGGGGACAACAGAGGATGAGATGGTTGGATGGCATCACCAACTCGATGGACATGGGTTTGGGTGGACTCAGGGAGTTGGTGATGGACAGGGAGGCCTGGCGTGCTGTGGTTCATGGGGTTGCAAAGAGTCAGACACGACTGAATGACTGAACTGAACTTAATTGAACTTGATAAATAAAGTAGGGAAAACCATTAGACCATTCAGGTATGATCTAAATCAAATCCCTACTGATTATGCAGTGGAAGTGACAAATAGATTCAAGGGATTAGATCTGATAGACACAGTGTCTGAAGAACTATGGACAGAGTTTCTTGACCCTGTACAGGAGGCTGTGCTCAAGACCATCCCCAAGAAAAAGAAATGCAAAAAGGCAAAATGGTTGTGTGACGAGGCCTTACAAATACCTAAGAAAAGGAGAGAAGCTAAAGGCAAAGGAGAAAAGGAAAGATATGCCCATTTGAATGCAGAGTTCCAAAGAATAGCAAGAACAGATAAGAAAGCCTTCCTCAGCAATCAATGCAAAGAAATAGAGTAAAACAAATGAATGGGGAAGACTAGAGATAAGAAAAGTAGAGATACCAAGAGAACATTTCATGCAAAGATGGGCACAATAAAGGACAGAAATGGTATGGACCTAACAGAAGCAGAACACATTGAGAAGAGGTGGCAAGAATACACCGAAGAACCACACAAAAAAGATCTTCATGACCCAGATAACCACCATGGTGTGATCACTCACCTAGAGCCAGACATCCTGGGATGAGAAGCCAAATGGGCCTTAGGAAACATCACTATGAACAAAGCTAGCGAGGTGATGGAATTCCAGATGAGCTATTTCAAATCCTAAAAGACGATGCCATGAAAGTGCTGCACTCATATGCCAGGAAAACTGAACAGTGGCCACAGGACTGGAAAAGGTCAGTTTTCACTCCAATCCCAAAGAAGGGCAATGCCAAAGAATGTTCAAACTACTGCACAATTGCACTCATCTCACAAGCTAGCAAAGTAATACTCAAAATCTCCAAGCCAGGCTTCAACAGTACATGAACCGTGAACTTTCAGATGTTCAAACTGGATTTAGTAAAGGCAGAGGAATGAGAGAGCAAATTGCCAACATCCGTTGGATCATAGAAAAAGCAAGAGAATTCCAGAAAAATATCTACTTCTGCTTTATTGACTATGCCAAAGCCTTTGACTGTGTGGATCACAACAAACTGTGGAAAATTCTTCAAGAGATGGGAATACCAGACCACCTGACCTGCCTACTGAGAAATCTGTATGCAGGTCAGGAAGCAACAGTTAGAACTGGACATGGAACAACAGACTGGTTCCAGATCGGGAAAGGAGTACGTCAAGGCTGTATATTGTCACCCTGCTTACTTAACTTATATGCAGAGTACATCATGCGAAATGCCAGGCTGGATGAAGCACAAGCTGAAATCAAGATTGCCAGGAGAAATATCAATAACCTCACATATGCAGATAACACCACCCTTATGGCAGAAAGTGAAGAGGAACTAAAAATCCCCTTGATGAAAGTTGAAAGAGGAGAGTGAAAACACTGGCTTAAAACCCAACATTCAAAAAACTAAGATCCTGGTCTCCGGTCCCATCACTTCATGGCAAATAGATAGGGAAACAATGGAAAGAGTGAGAGACTTTATTTTTGGGGGGCTCCAAAATCACTGCAGATGGTAACTGCAGCCATGAAATTAAAAGAAGCTCGCTCCTTGGAAGGAAAGTTATAACCAACCTAGACAGCATATTAAAAAGCAGAGACATTACTTTGCCAACAAAGGTCCATCTAATCAAAGCTATGGTTTTTCCAATAGTCATGTATGGATGTGAGTTGGACTATAAAGAAAGCTGAGCAACGAAGAACTGATGCTTTTGAACTGTGATGTTGTAGAAGACTCTTGAGAGTCCCTTGGACTGCAAGGAGATAAAACCAGTCAATCCTAAAGGAAATCAGTCCTGGGTGTTCATTGGAAGGACTGATGCTAAAGCTGAAACTCCAATACTTTGGCCACCTGATGTGAAGAACTGACCCATCGGAAAAGACCCTGATGCTGGGCAAGACTGAAGGCAGGAGGACAACAGAGGACGAGACAGTTGGATGGCATCACCGACTCAATGGACATGAGTTAGAGCAAGCTCCAGGAGTTGGTAATGGATAGGGAAGCCTGGCGTGCTGCAGTCCATGGGGTCACAAAGAGTCAGACACGACTGAGCAACTGAACTGACTTGATAAATCATAGAAAATTAGATTCTCTAACCTTTTTCTCCTTGACTTCTTTGTATCCCTCAAAACCTTAACCATTCTTTCTTCTTAAAATACTTCCTTTAGTTTTCACAAAACAGTACTGTCCCAGTCTGCATCAGGTCACTTCTTATAAGCAGGGACAAGCAGGTCACCCCACAGGACAAGGAAGCAATGAAATGCACTGCTTCTCATATCAGAATCCTGCCCAGTAAAATATCCAGCGGATGAGGCAGAATCTTGGTCTGGTCCTCTTAACCATCACAGAGGGATGGTGGTCGGGCAAGGTCAGACACATACTTCACAAAAGAAACTATACTTCCAAGAAGTCAAAGCTTGTTCCCTGATCAGCGATTGTGAGGATTTTTAAAACTCGCTAAAGGTGGTGAAATTGAGTCTATTCAACAGTTAGATCCATTACATCTATAACCTGCCTTCACTCTAGAGTTGTTTTTTACAAAACTTGCATATCTTCCAAACTTCATGCTGCATAAATAAAAAGATGTTTGCTTGAGTGTTTTTCAGAAATTTGGAATCAATGCTGTCTACCTCAAGCTTAACCTGGTTAGGATTGGTTCAGCAACCCTCCACCTGGGCCTGCACAAATGTCCCCTCGGTGACCTCTTGATGTCACAGAGCCAACACCTCCCCTCTCAGGTAACGATGCTGCCATTTCTGCACATGCGTCCCTGGAAGACGCATGCAGCTTAGTTGAGCCTGCACAGAATGATGATTCTCTTTCCTTTTTCTTTTCTTCAATTAACTTTCCCCAACTCCCCACATGGGGGCTTCCCAGGTGGCTCAATGATAGAGAATCCGCTTGCCAACAGAGAAGCCTCAGATTCAATCCCTGGGTGGGGAAGATCTCCTGGAGTAGAAAATGGCAACCCACTCCAGTTTTCTTGCCTAGAAAATCCCATGGACAGAGGAGGGTGGCGGGCTGTAGTCCATAGAGTCACAGAGTTAGGCAGAATAGAGCACATGCACATGCGCACGCGTGCACACACACACATGCACATACACACACACACACACACACACACCCCTCCCTATAACTCTACTTTATCTCATAAACATCCCAGGGTCCTTGCCTTCCAGGAGGCAGATTTGAGATTTGTTGGTAGGTAAACTCACCCAGTGGATAAAAGTTGTACCTGCCTCTCTGTAGTTACACCCAAGAGGGCAACCGTCCCCTCCAGCCCCGCAACTCCCATCACATCTTTCAGCATGAAATTCACCTGCTCACACATCTCCTCATGCCCAAGTCCCATTTTCCTCAAAGTCCCAACTCAACATCCTTCTCCATTGAGTTTTATCTGACTGCCTCAGCCTGAGACACATTTTCCTCCTTTGAACTTCCTGCCTGATTTCTTTATTTGGCACTTAGACTATGCTAGTTTTGTCTACTTATTTCTGCAGGTGAAGCAAAGCTCTCAGTAGCTCCTCTAGGACAGAAACTTGCATGAAAATCCCATGGATAGAGGAACCTGGTGGGCTACAGTCCATGGGATCACAAGTGTTGGGCGTGACTTAGTGACTAAGCAGCAGCTAGGACAGAAACTGCCTCCTCATTCTCTATAATCCCCATCATTCAAAACAGTGGCCAACCAAAATCATAAAGATAAAGGTGGTGCCTGCTGTCACTTCTCAACTGTCCATTCCACACCATGATTATCTGAGTGAGAAAACTTGGAACCTAGTATATGTTCTCATCCATTCCCCTGCTTCCCCTTGAGTCACAGGGTCAAACCTGCTAAAATTTGGCTTCTTAATCTTTAAACAAGACATACATACAGCACAGGTGTGGCCCACAGCTTGGTGAGTAAGTAGCCATGAATGCTTTGGGCTCCCCAGATGACAGAGGCCAGTTATCAGTTATTCTTCAGTGGATGTTATCTCGCTCCTGGCATGGTTTGTGGGAAAACAGACTGCTTTGATTCCTCATGTAACTCACTTGACCCTTCTGGAGTTCACAGTAGACTCCTTGCCCTCAAATAGGATCTAAACTCATTCCTAGATTGGACTGGTTCCCCCCCCCTCTTCTTCCTGCTTGAGGCCAGTCTCAGGAAGGAGCAGAGAAAACTAGCCACAAAAGGGAGAGTGGGCCTATGTGAAAGGACCATGATGTTTCATGCTGGAAAATTCATACAATGGCAATTACTAATTGTAAAGACTATTTTAACTTTAATTCATGACCTAGGTTCAATCCCTGGACCAGGAAGATTCCCTGGAGGAGGACATGGAAATACACTCCTGTATTCTTGCCTGGAGATTCCCATGGACAGAGGAACCTGGCAGGCTACCATCCATAGGGTCGCAAAGAGTTGGACACAACTGAAGCGACTTAGCACACATGCACAGAGCATGATAACCACTGAAGGTACAAGATACAAACCCTAAAAACACTCCAAGTGTTGCAGTGTCTGAAGGCCTTTGAACATTAGAACAGACCAGAACATCTCAATTAAATTAACAAAGGTATGGACTTCCCTGGTGATCCAGTGGTTAAGAATCCACCTTCCAATACAGGGGACATGGGTTCAATCCCTGGTTGGGAAATTGGACCCCACGTGCCACAGGGCAACTAAGCCCATGTACCACAAATGAGCCTGTGCACCACAAGGAAAGATCCCATGTGCTACAACTAAGACCCAACACAGCCAAATAAATAGATAACAGGAAAGGTAATGTAAAACCTGAAACTGTAATTGTCCCCCTGAAAATTTTCTTGGATATATTTGTTAACTACCCCGAACTTCACTTTTCTGTTCTTAAAAAGAAAAAAAGGAAGAGTCCAAGCTCTTGTGAACATGATGGCCAAAACGGTTTTAAAATGCCTTCTTTCATTAAGAATTTTAAGAAATTTTCTTCCAATTTACAGTTATAGCTTTTGGGTTGATGATAATGAAGCAGTTCTACCAGAGAGGAGGATGATTTTCTCCAGATTTATTTAATGGGTTTTCAATTAAACTAACATAAATTTTAAAACTTTCAAACTTTTGAAAAATTTAGACAGATGTTTTCACTTGAGGGATGGGTTTTTGAGCTCTACTTTGTTGTCATTGTTCTGTTTTTAGTCATTCCTTAAGGGCAATATATATTTTCCAAGGGTTATGTTCGAAGTTGTATTTTGGCTCTCCATTCAGGGTGAGGCAAGGCCAGTATTTCCCATGATGCTCTCTGGTTTGAGAGTCTAAGAGAATTAACAGTCATAGACACAAATTAATGTTAACAAATGCTGCTAATAAATTATCTGAAAATGAGAATTACTTGACTGAATATTAACTGCATTTAGTAAATATAATATTAACATCTTAAGGGATATTTATTTTCGTCCAATCATGCAGCAAAATTTATTGACTAGCTCTGTGTTCTGGGCCTGTGGTTGGATACAGGACCCCACAGGCTAGTGAGAAAGACAAGTAAGTAAGTTTTGTACTATAACTGACATAAACTGTAAATGCTAAAAAAACACTAAGTCCTCTAGAAATATTTTAAACTCCAAAGAAGATTTGAGAAGAGGAATGGAGGAGACAGAAAGGTCAGGGAAGACTTCCATAGTTCAGTGACCCCTCAATTGAGCTTTCAGAATAAGTACTTGCAATATAGTAGTAACAACTACCAGCACAGCGTTGCTCCTGGAATTTTTGCATTCACCTTCTCATTTGTCTAGATAGGATCTCTACATTACAAAAGAAGAATCTAAGTCTTTAAAAGGGCAAGATTAAATAGACAAGTACGTGACTGTTCCAAACAATCTCAGTGAACTAACAAGAGTTGAGGTACATTCAAATTTTCCCTAACTCATCCACCAAGACCAACTGAATTGAGGTCTTATTACTACACACTTCTGAAAAGGGAAAAAAGTCAAGAAGAAAGCCAAGAAATGTATTAATTGCCTCATCTTCACCACCACTTCCCATGTTGTCTCATCTCCCACTCCCCACCAAGACCCCAGAACAGAAGATTTTCAGTCTGAACACTTTTCCAGGGCAGTTTTCTGAGGTTGGTGCTGTTTTATTTATTCAGAATGAAACATTCAAATCCAATATATATCCAATATCTTAACCTAAACTTTTTCAGAATGATGTTCACCCTACCTTTTCCAACCTGGAGGAGGAAATGGCAAACCACTCCAGTATTTTTGCCTGGAGGATCCCCATGGACAGAGAAGCCTGGTGGGCTACAGTCCATAGAGTTACGAAGAGTTGGATATGACTGAGCAACTTAGCACGTAGCACCACCTTTTCCAAAGGCAAAATAATAGTAACAATATTCTTTAGGAATCCCCCTACAGTGGTGAAGGTAGGATTTGACTCCAGCTCTATTTGCATCTAAAGTCTTATATAAAAATCCATTATAAATGCATTATTTTTATGATACCCCAGCCACCTTTTACTTTGCATATGTATTAGCCCAATACCTTAATTCTTTTCTTACAGATTCTATTTCCCAAGACACAATCAATTTGTGTATCTACCTCTGCTCCTTCACCAAACTCACAATCCTTGATAGGAACATCCCAGAACTATTTACAAGCAAATACAAACTGCCCAACATTATATTGAAAGGTGGGAAGGCAAATTATATAAGAATAAATGTTGTTATGTAAAATTTTCCTGAAGCAAAATTAAATTATTTTGCTTATAGATAACACAGATGTAGAAATATATATATTTCTGAATCAACATAATGGTCAACACGCAATTCAAGATAGTGGTTTCACGGGGGAAGGGAAGGTGCATGGCATGAGAAAATGAGATTAGGGAGAGATTTACATGGGAAGGGTTAATATCCATCAGTAATGTTCTAGTTTTCAAGCTGAGTGGTGAGTACTTGAGTGTTATTTTGCTAGTCTTTACATTACCAACATTAGCTTACATGTGGGAAAAATTCATAATTTTTAAAGCAAGTGTTTATGTCAAGAAAAAGATCAATTTTCAACCTTTACATCAAAGGATGTTTATACATTAAAGCTTACATGTCACTTGTAACCATTGAACAAACAAAATAAAACAAAAATCAAGGGTATTGTCTGGCCTGTCTGTTGATGATAACCTCTAAAACTTCTTTTTCTCTTATATGGACCAGATAAAAAATCTCCCCAAGAGAAGCCACTGTGATGTTTAGAAGACAGGATCCAGGGAAGGCTCAGAGGTCTACTTGGTTATCCGTTATCACAAAATAGCTGCTTTGAGAGCTGCTGAGACCAATACTAAATACTGCAGGAAGCCCGGCTGCTTATTTGCCCCAATCCTAAGACATTAAAAGAGAATATGAAATTTTAGAGGCTACCATCAACAGACAAGCTAAATGATACCCTTGATTTTTGTTTTATTTTGTTTACTAGACTCACTCAGCCATCTGCAGTATATTGGACTGGGAACACAGCCATTATTTTATTCCATTTTTTGTTCTCTGGCTTTAATAAATTAATGAGGTGTTAACCAAACTCACACATGATAGACTACAGCAAATTCACAAAGCCTGAGGATCTGCATCCACCATACCAATCATTGTAATCCCTCCAGGAGCATCTTTTCTCCCCCTCCTAGAATGTACTGATGTGCCAAGCTACATTAAATCCATCACACATACACAGTAAAAGAAAAATTCTCTGTGTGTTGAAAACTGAGAGTGCTTCTTTAGGGACACTGATAATTTTATCACTGGCCCATAATGACCATATTAGCTTTACCACAGTTTCTAAGGGAGAATGATATAAAAAATTTGAGGGTGGGGAATAAGAGAAAAATCAAGAGTTCTGAATAGGATCTTAGACAAGAGGAAAGATGGGTTTGTTTTAATTATTCCACCCAGATCAAGAAAGCAGTGAATTTCCTAATCACCCATTCAGACCAAAAAAAAAAAAAAAAAAATTACAGATTCTTTCTTGGTTAAAGCCATGCAATCTGGTCCTAGTGGAAAGAGAAGCCCTCAGATCAGGCAAGTCAATTTCTAATTGGTTCTAACGAATTTTTCAACCCCCATAAAGACTGTTTCTCTTCTTGCCCCACAGCTGTCTCAAGGGACAGACTTTCTTCTTCACATTTGGAAATAACTTTCCTACCTAGTGTTCCTTCAGTAATACATGAAAATAATAAAATTACTACCCTAATAATTTTTTCTTGCTGTTTGTATTTATTTTAACACATATCTACTAAAATCAAGACATGATGCTTTTTGGATTCTAAGATGTGTGCTTTAGAGATCAATTTTCATGGAAGAATTATCTGTCATAATCATTGATAAGATCAATAACTCACTTTTAAACACTGTATGAATTTCAAAATGATATGACGGGGATGAGAAAAAAACTCTGTCAAAGATTCAAAATTAACTTTTCATCCATATCACAACTGCTCTTAATAAAGTCATGATCACAAAATAGTTGTCTACTAATGAATCAACCACAAGGGATGTGTTAGCACATGTTCATAGAAATCCTGTATATATGATGCAACAAACATGCAGAAAATCCATAGGTGTCTTTCTGGGTCTCACAGTACCTGGAAGGAGGAAAGTCCATTTCCTATTTTATACAAAATATCATAACCTGAGAGCAGAAACATTGGACCTCAGAACAGCGGACTCAAGTTTGAATCTCTTGGACATATACACACTGAAATATTTTAAATGGACAGCTAACAAGGACCTACTGTATAGCACATGGAACCCTGCTCAATGTTATGTGGCAGCCTGGGTGGGAGGGAAGTTGGGAGAGAATGGACACATGTATGGGCTTCCCTTGTAGCGCAGATGGTAAAGAATCTGCCTACCATGCAGGAGACGCAGGTTTAATTCCTGGGTCAGGAGGATCCCCTGAAGGAGGGAACGGCAACCCACTCCAGTATTCTTGCCTGGAGAAGTCCATGAACAGAGGAGCCTGGTGGGCTACAGTCCAAGGGGTCGCAAATAGTCAGACATGACTGAGCAACTAACACTTTCACTTTTGATACATGTGTATGTATGGCTGAATCCCTTTGCTGTTCCCCTGGAACTATCAAAACATTGTTAATCAGCTAAACTCCAATACAAAATAAAAGGTTTTTTTTAAGTTTGAATCCTTGGTTCTGATAGTGTAAAACTTGAGGCAACCTACTTTCCTGCTGTGAGTCCATTTCCTCATGTGAAAAATGGAGAAAATAATCCTATATCACAGCGTTTTTGAAGATTAAATGAGATGATACAGGTAGGGTCCTGGTTAAAAGTAAATATTTAATGGCTATACCCCAATACAAAATAAAAGGTTCAAAAGGAAAAAGTAGATTTTTTAAAGTGGTGTTTATCATCTCCGGGGTTTTTTTTGCTTACCCTCCCAGCTTTCTAACCTCCAAGCTCATTTCCAAATTGTCATTACCCAAACTTCTCTGTAGTGGTCAGGACTCTCATAATCACAGAATACAAATATTCAACACAAACCAGCTTAAGCAAAAAGAGACTATATATATATAGGGACTGAGAAACTAAATATATAAATGGACAATGGTCAGACCAGGTATCAAAAGAGAACACTGATCCACAGCCTCTGTAGCAACCAACCCAGGAAGTCAAACCACAGCCTCCGCAGCAATCAGCTCAGAACAAATGTGGTCAATAACTTCCAACTTCCCTAATTTCTTGAATGTGCTTTCAACTTAGGACCAAGCAGAGAAAATCAGATATCTCCCATAACCAATCAAATAGGATGCCCTGCTTCTCATTAGCCTGCTCCCAGTTTCCCTAAGCCAACAATCTCTATAGTAGGGCACGCATGAAGTCTTTCCAATTTCCATTGTAAAGCCTTCCCACTCCTCTGCCTGCCCTGACTCTCTACCAAATACAAACACTGGTGGCTGGCTTCTTGGCCATAAGCAAGCTCTGAATGCATAGCCTTTGCTTGTCCTCATTTGGGTGGTCTTTGTTTATCTTACACCTTGAAAACCGTGGGAGCATGGCTGGATCCAGCAGTTCAATCGACGTGCCCCTAACACTTTCTCCCCACCCCCATTGCCTACTTTACCCTTCCTCTGGGTATCAGCACTCTTCTCCTCTCTAGGGTGAGGATTCTTCCATACATGTAGGCAAAGGACCAGGCTTATATGGTACAGCTTAGGAACCAGAGCAGAAAAAGATGTTTACTTCCTCAGTTTCTATTATTGGTAATACCATCAACCACCATTGTCACTGTGGCCAGCCAACCTCCTCCAGTCTGAATCCGGGCCTCAGCAGGGTAGGAGCGATGCTGCATAAAGCTCCAGCTACTGGTGAGCCTGTTCCTTCTCCAGCCCCAACACCACTCACCTGTCCCCTACAAGCTACCCCAGAGAAGGCTCTGGTCAAGGTCACCAATGACCTTTCAAATCCAGTGGTCCATCTATTTACACTCCTCACATTATCCAAATTGACTGTCCACTTTAACCTAGGAAATTACCACAACTAATCCCACAGCTGATTATCTTGCTTCTTACTTAAGAAATTAAAAGCAATCAATAGAAAACTGCCTCATTTTCCTATCAATAACTACCAACCTGGCTTCATCTGTACCATGTACTCAGACTTATCTCAATGACAGAACTGTCCCCAATTCTATCCAAAAACAAAACCCTCCACTTGACAATCAGGCCCTCCCCTCTTACTTTCTCAAAGTCTTTACTATTAGAGTTAGTCCCTTCCTGCCCTACATCTTCAATTTTTCCTTTTCTACAGGATCCTTCCCACTAGTGTATATGCATGCTGTAATACTTCTCTTTTTTTAAAGGCAAAACAAATCAAAAATCTTCCCTTCATCCATATCCCTACTCTAATTACTGTTCCATGTCTCTATTCCTCCAAATGATTCCTTATGCTTCCTCTTCTTCAACACTTTCCTCTTCCAACCCACTCTATTTCAGCTTTTAGTCACCACCTCTTCACCAAAACTATTCTTGTCAAAGTTGATGACCTTCACCTTGCCACATTCAACATCAGTGCAGTCCTAGTTTACACAACCTCCAGCATCATGTATACAGTTAGTCCCTCCCTCCTTCTTCACTTTCTTCATCTTTATTCCATAAAATTCATCATCTCAAGGTTTCTCCCTAGTTCAGAACCTTTGCCTCATCTCCCTCATCTTGTGGTGCTGGATGCCCCAGGACTCCTGTCTGTCCCTCTCTCCAACCAATGGAGACTCACTCCTTAGGTGAGGGATATGGGTCACATGTGAAATCCCATGACCCATAGGGGAAGAGTTTCCCAAATGAAGAGAGTGTTATTGCCAGAAGGAAGGTGGGAAAGCCTGCCGGATAAGCCAAGGTAATTGTTCCTAAGCCCCCTTGGGAGCAATTAACTCAGCCCTCAACCACCCTTGCCACCCAGCAGAGGACTTTGCCTCCAGCTACATGGAGAAAATCAAGGTGTTAATTTTCCCTATCCTGCACTAATCTTTATCTCTTTTCCTCCAGTTCAAAGCTACCTCTTCACTTGTTCCCTTGGTCCTGTTCTTTCATTGAGATCTTTCCATTAACCTCTACCCAACAGGTCCTCACCACCCTAAAAACATTCTAGCTCCTGCCTGTATTTCTCCTCCTCTTTTAGTCAAGCTGCCTAGAGGTACAATTCACTATCCACACTGACTTCCCATTGTCCCCTCAATGTCATAGCCACCTTGCTCCTGTGCCCACTGCCCCTCTCTCTTAACTCACCTTCTCTGACCCAAACCATTATGGCATAACTATGTCCTCTTTTCTGCACACAGCATGTCAAGTGATCTGAAACAAACAGAATAACTGAATTCTCAAAACAATAGGTCAATGCTGCCTAAAAGTTAAGCCTGGAATAGAATAGCAGAGAAACATGGTCCTAATTTTCTCATATTTTAGCTTAGAAATATATATACAAAAACATTTAATTTTGATTAATTTTATGTTAAATATCCCTGGTAGAAATAATCAACTAAAAATAACTGACAAAGTAAAAATGTTCATAGAAAACTTCTAACAGAATTTTTTGTAAAAAAAAAAAAAAACAACTGATTGAAAAACTGCTACTTTGTTGAAAACTAAAAATTGTCCTGTGAAAAATAATCAAAAGCATGTGAAACTAGCCACAACTAAAATTTTTGCATGGTAAAAATTTTAAGAATTAAACTTGACAGACAAATCAACAATCCTTGACTAAATTTGGGCTTGGTTGACATAATGACTACAAAATAAAACAATGCAACAGCTGCAAACTGGTAAACTATCTCTATAAATTTCCCATGAAAAAGAATTTGTCCAAAGGAAAATAATTTTGATGAAATAATAATGAAAATGGAAAATAATGGATTATTTTAACAATTCTGAATATAAAATTGATTAAAGCATTGAATCGGCTTTATAGAATTAACTCCATAAAATATGCTGTCAGGAAATTTTAGCAAAGTGGGGATAATATTATTTAAAATGTTACCTTCACAAAGAATGAGCATCCACAGAATCAAGTTAGCAGTGTACTTTCAATTCAGATAGAGTTTCTTCATCTACCACACTAGTTTGACCATTTGCATACTTTATTTATGTATTTATTTTTTGACAATTACCACCTTGGACTGAAATTACAAACAGAATGTAATTTAGTTTACATTACATTGGGCAAAGTAGTCTCATACATCTTTGCATCCACAGTGACTAATATAAAGCCTAGCCTTTGTAAATGCCCAAAGATTCCTAACAAAAATGAATTCAGTAAGTCAATATCTGAGGGGAGGATTTCTCAAATTTACTGTGCATCAGCCCTAAGGATGTTAGAGTATCCCTGAGAGTCTCCTGGTTTCCCATTTGTCTGCCACCTCATGGTTGATAAGTGTCCGCTGTAGTTGCAGACATCACATTCAAGTCCAAGGCAAGAATAAAGGGGCCACCCTGAACAGTTTCTTTTATAGCAAGAGCATTCCAAGAAGTTGTCCCATAGACTTTCAAGGATGTCCCACTGGCTAGAACTGTGTTTAGGGCCATCCCTAAATGGAAGAGCAAATGCTATCTTCTCTTGCCTCCTGGTGAAAAGCGTAAAAAAGACTGAGAATGCCTATGGTTCAGCCAAACAACATCAGCCATATTGTGATCCTCAGCAAATCCTCATCTACCCTGTTCTGCAAAGAAGAAGAAGAAAAAGAAGAACAGCAATACCTTTATATAGTACTAACCATGTGCCAAGGATTATTCTAAGTGCTTCACACCTAATAATTTAATTTATCCTTACAGTAACTCTTTGGGATTCTATTATCACTATTTGATAGATGAAGAAACTGAGGCATATATAGGGTCAGCAGCTTATCCAAAGTCACTCAAAGAGTAAGGAACAGCATCAGACACACAATTTGACTTCAGAGTCCATGCTCTTAACCCAAACACTCCATGGATTCAAAAATAAACTCGTGGTGAGTGATTTCCTAAGTAAGTAGCCACTGTCCAAAGCAGCTGTTAGCAATCTTTACTGCACTGTAACAATGTCACCTAGTAAACAGACCTTCAAATACCTACCTTTATCTTTCAACCTCTCTTTGAAAGGCAGCCTCAGCACGGGGTAACTTTTTTAATATGCATTAAAATTCAAAACTTGTCCTACTGCCTGGTTTATTTTGGGTCTGTTATCTTAAATCATACACGTTGGCACATGAACCCCATCCACACTGCAGGGATGACAGGAAAGTCTTGCAAATGAGGTCCCAAGACAACAGTAGCCATGTCCTTATTACAGGCCTGTCTTCCAAAATGGGGGACGTATTCAAATTCTCAGTAACAGTGAGCCCCTGAGGCCTCCCTAATGACTAAGCCTATTTCTTCTAACTAGGATATGTTCAGGAAGTTCAAACGTCCCAAGATAAATTTTCCTTGGAGCTGCACATATGGCAATGAAAAGAAAACAAGGCCAAATGATAAAAATAAGATTTACCTCCTTCAGAGAACCTAAAAAGTTTTCTCTTCCCTAATCACAGCCAAGTGATATTATATCTGAACTATTTCTTTGTGATGGGAATTTTAAAATGAAGAACCAGGAATTAATGCCATTACTTTCAATTGTTAAAGAGTTGCTATGTATTTTCAAATTAAAAATAACTTTTTTCTTGTAACAGAAGCCATATATGTATGAATATATATTATATTCATTGGAGAAAATTAAACCAAAAAAGTAAGAGAGAAAAGAATTTTAAAACCCACAGTCAGATCATTCATAGAAAACCATCATTAATATCTTGGTATATGATATATATGATATTCCCACATCTATATGGGAATATATTATATATACATATATACATATATATATATATATATATATATATATATATTTCCAACAACACAACTCTACACATGGACATCACCAAATGGTCAATACTGAAATCAGATTGATTGTATGTTTTGCAGGCAAAGATGGAGATGTTCTATAGAGAAAGCAAAAAATAAGACTGTGGCTCTGATCATCAGCTCATTATTGCTAAATTCAGGCTTAAATTGAAGAAAGTAGAGAAAATCACTAGGCCATTCATGTATGACTAAATCAAATGCTTTATGATTATTCAGCAGAGGTGATGAATAGATTCAAGGGATTAGATCCGGTAGACAGAATGCCTGAAGAACTACGGACCATAAAATTGTAGAGGAGGCAGTGACCAAAACCATCCCAAACAAAAAGAAATGCAAGAAGGCAAAATGGTTGTCTGAGGAGGCTTTACAAATAGCTGAGGAAAGAAGAGAAGTGAAAAGCAAGAGATAAAGGGAAATATATACCTAACTGAATGCAGAGTTCCAGAGAATAGCAAGGACAGATAAGAAGACCTTCTTAAACAAACAATGCAAAGAAGTAGAGGAAAACAGTAGAATGGAAAAAGACTCTAGATCTCTTCAAGAAAATTGGAGAGATCAAGGGAACATTTCACGCAAGAATGGGCACAACCAAAGACAGAAACAGTATGGGCCTAACAGAAGCAGAAGAGATTAAGAAGAGGTGGCAAGAATACACAGAAGAACTGTACAAAAAGGTCTTGATGACCTGGATGACCATGATGGTATGCTCACTCACCTAGAGCCAGACATCCTGGACTGTGATGTCAAGTGGGCCTTAGGATGCCTTACTACAAACAAAGCTAGTGGAGGTGATGGAATTTCAGCTGAGCTATTTCAAATCCTAAAAGATGATGCTGTGAAAGTGCTGCACTCAATATGCTAGCAAATTTGGAAAACTCGGCAGTGGCCACAGGACTGGAAAAGATCTTTCCTTCCTGATCTCAAAGAAGGGCAATGCCAAAGAATGTTCAAACTACTGGATAATTGCACTCATTTTGCATACTAAAATGGTTATGCTCAAAACCCTTCAAGCTAGGCTTCAGCAGTACGTGAACTGAGAAATTTCAGATGAACAAGGTGGGTTTAGAAAAGGTAGAGGAACCAGAGATCAAATCGTGAACATTAGTTGGATCATAGAGAAAGCAAGGGAATTCCAGAAAAACATCTACTTCATTGACTACACTAAAGCCGTTGACTGTGTGGATCACAACAAACTGTGGAAAGTTCTTAAAGAGATGAGAATACCAGACCACCTTACCTTTCTCCTGAGAAAACTGTATGTGGGTCAAGAAGCAACAGTTAAAACCTTACATGCAATAAATAACTGATCCTAAATTGGGAAAGGAGTACATCAAGGCTATATATTGTCACCCTGTTTATTTAACTTATATGCAGAGTACATCATGCAAAATGCCGGGCTGGATGAATCCCAAGCTGGAATTAAGATTGCTGGAGAAATATCAACAACCTCAGATATGCAGATGATACCACTCTCATGGCAGAAATTTAAGAGGGACTAAAAAGCCTCTTGATGAGGGTGAAAGAAGAGAGTGAAAAAGTTGGCTTAAAACTCAGCATTCAAAACAAGAAGATCTTGGCATCTAGTCCATCACTTCATGGCAAATAGAAGGGGAAAAAGTGAAAGTAGTGACAGGTTTTATTTTCTTCCGTTCCAAAATCACTGCTAAGGGTGACTGCAGCCATGAAATTAAAAGATGCTTGCTCCTTAGAAGGAAAGGGATTACAAACCTAGACAGTGTATTAAAAAGCAAAAACTACGTTGCCAAGCACTAAAGAATTGATGCTTTTGAACTGTGGTGCTGCAGAAGACTCTTGAGAGTCCCTTGGACTTCAGGGAGATCAAACCAGTCAATTCTAAAGGAAATCAATGCTGAATATTCACAGGAAGGACTGACGCTGAAACTGAAGCTCCAATACTTTGGCCACCTGATGCAAAGAGCCAACCATTAGGAAATACCCTGATGCTGGGAAAGATTGAAGGCAGAAGGAGAAGAGGGCAGCAGAGGATGAGATGTTTAGATGGCATCACTGACTCAATGGACATAAATTTGAGCAAGCTCTGGGAGATTGTGAAGGACAGGGAAGCCTGGCATGCTGCAGTCCCTGGGGTCACAAAGAGTCAGACATGGCTTAGTGACTGAACAACAATAACAATATATGCATAAATATAATAAATCACAGGTGGTTTCCTATTAGGCTCCATATTAATAACTAATGTAATTAGATACGGTCAGTTCTCGGCTTCCAGGCAATATCATTGAATACTCAGCCTGGGGGAGTATAGATGGGATTGAACTGGTGGCAGACTTTCAGCAGGAAGCTGATAAGAGCAAATGGAGATAAAGGTACTGAAATGCAGGCAAGGATCCTTAGTCATAGGACAGACCCAACAGAGGTAAAGCCAATTCCGTTTGTGCCCCGAGAACCAGTAACACTTGACATAGTGGTAGTATCAGGGACATAGATCATCTCAGAATTCCATCTGATAAGCAGATGGGTAACAGAATGGGACCAAGCCCTGAGATATGGTAGCATTAAGGCTACCAACACCAGTGGGCTGTTGTCAACCTTCTGAGATGCAAAGCAGGGGTACCTCCCCAGCAAGACCAGGAACAGAGTAGGGTGGGAGTAACTCGGAGATCCAGACAAGGATAAGGCAGCATCAGGACAAAGAATGACTTTCAGGTTTCTGGTTTTATGCAGCTGGATAGATTCTGATGCCTTTTACTGAGAAAGGGAACTCAGAAGAGGACAGCCTGAGAGGGGAAGTGGCAAGCTTACCTTTGCGCATGTGAGCATGGGTGCCCTCTGGAAGATCCAGACAAAAATGCTGAGAAGGCAGTTAAATCATGGGTGGATCTGTGTGTTCATGAACAGTTCTCTGGCCATGGGAGACAATGTCCAAGAGGCGAGAGTTGCCCTGCCCTGGGACTGGGTTGAGTGGTCCCCACTTACACTGCGGCTCAAGTCCAAGGATATGCCTCTGTATCCAGGGATGTTATAGTGGTAAATGCCATGATTCCATATTTAGTGTTAATATTATGACAACTAGAATTTATCAAGTATCTTTTATGTGTTAGGCATATGGATTATGTCATTTAGTTCAGACACAATCCTCTAAGGTGTGAACCATCAACATTATTCTCTCCATTTTAGAAAGGAACCCGAGTCAGAGAATTTAAGCAGTACAAAGTCACAGATGGTAAGCACAGAAGCAGGACCCAACCCAAGTGTGTCAGACCTCCAGAGCCGAGCTTTCACACACTGACAGCAACCTGCTAGTAATAAATTCACAGGAGGGACTGGTAGTCTGGGCTCAGGGCAGATTTCAGCCCAGCTCAGAGGGACTTGCACCATCTGAGTGAGGAAGGCAGTTGAGGGAAGCCAGAGCTGGGAACTTAGCAACAGCGACAGCCTTGGCATGCGGGGACATTTGGGCAGATTAGTCAGGCCTTCCATTGCTGCTACTATTACCTTGACATAAATTCCTCCATTTTAGCACACTTGGGATAATGTGGAGATATATTAGTTCAGTTCAGTTCAGTCGCTCAGTCATGTCTGACTCTTTGCGACCCCATGAATCGCAGCACGCCAGGCCTCCCTGTCCATCACAAACTCCCAGAGTCTACCCAAACCCATGTCCATGGAGTCGGTAATGCCATCCAGCCATCTCATCCTCTGTCGTCCCCTTCTCCTCCTGCCCCCAATCCCTCCCAGCATTAAGGTCTTTTCCAATGAGTCAACTCTTCACATGAGGTGGCCAAAGTATTGGAGTTTCAGCTTCAGCATCAGTCCTTCCAACGAACACCCAGGACTGATCTCCTTTAGGATGGACTGGTTGGATCTCCTTGCAGTCCAAGGGACTCTCAAGAGTCTTCTCCAACACCACAGTTCAAAAGCTTCAATTCTTTGGCGCTCAGCTTTCTTCGCCGTCCAACTCTTACTTCCATACATGACTACTGGAAAAACCATAGCCTTGACTAGACGGACCTTTGTTGGCAAAGTAATGTCGCTGCTTTTAAATATCCTATCTAGGTTGGTCACAACTTTCCTTCCAAGGAGTAAGCGTCTTTTAATTTCATGGCTGCAATCACCATCTGCAGTGATTTTGGAACCCAAAAAAATTAAGTCTGACACTGTTTCCACTGTTTCCCCATATATAGGCAGAGCCTAATGATTAAGCTAAAATGAGTGTCTCCCTAAATCAGTGGTTATTAAATTTTATATGCTTAAGACTCCATAGGAAGGTTGTTAAAATTCTGATGCTACAATCCCATCTCTAGAGACTCTGATTCAGTAGTTCTGAGGTCAGTACTTTTACAAGCACCAGGTGATCTTGTCTGGATGGTATTCAGATCATACCTTGAGAACCTCCTGGAAAAACTTTCTCTTCTTGGCCTTTTATCAAAAACAATTCCAGTGTCCCTGCTAATTCCATGAAGTCTTATCTATCTATGAAGAGGAAGGAAGTTTGCAATGACATGCAGCAACACTCGCAGGAGGTGGTAGCTACATCTCAGAAACTTTCACACCACCTGTGTCCCTGCTCACAGTAAAATACCACAAGGACCCTCTTCTCTACCACAAGGACCCTCTTCTCTATAGAGCAAAAAGACCTCTGGTATCCAGTGACAGGTTAAATATACTCAGAAATGATCAATAGTATTTGGGGAAATTTTTTCATTGACTCAAGAGAGAGAAATCTCAATTGATGATTTCAGTTTTTCAATAGAATAACCAGTTCTCTGACCCTAGAGACGAAGTGCCCAGAAACCAGATTTCTGAATGTCAATTAAATGATAGGCCCTCTTCCCGGTGGGTAGCAATGAGACAATTTGGGATGGATGACAGGTACACAGTCCTTCTATAGCTCTCAAGTGAACACACGACTGCATGGTGTGTTGACTCCCAGGTTTCTCCTTTGCTATTTGTCTGTGGGTTTTCCCCAGCTGGCATATATCAGTTCTTTTTTTGTTTTGTTTTGTCTTGGCATATCATCACATAAAGTTGAAAACTATGTACCTGAAAACACAGGCAACTTTATTTCATCTTTGTAACATGAATGCCTATCCTAGCAGGTTCAAATACAAATTATGTCTACCAGTCTGCCCCCCACAAAAGTGAAAGGTACAAACAGATCAAACATACGAGGGCATTCAAAACTGTAAAGAAATAAGATGAAAGCACTGGCTTTAATTCTCCCAATGAAGCAGCCAATGCCAGTGCCCACTTACCTGGCTAATCAGAACACAGGGTCTTATACACAGTGCTGCTCAATGGTTCTCAAACCACTGGATTGCAAAAGGAGTCAGCACCCAGAAACTTCTATAGCAATTTGACAATGACATGCCACCCAGGTGCACAATTAGTGGGCTCATCTCCTTGAACAAGCTATGGGTCAGTCCGGGTATGGAGCTCACCTAGTGAATTTCAGGTGGGGTGAGATGAACGTCAGCACAGGTATGTGAAGGATCGGAAAATACCAACTTGGTCCTGTGTCTCAGAGGGTTTGATATTAGGAGACATGACTCCTAGTGACACCGTGGAATAGTGAGGCTTGGTCAGGGGACCTAACTCTAGTCTCAGAATGTAACGGCCCAAATTTCCATTATAGCAGGTGGTTTTCTCCAGCTGCCATTTCTCAAGTCCCATTTAAATGATTTTATGTTCCAGAAACAGTGTGGAATACTTACAAGAAAGCTTGTACAACCCTGGTTTGAAGACTATGGGTGAAGATAGGAAATGGCCTTATGAACCAGAAAGCAAATTCCTAAACCTCAAGCACAGTCTTAGGCAGGAGAAGGAACCAACTCAGGACAGAAAGCAAAAGCAGACCAAGATTAAGTGACAACGTTCACACCAGAAGTAAGCCAGAAGTGAAAAGGGCAAGCTATCCAAACATGCCTGCATCCTTGATGGAGTCATTCCCAGGAGCTATTCAACTTGTGAGAATTCTTTTCTTCACACTCACAAAAGGGTTCAGAATGTGAGGCTCCGGGTCAGGCTTTGAATCCCAGCTTCAACATTTATTCTATGTGTGCCCTTGGGCAAATGATTTAACCCTGCTGAGACTCAGTTTTCTCAGCTATAAAAATGGATGACAATGTTGCGAAGTAATTAGCCTTCAACTTTTAAATAAAAATAAAAATTAATAAAAAAAAATGGATGACAATAATAATAATACCTTTATCACAGTACTATTATCATTAAAAGAAATATTTTTTAAAGAAATATTACATTAAAAATTATTAGAAGAGTAATTCACATTTAGTGAATCTTTTACTACTACTGACCATTATTATTACAATCATTTAAGAAAAAAAAAATTCATTTTAAAGAAGGAAAAACTTCTTTAAAATGCCTATCTTGATTACTTTCAAGACCTGTAGTGCAAAGCAATTTTCCTTTATGTTTGAAAAGCTAAAATGTATCATTTAGACCCTCAAAAGGTAACCTACATAGATCATCTATATTTCCCATAAAACCACAAGTGAGATCAATTACTAACTCCTCCAAGCTCACTTCTCTCTGATGTTTCTTACTGCCTATTTTTTAAGTCCCTGGAGGAAGGGAGAAGATATATGTTTATACTTACAAATTCATAGAATATTACCAAAGGAGCACATGGGAAACAGGGAATGGTGAGTGTATCCAGTAAGGATCAATACATTGCTGAGGAGTGTGAGAGAGGGAGGAAGAATTATTTTCCACTCTATATCCTTTTGAATCTTTTCTAATTTAAAACCATAGACACATATAATAATTTAAAATTCATTTAGTTTTTTAAAAAAGAATGCTCAGGATGATTTGGTGTAATGTGAAAAATACTAGACAAGGATCCAAGAGATCCGGATTCTATCACTTATGTACTATGAGGTCATGGCGAGACACTTTATATCTTCTTGGATTTCACAGTTGTAAAATAAAGAAAATAATGCCTCCCAAACTACCTCATTGGGTTGACATGAGGGTCAAGTAAGATTACAGAGGCAAAGCTGCTTTCCAGAGGACAAAGCATTACACAAATGTAAGATATCCTTATTGTTATTGGAATCCATCCTTCTCAGTTGTTTTGGCTCCTAGAACACAGAAGATGGGAAAGTTTGCCTTAGAGAATCAGGAGTCATCTATTAGCAGAGTAAATGGTGGTCCTCTTCAGGTCAAACCTCTCTCTACCTTATAACATGCTTCACTTCCCACTCCTCAATCCCCTCACCGAGGACAACAATGTCCTAGAGGTCTGACAGGAAGAGCTAAGAGCAGGAAGCCAGCAAACAAGAGTCCTTTGTGGAGTTGACCATCCATAGGGATCTCACCCAATAGTTTTACTTTTTGGACCTTAGACCTCTGGAGTTTGAGAGCATCTATTCACTGGGAATGCCCCAACATCTTGGCATTAATGACAACACTTTGACCTAAGATCTTCCCTGTAGCTCAGACGGTAAAGAATCTGCCTACAATGAAGAAGACCCAGATTTGATCCCTGGGTTGGAAAAATCCTCTGGAAAAGGGAATGGCAATCCACTCCAGTATTCTTGCCTGGAGAATCCCATGGACAGAGGAGCCTGGTGGGGCCACAGTCCATGGGGTCACAAAGAGTCAGACACAACTGAGTAACTAACACTACTACTACTTCGACCTGAACGTCACCTCCCCGATGTCCGACCTCAACAGACGCGATGAACTCCAAAGGGAGGAACGCGCCATGTGCCAATCAGAAGAAAGTTGGAAGACCTAGCTCTAACTGTCTGACCTCTCCAACCACCAAAGGAGGTTGTGAAACCAATAGGAACTCCTCATCACAGATGGCCCTGTCATTAGTTAGGACAACCCAAGATGTCAGAGTGAAAAATACCACCCAGGGAGCAGTTTTTGAACAATCTAAGGACTTCACACTTCTATCGCTAGAGCTGAGCGCCATGGGCAGCCACCCTCAGCTTCACTAAACAGCCCTCTTAAGTCTCTCAAAAGTTCTTATAACATGCAGACATTTCTAAACCACCATCTGAGAGGCTCTCCTTTCTAAAAATTCACATATAACATCACTGTAAGAAGCTATTTCACTTTTACGAGCTTTGTCTTGTCAGAGTAAACCAATACTTAGTAAGCATTTATTGTGTATCAGACTCTTTCAGACATGTAATCTTGTTTATCCATTGAAACCTACCCCAAAAAAGCCTCAATTAACCCTGTTTTACAGTTAAGAAGCCTGAGGTTCTGAGAGTCCTCACACAATCTGTTCATAAATGTCCAGCTAAGTGCTGAATCCAGGTCTCCAAATACTGGATCCAGAGCTCCTTCTCCTTACTCTGATGCCCCCAAATTAAACTGACCACAGAGCACTCTCCAACACTGAAACACTGTAAGTGAAATGTTTAGCTATACTATAGAAAGAGCTAAATTTAAAGAAAAATTCAGACTGTAAATCAGATCGTTCAAGTTAAGGCATAAGTTTAAAATATATAAAGGCCAGAGGCAGTGTGGGCAATGGTTAAACAACTTCACCTGAATTCTGTCACATCAGTGCTAGAGGAGATTGTGGCCCCTCTTTGGCCCACTGTACACTGTTGGGCAGGTTGTGCAGTGCGTAATAGTAAGCATGGATGTTGCCCCCTAGAGGTGTGAGTATACACCCTCGGCAACTGTCCACAGTAGTTTATGTTCTCTTGGATATCACTTGCAATTGTGACTACAAAACATTAAAATGTAATCCTGTTTGGAAAGATGAACTCCCCAAATTCCAAATCCAGGAAATTTAATTATTATTTAAAGGCCCAATGTGAAAAAGAAAACCAAAAAAAAAATTAGATTTTAACACTAATTTTAAGCCTGGAGATTATCTACAATTTTCTATTCAGAGAAGAGTTGGAGGAGCCAAAGAACACGAGATTGGAAATGATCACATCACTGTTTTATTCAGATGAACACAAAAGCCAACACACCACTTTCCAAATAAATCATCCTCCTTGCCCCAGTCCTAGAGCTCCAAACCCCCTGAAATCAAGCCCTTTTACTTATCTGAACCACAGAATATGCAAAAGATGTCAGGGAGTTATATCATTATTGTCATATCTTTGCATTTATCTCCTGAAATTCAGGGCCGAGGAACTGAACCAGAGCAATCCCAATTTCTCACTTTCTATTGTTGTAGAGGATCCTATCTCCCATGAAGATTACAGGGAGTATCTAGACTGGAACCATCAGGGTTCTGTGAGCAAGCAGATGGCACACATGAAATAAGATACTGTAAGGAACATTTACTTACAAAGCTACAGGTATAAGGGGAACCACAGGGACAATGCAGTAACATGAGGCTTATTAGTAGCCAAGATGTTACCAACTAGGCCTAAAGAGGAGAGAAAGAAGTTACTAGAACCTAGAAGGAGAGAATGTATACAGGCCATATCTTGAGAAGAGCTGTGACACATGGATGGATGGATACAGCAATCCAAGCAACCTAATAGCAGGGAACCTGGGAACCAATGCTGGACCTCATTCATCCCTCTCCTCTGATCTGCTGGGACTCCTTACTGAACAGACACAACTGGAAGCCAGAAGACAGAGGTACCCTTTGTGTGAACCATGTGGTTATTGTTCAGTCACTAAGTTGTGTCTGGCTCTTTGGCCCACAGACTGTAGCACACCAGCCTCTTCTGTCCTCCACTATCTCCCAGAGTTTGCTCAGATTCACGTCTGTTCAATCAGTGACACCATCTAACCATCTCAACCTGTGTCGCCCTCTTCTCCTCCTGCCCTCAATCTTTCCCAGCATCAGGGTTTTTTTCAATGAGTTGGCTCTTCCCATCAGGTGGCCAAAGTCCTGGAGCTTCAGCTTCAGCTTCATCATCAGTCCTTCCAATAATTATTCAAGGTTGATTTCTTTTAGGATTGACTGATTTGATCTCCTTGCTATCCAAGGGACTCTCAAGAGTTTTCTCCAGCACCACTATTCAAAAGCAGCAATTCTCTGGTGCTCAGCCTTCTTTATGATCCAACTCTCATATCCATACATGACTACTGAAAGAAACATAGTATTGACTATAGGAACCTTTGTTGGCAAAGTGATGTCCCTGCTTTTTAATATGCAGTGGGATCCATACAGATCAGCTTCTCAGAGCAGAGCCAGGTCGGGGTTGGGGGAGGGAGAAAATGGGTGAGAGAGATAAGGGGACGTGGTAGGAACCAGGTGACTAAAGAAGGAAGTCCGGCACAGCACCTGAACTATTTTTAGAATAAATGTACCTTAGTAACATCTCCATCCATTTCTGACTCTGTTTTTCACCTTCATGCACATGGCCCATTAACAGACTTCTAGATTTTACTCAATCTGTTTTTTCGATTTTGAGGACAGAGACCTAAAGTCATCTTCACACATGCTATCCACACGTAAGCCATTTATCCATTAGCACACAGCCCCTGGGAAAATCATATTTGAAAAGGGTATTACCTTTAAATAGTAAAGATCATGTTTATTTTTATTTGTGGGAAAACGTATGTTTAAGTCCTTCCAACTCTTCTTGAAGAAAGTGCTATAAATTACTCCCTCCAGCTTGCCCAGTAGGGCCATGAGACACTGTGATCTTGGCCATTGGGAGTTTGATGGAAAACAGTGACATTGCTTGGGTCACATGTTCCTATTTCATTAAACCTTCATTTGACTGCACCCTGATTTCCTCCTGGAATCACATTCCAAGTCCTCTCCTCAGTTATTCCACCAAAACTTGAAGGTAAAACGTCGAATTACCTCAGCTAAGGAGCACTGTCTTCCCAGGCAGCAATCCCCTCTGCATCCCACTCCAGGCCACTCAGGGAGCCCTTGGGTCCCTCTCCGGCAAGGGTCCACAATCTCTGGGATCTGATACCTGATGGTCTGAGGTGGAGCTGATGAAATAATAATAAAATACACAATAAATGTACTGCACTTGAGTCATCCTGAAACCAACCCTTCCCTTCCCAGGCTTTGGAAAATTTGTCTTCCATGAAATCAGTTCCTGGTGACAAAAAGGTTGGGAACCACTGCTGTAGAGACTCCCATACCTCATCAAGCCTCAAAATCAAAACCTTTATAGTATGTGGGCCCAGGGGAGGGGGAAAGTTGAACACATCCTCTACCAGCCTCAAGATAAATGCTATCCCTTTATTTGTTTCTCTGTAAACTTGACAGAGAGGTAGGACTAAGGTCAATAAATGAACTGGTGACCCGGAAACAGCACTCTAGGAAATACCATATTTCACTGAATCTGAGACGTCAAGAATTTGGAGGCCACATCACTATTTTATGAACCACTAAGAAAAAGTACCACCAATCAGTGACACCATCTCCCTGCTTCTTTGAACTTGACTTATTCTAAGGGGTTTGAGAACCCTTTCTGCCCTAAGGGGCATCACTTGCCCTGTTCAAGCAATTCTTTCACACACATTTCAGCAACACATGTAACACAGCTCCAGCTACTTACGGGCTCTTTCTTTCTTACATCCCATAAAACCCTCGAAAACTATGGAATTGCAGCCATCCTGCCAAGATGAATATTTGCTTCACCAACATCAAAATTATCCCTCGTTGCTCTGTTTTGTGCCTTTGTGTACACAATTACTTGGTTCCAGAGCTGAATCATTATGTAAACTTTCTGAAAATATTTTAAACAGCACTAAGTAGTACCAGCAATGAGCATAACTCAATTAAAATGAGGATTCTGTGACCAGCAATGACCAAGTTCATACCTCCCCAGGAAACAACAACCACTGCCTCGCTGGTGGCAAAAGTAAAACCCACCATTTGTAAATCATCTCAATTTTGGAGATGCTGAAACACATGTGGGAAAGGGGAGGGGTCACATCTTAGAATCATTGAAATATGATATATGTTTCAATATAACTATGTTTTACTGGCTAGTACTGTATAGTAAGGGTACATTTTGAAACATTTGACCTTAGAAGGTATGTGAATTGGCTCCCAGCAGAAAATAAATAGCACACATAAAAAGGGGTAATTAAAAAGAATTTCATGAAGATATTATTTTATCAAGGTATAAGTAGGGTTAAGGAAAAACAGCAAGCATCTCTGGCTAGCAAAACCAGAAGACTGCTATGACCCCTGGGCCTCAGAAAGTAATAGGAAAGGGTTTACATGAACCCAGAGAAACCCTCAGTGTAGAAGGGAGTCATTCCAACAGGAGCCAAGGCCTTTGGTAGAGGAAGGCAGCTTCTTCCAGGCAACCAGAGAGTCAGAGAGTAGAAAGAATAAATATCCTGACCCTCTGCCTGTCTGTCCTCCAGTCTCCGGCCTTTGCCCACGCCACATCGGGGGTGGAGGTCACCCACAGAGCCAGGCCCTCAGGGAAGAGGGCAGGGTAGGCTTTGGAGTGGGGGTGAAAAAGAATATCCAACACTGAGGGATCACCAGAAAGCCAAAAAGCTTTAAAATGAAGGATTTTGTGGTTGCCTTATAACACTTTTATGACCAAAGTAGATTTTTCATAGCTCCTAGAAGAAAATGATTATGAACAGAAAGGACCTGAGATTTTGAACTTGATTGCCCATTTGTCTGAGTGTCAGATCAGATCCAAACTTGTGTTCTGAAAAAAAATTTATCTCTACCTCTAGCTGCTTCATCTATGTAAGACTGAGATAGGTAAATGGTAGCAAGACAGATATAGACAAACTTAGGCTAACCTCGCCTTGTCCCCACAGGCAGGGCTAAGTGACTTGGATGAAAACAACCACAGTTAGAATGAGATGAGTTTAGTGACTCAAAAAGCCAGATTTTTTTTTAAATTGAAGTATAGATGGTTCACGATGTTGTGTTAGCTTCTGGTGTAAAGCAAAGTGGATTTTGTTTTTGGTTGCTTTTTTTTTCAGATTCTTTTCCATTTTAGGTTATTTCCATTATAGATAATTACAAGATACTGAATATAATTTCCTGTGCAATTCAGTAGGTCCTTGTTGTTTATCTATTTTTTTTAACTTATTTATTTTGTATTGGAGTATAGCTGGTTATCAGCATTGTGATAGTTTCAGATGAACAGCAAAGCGATTCAGCCATGCATGTACATGTATCCATTCTCTCCCAAACTCCCTTCCCATCCAGGCTGCCACATAACATTGAGCAGAGTTCCCTGTATATATAGTAGGTCCTTGTTGGTTATCTATTATAAACACATCAGTGTGTACATGTTGATCCCAAACTCCTTAACTATCCCTTCCCCTCATCCTTTCCCCTTGCAACTATTCTCTAAGTCTATAAGTCTGTTTTGCAAAATAGTTTCATTTGTATCCTTTCTTTTTAGATTTATCTACTTTTACATAGTAGTATGTGTCTGTTAATCTCAAATTCTTAATTTACCCCTCCCCCCCTTTAACCTTTGGTAACTGTAAATTTCTTATTGATGTCTGTGAGTTTCCTTCTGTTTTGTCCATAAGTTCAATTGTATTGGGTTTCCCTGGGGGCTCAGACAGTAAAGAATCTGCCTACAATGTGGGAGGCCTGGGTTCAATCCCTGGGTTGGGAAGATCGCCTAGAGAATGGAAAGGCAACTCACTCCAGTATTCTAGCCTGGAGAATCTCCATGGAGGAGCCTGGCAGGCTACAGTCCATGGGGTCGCAAGAATCAGATACAACTTAGTCACTACACCACCACCACCACCAAACTGTCTTCTCCACTAGAATCAAAGTACCTCTGGTCAGCACTCTGTCCTCAGCAGCCAACACTGGGCAATAAATAAATGGTGGGATTTGTCCAAGGACTTAGGGTCACTGAATGGACAGGATGTGCTCCCAAATAGTCTGTCTAGAGTCCTCCCTCTTCCCCCTCCTCCCCCCCCCAACTCCCAGCACACAGGACTGCCTCTAAGATGGTCCTCCCCACTCTGTGGATGGGGAACAGAGCGGCATTTATTTACTCTTGTATCCCTAGTGTCCCCACCCAAGTTGGCTGAACTGAAAGAAAAGGTGCATGCCACTGAGCCAAAAAAGGAAAATTCTGCACCTTATCTCCAGTCTCAGCCATTCTAAGCTGTGTAGAAACTTAGTTCTGCTTCCCCAAGAAGCAGGAGAAGCCACT
Organism: Dama dama; assembly: GCF_033118175.1. NCBI lineage: Eukaryota > Metazoa > Chordata > Mammalia > Artiodactyla > Cervidae > Dama > Dama dama. The sequence goes on from NC_083705.1 coordinate 29,890,388, forward strand.
GCTGTTGGCATTCAGAAGACAGGGACAAAGGCAGCATCATTACCCGAAGGTGTCAGGCTCTGGACTTGTACCAGCTTCCCCTCCCTCCCCACATTATTCATCTTTCAGCTGAATCACAAAAAGAAACAGAATGTACAAAGCCACAAACAGCATCATCTCTTTCTCCTGGGGAATATAGCACCACTCCTTTTGTATAATCTCCTGAAGCTTTTATACATTTCCTTCCTCTGGTGCTGTTTTCTGCTTCTCCTGGCCTTTCTAACTCCTCCTCGATTTTCTTTCTGCCAAAGAATTTATTCAGCTTGAGCACGTGCGCACGTGTCTTTTAAAGCACAACACTGGCTGCATTCCCAGCAAGGGAGGAAGCAGCTTTGTGGCCCAACTAATTCAATAAGCTTCAATTATTCATGGAATATTTATTAGGTGGGAAGAAAGCAATGGTTCCACCACTTGTTATTAGCCCACAAATCTATCAAGAGGAGGAAATTAATGTCCTGTCACCAAAGAAGTCTCCGGATCCTCAAACGCAGAAGTGGCTAATGACCAAAGATTGGAAACTGTTTTACAGAGGGGTCATGACACACATCACTTATGCCACATGGTACAAACAGAAAATAGGGTTGGGAGCCGCGGAAGATGCAAGCAGAGAAGTAGGAGAGGGTACACAGTCCCCTGAGCTCTCCTTATCCCAAAAACTTCAACCAGGCAGCTCCAGGGTCAGTTGTTTTATATGCTTTTATGAGACACTCAGGTGCAGCACGGGAGGAGGCCCAGGAAAATAACATGCATTATACTCACAGGCCCTAGAGACAGGAGGCATGCCACATCATGCAGAACCACAAAGGAATTCACCAACATGGTCTGGAGACAGAAGGAAGAAGCACTTCGGCCATGGGGGCTACTGGGGTGTCCTTGGGAAATGCAAGGTAAGGCAGGGGGAAGCAGCTCAGGGTGGGCTGGTTTGAAAACCTACTGCAGGCTTTGGGCTATCGCGGTGGTCCTTTTTTGCCTGGTACCTAGCCCTGGGAAGATTAAAACAGAGGAATATTGCCTCCAAAGATGTTTGGACCAGACAGAAGAAGTGTGGCTCTGGAAATCAAAGACATGCACCCAAGCTGAGCCTTTGTTATCTCTAAAAATCAGCAGTCTCTCCCCCACCAGAAAGGTTTTCTAAGCTGTCAAAAATCATAATACACAAAAAATGTTTAAATATATTCACTGCACTAGCCTTCTAGTAGAACAGAACCCAGCACCATCAAGCTCCATACATCTGCAGGGACAGAGGGCAGGGAATATCTACGCAGGCATCACCAGGATGCTCTCATGTCAAGGAAGTGGCCCCTTTAGAAATGGAAGCTGTGGAGCTCAGGGACCAGAATCAGTCTGTTTTCTCAATCCAGGTAAGCCAGACCGGTTGAGCTAGGTCTCTGCTAAGCTCCTAAAAGGTGAAGAGGAAAAAAAAAAAAAAATGAGACTCTAGGACCATGGGACTTTGCTCTCCTTGGAAGCTAAATGAGTTCGTTTCCCAGCGAGCAGAGCCTGGAGATACTGAGTCCACTTGAGAAGCAACCAGTGAGGGCTGAGTCCTTCATGAGCTCTTCAGTCTCAGGGGTGCACAGCAGCCAGTTTGGGGTTCATGCGATTCATTGACACAATGACACAAGCTTCATCAAGCACACAGATACAGTGAATACACTGGTGGTTGCCAGGGGCAGGGAGTGAGGGTGGGGGCCCAAGAGGGGGAGGGAGTCAAAAGGTACAAACTTCCAGTAAAAAATAAATCATGGGGTTGTGATATACAGCATGGTGCCTATCGTTAATAATGGTGTACTGCATATCTGAAAGTTGCTAAGAGAGTGGATATTAAAAGTTCTCATAACAAGAAAACACAATCTATAACTATGTATGGTGAGATATTATGGTGATCATTTCACAGTAAACACAAGTATCAAATCAATATGTTGCACACCTGAAACTAACCTAATGCTATGTCAGTTATCATCTCAATTTTAAAAAAAATAAATAAAATGTAGGTTACATTATTTTTCAGGTAAGTGGAAACCAACAGATGAGGAGAGGACTGCCATTTGAAAGATAGTTTGGTATACTCAGATTCTGAAAGGATGGCATGTCTGGTTCTGGGGGCCACTCAGGGAAGAATTGGGGTCAGTTAGGAGGTAGATGGAGGCGGGGAAAAGTAGACAAGAGCTTTTATTGTGATTTCTACAGGAAAGAATGAGAGGCAGGGTAAGCAGCCTTCAGGCTGGCTAGTTTGAAAGATTTCAGTAGGCTTTCAGTGGAACATAGTGGCTGCCCTTACTTGTCTGGTACCTGACGCTGAGGTGACTAGGACAGGCAGATAGTGGCCTGGGATAAAAAAGTTCTGTAAAGAGGTGACTGGGATGGGCTCTGAGCTGGATGGTTTCCATATGAAAGGCACCCTAGCCCCCCTGTCAATTACTATCTCTAGGAACAGGCCAACCCTGAAAAAGGCAGGCCCCCAGTGTCAGTAAGACCTTAGACATCAAATATCAAAAGTACAGAAAATTCGTTTCAGGTGTACAACAAAATGATTCAGTTATACATATGCATGTATCAACTACACTTCAATATAAAATAAAAAGCTTTTTCAAATCAAATAAGTAAATAAAGTCAGGTAATAAGAAATATACAGAAAATTAAAAGATGTGCTTGACATAATGTGTCCCCAGGCTGATTGCAGAAACCTGGGGAAGATTTCTCCATGTGAATGAAGGCCTGAATCCAAGGATGGGGCTGCAATCTAGGACTCCTAGAAAGGGTAGATGGGGAAATCTACCTAGAACTTGAACTAGGCCTTTATAAGTAGAGTTGATCAAGAAACGAAAGTGGTAAAGAGATGCTGGGATAAGAAGGAGGCAATGGAGGGAAGAGATGGGAAGAACAACTACCAAGTAGTGAAAATGATGTGAAAGTGAAGAGGTAAAAAGACCCTCTGTTCGCCTGTGATCACAAAAGCCATTCCTTTTCTCTGACCCTTGTTTAAAGTAAGTATTGAATATATGCAAAAGAATATTAAAATATCTGTCTGGGGTCAGTGGAGACAGCCCACTGCCTCACAGGTGGTAGTGAGGATTACATGAAGCAATACTTAGACAATGGCTAGCACAGCGCTTGCACAGAGGAGGTGCCAGGGAATGTCAGCTTCTTGCCACCCACTCCTTCCTCCCTCCTCTTTTTCTCCCTCAATCTTTCCCCCACATCTGCCTTTACCCAGCCCAACCTTTATCCAGCCCAGCTGGATACTCTGCCAGCCCCATTCTCAGAGATGCAGAATCCCGTCTGTCCGGAACTGCATATTTGTGTTTCCCCCCAAACTCATGCTGAAGCCTAACTTCCAGGGTGATGGCATTTGGGTGGGGCTTCTGGGAAGTATTTAGGTTTAGATGAGGTAATGAGGGAGGCATGTCTAAGACAAGGACAAGACTTGACCTCCGTCTCTCTCAACCACATGAGGACACAGCCATAAAGAGGCAGTAGCAGGTGGCTGTCTGCAAGCCTGGAAGAGAGGTCTCCCCAGAACCCAACCAGGCAGGCACCCTATCTCAGAAGTCTAACCTTCACTATGAGAAATAAAAGTCTGTTGTTTAAGCCACAGCCAATGGTATTTTTTTATGGCAACCCTCACTGATAAAGACATCCTAAACCTCCTGGAAGAATAAAACCCTTAGTTCCAAAACAGGAAAGGAAGATGAATGTGCCTTTGATGAAATACTTCTGGGCCATAAAGATTAGTAAAATGTCTTTCCTTTAATGAATTAAACTAGACAATTTAAAACCAGAAATCCCAGAATGCCAAGATCTCATAGGCTAATGATCTGAGAGGTTAAGACCCACACTGGCACAGACTGCTGGGGAACCGGATGCCAGAATTTCTCAAAATGTAGCTCCTACATCCCCTGGAGGAGGGCACTGCAACCCACTCCAGTATTCTTGCCTGGAGAATCTCCATGGACAGAGGAGCCTGGCAGGCTACAGTCCCTGGGGTCGCAAAGAATTGGACACAATTGAGCAACTAAGAACACACACAGACCACCTTTATCAGAAATTACCCAAAAGACAGAAATATAGATCAATGGAACAGAATAGAAAGCCCAGAGATAAATCCACGAACCTATGGACACCTTATCTTCGACAAAGGAGGCAAGGATATACAATGGAAAAAAAGACAACCTCTTTAACAAGTGGTGCTGGGAAAACTGGTCAACCACTTGTAAAAGAATGAAACTAGAACACTTTCTAACACCATACACAAAAATAAACTCAAAATGGATTAAAGATCTAAATGTAAGACCAGAAACTATAAAACTCCTAGAGGAGAACATAGGCAAAACACTCTCCGACATAAACCACAGCAAGATCCTCTATGACCCACCTCCCAGAATATTGGAAATAAAAGCAAAAATAAACAAATGGGACCTAATGAAACTTACAAGCTTTTGCACTACAAAGGAAACTATAAGTAAGGTGAAAAGACAGCCCTCAGATTGGGAGAAAATAATAGCAAATGAAGAAACAGACAAAGGATTAATCTCAAAAATATACAAGCAACTCCTGCAGCTCAATTCCAGAAAAATAAATGACCCAATCAAAAAATGGGCCAAAGAACTAAACAGACATTTCTCCAAAGAAGACATACAGATGGCTAACAAACACATGAAAAGATGCTCAACATCACTCATTATTAGAGAAATGCAAATCAAAACCACAATGAGGTACCATTACACGCCAGTCAGGATGGCTGCTATCCAAAAGTCTACAAGCAATAAATGCTGGAGAGGGTGTGGAGAAAAGGGAACCCTCTTACACTGTTGGTGGGAATGCAAACTAGTACAGCCGCTATGGAAAACAGTGTGGAGATTTCTTAAAAAACTGGAAATAGAACTGCCATATGACCCAGCAATCCCACTTCTGGGCATACACACTGAGGAAACCAGATCTGAAAGAGACACGTGCACCCCAATGTTCATTGCAGCACTGTTTATAATAGCCAGGACATGGAAGCAACCTAGATGCCCATCAGCAGATGAATGGATAAGGAAGCTGTGGTACATATACACCATGGAATATTACTCAGCCATTAAAAAGAATTCATTTGAACCAGTCCTAATGAGATGGATGAAGCTGGAGCCCCTTATACAGAGTGAAGTAAGCCAGAAAGATAAAGAACATTACAGCATACTAATACATATATATGGAATTTAGAAAGATGGTAACGATAACCCTATATGCAAAACAGAAAAAGAGACACAGAAATACAGAACAGACTTTTGAACTCTCTGGGAGAAGGCGAGGGTGGGATGTTTCGAGAGGAATCGGGTGGAGAGGGAGGTGGGAGCGGGGATTGGGATGGGGAAGACGTGTAAATCCATGGCTGATTCATATCAATGTATGACAAAACCCACTGAAATGTTGTGAAGTAATTAGCCTCCAACTAATAAAAAAATAAAAAAAAAAAAAAGAAGAAATTACCCAGAGTGTCTGTCATGAAAATCAGATGTCTTGTGTCAAAAAAATAAAATAAAATGCATAGAAATAAACCTAACCAAAGAGATAGAAGACTTATACATTGAGAGCTATAAAATATTGATAAAGGAAACTAAACATGATTCAAAGAAATGGAAAGATACTCCATGTTCTTGGATTAGAAAAATCAATACTGTGAAAATGACCGTACTACTCAAAGCAATATACAGATTTAAGGTAATCCCTATCAAATTACCCATGACATTTCTCACAGATCTAGAGCAAGTAATTCTAAAATGTATATGGAACCACAAAAGATCTAGAATTGCCAAAGTAAGTCTGGGGAAAAAGGACAAAGCTGGTATTATGTATTATATAATAGCATTTACATGTGGGATCTAAAAGGCAATACAAATCAACTTATTTACAAAATAGAAAACAGACCCACAGACGTAGAAAACTAACTCACGCTTAGCAAGGGGGAAAGGCAGGTAGTGGGGGAGCACATAATTAGAAGTATAGGATTAAGAGATACACTGCTGCATACTTGCCTGGCAAGGGAGATACCATGATCAAGAGACACACTGCTCTATATAAAATAGATAAACAACAAAGATTTACTGTATAGCATGGGGAAATATATTCAATATCTTATAATAACCTATCATGGAGAAAAATCTGAAAAAGCAGATAATCAGAATCACTTTGCTATACACCAGAAACTAGCACAATATTTTAAATCAACTATACTTCAATTTTAAAAAATCAAATGTCTGCAACCTAGAATGCAGTAGTTGGGATCCTAGAAGTCTATATTTTACAAACTCCCCAAGGCTGTCTCATGAACAGTATGAGAACCACTGACACACACTTTCACCACCACCAGCCCATCTGTACTGAATACTACAGACCGGGACGTTGAAAACCTTTTCTAAACTCTTACACTAAGAATGTGGTCTGCACTCCAACAGCATCACATCACTTGAGAGACTCTTAGAAATGCAGAATCTCGGGCCCCAGCCAGACCTAGTACCTCAGAGTGCATCTGTCCATTTGAGTTTGGAAACCATGCTCTTCTCCAGTGAATCCAGACTGACCCAGGTCCTGTGAATGCCTTCAGGATCTGCCTAGGAGTTCCTACTGTCAAGATTTCAAAATCAAATTAAGCTACTCAGACAGGAACCAAGGGGAGTGTAGAATAGACAGAGAGGAAAATAATGTTTTCTTGAAGTGAGTGACAAGCCTTGCCATTAAAGGTCCCATATATCCATTTTACACCTATTGCAGAGACTACAAGGTGTCCCCTACTAACCATTCTTCTCTGCTTTCTTTGCTAGGACCCCTGGTGTTTCGCTGGTATTTGACTGCCCAAGACAGAAACCACATTACTCAGCCACCCTAAGCTGAGAGTGTGTTCATGGAAGTTCTGGCCAGGGAGATGTAAGCGAATGTATCCTTTGCCAGTTCTGGGATGTGTCCTTATAGGAATAGGGCATGTCCTTATAGGAATAGGGCATGCCCTTCTTCATCCTTTCTTTGCCCCTGGCTAGTATGTAGACATGATGGCTGGAGCTTAAGCAGCCATCTTGGACCATGCCGTGGAAGCTACATGATGAGAGTGTGGTGCCTGGCAATATCACGAACTAGATATCTACCTCTTGACTTCCTAACTTACTATTCTGTTTGTGCCATTTTAATTGGGGTTTTCTTTTACTCTCAGGTGAACGAATTTTTATTTCTGTCCCCTTTACACTATAGCCTGGTTGAGGTGACATTAGCTGAGTGACCCCTTTGTTCTCAGAAAGGCAGAGTATCTTGACTATAAGAAAAAAATCTCATTATTCAGGGGGATTTAGTACCATTCTGGGCTTGACTGTATCTCCCAGCCAGTAGCAAATGGAGGGGGAAAGGGGGAGTTGGGAGTAGAGCATTAAGGACCTACCCCTTTCTTCTACAAGAGCTATGCTTAACCTTTCTGTTGCCATAGATACCTCCAGAAAGAACATTAACCCTCTTGGAGCTCTTGCCAATATTTCTTTCTGCTTGCAGCTGGCAACTCTAACCTATATTTCTCTTACTGCAATTTTCACAAGTCCCTCTTCACCTTTAGAGGAAAAAGTACAGAGACTGCCTGCTACAAACAACCTTTCAATATAAAATCCTCCCTTCATCCATTAGATAAACTCGTATTTGAGGGCATATTATGTGCAAATCACTGTAGTAGGCATGGGACAGAATAAAGTCTTCCTGAAAGCTGTTTTTGATTAGTGTATTTGTCTCTAAAAGCCAACTCCTCACTCTAGGCAACAGGCCAATTAATTATCTCAAAGCCAAGTTTGAGCCTTGCCCTTGAAAATGTTATGCAAGGATTAGACCCTTCTGCAAATCAGAAGGGGGGAAAATGCCCTTTTTTTCCTGATACATAATTATCTTCCTTATGCTTCCTCTCAAACTCTTAAATGACTTTTCATGACACTCATATAAATTACCCTTATTTCAATGACACAGGAGACGTTCTCCAAAGGGATCTAATTGCCCTCTCACACTCTCTTGCTCTCTCTCATACACACAGACACACACATGTGTGTGTCTAAGAACTCATGAAGAACCGAGTGCAGTTTCTGGCATGTTCAAAGTGTTCAATAACTTTCCCCCAAATCTGATTTCCTCGGTTTTATGCTTTATGTTCTATATTTTATCTCTTGCAACGTACCATGTAATAAATACTTATATTAGTATATATCATGACTATTTTTTTCTTCTGTTTCTAATATTACTGCAAATTACCAGTTACACACACTTGTCTTCAGGAGATTCATCCAGAAGGCTCTCTCATTTAGGGTACAAAGAAATCATATATAATGTCTATCTGTCATTGAAATGTGTTTCTGTGGTCACATTTGAATGTGGAAATGTCTCTTCTAAAACTGTTACAAGAAATCTCTTTCACTAAGTCCGAGTCACGAAGCCATGAAGATCTGTACCAGAAGCAACTGGAAGGCTGGCTGGCTTCCCCAGGACTGTGGTTTGGGTTGAAAGGAAGAAATCAGACAAACACCCTGTTAATGGGGTGTGAAACTAGGATGCTTATGCTAACCAGGAGGCAACCTCCTTTCCGGACACAAGCAAATGGGACTGCCTTCTTTACAGCTTGCTTCACTAAATCCTTGACAGCTAATGAAATATTTTAATTCGAAAGGGCTTTTCCAGAGCAAAAGATGAAGCTGCTATAGAGCATTCACATGGTGATAGGAAAAAGCATTAACTAAATGGAGCATCCTGCATTCAGGAAATAAGGAGTCCAAAATCGCCCCTCCCAACCCCTGCATCCCCCGAGGGTAAAACCCAACTCCCTTTTTTGGAGTGGCTGAACTGGAGTAGGCCAACTTTTGTACCTTAAACTTGACCCACTCACCCTATGTAACAGCCTGAGGCAGATGGGCACACAAGCCAGTAGTGAAAGAAGACTGAAGGTAACATTTCAGTGCAGGTCCCTCTATATAAAAGGAGGCAACTGGGGTTAACTTCTAAATCCTGGGCTTTGTGTAAACAATTTAGATACACTCAATGGCATGTTTACTGAGAAGGAAATTTTCTTACTCATTTCTTTTTTACAATTCTGAAGATATACGCATAAAAAGAAACAGAGCTTTTTCCATTCATCTGGTTTATGCACTATTTTTTCTTATCCCTTTCTCTCAACATCCTGTTGGGCTTACTCTGCTAAGAAAGCCTCTTACATATTTGGGGTTTGTGAGGGGAGCAGGACACGGGGAAGGGAGGATGTAGGAAAGCTCTTGATGAATTTGAACAGGAAATGTCTTTAACAAATGAACTCTCTCTTCCCTTGCCTAATTCTGAAATGCCTCTGGCTCGAAAATCCCCCATATGCTTGTTATTTATGTATACCACGCAAATTCTAAACAAAGAGTTCCATTCTTGGTCCCCCTCCACACACCCTTGAGCAGCAAGAAAATTTTCCACCAGAGAGATATGGGGAGATCCGGAGCAGCACAAAACCAGTGGTCACTGCACAAAACCTTCTGGGCAAAAGCCAAATCGAAGGTTGTGTATGAACCGCGCGGGGCTTATTAACCCTGCGTGATGAATTCGCTTTCTTCCAGAAAGTCCAAGCCTTTGAGGAGGTGCCTGGTTCGTTTTGTAAGGCTGCTGTAGCAAACTACCACAGACTGCATGGCTCACACAGCTGAAATTTCTTGCCTCAGAGTTCCAGAGGCTGGAAGTCCGAGTCGGAGGTCTTAGCAGGCTTGGCTCCCCCTAAGGCTGGAAAATTTGTTCTCTGCCTCGCGCCCAGTTCCTGGTGGTTCGCTACAATCTTTGGTATCTCTTGGCTTGTAGAAGCATCACCCTGATGCCTGCTTTCCTGTTCTCATGATGAACATTTTCTGTGTCTATCTCCATCTCCCACATTTCCCCTTAGGTAAGGGCATCAAGTGGTAATGAATCAGGAACCCCACCTCCAATGACCTCACCTAAGTACTTAACATCTGCAAAGACCTTATTTCTAAGTAAGGTCACATTCACAAGCACTGGGGGTTAGGACTCCCAACATGAATTTGGAAGGCAGCACAATTCAGTCCTTAGTGGTGCCCAGTGTAAAGCACCTAACCGCAGAGCTGAAAACTCTGCCCAGAGAATAGCCAGTGGGATGATCAGGTGTTAGCCTTCTCAAAACACCGTGGCCCTTCTGGGCTATGGAGAGCAGGTTTCTGAGCTGCAGAGATCCTCTGGGAAAAGCTAACTGCTGAAATGTGCTCTTCAAGAATAAGAAAGAAGACAACTCAAGATGAGCGGCTCTGCCCATGCCCTGTGGTTCTCACAGCACCAGTCTCATCTGTCTCCAAGCAGGTGGGCAAAAATGAGGCTGAATCTGAGAGAGCCATGGGTCTGCTGGGCTTCCCCTACTCAGAACCAGCCTTTCCCATTGTTTCTCCTCGGACATGCAGAGCAGGCGAGAAGGCAAAGGTGGGGACTAATCCTCAGCCTTGGGACTCATTGCATTCCACTCTGATTCATTTCCCTCTAATCAGTCCTCCCTGCTTCCTTCTCCCCTACTCATTTCAACCCTGAATACCAAGAATGCTGACCACAAGAAATTCAGAGGAAAGTGGTAAAGTGAGAAAGCAAAAAGGTTGCAGTCAGAAACGTGTTTGATGTCTCTGAGTCCCATCCCGTTTGGGATTCTACAGCCTCGGAGCCCCATCCATGCTGGACGGTACCTAGGCACTGGGGACCCATGGATTTTTTCCTTCTGTGTTTTGATTGAACTTCCTCAAGACTCAGAGGAGCAGGCAAGCTATTTGTGGAGAATCATTTTCCAAGTCATTTATTTGTTTCCTTCTAAGCATCTGTGCCTCCCTGTTACCCAGTGCAAGTGGAGGACTCTAGAGAAAGAAGGTGCAGGAAGCTAGGGGTGGGAAATGCATGGCCATGCCCAGGCTGATGAGGCCTGGCTGAAGTGGTCCCTGACCTGCCTTCACACCTAAGGAGAAGGCACTAGAACAGGATGGGAGCTCTGGGACAGCAGCACAGCTGGTCAACCAGTGGGCTTTGCTGTTAGGTAATCAGGCTGCACCTTACTGTGTCACTTCAGGACTCCCAAATGCCAGTTTCCTCAGAGAGAATGCCACCCGCCTTCCTGGGGGATGTAAGCCCAGGATGGAAGACTCCAAAGGCCCAGAGGAGGAGGAGGAAGAAGCCCATGCCATCCAGTTGTGATAGGAGAAGTGGGAGTTAAAACTCTCCACAGGGGCAGCAAATGTCCCCTGTCATGATTCTCCTTCTCACAGGATATAGGTCAGTTGTCTGGTCTCTCCCACCAGAGCAGACCCTGGAGACAGCCCTGCCCTGTGGCTTGAACCAGCTCCAGATCCTGTCCCACCTGTGGATCTTAACCACTATTGACCCAGGTCCTGTCACCTCCTGGCTGAAGTGCTGTAAACACCTCCAAGTCAGAATGTACTGCAGGCTTTGTCCTCTGTCCTCCCAGCTCCCTGCTCCAGCAAATCTTCTGTTTCGCCCCATTTGCATCATGACCCATCCAGTGGATGGAAAGGTAGACAATCAGTCTCACCTGATGAAAACATCTGATATCTACAGCATGGGCAAGGTAGGCCTGAGAGGGTAGAGCCCTGAGTAATCAATTAAAATCAACCCTGGGGAAGTTGGGGACTATTTGGTCAATACAGGTTGACTTTTAGTATATTTGTTCTCTGAAATAAGTTAGCACCAGACTCCAAAAATCTGTTAAATTACAGTCTAATCCATGAATTTAGAACTTCCAGTTTGTCAAACTGCAACCGCGCAGGACCCTGTGGGGGCCCCTGAGAATAAACCTCCTTGTCTCTTGCCTCTTGTTTGTAGAAAATCTTTAGCCTCTGGGGCCTTCCCTGAGTTCCAAAGAGCAAGTATCAATACAATCAGAGAAGTGAGAAAATGCAGAAACAAAAGAAAACCATCAGGCAATACAAAATAATAATAGTTTAGCCCCGAAACAAAGTCAAGGAACTTTAGTTCCTCCATAAGGGCTATAAATAACATCCTGAGCCATAGCCTTGAAATTTTTTGCAGAGACTAAAACCCCCATTAGGTATGAGAAGTTAACTACATTGCCGACCAGAAGCACATGGACCCAGACCAGCTGAAACCAGTAAGGTTGATGATGTTGACTGCCAGTCACCTCACACCCATCAGCTAGAAGAGTGCCCACGAGCTCATGAGGCACCCAAGGCCCTCCCCCTCACCCTGTTTTTAGCAACCTCTCCCTGAAGCCACAAAGGAGCTCGGGTCTTTTGAGCATTACCACCCATACTCGTTGCTTGGCCTTGCAGTCAACACTGCACCTTCCTTCACTACAAACTGGGGTCAATAGTTTGGCTTTACTGCACACGGGCTGGTGGACCCAAGTTTGGTTTGGTAACAGGATGTCATTTATTTAGCAAACATGATATTCACCACTCATCTGGAGCTGTCTTATGTGCTTTACAAATATTAAGCCGTGTAAATCAGCATAACTACATGAGGTCACTGAGAGTGATTTCATCCTTATTTACAGATGAGGAAAAGGGTATTCAGCTAGTAAGTAACAGAGTCAGGACTCACACCTGTGCAATCTCATATGTAGAGTCCAGACTCCTGAGCACTGCATGGGGGACCAACTATAGCTTTAATATGTCTGATGGAGTAAAAGACAGGAGGGAATAATTGAAATGGTATAGCTAAAATGGGGGTCCGGGAGTGTGAACTCACTTGTTTCCCTGTGAGGTGTTCACTGCACTTAAACACAACAATTCTCTAGCTTGGGCTTCCCAGGTGATGCTAGTGGTAAAGAGCCTGCCTGCCAATGCAGTAGACTTGAGAGAGAGATGCAGGTTCAATTCCTGGGTCGGGAAGATCCCCTGGAGGAGGGCATGGCAACTCACTCCAGTATTCTTTCTAGAAGAATCCTATAGACAGAGGAGCCTCTAGCTCAACCAGGCTGGCCAGAGACTGTACAAAACCAGTCCATTTTAGCACTGCGGTATGGCTGCAACTATCAACGCGATGCCCCGGCTCCTAGGTAGGATAGTCCAGGACCCTGAAGGGTGCTGGGCTCCACTATACCTCCTCTCACTGCTGACAGCTTTCCCCTGCTCTTCTCTGGATGGGAATTCTAATGTGCAAACAGAAAAAAAGAAAAAAGTCTAGTACAATTCCTATTAAATGGTATCTTCTCCACCTAAAAGAAGAAAAAGAACGTTCAGATCATTCATTTTCAACTCAGTCACCAACTTACTGATTCCCAGCTATAACAGGGCCCTCCAGAGGCCATCTCCATTCCCGCCTTTAGACTTGCTTCTTTTGCTTGCAAGTTGACTCTTTAGGGAGTCCATCATCCCCAAGTTCATGGTTCTCATTGTTTGCTTGGAGAAAGGCCCTCCAAAGTGCTTCCCAGCAGATCCAGATCATAGCATCTGTCAGATGTGCCCACACATTTGCTGCTTCTGGACAATGGAAGAAACCGGCGATTCCTGCTGCTGACTAAATTAAACTTAACGGCCCAGTTTATTCCAGCAGGTTCCTGGTAAACAGCACTGCAGCTGAAAAGGCTTATCCTGTTTACGTTAGCATGAAGTAGCCTGTGTTGGGGCTTCCAGAGCACGGCCGACACTGAGCTCCCTGAATGTCAGCTGTTTGAAGGCTTTGTGTTTAGACAAATGGTGTTTAGGTAAGAAAGCCGCTGTTGATGTGATCTTTTGTATCCACTTGAGGCATATGACGTAGATGGACGCTGTTCTCTTTCATTACATGTCAGGCCTTCTCCAAGAGGAGGGCCATCAGGTTAGGTAATGATTGGAAGCTCTCTGTTGATTAAACCTTCATACACAGTTTGATCTTCTTTAGCTTCTGCCTCTGGGTCAGGGTTTCCCATCATGGGCACTGTTAACATTTGGACCAAATCATCACCTGCTGTGCATCATAGACGTCTGGCAGCAACCCTGGCCTCCACCTGCCATATGCCAGTGGCACACCTCCCCTGAATCGTGATGTCCAAAAATGCCTACAGATAAAGCCAAATCCCTGGAGGAGGGCAGAATCACACCCCACCTGAGCTGAGAACACCACTGGAAGCTGAAAAGAAAGTTTTTTCTCATAAAGGCCAGAAGGAAAGACACCATTTTGAGATGACTCAGTAATTCTCGGAGCATCCTCAGCCTGATCTCACTCTTCATGCATCATCCATGTCCACAGGGAATTCTAACTGATCTTGCTGCTGGAACTTGGAAACACAACTACTTTAAAGACTTTAAGAAAAGTTACCAGAAAATGGGAGGGGAGTCTGGGGGAGAAGGGATACATGTGTACCTATAGCAGAGTCACTTTGCTGTGCATCTGAAACTATCAAAACATTGTTAAGCAGCTAAGAAATTGGACACAGTCATGTCCGACTCTTCTGCAGCCCCATGGACTGTAGCCCACCAGCCTCTCTGTCTATGAGGTTCTCCAGGCAAGAATACTGGAGTGGGTAGCCATACCCTTCTCCCAACCCTGGGATCGAACCTGGATCTTCTGCGTTGTAGGCAGATTCTTTAATCGACTATAGTCCAACATGAAATAAAAAGTATTTTTCAAAAATGTTACCATAAAAGTAGGAATCCTTCAAATGAGTATTCCATGCACTTTATGTGTCCAGCCAATGTGGTCTGCTCTCTAGAATTTTTAAAAGCTGTCCCATCAAGCAGAACAAAGGAAGAAAATTCTGACCCATGTTACAACATGAATGACCCTTGAGAACACTATGCTAACTAAAGTAAGTCAGACACAAGAGAATAAATACTGTATGCTTCCCACACATATGATGTATCTAGGTAGACAAAGCCAGAAAACACAATGGGAGTTACCAAGGCAAGAGAAATGGGGAGTTGTTTGATGGATACAGAATTTCAGTTTCATAAAATGGAAAGAGTTCTGAAGATTGGTTGCACAATGATGTGAAGGCACTTAACCCTACTGAACCATACATTTAGAAATAGTTAAGATGGAAAATCTTCTGTAGTTTTTACAACAATAAATAAATAACAATAACACGTGTGTGTGTTAGTCACTCAGTCATGTCCGACCCCATGTGACCCCATGGACTATAGCCCGCCAGGCTTATTTGTCCATAGAATTCTCTAGGAAAGAATACTGGAGTGGGTGGCCATTTCCTTTTCCAGGGGATCTTCCCAACCCAGCAAATGAACCCAGGTCTCCTGCATTGCAGACAGATTCTTTGCCATTTGAGCCACCAGGGAAGCCCCCATTTTACAACAATAAATAAATACAATAATAATGGAAAGTAGCAATACAGCAGGGGAAATGCCTGTCACTAACTATCCTTATCTTCTAATAAGGTCAGAACAGATGCACCAATATTCTGTGATACTCAGGGGCCTCATCCCTCACACACTTGGAAGCCCCAATCTGATCCTGAACAATCACCTGAAGTCAGCCAACATCCTAACATACAATTGACGAGAACAGCTCTTCATCCACTGTAACTTGCTTCTCCAATAAATCCTTTTATGGTACTTTAAAATATGTACATTTAAAACCATGTCCTTTCCCTTTCTGGGCCAAATTTCTGTAGGCGGCTCTAATGAAACTTGGAACAACTGAACGCCTGGGAGTTAAGGAATGGGAATTGATACTCTTCCAAATTGCTAATCAGGCCCAAGGAAGCCACAGTTGAAGAAGTGTGGAGCTATGTGGAGAAATCCTCCTGCAAGGCTGATTCCAGCACTGAACAGAGCAGCAGGGGCAGCTTGGGTTGAGAGGGATGGGACCAGAAAGAATGGGAGAGAGGCCACTGGTTGAATGCCATGAGAGTCTGGTCCTTCCCCAGAGTTCCCCAATGGCCGGGAAAGGTCTCCCAAACCTCCAAACTCATGTGACCAGTGGCCATCTATAGCTTCCTGTTCTCAAATAAGCAGAAACAAACATGGAAAACAACACAAGATTCAGATGCTCTTTTGTGGTAGTCAGAACAGTCACTCAAATCTTACACTGACTTCCTGGTGTGGGAACATTCCACAGGAGCAGAGAATGCTATGCTTGCTTCCTGTTGACAGGGCCCAGAATATTTCAAACCTGCCTTCCTCACCAACTTGGGTTCTTTAGCCAGTACCACTTTTATAAGGGTTATTTTACTGTTAAATCACATTCTGTATTCCCTTCTAACTTATAGTTTCTGAATTATCTTCCAAATAAATATGTATAGATAAATAGGTAGATAATACAGAGATAAAAGCAATATTTTTCTTTTAAATATATAAAATTAGAAATTTCTAAACACATGTGAATAGCTTTATCTTAGTTCTCTGATTCTAAAATGAATATTTTTCACATTTTAATGGTTCTGAAATCAATGTATACTTGGTAATTGATGTGTGGCACCTCATTTTCTTCCTAAAAAGCTACGATTAAATCAATGGTGTGACCCCAGGAGTCAAAGCAATGAAATACTATATCCTGTCACCATGAGAGAGATCACATGACCTGACTCACAGGCAGCTAGGATGCCAGGCACCAGGCTTTCATGAAAACTGTGAGCCCACAGGGCACGTCTTGGTGACCCTGGGCAGGGCAATTCATATCTCCAAGGCAGGCTGTCCTACCAACAGTTGTCTTCTACATGATGGCTCATCTGGAGTATGGATTTGATCTTAAAATATCAACAGATAATTTTTATTTTATTGAATACTAACATGTATACCTTACATACTCTTTTCCCACAGTGCTATTTCTAAAAGAAAGATATTCTGCATAAAATATAGAGGCTGATGACTCTCAAACTGTGTCTAAATCAAACATGAAAAAGTTTGAAATTCTCCAAAGTAAAAATGAAAATGTTCTGTCTTTGATTTCTAAGAAACTGAGAAATAGGTTGTCTAAGGCAAAATAAGTCATGAATTTTAAAGTAATCTAGTTCATATTGACCTGAATATTATAAAACATTCAGATGAAGTTCATCTTTCTTTTGCTATAACATTCCTAATGCAAATGGAATTTCCAAATTAGACTAATTTTAAAATATGTAAGAATGGACTCTATACTGCATCTGATATAAGAATCTGACTCAACAATATCAAAAAACTTAGCAGACATGGAAAAATGGTCATAAACATGGCTCTCATAAAGACTTAAAATTTCAATGAATTTACAGAGATAGAACAAACAAGCCTAACATTTGTGTGGAACCACAAAAGATCCAAATACTCAAAGTAACCTTGGGAAGGAAAAGAAAAGCAAGAGTCATCATGCTTTCTGGTTTCAAACTATATTACAAAGATATAATAATCAAAACAGTATGGTATTGGCATAAAAACAGACACACAGATCAATGGAACAGGATAAAGAGCCCAGATATAAACCTATGGTCTATACAAGATTCTATAAATGAAGTGTCAGAAAAAGACAATTACCCTATAGCCTCTTTTATACATAAGATTAAGAAAATGGAGTTCATGTAAATAGGGAATAGATTGGTGGTTGCGTGAGGTGAGAAGTGTGGGTGAGTAAAATGGGTGAAGGAAGTCAACAGGTACAAATTGCCAGTTATAAAGTGAATATAAGTCACAAGGAGGTAATGTACAGCAAGGTGACTAATTAATAATGCTATATTACACATTTGAAAGTATCTAAGAGATACTTGAATGTTCACATAACATGAAAAAAAAATTGTAACTATGTATGGTGATGGATGTTAACTGGATTTTTGTGGGGATTATTTGCAATATATACATATATTAAATCATTACATTGTACATCTGAAAGTAGTATAATGTTATGTCACTTATACTTCAAAAAATACTTCATGACTTCTCTCAGTATAAAACTTAAAATAGAATTTTGCTTAATTTAAATATAGTTTTTTTTAATTCTTAACAAAAAATTCATTTATATAATTTTGTCCTATTATAAGAAAATTTTGAAATAAAATTTGGTTATTTCTTGGAACAATTTATTCATATTGATTCAATATTTACTCTCTACTATAATTCCTACACAAATTTTATTTAATAAGCTCTTTTGGTGCTTTTTCAATTCACTATAACTTGAAAAGTATCCTTTAGCCAAATGAGATGAGAAACCCTGCCTTAATATGAACTATACAGTCTCTTGTTGATGGAATACACAGATGACACCACACTTATGGCAGAAAGCAAAGAAGAACTAAAGAGCCTCTTGATGAAAGTTAAAGAGGAGAGTGAAAAAGCTGGCTTAAAACTCCACATTCAAAAAACAAAGATCATGGCATCCAGTCCCATCACTTCAAGGCAAATAGATGGGGAAGCAATGGAAACAGTGAGAGACTTTATTTTGGGGGCCTCCAAAATCACTGCAGATGGTAACAGCAGCCATGAAATTAAAAGACACTTACTCCTTGGAAGAAAAGTTATGACCAACCTAGACAGCATATTAAAAAGCAGAGACATTACTTTGCCAACAGGGGTCCATCTAGTCATGTCATTTTCCAGTAGTCATGTATGGATGTGAGAGTTGGACTATAAAGAAAGCTGAGCACTGAAGAATTGATGCTTTTGAACTGCGGTGTTGGAGAAGACTCTTGAGAGTTCCTTGGACTGCAAGGAGATCAAATCAGTCAATCCTCAAGGGAATCAGTCCTGAATATTCATTGGAAGGACTGATGTTAAAGCTGAACCTCCAATACTTTGGCCACCTGATGCGAAGAACTGACTCCTTGGAAAAGACCCTGATACTGGGCAAGATTGAAGGCAGGAGGAGAAGGGGATGACAGAGGACGAGATGGTTGGATGGCATCACCGACCCGATGGACATGTGTTTGAGCAAGCTCCAGGAGTTGGTGATAGACAGGGAAGACTGGTGTGCTGCAGTCCATGGGGTTGCAAAGAGTCAGACACGACTGAGCGACTGAACTGGAACTTGTTGATAGAATAGGCAGCCTCTGTATTTACAGTGATTTGCTAACATCAAGCATAGCAAAGGGTTATCCTAGTGGCAAGATATTTGGGAGTACCATGTCTCTTTGAGGATTTTCCCATTACAAACAACTAGTCACAACGTGGAACCAGAAATCAAGAATCCTAAAAATGGAAGGTAAGTTGAAACCCTAAGAAAAACTTTTTTTTAATGGAGAAAGAAGATCATATTATCACGCTGTTTATCAATATTTCATGACAGGTCAGGGGTCAACAATAAGACATGAAGGGTCCCAATGACGTCGGGTGGTCAGTTGGAGAGTATACTTGAGAAGGGTTTGGAAATGTACTATAATTTGGAAAGGAGATTCCCCCAAATAAACTTTTGTCAAATTTGAATCCTTTGAGCTGGCCCTACTCTCAGAAGGCCAATAGCTATTGTGAACCCCACAGGTCACCCTGTGGGATTTTGAGCTCTACAAATCACCCTCTTCAGTATTTT
Source organism: Dama dama (assembly GCF_033118175.1). Lineage (NCBI taxonomy): Eukaryota > Metazoa > Chordata > Mammalia > Artiodactyla > Cervidae > Dama > Dama dama. Next base: position 29,909,837 of record NC_083705.1, read on the forward strand.
TAGAGAGGGATATATGTGCGCTTTGTGTATGTGATGCTCACATGTGAGGGAAGTAACTGTAGTACAGTAGGTCACAAAGAGTCGGACACGACTGAGTGACTGAACTGAACTGAGCAGCAACTTATGACCTGTGACATCCATTTTACAAGGAAGGGAAGCCAGATGGGAAAATGAAGCTCCATGAGTCTAAGAAAGATGCTTACCAAACGGTGATGCACTGAATCCCCGAAGTTCTGCAGAGGCCACCGGGTGGGGTGAAGGGTTCAGAGGACAGGAGGAGGGGGCAGCATTCCTGGGAGGAGGCCACCCCTACCTCCACCAGAGCAACTCCACACGCGCATTCTTTACATATAGGCCACCACCTAAAATTTCACTAGGAGAAAGGGGTTCAGCTTCTAGAAATTGAAAACCACTAGACTAACTCTCTGGAGAAGGAAATGGCAACCCATTCTAGTATTCTCGCCTGAAGAATCCATGGACAGAAGAGCCTGAAGGGCTATAGTCCAAAGGGTCGCAAAGAGTCGACATGACTGAAGCGACTTAGCACACACGCACACAGACTAACTCTAGATACCTTTCCTACTTAAACAGCCTGCAATCCCATTAAAGGTGGTTCATCATTCATTGGTTTATTTAGCTGGCTAATATCCTTAAATTGGGCTCCCAGATATAATCCAGGCACACAGCACTACGAAATAAAAATGAGTAAGACACAGTTTCCGCTATCAAGAAATTCATGACCTAAAGGGATTCAACAACATATAAGCCAAAAAACAATTTCTGTCCAGCATTCTAATAAAGGATTTAAAAGTTGAAAAGGGAGCAAAAGGAAGTCTTGCCCTAGGAGGAGGGAGAGGAGGAGATTCAGAAAAGATTTGCAAGTGGGGCTTGACTGTTATAAACAAGAAGAAGGAACTCTACCTAGCTCAAGCAGAAATGGGATTTAGCGAAAACTGTAGCTAGAAAGCATTGAAGAGTAGCTCACAAGATGCAGATCAGAACTGCAGGAAGTGGGGATTTATGGGCTCAGAAACACAGCTTTCAGGGCTCACTCACTGAAAGCAGACCGTCTGTACTCCAGAGAAAAATATACAATCACCCCCCGCCTGTTACTCATAGAGGAATGATTCCAGGACTACCATGGGTACCAACATGCTCAGATGCTCCAGTTCCTGACAGTCAGCCCTCCCTCCGGATCTGTGGATGCAGAACCCTGGATGCAAAGGACCTACTGCCCATGGTGCCCAAGGCCCAGCTTAGTGGCCAGAAGGGAGAAAGCACCACCCTGCTTCACTCAGTGCTTCTCTATCAATTCAAGGAAGGACCCGTTTTGCCTCTAAGTTCTGTGCCACTGTGCCAGGGAAGGCAGCATAATGACTGGCCACGTCAGGGTCCTGTGTACCTTGCCCACCCCCCCACCCATCATCAAAGGAGTTAAAACCAAGACAAAGAGTGATGGCAAAGCCTCTGAGTAGAACAGTCAGCACTGCAGGAGGATTAAAACAATCCAGGCAGAGGAACTCACCTGTGTGAAGAATGACTGTCCCACCCTCCCACCAGCCTTCTTTCTGTCACACTGTGTTATACCACCCAGATCACCTAGACCAATTTCTGTGAGTAATACTTCCAAAGGAGGGAACTGCAGGCCCAGACATCATTAGCCATTCATCTTCTAAGGCTACCAATACAAAGCATCACAAACTGGAAGGCTTTAAACAATGGAAACTTGTCCTCTCACAGTTCTGGAGACCAGAAGTTCAAGATCAAGGTGTTAGCAGGGCCATGCCCCCTCTGAAACCTCTAGAGAATCTTAGCTTCTGGAGGTTTGCCAGCAGTCTTTAGCATGCCTTGACTTGTAGATGCATCGCTCCAACACTCCATCTTCCCGGGGCATCCTGCCTGGGTGTCTGTGTCTTCACAAGGACATCAGTCATATTGGAATGAGCCCAGTCCACTCCAGTGTGACATCATCTTAACTAATTCCATCTGCAAGGATGCTATTATCAAATAAGGTCACAACCCTAGTTACTGGGGGTTAAGACTTCAATATATCTTTTGCGGGGGGACACAATTCAAATCATAACAGCCATCTGCCTAACCAGACACCGAACTTTAGGGCAAAAACTCTGAAAGGAAAATCTTAAGCCTTTCCTACTTTGGGTGAACCTGAAAAACATCACTTGCCACAAGTTCAAAGACAGTAGATGAGGTATAATCTAACCAGAGAAACAGACTTCACACTCCTTACAGAAGTGAAAGAGTTCAGTTCAGTTCAGTTGCTCAGTCATGTCTGACTCTTTGCGACCCCATGGACTGCAGCACGCCAGGCCTCCCTGCCCATCACCAACTCCCAGAGTTTACTCAAACTCATGTCCCCTTCTCCTCCCACCTTCAATCTTTCCCAGCATCATGGTTTTTTTCAAATGAGTCAGTTCTTTGCATCAGGTGGCCAAAGTATTGGAGTTCCAGCTTCAGCATTAGTCCTTCCAGTGAATATTCAGGACTGATTTCCTTGAGGATTGACTGGTTGGATCTCCTTGCAGTCCAAAGGACTCTCAAGAGTCTTCTCCAACACCGCAGTTCAAAAGCATCAATTCTTCAGTGCTCAGCTTTCTTTATAGTCCAACTCTCACATCCATACATGACCACTGGAAAAACCATAGCTTTGACTGGACGAACCTTTTTGGCAAAGTAATGTCTCTGCTTTTTAATATGCTGTCTAGGTTAGTCATAACTTTTCTTCCAAGGAGTAAGTGTCTTAATTTCAAGGCTGCAGTCACCACCTGCAGTGATTTTGTAGCCAAAAAAAAATAAAGTCTCTCACTGTTTCCATTGTTTCCCCATCTATTTGCCATGAAGTGATGGGACCAGATGCCATGATCTTAGTTTTCTGAATGTTGAGTTTTAAACCAACCTTTTCACTCTCCTCTTTCACATTCATCAAGAGGCTCTTTAGTTCTTCTTTGCTTTCTGCCATAAGGGTGGTGTCATCTGAATATCTGAGGTTATTGATATTTCTCCTGGCAATTTTGATTCCAGCTTGTGCTTCATGCAGCCCAGCATTTCTTATGATGTACTCTGCATATAAATTAAATAAGCAGGGTGACAATATACAGACTTGATGCACTCCTTTCCCAATCTGGAATCAGTCTGTTGTTCCATGTCCAGTTCTAACTGTTCCTTCTTGACCTGCACACTGATATCTCGGTAGGCAGGTAAGGTGGTCTGGTATTCCCATCTTTGAAGAATTTTCCACAGTTTGTTGTGATCCACACAGTCAAAAGCTTTGGCATAGTCAATAAAGCAGAAGTAGATGATTTTCTGGAACTCTCTTGCTTTTTTGATGATCCAACCAATGTTGGCAGCTTGATTTCTGGTTCCTCTGCCTTTTTTAAATCCAGCTTGAACAACTGGAAGTTCTCTGTTTACATACTGATAAAGCCTGGCTTGGAGAATTTTGAGCATCACTTTGTGAGCATGTGAGATGAGTGCAATTGTGCAATAGTTTGAACTTTCTTTGGCATTGGTTTTCATTGAGATCAGAATGAAAACTGACCTTTTCTAGTCTTGTGGCCACTGCTGAGTTTTCCAAATTTGCTGGCATACTGAGTGCAGCACTTTCACAGCATCATCTTTCAGGATTTGAAATAGCTCAACTGGAATTCCATCACCTCCACTAGCTTTGTTTGTAGTGATGTTTCCTAAGGCCCACTTGACTTTGCATTCCAGGATGTCTGGCTCTAGGTGAGTGATCACACCATCATGATTATCTCGGCCGTGAAGATCCTTTTTGTATAGTTCTTCTGTATATTCTTGCCACCTCTTCTTGATATCTGCTGCTTCTGTTAGGTCCATATCATTTCCGTCCTTTATTGTGCCCATCTTTGCATGAAATGTTTCCTTGGTATCTCTAATTTTCTTGAAGAGATCTCTAGTCTTTCCCATTCTATTGTTTTCCTCTATTTCTTTGCATTGATCACTGAGGAAGGCTTGAAAGTGTTAAAAAATAATAAGGCAAAAATCTTTTATTAACATGAAGTTCCAAGCTAGAATTCATGATCTGTGCCTGCAGAGCCTACAGTTTTGACTGCCCCATAAACATCAGCATTCTGCAATTTTCCTCATTATACAAGACCATACGGTACTTTATGGAAACATAAAATTGGCAACTCGGTCCTTAAACCATATGTTTTAATAAGCAGCAGCTCATCAGGCGTCGTGTTTGCATGTCTGCTATTTTGGGACTATTTCAACACCTCCCAGGGACTGTAAATGTCCTTATTTGCAGCAAACTGCACCCAAAGTAGAAGCAAAGTATAAGCCACAGCTATGCAATTATGCTACTATGAGAATGTGCTCTTTGCAGGTGAGAAGGTGAGCCCAGGCAAGGTGATTAGGGAAAAAACCTAGTAATGAAGGTAGCACTCTGGAGAGACTAGGTGAGGGAATGTAGCCTCTGAGTAGACATCACTTACCTCTGATGCAAAGAACTAGCTTTGTCTAAATACTGAGCAAAGGAATTGATGCTTTTGAGCTGGGGTGTTGGAGAAGACTCTTGAGAGTCCCTTGGACTGCAAGGAGATCCAACCAGTCCATCCTAAAGGAGATCAGTCCTGGGTGTTCATTGGAAGGACTGATGTTGAAGCTGAAACTCCAATACTTTGGCCACCTGATGTGAAGAGCTGATTCATTTGAAAAGACCCTGATGCTGGGAAAGAATAAGGGCAGGAGAAGAAGGAGACGACAGAGGATGAGATGGTTGGATGGCATCACCAACTCAATGGACATGAGTTTGGGTGGGCTCCGGGAGTTGGTGATGGACAGGGAGGCCTGGCGTGCTGTGGTTCATGGGGTCACAAAGAGTCGGACATGACTGAACAACTGAACTGAACTGAAATACTGAGCTCAATGTCATGAGATCAGTTGTCTAGTAGCTTGGGACTGCCCTTGTTATAACTTTGGCTCAAAGGTCAGTTTTTCTTACTTTTTACCAAGAGAGAGAAGCATGAGAAGACTGAGGAAAGCAGGGGAGAACAAGTTGCTTCTGCCTGTTTGTAAGAGCTTGAAGTCAATCAGTCAACCTTTTATTTTTCTGAATTGAGGAACTGTGAACTATCAAGTGACTTCTGCTGCCCTGACAAATGATAAATGCTTATTAAGCAAAGATGGTCTAGTCACCCAAAGGTGGTCACTCAAAGTAGCATAATTTGGATGCTTTTACCCTGTGCACTTGCCAGGGTCTTATCACCCTAAATTCCACCCTAATTAGCATCTGAGAAAAAGAGTTGCACCTTTTCCTGCTTTAAAATGCAAAAGTTCAGGCTTTAAGACACAATGCAAGCATAGTCTCCCTGAAGTAACTTTTTAGAATTCCCCTCTGAACGTTCACCCCTCAACCCACTGGTTAGGTTGGGCTAAATAGCCCCTTCTCCTTGTTCCCATAGCTCCTGGTAACATAGTGATTCCACTGGGATTTTTGAGTGTCCCCTTTTATTGCCACAATTTGGATGAAGAAGTACACAGTCAACTTATTCATTCTTGTCCCCAGCCTGCCTTGCCCCACATCTCCCATTAGAATGAAAAGATAGAGACTGTGTTGTATTTTCTTGTTTACTGCCAGTGGCTAGAGGTACCTGGCACTTTAAGAACCTCCAACACACAAAAACAATAACAACAGCAACACCTGAATATATTCCATTGTGAGAATTACATACACAGGTTCCATGTGGGTCATAGCACTAAGCTAGTTGGCGAGAGAAACTAAGGAGCATAAGTCATCATCTCCACCTTCAAGAGATGCATAATCTAGTTCAAGAGTGAAGTCAGCTAGGGATTCTCAACGTGTGATCCCCAAACCAACAGCATCAGATGGAAACTTAGAAATGCAGATTCTCAAGCTACAGCCCAGACCTATGGAACCAAAGTCTTTGGGGGAGGTGGGTCAGGGTTGCCTCATAACAAACTCTCCCTGTTAGTGCTTCTGACAGTTCAGGAGGGTAGCTTGGCAAAAAGAAGAATCCAGACTCTGCCAAGAGGTGGCTCTACTGAACCACCCAGTGCCTGGGGTTAGTATCCTGCAAACTGAATACGTGCAAGCTGCAAATAAACCTGCTTTCATTTGTAGCTGGACTGCAAGTCATTTGGGTGCCCACAGGGTGTCAGGTCCTAAAATTAAATCCATGGGATCCTGGGTTGCACCACAGGCACCCAGCAGAGGCAAAGAAAATTCTCTCTGGAGACAGGTAACATTCTAGGCCTCGAGTTATGTTTACAAATAATGTTTTCAAATACAATGTCCAGCACACAATCAAATATAACCAGGTCTCTCAAGAATGCAGGATACTATGAACAACCACCAGTACAAACAACAGAAATGAACACACAGGTGGTCCAGATGATGAAATTACCAGACACAGACTCTAAAACTACTGTGATTCACATGCTCAAAGAGAGAAAAACAAAACTCAACAGTTTCAGCAAGGAATTGGAAAAAGAAAAAGTGGACTTTAAAAGGACACAGGTTGAAATTCAGGAACGTAAAAATATGATGACCAAAGTTAAAAACAATATACTGGTTTACCAGCAACCAGCAGATTAGAGAAAGCTGAATAAAGAATATGTGGACTGGAAGATATGTCAGAAAAAGCAGAATAGTATAATGATGATAATAATATAAACAAGTAGAAACAAAAAACAGTAAAATGAATGAAATACAGGAGGCATGGAGAAGAGACCAAAAAAAAAAAAAAAATCAGAGTGAGAAGATCAAGCGTGTGTTTAACTGGAGACCAGAAGGGGCCAGAAGAAGATCTGCTGCTGTGACATCCTATTCTGTCAGGTGAAGTGAATCTCTCTCATGGGCTCTTGGAACTGACCCTACAATCAACAATCAACCACTAAGTTACAGATGCTGTGTCTGGGAAGGGGGTGGGGTAGGGTATAGAGGAGCCACTCACATTTATCCATTTCAAATAAATACTTTTTCAACCAATGCAATTTAAATGTTTACATTATTTAAATGCTGGCTTTAAATAACAAATCCAACACCAGTGGTTGATTTTCACATTATCCTAAAAGGAAAACACTCCAGTTTGGAAGAAATGTTCTGAAGGGGTTGATCTGAAGTGGGTTAGCAGCTGAATGAGTACATCGAAGGCGGTGTCTGAGGGAAAAGATAGAGGAGGGGCCGGCAGCACAGTCTGACACCAGGACTCACGGCTGGAGCCCAGTCCGAGAGGGCGTTTGGGCAGAAGCTGAAGGAACTGCTTCCGGAAGGACACAGCAGACTGCTCTGTGTATACGGCTGACAGGGAGCTGGGAGTTGGCGGTGGGGCAGCCAGTCCCAGCTCATCGAGGAACTGGGCTTGGCATTTCCTCAGGCAGGACTTCAAGGAATGGGGCCGTCAGCTGGCAACTTGGGAACAGCAAACGAAGAGCTGGGGGCACAGCCTTCCATGGGCAGTGGGCATGGTGAAACAAGTGCCCTCCCGCATTCGCAGGGAACACACAGCCCTGGGAAGTGTGAACAAGCACCCATTCACGTGGCTCCCTTATAATGAGAGCAGGTGAGGCGAGCAATGCCCCAGTGAGGTGCTGAGGAATCACCCTGGCAAAAGGAGATCCCCTAGAATTCGCTGCTGTGACTTATTTACTGTGGTGTATTTACTCTGTTCAGTGTACAGAGAGCCAGAGATCAACTGTTCATCTGACCAACTTTCCTCCCAAGGACTGAATGGGACATTTTAATACAGAAATACTGCACAGCCTTTATTTTGTGCTCACGTCAGCACACTTCCCGTGAAAAGGCAACTGGGAAACAAAACAGAAGCCAGTAGAGAAAGCGGATCCACAATGTAAACAGAAATTTCTCACCCATTCTTTTTTTTTTTTTTTGGTTATATTTTAGGGAAAATCCAATGTAAACATGAGGCCAAGTTCTGATGGAGTATGGTAAAGTGGTCGTGTTTAGAGGTCTTGTGCTATAGATTTCAGCTTTAGGCTGACGACTTGATAAGAATGACTCCATTATTTAAAATGTCTCATTAATATGTTCCTCCTTTAGAACATATCAAAACCTCAAATGTCACCGGAAGACCATCTATACTAAAAGAAACAGTGCTCTTAGTCTAAGAGAAAATTTGGGATCACTACAGAAAAGGTACATGGATTAAACGAGTTCTTGCTGTTTTTTAGTTTTGACGAAATAGTTTATTTTAGATATAAACATCCCCCTGCTGTACTTTGAGCCTAAAAATTGTTGTATATTTTAACTGGAAAGAGAAACTAGCCAGAAATAAAGGAGATAAACACATTGGCTCAATAGATTCTCATTTTCAAGCAAAACTACAGGCAAACTGTAAAAGATGCAGAAAAAGCAAAGGCCTTAAATGTTGCAGTTCCAACTTACGTAAATGAGAATGTGAGAAAAGGAACATCTTGCTGTCCAGAGAGGACATCATGAGGCAGGTGGGTCTGCCCTTACTCCCAGCTTGACTCTTTCCCAGGGACTCTAATGGCCTCCAACGTAAGGAGCGAGCTGCTAGTTGGGACTGATCACATTGGGTTTACACTTCAAAAGTCATAGCGATGGTCCTGCCTAAGCCCCCTTCATCTTCACAGCAACTCCATGAGGCACCACCATCATTACCCCTAACTATCTACAGGTGAGGACACTGAGGCAGAGGGTGGGCGCCCAGCCACGGTCACATGGTCAGCCCGGGGCTGCAGGCTGCCGGTCAAGACCTTCAACAGTGCTTCCCAGAACATGGGCTAGACACCTGTCCCAGGTGGAGGACTCTTTGTTTCTGATATCAACTGCAAGTAAGTCCTCTGAAACTATTATAGAAACGTGCTCCAGAGTAATGTTATCTTTCTGAAAATCAAATCATTTTTAAGTGGGGCTTGTACCAGATTTTTAATGTAATGTTTCACAAAGGTAAAATTTTCTTGTTAAACAAGTATCGATCTGTGATGGATTGGGAAAGACAAACATTATATGATATCATGTATACCTGGAATCTAAAAAAAGACTACAAATGAACTTATCTGCAAAACAGGAACAGAGTTACAGGTGGAGAAAATAAACTTCTTGTTATCAGGGGGAAGAAGGGGAAGGGATAAATTGCAAGATCTGGGTTGACATATACACACTACTGCACGTAAGATGGATAACTAATAAGAGCACACTATATATCACAGGGAACTCTACTTGATACTACATGATGGCCTCCGTGGGAAAAGGTCTAAAAAAGAGTATCTATAACATGTGTATTCACTTTTGTGTATACCTGACAGTAACACAGCATTGTAAACCAAATACACCCCCAGCAAAATTTTTTTTATAAATAAAGATAAATATCTATCTGCTTTAAAATATAAAAGCAGGTCCTTCATCACACAGGGTGGGAGGAAGACTGGTCCCAGAGCTCAGAGAGCCCTCAGGTTCAGGGCTAATGAGCAGGACCCTGGCTTCCCTCTGTCTCCAGCAGGAACTGCTCATAGAGGCAGAGCTCATGCCCTGTGAAAGAGCCACCTGCCCCCCGAGAATGACCACTGAGAAGACATGGGAGCTGGGGATGTTGGGGGAACAGGGGTCCGAGGCTGGTCTTCTTAAATTCTCTTTGGTGATCCCCGAACTCTCCTGCTACAGTAGGTATGTAATTTTAGGAAGAAATTGAGTTTCAGAGTTCTGCAGAGATCCATAAGAATGTCCCACCACAAGTGACCCTGAATAAGGTCATCTAATGCCTCTCCTTTCCCCTGAGGAAGGAAACTACAGGGCACCATGTCCCTCGGGAACAGCGGCAGTCGCTGTGGCACCTGCAAGCCCATTTCACTGTTCTATCTGATCCCAAAGGGCCTCTCCCAATAAACAGGGTGCCTGTGCTCCTTTCTCCTTGTAAAAAAGGACACAAATGCACCAACCCCTCTTCTTAGTCTAGAAAGAAAGGAGCAAAGGAAAGGAGCAAAGAAAAGGACCCTGAATATCTGAAGCAAGTAAAAGATTAACTGAAAGCCCCAGATGGATAGTCCCTTGGACTGCAAGGAGATCAAACCAGTCAGTCCTAAAGAAATCAATCCTGAATATTCACTGGAGGGACTGATCCTGAAGCTCCAATCCTTTGGCTGGCTACCCAATGCGAAGAGCAGACTCACTGGAAAAGACCCTGATGCCGGGAAAGATTGAAGGCGGGAGGAGAAGGGCACGACAAAGTCCAAGATGGTTGGATGGCATCATCGACTCAATGGACATGAGTTTGAGTAAGTTCTGGGAGATGGTGAAGGACAGGGAAGCCTGGCATGCTGCAGTCCATGGGGTCGCAAACAGTCAGACAAAATTGAGCAACTGAACAGCAACAGCACCCAGATGGATAAATGAAAGCCTTCCTGGCCCACAGCGGGAGGTATAAAAAGGACTGCACAGGACACCCTTGGGTCAGTGTTCCTCAGACTCACAGGCTTTGTTTTCTTGGAAAGCCTATCCCAAATAAACCAAGATGGAGCTTTTGTATCTCCAAAGCCACAGTTCACCATAAAACCTAACGTTTACAGAGAAAGTAAACAACTGTAATGGGGAAAGCTTCAGCTGAGGCACTCTGGACCACAAGGAACATTTTTTGGTAGATGAGATGCATGTGTGTGAAGGGAGCTTTGGAGAGGAGTCGGCCGAGGCCAAGCATATGAAGACGTGGGCTGTTATGGTTCATGAAAAGTGAAAGAGAAAACCCAGAGAGGTCACTCACCATGGACAAACTAAAGCCCAACCTAGTCTGTTGCTACCTTTAAGACATTTGGCCTGAGAGGCAAAATTCCGACACTTCTGCTCAATAGAATTCATGATAGCAATAATGGCAATATTATTATTAAGGTTTTATGGCTTTTTATCATTTACAAAGTCACATTATCTCATTTGATCCTAATCTGCATCCTGAGCAATAACCAGTAGAGATTTATAATCCCCTTTGGAAAGTAATCATGAGTAAAGATGAAGAAACTCAAGACATTTTGCCAAGATTGCAGGGAGAGTCAGTGGCAGGGAAGTTCCCGGCACTAGAACATCAGCTTCTCTCTCCAGAGCTCTTCATGCATCAGCTACTTGATTCTAAGTCACTCATTTCTTGGTTCATGTGTCCTAAGGGGGGTTCATTTTGTCAGCTACTATCAGGTCAGGAGACTTAGAAAATAAATAAGTAATGATACTAATGTAACCTAACCAAGTGCCTGTTACTATACAAATTTTAACTGTGTGTGTGTCTGTCTGGAACAGTTAATATTGTCTTCCTTCAATTTTTTTTTTTTTTTTTTACTGGATCTGAATTCCAAATGGAATCATGTAGACCTTTACACCAGCACATATTTTTTTACTAAATTTTTGGTGAATTAACAAATGAGTGAATGAATGAATGAAAGTTAAAATACTTGCTATGATGTTCATATCCTGGTGACCTGACCAGAATCACCTGGAATGGGCTGAGTTCCCCTTCTTCCTCACTGCCACCACCCAAATACACACGCCAGGCACCCAGCCCTAGGGACCGTGATTCTGTGGGAGAGGACAGGGCCTGGGGATCTACTGGTTTCAAATCAGACTCAGAGGTGTGCTTCTAATTAAGAGCCACTATCTAGGCCAACAGTAAATAGTTTCTAAAAGGAGGAAGTAAAGGTCATTTCATTTAAGAAATGAGGAAATGAAGGTCCCATGATCTACCTAACCTCACACAGCTCATGGGCACACACCACCTTAGACCACCACTCCAGATTATGCTGGAACTGCCTTTAGAAGAACTGACCAGAAAACATCACATGATACCAAATCCTCTGTGAGTCCAGATGAAGACCTCCTCTCTCTTGCCAAAAACAACTATATTTGACCACTTGAACAATCCAAATGCAGCATATCTTTTTTACTTCAATTTGGATGAATTATGCAAAGTTCTCGTTAAGAAGACATCTTGGGTAAATGCGAGTAATTCCTAGACTTAGCAGAGGAAACAGACTTATGTGATTCAGAGCAAAATTTATAGCCAAAAATATCAAGCCAAGTTAGCCTTTGACTATACAGAAGCTCCCTCAGGACAGTGCAGCATCTCCTGGTCACCCCAGTGAACTCACAGTGGACTTGCTCCTAGAGTCTTATCACTAGGAGGTTCTAGGAGATAATGTACTAACTGAGAGGCCCGTGGCTGGAGACCAGCTCTTCATCCCTCAAGATGCAGGAAACGTACTTGTCAAGCTGACTGTTTCCAGAAGAGGTGGTGTGTCTTTGAGGATCAACTCTAGGAGTCTGTGAGAGAGGAGCTAGGAGGGTGCCCTGTAGGAAAACACTGAGCAAAGTGTATGAATGTGCCTTATGAGAAGGTAAGGAGTTACTGGGCTAGTGGTAGTTGCTCAGCTGTGTCCGACTCTGCGACCTCATGAACTGTAGCCAGCCAAGCTCCTCGGTCCATGGGATTCTCCAGGCAAGAATACTGGCCTGGGTAGCTATTTCCTTCACCAGGGGATCTTCCCAACCCAGGGATCGAACCCAGGTCTCTTACATTGAGTTGAGTAATGTAAGAGTAACTTACTACATTGAGTAAAGACTCAATGCAGGTTGAGTCTTTACCGTCTGAGCCACCAGGGAAGCATAAAGAAACACTCAGGTAAGGAAACATTGAGCTTAGTAAGTGACTATGCTTCATGAGAAGATAAGTGGATACTGGGATAACATGGAGGGAAATATTGAAAAGATTGAAACTGCCCTCAGGTTAAAGCAGCTCTGACCTCAGGGCTGCCCTTTATAGAAGACTGTTATCACATACATCATATTTTTCAAGGAAACCATCTTTTTTTGCCCTACTGAATTTTGTGTAGCCTGTCCTGCGAGTGGTGATTTGCTGCCCCCTAGTGTCCATCTTCTTTTACTAAAACTCACAAATTACTAGTTTATTTTCCTTCCCCTCCCAGTCTCTTCAAAAAAAAATCATGCCTTGACGGTCACTGCAGTAGCCAAATTAAATGATGACAAAGTTGACTTACAGACAATAGGCTTCACATCACATCCATGACAGATACTCTGCCTCTCCTCCCGTCACCACGCACAAACCTGAGCCCTCACTGGTGGGAAGGAACCCAAGGACCCACACGACAAAGCCAGAACTACAAAGTCACCTTTGTGTTACTCCAACTAGGTCTATTTAAGGAGAGTGTAATTCTCTCCCTGAGGAAAGCCATCAGTGACCCCAGTGGTTCTCATATCAAGCGGGGCATCTAGGGGGCAGCGTTTAAAACACCTAGTCCTGGACTTCCCTGCTGGTCCCAGTGGTTAAGAATCTGCCTTACCGTGCAGGGGACAACTACTGAGCCCAAGTTCCAGAGCCGGTATGCAGCCACAAAAGATTCTGCGTACCGCAAGGAAGACCTCATGTGCCACAGCTGAGACCCAACACAGCCAAATGATTAGCTATTTAAAATAAAATAAAATCCCGAGTCCTGCAAGGCAGGGGTCTTGACCCCCAGGCCACAGGCCCGTACAGTTTGTGGCCTGTTATGAACACAGGAGGAAGTAAACAGTGGTAAAAACCAAAACCATCTCCCCCCACCCCCGTCCATGGAAAAATTGTCTTCCACGAAACCAGCCCCTGGTGCCAAAATGGTTGGAGACCGCTGCTGTAAGGGATTAACCTCCAAAATATACAAACAGCTCACACAGCTCTATGTCAAAAAAAACAAACAACCCAATCAAAAAATGAGCAGGAGATCTAAGTAGACATTTCTCCAAAGAAGACATACAGATGGCTAAAAAAATCACATGAAAAGAAGCTAAACATCACTAATTATTAGAGAAATGCAAATAAAACTACGATTAGGTATCACCTCACACTGGTCCGAATGGCCATCATCAAAATACCTAGAAATAATAAATGCTGGAAAGGGTGTGGAGAAAAGGTAACTCTCCTTCCTTGTTGGTGGGCATGTACTACTCAGCCATAAAAAAGAATGAAATAATGCCATTTGTGGTAACATGGATGCACCTAGATCATACTAAGAGAAGTAGGTCTGACAGAGAAAAGCAATGGTTCATACGATACCATTCATTGATCTCTCTGAAATGTGACGCTTCCGAGTCTACAGCTGCCACTTTAATTCTGGTATCAAGGCAGGAACCAAGGTCAAAAGAGACAGGGCCTATTCTAAAATATTTTCTTTACAAAACCTTCTACTTAAAGATATTCCTCTGGTTCCATATTGTGTGTTTTAAAGGATAACTTCCACAGATTCACACTAGACTCCTCTTTTAATAAACCTTCAAAAAGTGATGACATAAAGGCACCTCGTTTTTGTGGCCAACCGAACTTGCATATTATCTCTTCAATTATTTTGCAAACTGGCAAAAAAAACCAGGAAAGGCATATGAGAGGTATAAATTGGCAGGGACAATGTTCCAGGGGAGGAGATGATAGCAGACGTCCTGTTGGAGAGAAGAAAAGAAAAAACACACAAGAAAATTTCCAAGAACTGTAAAGAATTCCTCGTTGCCTAGCAGAATAAATGAAAGAGACTCATACAAAGTATTATCTTCACAAAATTTCATGGGCCTAGATAAGCAAACCTTTTGGAAAGAATTAAAATGAAAGTGTTAGCTGCTCAGTCATGTCTGACTCTTTGAGACCCTGCCAGGCTCTTCTGTCCATAAAATTCTCCAGGCAAGAATACTGGAGTGGATAGCCATTCCCTTCTCCAGGGGATCTTCCCAACCCAGGGATTGAACTCCAGTCTACTGCATTGCAGACAGATTCTTTACCATCTGAGGCATCAGGGAAGCAAAAAGAATTAAAGCAGGTCACATACTGAAGATCAGAAATCAGAATACCATAAACTTCTCAGTTAAGAAAAGGGAAACATGTGGTAGAAGAGAAACTGAAGCCTATTAACAATTTTAAGTGTTGACTGGAGCTACAACCTATTCAAATTGGGCAGAGCCAAACCTAACCCGAAGTGATTAGGAGCACTTTGCCTATAGGAGCCAGGGAAAAAAGACTTATACAGAGAAGGTACAGAAGCAAAGCAAGATTATTGATTGCTGAAGGAGGAAATGGCTACCCTCCAGTATTCTTGCCTGGGAAATCCCACACACAGAGAGGCCTGGTGGGCCACAGTCCATGGGGTCGCAAAGAATAGGACACAACTGCACGCATATACGTACACACACACACACACAAAGAGTGAAATAATGCCATTTGCAGCAACATGCATAGACCTAGAGATTGTCATCCTAAGAAAAGAGTCGGACAGAGAAGGAAGAATATCATATGATATCACTTACATGTGGAATCTTATCATGCAAATGAACTTATTCTAAGAAACAGACTCACAGACATAGAGAACAGACTTGTGGGTGGTTATCAAGGAGGAGGAGGGCCGGCAGAGTTCGGGGATTAACAGATGCAAACAATTATATATAAAATGGATAAACAAGGCCCTACTGTATAGCACAGGGAATTGTATTCAATATCTTGTGATAAACCATAAGGAAAAAGAGTACGAAAAATATTGCATATATATATGTATAACTGAGTCACTTTGCTCTACAGTGGAATTTAACACAATATTGTCAATCAACTATCCTTCAATAAAATAAATTTTTAAAAATTTTTAAAAAGATTATTGATTGGCTATAGCTGAAAGCCTGGTCAGCTGTTTGTGATGGGTTGTGCTTGGTTTTGATTTCTTAACCTTGAGGCATTTATAGGCTTAGATGTTGGTTTGCTCATCTTTGTAGGTGCCAAAGCATTAGAGGCCCCTGCATCCAGTGGCCTCCTTGAAACCTAACACATGGGACCCAGACATGAGACCATTCTACAGGGTAGGGGTCAAAGGCAAGTGGGTAGGTCAGAGCTCTGCAGGCTATGAGCACAAACAGTTATGTTTAGAGCAAGAAGACAGAAAATGGGTCAAGATATGCAATACATTTGGTAATTTGGGAAATATCATTGGTGTTTGACAAATATGATGGTGTGCATGGAAAAATCAGTGATAAGCTCATGAAAAAAGTTAAACCAATGAAAAAGTAAAGCAATGACTAGAAGAAAACCAGATGTTTTATTTTTTTAAAAAGAGTGGGGGGGGAATTACTAAAGTATTTAGCACAGCAATGAAAAATATTGTCTATCAAAATAACATGATTATTGGGACTTCCCTGGCAGTCCAGTCAACTAAGACTTCACACTTCCAAGTAGGTGTCATGGGTTTGATCCCTGCTCAGGGAACTAAGATTCTACAGCCAAATAATAATAATAATGTGATTATTATGTTTATATCAGGTGGTAGGGGAAGGGGATGGCATGGAGAGTATAAGACCAAACCTTCATCTTACATGTTATAGAGTCAGTAGCTAAATTCTCAGGTTAAGTGGAGAAACAGGACTTAATACGTAAACTCTGAGAGACATAGATGGGAAGGAGACTTTTCTCTGAATTCCTATTGGAAGCTTTTGAAGCATGTGACTGTATTGCTTTTCTAGAATTATTACGTTTTTAAAAAGACTCATCACATAGAGTCTCTCTGGCAGGATATTCAATGAGCTAATTTTAGTGGTTGCCACTAGTGAAGGGAGCTGTATTTTCTAAATCTGTACTTTGTTAGTGTATAAAAGGATACAAATTTTTCCCCAAAGCAACAGAAACAAGAGTTGAAAATGATGGCCTCTTGGAAGTAGGACTGGAGAGAGTGAATGGGTAGAAAGGGTAAGGATCTTTTATATCATTTTGTGCTTTTATATACAAAAAGCTTTCTGTATTAATTTCTGGTACTACACTTTAAACAGTGTACATGTTATTCTATATGCAAACTTTTTTTTAATTTTTAAATGGAAGCTATGGAATAGCTTCTTGAACACAAAGATTAAACACTGTATATTCTGTACCTTTAGGCAGACAAAGGTAATTCTGAGACTCTTCTGTAGTCAGGAAGTTTCTGAACAGTGGAAAGCTCGCTGGCCCCCTCTGCTGGTAAGAGATACTCTTGTAAAAGTGTATTAAATTCTTAGTTAAGCACCTTGGGTAGGCTAACAAATTCATTAGTTGAATAGTTTCATTTCTGTTAAAAACCCCATTAAGCTGTCTGAGTATGATCCACATTCACTGGTGATGTCATAGAAGGAAAAATTTCATACTTTTCTTTGAATTCCAAAATCTTTCTTACCCTCAATCAATATTTTCATATACTTAAACAAAACCTTGTCTTCTGGTACTCAGAGAGGCTTTCCTCTTGCACTAGAAGAGTACAGAGAACATCAAATTGTAAAGTTAGGAAATTTTCACCCCTGTCACGTAAGTTCCAGGCTCCAAGTGGACAGAAACAAGCTCTCTGAAGGTTTGTTAGTCTTTGCTGTTTGAGGAAACTTTCTCCACCTCCTGCCTCAGGTAGGAGGGCTCCCTGGAGAGAGTCCAGACAGGTGGAAATCTACCTAGTCTCACCCACAGTACCTGGAGGATGTACAGAGTTGCAGAACACCTTTACAGATTTTCTTTATTTTTGAATGCCTAAGTAATATATGCTTGCCTTAAAAGTTAGACAATTTTTTTAATTAAAAAAATTTTTTTAATGGCACAACTCTTTTAAAGAAAATCCCACAGGATCTATTTTAAAACTTTTTAAAAATTTTATACTCCATGATTGATCCATTTCACTATTTGGTGACTCTCCTATAGAAATAGGAACACATGTATAAGGCCACAAGAGTGGCCAATGGGGCAGCTTGTAATAGCTAAAAAATGGGAACAATTTAACTGCCCATTGGCAGGAGAATAGCTAAACAAATCATCTATTATCCATGCTATAGCATCCTACTTTGCAATTTAGAAGAATAAGGTAGTTTACATGTACTAACATGGATACATTTCTTTAAAATACTATGAAATTTAAAAGTATATTGTGTACCACTTTCTCTTCTACAAATTCATCAACAGAATAACTGAACGCAGAGCAAACTTCACAAAACAACTTCTGATCGCTAGCTGAGGTCATCAGGCGCCCAGAAAAGCAACCCATTGTCTTCGAAAGGAGGTAGGACAAAATATATAAGATAAAAAGAGAGACAAAAGAGCTAAGGACGGAGATCCGTCCCGGGAAGGGAGTCTTAATAGAGGAAGTTTCCAGACACCGGGAAACCCTCGCACTGGCAGGTCTGGGGGAAGTGTTTGAATCTCGGAGGGCAACCTGACTGGGAGGGGAAGAATAAATAAAACCCACAGATTATGTGCCTGAAAGCAACTCCCAGCAGAAAAGTACCCCAGACACCCGCATCCGCCACCAGCAAGTGGGGGCAGAACGGAGAGGAGCGGGCGGCATTGCTTAGGGTAAGGACTGGGCCTGAGTGCCCTGAGGACAATCAGAGGGAGCTTTTGTGAGTTACCAACTTAAACTGTGGGATAGCAAAAGAGAGAGAGAAAATTAACCGGCCGGAACACACTGCCAGCCGTTCGCAGAACAAAGGGACCGAGCAAGTCCAGAGAAGAGTTCGCAGGCTGCGGACCTGCCCAGCCCCGCCAGAGGCAGGAGGCAGGGGGGAGGGGTAGGGGTCAGGCTCGGCCCCAAGGACCGC
Organism: Dama dama; assembly: GCF_033118175.1. NCBI lineage: Eukaryota > Metazoa > Chordata > Mammalia > Artiodactyla > Cervidae > Dama > Dama dama. The sequence continues at coordinate 29,928,420 of NC_083705.1, forward strand.
ATCCCCTGCCGCACTGCAAACAGGCCCCCAGTTTCTAACCAAAGACCTCCTGAGATTCTGGATGGTCGACATCCACGGGAGGGTCGCGGCGAGCCACAGGGCGCAGGCACCCGACTGGCGCGGGCGGAAACTGAGACTGGGACTGCGGAAGGGAGCGGGCGCGCTGCACCCGGGGAGAGTGCGCCCGTCAAGCCCCTGGCTGCCTGGACCGCTCTGATGGGGAAGGCACAAAAAGCAGGTGCAGCTTTTTATTCCGTGTTTTGTGGAACACCGGAGGGCTGGAACCGAGCGCAGCGCAGGGCACGCTCCATATAGAGCAGCCGGGAGCCTGAGCAGCATAGACGGGGAAAGCCGCGCGACGGAACTAGCAACCTGAATAAGAGACCACCTCCGCCCGCCTGTGCCAGGGCAGAAATGAGGCACTGAAGAGACCGGCAAACAGAAGCCAAATAAACAAAGGGAACCGCTTCAGAAGGGACCGGTGCAACAGGTTAAAATCCCTGTAGAAAACACGGACTACACCGGAAGGGGCCTGTAGATATTGAGAAGTGTAAGCTGGAACGAGGAGCTATCTGAAACTGAGCTGAACCCACACTGACCGTAACAGCTCCAGAGAAATTCCTAGATATATTTTCACTTTTTTTTTTTTTTAAGTAAGAAAAAAAAAAAACTTTTTTTTCTTTTTTCTTTTTTATTTTCTCTCTTTTATTTTCTTTTAAAATTCCCTATTACTCCCCCGTTACTCCTTAACTTTCATTTTCATAGATTTTTACGAATTTTTTAATTAGGAAAATTTTTTTCTTTTTTTTTTTCTTTTTCTTTTTTTTTCTTTTCCTTTTTCCTCTTCTATTTTCTATTTTTCATTTTCTCTTATTTCCTTTTAAAGTCCTCTGTTACTCCTCTACTACTCCTTAATTTTCATTTTCATTACACTATAACCTTACCAAAAAAAAAAGAGAAGCCCTATTTTTAAACCAAACTTCATATATATTTCTAAAATTTTTTTGTGTGTTTTGGTTTTTGTTTCTAATATAGTATTTTTAAGAGTCTAACCTCTACTCTAGATTTTTAATCTTTGTTTCTCAGTATATGATATAAATTGTGGACATTTAAGAATCCAATATTCAGTTCCCATTTTTATTCAGGAGTGTGTTGATTATTCTCTCCCAATCTTGACTCTCTGTTTTCTACCTCAGAACACCTCTATTTCCTCCTTTCCCCTTCTCTTCCCAATCCAATTCTGTGAATCTTTGTGGGTGTCTGGGCTACGGAGAACACTCTGGGAACAGACAACTACGTAGATCTGTCTCTCTCCTCTTGAGTCCCCCTTTTTCTCCTCCTGCTCATCTCTATCGCCCTCCTCCCTCTCCTCTTCTTCATGTAACTCTGTGAACCTCTCTGGGTGTCCCTAACGGGGGAGAATCTTTTCGCCATTAACCTAGAATTTTATTATCAGTGCTGTATAGTTGGAGAAGTCCTGAGACTACTGGAAGAATAAAACTGAAATCCAGAGGCAGGAGACTTAAGCCCAAAACCTAAGAACACCAGAAAACTCCTGACTACATGGAACTTTAAGTAATAAGAGACCATCCCAAAGCCTCCATACCTACACTGAAACCAACCACCACCCAAGAGCCAATAAGTTTTAGAGCAAGACATACCACGCAAATTCTCCAGCAACACAGGAACATAGCCCTGAACGTCAACATACAGGCTGCCCAAGATCACACCTAACACATAGACCCATCTCAAAACTCATTACTGGGCACTCCATTGCTCACCAAAGAGAAGAAATCAAGTTCCACACACCAGAACACCGACGCAAGCTTCCCTAACCAGGAAACCTTGACAAGCCAATGTCCAACCCCACCCACTGGGTAAAACCTCCACAATAAAAAGGAACCACAGGCCTCCAGAATACAGAAAGCCCAGTCCAGACACAGCAATCTAAACAAGATGAAAAGGCAGAGAAATACCCAACAGGGAAAGGAACATGAAAAATGCCCACCAAGTCAAACAAAAGAGGAGGAGATAGGGAATCTACCTGAAAAAGAATTTAGAATAATGATAATAAAAATGATCCAAAATCTTGAAAACAAAATGGAGTTACAGATAAATAGCCTGGAGAAAAAGATTGAAAAGATGCAAGAAATGTTTAATAAAGACCTAGAAGAAATAAAAAAGAGTCAATTAAAAATGAGTAATGCAATAAATGAGATCAAAAACACTCTGGAGGGAACCAAGAGTAGAATAACGGAGACAGAAAATAGGATAAGTGAGGTAGAAGATAAAATGGTAGAAATAAATGAAGCAGAGAGGAAAAAAGAAAAAAGAATCAAAAGAAATTAGGACAACCTCAGGGACCTCTGGGACACTGTGAAACGCCCCAACATTCAAATCATAGGAGTCCCAGAAGAAGAAGACAAAAAGAAAGGCCATGAGAAAATACTCGAGGAGATAATAGCTGAAAACTTCCCTAAAATGGGGAAGGAAATAGCCACCCAAGTCCAAGAAACCCAGAGAGTCCCAAACAGGATAAACCCAAGGCGAAACACCCCAAGACACATACTAGTCAAATTAACAAAGATCAAACACAAAGAACAAATATTAAAAGCAGCAAGGGAGAAACAACAAATAAAACACAAAGGGATTCCCGTAAGGATAACAGCTGATCTATCAATAGAAACCCTCCAGGCCAGAAGGGAATGGCAGGACATACTTAAAGTAATGAAAGAGAATAACCTACAACCTAGATTACTGTACCCAGCAAGGATCTCATTCAGATATGAAGGAGAATTCAAAAGCTTTACAGACAAGCAAAAGCTGAGAGAATTCAGCACCACCAAACCAGCTCTTCAACAAGTGCTAAAGGATCTTCTCTAGACAGGAAACACAGAAAGGTTGTATAAACATGAACCCAAAAACAACAAAGTAAATGGCAACGGGACCACACCTATCAATAATTACCTTAAATGTAAATGGGTTGAATGCCCCAACCAAAAGACAAAGATTGGCTGAATGGATAGAAAAATAAGACCCCTATATATGCTGTCTACAAGAGACCCACCTCAAAACAAGGGACACATACAGACTAAAAGTGAAGGGCTGGAAAAAAATATTTCACGCAAACGGAGACCAAAAGAAAGCAGGAGTCGCAATACTCATATCAGATAAAATAGACTTTCAAATAAAGGAAGTGAAAAGAGACAAAGAAGGACACTACATAATGATCAAAGGATTAATCCAAGAAGAGGATATAACAATTATAAATATATATGCACCCAACATAGGAGCACGGCAATATGTACGGCAAACACTAACGAGTATGAAAGAGGAAGTTAATAGTAACACAATAATAGTGGGAGACTTTAATACCCCACTCACAACTATGGATAGATCAACTAAACAGAAAATTAACAAGGAAACACAAACCTTAAATAACACAATGGACCAGCTAGACCTAATTGATATCTATAGGACATTTCACCCCAAAACAATCAACTTCACCTTTTTCTCAAGTGCACACGGAACCTTCTCCAGAATAGATCACATCCTGGGCCATAAATCTGGTCTTGGAAAATTCAAAAAAATTGAAATCATTCCAGTCATCTTTTCTGACCACAGTGCAGTAAGATTAGATCTCAATACAGGAAAAAAAATTGTTAAAAATCCAAACATATGGAGGCTAAATAACACACTTCTGAATAACCAACAAATCATAGAAGAAATCAAAAAAGAAATCAAAATATGCATAGAAATGAATGAAAATGAAAACACAACAACCCAAAACCTGTGGGACACTGTAAAAGCAGTGCTAAGGGGAAGGTTCATAGCATTACAGGCTTACATAAAGAAACAAGAAAAAAGCCAAATAAATAACCTAACTCTACACCTAAAGCAATTAGAGAAGGAAGAAATGAAGAACCCCAGGGTTAGCAGAAGAAAAGAAATCTTAAAAACTAGGGCAGAAATAAATGCAAAGGAAACAAAAGAGACCATAGCAAAAATCAACAAAGCTAAAAGCTGGTTTTTTGAAAAAATGAACAAAATTGACAAACCATTAGCAAGACTCATTAAGAAACAAAGGGAGAAGAACCAAATTAACAAAATTAGAAATGAAAATGGAGAGATCACAACAGACAACACTGAAATACAAAGGATCATAAGAGACTACTACCAGCAGCTCTATGCCAATAAAATGGACAACTTGGATGAAATGGACAAATTCTTAGAAAAGTATAACTTTCCAAAACTGAACCAGGAAGAAATAGAAGATCTTAACAGACCCATCACAAGCAAGGAAATTGAAACCGTAATCAGAAATCTTCCAGCAAACAAAAGCCCAGGACCAGATGGCTTCACAGCTGAATTCTACCAAAAATTTAGAGAAGAGCTAACACCTATCTTACTCAAACTCTGCCAGAAAATTGCAGAAGAAGATAAACTTCCAAACTCATTCTATGAGGCCACCATCACCCTAATTCCAAAACCAGACAAAGATGCCACAAAAAAAGAAAACTACAGGCCAATATCACTGATGAACATAGATGCAAAAATCCTTAACAAAATTCTAGCAAACAGAATCCAACAACATATTAAAAAAATCATACACCATGACCAAGTGGGCTTTATCCCAGGAATGCAAGGATTCTTTAATATCCACAAATCAATCAATGTAATACACCACATTAACAAATTGAAAGATAAAAACCATATGATTATCTCAATAGATGCAGAGAAAGCCTTTGACAAAATTCAACACTCATTTATGATTGAAACTCTCCAGAAAGCAGGAATAGAAGGAACATACCTCAACATAATAAAAGCTATGTATGACAAACCCACAGCAAGCATCACCCTCAATGGTGAAAAATTGGAAGCATTTCCCCTGAAATCAGGAACAAGACAAGGGTGCCCACTCTCACCACTACTATTCAACATAGTGTTGGAAGTTTTGGCCACAGCAATCAGAGCAGAAAAAGAAGTAAAAGGAATCCAGATAGGAAAAGAAGAAGTGAAACTCTCGCTGTTTGCAGATGACATGATCCTCTACATAGAAAACCCTAAAGACTCTTCCAGAAAATTACTAGAGCTAATCAATGAATATAGTAAAGTTGCAGGATATAAAACTAACACACAGAAATCCCTTGCATTCCTATATACTAACAATGAAAAAACAGAAAGAGAAATTAAGGAAACAATACCATTCACCATTGCAACAAAAAGAATAAAATACTGAGGAGTATATCTACCTAAAGAAACAAAAGACCTATACATAGAAAACTATAAAACACTGATGAAAGAAATCAAAGAGGACACAAACAGATGGAGAAATATACCGTGTTCATGGATCGGAAGAATCAATATTTTCAAAATGGCTATTCTACCCAAAGCAATCTATAGATTCAATGCAATCCCTATCAAGCTACCAACGGTATTTTTCACAGAACTAGACCAAAGAATTTCACAATTTGTATGGAAATACAAAAAACCTCGAATAGCCAAAGTAATCTTGAGAAAGAAGAATGGAACTGGAGGAATCAACCTGCCTGACTTCAGACTCTACTACAAAGCCACAGTCATCAAGACAGTATGGTACTGGCACAAAGACAGAAATATAGATCAATGGAACAGAATAGAAAGCCCAGAGATAAATCCACAAACCTATGGACACCTTATCTTCGACAAAGGAGGCAAGGATATACAATGGAAAAAAAGACAACCTCTTTAACAAGTGGTGCTGGGAAAACTGGTCAACCACTTGTAAAAGAATGAAACTAGAACACTTTCTAACACCATACACAAAAATAAGCTCAAAATGGATTAAAGATCTAAATGTAAGACCAGAAACTACAAAACTCCTAGAGGAGAACATAGGCAAAACACTCTCTGACATAAGTCACAGCAAGATCCTCTATGACCCACCTCCCAGAATATTGGAAATAAAAGCAAAAATAAACAAATGGGACCTAATTAAACTTAAAAGCTTTTGCACAACAAAGGAAACTATAAGTAAGGTGAAAAGACAGCCCTCAGATTGGGAGAAAATAATAGCAAATGAAGCAACAGACAAAGGATTAATCTCAAAAATATACAAGCAACTCCTGCAGCTCAATTCCAGAAAAATAAATGACCCAATCAAAAAATGGGCCAAAGAACTAAACAGACATTTCTCCAAAGAAGACATACAGATGGCTAACAAACACATGAAAAGATGCTCAACATCACTCATTATCAGAGAAATGCAAATCAAAACCACAATGAGGTACCATTACACTCCAGTCAGGATGGCTGCTATCCAAAAGTCTATAAGCAATAAATGCTGGAGAGGGTGTGGAGAAAAGGGAACCCTCTTACACTGTTGGTGGGAATGCAAACTAGTACAGCCACTATGGAAAACAGTGTGGAGATTTCTTTAAAAACTGGAAATAGAACTGCCATATGAATCAGCAATACCACTTCTGGGCATACACACTGAGGAAACCAGATCTGAAAGAGACATGTGCACCCCAATGTTCATTGCAGCACTGTTTATAATAGCCAGGACATGGAAGCAACCTAGATGCCCATCAGCAGACGAATGGATAAGGAAGCTGTGGTACATATACACCATGGAATATTACTCAGCCGTTAAAAAGAATTCATTTGAATCAGTTCTGAGATGGATGAAACTGGAGCCCATTATACAGAGTGAAGTAAGCCAGAAAGATAAAGAACATTACAGCATACTAACACATATATATGGAATTTAGAAAGATGGTAATGATAACCCTATATGCAAAACAGAAAAAGAGACACAGAAGTACAGAACAGACATTTGAACTCTGTGGGAGACGGTGAGGGTGGGATGTTTTGAAAGAACAGCATGTATATTATCTATAGTGAAACAGATCACCAGCCCAGGTGGGATGCATGAGACAAGTGCTCTCAGGCCTGGTGCACTGGGAAGACCCAGAGGAATCGGGTGGAGAGGGAGGTGGGAGCAGGGATCGGGATGGGGAATACATGTAACTCCATGGCTGATTCATGTCAATGTATGACAAAACCCACTGAAATGTTGTGAAGTAATTAGCCTCCAACTAATAAAAAATAAATAAATAAATAAAAAGTGTATTGTAGAAAGATCCATACAACACAGTATCATGTATTTTTAATACTATAAATTCTCTCCATGTATGTATATAACCGTGTAAATACACAGAAAATATCAGGAAGGCAACATCAGTTCAGTTCAGTTCAGTCACTCAAATATACCCATTTGAATGCAAAGTTCCAAAAAATACCAAGAAGAGATAAGAAAGCCTTCCTCAGTGATCAATGCAAAGAAATAGAGGAAAACAATAGAACGGGAAAGACTAGAGATCTCTTCAAGAAAATTAGAGATACCAAGGGAACGTTTCATGCAAAGATGGGCACAATAAAGGACAGAAGTGGTATGGACCTAACAGAAGCAGAAGATATTAAGAAGAGGTGATAAGAATACACAGAAGAACTATATAAAAAGATCTTCATGACCCAGATAACCACAATGGTGTGATCATTCACCTAGAGCCATACATCCTGGAATGAGAAGTCAAATGGGCCTTAGGAAGCATCACTACGAACAAAGCTAGTGGAGGTGATGGAATTCCAGTTAAACTATTCCAAATCCTAAAAGATGATGCTGTGAAAGTGCTGCACTCAATATGCCAGCAAATTTGGAAAACTCAGCAGTGGCCACAGGACTGGAAAAGGTCAGTTTTCATTCCAATCCCATAGAAAGGCAATGCCAAAGAATGCTCAAATTACTGCACAATTACACTCATCTCATGCACTAGTAAAGTAATGATCAAAATTCTTCAAGCCAGGCTTCAACAGTATGTAAATAGAGAACTTCCAGATGTTCAAGCTGGTTTTAGAAAAGGCAGAGGAACCAGAAATCAAGCTGCCAACATTGGCTGGATCATCGAAAAAGCAAGGGAGTTCCAGAAAACCATCCACTTCTGCTCTATTGACTATGCCAAAGCCTTTGACTGTGCGGATCACAACAAACTATGGAAAATTCTTCAAGAGATGGGAATACCAGACCACCTTACCTGCCTACTGAGAAATCTGTATGTAGGTCAAGGAGCAACAGTTAGAACTGGACATGGAACTACATACTGATTCCAAATCAGGAAAGGAGTAGTCAAATTGCAGTCAAATATGCAGTCAAGGCTGTATATTGTCTCCCTGCTTATTTAACTTATATACAGAGTCCATCCTGTAAAATGCTGGGCCGAATGAAACACAAGCTGGAATCAAGATTGCAGGGAGAAATATCAATAACCTCAGATACACAGATGATACCACCCTTATGGCAGAAAGTGAAGAAGAACTGAAGAACCTCTTGATGAAAGTGAAAGAGGAGAGTGGAAAAAGTTGGCTAAAAGCTCAACATTCAGAAAACTAAGATCATGACATCTGGTCCCATCACTTCATGGCAAATAGATGGGGAAACAATAGAAACAGTGAGCGACTTTATTTTGGGGGGCTCCAAAATCACTGCAGGTGGTGACTGCAGCCATGAAGTTAAAAGACTCTTGCTCCTTGGAAGCTAAGCTATGACCAACCTAGACAGCATATTAAAAAGCAGAGACATTACTTTGCTGACAAAGGTCTGTCTAGTCAAAGTGATGGTTTTTCCAGTAGTCATGTATGGATGTGAGAGTTGGACTACAAAGAAAACTGAGCACCGAAGAATTGATGCTTTTGAACTGTGGTGCTGGAGAAGAGTCTTCAAAGTCCCTTGAACTGCAAGGAGATCAAACTAGTCAATCCTCAAGGAAATCAGTCCTGAATATTCATTGGAAGGACTGATGCTGAGGCTGAAACTCCAATACTTTGGGCACTTGATACAAAGAACTGACTTCTTGGAGAAGACCCTGATGCTGGGCAAGATTGAAGGCAGGAGGAGAAGGGGATGACAGAGGATGAGATGGTTGGATGGCATCACCGACTCGATGAACATGAGTTTGAGCAAGCTCCAGGAGTTGGTGATGGACAGGGAAGCCTGGCCTGCTGCAGTCCATGGGGTCGCAGAGAGTCAGACATGACTGAGTGACTGAACTGAACTGAACTGAATATACATAAGTCCACAACAAAGAAGAGACACAGAAAATAGCAGTATATACAGAATTTGACTACTTACAATACTTTACAATAAATAGAGCATTTTATAAACAATTCAGTATTGGACTAGAATCTTTCCAGGGATGGCTAATTCTAGTTAGCAGAAATATTACAAATCCATTGCTATTAGGATGACAGAAGGCTTTCATTGTTGCTATTGAGTACTTTAAGCTTAGTGCTATTAAATCTGAGTTTTCTGTGATTTTACATTGTAATCAATGTTTTTTAAGGAAAGCAGTTTAAATCTAACAGTGTTTACTCTGACCTTAGTTGAATTTTTATAACAAAGGTGAAACTTTTCTCCATACCTCATTTTCCTTTTTGCAAAAGTATGAATCATTTAGAAGCTTGACGCTATATTCCTTTTCACTGACTCTTCAGTTTAGACGGGGAATATGGAGAAGTCAGCCAAGGGCGCATTACCCAGGTTTGGGTAACCAGCATATGCCATGCCTCAGGCCAAGGTGACTTGGATCAGCAGGTCAACAATACAGGCCTATGAGAGTCAGACCCAAAGTTTGTACTGAAACTGTTTGTTAAACAGAATTTCTATTTTCCACTGGATTTTACCTGAAAGCATGTAAGCTTAGAACTTCCCAGGGCTCCCATGAGGGGGAAGCCTGCCTAAGAACAGAACAGCACAGAGATGGACGATGGACAGAACCAAGAGACGGACACAACAGCTCCCTCCCCAGGGCTGCTTACACACTCGATCAATCTGAGTATGAAGACAATTTCAGTCTGCTTTTCATTGTTTGTAGCCTAAAACCATTCTGCCTAGTTCACCAAATTCTCAGTCATATGCTTTGTCATTATGGTTCTTTCTGAAGAGAATTTTAAGCTATTTTTTAAGGCAACTGGCATACTAGAAAATGATATGAAACCATAGAACTATCTACAAGCACAAGATTAATAATTACGTGATAAAGCATTAGCCAAGATGCCAGGGTAGTAAGTTCCTTTCCTTAAGTACAATAAGGAGCATCACATTTCAGTTAAAAGCAGAATGAATCTAAGTTTGACACAGAAAAAAAAAAAAAAAGAAGAACTTACGGACTTCATGGTTGTAAGATATGAACATGTTCTAAAATTACAATGTTTTCCAGAAATCTTTGAGTCTGCAAGCCCCTTAGGGACAAACACTAGGGGGAGCAATAAGTACCTGTGGCTCTTTTCTCTGACCCTTGGAAGGAAAGTTCATGTTCTAAACCAGCCTATTGGTTACAGATATAAACTTGATAGAGCAGGGGTAGCCACTTAGTTTTGTAAATAGTTTTATTGGAAAATATCCACACCCACTTGTTTTCATATTGTCTATGGCTGCTTTCCCACTACAAAAGTAGGGTTGAGTTGCTGCCCACAAAGCCAAAAATATTTACTATCTGGACCTTCAGAGAACATCTGCCAACCTTTGAACTAGAGAGTTACCTTATTCTGGGTCAGGCTGGGAAATAATGGCTTCATCAGAAGTATGGTTAAAGGTAGGGAAGCAAACTAACTGTCCTGATCAAGAGATGAATGAATGAAGAAGCTATGATATGTATATACAATGGAACATTATAAAAAAGAATGAAATTTTGCCATTTGCCACAACATGAATGAACCTGGAGGGTATTATGCTTAGTAAAGTAAGTCAGACAAAGAAAAACATACATATATTATCACTTATATGTTGAACCTAAAAAAATGAAACAAATTAATCAATATAACCAAATAGAAATGAAGAAGAATTAGACCAGTCTACCAGAAGGGTTAGACCTGGCATCAAACCAAACACTCGCCGATGCTGGGGTGCCTATTATGCACAGGTGCTGTGCTAGGGGCTGGGAGTGTAAGGATGAAGAGCATCCAGGCCCTGACGTCTAGGAGCTGAGGAGTCTTCTGTCTCCAGGAAAACACAGATACATAAACAAACGTAGCACAGCATGATATGGGATTTGAGAGATGCATTTAAACAAAGCGATATGCAGAGAATGCTTGGCCAGTGTCTAATACATAATAAGCAATTAATAGATGGTAGCTCTTTTTGTTGTTCAGTTGCTAAGTCGTGTCTGACTCTTTGTGAACCCATGGACTACAGCATGGCAGGCTATCCTGTCCTTCACTATCTCCTGGAGTTTGCTCAGACTCATGTCCACTGAGTCAGTGATGCCAATGAAATTTGCAGGCTCTGTGGTAAGGGCTAGTGGCAACCTCCTCCAGGAGGACTTGTGCCAACATGCCACACCTCCCAGGACTGCTGCTGCCAGGGCCCCTGTCCCCAGAGCAGGCCACTGCTGACCCACGCCTCTGCAGGAGACCCTCAAACACTCACAGACAGAAGATGAGCACACATCCTTCTACTCTGCCATCAGCAGAAAACTGAATTAAAGATTTACCTAGCACAGCCCTGCCCACAAAAGCAAGACCCAGCTTTCCCCACAGCCAGTTGCTCCCATAACCAGTAGCTCTTAACTTTTAACAATTTTTACTGTAACTCCCCAAATGCTCTGAGAGCTACCTAACCCTAACAAAGGTCAGAGGGATTTCTCGAGTTTAGTCTCTGAAGCAACAGAGCAAGAAGGAACAGCATGACTCCAGGCATGGAGAATTAGCCTGTGAGTGTGAAAAATGCCTATTTTGTCAGACTGCAGTGAATAATCTGAAAGTCTTAGGCTTAGCAATTGCAGAAGGGAAGGTTCTCTTAAAGCATCTGAGACTCAACCATGAAGGATTCCTTGTGTTGCTCACATACAAAGATCAAAAGGATGAAGAAAGAGAGAGGCTCAAGAAAGAGTTTGTTTTAGGATAAAGAAACACTAAAAGGCCTGTAGGCACAGAGAAGGGAAAAGAAGGGAAGGAAAAGGAGACAAAAACACAGGCCTTGAGAAGTAGGTGTCTTCCCGTGCTGTACTAAATTGCTTCAGTCATTTCTGGCTCTTGGCAATCCCATGGACTGTCGCCCACCAGGCTCCTCTGTCCATGGGGTTCTCCAGGCAAGAGTACTGGAGTGGGTTGCCATTCCCTTCTCCAGGGGATCTTCCTGACCCAGGGGTTGAACCCACATCCCGTATGTCTCCTGCATTGGCAGGCAGGTTCTTTACCACTAGTGCCACCTGGGAACCCCAGGTGTCTTCCTAGGAGAAAGCAAAGAAGGTGTTGCTTCAAAATCTGACCCCATACACTGCAGGTAAGGAGAGACCAAAGGAAAAGACTGGTCACTCACTCCAGATGGGCAGGTGGCAGGTTTAATAATGAGCATGGAACTTATGTACAAGGCTGGTCCTGGCAGCTGTAAGATAAGCAGACCTCCACACTGGTCGGCAGGATCTTAAAATGTATATAAAGGCTTTAATGGGGTTCAGTCCTGTATAAGGACTGTTCAGATGGTCTAAGCCATGCATTGCCATCTCAAGACCCTGTCCTTGGGGCAGCTCTTAGTGCAGGAAAGGCAAGCAGACACTTGTGCCAAGGACAGGGGAAGGGGAAGGGGCCTCCGGCTGCCCGGGTGCAGCACGAAGGTCAACCAGCAGTCACGTCCTCTCTGTGACCTCCTCCAACACTCCACCTCTGAGACAGGCTCTTATAACCTTACACAGATCCTTCAGCATTAGCATAGAGGCCCCTCCTCTAGTGGATTTCTGACTATACTGGAGGTAGACCCTACAGCAATAGAGGCACATGCAAGAGAAAACACAGATCAAGATAATGATTTTCAAATAGTAATTTTTTTTCACCAAGACCTCCATGATCTGAACCACTGATCACTTAGTCCACTGGGCTGGGGGTCAGATCAACTAGGATGTTCACTTCTGTCTGCATGTGATTTTATAAAAATGATGTATTAGCAGACTCATCAGATATGAACACATAGCACTTCATCTGGATGATGGCACAGGTATTTCCTAGTGAGGCAGTCATAGTGTCCAAGGCCATCCTATTTATTTTTTTAAATAGTTATTTTTTATTCAGCTGCACCAAGTCTCAGTTGCAGCATGCAGAATCTTCAGTTCTTGTTGCAGCACGTTGGATCTTTTTAATTGCAGCATGCATGATCTAATTCCCTAGCCAAGGATCGAACCCAAGCCCCAGGCATTGGGAGCATGGAGTCTTAGCCACGGGACCACTAGGGAAGTCCCAAGGCCATCCTATTTTAAAGGACAGCTTTTCTCGTTAGAGGCATTTCAGTGTTCCATAAGAACAGATTTTGATAGCTATCATTAAAGACTTGGTGAATTTAGTAAGAGCTTCTATGTGCACTATCATGTCCTCCAGGCCAGTGGAGCAGCATAATGATGGAACCAATGGAGAAGAGACCACCTGGCCTTGAGGAGAAGGAGGCAGGCTGGTGGCATTGGGAATTTGATCTGATTGTGCGGATCATACATGTTGGCCAGGGAAGCAGCACTGTCTGACATGAGATGAACAGGGTGGTGGGTGGGGGGCAGAGTTAGGGTTCAAACCAAAGCTTTCCCAACTCTAGTGTTAATGACCTTACCATTTCCCATAATGTTCTTCAAGTGGTTAGCAATCATCTCAGGCTTCTGACACTTAACTCGAAACACAGCCTTCTCTCTTCAGCCACTTGCCAGCGTTTGACACCATCCTCCACCTTCCTCCCCGGCTCCAGCACACTTCTCTAGTCTTCTTGCGGCCACTGCCCTGCTGGCTGGCTTCACATCCCCTGCACCTGATCTTCTTTTGCTTGGCCACACCTCTGCACATGCTCCTCTTCCGGCCCAGTCCTGTCAACACAAATCCTTGTGAATTTCTTGCTGAGGTCAAATGAAATACTAACCTAAAGAAAATAGATAATTACAACATGTCACCATGACAAGAAAAGAGACAACAACCTGGTTTATAAGTGTCACCATTTTAAAGATGATTTAAGATTAGCCACTGAATAAGAAAAGTTGCAATACCTAAAACCTAACAGTTCTCTCATTTTTGAAGCACATTGGATAGAAGTTTTTTCAATTTAGCAATTCTAAAAATTTACAAGTCGTAAAACTAAAGGAAACTTTTCTAAAATATCAATAGTCAAAGATAAATTTCAGTTAATGACATTAGAGGGAAGAGGGGATTACCTTTCTATTCCACTAAAAAAATAAGAAAATGGTGTCAAATGAAAAAGGGATCAGAGAAAAAGCAGCCAAAAACTGTACTGGGAGAAGTGTTATATAGAGGTATGTCTGGGAACTATTAATAATTTTAAAATATTATCTTTCTGGATATTTTCAGTCTGTAGCATTTATCATCTTTTTAAAATTTATGATCTGTTGTGATTTGTTCTCATTCTAAATAGTCTCTTTTGTAATTTTGAATTTTTCTTAAAGTCCCCCAAATTGCATAAGTTTTAGACCACAGAACCTGAATCACCCCAACTAAGCTGAGATGGTATATTTGTTTTGTACAGGTAAATTACCACACACTTAGAGTAAATGACACTTAGGCTTAAATGACACAGATTTACCTTACAATTGTGTAGATCAGAACTCTCACATGGGTCTCACTGGGCTGAAATCAGTAGCAGGGCTGTATTCTTTCTGGAGGCTCCAGGGGCCAATATGCTTCCTTGCTATTTCTGTCTTCTGAGGGCTCTGAGTCCTTCCTCCATATTCAAAGCCAGTAATGACAGTCAATTCCTCTCACATCGCATCACTCCGATCTTCAGTAGTCACAGCACCCTGTTACCCTCCCACCTCACTCTTCCACATTTAAGGAAATTTGTGACTCCATTGGGCCAACCTAGATAATCCAGGATGTCTCCCTATTTTAAGGCCAGTTGGTTAACAACTGTAATTCCATCTGCCGTCTTAATTCCCTGTTGCTATTACATAAGTAACATATTTACAGGTTCCTGGACTCAGGACATAGACGTCTTTGGGACTTATTCTTCTGCCTTCCACAGAGGGTTGTTAGTCTGGACTACTGTGCACCAGACTTCCCCCCACCATCCCCAAAGGCCAAAGCTATCAACAGAAAAGAAAAGAAGAACAAACCCCAGGAGGCAGGCAAGGTGTGTAATGAAGAGAGGGAGAAGGAGAGAGGGAGAGAAAGAGGAAGCATTCACAAGCCCTGGTCACACTGAGTCCTTGACTCCACCCACTGTTCTTCCTTGTCCTTCCGCTTGAGCAAGTTTGAGTTCAGTTTCTGTCACTTGCCACCAGCAGAACCCTGATTAATAGTACAGTCATTTACTGAGTCTACTATATGGAAAGCACTGTGAAACACTTCCCATGCACTTGCATTTTTTTAAATCCTCATAACCATTCTGCAAAAAATACTAGTTTTTGCATTTTAAAAATGAATAAGCTAAGGCTTTATGAGGGGAAGTACCTTGCCCCAGGTCACCCACCAAGGCTCAAACCTAAGTCTATCAAAAGATTTAAACAGACTTTATAGATGGGATTTGGAGTCCCTCTTTTGTGGGTCTTTTCCTTCTGGAATTTCCCCCCTAACTTTCTGTCCTGTGGTTCTTCAGCCAGAAAGAATACAGCGTTTCTGTTGGAGTCCTTGCTGTTCATAACTAGGGCCTGACTCAGGCTAGATGCCATGAAAACAGAAAACTCAGACAGTGCTGTTCATTTTTTCAGAGCCAACCTCCACCCAGGTTTTTCTGGATGGTCTCTTGCCAGTGCATCTCTGTGTATCAGTCACTCAGTCGTGTCCAATTCTTTGTGATCCTATGGACCATAACCCATCATGTTCCTCTGTCCATGGGATTCTCCAGGCAAGAATGCTGGAGTGGGCCACCATTCCCTTCTCCAGGGGATCTTCCCAACCCAGGGATCATACCCAGGTCTCCTGAATTGCAGACATTCTTTACCACCCAAGCCACCAGGGAAGCCCTAGTTTTCTGCCCTCCAAATCTGTATGACTAACTGCCTTCGAGACATTGCCATTTGAATGTCTCAAATCCGGTCATTCTTATTCCCAGAATACACTGTACCTTGTGAATTTCTTATTTTAGTGGATGACACAACCATCTAAGCCAAACACAGGGCAGGCATCCTGGATTTCTTCACTCCCTTACCTACCAAATCCTATTGATTCTCTCTCCTTAACATTTCAATTTCATTCCTATTGAATTCTCTGCGTTCACTTCTTTTCCATTTTTTGCCAAAATGCAACATTTTAAACACTCCTTACTCCTCAGTTTACCCCCTTCTCATCTTCTTTTTACACTGTGGCCAAAGTGAATTTTCTGAAATATGTATACCTGCTCATATGACTCCCCAGTTTAAAACTTTTTGGCAGTTTGTTGCCTCCAAGAAAACCTACCAGATATTTATTTGAATAGTCAAAATCTCTGCCTGCCTTTTTAGCTATCCCTCCACACAGTCCTTCAATACCATCCGCACACTAGCCCCATTGTTGAAATATCCTTTCCTCCACCATCCAACTAACACCTAATTATTTTGCAAAGAAGGATCAGAATTTTACCTCTGCAGAGAATTTTCTGACATGCCTTTACGCTTGTCACAGCACTTATGAGCTGCCTTGTTTTTAACTTTGCTGTTTCCTTGCTAGGAGAAGAGCTTCATGAAAGATGAGACTCCCTTTTCAATATCCGTGTTCCCTGAGCTCAGGATAATGGCTGATACATATTAGATTCTCCATAAATATTTGAACAAATAAATGAAATAAAATGTTTTAAAAATGGAAAGGTGGTCATATTGTAAATATACTCTGTGGATATGTCTATCCTAGACTTTTCCCTATCTAGATAAAAATTTTAGTTCTTCCAAACTTTTAACACTTTGGTGAACCTCCACCAAAAAACAAAAAACATCTCTCCAGCTTCCTCACATGGAATTCAACCTTAAAGCAAGTATAAAATTCTTGGTTCTTTCCACTACACTGACCATCAGTGTGACTGAGTGACCCAAAAGTCTTTTTAATATTTTGGGTATTATAAGGAACTCAATACACTTAAGACATATTATCAGAACTGCCAAATTTGTTAATAATAACTGGGAAGAGCACCCACATTTTCCATTTATGTAAGAGTTCCCTGAAAACAAATGTGGTCACCTTTGCTCTTTTGGTTACAAGTATGTGCACCTACAAAACCACAGAGTAAAAAAACTCATTTATTTTGGAACAGGTATAACAAGATTAAAAAATTAAACTCAATTAAGGGAAAATGTTAAATATGCTGGACATTTCATAATATGAAATAATGTCTGCTCTCAAAAGAAATATAGACCCATAACAGGGTGAAATAATAAAGATTTGAATCAAAGGCAAGAGGTAATTTCAGAATATCAAGTACAAAACTCACTTCTTACATCAGAGAAAACTAACTGCAACAATCAACTTTTCTTGGCAACAGGAGAGTAAGAAGCCGTGGAGTAGAGCAAACTGGTCAGCATCTTAAGGCTAGTAAGAAACTATTCAGTAAAGAATATTATCATTTCAACCTGTATCAACATGAAATGGGACATAAAAGTGGAATACAAGAATTTGTTTGACACTTGTAAGATAATTTGGAGTGGAAGAAAACTTTATCAATACAGAGAAGTAGCAACCTAAACCTAAATTAGGCTCAAAAGTAAAAAATAATGCATGCAGTACTTTCCATAAGCTGCTTTGCAGTACTATGCCTCTTGAGGGCACCAAAGACTTTTAAATACTTTCACCATGTTTTCTGATGAAATAAAAAATTCTCAAATTTTTTCAATGAACATTTATTGAACACTATTAATAATATGTTTTATGGAGAAGGAGCCATAAAAAAGATGGAAAGATTAAAAAAAACATGATCACTTCTTTGGTGAGTGAGCTCAAAGTCTGGTGGGAGTGGCCTTAGCACTACTAAGATAGTGGAGAATGTAATTTGTTGAACTAACTACTAACATTAGGTATAAGCATATCTAATCTATCCTTGACAAGGGTTCTCTAAGTAGGGACCAGACTCTGGTCATAGCCTCAAAGAGGCTATGAGTCCCTTTTCAGGTTGGGAAAAGTCAGAACTACTTTCACTATAATACTAACATGTTTTTGCTTCTGTAACTTTCATTTTCCCATGCACAGGCAGTGGCGTTTTCCAGAGGCTAAGTGACACATGATAGTGTTATTGTTCTGCTGACTGATGGAGTGTGTATTTGTATATTGTAATTTTTTTTTTTAGAAATTTCTAAGGCGTAACTGGTTTAGGGTATGAATTCCTGCTTTTTCAAAGATTAATTTTGTCCTCTGTTCTCCTACAGGGCTCTTGCTAGCTATCTTCAGTTATATGTTTTCTGCTAAATCAATAAATCATGATTCTAAAGCCCACAAGATTTTCTTGTAACTCTGTGGAAACAACACTACTGAGTATAATTTGATATTTTTATATTCTTTAATATTGAATATAAAATTCAATATTTTAAAATTCTTGAAACTGTTTTAGTTTTTTACATAAAATATTAGGGTAGCTTAATACTTTATATGAAAATTAACTATATACCTTTCTTATGTTTTAGAATAGATGCCTTAAAATAGGGAGATTGAAAGACTGTTTTTTTCAATGCACACTTGTGCCATCTACATTTAAAGATGTTGAAAGAGATGAAATAGACACCCATGGAAGGGTCCTATCTCATGGAAGGGAGACATCTACTCCAAAGAAACTGGGCAAAACTATAAGTAAACAAAAGTATGATTAAAACTATCTTCCCCTTGGCTTTAGAGATGTTTATAAATTGCCTTATTGTGCCTTATACAGAAGAATATTTTCATATAGTTTTTCAAATAGTTTTATAGTGCTACTTAAGTTGCAACATCATTTTGAGACCAGAGTTTTAAAAAAGTATATAAAGAGTTCAAAGAAAAAGGGATTGAGTACCCACTGAGTTGTGTACCACCCCCCATGTCTACCTTGAAACTGAGAATGTCATTTTATGGAGACAGAGTCTTTCAGATGTAATCAACTAAAATGAATCGTAATAGCTTAAGCCCTAATCTAATCACTGATGTCCTAAAAGAAGACAGACGTACTAGATACACAGAGGGAAAAGAACCACGTGAAGATGGAAATAGATTTCGTGTTACCCTGCCACAAAGCAAGGAATGCCAAGCATTGTCAGAAAATACCTGAAGCTAGTTAGAAACAAGGAGGAATGCTCCCCTAGAAACATCAGGAAGGGGATGGCCCTGCCAATACCTTAATTTCAGGCTTCTAGTCTCCAGAACCAGAGAAGGCAATGGCACCCCACTCCAGTACTCTTGCCTGGAAAATCCCATGGACTGAGGAGCCTGGTAGGCTGCAGTCCATGGGGTCGCGCAGAGTCAGACAGGACTGAGAGACTTCACTTTCATTTTTCACTTTTATGCACTGGAGAAGGAAATGGCAACCCACTCCAGTGTTCTAGCCTGGAGAATCCCAGGGATGGGGTCGCACAGAATCGGACACAACTGAGGTGACTTAGCAGTAGCAGCAGCAGTCTCCGGAACTGAGAGACAATAAATTCCTGTTGTTAAAAGCCACCTAATTTGTGGCACTTTGTTATAGCCGCCCTGTTATTTTTAACAGACATGATGAACTCTTTAAAAGCCAAAATGGTTTTAGCATTTCCAAACTAGAAATGAAAAGGTCATTGAAGCATCTTACAGGTTTTTGTATTCTACTAACTACAGAAACCCACACATTAGCTGAGAGGCATTTAATTCAAAGCCCTGACAAGAACTGACACTATGGAATGCCTGAAAATTCAGTAAAGAAATCACAAGAGTGCCATTTTCCAATGATACAGTAATTTGTTGAATTAAAATTTTAGCTGAAAACATGGAGACTGAATTAATAGCTTATCTTTAAAATTGTACTTGACACATAAATGACTGAATTTGGGATTTGTTGTTTTGCTTATATTCACCTGGTATCAATATCAATTAATTACCAAAGAATAGCTTCTTCTTTTATGTAAATGCTTGCCAACAAACAAGTCATTCAGTGCTTAAACAGTCAAAGCACTGAATAATTTTTTTAAAATACATAGTTCATACTGGAACAATTGTATTGAATGTGTACACTGGTGGTACTTTAGCATGAATTGAGGTGGAGGCACCAAATATTATTAGTAATCATTGTATCTTTTCACTCCCAGATACTAACAGTAAAAGGAAAACAAAACACCAGCTTCATTTTAAAATGTTCTGCATAAAACAATAAGTTATTTTGACTGGATTTCAACTCTTGAATACATGTCTTTTTCATATTCTGTGTGATGCAAAGGGACACACACCTAAGGCTAAATATTCCAGGTCACATTAGTCATATAGTGCTATGAGAAAGCATGAGGCAAATGAATTACACAGAACATCCAAGGGAGAAGCAGCTGAAGTTATGACCTTGTAATGAGTCACAGTGAAAAATGACAATTTGAAAAGCATGAGTTAACAAATTCCCCCTACATGAGACCAAACAAAGTCAAAAGGGCCATTTCAGTTATCTAGGCCAAGATTTTCCCAAATACAAAAAGCCCTTAATAATATCTATCAAAATTGGTCACCCAGCTCCTGCTTGACTACTGTCATTGCGCATACCCTCTCAAGGAAACTACTTTGTAAGAACTCTAGTAGGAAGATTTTTCGTTCAATGAGCTGAAACCATCCTGCATCCAACATTCTCAGACTGGCCCTTAAGGTAGCTTGACATGGTAGAAAGCACACCGAATTAGGAGTGTGCTTAGAAGGCCCCGTTCATAACTTCCAGTGCACCCATGCGCTAGGAGTGTGACTTTAGGCAAATTACTAATCTCCTTGGATTTCAGTTTGTAAAAATAAGAATACCTAGTCTTTTCAACTACACTCCAGCAACTGGTGTAAGGACCAGTGAAGAATATGTTTAAAACTACTTGTTAAACATAAAAATAATGTTTATTCATATGACACATTTATTTAGAAAAATATTTGCTAGATTTCTCTTCAATAAGCTACATAGAAGAAAAACAATAGCAAAAGCTAATATTGCTGGTTCGACTACCTGCCAAGCTCTTAAAAGGGCTTTACATGTTTGAGAGGTTTTGTTAGTCTTCCCCCAAATTTTATGAGACAGCTCCAAATAGTATCCAATTTTATACCTAAGGAAACTGAGGTACACACAAGTTAGGTAACTGAACCAACATCACACAAAAGCTATCTAATTAATCCCTCTTTTTCTAAGAGTCCTGCAAACTCTTAAAGCCAGCCTTCTTACTTGCTCTCTACTTGCCTCATCTTTGGGGGACCCTTGCACACACATTTATCTTTTGCTCAAAATAGCCTGAAGTCTAAGCAATTGATAGATGGAACTTCTGAGACCCAAGAATGCCTGTGCTAATTAGATTCAACAAGATGAATGAATGCCCATGAAGAGTCACCCAACCTACATTGAGAGATATGCTAGGAAAATCTAACCTCTCTTCATAATTATCTCCAAGTCAAAAAGGACAGCTTGGAAATTTGCCAAAGTTAGCAACTGCAATTTCAGCAAAACTCCTGTCTACCAAATCAGTAGCTAAAATTCAAGGCAAACGACAAGTAATACTCTAGGAATTTTTCATTAACATTACACCTTATAAAACATGTGATTTTTATTTTTTTAACAAGCACACTGGAACTGGACCATCCAAATGACTATTGTTTCAGAGTAATCACATTGGTAGGCTGTACAATTCCAAAGACTCAGGAGAGGAGCTGGGCACACCAAAGTTGCTTAGATGTGCAGATAATTTTGGTGATATTGCCATTACTTAGATCATTTTTGGAATTCTTTTGGTTCTGTCCTCCAAAGTCAAGACATGTATTTATTTTAAATAATCTTTGATAGGAGCACTTCTTGACCTTAGAGGATACTGCTTAACACATTGTGAAGTTCTTCCTTCCTCTCAATTGTGAAATAAACCACAGAAAATTACATACAACATATGAAGAATTTGAACAAGCTTTAAGTGTAAATTCAATTTATTTTTGGAAATAACAAAAATACCTATTCAAAGAGATTTCTTTAGAACAAACTTTCAGATACTAAGAATGTATCTAGGTAAGCTGTACGAAGATTCAGACTTATCTTCCCTAGTCGTAAAAATACAGATATTTAGGTAAAAAGAGCATGTCTCTTGAGGAAGGACCATGTCTTTATAAGTTGAGTCTCCTCACTCACTAATACTACATTTTGTTTATGGTAATTGTGAAATAATTTTCAATTATTTGCTTTTTAGTATGAGTTACTCTGGACTACTGGGAGCTAACTGTGGCTCAGATCATGAACTCCTTAATGCCAAATACAGACTTAAACTGAAGAAAGTAGGGAAAACCACTAGACCATTCAGGTATGTCCTAAATCAAATCCCTAACAATTATACAGCAAAAGTGAGAAATAGATTTAAGGGACTAGATTTGAAGGACAGCGTGCCTGATGAACTATGGACAGAGGTTTGTGACATTGTACAGGAGACAGGGAGCAAGATCAAGAAATGCAAGAAAAAGAAATGTAAAAAAGGAAAATGGCTGTCTGAGGAGGCCTTACAAATAGCTGTGAAAAGGAGAGAAGCAAAGGAGGAAAGGAAAGATATACCCGTTAGAATGCAGAGTTCCAAAGAATAACAAGGAGAGATAAGAAAGCCTTCCTCAGTGATCAATGCAAACAAATAGAGGAAAATAGAATAGGAAAGACTAGAGATCTCTTCAAGAAAATTAAAGATACCAAGAGAACATTTCATGCAAAGATGGGCTCAATAAAGGACAGAAGTGGTATGGACCTAACAGAAGCAGAAGATATTAAGAAGAGGTGGCAAGAATACACAGAAGAACTGTATGAAAGAGATCTTCATGACCCAGATAATCATGATGCTGTGATCACTCATCTAGAGCCAGACATCCTAGAATGTGAAGTCAAGTGGGCCTTAGGAAGCATCACTACAAAGATAGTGGAGGTGATGGAATTCTAGTCGAACTACTTCAAATCCTGAAAGATGATGCTGTGAAAGTGCTGCACTCAATATGCCAGTAAATTTGGAAAACTCCGCAGTGGCCACAGGACTGGAAAAGGTCAGTTTTCATTCCAATCCCAAAGAAAGGCAATGCCAAAGAATGTTCAAATTACTGCACAATTGCTCTCATCTCAGATGCTAGTAAAGTAATGCTCAAAATTCTCCAAGCCAGGCTTCAACAATACGTGAACCATGAACTTCCAGATGTTCAAGCTGGTTTTAGAAAAGGCAGAGGAACCAGAGATCAAATTGCCAACATCGGTTGGATCATCAAAAAAGCAAGAGAGTTCCAGAAAAACATCTATTTCTGCTTTATTAACTATGTCAAAGCCTTTGACTGTGTGCATCACAATAAACTGTGGAAAATTCTTCAAAGATGGGAATACCAGACCACCTGACCTGCCTCTTGAGAAACCTGTATGCAGGTCAGGAAGCAACAGTTAGAACTGGACATGGAACAACAGACCGGTTCCAAATAGGAAAAGGAGTACGTCAAGGCTGTATATTGTCACCCTGCTTATTTAACTTATATGCAGAGTATATCATGAGAAACACTGGGCTGGATGAAGCACAAGCTGGAATCAAGATTGCCAGGAGAAATATTAATAACCTCATATATGCAGATGACACCACCCTTATGGCAGAAAGTGAAGAAGAACCAAAGAGCCTCTTGATGAAAGTGAAAGAGGAGAGTGAAAAAGTTGGCTTAAAGCTCAACATTCAGAAAACAAAGATCATGGCATCTGGTCCCATCACTTCATGGCAAAAAATGGAGGAAACAGTGGAAACAGTGGCAGACTTTTGCGGGGGGGATCCAAAATCACTGCAGATGGTGACTGCAGCCATGAAATTAAAAGGTGCTTACTCCTTGGAAGGAAATTTATGACCAATCTAGACAGCATATCAAAAAGCAGAGACACTACTTTGCCAACAAAGGTCTGTCTAGTCAAGGCTATGGTTTTTCCAGTAGTCATGTATGGATGTGAGAGTTGGACTATAGCGAAAGCTGAGTGCCGAAGAATTGATGCTTTTGAACTGTGGTGTTGGAGAAGACTCTTGAGAGTCCCTTGGACTGCAAGGAGATCCAACCAGTCCATCCTCAAGGAAATCAGTCCTGGGTGTTCATTGGAAGGACTGATGTTGAAGCTGAAGCTCCAATACTTTGGCCACCTGATGAGAACTGACCCCTTTGAAAAGACCCCGATGCTGGGAAAGATTGAAGGAGGGAGAAGGGGACAACAGAGGATGAGATGGTTGGATGGCATCACTGACTCAAAGGACATGAGTTTGAGTAAACTCCAGGAGTAGGTGATGGACAGGGAAGCCTGGTGTGCTGCAGTCCATGGGGTCACAAAGAGTTGGACACAACTCAGAGACTGAACTGAACTGACTTTGTCCAAGGGAGACAGAAGTTTACTTATTGAAAGAGAAAAATCACTCATTAGAACCTCATTTTTGTGGGGTCATTACCTAACAAGGTATTGTTGATGGGCTGCCTTGGGGAACTTCTCTTGTGCAGGTGAAACCCTTGTTCAACCTTTCCCCCAATGTGCCAGTCTTAGTTTGCCCCTTCTATTGTTAACATGTACCCCTCAACCTAGAAGACTAAATTTATGTACTCAAACCTGCATGAGACATTGGCAAGTTTTCCCTCCTATCTGTCACTGAGGTTTAAGAAATCATACATATGGACCTTGAAAGCTCAAGCTTACACTGCACCCCGTAAGGTTTCCTGAACTCAGTATGGGCCAATTCCCATAATTCGCCTAAAATTCCCTTTTGTCCTCTGTGTGCCTTATAAATTATTATTCGTTAAAACTAAGCTAAGACATCTTCTGGAAAGCCTCCCCTGAGACCTCTTACCCTACCCCTAACTCTACACATTGCACATATTTTGAAAACTCACTTACATTAATTTATCCTACAAAGCCCATGATCAATTTTAGCACAGGGGTTATCTTTATTCTTTGTACTTTCAGCACAGAGCCTGGCCTAGCAGGCCCTCCTTTTACTGACTTCTCTGTATGTTTTAACTTGCGAAGTTCCAGATATAAGAAGTATTTACGGCTGAATAAGTCACTGATCAAATTTAAATGTAAGCTAACAAGAGTTTATATCTCCACATTTTTTCATTCTCCATTTTAGATCAAATCCCTTCTTATCTAGGTTGGATGACAGAGTGTTTAAACCTGGATCCAGTTAAAGACCGTTTAGTCCTGTCTCTTCTGAGTTATGTTTGGGTTCAGTCATTGCTGCAGGGACTTACTCATTCCTTTCTATGGATTTAGACCCCATGCGGTATCTGTGCAGCGGCTTAACTGCGTTGTTTTGCAGCTTTACTAGCTGAGGAAGCTGTTTCCTATCATGAGTTTCTGTGTTCAGATTCAATACACTGGTTTTACCTTTTTCCCTGTTAGAGACCTGAGATCTTTCCCTCACTCCAACTTGAGGAGTTATTTTGTCCTCTTCTCTGTGCCAAATTGCTGATCTGAACATGCACTACTGAGAGATCATCCGAGTTATTATCTGGGCAGTCATCTAAGCAGCCACCAAACTTCAAGCGAAGGGACCAAAAATCTGATGGGAACCTGATGTGTTGTAATAGTAACTTCCAGTACCAAACAGAGCTGCTTCTCTCATGTTTAACAGATAAACTATCCACCATAAACTGTGTCACTTCAGAGAAAAATTCTAATTTCTACCAAAGGCTTTGCCTAAAGGCTTTTCCTTTAAAATACATGGTTCATTTTACTGTTGACAAAAAATGAAAAAAAAAAATTCTTTTTATGTTTATAAACACATTAAGTCCAGAATGCTGGCAGAGTAACAGAAGTCAGGAAATAAATTACTGCACTTTTAGGGGAGAAAAAAGTTTGTACTTCTAAAACTCTCCATGTGTTACTAAGGTTTTTCCATTTTCTCAGTAGTGTCTACTTGTATGGTATTGATAAGTCTGCATTTCTTTTAATGTGATTCAGGATGCAATGTATTTTACCCTGTGTAGATACATTACTATAATCATCTTTACAAAAACAGGAAAATATTTTAAAGGTTTTTTTAACAAGACAAAAAATCATCCAGGTAATAGCGCAAAGATCAAATACCACAATCCAATTTTTACTCATTTCCAAAGGTCTGGTTCTTAAGACTGAGAAGTTGTTGTGCAGTCACTAATATCCGACTCTTTGCGACCCCAAGGACTGCAGCACACCAGATGGATTCCTTGTCCTTCACTATTTCCTGGAGTTTGCTCAAACTTGTATCCATTAAGTCAGTGATGCCATCCAACCATCCCATGCTCTGTCAACCCCTTCTCCTCCTGCCCTCAATCTAGCAAACTACTGCCCCTAGATAGCTAGTTTTATTGGAACACAGGACACATCCATTCATCCAGCTATTTTCTGACTGCTTTCATGCTATAATGGCAAATTTGAGTAGTTGCAACAGACTATATGGGGATTCCCTGGTGGCTCAGATGGTAAAGAATCCACTTACAATGTAGGAGACACAGAATGAATCCCTGGGTCAAGAGGAACCCCTGGAGAAGGGAATGGCTACCCACTCCAGTATTCTTCCCTGGAGAATTCCATGGACAGAGGAGGCTGGCAGGCTACAGTCCATGGGATCACACAAAGTCGGACATGACTGAGCGACTTGATACTTTTTCAACAGATTATATGGCCTAAAATATTTACCATCTGCTGTTTTGTAGAAAGTCTGCCAACACCCAACTTAAAAAAAAAATCCCCCAGAAGGAAATTATAGACATCTTAATGGGTTCTATTTGGGCATAAAGATGGGCCCTATACGCCTTACTTCTCAGCACCCAGGTTTTATCTATTCTGCCATTGTCAGGACATTTAAGCTCAATTTTAAGGAGAAAATACTTACTCCAAATAAAATACTTTTTCACCTCACCAAATCAACTTCTTATAAAGTAACTACTATTTCAGTACCTAGACTAACTGACAGAGGCGTTTAAAGTGTGTTTAGCCGCTCACTTGTGTTGAATTCTTTGCAACCCTGTGGACTATATAGCCCACCAGACTCCACTGTCCATGGGATTCTCCATGAAAGAATACTGGAGTGGGTTGCTATTTCCTTCTCCAGGGTATCTTCCCAACCCAGGAATCAAACCTGGGTCTTCTGCACTGCAGGTGGACTGACTCTTCACCATCTGAACCACCAGGAAAAACACTAAGTTAATTGCCAGTCTGCAAATTTCTCCTATCTTTAAAGACAACCACATTAAAGCTGCATTGAAGTTGTAACAACAAAAGTAAATTCCTTACTGAAAAAAGATTCTAATATCTAAAATGTCATTACAAGGGAACCTTACTACACTGTTGGTGGGAATGTCAATCAGTACAGCCACTATGGAGAACAGTATGGAGGTCCCTTAAGAAACTAAACACAAGAGCTACCATATGATCCAGCAATTCCACTTGCGGGCAGCTATTTGTAGAAATCCATAACTCAAAAAGATACATGTACCCCAAGGTTCACTGCTGCACTATTTACAATAGCCAGGAAGCAAACTAAATGTCCACTGGCAAAAGAATGGATTAAAAAAGATATGGTATGTACATAATACATAGGTCTTCCCTGTAGCTCAGACAATAAAGAATCTGCCTGCAGGAGACCCAGATTCAGGAAGATACTCTGACAGACTGGAACCAGAGTGTGCATGCGTGTGCATGTCCAACTCTTTGCAACCCCATGGACTGTAGCACACCAGTCTTCCCTATCCTTCATGAATTCCCACAGTTTGCTCTGATTCATGTTCATTGTGTCAATGATGCCATCTAATTATCTCATCCTGTCAGCCCGTTCTCTTCCTGCCCTCAATCTAGATAGGTATCTATATATTTCCATACAGATTTAGATCTAAATATATAGGTATCTATCTAGATATATACATACATATACAATGGAAAATCAGTCATTAAAAAAAGAATGAAATAATGGCATTTGCAGTGACATGGATGGACCTACAGATTGTCATACCGAGTGCAGAGAAAAGAAATATATCGCTTATATGTGGAATCTAAGAAAATGGTACAAATAAACCTATTTACAAAACAGAAAGTCAAAGATGTAGGGAAAAAAATTTATGGTTACCAAGGGGGGAGGCAGGAGAGTTGGGAATGATAAATTGTAAGGTTGGGATTGATATATACACAACGCTATAATAAAATAATTAGAACCTATTGTGTAGCACAGGATATTCTACTCAATGCTCTGTAATGACTTATATGGGAACAGAATCTTAAAAAAAAGTGTATATATGTGTAACTGATTCACTTTGCTGTTCAGCAGAAACACATTGTAAATCAACTACACTCCAATAAAAAAATTTTTAAATATTACAAAATCATAAACCTTTTAAAACAAAAGTTGATACCTATAATCTAATTTTCTTGTGACCCAGACCTAGTAAGCTCGTCCCAGGATCTAGTGTCCATTTAAGGATAAACAGCTTTTAAAAAGTCATATCCCTCTCATCAAAATTCTCCACCTCATTATCTCTGATCTTTAGCATCCTAGAAAAAGGATTAAACCTTAAGAGAAATAAACTCCAGCTTAGAATTATTTCTACAAAAAATGTCACTATTAAACGCAATTCTATTTTAAAAAATTTGAAAGCACTGAAGCCCACCTTTGTAATTAGTTGACAAGAATATGATTTACTAAATGATTACATTTCAGAAAACTGGTAAACTCCTTAGAGTGAAAAAAAAAATCAAGTTTAGTTCATAACTGAGCATAATGTCAAATAAATGAAGTGGAAAAGAAACAAAGTTTAGTGAGAACTCAACCAGTTGTTTTACACCACATATAGCCATTTAGAATAGTTTCTGTTTAATCTAACATGTAACTTTTAAAAATATGTACTACATGCTTCAAAATCACTGCAGATGGTGACTGCAGCCATGAAATTAAAAGATGCTTGCTTCTTGGAAGCAAAACTATGACCAATCTAGACAGCACATTAAAAAGCAGAGACATTACTTTGTCAACAAAGGTCTGTCCAGTCAAAGCTATGGTTTTTCCAGTGGTCATGTATGGATGTGAGAGTTGGACTATAAAGAAAGCTGAGCGCCGAAGAATTGATGCTTTTGAAGTGTGGTGTTCGAGAAGACTCTTGAGAGTCCCTTGGACTGCAAGGGGATCCAACCAGTCCATCCTAAAGATCAGTCCTGAATATTCATTGAAGAACTGATGCTGAATCTGAAACTCGAATACTTTGGCTACCTGATGTGAAGAATTTACTCATTTGAAAAGACCCTGATGCTGGGAAAGATTGAAGGCAGGAGGAGAAGGGGATGACAGAGGATGAGATGGTTGGATGGCATCACAGACTCGATGGACAAGGGTTTGAGCAAGTTCTGGGGATTTGGTGATGGACATGGAAGCCCTGCATGCTGCAGCCCATGGGGTTGCAGACTTGGACATGACTGAGTGACTGAACTACATGTTACTGGGAGTTCCTGTTGAATTACATGGTTTTAACAGTGGAGATTAACAGCTAAAATTCATGAAAACCTACTGTGTGCCCAGGATTTACACCAGGTATTAATGATTCTCTTCATCCTTACAGTAATTCTACAGAAGAGATATTAACATTTCAAGAAGTCAACTATCTGGATTAAGATCAAAGCTCACATAAAGCGTAAAGCCAGGTTTCAAATCCAAGTGTTAGCTACTCTACCATACTGCATGTCAATACGTTAGAAACTGGAGCCCATTATACAGAGTGAAGTAAGCCAGAAAGATAAAGAACGTTACAGCATACTAACACATATATATGGAATTTAGAAAGATGGTAATGATAACCCTACATGCAAAACAGAAATAGAATCTTTTTTTTAAGTTCTCTAGTAACACTAATGTGTAGACAAGTTTGGGAACTACTACTACATGGGGTCTTATGTATACAAAGGGTTGGGACACTGCTGCCATTAAACATGCTATAGTAATGTTCTTCTAACATGATTTAACATGATAAATTTCAATTAGTTTCAGATTAGGTTTCTACAAAACAAAGATTATAAATGGATAGGTAGAGTGAAATCTACAGGATAAATTAAATGTCAGCAAGTGATGAACTGCACAAGTAGTGATTAACTGCATGTTATATCTCATAAGGAGAGAATTTCAATTAGAAAATCTTTTAAAGTAGATAACTGAATTACACATATTCTCAACCCCTTAAGTAATAACACTTCAGGTCCATGTGTCAGCAAACAAATTATCTACAAAAATAATCAGTTCTCTTGGGAGACCCATCATTTTTCTAAATTCTAGCATTCAGCCCTAATTTACATTAAGTAGCAAAATAGAACAATGGAAACTTCTCTACAGCCCTCGGAGATTTTTATGGATTTTGCTATTGCTTGAAATGTCCTGCTCACTCCCTCCTGAAGAGCAAAGTAATGATTATAACCTCCAGAAATGCAACTGTTTTCAAAACTCATAATATCCACTTCTCACAATTAGTGATATTCTTATTTAAAAGCCTATCAATACATTCCTAGGCCTTCCCAGGTGGTGAGGCGGTAGAGAACCCGCCTGCCAATGCAGGAGACATAAGAGACGTGGGTTCAATCAGGTCAGGAAGATCCCTTGGAGGAGGGCATGGCAACCAGTATTCTTGCCTGGAGAATCCCATGGACAGGTGGCGCAAGTGGTCATAACCTGCCTGCCAATGCAGGAGACATAGAGAGACACGGGTTCAATCCAATTGGGAAGATCCCCTGGAGGAGGGCATGGCAACCCACTCCAGTATTCTTGCCTGGAGAATCTATGGACAAAGAAGTCTGGCAGGCTACAGTCCATAGGGCTGCAAAGAGTTGGACAGGACTGAGGCAACTTAGCAGCAGAAGCAATATATTCCTAAATTTACATGGCAATATAAAAACCTCACTTTAAAGAAAAATTTCACAAGTATCTTTTCTAATCCAGGTAGCTGAATTCTAATAGACCACATTTGATAAAACATCTTTTACAAAGTTTTAGAGTAAGGGATTATGAATCATTCAGGTAGAATCTGAAGTCAGGTCAAGGTTAGTTATGTTTTGGGAGTCAGTAATATATACTTCCACTGTATAATCATAAGGGATAAATCAAACTCCTTATGATTATACAGTGGAAGTAAGAAATAGATTTAAGGGACTAGATCTGATAGACAGCGAGCCTGATGAACTATGGAC
Source organism: Dama dama (assembly GCF_033118175.1). Lineage (NCBI taxonomy): Eukaryota > Metazoa > Chordata > Mammalia > Artiodactyla > Cervidae > Dama > Dama dama. The sequence continues at coordinate 29,959,717 of NC_083705.1, forward strand.
GGAGGTTCGTGACATTGTACAGGAAACAGGGAGCAAGACCATCCCCAGGAAAAACAAATGCAAAAAAGCAAAATGGCTGTCTGAGGAGGCCTTACAAATAGCTGTGAAAAGAAGAGAAGCAAAAAGCAAAGGAGAAAAGGAAAGATACACCCATTTGAATGCAGTTTCCAAAGAATAGCAAGGAGAGATAAGAAAGCCTTCCTCAGTGATGATGCAAAGAAATAGAGGAAAACAATAGAATAGGAAAGACTAGAGATCTCTTCAAGACAATCATACTCACCAGGGGAACATTTCATGCAAAGATGGGCTCAATAAAGGACAGAAGTGGTATGGACCTAACAGAAGCAGAAGACACTAAGAGGTGGCAAGAATACACAGAACTGTACAAAAAAGATCTTCACAACCCAGATAATCATGATGCTGTGATCACTCATCTAGAGCCAGACATCTGGGAATGTGATGTCCAGTGGGCCTTGGAAAGTATCACTATGAACAAAGCTAGTGGAGATGATGGAATTCCAGTTGAGCTATTTCAAATCCTGAAAGATGATGCTGTGAAAGTGCTGCACTTAATATGTCAGCAAATTTGGAAAACTCTGCAGTGGCCACAGGACTGGAAAAGGTCAGTTTTCATTCCAATCCTAAAGAAAGGCAATCCAAAAGAATGCTCAAACTACTGCACAATTGCACTCATCTCACATGCTAGTAAAGTAATGCTCAAAATTCTCCAAGCCAGGCTTCAACAATACGTGAACCATGAACTTCCAGATGTTCAAGCTGGTTTTAGAAAAGGCAGAACCAGAGATCAAATTGCCAACATGTGCTGCATCATCAAAAAAGCAAGAGAGTTCCAGAAAAACATCTATTTCTGCTTTATTAACTATGTCAAAGCCTTTGACTGTGTCGATCACAATAAACTGTGGAAAATTCTGAAAGAGATGGGAATACCAGACACCTGACCTGCCTCTTGAGAAACCTGTATGCAGGTCAGGAAGCAACAGTTAGAACTGGACATGGAACAATACACTGGTTCCAAATAGGAAAAGGAGTATGTCAAGGCTGTATAGTGTCACCGTGCTTATTTAACTTATATGCAGGGTACATCATGAGAAATGCTGGGCTGGAGGAAGCACAAGCTGGAATCAAAATAGCCAGGAGAAATATCAATAACCTCAGATATGCAGATGACACCACCCTTATGGCAGAAAGTGAAGAACTAAAGAGTCTCTTGATGAAAGTGAAAGAGGAGAGTGAAAAAGTTGGCTTAAAGCTCAACATTCAGAAAACTAAGATCATGACATCCGGTCCCATAACTTCATGGCAAATAGATGGGGAAAGAGTGCAAACAGTGGCTGACTTTATTATTTTGGGGGCTCCAAAATCACTGCAGATGGTGATTACAGCCATGAGATTAAGACGCTTACTCCTTGGAATAAAAGTTATGACCAACCTAGACAGCATATTAAAAAGCAGAGACATTACTTTGCTAACAAAGGTCCATCTAGTCAAGGCTATGGTTTTTCCAGGGGTCATGTATGGATGTGAGAGTTGGACTATAAAGAAAGCTGAGTGCCAAAGAATTGATGCTTTTGAACTGTGGTGTTGGAGAAGACTCTTGAGAGTCCCTTGGACAGCAAGGAGATCCAACCAGTCCATCCTAAAGGAGATCAGTCCTTGGGTGTTCATTGGAAGGACTGATGTTGAAGCTGAAACTCCAACACTTTGGCCACCTGATGCAAAGAGCTGACTCATTTGGAAAGACCCTGATGTTGGGAAAGATTGAAGGCAGGAGGGGAAGGGGACTACAGAGGATGAGATGGTTGGATGGCATCACTGACTCAACAGACATGAGTTTGAGAACTCCAGGAGTTGGTGATGGACAGGGAGGCCTGGCGTGCTGTGGTTCATAGGGTCGCAAAGAGTCAGACACGACTGAGTGACTGAACGGAGTTATTCAGGACATTATTAGTATTTAAACTTATCCCTAAGTAAGTTTAAAATGCTTACGTAATAATATTCTAACAACAGTACAAACACTAGCAAAGAAATTTAAAATGTTTATAGATACCAAGCCCTTCAACACATTGAATTTTAATAAGGTCAACCTGAATCTGATCTGATATCAAATCTGATTTTTTTAGATTAACATTTCTATGTTTATTTCAACTTTAATAAAAATATATTTATGGAAATAAAAGTTACCATAATCCTGAATATAAGACAAGATATAATTTTGGAAATGCTCTTTTAAACCCATTACCGTAAGAATTCTGCTCATTAAAAAAAAGGCTGGGGACAGGGGGTATTAGTAGTAGTAAAAGGGGAAGATTACAAAGCAGGAAACATAAAACTTCTCAGCGTAACATATATATTCACTACCCTGACTCCAGCAATGGTTTCACAAGGCAAAGATAATCAAACTATAAGCTTTAAATATGTAGTTTATGCCAATTTATACCACAATAAAGTGGTTGTAAAAAAGAACTTGCTGCAGAGAAACAGTTTGAAGCAATTAAAAGCAGTAACTTCCCCCCAGGCCTCCACATCCTGGGTTTGACAATTTCACACTAGATGTACAATTTAACTAGTTTCCATAATACTCATGGGCTCCCTTTCAAACAATACAGTCCAAAGTCTACCAGCTGCCCATATTTCAAGAGCAAGTTAAAATCATGCTACGCTTTAAACATTCTATCAAAATACATCCATATGGCTCCATCAACTCAGTAGCCAAACTAGTTAATGCTATCATTAAATGCATAGAATAACCATACCATTGTATCTTACCACAATGGAAACACTCAATATCACAATGTGTGAACACACAACAAACAGTAGCTGCTGAAAAATGAGACTTAAGGCAAAATTATCTCAATAGAAAACAGAAAACGACAAAAAATAGAAAATTATAGAATCTTTTCTAAAAGCTATTTAGAAAACACAATAAATTAATTTCAAACGTAAACCACATTTTTCAGATCCCTTTGACCTTGTGTTATCAAGTACAATTTGCATCTGATAGATTTCATTAAGCCATAAACCAGTCAGTGCAATCTAAGAGTTCCAAAAACATTCAATATGATACTGACAGAGCTTTGTTTCCGTTTACTTGTGGCTAATGCTACCTTTCACTTTATGTAATTAGACTGATTTATGGCATATTATATAATAAAAGCCTATTATAAAAGACAAATTTTAAGATCTATTTAATACTATATCCACCCATCCTCATTAAGTTTTGTGGGGGTGAAATCTGTGTTTTGTTTAAATTTCCCCATCACCAGCAGTCTCAGTATGAACCAAAAAATCTGGCTTCTGGTGAAAGCTGGGGAACCTGCATAGGATTACTGAAATGGAAACAGCAAAAGCACTGCAGCTTTCTGAGAAAACATCTTGAGGATGTTAACTTTAAACATTTTTGCTTTAAGATTATGCTCTTTACAATCAGAATATATTTAAACATGGAAGTGGGATGGAAGAAGCTAAAAGCAAATGTGGGTAAACAAAATCAGAACAATCAAAAATACTAAAAAAAGAGAGAGAGCAAATTTACCCTTACAGTGAGCAGTAAAGAGAAATAACTCTATTATTAACGTGCAAATGAAAAATAAAGTGGTTTTTACCATTCAATAAACTTAAGCAGTTGATAATAAAAGGGCTATTTTAACTATTTTTTTTTCTAAACTCAAAAGTAATCACCATAAAGAAATAACTAAAGTATAACTTTGTTTTAAAAAGTGAATAAACCACAATGTGTTTAGAGACCAATATCTTGAACACTACAAAGAACGACAATATTCTGAAAATCCAGTTTATTTTCCATGTGGACAGATCCAGTCAGTGTGATCAGTTTTCTGCATGTGTAATAATTTATCAAAATAAGTTTTCCCACAAGACTCTTTCCCATCAACTCTGAAAATCCTGGTCTTACAACATACCCAAATAAAGCTCTTGAAAATCACCTCCTTAAATTTGGAAGAAAGTGTGGCAAGTCTTTCCTGTTATATTTACTGAACTACAAATGGCTAAAGAGCAATTTATGTTTTAAAATGTGACTAGCACAACAGTTGAGTTCAGGAAATTAAAGTTTTAGTTTTAGTGCACTTTGCTCCAGTTTTAGCCAACATGCTACATTGTCCTTTTTTGGAGGAGGGGGAAGGCTGGGGACAGTGCCACACAAAGTGGACTTGAGGATTTCCATTGTACGAAAAGATATGACTCTGCAAGCAGAACAGTGTAAGCTGCCTTTTTTCTTAAGACCTGGACATTTTAAGACAGAAGCTTTGCAAAACATTACACAATTTTTTTATTATTAAATGAGAAACTCTCATTTGTTACATCGTCACATTGCTAGTCAGAGAAATGCTGCAGTGATGAAGAAAGTCAATGTTGGATCAACCAAAGTCCTCATTTCTACAACATTCATTTACAAAGAAATAATGTTCAACACAGCCCAACACAACATTCTTGGTTTTCTTCATATTGAAGTCCCCCAAAAAAATCATCTTCTAATGGGGTATTTTACTACATAAATTATAGTTCTTCATTTTTACAATTCACCCCAAACTGTATGAGAGATGTATCACACTATAATTCTAAAGCTGTTAGGAAATCCTTCACACATCGTCGTCATCCGATGTGTCACTGCTACTCGTCTCTGTGTCCTCATTCTCAATAGTGGGTTTGAAAGTGCTGTTTTTCCAGGGTCCAAACTTGAAGTCACAGATCAGGCCATTTTTCAAAATACCATTTTTCCTCAGACCATTCTTCTGTAACTAAAATATCAACAGAAATAAAGTGAATAAATAAATCATCTTCCAAGAGTTACTACAAACTAAGAATGCTCTAATAATTAAATGTGACCAAGAATACAATAAAGGTAAATAAAACTCCACAGATTATGGTATCATTTCTGAAAAACTAGTTATATAGGTAATTATAGATCAAACCAATATAACAAAATATTTCCTAGGAATAAATCACTACTCTTGGAAGAGCTGCATTTACAGCATACCAAACCATTTATATATATACATATATATATTCTAATATTTTGGGGGGTGTGTGTGTGTGTGTATATATATATATGCACACAGAGAGAGACAGAGAAAGAGACACTACTTACTGATCTATAGCCATGTAGATAGATAGATATAGATACCTATACACCCATATTCACACAGCATTATTTACAACAGCCAAAAGGTGGAAGCAACCCAAGTGTCCATCAATGGACAAATGGATAAACAAAATGTGATACATACACATATAATGGATTATTGTGTCTCTGATAAAAGATATTCTGATTGACCCGTGCTACAACATGGATGCAACTCGAAGACATTCTGCTAAGTGAAATAAGCCAGTCACAAAAGGACAAATACTGCATGATTTCACTTACATAAGGGGCTAAGGCAGTCAAATTCATAGAGACAGAAAGCAGAACGGTGGTTTCCAAGGGTTGGGAGGAACAAGGAATAGAGTCATGGTTTAATAGGTACAGAGGTTCAGTTTTAACAATGAAAAGAGCTCTGGAGGTGAGTGGTGGTAACATCTGAATAACAATATGAATGTACCTAAATGCCATAGAACTGTATGCTTAAAAATGATTTAAATGGTAAATTTTATGCTATTTGCATTTTGGCACAAATTTTTAATTAGGATGATGAATCTGTTAAGTAAATATAACTAATTTCCTCAAAAATTTCATTCAAAGCATGTGAAAAGTGTTTTGAAGATTATTAACATTGATAATACTTCTATATAGAAAATCGCTTTTGTATGACCAGAACTATTTTCAAGAAGTACAATGGATTTGAAAAAAATTTTGAAAAACTCCCTGAGATTTCCCTCAACTCTACCATACATCTTCTAAGGAATACTCCCTGGTTGCTCAGTGGCATTCATCTGCCAACACAGGAGATCAGGTTTGATCCCTGGGTCAGGAAGATGACCTGGAGAAGGAAATGGCAACCCACTCCTATATTCTTGCCTGGGAAATCCCATGGACAGAGGAGCCAGAAGGGCTACAGTTCACAGGGTCAAAAGAGTCAGACATGACTTAGTGACTAAACAATAACTCTTTCAAAAAAGCAACTATGCAGAATTTAAAAAAAAAAAAAGACATTTAGGATATCAAAATTCCTGTGCCAAGAAAAGGATAAAAGATGAAATTATATCTGAGAAAGCTACTGTTGTTTTCTACTTCTTATCACCAAGTCATTTTTTAAATGCCTGGTAAATGATAAATCAGATACATTCTTTACACTAATTTCTAAGCACTGCAGATTCATGGATTTAAAGAAGTCAGCCTTGCAGACCTATTTAAAACAAAGGCCAATCTGACCTATAATGGGATGCTCAACAAATCCCTAAATAAAACGTCTAACCTCACCCCTTAAAAATGCTTAGTTACATGTTGTTCTGATTAAGGAAGGGCTATTTTTAAAGTGAGCTTACATGATTCAGTTCTTACCTGTTCACTAATAACTTGGAATTCTCTCATTTCATCCTCAGTTAAGGGTGCACATGTTTCATCATTTTCACTGTCTTCTTGCCAACCCATCTCCTTTAACAATCTGGAAAGGAATGGAAATGAATAAATTTAATTTAGAATTTCACCCAAATTAAGTCCTTTTATATTATGTGAAAGAAAACATGATCCATTATACAAAATCCGCACAAAAGATGTTAGGGTTTATCTTTCTAAAATATCTTTCTGAAAGTGAATAGGTAAGATTATGCCCAATAAACTGTTTTAAATAAGATGATCAGAATGAAATGCCTAATTACTTTATCTTTGGTGTAAGAGGTTCTCTAAGGCTGGAAACCTGCAAAAGGTTCTTTTAGGCTAAAAACTGAAGAAAATTTGCTAAATTCTTATACTAAAAATAGAAGCAACACACCTCCCCATTTCTTTAGGGCCACTACAGTTCATCATGTTCTTAGTTATTCATTAGGTTTTCTACTTCTGTTTTTGTTTTTTAAATAATTACATCCCTTAAGCACTTGTTACTCCTTTTTATTCCTAACTCATTTTTCAAACTGAACCTGTCACAAATTGACTACTCTGTAGATTTTTATATACTGTCAAACAATCTCATCAAAAAATCAGTGCTCAGAGACTTGAAATATACCCATAATTTCACCTAAAGCCTTTGACTGTGTGGAGCATCACAAACTGTAAAAAACTCAGAGATGGGAACACCAAACCATCTTACCTGTTTCTTGAGAAACCTGTATGCAGGTCAAGAAGCAACAGTTAGAACCTTTTATGGAACTGACTGGTTCAGGATTAAGAAAGGAGTACAACAAGGCTGTTTATCGTCATCCTGTTTATTTAACTTATACACAGAGAACATCATGCGAAATGGCAGGCTGGACGAGTTACAAGCTGGAATCAAGATTGCCAGGAGAAATAGCAACAACCTCAGGTATGCGAATGATACCAGTCTAATGGCAGAAAGCAAAGAACTAAAGAACCTCTTGATGAGGGTAAAGGAGGTGAAAAAGCCAGCTTAAAACTCGGTATTACAAGAATTAACATCATGGCATTTGGTCCCATCACTTCATGGCAAATAGAAGGGGAAAAGGTGGAAGCAATAACAGATTTCCTCTTCTTGGGCTGTAAAATCACTGTGGATGGTGACTGCAGCCATGAAATTAAAAGCTGACTGCTTCTTGGCAGGAAAGCTATGACAAACCTAGATAGTACAGTAAAAAACAAAGACATCCCTTTGCTGATAAAGGTCAATATAGTCAAGATTATGGTCTTTCCAGTAGTCATGCATGGATGTGAGAGCTGGACCATAAAGAAGACAGAGTGGTGAAGAACTGATGCCTTCAAATTGTGATGCTAGATAATGCTCTTGAGAGTCCCTTGGACAGCAAGGAGATCAAGCCAGTCAATCTTAAAGGAAATCAACCCTGAATACTCATTGGAAGGACTACTGCTAAAGCTCCAATACTTTGGCTACCTGATGCGAACAGCCAACTCGTTAGAAAAGACCCTGCCTGATGCTGGGAAAGATTGAGGGCAGGAGGAGAAGGGGGCGCCAGACGATGAGATGGTTGGATGGCATCATTGACTCAATGGACATGAGTTTGAGCAAACTCCAGCAGACAGTGAAGGACAAGGAAGCCTAGCGTGCTGCAGTCCATGGGGTTGTGAACTCGGACGTGACTTGGCAACTGAACAACAACACAGTATACCCGCAGTTTACAGATGAACAACCATGATCATATAAGTAAAAAATTTTGCCTACTTGATAGCAAAGAAGCAGAATTCTGGTTTTCTGCCTCCCAAGTTAATATACACTGCAACAAACTCTGTGGTCTCTGGACTAAACCCCACAATTAGGAATAGATCATAACAGTGATCTGCACTTTGCCTTTCCATTAGCATTTCTTCTCATTCTCTTTCAAACTATTATCAAATCACTCTAATACCACTTTCACAATTATCACCCTCTGCCAAATTCAACAGCTTCCCAATTCCTAAAAGAACAAACTCAATAACACACAACGACCACAAATTCAAATTCCTTACATTAGAAAAAGCATAGTACTAGAAGTGGAAGACCTGGGTCACAAATCCTACTCTATCAAAAACCATGTATAAGACAAGAGCTCCTTCTTCATCTGAAGCACTCAAAGAGTTTGACTAGATCTCTAAAGCCTTGCCTTTGCAATGTATCTCTAACTCCATTTAGGACTCCACACTCTTGTCAAGATATGCTATACATCACCCCTAAAACAAACCATGCATATATTCTACTCTAAACATCCTTTCATACCCCCATTTTAGAATGACTACCCAGTACCCTTGCCTGTATTGTCTCACCCTTTAAGATTTAATTTAGGTTCCAACTAAAATCTTCAAACTGGTACTCAAGCCAGAATGCTATCTAACCCCAAATTCCTTTGAACTTCTCTGGCACTCATTTCTATTAATTTGGTGCTTAAACAAGGCAATAATTACCTCTCTGATGTTGAAACTATCCTCAATACTGTGATGGTATACTGAAACTTGATAATAACTAGTAATATATGTGTGAAATTATTTCATTTTAAATTTTAATTTACACATTTGAACAAAAAAAGTAATCCTGAGAACTGTATCACTGATACCTTTTTAAATCAAGCAACATGAGTACTTAAATATGTATGTAACTTAAGAAAGTTTACAGGGAGGTCCCTAGTGGTCTAGTGGTTAGGATTAAGGCTTTCACTATTGTGAGCTGGGTTCCATCCCTGGTTGGGAAACTGAGATCCCACAAGCCTCCCCCTCCTCTCTGTCCCCCGCCCCCACCCAAAAGAGATTTACAGAAAATCTAAAGCCATGGAAAATAAATAGCACTCAATTTTCAGAGAAACACATGCTACAATATGGATGAACCTTTAAAGTATTACTGAAAGTAGACTGGTGGTTACGCAGGAAAGACAGTAACAATGAGGAGTAACTGTAAATGAGCATGGGGTTTCTTTATGGAGTAAAGAAATGTTCTGAAATTAGACTGTGGTGACAGCTATACAACTTCAAATATACCCCAAATTAACAAACTGAGTAAAGAAATTAAGAGTATATAAATTATATCTCAATGAAGTTGTTAAAAAAATCAATTTTCCATATAAAATCAAAATTTTGGGTAGAGAAAAAAGTAAAAACACCGACCTGTGTTCTGCTTCAAGTGAACTAGAAAGAACATCAGTCTGTGGGAAGGTTGAAGACCGAATGATCTGTTGGGAAATTACCGAGGCATTGCCATTCTCTTGTGGAATTTCATTTTCATCGAAGTTTCGATTTATATCCCTTTCTTGGTGAGTACTATTGCTGTTATGCAAATTAAATGAGTCGTCATCCTGATTTTTGAAGAGTTAAAAAAAATTAGAGATAGTTATTAAAAAAGGCAACTATAATAGATCCTGGTTAGATTTTCATGGATAAAACATAACTGTAATGCTTATATAATCATGAAGAAAACAGTTTCAGAAGATGCAAAACTAAGTTGTGAAGGCAATTTTCTAACTTCAAGTATTCACATCTATTCGACAAAAAATTAAAAGGATAAAGGTAGGCAAGATGGGGAAAACTAAAAGTGCAAATATGAACAGGAATGTTTTTAAATTTCATTTTTGCACAGCAACTAGAGTAAGAAAAATCTATTCAGAAAGGAATTCATTATTTATGCAAATAGCTAACTAGCCTTGCTTTCAGAAATATGAAAATATTCAAAGATCCTAAATAACATCTGCCCAACTACTCCAATGACATGCTAACGTCATGCCAAGAATTACATACACCTTCAATTACCTTTTCTGAGCCCACATGGCTTTCATCTTCATGCTCCTCTTCCACTCTGTCCCTTTTCAATGCTTTCAAAAACTCACTCTTCTTATCTGTGCGCATTCGTGTCAGTTTGGTTAGACGAGGCTGCTGATTAAGTTTGTCAACAGGTGAAGAAGAATTTGAGCGATTACACTAAGAAAAAAATTTAGAATGTTGATAAATACATAGAGAAGTAATTCAACATAAAGTTCACAACTATAATGGCTATTTCATTTTCTTCACAATATACAAAATTGATTTTAAATTCTATTTTCCACTATCCTTGTTATTTTTATCTATCTCACTGAATGACTAAATATAAAATCTTTCTTATCCGAGAAACAAAGTCTGATAATACTAAAACCTGTCATTCTAAATTAGGAGATTTAAATACTATTTTATAAAATGGATCCTGAAATTGTTTAAATATTTTTATATATATTTTTTAAAAAGCAGTTTTAAAAATTATGTTCCACAGAGTTTGAAGGTTCTAATAATAGCTTCTAAAACGAACTAGTATAATTATTTATGCACAGGTACACTAAGAGTTTATCACATAGGATTTCACAAGGGAAGTTTTGTGGAAGAGCAGAGGAGGGTGGGAAAGGGACATGTACTGGAGTCCTTTTACTTTTCATATACTGAGAGTGGAACACAGAAGGAAAGAGAATGCTGGAATTCTATGTCACAGGAATTTTAAGCCTTGGGAATAAATCAAAATGCTTAACTTAGCAATAACATCTGCAGACTATAATGAATTGAAGCCACAATTAACCAGCTGGGAATGTTGGTCCTTCTAGCACAGCTCTAAAATTCTATGACTGAGAACTAGTCAATGAGGGGTTATAATGCTCCAATATAGTACCCAGAACAATCTCACTGAGTACAATACAGTCACAAGTGTCTCTTGTCCCTGAACTGGTCAGGAAGTCCCTGATCTAGAAGTTTCAGAAAGCTGGCCAAATGAGAAAGAAATGTGTAAGCTACTAAGTATTCAAAGTCAGTAAATATGCATCTTTCTCTCTTCTTCCTCTTCTCTGCCCCAGGTGTTAATACTAATAAAATGTCCATCATCCCCAAAAGAAGAGTATATAAATCCTCATTTTTAAGTCAAGGTTTAATCCTACATCATAACATAACTTTATGACAAAAGTAAAAACATCTGTTTTCATAATTCTTTTCTTAAAAATTACTCTTTCTGGGGCTTCCCTGGTAAAGAACCCGCCTGCCAAGCAGGAGACGTGGGTTCGATCTCTGGGTCAGGTAGATACCCTGGAAAAGGAAATGGCAACCCACTCCGGTATCCTTGCCTGGGAAATCCCATGGAGAGAGGAGTCTGGTGGGCTACATCTATGTGGTCACAAAGAGTTGGACTCGACTTAGCAGGAGACACGGGTTCCACTCCTGATTCAGAAGATTCCACATGCCGAGGAGCAACTAAACTTGTGCACCACAACTACCGAGCCTGTGTTCAAGAGCCCAGGAGATCCAACTACTGAGCCCACATGCGGCAACCACTGATGCCTAAGCACCCTGGAGCCCGTGCTCCACAAGGGAAACCCAGGCACTGCAACTAGAGAGTAGCCCCCGCTTGCGAAAACTCAAGAAAAGCCTGCACGTCAATGAAGGCCCAGTAGAACCAAAAATAAATACTTTTTTTTAAAGCGACTCTTTCTGGTTCATGGGTTACACATGTTTATTTTGCCACAGAATTTTCTACACTTTAGGTTATTTGGACATTTTGTTAGAAATTTTAAAATTATCCCTCCTTAAATTGCAAAACTAGTTAGCAAACAGAAAGAAGTATCTGAATTCTGGAAGAACTAAAGTCTCTTTAATGAATTTGTTCAATGAATCTATGCCTTTTGTTCACTGTTAATTAAATTATCATGACTGAGATAATTTGGCTCTTCAGGAGTACTTTTATTAAATGCCATACCTCTTTCACTGAAGTTGTTGATGGACTAAAATTCTTGGCAGTTGATTTAAAAGCATTAAAGTTGCCAACACCATATGTAGACTCATGAGGGAAAGAAGTCCCAACTTTATTTTCTTTAGTTTGGCTTTTCCATTGTGTAGGCTAAAGAAAAAACACACAAACATTAATTAATGTGTATCTAAACAGATTACATAGAGGAGAAAGAGAACAAAGTGAATACTATAAAATAAAGATGACTAAATATGACTTTAAAAAAATTATTTTTTTACTGTATCTTAATCATTTCTACATGGGTCTCCTCCTTTTTTTTTAACAAATAAAATCAAAATCTGATATTCAGATGAAACATTTAACTACCTTGCTTTTTTTCCCAAGTTTTATAAACCTTAAGTTAGGTTTCTCTTGCCTATTACCAAGAAAACACAAGTGAGAGTTCCAAAAGCCTAAAACTGAAGATGAAGGACAGCATTTTAAACCATTATTAAGCAAATATATCACAGATGCATCTGGCAAACAAGTATTTACAGATTTCATTTACTACTGACTACTAAAACAAGAAAACATACAAACACACAAACTACTTAAAAGGTAATTAAGGATACACAATGGCCCAACACTTTCCACTTAGAAAGCAGCAGCCCACCAATACCCTCCCCACCTTGATGTGAATTTTTCAACATTTTTTTGGCCAAAGTAACTCAGTTGATATCAACTTTTAACTTGCATATTTAACAATTTAGAACTTACTTTTGTAGGTGGAGCAGCAGGTTTAGGAACTAAGCCTTTATAAACACTTGGACCAGTCCCATTCTTAACTGGCTGTGACTGAAGATTTCCTACTACTGGGAATCCAGATAGTTGTAAGTCTTTTGTATTACCTTTCTTAATGACCAGCATCCTTTGAGTTCTAGATTTAGGATTCGGGGGATATTCTGTATAAATAAAGCACGAGCAACAGTTATACAGTTTAAATTTCAGCATAAAATTAAATCACCAAAGAATAGTATATTCCAAACTTTACTGTATTTAGAAATAACAGCTGCTTCTTGGATAAAATAACTAAGCTATGTAAGTATGAATTATATTCTTGCTTGAGAAATAAAGTTTCAACAATCACCAGACCACAGCAAGGAACTCAGCAATGTCAACTAACATTCAGAGATGAATTCAGTTAGACAGTGACCTAGAATGGTAACTATGACCAAGACAAATTTAATTACATTTGAGTATATTCTTCAATTATAAATTTCATCCTAACAGCTCTTAAGACGTGAAATACAAGATACATTTTCCTCTCTTCCATTCTGAAAAGTTTTCCTAATTCTTTTTATTTCGTTCATAGTTATTACCAATAAGAAAGGATCTACAGTCCCTCTATTTCTTAATTCCTGCTCAATTTATGACTAATGAAAAGGGGAACTATGTTTTCACATACCAGTTTATTCAAATATAATTTGAATGAACTGGCCATCCAAACTACACTGAAGGCATTGTGCAAGCTGCAGGGGATCCAACTCAATCCATGCTTCTGAAGACAGTACTAGAAAGCTTTTCTCAAGACAACTAAATTTGCTAAAATATGAAATATAACTTCTAGAGTTTAATCAGTTAATGTGTAACCAAACAGGTAATGTGTAATTAAACAGGTGTTACAATGAGCACGTTCCCAATAATGGCAGTGACATGTCTTTCTTCCTATAGAAAAACTCTGAAAGCCATCAGTTTCACCACTGAAGAGTTTCGAAGAAAAGAATTAACTGGAAACAAAACTGCAGAAAATGTAAATTAAAATTAGTTTAAGATATTATCCTTTGAGAGAGTGAGTAGTACATATGTATATAATGATGGCCTGCATCAAACAAACCAAATTTTCTACTGGTTTATCTCAAAAACTAAACAAGGACTACTAGTGATACAGAGAGAGGCATTCTCAAAGTCCCTCTGAAACTTAACTCTTCAAACTATAGAGCTGATAAAGTAGTTCATTTATTGTAATGCTAAAAAAATAAAAGAACAAGAACCTGAGAATTCCATGGTGGTCCAGTGGTTAGGACTCAGTGCTTTCACTGTGCAAGCCCTGTGGTGTAGCAAAAACAAGCAAACAAACCAAAGAACACACCACCCAAGAACCTAAAGCAAACTGAGAAAAGACTCATCTTTCTGAAAGTTAAACATTCAAAGTTTATCTACTAGGGCAAACATTCCAACTTCTCAGCTACCTACAAAGGCGCAAGATATGAAACCTAAGAAAAATATTTTCAGGCACACAAGGACACTAATTACATTACCAATATATAGTTTTTCTGAAGAACTAACACATTGAAGTCAAAACGAAAATGAAGAATAATGATCTTACACAGAGGCCAATGAAGAACATTAGAAATACTGCTAAACAATTTTAAGTTTTACAATTACTTCTGGTAAACAGAAGGTGACAGCATAAATAAAATAGTAAAAAGACTCCTGAAATTACCAATTATTTAAATTAGAATATAAGAGAAAATCTTAACAGTCTGGTACTCAAAATCTAAGTTAATGAACCTCAGGAATCTGAGGGATGACTGACTGATGCTGGGAAATGCAAAAAGTCTTAGAGTCTCTAAGGTCTAATCTCAGAAAAATCCAAGTGCTGAAGTAGGAGGCGGTTTTATCTGTGCATCACAATAAGTTCATACATGACTGGCAAAGACTTCTATTCCAATATCGTCAATTAAGCATACAAGTTTATCTTCCTTCCCTTTTAGATCCTTATGTTAAAATTACCATAATGAGTGTTAGTTGCTCAGCCCCATCTGACTCTCTGCAACCCCAAGGACTGTAGCCTGCCAGGCTAGTCTGTCCATGGGATTCTCAGGCAAGAATACTGCAGTGAGTTGCCATTCCCTTCTCCAGGGGATGTTCCCGACCCAGAGATTTAACCCAAGTCTCCTGCATTGCATGCAGGCAGATTCTTTACCATCTGAGCTACCAGGAAGCCCCCCTATAATGAGGGAGGTAAACAAATACAGCAATAAAGAACAGGAGGAGGTTCCTCAGCAATGAATAATATCAACCTGTATTTCAAGAGAATAAATAAAGTAAAGGAAGAAACTTCAGCTTAGAGTGTGTGCACAAAGAAACCCAACAGCTGAGGAGGGGATTAATTTCCACTGTATAATCTTGGATTGCAGAGTGGGACTTGGAAACGCCATATAAAGCAGAATACAGAAATGAAATCTTTTCAGACAAAAATCAATCACCAAGAAAAGTAACATAAATCTACTAAAGTAAAATCTTTACTAAAATAAATCCTAAACAATGTACTTTAGGCAGAAGTAAATGATTTCACACTGAAGGCTGAGGGTACAAGATGAAAAAGAAATAATATTTTTGTACTTAAGTCATCACTCATCAAAACTAGAAGACAGAAGAGGAGAACAGATAAGCATGCAGGTATGATTAAGCCTCAATATAATTTCTGACTACAAAGTCCACCTTTCCTAAAACTGGATTTCTAGATACCTAAGAAATACTCTCACAGTCTCCTCAAAGAGGTCTTTGGTTCCAAGAATGAAAGAAAATGCTACAAAGAAAGATGAAGCCTAAGAAATCAGTCACATACAAGAGGTAGTAAAGTAAAAGATAATAAAGGTACCTAAAAGATGATGAAAGGGACTGGGAGGAAAAAGAAAGTAGGACACAGTGCTGATTTACTTACTAAGCATTCATATTCAAATAGTACAGAAATTAAGACCATGTGCTTTTGTACCAGATTTACAGAATTTTGATACTTGCTCCAACATCACTACTCTCATCTATAAAATGAAAAACAACAGTTCTTGGCTCAGAGTTAGAATGAAATGTTCTCTTTAAAGAAAAATGTCCAGAAAAGTCATATACAATCTCCACTGTAATAGGCAACTGTATTTCAAATTAAAGGTGTCTTTTTGAAAAATTTTAAACCTAAAACTTAAACTGAACAACCACAAGAGTATAGATGAGAAAAATTACAACAGAAATAAACAAAATAAAGACTAACCTATATCATATACATCTATGCTGAACACACTACATAAACCTGCCTGTTTAACAAGAAATGTGTTCTTAGTCTAAGGCCAGGATGGCACGGCGGCTGACAGCAGAGGTGTTCACCTGGTGAAGTGTTCCCAACTGTGTGTGCCACCAGTGTCTGTGTCCTCAGGGTGAGCTGCAGGCAATTCCCGCCACCGTTCCCTGATGCTCTGGAAGACTCTCCAAAGAGCAGCAGATGCTGGTTGTTGAACTGCTGGTATCAAGAGACTGGCTGACCAAAATTGAGAACTTGGACTTCAGAGCCCCTACTGTTTGATAGAGACATTCTAGCTAAGCACTCAAATTAATGTGTTAAATATCAATACAAGAACACAGAAGCCAAAAAGATAAGTGGGGGAGAAGTCTGAGGAAGGGGGAGAGGGGAGGGAGAAGGGAAAGAGGAAAGGTGGAAAAACTGGTTCTTGATGGTAATAATCACATCTAAGCAATGGAAAAGGTGATGGCAGCACTAGTAACTTAAATCTGCATCATTTCTATTACTTATAAACTGGTTTATCTATTCACAGATTATCTGTGCAAATTCTCCTGACATGAACCTTCTGAGCTAGGTGCTGAATCTGTTAGATTCAAACAGTATCCAATGACCCCTTCTGTACTTTCTCCATTTTATCAACTGGTAAACTTCATGAAAAAGATTCAAATTGCTCATCTTTTTAAAGAGAAAATGTATGCATTGATGAAAGATGCTAACACTTATAAAGAAGAATTAATGACTTCGGTGACTTCCTTCTATAAATCATATATGCTTATTATCAAGCTCATATAAGCAGATATTCAAACTGCCTTCAAAACACCTAAAGGCAAATATGAGTTGTGGATTTTCATATCATTATTTCCTTCTATCCTCACAAACAACTGTAATCTGATGATACCTGGCTATAAATATTGTTTTATCATCTTGTTATTTCATGCTCTCCCAATATCTTTGAATGTTGTAGTAAGTTTTGTTCCTTAAATACAAAGGCAATAGTGGAGGGGAGAGGCTCAATCTTTTGAAGAAAAATTAGAATTAAAACACTGCCACGTATAATACAAAGTAAGTTGGCCACATGCATAAGTTCGAGCTGACATCTCAATTCCTTATTCTCTTTTCTGTTCTCATGCTCTCCATATAGTTGCCTTATATTCTGATTCAATCAGTTTTCACTTTTATTTTTAAATCTATCACTTTTTGTCTTTTTGTAAATCTATCAGAATCTTCCTGACTTACTGGATTTGAACATAATTAGCTAACTCATATTAAACAGCTGTAACATGATCAAGGATACCAATTTAACAGATAATTTAATATTAACAATGCTTTTCTCATTAGTATTAGCATAGTGCTGCTCCATCCTCATCTCACAGACAAGAAAATTCACTGAGATTAAGTAACCTTCCCAAAGTCTAAGTAACTAATAGGTAAAAGACCTAATGTTAGCACCCAGAACTATCTGATAATGCACTTAACCACTACATTATATTACTGGAGAAAATGGATTAGAGTATTGGCTAGGTCAGACAGTTCAAAACGTATACCATTTTCAACTAAAATACTACTAGTAAGCCTATACTGAATGGTCAAAATAAGAGTCTTGTAAGTGTACACTACCAAGTCAGGGTCCACCCTTCCCCTCATCATCACAGTGATGACAGTTACTAGTTTAGTTTCCTCATCATGATATAAGAGGCAACTTTACTGTGTGAATAATAGTCAAGTGAAGGATAAATAGTATTTTAATTGCTTTCACACTAATCTGAAGAGGAAACTCAATCACATAAG
This sequence comes from Dama dama, assembly GCF_033118175.1. Taxonomy (NCBI): domain Eukaryota; kingdom Metazoa; phylum Chordata; class Mammalia; order Artiodactyla; family Cervidae; genus Dama; species Dama dama. The sequence continues at coordinate 29,977,816 of NC_083705.1, forward strand.
ACATAATAACATATGAGTATCAGAAGCAAAGAATTGGTACCATAGCAATAAAGCCATCTGAACACTAATTTTAAAGGACAAAAATATTTTAAAGATTATTTTTCTATAGATTGGTATTATTTGAATATTGCTATTTTTGATATTTTATATAATGTACAAATCTTGTTTCACAGTAGTATGAGACTTTTAGTCACATGAGTTTCACTGACATAATGTCAAAGAAGAGGCATGATATTCTTTCCTTTAACAAGGTACCCACATTACTCATGAAAAAGAGCAGCCTTTCTAAAACAAAAACAACTTAACTGATGAACACTATCTCTAACTCTCTTACTTATGTCATCTAATCAAACTCTTAATTTTCCCTTCTCAACTGTGAACATGTGTTATATTACCTTTTTCTTATTGTTAACAACTGTTTTCACCTGAGACACTGAAGAACGTGTAGAATCATACCAATATATGAATACTTTTATATAAAGCAATCTGATAAAGATTATTCCCTTCTCTTAATCCCTTTACAAAGTCACCTTAAACACTTTCACTTGTTTTCATGACCTAAACCTCATTTAGTGTTATCATGTCACTCAACCTGTATGCTAGTGGCTAGTATCATTAGAATTCTCTAGAAAACAATCCATCTTTAAGAACTGGTCACCAATTTGCTTTAATTTAGAAGGCTAAACAAATAAAATTCATAGTACTGTATCAAATATGAGCAGAAATTAGGAAGTTCATCAAATTATCAAAGGATAAACACAAATGTAAATGCTGAGTTGAAACAAAACTAATTAATAGTGACTAAAGGTTTTCATTATTTAGTATCTTAAGCACAAAATGTTAGGCTCTGTTAATACTATGTTGCTGACATATTATGTCAACACAGAATAGCCAGTAGGACTTCTAAAAACACAAGTCAATTTGATAGTTACTAATGTCTCAAACTGCATACAAACACATATCATTTTCTCTCTTTCTCACTACTCAAATCAATCACCCAGCTAAATTATTTTAAAATTCTCACAGGAACACTGAAGTGCCTTGATTTTTTGTTTTATATTTAAATTGCTAGATATAGGAGATAAATTTAGTATGAATCAAGCTCAACAGTAATCCTGGTTAAGATAAAAACACTACAAAAGTCAGTTACAAACTACAAGGAGTTTCCAATAAAACTAAGTTCTAGGTAGAGTTAAACATATTTAACAACAGGTTTAAACAGCTTAGCTATTAATACTTCATTCAAACTATTTTTTTAAATTGGGATATTATGTTTAGACTCTTGCAATTTTTGATTTACAAAAGGACAGTTTCAGGGACAAACCAGTGGTATTTTTTAATATATATTACATTTCCATTATTAAATTTTGACTTACCTGGAAGGAAGTAGCACTAGATAAGTTCTACTGAAAATTCTCTGTCTTCCTCAGGAACATAGCTATTTTAAATGTTGCAATGGGGAAAACAATATTTGGGAACCCAGGGCATAAATTAAGAAAGGAATAGTGAAGTGTAATACAATGAAAGTTTCATTGTATTCCTATGGGAAGTACTGGGAATTTAACAATTAATCAAGTCACAGTTTTTTTTTTCTAATGCAGACACACTTTTTAGTTTACCTAAGACACAGTAAAGAGTACATCTTCCTTTTAAACATCTTTTCAACTAGTGCTCAAAATCCTTAGACCAACCCTGAAACAGTAGAACCAAAATCTTTATATTAATACATTTTATTCTCAATATTTTCAAAAATGTATTTCTAAATCATTTCTAAAATTATTAACCAAGGATCAGTACCAGTAGTATCTATAGGTAGTTTTATATGACAAACGCTCACTAACATTCCTGATTTTATTTACTTCCATTTTAATCAAATCCAAATTATTCCTAATTTCTTAAGAGATTTTATTTAACACCTTGCAGGTGGTTCTATATTCTTATGCAATCAGCTGTTCCCAGAAAAACTGAATAATAAGGAAACATACCTAAGAGAGGAGCTTGGGAGATTTTTTTGGTTGGGTATGTGTGTGTCTGGGCGTGTAGGCCTGGGGAGAGTGGTAGAAATACTAATTTGCAATACAGAAAAAACAATGCCATTCACATGGTTCTAACAAAAGTGTCTGACCACCCCCACCCCCACCCTCAAGAATCCCTTAAATAAATTGGGAGATCAAAAGAAACAAAATAATTCCCCCAGCGTATCACCCCCAAATACAATAAAGAACAGCACAGGAAGTGGCAAAGTTTAAAATAATGCCTTTATCGTTAGGACTATTATGCTGTCATAAGCCACGATCCTTTGTTTTGGTAAATTGCTTATTTTCAATAGAAAAACACAAGAACGTGTGTACAAGTTCCAAAGCAGATGCATCGCCTCTGAATTTGGTATCAAATAATTAAATTTATTTTTCAGATATCAAATCTTCATATTTTAAATTATTCCATTATTTTAAACTTCACTTAAATCTCTAAAAAGCTAATTAAGTTACTCTAAGTGCAGTTTAATCTTCTGTAGATGCTATCAAATTAAACTTTCAGCAGTTTTAAAAAGGGAGTCATTACCAGAAAAACTGTCAAGATTTGACAACCAAAAAGGCAAATAATTTCAAACATAGACTAGTTCTAGGCAAAATTTATACAATTACTTTTAATACTGTCTGTGTAGAACCATTTTCATTAAGTAAAAAATGATTTTTATAGCACACTATGATTAAAATCTTTCCAGTTAAGTTTTCAACTTTGAAAAACTAAGTTGAGTTAAACTAAATTTTTTGTTTCAACAGATTATCGAGCTGCTCTCCAAATGATATCAATTCATTACATTTAACTTACTTTTTAAAAAACTCATATCTGAATATACTTAATGGTACTAATATGTGTAAATAATTATCCAAATCAAGCTTTTCTTCTGTCCCCAATATCTTGTTTTATTAAAGTGCTACCTTTTTTTTATAGCTTAGCACATCAAAAACAGGTTATTTAAAAGATAAAGTTTAATTCTAGCCTACTATTTTAAAAAACACAAATGTGAAACCTAAAAATAACATTTTATACCCGTCAACGATAGATCAAAAATTACTTACCCCATACACCCGCAGCTAAAGATTTATTCTGATTTGGTTCTCTCTCATATTCAGGATTTAGAGATGGCTGGAAATAAAAGGTGGAATAAAAAGAACAAATGTTTAAACTGCTCATATTTAAGAAAAAAAAATTCCTTTTAAAAGTAATCTCAAGAATATACTGACAAATTTGACATAATGAACTCTTAACAACACTAATTATTCATAAATCTTACTTTCTGCTTATTGTAACAATTAAAATGGTTAATATCTATACTCACGATAAGTTGAAGAAAACAAGTGTCTTTAAATACTCTCCTCATCCTCAACTACATGAAGAAAAAGTGTTAAAAAAAAAGAAGAAAGCAAATGCAGGAGAATGCAGTCTTGGCATCAAAATGAGAAATCATCCTCTCTTAGCATAAGGTTAAGAGCAGACAAGAGGAAATCAGACCAATCCTTAATTCTTCTTAGGTTTGCATCCCTGAATGCTTTAGTTAACAAGCTCACACTCAAAGCAAAGTACAAGTTTATTACTTCACATAGTGATGCTCAGGTTATTAAAAAGAAAACTGAGTTGAGCACTGAATGTGTACTCTAAAGCTTAGCTTAGTAGATGTTTGCTCTTTAGAAAAGGGAAATTTTTTAACTTCTATGAAGAATAAAATGACATAAATTTATCCAAAGTTTTAAAAAACCACATGGTGAGACACAGGAATAAGTAAACAAACGTAAGGAACGAAGAAGATTGGGGAAGGAAAGACTTACGTACAGAAAGCCTAACGAAATGTAAAGACTAAAGATAACTGAACCAAAATAAATAAATAAAAATTAAAAAACAATTGAACCTGTCAAGTGTGATCTCTGGAGAAAATGATGTGTACTGATAAAATCTCCTGAGAGATCTGATGCTTAAATAGCACTTGTAGAAACCTCATTCGTATTAAAATTACAAGCAACTTACAAAATCCTCAGCCTCAAACTGCTTGCGTTCTCTCTTGTCTTCTTTCCTCCCTGCTTCACTGTCAGGTATGTTGTTTTCATGTAGTCCTTGGCTTTTTCCAGAATGGAAAATACTGCTACGAGAACGGGAACTTCCACCATGGTATCCCCCTCGATGATTTATGTTTTCAGTACCATTTCTTCCATGTGTACGCCATCCATTTTTTTCTTTCCTTCCAAAGTTACCTTTTTAAAATAATGGCAAAGTATTACAAACTCAAAGATGGTTATGCTTAAAGACTCAATCACAATCAAAACAATTCCTGCAAGAATGTGAAGATAATTCTTCTTAAACTCTACTATTCCTCAGCAACTTTACCTCCATTAGGACGTCCAATACCAGAATCAAAGCCATCTGAAGAGTTGTGTCGTCGGCGGTTCACATCGTAACGATTTTCTGTCCATGAAAAGTTTTCAGAATGCTTTTCAAAATTCAGTGACGACTGAAACAAATTATAAGATAAACATACATATAAAATCTGACTAACTTTAGAAACTAGTAATACACTGGCTTTATTTATTCCCGAGAATTTTAAATGGTTAAGTAGAATATTTTATAATTATTTCAATTGTTTGGTAACCAAAAACTTGTAAGAGGGATTCCACTGTTAATGTATTTTTTCTACCTAAGATAAACCAGAGCACCATTCTGAAAGTTTAACAACTATATTCACCCAAAAACTTTAAAGGTAAAGACACTGTAAAGGCATCAAGGCAAATATAGTACACTTCTTTTAAAATAAAACATACTATCGTGTATTTCACATTCTTTGATTTAAATAGCTCAAGGTTTTCTTCAAGATCAGAAAATTATGGCGAATCAAGCTACAGTTCTATTTTAAGTTCTCTATAGATTTACTTCCAAACTCCTCTTCCCCAAAAGAAGTGTTTTAAAAATCTGTCAAAGAAAGAATGTTGTAAAAACAATTATTACAATTCTCTCCAGGACAAACAGAAAAGCTCCTCAGTTTTAATACAAACACACTGCACACACTCTTTATTTAAGTAGGCTCCTCCTCATGGCCATGGTGGGACTTACTGGTGCAAGTTCCCCTATTGCTCCTGCCTTCATCCTCATGCTGCTTCTATGCATGAAAGACAAAGCCCTTCATCTGTCTTCCACCAGCATCCATGAAACAACAGTGACAGCCTGGCTTGCTAAGCTTTTAAGTAGGGTAAAAACCCAAACACTTCACAACCCTACCAGTTATGGTGATGAAGATACCACGCTCTCAAAGCTAAAACTTTCTAGAAAGGCCAGACAGGGGCACAGGATAAGATTCTTCAGGACCTGGCAACAATTGTTCTCATCCAAATGATGGGTGAAAGTAAAGGTTCCTCACTGTTTAGCGACCAAGTAAGTGGCAAGGGGAAGGACTGAAACAAGATGTCCAACAGTGCTTTAATGCTGAAACTCTCCTCTGAGTAGAAGGAATTGATGTATTATCATAAGAGATGGGGTCCCATCTGAAAGGCAATATGGCTGTAGCTGCTGAAGCCAAGAGGTCACCAAAGCTGAACAGCAATGAGAATAGAGAGTTTGGGAAAGACTGAAAACATTAAAAGTAAATTTGTTAAGGCCAAACTGCTACTGACACTGGAAACAAAGAAAACTGCAAAGCCTAGCTTCCTGGAGTGGATTTATTCTGTGCTCTTTGTACTTTCTGATTCTTCTTCCCCACATCAAACTCAGCTGCTTTAACAACAAAGTGTACACCAGAACTTAAGGCAAGAAACAAACAAACTCTTATAGTTCTGTTGCACACAGGTACCCAAGTCATCATCCTTCCCAGCCCCATGGAGGGGAGACAGTATTAAGCACAAGAGTGACTCAACCTTTTCCATATAAGGCAAAGCCATGGCACTGTGGTACATGAATGCATGAAATGTCCCAGGCTGGGGTGTTTCCTGGGGCCAGGAGGTACATAAAAGAGAAATTAACACCAATCCTGGCTTGAGAAGCCAGAAGAGAAAAAGCCTCCAGGCACCCATGCAACCCCCAAAGGAACAGTCTTCCCCTCCTCGCTGAACTTTCCCACATTCCATGCTAAAGAAATCATGAGAGGTCCTGAAAGCTTAGACTGTAACTCTGATATGCACATACATACTAAACTCCTTAGTCTAGGCAAGAATATACAACAGAGAAAAGACAATCTCTAACAAGTGGTGCTGGGAAAACTGATCAACCACTTGTATAAGAATGAAACTAGAACACTTTCTAACACCATATACAAAAATAAGCTCAAAATGGATTAAAGATCTAAATGTAAGACCAGAAACTATAAAACTCCTAGAGGAAAACATAGGCAAAACACTCTCTGACATAAATCACAGCAAGATCCTCTATGACCCACCTCCCAGAGTAATGGAAATAAAAGCAAAAATAAACAAATGGGACCTAATTAAACTTAAAAGCTTTTGCACAATGAAGGAAACCATAAGCAAGGTGAAAAGACAGCCTTCAGAATGCGAGAAAATAATAGCAAACGAAGCAACTGACAAATAACTAATCTCAAAAATATACAAGCAGCTCCTGCAGCTCAATTCCAGAAAAATAAAAGACCCAATCAAAAAATGGGCCAAAGAACTAAACAGACACTTCTCCAAAGAAGACCTACGGATCGCTAACAAACACATGAAAAGATGCTCAACATCACTCATTATCAGAGAAATGCAAATCAAAACCTCAATGAGGTACCATCTCACGCCGGTCAGAACGGCCGCTATCCAAAAGTCTACAAGCAATAAATGCTGGAGAGGGTGTGGAGAAAAAGGAACCCTCTTACACTGTTGGTGGGAATGCAAACTAGTACAGCCACTATGGAGAAGAGTGTGAAGATTCCTTAAAAAACCGGAAATAGAACTGCCATACGACCCAGCAAACCTACTGCTGGGCATACACACTGAGGAAACCAGAATTGAAAGAAACACGTGTACCCCAATGTTCATCGCAGCACTGTTTACAATAGCCAGGACATGGAAGCAACCTAGATGTCCACTGGCAGATGAATGGATAAGAAAGCTGTGGTACATATACACAATGGAATATTACTCAGCCATTAAAAAGAATGCATTTGAATCAGTTCTAATGAGGTGGGTGAAACTGGAGCCTATTATACAGAATGAAGTCAGTCAGAAAGAAAAACACCAATACAGTATATTAACGCATATATGCAATTTAGAAAGATGGCAACGATGACCCTATATGCGAGACAGCCAAAGAGACACAGATGTAAAGAACAGACTTTTCGACTCTGTGGGAGAAGGCGAGGGTGGGATGATTTGAGAGAATAGCATTGAAACATGTATATTACCATATGTGAAATAGATCGCCGGTCCAGGTTTGATGCATGAGACATTGTGCTCAGGGCCGGAGCACTGGGATGACGCTGAGCGATGGGATGGGGAGGGAGGTGGGTTCAGTTTGGGGAATGCATGTACACCCATGGCTGATTCATGTCAATGTATGGCCAAAACCACTGCAGTACTGTAAAGTAATTAGCCTCCAATTAAATAAATTTTAAAAAATAAATAAAATAAACAAACTCCTCAGTCTGTGTGCCCATGGTGGGAATGGACCCTAGTATCCGAACATGGCTGATAAGAATTTGGAAAAATCTCAGCAGTAAGAGTAGGAAATTAAAGCAATCCTGCAGGTGGGGCCACTAGGCCAATTCAATGTACCACTGTGTTTCATAGTTGATGTTAACGTTACATGCTTGTACTAAAAATGCTCTAGATTCTCCCATTCAAGAAATGTCACAGGTTGACAGATGATTCCCATCCCCTTCAAAATGGTCTAATAAAAAGTACACCTTCCAGAAGGGAAAAAAAGAAAATCGTATGTGGCCAAAGACTTGGCTCTGCAGTGTTCAGAAAGACTATTTTCCGGTACTGCAATGCCATCTGCCTGATACACACACCAAGTACACACTCCTTTTAAAAACTGAGTTCCCCTGGTAGCCTAGTGGTTAGGATTCCAGGCGTTCACTGCCATGGCCAAGGTTCAGTGTTCAATCCCTAGTCAGCCAAAAAAAGAATGTGGCTCCTGCAATAATGCTGAGCTCTTACTGAAAGCAAACTTAAACTAAGGACTAACCAATGTAAGAACCCAAGAGGGCTCTTGATCAAATGGAAATTATGTGTTCAACACCACAGCCGGCCTCACCCTTGAAGCGCCAAACATAAATTTGCAGTATACTTTATTCTCCCTCCTGCCACCATGACAAGCCAGTGTTTCAATAAGGTTCTCAAATCAGAAAAGTTCCTCTAAATGATTGAGCCTGGTTCATTGATAGTTCAGCCAAGTTAAAAGATGATGGTACACACAATAGCCACCCAGCCCCAACAAACTCTGGAAAACCAAATGGGTAAGTGCCAATCACCTCACTGGAATAAAAGCTATGATCCCTGCCTTAGATATTCTTAAGGACAAGACATTTTATATTTTTCTAACTCTTGTATTGTTGCCAGTAGCCTCGTCATCTCATCTATCACGGAAAAACTATAGACTGGCCAATTAAAAACATCTCTTGGAGTCACACATGATGGGAAACTGCAGCTGCTGCTGAGCTGAGACAATCTGAGTCACTCATGTTGATTCAGTAAAGCTTGCTATCTGATGAGAGTGAATGGCTTTGAGAGTGACTGAAATTAGAATGCTGATCAAATCTTCAGCATACCACCTAGACCCATCATCACACCAGACATGGAACACACCCACTATCACAGACTGGTTACAAAAGAAAGGACTTTATCTTTCTGATGCAGAAACCTCTACTGCATGCCAGCTTGTGACTCCTGCCAAAAGTTGGTCCATTTGTCTCACTGTAAAGAACACATCACACAGAACTACATCAAAGATTTGACTTCTTCATGGAGTCCTCAACGGAGTTGTACCACTATTGAAACTTTTTCAGGTTACATTATTATTGCTGCAGTCTGATGGGCTAACTCTGGTCACACTATTATGTCTCCTGAAATTAATTCATGAAATGTGTTGGGTATATTCCAGACCAGGAACAGTTCATTAACAGTACATCTTTTGTCAAAAAGTCATCTTGCAATGAATCAATACTCAAAGTACTCAATGGACGTTTCATACTATTATTCACAAGTATAGACAAGCATTTTAACAGTCTCCTCAAAATTCAACTCAGAACCACTTATACTACACTTCTATACCCCTCATCTCTTCCCACATCTTAGTAAGATGAATGAATGCAGCATAACCAAAAGGGAATCATCTCCTCTTGGCCACTTCTTGTGTAGTAATCAGAATGACACAGTGGAGAGTTATGACAGTAAACAGACTTACACTAAAAATTCTGCTCTGATTATCCCCAGATATAATGTTTCTTTCTTTTCCCTAAGAACAACTACAGGCCAGGCAACCCCTCAGGGTGATGGCTAACCAAAAAGGAGTTCAAACAAATCTAGTTTGGCCACCTGGATTCTCCTGTTGAACTGGCATGGTCCTAGACATGTAGACAACAGCCATTTGCTTGTGTACACTTCTCACGGAGTCCCCACCAAAGTAGACCAAGGTGAGGGTAAGGTATCTTTAAAATGGGGTCTCTGAAAATTATTTAAAAATGCCCCTGTCCCACTCACATCCAGTTCCTCTAGATTAAAATATCTAGGTAGAAGAGTTTTTAAGTGAAGTTAGAGCTATGGGAATGGGACACATTGCATACAGATTTCATGGCTGTATACAGAGGGAGAGCAAAAACCCTAGCAATCGGGAGAAGAAACATCTTTAACACCAGAAAGCACAGGTACAAAGGAGAACAATTAATGATCTCCCTATCCCCTGGAACAAGGGTCCCCAACACCCCAGGCGATTGACCAGTACAGGTCCGTGGCCTGTTAGGAACCAAGCCGCAAGCAGGTGAGCAGTGGGTGAGTGAGAGAAGCTTCAAGTGTATTTACAGCTGCTCCCCATCATTCACGTTACTGCCTGAGCTCCACCTCCTGTCAGATCAGCGAAAGCATTGAATTCTCATAGGATTGCAAACCCTACCATGAACCATGCACAGAATGGACCTAAGTTTCAACTCCTTATGAGAATCTAATGCCTGATGATCTGAGGTGGAGCTGAGATGGTGATGCTAGTAGCACTGGGGAGCAGCTGCAAATACAGATTACCATTAGCAGAGGTCTGACTGCAGTGAAAGTCAAAGTCGCTCAGTCCTGTCCAACTCTTTTGTGACCCCATGGACTATACAGTCCATGGAATTCTCCAGGCCAGAATATTGGAGTGAGTAGCCTTTCCCTTCTCCAGGGGATCTTCCCAATCCAGGGATTGAACCCAGGTCTCCCGCATTGCAGGCAGATTCTTTGCCAGCTGAGCCACAAGGTATGGACTCCTGACTGCACAGAGACCATAATAAACCAACTGCTTACAGATTATCATCAAAACCCTATCAGTGAATGTCAAGTCACAACTGGGCCACATCTGGTGGCAGGCTTTATAGCGGCAAATGAGTTGATGTCCTTCAACTGTACAGCTGCATCTGGTGAAAACCTTTAAGTTAGAATCCAACACTTATTTTAGTCTGTGTGTGGCCTGCCCATTATTTTATTTACCACTTCCATCCATCCCTCCTTCCCACCCTGCACATTTGTCTGGGTCACAGTTTTTTTGGGAGGCCCACAAAAGCTGTGCTGTGTTTAGTTGCTCAATCGTGTCCGACTCTTTGTGACCCTATGGACTACAGACAGCCAGACTTCTCTGTCCTTGGAGATTCTCCACACAAGAATACTGCACTGGGTGGCCATGCCCTCCTCCAGGGGATCTTCCCAACCCAGGGATCGAACCAGGGTCTCCTGCATTGCAGGCAGATTCTTTACCAGCTGAGCTACCAAGGAAGCCCCACAAAAGATAATCCTAGCCAAAATGAGTAAGAAAACAAACACTGCTGGAGCACTTCTTTGAAAAGTGGGGAAAGACCCAGGTGAAACAGCAGAAGACTCTTAAGACTGCCAACAAAAAAGAAAGCTGCACTTAAGAATCCTACTTAAATTACAAGTACACTGCAACAGGTGATTCACATTCTCCAAGTCTACCTTGTATAATATGTGCTGACTGGCTACCCAAAGCAGCCATGAAACCTTCAAAACTGCTTCACCACATGGAGCCCAAGTACCCTGCATTAAAAGACAAGCGTTTGGAGTTTTTCAAAAGAAAAAGACATAATGAGGAACAGAAGCAATTATTGAAGGCCTCCACTTCATCAAACGTGTCTGCACTGAGAGCATCATTCTTAGTAGCTAACTAAAAATTGCTGAAGTTAAGGTCTGTATTATTAATGAAGAGTTGATTCTGCCTGCTGCTAAGGACAACTGTCTTGGACTTTCAGGAAAGGCTGCAGCCCAAAAGGCGGCATGTGTTCCTCTTCCAGCTAGCACCATAACTAGATGAACTGATGGAACACCAGAAGATACCGAGACACAGTTGTTAAAGAGGATTAGAGAGTCACCACAGTATGCAATCCAGGTTGACGAGAGTCTACCGACATGAAAAAGGCAACAATGCTTGGTTTTGTGAGATCTGTTTTTCACGAGGATGTGCATGAGGATATGTTATGTACACTGAAGTTGCCAACCAACACCACAGGTGCAGAACTATTCAAATCTCTGAATAGTTACATACAGGAAAATTGAATCAATCATTTTGTAGGTGGGTTGGGGGGGGCGGGAATAAGCCACACAATGTTTTCTATTGAGGATCAGGGTTGCTTTCTGACCCACTGTATTGCCTCTATAATTGTAGGTAATAATAATACCAAATCTCAAGTCAGTTTCCCTTGAGTGTTTTTTTTTTTTTTTTTTTTTTGCGGGGGGGGGGGGGGGGGTGCAGTCCTAAGAGATCTTAGTTCCCTGACCAGGGATCAAACCCATGCCCCCTGTGGTGGAAGTGTGCAGTTTTAACCTCTGGACCACCAGGGAAGTCCCTCCCTTAAGTGGATTTTAAAGGATAACAGAGTGGCTTTAGACCATATATTGGTTGGCTGAAAAAAAATCATTCACTAGTACCCCATAAGTTATTCACAACTGGCTAAATCCTGGTCTCACTCACTGTTGCTTGGGACATTTGTAGTAGTAGCCTTAATTGCCGTGGAAGACAATTAAATGGATTTGGTTCTAGTCTCTGTCAAATTAATCAGAGTAGCTGAGAGTGCTACAATCATGCAAAATTCAAGTTTGGCTGCAACATGTATGGACTGTTGGGACAGGAAATCATCATGGACCCTGAGTATCCCCCAGTTCAGTTTAGTTGCTCAGTCCAACTCTGCAACCCCATGGACTGCAGCACACCAAGTTTCCTTGTCCATCACCAACTCCTGGAGCTTGCTCCAACTCACTCCATTGAGTTGGTGATGCCATCCAACCATCTCATCCTCTGTCATCCCCTTCTCCTCCTGCTCTCAATCTTTCCCAGCATCAGGGTCTTTTCCAGTGAGTCAGTTTTTCACATCCAGTGGCCAAAATATTGGAGTTTCAGCTTCAGCATCAGGCCTTCCAATGACTATTCAGGATTGATTTCCTTTAGGATTGACTGGTTTGATCTTCTTGCAGTCCAAGGGACTCTCAAGAGTCTTCTCCAACACCACACTTCCTTTGTCAGCAAAGTAATGTCTCTGCTTTTTAATATGCTATCTAAGTTGGTCATAGCTTTTCTTCAAGGAGCAAGCATCTTTTAATTTCATGGCTGCAGCCACCATCTGATTTTGGAGCTACAAAGGAAAGTTTGTCACTGTTTCCATTGTTTCCCCATCTATCTGCCATGAAGTGATGGCACCAGATGCCATGATCTATCTTCATTTTTTGAATGTTGAGTTTTAAGCCCATTTTTTCACTCTCCTCTTTCACTTTCATCAAAAGGCTCTTTAGTTCTTCACTTTCTGCCATAAAGGTGTTGTCATATGCATATCTAAGGTTATTGATGTTTCTCCTAGCAATCTTGATTCCAGCTTGTGCTTCATCTAGCCTGGCATTTCACATGATGTACTCTGCATATAAGTTAAATAAGCAAGGTGACAATATACAGCTTTGACGTACTCCTTTCCCAATTTGGAACCTGTCTGTTGTTCCCTGTCCAGTTCTAACTGTTGCTTCTTGACCTGCAAACAGATTTCTTAGGAGGCAGGTAAGGTGGTCTAATATTCCCATCTCTTGAAGAATTTCCACAGTTTGTTGTGATCCACACAGTCAAAGGCTTTGGTATAGTCAATAAAGCAGAAGTAGATGTTTCTCTGGAACTCTCTTGCTTTTTCTATGATCCAATGGATGTTGGCAGCTTGATTTCTGGTTCCTCTGCCTTTTCTAAAACCAGCTTGAACATCTGGAAGTTCTCAATTCATGTACTGTTGTAGCCTTGCTTGGAGAATTTTGAGCATTACTTTGCTAGTGTGTGAGATGAGTGCAATTGTGCAGTAGTTTGAACCTTCTTTGGCATTGCCTTTCTTTAGGACTGGAATGAAAACTGGCCTTTTTCCAGTCCTATGGCCACTGCTGAGTTTTCCACATTTGCTGGCATATTGAGTGCAGCACTTTAACAGCATCATCTTTTAGGATTTGAAACACAGCCCCACTCATCAACAGAAAATTGGATTAAAGGTTTACTGAGTGTGGCCCCACCCATCAGAACAAGCCCCAGTTTCCCCCACAGTCAGTCAGCAAGTTTCTTATCCTTATCAGAAGGCAGAGAGAATAAAAACCACAATCACAGAAAACTAATCAAACCAATCACAGGGACCACAGCCTTGACTAACTCAATGAAACTATGGGCCACGCTGTGTAGGGCCACCCAAAACGGATAGGTCATGATGGAGAGTTCTGACAAAACATGGTCTACTGGAAAAGGGAATGGCCAACCACTTCAGTATTCTTCCCTTGAGAGCCCCATGAACAGTATGAAAAGGCAAAAAGATGTGACACTGAGCATCCCTCCATGTTCTTATTTGTATGCCAAGAACACAAGGCCTTGACAGCTCTTTCTATCGCCCTTTTCTCAGGGTTATCTTCGCAGAGAATATCGAGGGTCAGATAATGTCCTACTCTGGGACAAAGAGCAGTATTCTTATAAATGTGGCAGATATACAAGGGAGGCATATACCTGGGCTGCTCCATGTCAACTCCCAGAGGTTTTAAGGGACAGGAAGAACCAGTGCCAAAATCATGCTTATGCCGCCTGCTGTGCTAATAATGCACTTTGTCTCATGAGACCCGGAAGTCTCATCTTCTGCCAGCATCCAAGAAACAGTAACAAACTAGCGTGTTACAGTTATCTTGAAAGTAGGATAAAATTTCAGACCTTTCAGACTCTGACACATAGCTAGTATAGTAAAATATGAATAAGAAACACAAGTAACAGGATTGAAAATATAGAAAGAAAACTGATATTTGTGAATGAATGATTTTCCACATTAAAAATCCCAAAAGACATTAAAGTAAAAATTAATCAATGTTGCTAGAAACAACACTAATACAAGATACAATATATATCCTAGAAAGACTTAATAAGAAAGTTTTTTTTTAAATATTTATTTATTCGGCTGAGCCAGGTCTTAGTTGGTGCACGTAGGATCTTTAGTTGTGGCATGTGGGACCTAGTTCCCTGACCAGGGATCGAACCCTGGCCCCGTGCATTGGGAATGTGGAGTCTTAGCCACTGGACCACCAGCCAAGTCCCAAGAAAGCTTTTTAAAATAGCATTTAAGGTAGCAACGAATAGGAACCTCCCTGGTGGTCCACTGGCTAAGACTCCATGCTCCCAAAGCAGAGCACCCAGGTTTCATTCTTGGTCAGGGACCTAGATCACACATGCCACAACTAAGACCAAAAATCCTGCATTCCACAACTTAGAGCCAGCACAGCTAAAAAAATAAGACTTTTACAGAAAGAAAAAAAAAAGACAGGAACTACTATAAAGCAGTTGAATATGTGTGGGTGTGGGTGGGTGTGTGTATGTGTAGACAGAGAGAGAAATACTTGGGTGGCTGAAAAAGAACTATGCAACTTTACGTAAAACAGTTAAAGATCACATACAGACATATACACACACACACTTTTTTCTCTCCCCCGCCAAACCAGTACTCCCCCCAGAAAGGCACCCCAGAAGAAATAATAAACAAAGAATGTGAATAGGCAATTCACAGAAATATAACCCAATGTCCAAGAAACAGAAAAAATACATTTCATAACAAAGATGGGCAAAAATGTTAACTGATAATCTGACAAAGTCTTGGCAAGACGGCAAGAGTACAAAGTAAAAAGTATAGTTATGTACAACATACAGAAGTATAAATCAGTATACCAGATGGAAAAGAAATTGGCAGTATGGAACTGAATTCCAGCAATTTTTCTTTTAACTATAGGTCAGAGCCTTGCCATGCAAAATGTGGTCCAGAGACAAGCAGAATCAACAGTACTTTGAAGACTGTCAGGACTAGGACCCCATTAGAGATTTACTGAAATTGGAATCTGCATTTTAACAAAATTCCCAGGTTATTTTCATAGCCATTAAAGTCTGAGAAGCAGGAGTCTAAAGAATTCTTATCCATGTATGCAAGGAGACAGTAAGAAAACAGTCAATACAGTATTCATATTATAGAGTTCAGTTCAGTTCAGTCGTGTCCAACTCTTTGCGACCCCATGAACCACAGCACGCCAGGCCTCCCTGTCCATCACCAACTCCTGGAGTCCACCCAAACCCATGTCCATTGAGTCGGTGATGCCATCCAACCATCTTATCCTCTGTCCCCCTTCTCCTCCTGCCCTCAATCTTTCCCAGCGATATAAACAATCTCAACTTAATGAGACAAACACAGTGTGATACAGAGGCAAAAAATAGAATACAGAGTTTTGGGGGTCCCCTGGTGGTTCAGACTGAAGAATCCACCTGAAATGCAGGAGACTCAGGAACAGAGTTTTTAAGGTAATTACAGCAAACCTGCAGGTATCAACATGGGGGGAATTCTAAAAGCTATAAATAACAAATATAAAAACAAGGTTCAGAATATAAATGTTAATCATTTAATGTTCTACATATACAGAAAACTCCTTTTGATATTCACATAGCTAGTAACAATATAAGAACATGCACTGAGAATATCTCTGGGGAAAAAATGAAGACAGAAAAAGGACTGTAAAGAAGTCAACAGCAGACTTCAATTGTTTATTTCCAGAAGAGACACAAAGATAAAATTGCAAAATGTTATGATGTGACTTATTCTCCATGGTTCTCTGTATGTTTAAATATTTCTTTAGAACTAGCCACATGGTTCTTTTAGAATTATTAAGACAAATATACTGTAGGAAAATATATGCAGAATATGCAACAAACTCCTCGATATGAAAAGAGCTATTACAAATAAATCACTAAGAAATAAGTTACATGAATAACATTTCCTAAGACAAAAATATGCTGAGTCATAATTAAATAATGCAAATCAAAACAATGAAGTGTCATTTTTCATTGAATTTCACAAATATGAAAAAATGGGACAACAGCCAGCATTGCCAATAGTGAAAAAACTGCCCCCCCCATGAAATTTTTATAGGATTATAAACTGGTACAACATTTCTAGACAGCAATTAGGCACTATCTATCAAAAGGTATAATTCACAGATTCTGCTGCTAGGAACTTCCCCTACAAATACATTCAAGAGATGCCCAAGCATTCCTGCAACTTAGTCCATTAATAGGTCCAATTAATCTATGCAGATTCACTCAATTAAAGATTAAGGTTGACAGTTGAAAAATGCAGGGAGTTAGAGGTGCCAACTCTATGCATGGTCAAAATCAGTATCCACAGATCACACAGTTCTACAGTACATATTTATTGGGGAGAAAAAATCCACATAAGTGGACATAAATAACCCAAACCCATATTGCTCAAGGGTCAACTGTACACAGCCACTGCAGAGTGAAGACACCCATGTACTAACTACAGAAATAGATTATTGGAGATGCTATCCTTAAAGGAAAAAAAAAGCAATTTCATTTGCTTACCCAAACCAAGATAAAATTATATTCTGATATATACATTAAAACATCCCAGTATTTCACTTCTGAAAATTAGTCTACTTCTTAATAATCAAAAAAAGAAAGCTATTAAACATAATTATTTAAAGTCAAGCACACATATGTTCCTATGCTAACTCAAGCACTTCGGGTCAAGTTACTTGTCTCTCTCAACCTCAGTTCCCCATCTGTTTACATGGGTTGGGGGGGTGATGGAAGAGGGGAACAGTATTTTACCTTTTATGCTTTTGTTTGCCTTCTTATAAAGCGCTTTACACAGTGACTGGTATGTAGTAATGACTCGAGGAAATATTAGTTATCACATTTTAAATCTTTTTCTGAATTTTTAAAAATAATAGCATAATTTTCTGATTCCCAGAATATGTGAATCAACAGTTAACAAATCTACTTAGTAAACAAAAAAAGTTTCAATGAATTCAGCTACCAGTCTGACTGAATTTTCTCATCCTCTCTTAGCCTAAAGTTTAAAAAGCAAACAATTTCAATGCAAACTGATACTACTTACATTATTGAAGGAAAGTAATTACAATTCTATTTTTCAAACTGCAGGTGAGGTCTCATTATAAAAGACACATAATTAGTAGCAATTTGTATTTTTTTAGCATTTTTTTTTGACTGGAATAAAAAGACCCCAAGAGAAAGAAGAACACAGATAAATGACTTTTTAGTTACAGCTATGTGCATATGAAAACACAATGTAAAATTTCTCATTGGGTCCTAGGGAACAGTTCAAATGCCAGTATGTCTGTTTCACAGATAGAAACCACCACATGCAGTTTAAAATTTCACCACATGATGGGGCTAAAATTCTACATACCTTAGAAAACTGCTCAGATGCAGTGTTGAAAACATTGTTAACCCTTAATTCAAGTACTCCTATCATCTCTTCAAATAATAAAGAAAAAACGTAACACAAAGTTGAAAAAGAGAACCCAACATTTATTTATGACTATCCCATTTATTCAGGATAAGATTAAAAGGGCTCTGTCAGAAAACAAGAATGATAACTGAAAACCCAGGAATAGTGATTTTGAGTGATATAGACAGTATAAGTCATTATACCAAAAGATGTGTGTATTTATTTGTGTTTGTTAAAAACACTTTGCGAAAGGTCTAAGAAGATAATTTCAAATATTGCTAGTTAAGAGTTCAAACTGACATTATTTTCTGTAGGTAATCTAAAATAAATAAGAATTAATTGAAAATTTAGAATTGGCAAAATCAAGGCTTCATTTCATGAGGGCCTATATCCAGATCAAATGTCTGGTTCTAGAAAGCATTAAGAATGCCACCACACATAACAAAGTCAATCTTAATCAACCTTAATCAACACTTCAATGAAGAAATTATTCTCAATAATGTTTGTAACTAACTTTCCAGGTGCTGGTAATTTTTACTGATATGTTTAAAAATGAAAACAAATCTTAACTCATTTCAAAGAGAAAAAGGAAATGAAGAAGCAAGAAATTCATGTGCTTCCAGGCTCTGAAGTAGGTCTGGAAAAAACTGAATCCAGGAAAAGCATAGCTGACAGCAACTAGTGGGGTGGGATACACATAAACAACAAGAGCAAAGCAAATTTCAGAGACCTAAATAGAAGAGGAAAGGCGGGCGAACAGTCTGTAACTAAGAAATGGTTTTCCCATTTCCTAACAACTGTGATCCCATTTTATAATCTATGAAATAAAATGTTTGATCATTTTACAAAATTCACAAATGAAAATACTACAAAATAGAAAATGCATCCTAGATTCTAGTCTGCTGCTGCTGCTGCTAAGTCGCTTCAGTCGTGTCCAACTCTGTGCAACCCCATAGACGGCAGCCCACCAGGCTCCCCCATCCCTGGGATTCTCCAGGCAAGAACACTGGAGTGGGTTGCCATTTCCTTCTCCAATGCATGAAAGTGAAAAGTGAAAGTGAAGTCGCTCAGTCGTGTCAGACTCTTAGTGACCCCATGGACTGTAGCCTACCAGGCTCCTCCATCCATGGGATTCTCCAGGTCAGAGTACCGGAGTGGGTCTAGGCTCACACTATATGAAAACAGACAAGTCAATGAGCCTTCCAGAGAATCCATCTGCATAAAATAAAGTCAGTTCACATGCTGTGTCTCCCCCAATGCAACTTTTCCAATATATTATGATCTGACAAGTCCTTACTGGGGAACAACTCTGCAAATTATAAAACTGTTCCCCTAAAAGCTATTTCAGCAAACTGTTCTATAAGAACTGCTTGGACCCCCAAAAGGTCCTAGATGAATGCCTTAGCATGGTAGAGACTAATAGGTAAGCAGATGATTAAGACCTCCCTCTTGATTCCTTTGCACTATGGAAAACACAAAGTGGAAGACAGTATGGAGCCAGATAGATTGATTCTAATCAATTTCAACATCCCTCTCAGGAAGGCTTATAAGCGGATGACAATTTCAATGTCAAGCATGTCTTATACACTAAGTTCTGTTTTGGTTATATAAAATGAACATTTTAAAATCAGTGAGTCATCTGATATGTAGCAACACTGCAAAGTTCTCATAACTCCTAAAATTGAGTAATATGCCACATAGTCTCATTTATTTGAAAAAGAAGTCTTCCAATTGTAAGGAAAAACTTTAAAAACTTCTGATTTTTTTAACGTTATCTATAGGAAAGTAAGCAAAGTTAGTTATCAGAAGAATAGTACAGAGAGAGGTAAGCCACAAAAGTAATGTGCAATGTATTTAACTGGTTTGAATTTTAAAATGCAGAACTTTAGCACAAAAGACAACTTTTGAAGTAAATGGTTTAGAATGTTGATGGTATACTGAAAATTGACATATATAGATAAACCAACACATTAAATATGAAATAAAAAAGTTTAGGTGTTTCTCTGCAAAACATTAAGTTTAACTACATTAAGTTAAACATTTAGTTTAACTACATCTGTGTAGAACATGAACTAAATAAAAGCAGACAGAAAGACAAAAAGAAAAGAGAGATGAAGAAAGAATACCTTTGTTGATGATGGTGGGGTAGGAAAATTAAGCCAGGCTGGAGCAAAGTCATGCTGCGCCATTTAGGTCCAGTCTCTCCAACTCAGCGAAACAAGGTTTCAACACCTCATGGCAAGTCCCTGTCATACAAAAGTGGAAAGCATTAGATCTATATAGTTCCTGGCCAAAGTTATCTTATACCTCCTTTAAATTACAGTGTTGTGACTACTATAAGATTTCAATTATAATTCTAGAAAAGGCAAAAATACAGTGACAAACCAGATCAGCACAGTGGAGGGTAAAGAGCCTGGAGAGAAGGGAAATGACTACAAAGGGAAGAAAGAAGTTTTCAAGGGTAACTGGGTATTTATCTTAATTGTGATGAAGGTTATTATACAAATGTAGACACTTGTTAAAACTCACCAAATTATGCACTTAAAACTGGGTAATTTTATTATAAACTACCTCAATGAAGCTTAGTTTTGAAATTACAATAGTCTTATCACAGACTAGTTATAGTGTCTCCTGCTGTAACACAATATGATGCACACAGCATTACCTATGTACACAGCACATATTCTTCCTCTCTGCCCCATACAGAATTTGAATTCTGATCTAATTACCAATTTACAGGAAATTCAACACAGATAATAAATTAAAGGACAACTGAGGGAAGTAATCCCATCAAATGGAGATCACAAAATAGTCTACAGGTCAAATGATCTGGCTTCTTCAACAAATACATGGATTTCACAGACAGATCAATCAAATACATGTGGACCTTAAATAGATCCTTATTCCAACTAAATTCAAAAAGTGAAAATTATGAAACAGTCCAAAATTTGAACATGAGCTGAATATTAAATGACTTTAAGAAATTATTAGTCACTGTAGATGTAACTGTTAGTGCAATGATGGTATGGTGGACCCTTCAATAGTAAGGTCTCAAACCGTGATGGTCTGAGATACTTATACACAGATTTTTTTTTCACTAAATATGTAAAACAGCACCACATGACCTGAGGCTGGTTGGATCCAAAGATGTGGAGCAACAAGTGGGGAGAGCCAACTGTAAAGATTTTTTGACTTCTCAAGTGAGACTTTTGAACTGCGTGGATGGACAGCACCCCAACCTCTATGCTATTCAAGGGTCAACTGTATATAAAAGGACATATACTGAAGTCTTTGCGATTAAATCCATGTATCTGGAACTTGCTGTAGGGGGAAAAAACAAGGAATATGGGTGTCACTGAAACAAGGTTGTCCGTGTGTTTATAAATGTTAGTACAGGGAGGTGCCTAAGTAGTCTCTCTACTTACATGTATATTTGAAAATTTCACAATTAAAAGGATTTTTTAAATTACAATCATCACAATGGGCATCCACCATTCTTCTACATTCTAAATTTAACTTTTTGGAAGCCTCTCTCAATTGCATCAAAAATTTCAAGTCACCAGCCCAATCTAAACACAGTAAATTCACAGGTTTTTTTTTAAATGGGGAAGAAGCCAACTGGGCAACTGTACTCATTTCAATATAGAGCTTAGAAATTAGTCAATGAAGAAATCAAATTTTCTGAACATTAACGTCTAAATTTACTAATATCTTATATTTACAACTGCAGAATAACCTCAAAAGGGAAATTTTAAAAAGCAAAATTATCAATACTGCTGCTAATCATCCTTTTTCAAAATTCTTTCAAATATAAGTGCTAGGGCAGAATTTAAGTCATACCAAAGTATTTCCTAAAATAAAAATTTTCAAGATACTACAAAAAAACTCCTATTCTACTATCCAATGTACTGGAAAGGGGAAGGGGCGGAAGGAAGGTCAAGAAACGAAACGTCAGATACAAGAAACAGAAACTGGTTAACTCACTAAGGTAATGAAAATGTTTACATACTCAATTAAATGATCAGGGCTTCGCTGGTGGTCCAGTAGTTAAGAACTCGCCTGTCAATGCAGGGGACACTGATTTGATCCCTGGTCCTCAAAGATCCCATATGCCACGAGGCAACCAAGCCTGTATGCTGCACTACTGAGCCTGCACACCTTACAGCCTGCGTTATGCAACAGAGAAGCCACCACAACACCAAGCCTGCGCACAGCAACTAGAGAGTAGCCCCAAGAATCATAGAAAACCAAAGGCTAAATGCTAAGTTACACACTACAACTTATTCCTAAGAGACAAACCACTACTATTGTATGTGTCTGTATGAATTCTAATTTAAATCAATTCATAGAGAATAAAGCATAGATAGCTAATGGCATAAATTTTCCTGTTCTGAAAAAAGGTAAAGAGCAATACTAGTTAATATCACAACATTTACAGAAGTGTGTGACGAGATCAGGATGTGCCATCCCCAAAACAAGCCACTTTGATATAAGAAAAACTGAGCTGAAGGCATGTGAGTTCCTAAAATTCCTTATCAACCTAAATGCAGAGCCTGCCAAAAGAATTTGTTAATCCCCTCTCTGGGAGCAACTCATCTTCTCTTTTTGGGAGAACAAAAAAGAAAAAAAAAATTCAGCACCACACTCAAACACTGTCACAAACGCCTAAGGACCGAGTTATCTGTTTTGTCTCAAAAATCATTTGCTTTTTTCTACAAATATTCTTTTCCCCTGTGAAGTTAGGTATACAGATCCCAGATTCTACTCATCCTCTTTTGAGTTATTGATGGTGAGAGGTACCGCCAGGTGACCGCGTGCTAATAAACTTGTTTGTTTTCTCTTGTTAATGTCTTTCCTCAATTTAATTTACAGAGCCCCAGCCAGAGAACACAGGAATGGAGAAAAGAAATTTTTCCCTGGTGGCTGAAAGGTAAAAGAATCCACCTGCAGTGCAGAAGATGCAAGAGACATGGGTTTGATCCCTGGGTCAGGGAAGATCCCTTGGTGGCAGGCTCAGCAACCCACTCCAATACTCTTTCCCAGAAAATCCCATGGAGAGAGGAGTCTGGCAGGCTACACAGTCTGTAGGGTCGCAAAGAGTCAGACACGACTTAGCGACTGAACAACAGAGGAACTAAGATGCCACAGGCTGCAGGGCAACTAAGCCTACAGTTACAACTACTGAGTCCGCATACCACAAGTAAGAGCCCAGGCACCACAAAGATGCCGCCTGCCACACTAAGACCCAATGCAGCCAAAAATAAATATTTAAAGGAAAGACAGAATGCCCTAACAGAGATCCAATAAAATAAAGACTGGGAGAGTTCTTATTTCTTTTCTTTCGTTTTTATTCCCTTTAGGCTCCAGACACATATCTGCAACAAAACACAAGCTGGACAAGGTAACGATGGCTCTTGTTTGAAGAGCTCTGAGAATAGCCATATCCATGGACAGCTGAAACAAACTATTATATTGCCTTGAAACTAACTTTCTATAACCACTAAACCTTTAGTAAAGTCTTATTAAAGGCTTCAACCTGTCTCAGCTGTGCTACAAGCACTAAGTTGATTTCTTGTTTGCCCATGTGTGAAAAATTTGCAACCTTTAAACAATATACTGAGCCTGATAACTTCTTATTCACCATGGATTTTTTGCATTAAACTTTATTAAAATATTATTTCTCTCAAACAACAACAAAACACTAGGTGATTACAATCTGAGGGACAAAGACTTCAGAAACTACCCAAAACAAAGAATACAGACTTTCAGAAATAGTTTAGAAAAGTCACTAAATGTACACACAACCACAACCCAAGAGTAAGCAACTCCAACGATGGGAAGAAAAAAATATTTGACTCCTAGAGTCTCCAACTTATTGGTTCAGTATTCAAAATGCTTGATTTTCTAACAAACATTACAAAACATGCAAAGAAACAATACAGTACAGCCTGTGGTGGGGGGTGGGGGGAGGGTGTGACATTAGCAGAAACTGCCACTGATGAGAAACAGACATCAATTGTCTTAAATACAAAGGGCTAAAGGAAACCAGAACAATGTCTCAACAAACATAGTATCTATAAAGAGATAAGAATTACAGGAAAGAACCAAACAAATTCTGGAGCTAGAAAGTATGTTAACTGAAATGAAAATTTCACTAGACAGTTTAATAGCAGATTTGAGCCAGCAGAAAGAAGAATCAGAGAACCTGACGAGTGAAGAGGTCAATTAAAATTACCAGATTAAGGAGCTAGAAGAAAACAAAACAAAACAAAACTGAATAAAGACCTGTGGGACATCATCGAGCATACCAACATACACATAACAAAAGTTTCAGAAGGAGAGAAAAGGGGGGCAGAAAAAGAAAACAATAATGGCTAAACACTTAGCAAATTAGCTAAAGATACAAAATATACATATCCAAGAAGTTAACTGAACTCCAAGAAAGATAAACACAAAAAGATTCACACCAAGACACATAACCACCTAGTCAAAGCTATGGTTTTTCCAGTAGTCATGTATGGATGTGAGAGTTGGACTATAAAGAAAGCTGAGCGCGGAAGAATTGATGCTTTTGAACTGTGGTGTTGGAGAAGACTCTTGAGAGTCTGCAGGGAGATCCAACCAGTCCATCCTAAAGGAAATCAACCCTGATTTCTGTATCTGTGGGGAAAACTATTAGAGTTAATAAACTCAGCAATACTGCAGGATACAAGATCAACACAGAAAATTCAGTAGCTTTTCTATACATTAGCAATAACAGTCCAAAAGGAAATGAACAAACAAGTCTATTCAAAAAGTATCCAGAAATACACTTAACCAAGAAGTTTTAAGATTTGTTCACTAAAAACTACAAACCACTGCTACAGGAAAATTAAGATCTAAATTAATATAAAGACATGCTTTGTTCAAGGATTGGGAAACTTAAGTATTGTTAAGATAGCAATAACAGAGTCAACATAACCTCTATTAAAATTCCAACAACCCTTTTGGAAGGAACAGAAAAGCCATTCTCGATTCATTTGGAACTGCAAGGAGCCCCAAATAGCCAAAACTCTACTGGAAAAGGAGAACACAGTTACAGGACTCACATATCCCTATTTTGAAACTTACTACAAAGCTGTAATGATCAAAACAATGTTTTACTGGTATAGAGTAAGGGATAGATAAATAAACCAATGGAACAGAACTGGGAATCCAGAAAAAGTCATACATGTATGGCCAACTGACTTTTTTTTTAAACCAAACTGCTAAGACCACAACAAATGGACTTCCACACGTGGATACCCAATAAACTCCTATTGATATCTATCTAACTCAAAATGGATCAAAGACCTACAAAAGCTAAAATTATAAACTAGCAGAAGAAAACAGAGGTAAAGTTTCACTAATTTCGATCTGGCAATGGAATTTTAGATACAGCACCTTTGAATTTCACTAAAATTTAAAACTTCTATACAAAGGATATCATCTAGAAAGTGTAAAGACAACAGAATGGAAGAAAATATTTGCTAATTTTATCTAACAGGTGTCCAGTGTTCAGAATATATAGAGTTCTTGAAGACAATTTAAAAATGGGCAAAGGACTTAAACAGACATTTCTCAGCCTCCCTCCAAGAAAGGGGAAAGAAAAAGAAATAGTAAGAGAGTAAGTGTTAGACAACCCTGGTGGTCCGGTGGTTAAGAATCCTCTTGCCAATGCAGGAGACATGGGTTTGATCCCTGGTCCAGGATTCACATGCCACAGGACAACAAAGCTACGTGCCACAAATACTGAAGCCTGCATGCCTAGAGCCTGTGCCCCACAACACAAGAGAAGTCACTGCAATGAGAAGCCTGCCCACTGCAACAAGAGTAGCCCCACCTCGCAGCAACTACAGAAAGCCCAAGAGCAGAAAAGACCCAGCACAGCCAAAAATTAATTAGTTTTTAAAAAATAACAAGTGTCTGTACACCCATGGCTGATTCATGTCAATGTATGGCAAAAACCACTACAATATTGTAATTAGCCTCCAATTAAAATAAACTTAAATATATATATATAAATAATATAAAAATGAAAATTAAAAGTATATAAAAAATAACAAGTGTTGTCAAAATATATGAAGAAACTGGTACCCTGGTGCATTGCTAATGGGAAGGTAAACTGATGCAAGTGCTGGGGAAAACAGTTTGATAATTCCTCAGAAAGATAAAAACACATAGCATATGACTCAGCAATACCACTGCATTCAGAATTGAAAATGGATACTAAAATACTTGAATGCTGATGTCCACAGAAGATCTATTCACAACAGCCAAGAGGTGGAAACATCTCAATGTCCACTTATAGATAAATGAATAAAAAATCGTGTATGTATTCAATAGAAGACATATTCTATTATGATTAACCATGAAAATATGCTAAGCTGCCAAACACATCCAGAAGCCAGATCACATGCTGTACAATCCCAATTTCTATGAAATATCCAGAACAGACAAATCCACAGAGATGAAAAGCAGAGACCTAACCAGGGACTGCTGGGAAGGAGCAATGGGACTGGCTGCTAAATCGATTCAGATTTTTCTTAGAGGGTAATGAAAATGTTTTGGAACTTGGTTTCACATCGTTGTGACTGTACTAAATGACACTGAATTATACATTTTAAAATGGTTAATTTCATGTAATGTGTATTTCACCTCATAAAAATAAATAAATGTGCTATATTATATTATAACCCCTTGAATGAAACACTATGAATCCAGATAAATACATATACAACTGAAAAATTTTAGAAGGAAGAAGTTATTTATACAATTTCTAAGGACCTCAAAAAAAAAAGTTACTACAGTTTGCAATGAAATGGCCTGGCACATAGCCTGAGAAATCCTTAATCAACAGATCAAAGTGAGTATCATCAGTAAAGAACAAACTGAAATTGTGTGCCAATGAGCAAGACAGGGCACCATTTCACTTCTATAATATCCTAACCAAAGCACAGCCTGTCTTCAACAGGAGAGACACTAACTTGAGAGACATTCAGTTCAGTTCAGTTGCTCAGTCATGTCCGACTCTTTGAGACCCCACGGACTGCAGCCTACCACGCTTCCCTGTCCATCACCAACTCCTGGAGATGGTGACATTATATGAGACACATTATATGTACTCTAACAACTAGCTCAAAATCTTCAAGAATTAGGTTATTTTTTTAAAAAAATCATTTTTTAAAAATGATGAGGCTGTGACGTTTATTCTATATTTTTAAGTCATGTTTTTAACATTTGTTAAAGTTTTTTTTTGATGTGAACCATTCTTAAAATCTTTATTGAATCTGTCACAATATTGTTTCTGTTTTATGTTTTGGCTTTTTTGGCCCTAAGGCATGTGGGGTCTTAGCTCCCCAACCAGGAATGGAACCTGAACACCCCCTTCTTTGGAAGGTGAAGTCTTAACCACTGGACCACCAGGGAAGTTTCATATTTATAACTTTTGAAAAGTATACTCTGACATCTTATTCCACTGTTGTGTCTGCTTCACTACTGCAATAACACTAATGAAGTCTGATTAATATTGAGTAAGCGCTAGGGGATTTCCAAATTTCCCTAGTAAAAAGTAAAAGGTCCTTCCCCTACAGATTCTGATTCAACGGGTCTTAAGGCTGAATACTATTCTTAAATGAGTACTTAAAGTAATGATAATCAGGAAAAGATGGTAAATACTGTAATATTTAGTAACAAAAAAACTCTTGCCTAAGGAACATGACCTCTAAACATAGGAAAATAATCTACTGCTCTACTGTTTTTTGCAGTTTCAGTTATGAAACAGTGTCTAATATCTTTTCTTAGTTATCAAACTCTCAATTACAGATTAGACTCTCAAATATAAAACATAAGCAAATTTCACAAGAAATCTAGAGTATTAGAAATTTCCATTCTTTAAAAAGTTCCATATAATTGGCTTGTTTAACCTTTTTTTGTTAAGTCCCCTATCCCCCTCAGCTTCTAAGTTGTTCAAAACCTTTCTGTTTTACTTACATATAAAAATAAAAAATAAATTAAAACAGAAGAGGAATTTTATAAGAATTGTTATTTGTTAAATTGCTACATGTGAAAATTGCTACTTTCACCCCTACAAAAAGAATTCTATTTAAGGAAAAAAAAAATTACTGGCAACAGCATGCTTTCAATTCTCGACATTTTGGACTACTAAAGGCTTAATACACAAAACATAACTGAAGTACTCCAAAACTTATAATGAGCTAACAATTTTCATACAAAATGTACCACTACAAAAAAACCCTTACTCTATAAACAAAATTTTACTCACTGAGCTTCTCTTTCAAGCTCACAATACTGAACAGTTTAAGTGATCCCTGAATGAGATCTTTTTTTAAGGGCTGATAAAGATAAATTTTAATTTAGAACTATACTGCAAACAATATGGTCTACATAGAATAAAATTTAATTCAAATCAGCTCATTTACTAAACAGCCAATGTAAGTAAAAACAAGCACTAAACACTGCTGAAGGCACTAGATTCAAAAGGGCAGTCTTCCCTCTTTAACAGCTAACAAGCTAACAAATGGAAACAAAGTTGCTGCCTCATATCCTTCAAAAGTTAAGGTATAAGCAAATTATCCATCTGAAGTATTTAACCAGAGAAAAGTGCAAACTGTGTGTGTGTGTGCGCCGCGCGCACTCCATCACTCAGCCCCATCCAACTCTTTGCAACCCCATGGACTGTACCCCGCCAGGATCCTCTGTCCATGGAATTTTCCAGGCAAGAGTACTGGAATGGGTTACCGTTTTCTACTCCAGGGGAATCTTCCCAATCCAGGTCACCCCTGGACTGTGGACTAGACTTAACAGCTTGCTTCTAATGAAAAGAATGTGGCAGAAGTGACTTCTGAGACTAGGTCATAAAAGGCACTGCACACTTCTACCTACCTTTCTTCTCAGATCACTTCCTCTGGAAATGCAGCTGCCATGCAAACAGCTGGGGATCTACATATGCAAAGGAAATTGAGTCCTCTAGACAACAGCCAGCAGCAACCTGCTAGCTCAAAGAGGAACACCTTCTTAGAAGGAGACCCTCTAGGCACCAGTCAAGCCTACAAATGACAGCAACCTTTGAGATTTTTATGAAAGACATAGAAGCAGCCAGAACCACTCAGCTAAACTGCTACCAAATTTCTGGCCCACAGAAAATCCATGTGCAAAAGTATTTTAACTCCCTTGTTAAAAGAAAATGCAGTTTAAGGGAAAAAAATGATGTTCTGCCATTAAAAAAAAAATGCCCGTATTATCAGAGTTCAAATAAAGTAAACAGATAAACTTTAAAAAAATATATGTGGCATCAGCTTATATATGTTCTCTGAAAGGGGGGAGGGGGCAAAATAGGAAGAGATAAATAATTTACCCCAAGACTAGGTCCTTCCCAGGTGGTTCAGTGGTAAAGAATCCATTTGCCAATGCAGGAGAAAGCAGGTTTGATCCCTGGGGGTCAGGAAGAACCACTGGAGAAAGAAATGGCAACCCACTCCAGTATTCTTGCCTGGGAAATCCCACGGACAGAGGAATCTGGCAGGCTACAGTCCATGGGGTCACAGAGTCAGACACAATTTAGCAACTGAACAACAACAACAAAACTACAGAGCCTGTTACATTACGATATGAACTCAAATCTTCCTGCCTCAAAACCATGCTCATTGTTCGTTATCAGTATATTTCTCAAACTTTTCCCCACAGAAATTACTTACAAAGTTAACAAACCTGCCCCCTCCAAAATGTATTTTCAGAAAGTAACCAAAACAACTCGTCCTCAAGTCCTATTGTACAAACTCATGAAATTTCTGCACTGTACTTTATCTGTATATGTTTCAATATAAAAAAATTTAAGTTATTCAAGTAAAATAACCTTGGATCAGAGGTGATTGGTTTACCCTTAAGGTTTCTTAAACCATGTGTTTGAGAAAACACTGCTATAACATCATAAAATCCCAGAAATGACTTAGTTCAACTGGAATATCAACATGAGAAAAAAAACAGGATGATGTATGACTATGGTTAAATATATATATATATAATTTCTTAGATACAACTGACAATGTTTCATATAATGTAGAATGTTTAAAAAAAAAAAAAAACAACGGTATTATAAATTAGAATTACCAAGAAGCTTCTAAATTACCATCCCTTAAGATTTAAAGATCTTGTTATTTAAAATGTTCAATATTTAGCCTAAGACACAAAACCATAACGTTTAATGTCTTGTTTCAATTAAGCAGAAAACAAAATTACACTCTCTGGCGCGGACACAGAAAGGAAATGGAATTTATCATTTTCTCCTTGTCTGTCCCCACACCTTGGCCAGTAACATAATCCTAAAAAATAAAAAACCTGAAGGAATCATTTTGTGTGAATAATTTAGAGTAAGCACAGAATATTTATGAACAGGTCTCTTAAAACACTGGGGGACTTCCCTGGTGGCCCAGTGGATAGGAATCTGCCTGCCAATGCAGGGGACATGGGTTCGATCCCCGGTCCAGGAAGATTCCATGTGATGCAGGCAACTAACCGTGTGGACCACAACCACTGAGACTGAGGGCTGAAACTACTGAAGCCCACATGACAGAGCCTGTCTTCTCAAGAGAATCTACCACGAGACGCCTGAGCAGTACGAGAGAGCTGCCCCTGCTAGCCACAACTAGCAAAAGCTCATGAGCAGCAACGAAGACCCAGCACAACCAAAAATAAGTAATTTAAAAAACAACTACTACTACTGGGGGTTTCCTTTCTCAGTGGTACTAAGTCATTCTGTTACAAACTTATTTGAACTAATGAATCTAGTCAACAGACTCTCAACACATCAACCCAGTAATGAACATGTCAACCAACACCATTCAACACGCCAGTATATCTAAAACTAAGTAGAGAAAATACTCTGGGGACACTAAGTACTACCTTGAGCAGCTCATAGGAATGAGAAATCGGAACTAAATTCAGCAGGCAAGGGAAGCACTCAGAAGTTTTAAAGTTACAACTGTATGTCTGGAAACATGCTTAGAAAAAATAAATCTGGTATAGTTTGTTGTAAAATAAAGGGGGCAGGGAGGATTCAGAAAATCACCCTGCGAGTAAAGGTATTGGTT
Organism: Dama dama; assembly: GCF_033118175.1. Classification (NCBI taxonomy): domain Eukaryota; kingdom Metazoa; phylum Chordata; class Mammalia; order Artiodactyla; family Cervidae; genus Dama; species Dama dama. The sequence goes on from NC_083705.1 coordinate 30,008,917, forward strand.
CCCATTACCAACTCACTCATAACAGAAGTTTTCAATAGTTGTGTTACTTAAAAAACTTTAAAGAACTGTCCATGAATTCAATTTCAGTGGAAAAGAGCTAGCTTCCTTCAATTTTCTAGAAACTGTAATATAAAAGCCAAACTCAAAGCTCTCTTATAAAGAATGGAAGTAAAGAGAGCAAGAATAAGGAGACAGTACATGCAAATAAATGAAGTCAGAACACTATCATACCACACACAAAAACAAACTCAAAATAGCTTATAGACAAATATAATACATGACACCATAAAACTCCTAGAAAAGATCATAAACAAAACATTCTGACATAAATTGTACCAGTGTTTTCCTAGATCAGTCTCCCAAGACAATAGAAATAAAAACAAAAATAAACAAAAGGGACCTGATAAAACTTATAAGCTTCTACACAGCAAAGAAAACCATAAAGACAACCTACAGACTGGAAGAAAATAACTGCAAACAATGTGAGCAACAAGAGCTTAATTTCCAAAATACACAAACATCTTATACAACTCAATAACATAAAACAAACAAACCCAAACAAAAAATGGGCGAAGACCTAAATAGATATTTGTCTTCCATATTTGGAGATATTCGTATCCAAAGAAGATATACAAATGGCCAAAAAGCACATCAACAGATGCCCGATATCAATAATTCTTAGGGAACTGCAAATCAAAACAACAAGTTATCAACCTCACTTGGTCAGAATGGCCATCATCGGAGAGTCTAGAAATAACAAATGCTGGAGAGGTTGTGGAGAAAACTAAACCTTTCTACACTCTTGCTGGGAATACAAATTGGTGCAGCCACTGTGGAAAACAGTATGGACGCTCCTTTAAAAACTAAAAGAGAATTACTGTATGACCAGCAAATCCCTCTCCTGGGCATGCATCTGGAAAACAAAAAAACTGTAATTCGAAAAGAGTGCATGTATGTACTCTAATGTTCATAGAAGGATTATTTACAATAGCCAAGACATGGAAGCAACCATAGACATTTATCCATACAGATGAAAGGATAAAGAACATGTACACACACACACACACACACACACACACAGGAATATTACTCAACCATAAGAATGAAATACCATTTGCAGCAATATGGATGGACCCAGAGATTATCTAACCAAGTGACATAAGTCAGAGAAAGACAAATATTATATATCATTTATATGCAGAATCTAAAAAGCAGTAGTACAAATGAATTTACTACGAAATAGACTCATAGAAAAACCTTACAGTGATCAAAGGTGAATGGGAGGCATAAACTGGGATTATGGTATTAAAAGATGCACACCACCATATATAAAATAAACAATAAGGATGTAAACTAACTATACTTCAATTAAAGAAAAAAACAAAACAAAACAAAAGAATAAGGGGGTAGTAACAATGGAAATGATGTGGAGGGAGGGAGACAGAGGGAGACTGCAGAAACACAATCTACAGGAGGGTGATTGCAAAGGACTGGATGTGAAGAGGTAAGGAGACTGAGAAACGGAAGATGAAAAACATTTCAAAGTTAGAAAATGAGAAGAACACAAACATTTGGGGGTTCCTAGTAAATGGTGCTAATATGGGGTGTTCACACTGCATACTTAAAATCTGTGTGCAGTGTCCATTAGTGCATGTGTATTACAAATGAAAACTTTTTACTGACAGAAAACCAGAAACAAAATTTTCAAGAACTACTGGGCAACTTGCAACAAATCACTAAGGGCCAGTGATTTAATCACTCACTCCTAGGTACTAGAACCTCTGTAAAAACCCAAGAACGGGTCTGCAGAGCTTCCAGGTTGCTGAATGTGCCTACTTGCTGAGGCAGTGGTATACCCCAAACTCCAAAGGGACTATTCCAGAAAGCACCCTATGTACTGCTTCATTTGGCTGTTCAGTTGTGTCTTCTAGAATATCGTTTACAATAAACCAGTAACAGTAGTGTGTTCTTGCATTCTGTAAACCGTTACAGAAAAATATGGAACCTGGGGGGTGGCAGGGGGATCTGGTGGTGGTGGGAGGGGTGTCCACGGGCATCTCTAATTTAAAGCCAAATCACACAGAAGTGTGGGTAACCTGAAAATCTACTACTTGATATTCATATCTGAAGTGGGACCAGAAGGGCAATCCTATGGGACTGAGCCCTTAACCTGTACAGTCTAAACTAACTCCAGGTAATAAGTGTCAGAACATCCAAACTGAATTCAATTGTAGAAAACCCAGTTGAGTATCCACAAAAAAATTGGAGAACTGTTTGCTGCTTGCTATATGAATGTACACAGAGTATCTAGCAGTACTTGAAAAGGACGGAGTTGCGGCAGATTCTCCAAATAAAGAGCTAAAATGAGCACTAACACCACAAAGATATTTGACTTTTCAGAGTCCTTCAACATTAACAGACATTCAAAAAGCACCGCTCACACACATAAAGTCCCAAAGAGCTTTTTAATCATTTTTAAATGCGAAGTAATAACCAAACATTTTAAGGAAAGTGGCAACAGTGAAGAGACCACTAAAAACCATGAACACAAAGGAAATACCTAATTCAAGAAATAACTAGCAAAATGGAACTTTCAGAACCCCAAAAATATAGAACAACTTCTTGAGAGATAAAAACAAAACATCTCCACATGAAAGAGAAAAAAATCAGACTGCATCAAACTTCTTAAACATCTCATGCTATAAGACAACAAAATAGCAGTCAAGGTGCTGAGGGAAAAAGTATTTTGAATCATGAAAGCTATACTCAAAGTATCAAAAGTGAAGAAGATAAATACATTCTTAGACAAGCAATTCCTAACAACCAGGAGGAAAGAGAAAGAAGAGAGGGACTTCCCTGGCTATCCAGTGGTTAAGACTCCAGGGTTCCAACTGCAGGGGGGTGCAGGTTTGATCCCTGATAGAGGAACTGAGATGCCACATGCAGTGTGGTGCAGTCAAAAGAAAAAATGACCAGTGACCAACATTTTCTAGTCACTTTATGGGCAGTTCATAAAAAAAATTAACCATTAGGGGCTTCTCTGGTGGTACAGTGGTTAAGAAATTTGTCTGGCAATGCAGCGGATGCAGGTTCAATCCCTGGTCAGGAAACTAAGATCCCACATGCTGTGGAGCAACTAAGCTCCCAGGCACCACAACTACTCAGCCAGTCCACTATGGAGCCCGTGTGCCATAACCAGAGTGGCCAAGTGCCACAACTTCTGAAGACTGAGCATCCTGGAAGCCATGAGCCACATACAACTAGAAAATCGAGGCACCACCACCACAAAAAAAAAAAAAAATCACATACAATGCAACAAAGATCCTGCATGTTGCAACTAAAAACCTGAGGCAAATTAAAAAAGAAAAAAACTATTAGGAAAAGATGTTCAGCTATTTTCATAACAAATTAAAATACTGGAACTCAAAAAATAAATAAATAAATACTGGAACTCAGCTACCAAACTTACAAAACTCTTTGTTAGGGTGGGTCCAAAAAAGCTTGTAGTCTAGAGTTAATTTTGCCCCCCTAACTGGAGCTAATCCTTTTGAAGATTTTGCCTACATTCTACTTACAGCCTATGCTCCAACTCTTAGGTGGGTTTTTCCACTGAAGCTGATGTAAACATAAACTTTTCCTGACCCTATGTAAATCTCTGGAATTGTTTCACCTACTCCTTTCTGGTGGTTCTATTCCCTGGCTTCAGTCACTTCCAAACATGCACATGCAAGTCCAGTTGTAAGTCACAAGCCTTGAGTAGATTCTTCTGAGTCCTCTCTGCACTCAATAGTTTCCCTATTACTTTGCCCCACAAATTCTATCGACTTTGAGCTTTCCAAATTTTCAGCTGTCTCCTCAACTTTTAGTAAGACCACCAGACTGTTTGAATTCACCCCATCACTCCCTGCCCCGTGCTGTAACCTATTACTTTTCTTCAAGCAATGAGGGCTTTCATAAGACCGACCACCTCCTGTTATCCAATGTCTAAAAGCCTGTATTATACATTTTGTCTGGCTTTTTAGATTTCTAAGATGAGTGCGTAAATCTGGTTATCTGGTTGCCTGTTATTCTGTCATAGCCAGAATTTAAAAACTGCATGCCAATTCAATTTTACTATTACAGGATTTTCATGAAACTCAATGTTTTACTTGTATAAATTTCCTCATAGAACTTTTCTTGAAAGGACCCAACTAATTCCAGCTTGTTTCCCAAAGCAAAGTCCAATGACAAAACCTAACACTTAACAATATGAAATTCATAATCTTTAGCTTTCAGTCAAAAATTTTCACTCACGCAAGACTTCCCTGGTGGTCCAGTAGTAGTAAAGAATCTGCCTGCCAAAGCACGGGACACAGGTTTGCTCCCTGGTCTGAGAAGATTTCATATGCCATGGGGCAACTGAACCTGTGTGCCACAACTACTGCAACTGCACTCTGGAGCCCACATGCTGCAGCTACCGAAACCTGCACACCTACAGCCTGTGTTCTGCAACAAGAGAAGCCACCGTGATGAAAAGCCAATGCACCGCAACTAGACTAGCCTCAGCTCTCCACAACTAGAAGAATTACCTTGCAGCAACGAAGACCCAGAGAAGCCAAATAAACAAAACAAAAATAATTAAAATTATCTGTCATGCAAAAGGGGGGTGGGGCTCCCCCACAGGAAAATACTACAAATAAGAGGACGAATCTACTTAAAGAGATAGCCAGATATAATGGATATGACAGCATTAGCAGACAAGAACATTAAACCTACTATTATAAATATGTTTAAGGACAGGGAAAATAGGAACGTAAAGAAAAATAGAGAACATTAAAAAATACTTCTAGAAATAAAAAATGTAATACCTGAAGTGAAAAACACTGGACAGGATTAACAGTCGATTAGACAATGCACAAGATAATGATCAGTAAGTGTACTAACAGGGTAGCATTCAAACTAGAGAGCATTAAAGTAGAAAAAGACAGACTTTATAACTGAAATGTACAATAACAAGGTAATTCTAATATTTATGATCCCAATAACACTGATACACTTTCATAAAGCATAAAATACAGGTGATACAAGAAAAATACAGAAGATTTGAACACATCTTGCTCACTCCAATACAAACCTAGTGGATAAAAAGTTAGTAAGCGTATAGAAGATTTAAAGCATACTCATTTAAATTTTAACAGATTTTATGTATCAAATGCTAAACCTCTAAACACAGAAAGTATATCTTCTTTTCAAGCACCCATCTCAGGCCACCAGGAAATCTTTAATAAATTTCAAACATACCTACAAATGACATTGTGTGTTAGTTGCTCAGTCATGTCTGGCTCTTTGTGACCCCATGGACTGTAGCCCACCAGGCTCCTTTGTCCGTGGGATTCACATTACCTGACCACAATTCAATTAAACTAGAAATAACAAAACCAAGTCTCTACCACATGCAATTTTAAAACAAAATAAATGAAAAGAAGAAAAGTCACAAAACCAATAATTAATAAATTGGAAAAGCTGAAGAACTATAAATCCAAAACTGCTGTGAGGTGGGGGTAGGGACAGATCAATAGAAAAGCTACTAGCACAAATATATAAAATCAAAAATGACAACATTTAAAATCATAAACCATCTGAACAACTCTATGTAATTAAAGCTGAAAATATAGAAATGGACAATTTTTAGAAAAAGACAATTTACTAAAAATATCCCCAGTAAAGAGGAAATCTAAACAAATTATCATGAAAGCATCCCATCACCAAAAAAAAAGAAAAATACAGACTGAAGTGTCCTTGAGAACCAAGATTCTAAACATTGAAAAAAGGAAATACACATGTAAGACAGAAGGCAATAAACAAAAACCCAGTGGTCCTAAACTTGAACTGGAAGTATCAATATGAACTCTACAGTACTGCAAAGTAAATAAATATACATTAAGACTGGTTTATAATTTAAATTGTGCTTTAAATATCAAGCATTCAAAATTTAACTCAACATGATAAACAACTATTACCTTTCTAAGAAACTCTTCCATCCACGGATGAATGGATAAAGCAGCTGTGGTACAAAAAAAAGGAAATCCTACCATTTGTGACAACAAAAATGGGTAGACCTTGAGAGTATTATGCTAAGTGAAATAGGTCAAGGAAAGACATATACTATATGATCTTACTTTTATGTGGAATCTGTTAAAATAAAAAAAACTAGAAAGAGATCAGATTTGTGGTTACAGAGTTGGAGTGAGGAACCCAATGGAGAAGCATAATCAAAAGGTACAAACTTACAGTTACAAGATAAGTACTAAGGATGTTATGTACAGCATGAGAAAATGGATGCTAACTAAACTTACTGTGGTAATCGTTTCACGATATATGTTAAGTGAAAACATGCTGTTGTACACTGTGAACTTACACAAATCATATATGTCAATTTATATCTCAAACTTAAAAAAGATTAAAGGCATAAAAATCTTTCATAAGAAAAACCTTAACCATTTCACCACAAGTTATTTATCAAAAGATTCAACATAAATGTATGCTGTTCTATTAAACAATTAAGCTTCCCATAAAGAAATATCTGACATATTTGTTTTCTGTGTAACAAAAATGAAATATAGGGAGCCAAAACTCCAAACCAACACTTTAAAGAACATCCTTCAAAAGAACACATACTAGTATGGAATGAATGAACTGAATGGAGAACAGGAGAGAGGGGGGGAAGAATTCATGTCCTATTTACAGAATAATGGGCCTGATAATCTGCATTTCAAAGGCAAATCAATTATCTAGAATTAGGAAATAATAAATTAAACATTAAATATGTGGTTCCTTAATTCCAGATTAAATGACTTCTTAACTCCCTTTTTTATTTAACATAACTCAACTTTAAAAGTCACAGTGACTTTAAGGCACCATTAACATCAGTATGTGAACAGAAAGAAACCTCAGTGAAAGAACGAAAAGTTCACGTAGACAATACATACAGAAATTCAGTATAAAAGTCTGGACAACTCTCCTACTTCAAAGTTTACTCAAAATAATCAAACAGATTAATAATTTAAAGGAGAAAAAAGTCAAAGTCATTACAGAAAAAGAGAAATTTTAATTATCTCAGAAAAGGGAAGAAAGGCCTTTCTACATATGACACAAGAAAAGAGAATAAAAACATATTTACATACAAACTCAAAAAACATTCTATTTGATGAAAATCATAATCAATGTCAAATAAATCATCATTATACTGGGGGAGGGCAGGGAATACTTGTTACACAAAGCATATATAAAAGTAGTTTGCCTTCATACACAACTGTTCCTATAAATCAACAGAAAAAGAACTCACAGAAAAGGGGTAAAATGAGAAAAGGATATAAAGAGTTCACAGAAAAAGATCTTATATATAAAATTTTCATTCTCAGGCATTTCCTGGTGGTCTACTGGTATTAATATGGAATAATCTTCCAAGATAATTCCTTAAGTAAAGAAGGTTAGATAGCAAGATGGAGGGACTTTCCCTAGTGATCCAATGGTTAAGAATCCATCTTGCAATGCAGGGGACACAGGTTCAATCCCTAGTCTAGGAACTAGGATCCCACATGCTGCAGCACAACTAAACGTGCACACCACAATGAAACCCAACTTAGACCAAAAAAAAAAAAAAAAGAGCAAAGTGGACATCATGCTTCCACTTGTACTAGAAAGAAAAATATCACGTGCTTATATATCCATAAGATCTCTAGAAAAATTCATAGAAAACAGTTTATTCAGACAAGAACTATAGCTGGACAAAAGGAGAAGGTGACTTTTCTATTAAAAAAAAAAAAAAAAAAAACCCATGTACTATTTGTAATTTGCACTAGGTGCATGTATTCAAAATAATTTTAAATCCTCTTAAGTCTGACTCAACTTTACCAGTTCTTGAATCCTCAAACATTTTAATATAATCCATCTTTTTCTAAAGTCAAATTACACTGAAGCGTAAGATCCTAAGAACATCAACCAAGTTTCAACAAATGAATAAGTAAACCTAACCCTATGAATAAGTCAGTTCACAAAGTGCTACCAGATTCAGGATCCCTGATATGAAATTTAAAGATTTGGGGAATTCCCTGGCAGTCTAGTGGTTAGGATTCTGTGTTTCCACTACAGGGGGCAATCTCAGGGAACCAAGATCCCTCAAGCCACACAACATGGCTAAAAGTAAAAAAATTAAAATAATTTTTTAGAAAATAATTCAGGGAACTTTTTAAAGGACCTGATTATGAAGACAAAATATAAAATGAATATATATATTCACACACACACACACGCTATTTGTTAGGCAATCTGCTTAGGATTTTACAGTATTATCTCATTTAGTTCTCACTATCCCCAGGAGGTTGATATTATCTTTTCTTCAAAAAAGAACAACAGGTTTTTAGATGTGAAGTACATTTTAAAGTTCCCAGGGTCACAGTACTAATCAGTGGTAGCTCAAATTCTTAACCTCTATATACACCCTACACATACTGTAAATAACCCAGGGTACATTAGGTAGAGACCATGTGTTATATAAAATATTAGCTTTAAGTTTAACAAGTATGTAAGTCAGTCTCTATGTTCTGAGTTTCAAGTTTCTGCCTTACCTGTCAGGCACCATCTTGGGTTTATAGCTTTGTATCAAACCATAGAAAATACAGACCTCAATCTCAATCTAGACAAAAAGTCTTTTAGGTGGCAAAAAGAAGACAAGTAGTCTGAACTTCCACAACAGTCACAACATGCCTTCCACTAACCTAGCCATCTTTATCTCCAAACAAGACTTGTTCTCTCATCAAATTCAATCCTTGGAAGGCCCTAATTTAAAGTACTAAGGTGAAAACATTTTTACTCACTTTTTCCCATTTCCACAAAGTGCCTATAAAAGGAACTCATTTTAAATGGAGATCAAAGAGTACAATGTGAAAGATCTAAACTATGAGCTAAAAAATAAATAAATAAATAAACCTAAGGCAACTAGGCTTGCATAGGAAAAGTCCTTAAGACATCTTGATAATCAAGTAGTTTTCAACCTAGCTAGTGTTCATGAAGCAATGATTTCATCACTCACCTAATGATACTTGCTACAGTAGCCTTAAGTTTACCATCCTACCAGAGTTTTATTAAATAAGCCCCCTTGGAAGGGATCTAAAAGATTGAACGCCAAAAGCAAACTGAGAAAATCTGCAATACCAAAAATAATTAAAGCTCTATGGACATAAATCTGCATTTGCCAAAGATATCAGTTAATATAAATGAATTGTCATGGCCTTCCTGATTTCTGAAAACGAGCCTAAAATTGGCCACCCACATATTTCAAGGTCACTCCTTGAAATGTAAAGTGTTTTATCTTTTTAAGCCTGAGACTAGTTCCACTAAATTTCAATCCCTCTGACTGAACATTTCAAAACTATGGAAATTTTTTTAAAAGGCCAGGGTTGTAATAAAAAGAAGTCTTTATCAAGCAGTCCCTTCAGAAAGGTTACAGCAAACCCAACGTTAGCCTTGAATCTAGCAAACAGACTAGAAGTTCATGTAACAATTATTTAAGTCTAGGCAGATAAAGAACTTTCCTGGTGGCTTAGACCATAAAGAATCTGCCTACAACGCAGGAGACCTGGGTTTGATTCATGGGTCCAGAAGATCCCCTGGAAAAGGAAATGGCAACCCACTCCAGTATTCTTACCTGGAGAATTCCAGGGACAGAGTAGCCTGGCAGGCTATATACAGTCCATAGGGTTGCAGAGTCAGACACCACTAAGCAACTAACACTCTCAGGCAGATAAAACCGCTTCTAAATGATCAGACAACAAAGAAATTCAGCTATAAATAATCCCCTAACAAATTTTACCTAGCCCCCAGGCAGTTAAATAGAAGTTCTACAATAAAATACTGAGGGTGGTGGTGTAGGTGGGGGATGGATTACATTATCTAAGATGTCTTTGCTCTACCTAAACGCACGGAGCATATAACAATAAACAAAAATGAGACAAGGTACCTGTCCTCAGAAGTTTATGCAATAAAGATAGGTGAGAGGAGATAATTAAGAGACTGATCTGAATGTAATACAGTAACAAGAGAAATCAAATGTTACACAAAGGGGGTTGCCTACTTCACACAGAATGATTACAGAAAGTCATTCAGAATGTAACGTATGAGCCTAAACTGAGCTAAAGAAGAAAAGAGACAGAGCATAAAGGCCCAAAGACAGGAAGGAAAATGCCTGGTGTATTTAAGGAAGAAAAGGCCAAATCAATGGTCTAGGATGACAGTAACCAAGGTTGCAGAGAAAAAGAAGGGACAATGAAGTTGCTTGTAGGCTACAGAGTCTGCATGTTATTCTTAGGTCCAATGGAAAGACCATGCTCTGGGAATAATGAATTATAATAATGCAAGAATGGCACAATTACAAAGTTACAAGGCTACAAGCAGTTCAAGTAAGAGAAGATCAAGGCTTGTAAAAGCACAGTGATGGTGGAGCAGAAATGGATATATTTGGGAAAGCAAAGAGATTTACTAAGATGAGACCTGATTATTTAGCCTGAATAGGCGGATGCTGTATCCGTTTATTGAGCTACGGAAGCACGGACAAAGCGGCTGGGAAAGACTCAAAGACAAGTTCAGTTTTGGATGTGTTAAATTTGTAAATGAAATAAAGAAGTCAAGGTCGATTAAATTACAAGCCTAGAATATGGGGAGGAGGTCTGGACTGGAGATTTAAATTTGAGATCTTTTGCATAAAGATGCCGTCTAAAATTTGGAACCAAACTGCAAGTTAAGCAATTACCTCAGAAGAGTGTAACGACTATGGTTCAACAATTTTAAAACAGGTCATAAATGCAATCTAAATACACCTAGTTTTTGCTCAGTTCCCTACCTTCCCTTATCTACAATCTCCCTCCTGCTGATCACATGCTCCTCAAACACTACTATCTATACGGCCCAGCCGTAACAATACTACTACTACTACTACTGCTACTACTACTACTGTTGCCATCATTTTACAATTTCAAAGCATTTAACATTCATTATTTCTGTAATGATAACTTTGTGAAGAAAAAAACTAGTTTTACCAGAGCAGAAAATAAAGTCTTAAAAAGGCTGGCCTGGCCAACATTAAATAGCTTTTATTTACTAGATGATATGAAATCAGCATTCAAATTTAAGGACTGTGTTTACTCTATGTTCACCGAACTTCAGAGAAGACAAACTACATGAGTTTAGGAATCTTGTATTATTACCTTGTTTGCTACTAAATGCCCAGCACCAATCAAAGTACAGGCACATAACAAACATCTACCAGGCAATAAACATCTCTAGCACAGACTAATACTCAAGAAATAAAAATCCCAGATCCACTGTTGAGTCAATATTTTACCATAAATAAGATGATATGCTTGTATCTTACTTTCTCATTTGCGACATAAAAATGTTGTCATTTATTTTCCAAGTATGCTTACATATAAATTAGATAATATCTAACATCGAAAGCCATTCAAAAGACAATTGCTCCATGAATTCAAGATGGCATTATTTTGCAACAGGTCGTATTTCATATCCCCATAAAAACAATTTCCCCCTTTAACCCAAATTTCCTATAAAAGATGTCAATCAGGTTTTAAAATAAAGCAGAAAGAAAAAGTCAAAAGCTACCATTTGTATTTATTAACTGCTGCTTTGTGGAACTGACATATATCAAAGAAGACACAAACAGTTCCACATATATAAGGTCAATTGACATTCAACAGAGGTATTTCAACATCATTCAATGGGAAACAAAGTCTTTTCAACAAACAGGAGAGTAAGACATCTATATTTAAAAAAGAAAAAAATGAACCTCAATCCTTTCACATGCAAAAAAAAAAAAGAATTCACTCCAAATGGATCACAGATCTAAAAATATAAACTACAAAACTTCCAGAAGAAAGCTAAAAAGCAGGAGAAAATCTTATGAATTCGGGTTAAGTAAAAATTTCTTATGACACAAAAAAAGCACAAATCATGAAAGAAAAATAACCAATTTTACTACAAGTTTTAAAATGTCTGATCTCCAAAACACAGTTAGAAAATGAAGATAAACCACAGATAGGAAAAATTTGCAAAATACGTTATCTAATACACTTATAGTTAAAATAAAGAATTCTTACAATTCAATAAAATAAGCTAATCTTTTAATGGATCAAAGACTTGAAAAGACACTTCACCAAAGCACATTAAAAGATGCTTATCATGTCACTACACTGTATGATAGCTTTAATGTGGCTAACTGCCCACTCAACTACCCTAGCAGTAAATAATATTAAAGGAAAAATTAATCAACTTGAGGTACTTTTCTTCCTTAAAGGACAAGAGTATTTATTAGATCACCTGCTTCTTTTTAAGAAGGGCAAATAACCTGTAGAGTATGGTCTGGAAATTAGGGGGCAGAGAGGAGGGTATCTGATCATACTTTGCTATTATATATTGAAATACATTATCATAAATGTCTATTTTCTCATTACGGCTGTATAACATTGTGATCTTACTATATGCATAGGCTATTTTATTTCAGGATAGTATAGAGCACTTTAAAAAGTATTTGTCACAAAAGGTTAGGAATATGACAGAATTCTGTACCACCGCTCTAGAGCTGTGCTGTCCAATATGGCAGCTAGTGGTCACAGGCTGTAATTTAAATTGAAACAAAAATTAAACAAATCTTAAAATTCAAATCCACATCTGCACTAGCTGCATTTCAAATATCCATAACGACATATGAAGTCTTAAAGTGTTAGTCGCTCAGTCGTGCCTGACTCTTTGCGATCCCATGGACTGCAGCCCACCAGGCTCCTTTCCAGACAAGGATTACTGGAGTGGGTTGCCATTTCCTTCTCCAATGACATATAGCTAGTGATTAGTATACTGAAAGAATAGACACATAATCTTACACCTTTTCACAAAGTTCTGTTGGATAGCACTGCTCTTAGAATAAGACCTACTATTTAGAACCTTGGAATGCTAAGGAAGCTAATTGTAACAGAAGAATGCAAATAATCCAAATTAGGGTTCCCTCACTTACTGAGAAGCTTGCATAAACTATTTAATTTCAGACTGACTTTCTTAAACCACTGAACAGAAATAGATTTTACATGATAATTTGGGGAAACACTTTATAAATTAAATTGCTATATAAACATTAGTCATGAGGTGATTCTAAAGGAAAATATTCCTGAAAAAGAACTTACGTGAGCATTTTAATAACAAGTCACAACTGTATCACATTAAGGAAAATAAAATTTAGTTGCTGGCTAAGAATAAAGTTTCTAAATTCCTGAAACAGAATAGAATTTGACTTTCTTCCTACTTAACTATCATCCTAAAACTAACTATGAGCCATAATGGTTGGAGGTTCGAGGTTCTGGATACAGAATGTGTGGACTCAGAAATCCCACTTATTGGCTGTGTAACCTTAATAAGCAATTTAAAACCTCTGACTTCATTTTCTTACCTATAAAATGAGAATAGAACCTTCCCACAAGCTGCACCTATGAGGATCAAATTAGTTAATACAGTTAAAAAGGTTTGAATACTGCTTGAAACATTGTAAGCATTAATATGGATTAACCCATTCATTCCGATAGATGTTGATATCAAGAATAAAGAACTCCTATAACTCAACAACAAAAACAGTCTGGTTTAAAAATGGGCTAAAGGTGTTTCTCCAAAGCATACAGATGACCAAAAAGCACACCAGACATCACTTATCACATTACTAATCACTAGGGAAATCCAAACCAAAACCATAACAATACCACTTCACAACCATTAGAACACAATATACAGAAAACAACAAATGCTGAGAAAAATTTGAAGAAATTGGGACCCCTGTACATCGCTGGTAGAAATAAGAAACAGTGCAGCCTCTATGGAAAACAATATGGTGGTTCCTCAATTAAAAATAGAATTACCACATGATCAGCAACTCCATTTCCGGGTATCTATCCAAAAGAATCGAAAGCAAAGATGCAAACAAATATTTGTACTCCCATGTTCACAGCACCATTATTTACAACAGTCAAAAGGTGGAAGCCCGAGTGTCCATTAATGCATGAATGGACAAATAAAATGTGGTACATGCACATATAATGGATTAGAGTCTTAAAAAAAAGGGTATTCTGATTGACCCATGGTACAACATGGATGAACCTCAAAGACGCTCAAAGGAAGTAAGCCAGTCACTAAAGGACAAATTTGCATGATTCCACTACTAAGAGGTACCTAAAGTAGTTAAGTTCATAGAGACATAAGGAGAGTGGTGATTTCCAAGGGTTGGGAGGAGCAAGGAATAGTTATGGTTTAACGGGTAGAGGTTCAGTTTTACAAAATGAAAAGAGCTCTGGAGATGAGTGCTGGTAATGGCTGTGTAACAACATGAATGTACCTAAATGCCACAGAACTATACACTTAAAATTCAGCATTTCAGTTATTTTTATGTTATGGGTATTTTGCCACAAACTATTAATTAGAACCAAAAAGTCTACTTTATTATAAACATATCCAATTTCCTTGAAGATATCTTTCAAAATATTTAAGAAGTGTTTCAAAGAGTACAATATCAATAGGTAAGAGGTACCCAGAGTAGTTAAATTCATAGAAGATACAACAGTGACTGCCAGGGACTTGGGAGAATGGAAAATGGAGAGTTAATGGTTGGCATTCAATTTGAGAAGATAAAAGAACGTTCTGAAGATGGACAGTGGTGATAATTGCACGATGTGAAGGTACTCGAGGTCACTGAAGTGTACACTCAAAAAAGACTAAAATGGTAAATTTTACATTTATTTTACAATAGAAAAGTTCCTCATTACACAGATTGGGAGATTAGTGCAAATAGGGCCGAAGATTTTACTTCTCTATCTCATACAGTGGCTCAAAAGGCAGAAAAGACTTATATCTGCTAAACTGATACAAATTTAGAAACTATTTTCTTCTCTAAACTTAAAACAACCTATTTGTGGGGATGAAGACTTTACCTAATTATATTGACAACGTGTGGGTGTCCTCGGTCACTCAGTAGTGTCCAACTCTTTGCAACCCCATGGGCTGCAGACTTCTCGGTTCATGGAATTTTCCAGGCAAGAATGCTAAAGTGGAATGCCGTTTCCTACTCCAGGGGAATCTTCCCAACCCAGAGATCAACCAACCCGCCCCCGCCTCTTGCATTGGCAGGCAGATTCTTTACCACTGAGCCTCCTGTGAAGCCCCCATACTGACAACAGGTTGTAAAAGAATTACCCCCTAGTTTTTTTTAACTATGTCCACAAAATCTTTTGACAAAAGGTGGAACCATACTTCTTACTCCTTGACTGTGGGCTAGACTTAACAGCTTGCTTCTAATGAAAAGAATGTGGCAGAAGTGACTTCTGAGACTAGGTCATAAAAGGCACTGCACACTTCTACCTACCTTTCTTCTCAGATCACTTCCTCTGGAAATGCAGCTGCCATGCAAACAGCTGGAGATCTACATATGCAAAGGAAATTGAGTCCTCTAGACAACAGCCAGCAGCAACCTGCTAGCTCAAAGAGGAACACCTTCTTAGAAGGAGACCCTCTAGGCACCAGTCAAGCCTTCAAATGACAGCAACCCTTGAGATTTTTGTAAAAGACATAGAAGAAGCCAGAACCACTCAGCTAAACTGCTACCAAATTTCTGACCCACAGAAAATCCATGTGCAATAGTATTCTTTTAACTCCCCTGTTTAAAGAATATACAGTTTTAAGTAAAAAAAAAAAAATGTTTTGCCATTAGAAAGGAAAAAACAAGAACATACAATTGACCCTTAAACAACATAGTCATTAGAACTGTGCAGGCCCACTTACATGTGGATTTTTATCAATGTTAAATACTAAACTACTACACTACCCAAAACAGGTTGAATTTGTGGATGCAAAACTGCAGATACCAAGAATCCTCAGATAGAGACGTCTGGCCTTCTATATGCAAATTATCCAATTCAAAGGTGAGTGCCCATAATCCCCATGTCATTCAAGAGTCAACTGTGTTATTTATGTTCACTGAAAGCTAACTTGTTTTTACTAGTATACACACATAAGTAAAGACAAAAAAATGACAATTTTTCAGCTAAATAATTTTTTAAAGGTATCTGCGAGGTGCAACCAAAACAATCCATTCAACTAGAATTTTTAAGATCCTTGCTTCAAAAAAAACAAAAACACAACTACGGAACAACTTCTAAATACAGTTTTAAAAATACATAACCTGGAAACTGAATTAACGGGTAGGAAATGAAGATGAAAACAACGCACTCCCCAAATTGTGAACACAAAGATGACTAAAGAAAACTGGGCCTTCCCTGGTGGTCCAGTGGTTTGGAGTCCACTTGCCAATGCATGGGACATGGGTTTGATCCCTGGCCTGGGAGGATCCCACATGCCTCACAGCAGGAGCGCAGCTACTGAACCAGTGTTCTGGAGTCCAAGCAACACAACTAGAAAAAATCCACACAGCAACTAAGTCCAGCACAGCCAAAAGTAAATAAATAAAAAATTTTTTAAAGAAACTGAATATGATCTTTTATATAAAAAGATGCAGAAAACAGCAACTACTTGAAGAGATACAGCACAAAAGCTTGTAAGCATTCTGCTGGGTGGGACAGCTAACAAAAAGGGGAAAAGCAGGCAGGTAAAACTGAAAAGGAAATCCAATCATAAAAGTCTTATCAGTAATTACATTTTGTGTCTCGTGATCCTGCTGTTGAACCTGCTCTCCAAAAAAATACATAGAAGCACCTTCAAATACATCTATTTCAGAGACTTCTCAAATCAGTCTCTCATTCACATAGCCAAAAAGAACTCATGTTAGGAGCCCCTCACACATGAAACATTAAAAGAGGGGAGGACATAGGATACATCTCTTTGCAACTTGCTCTTTCCGAAATATTCCAGACATGACCCAAAAGGCTGCTAAAGTAACAAAACCAAGAACTGTAATTTAGGCAGATTTTTCTGGCCACAGTAAAAGACTTTGTAGAGACGTAAACTCAACTAAGGACCTCCTTGTTGGCTCAGACGGTAAAGAATGTGCCTGCAATGGGGGAGACCCGGATTCAACCCCTCGGTTGGGAAGTTTCTCTGGAGGAGGGCATGGCAACCCACTCCAGTATTCTTGCTTGGATAATCCCCATGGACAAAGGAGCCTTGCGGGCTACAGTCCATGAGGTTGAAAATAGATGGACACAACTGATCGACTAAGCACACACACACAAACTCAACTAAAGTAGGGTATTTCCTTAGCCAAAGATCAAGCTAGGCCGATAGATTAAACTGGAAATGAGAAGGAAAGCGTGACTAGGATGCAGGTAATGCCGTTAACAGAAACAAGAGACAGAAATAATTTCAGAGACCATAATATTAGTTTAACATGTAAAACATATTAAACAGAATTTTAAAATGTTACACATACAATAAAACTTTACCTACATACTACACCTCACAATTAACAAAAAAGCCTTCACATATTTTATTTCCATCATTTTTATGAAAAAAGTAAAGCCAAGAGATTAAGTAAATACGTCCATGCATGCTAAGTCGCTTCAGTCGCGTCTGACTCTTTGCAACCCAAAGGACTATGGCCCGCCAGGCTCCTCTGTCCATGGGATTCTCCAGGCAAGAACACTGGAGTGGATGGATCGTCATCCCCTCCTCTAGGGAATCTTTCCCGCCGAGGGATCGAACCCCCATCTCTTAGGTCTCCTGCACTGACAGGCAGGTTCTCTACCACCAGCACCACCTGGGAAGCCCTTAAGTAAATATACAAGGTCACAAAGACCCTTTTCTAATATTCCAAATACTAGTCCTAACTCCCCCAAAACTACCCTTTTCCTACATCACTACCCCTAACTGGATCTAAATTGTTATCTAAACGCTATATTAAAAAGTGGCTGAGTCAAAGACAATTAGATAATCTGGCCTATTTAGGTTCTAGCCTCACTTGTAATTTTACTTTCAGATTAGAGGTTCCCATCCTTAGTCCCTTCCCTTGTTGAATTTTACTTTCTTCTCTCATCTGTTCATTTCATAATCTGAAACCATACTTTAATTTTTAGCTAACCAAAAGTTAGCACTCAAATAGCTACTAACAAATTGTAAAACAGTGGTTTTTCTTCTTTTAGCTGGTCTCCAAGCTCCACTAGTAATCATTATTAACCAAAGAAAAGCAGTAAATGAGAAGAAAAACAAAAATATCAGTGATAATATTCAAACAATTAATAAAAGTAAAATCCACATGAAGACAGTATTAAACATGGCTAGTTTGGGTCTCTCTAGTCCGACTTGGAGACTTGGTCAAGACTCCTACACCAGTCTCAGTCTCCCTAAAATTTTTAATTTCTCACCTATACAACTAGTAGTAGTTTTCTCTACGATATACTACTATGTACTACACAATCATCACCTACAAATGTTAATCATTGTAATTGTTATTTTAGACCTATATATTGTTCAGGCACAGAAGTGGGGGGAGGGGGATGGGAGAAAGGGAGATAGAGGTATTTATGGGGGGGAAGAACCCAACCATTACTTCAATTACTCTGGTACTGTGTATCTCAATGCCAAGAAAATAATGAAATATTTATCAAAACACTCAAGTTGAATAAAGCTGCCCTTGAACAACTACTGTAAGCAAATTCAAGGATTAAAGTTAATTGTTAAAAACCCTGGTCACTAGAGTCATCTTTATCCTGATATTACTGCTTGGAGCAACAGGAGAAATTTAAAGAAAAATAATCACAAACAGTAAATCTTATGTGGTTCTTTTCTATAAAAGAACCATTCACTTCCAGTTCAAATTCCTAATCACATTCAAAATGCATGTTCTTAGATAAGAAACTTGAAAACCCACTAAGGTTGAGCAATACGTAAAATACAGGCTTCCGAAGCAAAGAAAAGGGCAGAAGGGGGGTTGTTCTCATCACAGGTTTATATAAATAAAGGTGGAAACTAAGTTACAAGTACTACACAAAGCTCTGACAGAGAAAACAAATCTCCTTTTCTGACAGATTTATTTAACTCTAATCTCAATTTTACATCAGAAAATAAAATACCACGTATGTCTAAATACCTACAATCTTTTGGACTCTCCTACCTCTCCTGCTCTAAGGAAGCTAACAGGATTCAACAGCATAACAACAAAACAATAAATGAGTCAAATGACCAGTTATTAGGCTATCCTGGCAAAGTGTGCAACTATTACGGTATTTTTTAATCTCAGAGAGATAATTAAGTGAAAAAAATAACCCTCTTAACTTTAGCTACATTCGTCTGTTAATATAAACCGCTTCAAAAATAAATTTTAGTCAATTTTTTAAAAACACTTCTACTGAATGCCTAGGACTCACTAAAATAAACTAAATGCAATAACAAATCATAATACAAGTCAATCCTCAAATAAACAATTAAAAGATGATACTCTTTTGTCAAAGGATTTTTATTACAGCAATTAATATTCACAACTTTTTTTTTTTTAACCAAGATTTGTTTATAAACTTAAGGCAACACTACCTTCTGGAGGCAGAAAATATATACTCTTTTTTTCTTAAGTTAAAGGTTCTTAGTGTACCTTCTCTTCCTCTCAGTTTCTGTTCCTAGTAATGACTTTTTGAAACTTTTTGGAACTTAATGAACAGTCTGAAATACAAAGCCACTTCAAAATTTGTTTCAAAAAATTTCTGTAATGGATTAAAAAGTTAGGAATTGTTACCCCTTAAAACAATTTACTTCATGAAAGACCAGATTAAAAGTCAAGCCCTGTAATTTGTTTAAACAACTACCTAATTCTACACTGGAACACTAAACTGCGTTCAGAATGTAATCTAAACTCATATTTAGGAAGTATATTGGCTATTTGTTGAGTTTTTTCCTACCTTTCTATTAATCCATAAAGCCATACTGACCATATGGATTTGTCTCTTCAGAAGCACAAAAACTTCAGAAGCACAAAAACTTCAAATGTGAACAGTTTCATCTGAAATATTCTTAACAATTCTTTCTGCATTTCAATTTACTTAACAGTTCTTTACAGACTGCCCAGGAAACTGAAGCCAAGGAATCTGACTGCAAGAAACTGAAAGGCTTCCAAAGAATAACATAGGATAAAGTTGACTCATTACAGTTTACAAATGAACATTTGATTTGCTCACCATATAGTACTTACAAATTCCAACAGGACTGCACAGGAAGGTGTTGGGTTTGTCTCTGTAATCTTTATGTTTTCCAGTTTGTTTTTTTATTTTGTATCCTCTGAAATAATATCCAAGTTCTTTGAAGACACTTAACCTATGGCTATTTGACATAGAGTTACTTCAGTCAGCTACCCATACTTCTGTTTTAAAGTTTTCATATGGCTATCGCCAGAATTAGCCAAGTTCCTTGGATTTTAAGATTTTAAAGTCTTCTTTATTATTCCATGTACTTGTCACTGTTGTACTTATCCACTCCAGATGAAATAATCCAATTTATGAGTCAAAAAGCAAAAACAAAAAGAAAATTTCACATCTGAAGAGCATTCCTAAACA
The DNA here is from genome assembly GCF_033118175.1 of Dama dama. Classification (NCBI taxonomy): domain Eukaryota; kingdom Metazoa; phylum Chordata; class Mammalia; order Artiodactyla; family Cervidae; genus Dama; species Dama dama. The sequence continues at coordinate 30,029,487 of NC_083705.1, forward strand.
TCAGCATAAACAGAGACTATCTCAATACTACCATGCTGCTGGGAAACTGCCACATCTTAAATTTCCACGTAAATAAAAGATAAAAGCAAAAAGACTCTGTATTCATTCAATGTCTTCATTTAGAAAAGCTGTCCCATTGTGACACGAAAAGGGCTGAGGTCAAAAATTCCTAAAACTTTTAATAAAGGTAAAAATAAACTGCCATGAAAAACTTCAGCAATATTTAAACAGTAATTTGAAAACTGCCGAAACTACTCAGTACACAAATCAAACATATCTTACAGTTTTGGCTGAAGAACACCAACAAGAGGGGAGGGGTTGGGGGGAAGGCAAAAACACCACCAGCTGAAACACTTTAAACCAGTTATATAATCCGTTTGAACCAAAATACTGAAGAAATGCCTGGGTCTCTTTTTAAGTAGCTTGTAGAATTGTTCACTACTATCAATTCACTTCAGAGATGATTCTTGCCAATTTTAATAAACTTCTGGGGTAAAATTATCCAAAAACATTGTAATTCCAAAATGGCCACTTGAAATATCCGGGGCCTTTTACACAAAACCTAGAAGATGATCTTCATATCTGAGTAATTCAATCACCTGTAAAAGTTATAAAAAAATTTTTTTAATTACACACTTAATTTTAATTTTGAACTAAAAATTAATCCCCATCCTCAACAGTCAACCTCTGGAGAGAAAGGCACTTCCGCACCCAAAAAAGGTCTACTGTATGAAAAGGACTTCAAAATATGTAGAGGGGGAGAAAAAAAGGTGGGAGATGGTATTATGGTAGACAAGTGCTGATTCCAACTGGGAAGGGTGTGCAGATATAAGGTAGAGGAATTATATAAGCAAACCTTCTTATACTTTGAGTAAATGTTACAAACGAGCAAACAATCTTCTAAGAGATCTTCCGTATTTTCTATTCAAATCTACCAAAAGAAAACGCAAAGACAGGTGTGCTGCCACGCAGCATTACTAAATGCAACTTAGCGAATGAGGGATATAAAGAGAAAGACGCTCCCTCCAAATCAGAATGTCCAAAGGAAAGGGGCACATTTTCCCCATTCAGAGTAGGAAGGTAAGTGGCCGGGAAGTGGGACAACAACATTCCTTAAATCCGCCCGAGGGTAAGACTTACCCGGCAGCCACGAGATGTGAGGGTTCCCATTTCCTTGAATTAAGAAAACAGGTTTCTCTCAACACTGAGGGGGTGGAAGGTACTGAGCCCTTCTCGTATACCACGTTAAGAGTGCTTTTCTCCCCAACCAGACCGAGTTCCCTCAGACCCTACAGGACTCAGAGGATCAAGGCTGCGCTCGCCTCGGTCCACAGTCACGGACCTGGAGAGGCGGGCTGAGCGGGTGCGCTGAGAAACAACCAAAGGCCACAACTCGGCCTGGACTCTCTCAACCCTCAGACAGCGGCAGCGGTGCAAAAGGAGGCGGGCGCCTGCGAGAGGCCGAAGAGAGGAAGACCGAGCACGAAAGGCGTCGGACCCATTCCCAGCCTCCGCCAAACAACAACCCCCCCCCCCGCCCAAGCCGCCCGGGCTAAGCCACCCACCCCCTCCCACAACCGCCACCTCCGCTCCACCCGGACCAAGTCAATACCTAGAGGGGCCTCGCCGCGCCGTCCTTCCCTCTCTGTCCTCGCTCTCCCGCCACCCACCCCCCAGTCCTCGGGCAGCCTCACACCTCGCGCCGCCAACGCCGCTCCCGACCCCTCAAACCTCAACGCCGACACGGGTACCCCCTCCCATCCCTAGACCCTGGCGCCGAGCGCAGAGGACGCTATTACCTTCTGCCACACCAGAGGTGCCCCTGGCCTAGGGGTGCCACTGCGCTCGATCCCGGGAGGAGGTTTTCGGTACTTTGAATAATCCCCTTTTGCCGCTTTTCCCTCCCCCACAACCAGTCTCAGTCCCAAAATGGCGCCGACCCGATCCGCAATGTTCTGGGCCAAGTCTCGCGAGATCGTGGAAGGTGGCGAGGCGGGGAAGAAACTAAAGGGGCTGAGGAGAAGGGAGGGGAAAGGCGGGGCGAGGAGAAGGAGGAGGGAGATAGGGTGTGGAAGAAGCGGTGCGAACGAACCTACTGGGCGGGGCAGCAGGAGGAGCGTCTCCACCAGAGAACCTTCTGGCCTAAGCAACCGCTCACGCCCCGGCCAAAGAAGCGCCGCCCTCTACGTCGAGCGGCTGGGGGAGGGGAAGAGGGCGTGGTTATGCCTAGGGGAGGGGCTTCGAGGAGGTCCCGGAGGCAGGAGCGCGCGGGGGGCGGTGGCTCCGCGCGGTGACGTCAGGAGCAGCTGGAGTCGGGGATTACCCCCTGCTGCTGACGTGAGGATGGTGAACAATCGGGAATGTTCGGTGGAAGGGGGAATTCCCCGTTGCTCCCTGAGGAGCCCCTCCTCCGGCCCTTCCCCCCGTCCGCGCCCGCCCCGGAGCCTGGGATGGTGGGGCTAGGGGAGGGCGAGAGGAGAACGCCGATTCGGCAGGCGGCCACGCCGGCTCGAGTGGCTCGCGCCGCGGCGTCTACCCTGGCTGGATGCGCTGAGGAGCGGCGGCGCGCGCGATGCGCCGGATACCTCGCTCAGGCCTGGGAGGCTGAGAGATCACATGCTCGCCGGTACACAGACCTGCGCGAGCGGAGCGCAGACGGAGTTGGTGCAGGACTAATCCGGCGCCTTGAAGCAGTGGATCCACTGTCGTATGCAAATACGAGAGTGTCGAACATAAATAATATACGCGAGGCCGGTGACTGAGGAGACGAGACTCGCTGATTGGGAACGAAGCCCAGATTGTCAGGGATACAAGTAGCTACTGGATATAACCGTGCTAATTATCGTTTTTCTCTTTATTAAATCTACAGCAGGGAAGGATTATTTCAACAGTATCTCGGTTCCTCACAGCTCGTAAGGTTCGGTATAATAAATTTTGTGGGCGTCACCGTTTTCTAATTGCGATGCCTTTTTTGCTTTGAAACTGAAGACTCACGTTGAAACCTGTGAAATCAGCCTTTCAAGGGGTATCGCAAAGTAAGAAAAGTAACCGTATTTCTTTAGCAAGTATGTAGGGGAAGGGTGTCTTAACGAGGGAAAAACCGGAGAAGAAAAATTTCTTGGCTCTTCGCCCTCCTCCAAGCCATGAGGATTTCATACACGGAAACTTTATGGTTCTTTATGTGCATTATGGGGTTTGTAGTTTAATGAACTGCTTCTAAAAGCTACCTGAAAAAAATAAATATAAAAAAAATAAAAGCTACCAGAAAGAATGTTTGAATATAAACTCTCACCAAAAATTACACCTCCCAATCTTTTCGTTTTCGTAGGGAAGATGGACACTTGGCAATTAATAATGCCTCGCTGAGTGCAAAGAAATGAGAATTAACACTTGCTGGATTCCTTGTCTGTGGCAAGTACTTAATTCTTACACTAGTCTCTGAAGTGGTGTTGTTTTCCTCCTTTTGCAGATGAGGAAACTGGTTCAGATTACACAACATAGGATGTGGGTGCCACCACTTGGCTGTACCGTACTTTAACTCAAGTGTGTTTGGGTCTTAATTCACGTTGTTTACACCACACCACATTGCTTCCATAGAAATAACGTACGTATTGGGACAAGACCTGCTGCTGCTTCTATTTCTAAGCATGGTGTCAATTCAACAAACAAAGGAAAATATTGATGCTTTGAAAACACGAATTGTACCTTTCATATGGCAAAAGATATAAAGCTGAAAACCCAATAGTGAATGGAGAAACAGTTGTAACATGGATGACAAAAATGTTAATATTTAATTAAATACAGTTGGTTACTATCCGTAATATCTAATAATGTTCAATTTACATAATAAATACATTAAGAGCTCTTACAAATTATTAAGGAACAGGCAACCATACTAACTCTTTTAAAAGGTCAAAGGACATGAAGAAGCCAGTCATGTATGTGTCAGTAATTATATGAAAAGATGTTCTACCTCACTAAAAATCAGAAAAAATGAAAATAAAACTAATAGTGACATACTGTACTACATTTCACCTAGCAGACTGACAAAGATTTAAAAAGAATAAAAACTAGATGAAGGTATAAGATAATAAGGAATAGGCATTTGTGTATCAACAGCTATTCTACATCTGAGAATTTCTATTAGTAAAATAATAAGAAAGGTGTCCAACAATTTTATAAAGATATCCATTGATAAGTTGCTTATAATTACAAAAGCCATTTAAAATGATGATATACTTCTTTGTAAAAAATGATAACATGAAAAGATGTTCACAGCAGACATTACTGAAAAATGTCAGTTACAGGACTGTCCATTTTCTGTCATCTAGAAAAACTTTATATCAAAAGATTAAGTCTGACTAAATAGATATCAAAATGTTACCAATGTTTATTTCCAGGTAGAGAATCTTTATACTTGTTAAGGGCCTGTGTTATTTTCCTAATCATTAAAAAACAAGCTAACTAAAAAAAATACAAGAATCTGTCTTCAACCAGTAATATGGTTTCCATTATTTTGTTCATTTAGTGAAATGTAAACAAAGGATTTATCACATAATAGTTTATTTTATTAGTTAGCATAACATTATAATAGTTTGAAAAACGCTTTTTTAACCAAGCCCTGTATAAGAAATAAGGGCTTCCCAGGTAACTCAATGGTAAAGAATCTGCCTGCCTATGCAGGAGAGGAAAGTGATGCAGGTTCGATCCTTGGGTAGGGAAGGTTACCCTAGAGTAGGAAATGTTAACCCATTCTAATACTCTTCCCTGAAAAATTCCATGGACAAAGGAGCCTGCTAGGATATAGTCCATGGCATCGCAAAGAGTTGGACACAACTGAGCATGCACACACTCTTCACTTTATATAAGAAATATTGACAAATTTGACAACTCTTTCAGTGATTTTATAAATATTAGTCATAAAGAGATTAAGTAACTTGCTTCAAAATAATGTTAGCTCCAGTATACATGATGTATAAATGAAGGTATTCATTTCCAACTTATGTGTAATAGTGAAAACCAGAAAACCTAAATGCCAACCAAGTGTGTGTGTGAGTGCATGCTGAGTGGTGTCCAACTCTTTGGGACCCCAGGGACTGTAGCCTACCAGGCTCCTTTGTTCATGGGATTTTCTAGGCAAGAATATTGGAGCAGGTTGCCATTTCCTACTTCAGGGTATCTTCCCAACTCAGGGATGAACCTGCCTCTCTTGCATCTCCTGCACTGGCAGAAGGATTCTTTACTACTGTGCCACCTGGGAAGCCCCTACCAGTCAAGTACTGGTTAAAAAATTAATGTGTATCCATATAGTAGAATACTATACAGCTGTTAAGAATAAGGTAGGCCAATATATGCAAAGATATTCAATATGTTAAGAGGTGAAATTATGTGACAAAACAATATATATATATATATAGCATCAGAATCTGTTTTTTAAAGTATGTATATTTATATAGCAATAATGAAAGAATAACTTTAATATTCATCAGATCAAGATTTTTTTGTTTTATTCACTTCTGTGCTATTTGAATATACTATTTTATAATAATTTGATGTTTAAAACTTAATTGCCAAAAATCTAAAGCAGTTGGGAAGCAAAATATTTCTGTAGGAAACCTTGAATCTTTCCAAACTATATCCAGTGTTCCTTTTCTGTGTTCCCATTATGCAATCCTGTGTTCATATCTATGATTACCCATTTTTACCTCTACCTTGATCCTGGAAAGTGTCTAGGAACTTCCTTATCATCCCTCTACATGTAATTACAGTTGCTGATTTCCTTACTTATCTCTACCATGGAACTCAAAGGTCCCTGAAAGCAGCAATTATGTTTTTCATATTTATTCATAGCAACTAGTATAGTTTTGGCCACAGCATAAATATTTGTTAAATGCATGGCTTCCCCACCTTAATCTTTGTTTTTGCCACATACTATTATACTTGTGGGCTTCCCTTGTAACTAAGTTGGTAAAGAATCTGCCTGCAATGCAGGAGACCCGGATTCAGTCCCTGCATTGGGAATATCCTCTGGAGAAGGAAATGATAACCTACTCCAGTATTCTTTCCTGGAGAATCCCATGGACAGAGGAGCCTTGTAGGCTACAGTCCATGGGGTCATAGAGTCGGACATGACATAGCATCTAAACCACCACCAATAACAATTTTTAAGTACAAAAGTTGTACATGCAGAACATTTGACAGATACAGAAGAGTATAAAATAAAAATTACCTATAGTCCACCACCCAGAAATAATGGTTCTTAAGTTTTATTAATGTATTCCTTTCAAGGATTTGTTCTTAGTATGTCTTTGTATCATCATATATGTTAAGCTAACCTTTATATCCCTTTTTTATTCCATATGTTCAAAACTTCCCACATTTAAAAAATTCTTCCTTTTGTCTATGGTTCATTTTAAGGATTAGCATAACATTTGATATCTAGTCTTTATGACCTGTTTATTTTAACAATAAGGATGGTCATTATTTTTGAGCCACTTTTCTAATGTACCTTTCCCTAGAAAAGGTTCCTGATCCTGTTAAGTTTCACTCAATTGCCCATGGGATTTTCCAGGCACGAGTACTGGAGTGGGTTGCCATTTCCTTCTCTAGGGGATCTTCCCAACCCAAGGATCGAACCCGGGGCTCCCGCACTGCAGGCAGACGCTTTACCATCTGAGCCACCAGGGAAGCCCCAATTCATGATTATAAATTTAAATTTACCAAGTATTTTTTCTCCTTTTGATGCGTTTTTTAGTTGTGACAGTGTTAGTCACTCAGTCATGTCCAACCTTTTGCTATCGCATGGACTGGAGCCTTCCAGGCTCCTCTGTCCATGGAACTCTCCAGGCAAGAATACTGGAGTGGGTAAACATTTCCTTCTCCAGGGGATCTTCCTGACCCAGGGATCAAACCCAAGTCTCCTGCATTGCAGGCAGATTCTTTACTGTCTGAGCATAGAACTAATTGCTGGATAATTGACCACTTACTCCTTACTCAAAGCATATATGTGAATTGACAAATATTCTCTGGGCTCCAGTTACAGGTGGCCCAGTTTTGCTAATTGGCACTTACACGTCTGTATTCCTCTCTTTGTTCTAGGAGATATGGAGGAACACTATTAGCATGAGCACAATTGTCAACAAAATTTTTAAATGGTCTCTCCAATATGTGACTTTCAAAACACAGACTCTTCTTGCATGGTATCTATAATTTTAAAGCTATAGCATGTAAATGCATGTAAATCACTGAAGATAAAGTGAAAACACTTTGTAGAGTTTTTAAAAGTCTTGGAATCTATTTCAACATGTTTCCTCTGTGATCTCTGAAAATGAACTATGAGGAGCCCTGGAGGCACAATAGCCACCATCCCCTGCACCTTGTTACTGAGTGACTTGAGAGAAACTGAGTCAAGAGCTGGGCCCTGACTCTAGGTACAATAAACATGTGGGAAACTGCTTAGGAATATTCTCCATGATGGAATTTCCTTTGTGTTTTTCCTCTTAGGTTTCCAAGTTCATCTTGGGGTAGCTCCATCCTCTTTTGGCTCTGAATATTCATTCAGTGAAAAGAAATCCATCAAGTACTTTAGAAGGTTTATTGAATCAATAGCTTCCCAGTAAAAATGAGTGGCAACACCACCCCCCAACCCCACCCCACCCCGGCAAATAATTCTACTTAAATGCATTAATGCCACTTGTAACACTAAGTCTAATTGCCTAAGCATATACGGATACAGACTGGAGGCTAAATGGCCTGGTCAAAAGTCAGTCAAACAGATCTGGAAGTAAAACGGAAGACTTCTCATTTTGATACCTAGTATGAAGCCTGTAAGTTTCAGAATTAAGTAATACTAGATCACTTCAACTTTACTAAGACTAGAAGCTGTGCTCAAGCTAACCAGCTTTTAAAACAAAATCATAGGAATTAATATGGTAATAGTTTATGTTATCAGAGCATCTTTTATATTTTCACCCTTATCTTCCTTTTTAATTATGAAAATGATACAAGTTTATTCTAAAATCAAGCAATACAAAAGTATTTAATTGAACAACCATGTCCTACTATATAACACAGAAAACTATGTTCACTATCTTGTGCTTAGTCACTCAGTCGTGTCCGACTCTTTGTTGTAGCCCCTCAGCAACTCTGTCTGTGGGATTCTCCAGGCAACAATATGGAGCCAGTGGCCGTTTCCTCCCCCAGGGGATCTTCTCCACCCAGGGATCAAAGCTGAGTCTCCTGCATAATAAACTATAATGGAAAAACATCTGAAAATACATATACATACCAACTGAATCACTTTGCTATGTACCAAAGACTTAAAAAAAAAAATCTGAAAATCAACCATACTGCAATAAAACATTTAAAATTTTTAAAAACCTACTGGAGATAAAGGACATTCATGGAGGACTTCCTAAGCATCTGTCTTCTGCATAGATGGTTCAATGTATCTTAGGTCAAAGATCATTTGAGGATCTAATGATAATAATGTACACCATCCCCGGGGGTAAAAAGCAGATTTCTACATACATGCAAATATGCTCTGTCAGAGGGTGCACAGTCAGTCCCCCGTAGCCCAGCTGACAAAGCTCTAGGAGAGTCAGGGGTGTCTCTAAGAATCTCAGTCCTACTTACAGGCATAGAAAACAAACTTGTAGTTACCAAACGGGAAAGGACAGGGGAGGGAAAAGTTAGGAGTTTGGAATTAACATGTACACCCTACTATATATAAAACATATAAGCAATAGGACCTACTGCATGGTACAAGGAACTATATTCAATATCTTATAATAACCTATAATGGAAAATAATCTGAAAAAGAACAGGTATACACGTATGTATAACTGAATCATTTTGCTATATACCTGAAACTAACACAACCTTATAAATCAGCTATCCTTTAGTAAAAAGTTGTTTTGAAAAAGTATATAAAAATTAGAAGATCCTACTATACCTCCAGAATGAAGCTCTCATGAACAGTTTGTTGTGATCCTTGTCGAGTTTTTCTTATTCATGTATGTATCATGTCTATACATATTTTAATAAAATTGGTCTATACACATTATTCTGCAACTTGTTTTTCCAACTTAAGAATAAATGGTCATCTTTCTTTGTCAGTTGCACTTAGTGCTAACTTAAGAATTGTATAATAATCCTTTGGAAGAATTTACCTTATTTAACCAGTATCTTATAGAAGGACATTTAGATTGTATCTAATTTTTTCTTCTATTAAACTGTATAGTGATAAATGTTTCTGAATTTAGAGAGTGTGTCTGGAGAGGAAGGAGAGAGAAGTGTTGGAAAATTAAGGTAATATGCCAGAGGGTGACTCATTGAGCCAAAGATGGTAGTTTAAGAGGAAGATTTGGCAAAATAACATTATTTATTGAGCATTTAAAATGAACCAGGTCCTAGTTACTTATGATCCATGCTGCCATTTTTCTTTAATAGTGTTACTGTTTTTACTTTAATAGACTCAGATTTATCTGGATTCCACATAGTAGTGGAAAGATCATGGACTTTGAAATTAGGCAGACCTGGGCTTGAATGTTAGCTCAATTCAATTCAGATTTAATTATATTTGGCACTGTTGTACATCTGTTGAGGATACAGAAATGATTAAGACACAATCAGTGCTCCAGATTCTCGCAACCTGTGGGGTAAAGCTGACCTAATATCTATTTTGTTCACTACTGTATCCTCCAATGCCTAAAACAGTGCTAGCAATAGTAACCACTCAATATTTGTCAAATGAATGGATTTCAAGACTTTGTGCCAAGTGTTATGTTAGAGGCATGCAGAGTGCTGTGAGGTGGCTTTCCAAGAAGAAACCTTTAAAAAACTGAGTCTGATGAGTTGAATATAATTCCAAGAGGGAAGGGCCTTCCAGTTAGAATCTGTTGCACAGTCAGAGATACATGGATGAAAATAAGCCAGAGCAATGGGGTTACAAAGAGTCAGATAGACTGAGCAACTAAATCACACACACACACGCGCAAGTTATTTCCAAAGATGCAAATGAAGTGACTGCCACCACATAGACTGCTAGGAACCATGAGGGAGGACTGGAGAAAAACAGGAGAACAAATCCCAAGGGCCTTGATTCTGGGCTAGGGAGATTAGGTGTTTATCCCCAAGGCTTTGGAGAGTCTTTAAGTAAGAAAGAAACAGGTTGAATTCATGCTTTACAAAGAGCCTCCTTGTGATCCTCTGAAGAAGAGATTAAGAAAATAAAAGTCCACGAAGAGAAAAGCTAAAATGCTATGGCAGTAATCCAGGTGAAAGACGATGATGTCTTGAGATTGCAGCCATTTTTCAGTTTCTCCTACACCCCGTAATTCTCCTCCACAATCCTTCTAACACATCACAACTGTGTAAATGGTCATCACACAAACTTCCTTTTGCCTGGAACACAGGTGATCTCCCACTTTCTGCCAGTTCTTACAAGCTTGCAAGTTTCAACTTAAATGTCACTTCCTTCGGTAGTCATCCCTGAGCTTCTTGTTCCCCTTGTACTCACCCTTATAGCACTGATGGTAACTATAAATTAAAGTTATTTTTATGGTTATTCGTTTGATATATACCTGGCCCAGTGGACTCAAGATTTCTTGAGGAATTGAGTGAGTGGAGTAGGTGAATGGACAGGGAAAGATTTGAAGAGATTCAAGAGTGGATACAGAAAATGTTATGCTTAAATGTTTGTGAAGATAAGACAAGAAAACACTAGTTTCTAATCTGGTCATCCGTGTTGATGCTGGTGGCATTTTCTGAGTTATGAAATCAAGGCAGAGAAACAAATTAGGTGGAAGATGGGAATCCCAATTCAGATTGGGACTTACTGTGAGTTTGAATCTCAGATCACAAATTCAAATGGACAGGAACGAGAACTCAGCTAGCTTTCCATAAAAAGTCTTATATCCCAGTTAATTTCAGGATCTCCCATGCTGACTCCAATGATAACTAAGGCTACCGATTGTCTCAGTAATAACTATGCTGCTGCACTCTTGGAGTTATTTTGCATCTGTTTTATTTGTGTCTTTTTTTTTTTTTCTAATTTTCTCTCTTTCCAAGCCGTAAAGTCACTAAAACAAAGTTGTCATAGCTGTTTGACATCTCTATCACGATTCCAACAAAAAAGTAAATTAGAGCATGAGTAATCTTGATTGGAACGAGATGATTTCTGATAAAAAAATTTACTAAATATTGGAATTAATAACAGGCTACTTTAAGAAATTGCCATCTTTTATTAAGTGCAAACTTGCAAGAAGTTTAAAGTGGAGACCCATAAAAAAAAATATTGATGGAAGAGTGGGGGCTGGCCAGTACTTCTTTCCTTTGAAAACTTCTAGAATGCCTATTTCGAAAGGGACCCATTCTGTGTAGTATGATTTGGGACCGACCCCACCCCGTTAGCCATTTGCCTCCCCACCCCTCAGTTACAGGGATGAAGCTGAGTCCTATCCCTGCCTAATTGGAATACTATCTCCATGGCCACAGTGCTGATTTGAGGCACCTGTATCAAGCTAGACTCATCGGAACCTTCTCTGAGACTTTTCTACAGGAACTATCAAGAAAATGTTCTCTATTAGGGTTACTAAAAACTCAGGAAGAGCAAATCTGGAATTTCCAGTGCAGAAACTCTGGAATTCTCATCCTGCCTACTATGTGGCTCTTAGAGGTAAGCATAATCAGAACCCTAACATCCTCTCAGTCCTTAGACCTAGTCCTACCTGAAATAATGACCATCCCTGGACTTTAGAGTAATGCAAACAATTTGTCTTTATTGCTTTACTAGTTTGTGTTACATTTCTGTCACTTTCAGTTTAGGAGTGTCTATGAATTTAGGGTCTTTGTCCTGTAGGCTGGCTGATACTATGCAATGTTTTCTTTCAGCTGTGATATCCAAAGTCAGTTGTGAAAGACCTTCAGTTTCTGGTAAAGGAACTGGCCATCTGAAACAACCAATGGGGTAAGTGTAACAATTCTGGTGTTTTTCTCCCTTTTGTGCTAACCTAAAGAAGAATCAAATTCACTTATCCTATCTTAAATAAGTTTCCCTTTAAAGCAGGATTTCTTTTGTGGAAAATAAATTGAAAAGGAAGCAATTTATCCTATCCAATTTTCCTCTATTACCCAGGGCAGACACTCTTTTCACTTCCACAGAATGAAAAGGGCATCTGAGAAAGACTCTGGGAAGTCTACCTACAGTTAGCATTCTTTTCTACTGTAAAGAATGAATTCAGCCAGACTTCTGGAGTGTAAAATGAATAGGTGAAGGAAGGCAATCACTTTAAGGGGAAAAAGTTGGTGACTCAAAGAGTGAGAGAAAAGCATAATTGGAATAAGAAAATAAACTGGATGAGAGAGAAAGAAAACTGAAACAGAAAAATAACCTTACTTAGAATTTTCTTTGTTGTTCTTTGCCTTAACTTACATGCAAAAAATTTATCAATTCCATAACCATTCATCCATTAAAAAAACAACAAAGTCCTATAAAGCCTATTCTGACCTAGGCAGAGTCTAAATGCTGAGGATGCAACAAGGAATAAGGTACTCATCACCCCATCTATATTTATAAAAATCAAAGTTTGATCGTAGGCAGGATTGAGGAGAGGGGAAAATAGGTGAGGGAGATTAAGAGGTGCAAACTTCCACTTACAAAATAAGTCTCAGGTATGAAAAATACAGTGTGGGAAATACAGTTGATAATTATGTAATATCTGTGTATAGTAACAGATGTTAACTAAGTTTAATGTGGTGATCATTTTTAGCATATTATATGTAATATATAACATATTACATACAACATACATTGTATAATAATATAACCTAGTATTATAATGCATAATTATGTGATCTATTATATGTAATAGATTACTTGTGTATGCATCTTTATATATAAATTTGTACAGAAAAAAGCAGTATTACACATTCTTTTCAAGCATATACTGAACATCACTAAAAATCATCAAGTGGTCTTCCCGGGTGTCTTAGTGGTAAAGAATTTACCTGCCAATACAGGAGACGCAAGAGAAGTAAGTTTGATCACTGGATCCCCTGGAGAAGGGAACAACAACCCACTCCAGTATTCTTGCCCAGAGAATCCCACAGACAGAGGAGCCTGGTGGGCTACAGCTGAGCAACTGAATACACTCATCCTCAGCATTTAGCATTAGATCACAAGGCAAGTTTCAACAATTACAAAAAAATTGAAATCCTGGTAGTTTATTTGGGTCATCATAACAAAATACCATAAACTGAAAGTAGTGGGAGTGAAAGTCGCTCAGTCGTGTCCAACTCTTTGCAACCCCATGGACTATACAGTCCATGGAATCCTCCAGGCCAGAATACTGGAATGGGTAGCCTGTCCCTTCTCCAGGGGATCTTCCCAATCCAGGGATCAAACCCAGGTCTGCTGCATTGTAGGCGGATTCTTTACCAGCTGAATGAACCACGAGGGAAGCCCAACTGGGTGGCCTTCCCAGAAGGCCACAGAAATTTATTACTCAAGTTCTAGAGGCTAAGTCCAAGATCAAGATTCTAGAAGTTTCCCTGTCTGGTGAGAGTCTGTTTTCTGGTTTGCTATGTCCTCATATGGTAGAAAGGTCATGGTGAATCATACTGACATGTATAGAAATACAGAATCACTATGTTGTATACCAGGAACTAAATAACATTGTATGTCAATTATATTTCAAAACAAATAAACAAATAGACTCACAGAAGAAGAAATCAGATTTGTGGCTATCAGAAAGAGGAGGTGGCGGGGAGGGGGACCTGGATGAAGATGCTTAAAAGGAACAAACTCCCAGTTGTAAGGTAAATAAGTCCTAGCAATGTAATGTGCAACCTGATAAACATAATGAACGCTGCTGCATTGTCATCCATACCAGCCTCTGAGAGCTAAAGTATGCTTGTGTTAATTTATCCCCGTGTTTGTTTCTAAAGCACCTGGCATTTGACAGAAATGTTTTCCATCTGTGCTTTAAGAGAAATGCTGTGGTCAACTGCTCTGAACCAGCTGGCTCTGACTTGACCACAGACACGTACCTGAGCAGATGAGACCTGGAGGTATCCGAAAGTTACCTTTGCTTCATTACCATGCTAAGATCTTTGCCCAAGGAGGGATTTGTTCTCTGCTAGGCACAATTTGTACCATGTGCAAAGAATTGTGGAAGACTGTGCGAGCCCCAGCTGCCCCTGGCTGCTCAAGGAAATCTATCTCCCCCACTTTCCTAGAGTCCTGATGACAAGTCCTCCTACACCTTAAAATTTCCTGGGGAAGAAGGTGTTTTTAGAGCATGAACTCTCTCTTCTCCATTCCTTGGTCAATGAATAAAGTTTCTGCTCTGCTATACTGAACTCAGTTTCCTTTGATTGGCATTTGCAACTCCAGGCAAAGGACCCAAATTAAAGGATCCTTGGTCCTTTGGGGATTGGTAACAGTATGTTATATATAAAAGCTGATAAGAGAGTAAATCTTGAGAATTCTCATCACAAGGGAAAAATATATCTGCTGCTGCTGCTGCGTCGCTTCAGTCGTGTCCGACTCTGTGGGACCCCATAGACGGCAGCCCACCAGCCTCCCCTGTCCCTGGGATTCTCCAGGCAAGAACACTGGAATGGGTTGCCATTTCCTTCTCCAATGCATGAAAGTGAAAAGTGAAAGTGAAGTCGCTGAGTCGTGTCCGACCCTGCACGACCCCATGGACTGCAGCCCACCAGGCTCCTCCGGCCATGGATTTTCCAGGCAAGAGAACTGGAGTGGGTTGCCATTGCCTTCTCCGAAAATATATCTATACATCTATAAATATCTATATTTTTCTATTTCTTTAATTTTGTATCTATATGAGATGATGGATGCCCACTGAACTTATTGTGGTAATCATTTCCTGATATTCGTTTTTCATTTCAAATCATTACGCTGCACACCTTAAACTTACAGAGCACCCTGTACCAATTATATATCAATAAAACATAGAAGAAAAAAGTTTAAATAAAGACCAGATGAATTTAAAAAAAATTGATTGTAGGAAAGAAACAGAAATGAATAGCAAGAGTCCACTGTATCATTGTGTTGATGGTCTCCTAATCCCAGGAGGGTGCTTAGGCCATTCTGAAACCAACCAAGAAGGAAGCTTGGAAGATAGGACATCTGACTCAGACCTAAGGGTCTCAATGTGTGGTGAGCTACTTTTCTGACAACAGAGTTAAACAAGAGAACTCTGTTGGGAACGGCCTGAACCTGAAGTTTGGTGGGCTAGGGGGTGCATAAGTGACCCTAAAACCAGATGTAGATGTAGGAGAGGGAGCTGGACTTGGCCCAAAATGATCACCCAAAAGGGTGCAGTGACTTCAGCAAAAAGGTGGGTCGCTTGAATCTATCAAAGAAAAACAAAGCCAGATGCTAGTTAAAGTGGTAAGGACAAATTTTAATTAGTACTACACTATTGCAATAGGGAGAAGATTCCAGCGTAAACTGAACCCAACTTTTAGTTGAATTTGTACAGAGGTGGCTGGGCAGTTTAAGGGGAGAAAAATGGAATAGGGAGAGTGGAGGGCCTTAGCAGAGTCAGGGAAGTGTAAAATTATAAAAAGCTAGAAGGGTGGGGTGGTGCCTGTGAAACCCATCTGTGTTTGTTAGTTGGCCCTTATCAAAGTTAGATGTCTCTTCTCCCACAGAGAAGGAGGCAAGGCTCTATCTTCAGGTGTCGGCTGCAACAGTCAATTCTTTTGGCAGCATGGAGTTTTCTAGGGAGGCACTTGAAGGGAGTGAGACTCATCCTAGGGATGTGGCCTTGAGCTGTTAGAAACTATGTTTGTGTTTGTTCTAATCTTTACAGGCCAAGGTTGAGGCCTACTCAAGAGAGGGCTCAGAAGTGCCTGGCTGAAATGCAGTCACAAAGAGAATCTTCGTCAAAACTAATGTGAAAGTGACAGTGAAAATACTGTGGAACATGCCCAAGATTTTGTGCTGAGACAGACAAGAGCCATTCTAGAGAGTTTAAGGGACTTCCCAGGTGGCGCTAGTAAAGAAACTGCCTGCCAGTGCAGGAGACTTAAGAGATGTGGATTCAATCCCTGGGTCAGGAAGATCCTTTGGGGGAGGGTATGGCAACCCACTCTGATATTCTTGCCTGGGGAATTCTCATGGACAGAGGAGCCTGAAGGGCGATAGTCCATAGGGTCGCAAAGACTCAGACACGGCTGAAGCAACCTAGCACGCAGAATGAGGAGAGTTTAAACATAAGGCTACAAAGGAATAAGGGTTGTTTTCTGAACACCTTCTCTGGTGGCTCAGATAGTAAAGCGTCTGCCTGCAATGAGGGAGACCTGGGTTCGATCTCTGGGTCCGGAAGATCCCCTGGGGAAGGAAATGACAACCCACTCCAGTACTCTTGCCTGGAAAATTTCATGGACAGAGGAACCTGATAGGCTACAGTCCATAGGGTTGCAAAGAGTCCAACAGGACCCAGCAACTTCACTCTGTTTACAATGGTCCAATTTTAATAGTTTAGTAAACTATTCACACACATTCATCCAGTACCTCCTCTTCCAAATGTCCCTTAAGAATGAATCTATTTGCATATACAAAGGGTAGGGTGCTTATGCAAGTGCTTATGCTTATATGTAAATGTATAAGAAGTTTCCTGGTTTTCTTGATGCTCTTAAAGGTCTATTGATCCCAAAGTAAAAAAAAATCTTACACTAGGCTAACGAGTCTAAGCTCTACATACCTACACCCTCCTCCCTTTTTAAATAATAAGTAATATTTAAATAATAAATAATAAGTGTTTTGTGTCACCCCCTTTACTTTAAAAAACTGGAAGTAATTTGTAATAAAACACACAATTGGATGTGTAAATGCTTAGTCACAGTTTTACTGGAATGCATAATGGAATAGTCATATGTCTGTAGTGTTAAAAAATAAGACAACAGGCCCAAAATGGAATCAGTTATGCCAAGGCCCATGTTGCCAAACCAGGACCTAATTACAGTTTCTGTTCTCCCAGAAATGGAATCTTAAACTAGTTAATCAAGAATCATCTGATCAGCACCAGTTGGGTAAACTGCTTGACAGACTCCTGCCATCAACTGAAGGAAAGTAACCTTGCAATAACAAAATGCTTTTTTTTTTTTTTGCGTCCTCTAACTTCCTTGTTCCTCCACCCTTCTACGGATAAATCTTTCATGTTGTACAGCTTCTCGGAGCTCCTTTCTATCTGCTAGATTGGATGCTGCCCAATTCTAAGCATTTTTTACCCAAACTTAAAATTTTTTATATAGCTCAGTAATTTCCTAACAGTTCCTGTATGTGGAATTTTTGACTGCAAAAGCTACAAATGCAGACTAAAACAAGCGTATTATATTGATTTAAATAACATTAGCTGACATGTTACTACTAGTATTATTTTAAAAGTTCTGAATGTTTCTTGATAAAGTTCTCCATAAAAGGAGGTACAATTTTCCTTTAGTATATTCGGTAGATGCAATCCCAGAAAATTCAATGTACACTAAAGTCAAGCAAGAAATACTTGGTGTTTATCTTTTAAAAGAAGTGTCATTGATTACATTTAGCTTTACTAAATGCTATCTTTCTAACACTCAAAAAACACTCTCACAAATTTCCAGCTCACCCTCAGGGGACTATCCTGCCTTTGGGTACTCTGGGAAGGTCCTTGAAGGTCATCTAGTCCCACTTCTCCCTCCGGCCTTTTCAGTTCCTGCCTAGCCCTCCCTCCTACCTTTCCAGTTTAAGGGGAATTTCTGGATTAAAGATAAACCACTTTGTAGTATTTTTCTTTTAGAAAAATTGAGAGGATCCTACCTCTGATTATCCTATAAAGCCAAATCTTGATTATGTTTTAGATGCCCTGTGTGTGCTTAGTCACTCAGTCCTATCTGATCCATGAACTGTAGCCCACCAGGCTCCTCTGTTCATGGGATTTCCAGGCAAGAATACTGGAGTGGGTAGCCATTCCCTTCTCCAAGGGATTGTCACAACCCAGGAGCCTGGGTCTCCTGCATTGCAGGCAGATACTTTACCATCTGAGCCACAAGGGAAGCATAAAACCCCCCAAGTCACCCAGGTTCTCAACCCTCCTTTTTTAGTGATTTTGCTTTTAGAAGATTCTCTGTCTGTATTTGGGGACTCTCCTGCAGAAAATCCCAGAACCATGCTGCCTGACCTTATCACAGATTTACCTGTCTCCGTTTCAGGTCCCTTGGAGCAGCGTATTTTCTCCTGTCAGCTTCTCTCATTTCCCTCAGCCCTGATGCCCAACCCTCTAACCAACTCATCACTCCAGCTGAACAGCTTCTTAGTCAAGTTCTTACCTCAGTTCCTCAAACCTTAGTTCCTACCTCAGTGAGATAAAGTTGTATAATCCTTCCATTTCCTTGCTTTCCTCACCTGCCAAAGCAACAACTTTCTATAGTAGCACGCATCCTGGCAGCCTGTTAATGGAGGACCAGGTGGAGTGCTGAATGAAGGTTTCTACTGCCAAGCAGGAGGATTCCAACCCAGCTGAGTCTGGTCTCAAGCAGATGAAATTGGAGAGAGAGAATATGGAGTCCTATTTTAAAGCCAAAAGCCACAGTCTAGATCCTGTTTTAGGACAGTGTTGCTGAGCACAAGGACTGGGTGGGGCTGGAGCGCATTTGCCTCAGGAGCTTAACTTTCAGCAGCTTCTGCTTCTAGCTAGTTGGTCAAACACGATTTGAAACCTCCTTCCCTGGTTAAAGCGTCTGCCTGCAATGCCGGAGACCCGGGTTCGAACCCTGGGTCGGGAAGATCCCCTGGAGAAGGAAATGGCAACCCACTCCAGTATTCTTGCCTGGAGAATCCCATGGACGGAGGAGCCTGGTAGGCTACAGTCCATGGGGTTGCAAAGAGTCGGACACAGCTGAGCGACTTCACTTTTCACTTTTTTCCCTGGTAGCTCAGAGGGTAAAGCATCTGCCTGTTCAAAACCTCCTTCCCTGGTAGGTCAGAGGGTAAAGCGTCTGCCCGCAATGCGGGAGGTGCGGGTTCGATCCCTGAGTCGGGAAGATCCAATGGAGAAGGAAATGGCAACCCACTCTGGTACTCTTGCCTGGAAAGTCCCTTGGATGGAGAAGGCTGGTAGACTACAGTCTGTGGAGTTGCAAAGAGTCAAATGCAACTTCACTTTCACTTTCCTTCTTCTTGGGCTTCCCTTGTGGCTCAGCTGGTAAAGAATCCACCTGCAATGCAGGAGACCTGGGTTCAATCCCTGGGTTGGGAAGATCCCCTGGAGAAGGGAAAGGCTACCCACTCCAGTATTCTGTCCTGGAGAATTCCATGGACTGTATAGTCCATGGGATCGCAAAGAGTCAGACATGACTGAGCGACTTTCACTCACTCATTCCTCTTTGTGACACCTCCAAGCCTCCATCTAGAAAGAACCAGGAACCCAAAGAGAAAGTAAAGTGGCAGAAATTCCTTAGAGATAACTTTATCATTCATAAATTGGGTGAATAAATAAATTTGCAAAAATCATTTTTCTACTTACAGACCCAAAGGAAAAGCAAAATTGTTTTGAGTGTTTATGTATATACATACACACATTTA
Organism: Dama dama; assembly: GCF_033118175.1. Lineage (NCBI taxonomy): Eukaryota > Metazoa > Chordata > Mammalia > Artiodactyla > Cervidae > Dama > Dama dama. Next base: position 30,049,078 of record NC_083705.1, read on the forward strand.
TATATATTTTAATTTTTAGCGAGTCACTTTTTTTTTTAATTGAAGTACAGTTGATTTACAATGTGATTTACAATGTAGTTTCAGGTATACACAACATATATATGTATATATTCTTTTTCAGATTCTTTTCCCTTATAGGTTATTACAAAATATTGAGAGTGTAGTTCTTTGTGCTATAAGTAGGTCCTTGTAGCTTATTAGAGATGGATATTTTTTTGAGGTAAATGGTTCTACTAACTAGAATGGCAGAGTTCTGAAACACGGTCATATGAAATTAAAAGTGTCATATAGATTACAACTATTGTGTTGTAATGTTCTGCTCATCTGAGATTTTACCCTTCTGCATCTGTGTCAAGTACACTTATGGTCCCTGACTTTCTTTGAAGTATCTGATATCACTTGTTTTCAAGTGTAGTATTGATATTTTGCTTTCAGATGGCACCACTTTAACCTTCATAAAATGCTTAGATGGTTGGTCCATTTTCCCTTCAACTAAGAAAAGGGTACTGACATTTAAGAGTAACCTCCAGGTGGTTAAATTATGAGTAATTATTGTACTATTTTGTATCTTCCAGATTTCAAATAATAAACAGGTATTGTGTGTTTTCACTTTTGACTTTGAGATGGTAAAAGTACAGAAAAGTGCAGACGAAAACATAATACTCATGTTTCCGTAGTCTTAAGTTCATCTATAATATTTATATTAATAATTTACCAAGTAATATAAAATGAGTAGCAGTTACAGAATGGAAGCATGAGATGATATGCTTACCTGATAGGCTCAAATCCACCAGGTGGGCTTTCAGCATGACCTCCACTCTTTGTGCTGCTGATTTTTTTTTTTCTGGTTATAAATAAAATAAAACTTTATGTTGTAGAACATAAAAAGCCAGAATGACAGCAGAATCTGAAGAGAGAGGTCATTACTAAATGAGTAAAAGGTAAAGTTGTATTTTCTCAAGCCCAGCTACTCTAGAGAGTAAAATCACAAGTAAAGAATACTTTTAAAAAGTTATGAAGATGCTTTCGCTCTGAAAATAATGATATTGATGCACCAGATGCCATTCTAAGTGCTCATTTGACCTTGACACCAATGTGGTAGCGTTATCATCATAATTGTTCTATTTTGGATGGATGAGGAAACTGAGTGTAGAAACTACAGTCACACAACTGTAACTGGTGTAACTGGAAATAGTAACCAAGGAAATCTAACTCCAGGGTCTATATGATTAACCTCTACACTCAGCTGACTTCTCATTGGTGGAAATGTTAGAGCCTCAGTGCTAAATCAAGTCAAGCTTTTCTCCTGGTAGAACCCAAGGAATATACCATTCTTTCCATTGCCTCATAAAAAGCCATGCCAAAACTCAGTGGTTTTAAGCAGCAACAATCCTTTATTTAGCTCACAAGTCTGTAGTTTGAGTGGGATTTCACAAAGAAGGCTTGTCTTTACTCCATGCAGTGTCAACTGGAGCAGGTCATCTGGAAGCTAGAAGATTTACTTCCAAGATGACTCAGCCTCATGGCTGGTTAGCCGGTGCTGACGATGCTGAGAATCATCCAGGGGTATCAACTGGGGACCTGATTCCTCCCGATGTAAGCCTCTCCACAAGCTGCTTCAACTTCCTCACAGCATAATCAGTGAGTTCCAAGACCAGCATCCCAAAGAGACAGGATGTGGTGTCTGCCTGGAACTGGAAGCTATCAGAGCATGAATCCTGCCATATTCTATGAAATGCAGGGGAGGGAACATGGACCCTACCTTTTAATGAGAGGAACACCAAAGCATTTGGGATAATGTTTTAAAACCGCCACAGTGCCTATTAGATTTCATCTCCAAATTTGTGAAGCTAAGGTTCATCAGCTTTTATTGACCCTATGGTTCCCAATGAAATGAGCTGACTTCAGGCTCTTGTTGTAGCCTCCATATCAAAGTCACTCCTTCTCTCATCCACATGATGGAAGGCCTAGTAGGTAGCACCCAATTCTGGGAAGGAAAAAGATTCACCAATCCCCATGCTCCACAGTGTTGACAGTGGTATTAGACCTCAAGCCTCTTGCCACTTACCACAGTCTTCTTCTTGTAGGGCTATTCTGAAGAGTTCTGTTAGTTTCTCACAATCAGCCTGGGTCAGAAGACCTTGGAAAAAACAGCACACAATACTACTCTCAAAATCAAACTGCTCTCTGACTCTCCTACTTGGGGTTGAATTTCTTCTGCAGCCCAGGTACTGAGTCTATGAGATTAAGAAGGGCTCCTAGGTGCCTGCTCCACACCATTTCCTATTCTTCTCATTATTCTCAGTTCAACTGAGTAGATCAGTCCAACTGTTTGTGACCCCATGGACTGCAGCACACCAGGCTTCCCTGTCCTTCACCAACTCCCAGAGCTTGCTCAAACTCATGTCCATCAAGTCAGTGATGCCATCCAACCATCTCATCCTCTGTCATCCCCATCTCTTTCTGCTTTCAATCTTTCCCAGTATCAGGGTCTTTTCTAATGAGTCAGCTCTTCACATCAGATGGCCAAATTATTGGAGTTTCAGCTTCAGCATCAGTCCTTCCAAGGAAAATTCAGGGTTGATTTCCTTTAGGATTGACTGGTTTGATCTCTTTGCAGTCCAAGGGACTCTCAAGAATCTTATCTAGTACCATAGTTCAAAAGCATCAATTCTTCGGTGCTCAGCCTTCTTTATGTTCCACATCTCACAACCATACATGACTAATGGAAAAACCATAGCTTTGACTATGTGGACCTTTGTTGGCAAAGTAATGTCTCTGCTTTTTAATATGCTCTCTAGGTTTGTTATTATTCTCACCTTTACCCAAAACACAAGATTGTCTGAGGGTTTCAGCTCCAGGCAACACAGGCTGCCTAATTTGTGAGGCCCAGTGCAAAATGAAAAAGTGGGACTTCTTAATCAAAAAGAAAAAAAAAAAAAATGCTCTTAAAGGCACCAAAATAAAAATATTCTTTTTTTTTCAGTCTCTCCTGACTTGTCATGTTTTGTTGTTCTAAGTAAAGAAAAACAGTGAGACAGTAAAACACTGAACAATGCCAATCCAACTGTTTTTATTTTGCTTCTTTTTTAATACTATAATTAAAACCCAGATCCTTTTATTTATATCCAAAGAGAAATTAGACTGTAAATGTGAATCAGATTTCCATATGACTACTTCTCTGAATACAGAGGTTCTTTTCGAATGATAGAAATGTCTTACAACTAGATTGGCTGCACAGTTATTTAACTTCTTTATTTTTTGTTATTATTTTTTTTTAGTCTTTTGGCTATGCCCCTCAGCATGTGGGATCTTAGTTTCTGAACCAAGGATTGAACCTGTACCCCTTGCATTGGCAGCATGATGTTTTAACCACTGGACCACCAGCGAAGTCCCTTATTTCACTTCTTGATATGCATACAGTCTATCAACACATTCTACCTTCAGCTTTCTGATAAATAAGGAATGACTAAGAAGGAAAGAAAAAGAAAACATGAATTGCCTTATATCTCCTTTTCCTTTTATGCCACAATTTTCACTTGGGCTATACAAGAAATTGAGCTTCTCGGGTGGCTCAGTGGTAAAGAAGCCACCTACAATGCAGGAGACATGGGTTCGATCCCTGAGTTGGGAAGATCCCCTGGAGAGGGAAATGACGACCCACTCCAGTATTCTTGCCTGGGAAATCCCACGGACAGGAGAGCCTGGCGGGATACCGTCCCTGGGGCTGCAAAGAATCAGACATGACTTAGTGACTAAACCACCACCACAATACAAGGATTATTATTTCTTAGAACACCACTGCCTTTTATTTATTTATTTTTTTTCCTATTTTGGAAACTAGTTCCAGTTCAAGCAGATAACCTGGCCTCTGGGGGCTGTCAGGGCTTCATTCCTTACTCAGTCATAGATGCAGTATGTTATCTTGCCCTTGGTTTGAGTCTTATGGAACTCCCACACACTGTGAACCCACGGAAATTTTGTGACCATGGGCCTCACAAATTGTATGTGCAAATAGAACAGCAACAAGTAGCAGACACATCTATTGTACCTATCTCTTCTGTTGACGCACAGGCTTCATTGTCTCAACAAATTTCTCTTGCAAAACACAAATTCAAAGATAAAATTTTTTAGAATTTCAAGGCTGTGACAGCAGAGCATGAAACTCTTTCTGAGCTCATTGTCCTACGCTACTGCATAGGTTGTATGTCCAGGAAGCCCCCTCTCATTCCAGAGCCCAGATTCAGCCCTCTCAGGATGTTGACCGGGTCTGAGCAAAAGGAAGAACCCGGGAAATTACTGCCATATTTGGGGACATCATTTGGAATCAAAATAAATTTTTAAAATCACTTTACTTCAACACGGGATGGAATATTTAATAAAATTCTGCATTGAAAATTTAGATATTGCTAACTGGCAACTCTCTCCCTTAACTCATGTCACTGTTTGATTTTCTAATTTCTGTTTCTTTATATATTCTATTTCTCTATTTTAAATTGAAATATAATTGACATTTAGTACAATACACAGATCTTAAGTATACAGTTCACTGACTTTTTACCTATATATCCAACTATATATATATAGGTACAATATGGAATGTTTCTATCACCCAAGCAAATTCTCTTGTACCCATTAACAGTCAGTAACCACCAATCACTCACCAAAGTTTGTGTTCTTTGCCTATTTGTCTTTTCTAGAACTTCACAAAAACAAAAGAAGAAGTAATTAAAAACAACAACAGCAACAAAATGATTTTTAAAAAGAGAAAACAGAGTCTAATAGTGTATATTCTTTTGTGTCGGCTCTGCATAATGTTTTTTGAGATTCATCCATGCTGTTGCAGGTAGAAATTGTTCATCCATTCCAGTGTTAATGGATGTTTGGGTTGTTTCTAGGTTAGAGCTACTGTAAATTAAGCTGCTATGAACATCTGTGTAAAAATCTTTGTGTGGATATTTGTTTTCATTTCTCTTGGGTAAATACGTAAGAGGGAAAACACTGTGTCATAGAGTGGAATATATTGTACTTGAGTAGAAATTGCCACAGAGTTTGCCTAAGTAGTTATATAATTTTATACTCTTGGACTTCCCTGTTTGTCCAGTGGTAAACAGCATGCCAGCATAGGGGATATAGATTTGATCCTGGTACAGGAAGATTCCACATGCCACAGAGCAACTAAGCCCTTGGACCACAACCACTGAGTCCAAGTTATAGAACCCATGCATTACAACTACTGAAGTTCATGTGTCTAGAGCCCATGATCCACCACAAAAGAAGCCCCTGAAATGAGAAGCCCAAGCACCACAACTAGAGAGTAGCCCCCACTTGCTGCATCCAGAGCAAGCCCTCTCAAAGCAATGAAGACCCAGCACACCCAAAAATAAGTAAATAACTAAAATTTTAAAATGTTTTAATACTCTAGCAATGTATGAAAATCCTGTCTTTTCATTTTTCCTTTTGTTTTGCCTCCTTGCTTCCCCAGCTTCATAATAATTTCCATATAATTGAGAGGAAAGGTCTTAATTTAAGAACAAACTATGTACATGGCCAAGAAGAGAAGGATTTGAAAATCTGAGGGTCCTAAGCAATGTAATTCTTTTTTTTAATTTATTTACTTTAATTGGAGGCTAATTACTTTACAATAATGCGGTGGTTTTTGCCATACATTGACATGGATCAGCCAGGGGTGCACATGTATACCCCCGTCCCGAACCCCCCTCCCACCTCCCTCCCCATCCGATCTCTCTGGGTTGTTTCAGTGCACCGGCTTTGAGTACCCTGTTTCATGCATCGAACTTGCACTGGTCATCTATTTCACACATGATAATATACATGTTTCAAAGCTATTCTCTCAAATCATCCCACCCTCGCCTTCTCCCACAGAGTTAAAAAGTCCGTTCTTTACATCTGTGTCTCTTTTGCTGTCTTGCATATAAGGTCATCGTTACCATCTTTCTAAATTCCATATATATGCATTAATATACTGTATTGGTGTTTTTCTTTCTGCTTATTTCACTGTGTATAATAGGCTTCAGTTTCATCCATCTCATTAGAACTGACTCAAATACATTCTTTTTTATAGCTGAGTAATAATCCATTGTGTATACGTAGAAAATGTGCACTTGTGTGTGTGAGTGTGTTTGTGTGTATGGAGGGAGCATGTGTTTTTCATGTGTTCTTAGATAATTCATAGCACCAACTAACTTTAGGAACAAATACTTCTAAAGTTCCCACTCAACTGAGAACTTTAAAAACATCGAGCATATCCCCCTACTCTTCATATATCAATTTAATCTGAAAATATTAGCCATTCCAGAATAATGCAAGAAATTATTTTATTTAAAACTTTCAGATATTTATCAGTGGTGATGATGTGCAACCTACAAGTGACATTTTGAGAAGAGATAACAGATAGTACCAGATAATGTTATGTTTTTATTGAATTCACTTAATGTTTATTGAGATTCCCAGGTGGCTCAGTGGTAAAGAATCTGCCTGCCAATGCAGGAGACTCAGGAGACACAGGTTTGATCCCTGGGTTGGGAAGATTCCCCGGAGGAGGAAATGGCTACCCTCTCCAGTATTCTTGCTGAGAAAATCTCATGGACAGAGGCGCCTAGTGGGTTACAGTCTACGGGGTTTCAAAGAGCCGGACATGACTGAGCACGTACACACACACATACACACACACATACACAATGGTTTATTATTTTAGAGGGCTCAGCATTTATTTTTTTCTTCCATAAAATCTTCTTTGTTGGTAAAATAGCTACAACATTTAAGAGGTGAATATATAGATAAGATAGCATTGTTAGATCTTATGGCAGCAGAAGAGTCCAAATACACGGTTGTGATTACCCCACCTGTCCCAGGTCAGAGGGGAGTTGGAGAAAGGGGCTTTCTGGCCCACAGCAGCGGCTGAGGGACCTGATCCCAGAAGAGGGCAGCCAAGAGCTGAGGAGACTCGGCTGAGACCGAGGGTGACTATGAAAGAGACTCTCGTCCATTATGGAAGTTCCCAGAGTCTAGGGCCTGATGAGCTCCAACTTGACTCGACCAGGAAAAACAGTCAGTAGTGAAAGCTAGGGTACCAGCTCGGGTACCCCAGAGTGAGATTAAGAGAAAGCAGAAGGTTATTGGCCTGAATCAAAGTCAAGTGAGAGATGATACAAGATCAAGATCCACAAAAAGAATAGATCAACTCACAAACTTTTTCTTTTTTTGGCTTTTTCTATTTTTTAATAAAGTATTTTTCCTTTAAAAATATTCACAGTCATTATGATACACTGGAAATTACAACAAAGGTTTGTTCTAATGATGAGTTTGGGGATGCTTTTAGGGCCTGAAGCCAGAAGATAGTTGTGATCTATCACAGTACCAGGCCTTCAAGCTCCTTTGGAGTATGTTTGGGAGTAAGTAAGGGCTAATGCTTAGTTAAAAGCCACCCAGATGTTAATTGAGGCCTCCTATATTTAATAGACAGGACTGGCCTGCTTACTATGGGAAGTTCAATTCCTCTCTGAGATTGCTGGCAATCTCCGGGAGAGAAGAGGCAACTGCTGGGTATTACATTATCATGGTTACCCTCATCTGTGAAAAGCAAAGCATTTGAACAAATCTTGGCACACTTTACAAATGACCGTTATTTCCCTCCTTCATCCTCCTTTCTCCTTCTCTTTTGCTTCTTCCTCCTTCCCCTTGTTACTGTGATGACCTCTGGTTCTGAGTTCCTGCTTCCACTGGACACTGGTCAGTTAATAGATTATTTCACTATTTCTTACTCAAGTTGTTGTGTTCTGCACCAGGCAAATCCATCTGTGAATCTTATTCCCTTTCATAGTTGATACATGCTAATAACACCACCACTTCCCTCTCCCCCTCAATACACACAGATGTGTATATATCTGTTAACATGAGATATTTTTGTTTTTATCAGAATTCAGTGCAAATTGAGGGTGACAAACAGGGTATGAGTATTTACAGCTCAAAAATGAACTCCTACTGTCCACCTGAAATTATTACAACATCGTTAATCAGCTATAAGTAAGTGTTAGTCGCTCAATCGTGCCCGACTCTTTGCGACCCCAAGGACTGCAGCCCACCAGGCTCCTCTGTCCATGAGATATTCCAGGCAAGGATACTGAAGTGGGTTGCCATTTCCTTCTCCAGGGGATCTTCCCAACCCAGGGATCGAACCCCGGTCTCCTGCCCTACAGGCAGATTCTTTACTGACTGAGCTACAAGGGAAGCCCTTATTCCAATATAAAATAAAATTTTTTTAAAAAATGAACTCCTACTACTTGAAAACTGATTCTTCTTAAGAGTTCTTTTCCCAGGAATTGTTCTATTGGCTTTTCATCCATATAGGGGCTCAGCAACACACTAGCTAGCTTGTTTATTTTCCTTTCTCCCAGGTGCTATCTCCTCAGAATCCTCTCCTTCCTGGATTGCAGCCTCCAATGCAAATTCTTCATTCTTTATGCAGAGCACACAGTTCTGGCTGGTGTCTACTTCCAAGCTAAGGTCCGGACCCACTTTTGCATATCCAAACCTACAGAAATATTCAACAAGCGAAAAGGTTCGTGTTTAACACGCTCCATTCTCCTTCCTGGGATTCCCCAGTGACTCAGTGGTAAAGAATCCGCCTGCCAATGCCGGAGATGTGGGTTCCATCCCTGGGTTGCGAAGACCCCCTGGAGAAGGACATGGCGTCCCACTCCAGTACTCTTGCCTGGAAAATCCCATGGACAGAGGAGCCTGGCAGGCTGCAGTCCATGGGGTCGCAAAAGAGTCGGACACGACTTAGCAACTAAACAACAACAACAACATTCTCCTTCTTACATCGTGGTTGTAAATTTCATTTTCTACTTCTTCTTTGCTCCAGGCAAGTAGAGTGAGAAAGATTTAGTAGGAAGCAACAGGGAGGAAGACACACTGGGAGAGAAGTGGAGCATCGTAGCAAAGAGATTAACATTTGGACAAGGGTATCTGCAGTAACACAGCAGTTTCAGTCTGGAAGCCCCAAACTTAGAGGAATTCAGTTTGTAGGGAATAACACATACTAAGGGCTTCCCTGGTGGCTCAGACGGTAAAGCGTCTGCCTGTAATGTGGGAGACCTGGGTTCGATCCCTCGGTTGGGAAGATCCCCTGGAGAAGGAAATGGCAACCCACTCCAGTACTCTTGCCTGGAAAATCCCATGGATGGAGAAGCCTGGCAGGCTACAGTCCGTGGGGTCGCAAAGAGTCGGACACGACTGAGCAACTTCACTAACACATACTAAGACTTTTATCCAAAGCTGATCAAAGGAAGAATAGGGACAAGACCCCCCAAAATGAGGCTAATAGGTAAGATAATCAACCAATTCCATGCAATTATAGTCTTCACTTGATAGCCACGGGGTATTGGTTCCAGGAGCCCCTGCGGTATTAAAACTTGGTGGTGCTCAAGTCCCTTATATAAAATGGTGTAGTGCAATTGGCCTCAGTATCCACAGATACAGAGGGCTGACTGTATTAGGGGACCTGATAAAGCTCATTCATATTCCTGGTACCTGTGTTGTGGGGCCAGAAGAAAGGGTGTGGAAGAAACCCCAAACTTGAAAAATCCATGGGAAAAGGATGTAAATAAACAACCTAGCTGCTTGATATGGATTTGAAGACTCTCTGACACTCATGATGTAATCAATATTTTTTCCATTTTGTGAGAAAACAAGTGTCATTAAATAAAAAACTTATTGCTATCTACTCTTAAAGAAGTCACACTAATCACTCTGCAATTCCCTTCACCATAAGATAATGTGTTCCTAATACAAGGTTAAGAAAATGTAATGGTAGTATGACTTCACTGAAAATCTGTGGTAATGATAGTATAGCGTTCGTGTAGGAAGACAGCAAAGCAGAGGAACACATTGGAGAGCTTAAAAATATAAACTTGGTATTTGATAAAGGTAGCACCACAGAACAATCTGGAATGGATAGATAGAGTGCTTCTTAGGTAGTATGAGAAAACTGGATCACTGTACAAAGAAAAACTGAGCTTGATCCTGCATTTTTACTATATGCTAAGGGGATTCAAAATGGATTTTACAACCTATTAAAGTAATAGAATATGAAAGGACTGTCTTTACGAACCAGGGGGAAACCTTTTTAAGCAAGACCCCAAAATATAAACATGAGATAAAGAAACAATTATTATCACTGCATAAAATTTAAAGATTTCTGTTCAATGAAGTATAAACTTAGACAAATGACTAAGAGGAGATACCAGCAATGACTAAACTCTACAGGGCATTAAAACTAAAATATACAACAAGGACCTACTGTATACACAGTGAACTATACTCAATATTTTGTAATAACCTATAAGGGAAAAGAATCTGTAAAAGTATGTGTGTGTGTGTGTTTTAAATCACTTCAGTCCTGTCCGACTCTTTGCAACTCCCACGGACTGCAGCCCACCAGGCTCCTCTGTCCGTGGGACTCTCTAGGCAAGAATGCTAGAGTGGGTTGCCATTTCCTCCTCCAGGGGATCTTCCTGATCCAGGGATTAAACCCACGTCTCATGTCTGCCGCACTGGCAGGCAGATTCTTTACCACTAGCACCACCTAGGAAGCCGTCCTAAAAGTATATATGTATATATATATATATATATATACACACACACACATTCATATACAACTGAATCACTTTGCTATACACATTAAACTAACATAAATATTTCAATTAAAAACAAAAAACTAGAGGGATTTCCCCAGTGGTCCAATGGTTAAGACTCTATGCTTCTAAAGCAAGGGGCATGGGTTCAATCCCTGGTTGGGAACTACGATTTCACATGCTGTGCAGTGCAGCCAAAAAAGAAAAGCTAGAATACACGAAAAGTTTCTGTAAATCATCAGGAATAGAATTGGAAACTGAATATAAAAATAGATAAAAGATATGAATAGGCAATTTGAAGCAGAGGAAGCCCAAAGGGCTAACAAATAATAAAAAGATCCTCAACATCACTAGTAAGCTGATATATCAAAATTGAAGCAAAAATGATACACCATTTTATACCCATCAAATTGGCAAAAATTGGAAAGGATGATATCAGTTTGGCAAGGATACGGAGAAGTAATGTAAATTGGTACAGGTACTCTGGAAGGCATTCTGGTAGAATTCAGTAAAAATGTCAGTGCATGCCTCAGACTCACTTATCTCAGGGAATATACATACCAAAGAAATTCTTGCATAGATCTGAAGGAGAGTTATACAGGGACATTTGTTGCAGTGTTTATGGTGGAAGTATGCTAAGGGATGGGTACATAAAATGTAGTGAATGTGAAATGCTATGCAGGTAGAAGCAAGATATATACAGCAATATGGGTACATCATAGAAAATTAATGCTGAGGAAAAAAAGTTTAAAACTATGTATTTCACAAGAACATATGCATATTTTATAATCTGTATTAGACACATTAGAGTGAGGAGAGGAACATGGGATTTGGATTGAGGTTAAAGAAACTAATAGACCAGTAATAAGCATTACATAAATGATCTTGATATTAAGCAATGAATTGAGAGGTATGATTAAATTTTATATAACTGAGGTCTAACATGAAAGTAGAAGATAAATGATGAAAACATATGCTTACTGAGCAATTACCACCTTGAAAATATTATAGTAAAAGTGATAGATAATTACAACAAACATGGTAAAGATATATTTAGGAAAAACTGCATTACTGGATATTTAAAGATGACATGCACCAAAGGATTTTAGAAGGGGGGAAAAAGAAAGCAAACAAATACCATAAATATGTTATTCTTTCTAAGTCAATTTATAGCTTAACATCATTCCAATCAAAACACCAATAGGATTTTTCTTAGAAGAAGATAAAGCTGATGAAAAGTTCACTAAAGGGTACTAAGTAGGTTAAGGTCTCAAAAAATAGCTTCAAAAAGAAGAGCAAAGAGAAGACAGTAGTTTTCAAGATGGCAAATGATAGTATGATACAACAAAAATTTACATAATGGCACAAAACAGATCCACGTAAGTGAATAGAAATTTCAGAAATAGAACATTATTACATACCATAATTAAACATAGAATTAAAAATATCCTGAAAAATAAAGGCAAAGGAAAGAAAGATTTCATAAGACAACTAGATTATAATCTAGAGAAAATTAAGTGAGAGCCATACCTTATATAAGTACCAAAATAGATTTGAAGAATATTTTCTTTTTAAAATCAACTCTTGTAAGTAATTTACATGTAGTGTTCCATTCTCTCGTAACAATAACTCTGGTGATGGTGATTTAGTCACTAAGTTGTGTCCGACTCTTGCGATCCCATGGACTGTAGCCTGCCAGGCTCCTCTGTCTGTGGGATTCTCCAGGCGAGGATACTGGAGTGGGTTGCCATTTCCTTCTCCAGAGGATCTTCCCGGCCCAAGAATTGAACCCTGGTCTCCTGCATTGCAGGCAGATTCTTTACCAACTGAGCTATGAGGGAACCCCCAATAACTCTGTAAATAGGCATAATTATTATAATAATTTTATAGATGAAAAACTGAGGCAAAGAAAATTTTAAAACATTTTTTGACTGTATTTTTGGTGTGCTGTCTGCAACTATCATTAGTCAGCCTAACACAAATGTCCCCAAAGTGTCTTTATTCCTTTGTTGGTTGGAATGAAAGTCATTCTTTCCCAGAGGTTTTCTTCCTTCTGTGCCCAACCTGTAAAGAAAGCAATTTCTGCTGTCAATCCAGGCACTAATAATGACAATATAAATTGGCTGTACCTTGAGGGAAAGTTTACTGGAGATCTAAGTAAGATCTTTGGAAACTCCAAGACTTTCATTTAAATCCAGTCTTGAATATAAGTATTGTAATGGTATCCAGAGTGTTTCTTAGGGCTGTTTCCAAAGGAAAAAAAATAGGTCTACTGAAGGTTCTAATAATGGAATTTTGTTCTGAAGACTGATTTTGGCAACTGAAGAAGTTTGTATGCCTTTGTTATGACGATCGGGATGGGGAATACGTGTAAATCCATGGTTGATTCACGTCAATGTATGACAAAAACCACTACAATATCGTAAAGTAATTAGCCTCCAACTAATAAAAATAAATGGAAAAATAAATAAATAAAAGAACCAATGCTATCATCTCTCATGAGATCCAAAATTAATGTTCTTTAAATTTTGTTACTTTGCTTGATTATTCTACTAAATTGTTTTTGTCCCCCTCAAATTGTGCTTTAAATCTGTATCTTTTGGGCCAGGAGCTATGTGAGTTGCATTTGTCTGTTCTTTCTATAGGACAGACACCACAGATCATTTTTTCAAAGAAGAAACGACAGCATGAAAGTACATCAGAGTCCTGTTAGTTCGTGGCCTCAGCTTCCCATTGTGTGTGTACCTTTGCTTCCAGAAGAATCAGCGGCTTATAATTTAAGAACGCTGCTGCTGCTGCTAAGTCCCTTCAGTCATGTCTGACGCTGTGAGACCCCATAGATGGCAGCCCACCAGGCTCCTCCGTCCACAGGATTCCCCGGGCAAGAATACTGGAGTGGGTTGCCATTTCCTTCTCCAATAATTTAAGAATATATAAAAATAAATTTAACTGAGCAGGTATCAGGTATCATTGAAATTGCAGTATGAAAATTATCTCTCTCTCCTTTGGGGAGAAAAATTAAAATGAAAGTACTGTGGTTAAAAACTAGAACAAAATTAAAAAAACTGGTAGAGTAAGATCAATGAAGCTAAAATATCATATGCATGGGGATTATAGCAAGGTACTTTCCAAATTAAAGTTAATGAGAAATGAAATTAGGTAGATTCAAGAATGTAATGGATGAGTTCAACCACTTGTACAAATGATAGAACAAAGAAATTGTCTTTAATATTAACTGAAGAATTTAGAAAATATCCAAATCCAGTCAAAGAGTCTTGTGTTTCAGGAAGACATGTTAAATGTTGTGACCCAGAAAATATCAGCTAGGGGTCAAAAATTCAAAGACCCAAAGAGAATATAAAGACTCAGACAGTTAATATAAATATAAATCAAGATGAAATAAAAAAAATTAGCAACCTACTGGGGACTTCCTTGGTGGTCCAGTGGCTAAGACTTCTTGCTCCCAATACAGGGAGCCCAGATTTCATCCCTTGTCAGGAAACTAGATCCCACACAGGGCAGCTAAGAGCTTGCATGCCTCAGCTAAAGATTCCACATGCTGCAACGAAGTGCCTCATATTCTTAAAAGCCATTAAAGAATAGAAACCTACAGATTGAGATATTTGCAAATCATAGATTCTATAAGAGGCTAATATCTAGAATATATTAAAAAAAAAATCTGAGAATTCCCTGACAGACCAGTGGTCAAGACTCTGTGGCCCGTTTCTTTTCGCTATCTTTCTGTGCCGCCAGAATGGCGTGCATGAATGTCCTGGTGGATGTTCTCAAGAGTATCAACAATGCCAAAAAGAGAGGCAAATGCCAGGTCCTTATCAGGTTGTGCTCCAAAGTCATCATCAGGTTTCTAACAGTGATGATGAAGCATGGTTACATTGGCGAATTTGAAATCATTGATGATCACAGGGCTGGGAAGATTGTTGTGAACCTCAAAGGCAGGCTAAATAAGTGTGGAGTGATCAGCCCCAGATTTGATGTGCACCTCAAAGATCTAGTAAAATGGCAGAATAACCTGCTCCCATCCCGTCAGTTTGATTTCACTGTACTAACAACCTCAGCTGGCATCACGGACCATGAAGAAGCAAGACGAAAACATACAGGAGGGAAAATCCTTGGGTTCTTTCTCTAGGGATGTAATAAGTACAAATAAAATGCCTCAGAGGACTCTGGTGTTTCCTCAAGTCATTTGAACTTTGTACAGCAGAGTAGCAAGAGTGTCTTCAGGAGTATACAGCCTTTGTGTTAATTAGTGAATGCTGTTTCCTTGAAGTACAAGAAAGTTTTGACTTGGCATAACTTTCACCATCACCCTTGTGGTTCACCAGAGGAAGGTGTGTCTGGTCCTGGATGGTTGACTCTGGTTTGGGGTTCAGATGGTGAAGCTGCCTCTTCTGGAGTCTTAAATTAACCCTTGAATGAGTGGTGCCTTTCCTGTTTGTAGCTTGATAGAATACATGTTTCATGCCCTAAAAATATGATAACAGTTATAGTTGACTATGTAAGCACTCATAAGGAAGCAGATAATTAGAGCCCTACAGCTCACTAAGACTCAAAGTAAATTTGGATGGCATATCAGGGACACGCCAGCAGTATGTGCTTATAAAATATCATTCTTTTTAAAAAACCAGTACTGTAAACCTACCACCAAGTGTATTCTGGAATTGGGCAGAAATAGCAAGAGCAGTGCTATCCAGTATACATGTAACAAGAGCCATATGTGTATTCAAAACTTATGGAAGCCACATTTAAAAAAGTAAAGAGAAACTTTTTTTTCTTAAAATAGCATTTTGTGTTCAAAAGTTAAAATTTCACCATATAGATAATGTGGGAGGAAAAAAAAAAAGACTCTGTGGCCTCACTGCTGAGGGCCCAGTTTCAATCCCTGGCTGGGAAACTAAGATCCCATAAGCCATGAGTCATGGTCAAACAAACAAACAAAAAATGTGCAACTCAATGGTAATTTAAAAACACAAATAATCCAGTTAAAAAATGGTTAAAGAACTTGGGCTTCCCTTGTGACTCAGCTCGTAAAGAATCTGCCTGCAATGCGGGAGACCTGGGTTCGATCCTGGGTTGGGAAGATACCCTGGAGAAGGGAAAGGCTAACCACTCCAGTATACTAGCCTGGAGAATTCCATGGATTGTATAGTCCATGGGGTTGCAAAAAGTCGAACACGACTGAGCAATTTTCACACTCACTTAAAGAACTTGACTAGATATTTCTAAGAATGCCTAGAAAAACCCAATAAGTACATGAGAAAACACTCAATATTACTGATTGTTACAAAACTGTAAATCGAAACCACACTGAGATAGCTTTTCACACCCATTAGAATGGCTACTATTTAAGAAGCAGAAAATAAGGAATGCTGGCAAGGATATGGAGAAATTGGAATTCTTGTGAACTGCTGGCAGGAATGTAAAGTGCAGTCATTGTGGAAAACAATATAATAGCTCATCAAAAAATTCAAAATAGAATTACCATATGATTTCAGCAATTCCACTTCTGAGTAAGTATATACCCAAAAGAATTCAAAGCAGGTACTCAAAAGATGGGGCACCCCGATGACTGAGAGGATAAAGAATCCCCCTGGAATGCAGGAAACACATGAGACATGGGTTCAATCTCTGGGTCAGGAAGATCCCCTAGAGGAGGAAATGCCAATCCACTCCAGTACCCTTGCCTGGAAAATCCTATGGATAGATGAGCCTGGTGGGCTAAGTCCATGGATTCTCAAAGAGTCGGACACGACTTAGCAACTGAACACACGTGCACACACACACTCATTCAAAAGATATTTGTACACCCATGTTCATAGCAGCATTATTTACAAGAGCCAAAAGATGAAGGCAACCAAGGTGTCAATCAACAGGTGACTGGATAAACAAAATGTGGTATACACATACAATGGAACATTATTCAGCCTTAAAAGGAGGAAATTCTGACACATACTGCCACAGTGACGAATCTTATGGAAACTATGCGAAGAGAAATAAGCCAGTCACCAAAAAGTAAATATTGGATAATGGCATTTATTTGAGGTACCTTGAGCGGTCAAACTCATAGAGATAGAAAGTAGAATGTGGTTGCCAAGGACTTGAGGAGAGTAATAACAGGGACTTGTTTTTTAATGGGTGCAGGGTTTCAGAACTGCAAGATGAAAAGAGTTCTGGAGGTTAGCTGCCCAACAATGTGAATGTATTCAACACTACTAAACTGTCTACTTAAAAATAGCTAAGATGACAAAATTCATGTTCTGTGTATTTTACCACAAATAAAACCAGCAGCAACAACAACAACATTGTATCTGTCAGTAGACTTCAGTAAAGGAGAGACAATTAGAAGTGAGAAATAAGATAATCACACATATGTATTAGCTGATGATAAGCTAATGTCAGAGGTTTCTTGGGTTTAGATAATTTTTGCTGCATGGGAATGTGGGTCCAGTGTTGCCTAATGCTCTAGTTTTTTTAAATCTGAAATTTCATTAAAATATCCTGACAATTATCATTAACCAATTTAAATATTTTAAAAATTCTGTGCAAAGATGAGCAAACTGTTGACAACCATAGAAGCTAGGTGATGGGCCAACAGTGACTCACTATGTCTCCCTTCTCCTTTTCTGTATGTTTGAAATTCTTATAGTAAAATGTTAAAAAAGAAGAAAGCCTATCTCGGCCAAATAAAATATGTCAGCTAGCAATGGGCTATAAATTATAATTATAGTGCTAGGCACTAGAACACAAGTTCCGTGAGGGCAGAGATCTCACCTCAGTGACTTGAACATAGTGGAAAGTGCTGGGAACATAGTAGAAAGTCAGTGCATGCTTGTAGAATTAATAAATGAATGAAGGAAACATACCTTTTAATAGTGTCTGTGCAGGTGTTGTGTTGGACACTTAACACTACTGCGGCATAATTGTGCTTTATTTTTTTCTAAAGAAATATTTAGCATATACAGAATGGTCTGCATAGCCTGTATAAAAGATCAGTTAAGAAAAAAAAACAGTTCAGAGAGACTGGTTTTTTCCTATTGCTTCATAAACTTAGTGGCTTAAAACAACTCATATATATTATCTTAAAATTTTGGAGGTCAGAAATCCCAATTGGTCTAGAATGGGCTAGAATCAAGATGCTTACCAGGGCTGTGTTCCCTTTGGAGGCCCCATGGGAGAATCTATTTCCCTGCCTTTTCCAATTTCTACAAGCTACTTGCAGTCCCTGACTTGTGACTGCTTCCTTTATCTTCAAATCCAGCAATGGCTGATTCAGTCTTTCCCACCTTGTGTCACTCTGACACTGAGACTTTCACCTGCCTCTTTCGTGTTTAAAGACACTGTGAGTACATTGGCCCTCCAAGATAATCTGAAATAATCTCTCTCTTTTTAAGGTCTGCTGATGAAGCAGTCTGACTAGTGTTGCACTCAATATGCCAGCAAATGTGGAAAACTCAGCAGTGGCCACAGGACTGGAAAAGTTTCAGTTTTCATTCCAGTCCCAAAGAAGGGCAATGCCAAAGAATGTTCAAACTACACAATTGCACTCATCTCACACTCTAGTAAAGAAATGCTCAAGATTCTCCAAGCCAAGCTTCAACAGTATGTGAACCGTGAACTTCCAGATGTTCAAGCTGGATTTAGAAAAGGCAGAGGAACCAGAGATCAAATTGCCAACATCCGCTGGATTATAGAAAAAGCAAGAGAGTTCCAAAAAAACATCTACTTCTGCTTTATTGACTACGCCAAAGCCTTTGACTGTGTGGTCACAGCCAACTGTGGAAAATTCTGAAAGAGATGGGAATACCAGACCACCTGACCTGCCTTTTGAGAACTCTGTATGCAGGACAGGAAGCAACAGTTAGAACTGGACATGGAACAACAGATTGGTTCCAAACAGGAAAAGGAGTACGTCAAGGCTGTATATTGTCACCCTGATTATTTAACTTATATGCAGAGTACATCATGAGAAACGCTGGGCTTGAGGAAGCACAAGCTGGAATCAAGACTGCCGGGAGAAATATCAAGAACATCAGATATGCAGATGACACCACCCTTATGGTAGAAAGTGAAGAAGAACTAAAGAGCCTCTTGATGAAAGTGAAAGAGGAGAGTGAAAAAGTTGGTTTAAAACTCAACATTCAGAAAACTAAGATCATGGCATCTGGTCTCATCACTTCATGGCAGATAGATGGGGAAACAGGGGAAATAGTGACAGACTTTATTTTTTGGGGCTCCAAAATCACTGCAGATGGTGACTGCAGCCATGAAATTAAAAGACGCTTGCTCCTTGGAAGAAAAGTTTTAATCAACCTAGACAGCATATTAAAAAGCAGAGACATTACTTTGCCAACAAAGGTCCATACAAACAAAGCTATGGTTTTTCCAGTAGTGATGCATGGATGTAATAGTTGCACTACAAAGAAAGCTGAATGCCGAAGAATTAATGTTTTTGAACTGTGGTGTTGGAGAAGACTCTTGAGAGTCCCTTGGACAGCAAGGAGATCCAAGCAGTCCATCCTAAAGGCGTTAAGTGTCCAACACAACACCTGCACAGACACTATTAAAAGGTATGTTTCCTTCATTCATTTATTAATTCTACAAGCATGCACTGACTTTCTACTATGTTCCCAGCACTTTCTACTATGTTCAAGTCACTGAGGTGAGATCTCTGCCCTCACGGAACTTGTGTTCTAGTGCCTAGCACTAGTCCTGAGTATTCATTGGAAGGACTGATGCTGAAGCTGAAACTCCAATACTTGGGCCATCTGATGTGAACAGCTAACTCATTTGAAAAGACCCCAATGTTGGGAAAGATTGAAGGCAGGAGGAGAAGGGGACGACAGAGGATGAGATGGTTGAATGGCATCACCAACTCAAGGAACATGAGTTTGAGTAAACTCCAGGAGTTGGTAATGGACAGGGAGGCCTGGCGTGCTGCAGTCCATGCGGTCACAAAGACTCAGACATGACTGAGCGACTGAACTGAACTGAACTGATTAGCAATCTTAATTTCATCTATTATCTTTAATTCCCCTTTTACATAGAACACAGCAGGACTTAAAGGTTCCAGGGATTAAGATATAGACATCTTTGGAGAGGGAATTATTCTGCCTTCTTGGGGCTAAAGTGGGTATCATGCCTCCATATCTGGGCAGCCAAAAGGGCATACTAGCCACTGAGAGGATCCCCCTATAATGCAGACTGGTGTACCTGTCTTCCATACATAGATGTGTCTGTCTTTAATACATATGTGTGTCTTTCCTTCATAGATCTGTTTTTTTTACAGCTTGATCACAGTACATATTAAAACCATATAATTTCCCTTTTACTAATACCATGTTCAAACAGTTATATATATATGTACTTATGCATGTATATTTTCAAGATACAGAGTATTCTGTCCAGGCAATATTAACACATTCTCCATTTGGCAGTTGCACATTTAGGATGCTGGTTCTAGCTTTTGTACATTTCCTGGACAATGAGAAGTTCATTCTCTTGGTATATACAAAAACATGGAGTTTTTAAACTTGAGGACTCAATTCTAGATTGTGGTGAACACAGCAAAGTTCTGCCGTTATATGTGGCTATTCCCCAGTCACCATCTGTCTCTCTCACTGGGCATTTCTTATAAACAAAGCAAAGACATCATAAATGGAAAGTCATCTTAAATGGAAGTTGAAATGAGTTATGACTTTTATACAAAGATGACCTCATAGACAAAGGATAACACAGCCTATCATGATACCAAAACAAAAGCAAGGAATTTTAAGGCCAAGAAGGCAAGTGGAAAGACAGCCACAGCCTGCAGAAGGCCCACTAGTTACTTGTCTTCTTGAAGTATAACACACTGTGACTCTAAAGGAAGTGCAAGGGTCAAGGAATATACTAGGAATAATACACAAAGAAGATGGACAACAGCATGCTGATTCTTCCTATTGCCGCCAAGGTCCACAAGCCTTAGATCAAGCATTCTCTGAAAAATCCTCACAACATTGACATGGCTGAAATTGACATCCTGATCAGGCTTGACGGAACATACATTCACCTGGCCCTTGATTCCGGTGACTTAGTGCTGCCAAAAGGGACTTCACTGGTGGTCCAGTGGCTGAGACTCCACACTCCCGATGCAGGGAGCCCAGGTGTGATCCCTGGTCAGGGAACCAGATGCCACATGCTGCAACTAAGACCCAGAGAAGCCAAAGTTTTTGGCTGTACTGGGTCTTCATTGCTGTGTGTGGGCTTTCTCTTGTTGCTGCAGCGAGGGCTACTCTCTGTTGCGGTGAGTAGGCTTTTCATTGTGGAGGCTTCTCTTGTTGCAGGGCTTTCCTGGTGGCTTAGAGGGTAAAGTGTCCGCCTGCAATGCAGGAGAACTGGGTTCAATCCCTGAGTTGGGAAGACCCCCTGGAGAAGGAAATGGCACCCCACTCCAGTATTCTTGCCTGGAAAATCCCATGGACAGAGGAGCCTGGGAGGCTGCAGTCCATGGGGTCGCAAAGAGTCGGACACGACTGAGAGACTTCACTTTCCTTTCATTTTCCTCGTGTTGCCGAGCACAGGCCTTCAGAGCATGGACCCAGCAGTTGGGGTACAAGGGCCTAGTTGCTCTGTGGCATGTATAATCTTCCTGGACCAGGGATTGAACCCATGTCCCTTGCATTGGCAGGTAGCTTCTTATCACTGTACTACCAGGGACATTCCCAAACTCTCTAATATGGGCAGCTCATATTTTGAGATATTAGTTTCAAATTTCTCCCCGTATTTTCCACTTGTTCTTTCCTCATTCAAGCAGAATAGCAGGTTCTTTGTTTCTGCAACAGGTCAGAAAACACAAGCCCATCAGATATCCTGTATATCTCCAAAATCTCAATCAATCCCATGAGGAACTGAGAGTTTTCCAGAAGTAGAAAGGAAAGAGTGTGTGGGGCAAAGTGTTTGGGTAAAGCTGTTGAGAGAGGAGATGGTTCTTCATCCAGGGTGCAGAGAGATGTCACAGACTGCAGGGCAGAGAGGGTACGTCTCTGGAGCTTGTCTGAGTAGCAGAGAGCCCCATGGTGGTCCCAGGCAGCATCCTCCAGAGGAGGCAGTAAGATTTCCAAGAGAAATGATTACAGGGGACATGTAGGGCAGGGACTACAAACTCAAATACCTGTAGGGCCAGGAAAGTTCCACTAATCAGCACAAAGGCTCTCAAGCATGAAGCCACTACTCAGTTCCAGCCTGGTATTGTCATGTGAGAATGTGGAATTCAAATTACCATATCTCTCAATTAAAACAATTAATAAATCTGGATGTTACAAAACAAATCTCCTGATTGTTAATGTTGCAGTTAATTCACATGTCTCAATGCCACTATGTGGGCCAAGATAAAATCATCCACTGAGTCCCATATGCCAAGTGTGACAGGACTGCACAAAGCCACGGGACTGGAACAAGCTACTTGGACAGGAACAAGGGCCAGCTCCACTGTGGTCTGTGCACAGAGACAGGGTCAGTGACCAGAGGCCCCTACTCCATCTCTGCAGCTTCGACTTTGCTGGCGCTTTCTTTGTTGAATATACCTAGGTGAAACTAAGAGTGACTGAGGTTCATTTCTTGTCAGCCCAGCATGAGAGATCTTGAAGAAATAATTAAATTCATTCATGAAAATCAATGGATTGTGACATATCTTTCAGGTGTGAGTTCATGGGCTGAGATTCATTCCTGTTACACAATTAAAGGTATCTAACCCCGTGATCAGTCCTATGTCCTACTTCCAACCTCGTCTCCACTTCAGGCTATCCTCTGGTTAACTGAACTCACTCACATCATATTCTTCAATGACAAAGCCAGAACGGTCATTCCTTTTATGTACCCTCACATTCTGCCCTGGGCTGTGCTTACTCTGTTCCTTCTCCTGGAATGCCCTTCCCCACCCTCATTTCTGCCTACAAAAACCTATCATCTTTTTAATTTAACTGGAGGATAATTGCTTTACAATGTTGTGTTGGTTTCTGCTATACAGGAATCAGTCATAACTATATATATATAAATGTAGTTATGATATATAGTTATGTATATAACTATATATATTCCCTCCCTCTTGAGCCTACCTCCCCTCTTCCATCCCACCCCTCTAGGTTGTCACAGGGCACTAGGCTGGGCTCCCTATGCTGTATAGCAGCTTCCCACTAGCTATCTACTTTATACATGGTGGTGTATATACGTCAAAGCTACTCTCTCAATTTGTCCCACCCTCTCCTTCCCCCACTGTGTCCACAAGTCCTTTCTCTACATCTGCATCTCTATTTCTGCCCTGCAAATATAATTCTGGGCTTCTTCGAAAGGTGACAGGATATATATATGAAACCTATCATCTTTTGAAGAAACCCAGAATTCTACTCAGAATCCATCTTTTCCCTGTCTGTTCTCAGGAGCAAGTAGCCTTGTCTATACTGTGGCTCTTTAGGGAGTGGCCTTGCCTGACACTGAGTCATAAATGTTACCCTTTGCTTTATGGATGAGCCTCGCCTTAAGATTTTTGCTTCTGCCATGGTCTCAGAACAGGCCTGAAAAATGATGGCTGGCTGGACTTGAATGACAAACTGTGTTGTGGCTTAGGAGATTCAGTGGTGTGACTTTCCTTGGAGTTTGGAAATCAAACAATGACTTCCATTGTTTCTGCAATGGACACTGCCATGCACCAGGTAAGAGTCCTTTCAGAAAGGAAGGACCTATTCCCCCAGATGCCAGGGGTGTTGGGAGGAGTCAGCCTTGGGCTGTCAGCCTTCTTTGATGATTGCTGGGACTTCAAGAAAACTCTCTCTTCAGATCACCTGTCCTTTCAGGGCTGCCTTGCAGCCAATGACTAATAAATGTGGAGCATACAGACTCTCTCTCCCCAGCTTTGGATGACTCTGAAGGGCCATCAAGCTACAGGATAACTTTGCGGGGCCCACTGATGCCCTTGTTGGACCTGCGTATCTGCTGGATTTCCCAATCTTGCTTTCCACTTTCCTTTCCTCAGGTGTTGATCCTGAGAGCACTCCCTAATGGAAATCAATGCTAACTTCTGCCACAGAGTATATTTCTGAGAAACCCAGCTGAAAAAAGGTTCCATGTCAATTAGCTACTATTATCTTGTAAATTTACTGCTGTTCATTCAGACAACAGACATGTCAAATCCACATTAATTATACTTATTTTGTAATAGAAAGTCAGCAAAAGAGTAAAAGGGAGGAAAGATGAAGACGTAGGGTGGGAAAATAGGTAGTGATTACTGAATTGTAAAAGAACATAAATTAATGTCATAAATTTAAAATTGAGTTTATTACTACTTTGGTTCCATGAAATAACTTGGTGTGTCAGTGATCATTTCAATAAAATTAACATTGTGTCCAGCAAAATTTACAGAGCATTCTAATAGTTGTGCCATTTGCTTTATGTTTATCTCCTCAATTTTCTCCAATTGATAGCTCTTTGCCATGAAATTTGGGGTTTTGGTTTGTTCCCAGGAGCATCCAGGCCAAACATCTTTGGGGGAAAAAAATTAAGTGAATTCCCTTTCAGTAGCTTCATCTCTAAATGTGCTTGACAAAGCTAAGGAAGAAGACTCATCTATGTCAAGCAAGTGGGCAACAAAGATGCTGGCAAGATCCTTCTACTCTGTTTTGCTCTTGACTGTGAGCAGTAAGTAAGAGCAGAGATAACGTGAAGGTGGCCCCTTGGGTGATGGTAAGCTGGGATGTGCTGAAGGCCAGCAAGGAGATGCCGGGGAGCTACAGGAGATAGCACAGGAGAGGTCAGGTTGCCAACAGGAAAACCGAAAGCTCTTTATTATTAACATTTAAGGGTACAGGTTCTAGATCAGTCTGCTTGGATACAGAATCCTGGTTCTCTCTCTAGCTGTGTGACCTTGAACAAGGTCACTCAACTCTTTTGAACTAGTTTCCTGAAACTTAAAATAAGGATAAGGACAAGTCTTACTCTGTATATTAGTCAGGATGAATAAATGAGTTGTTACCACTAAAGCACCTGGAGCGATGACTGGCTATGAAATTGCTTAATGAATGTTAGTGAAAGTGTTAATCACTCAGTCATGTCTGACTCTCTGCGACCCCATGGACCGCAGCCTGCCTCGCTTCTCTGTGCATGGAATTCTCCAGGCAAGAATATTAGAGTGGGTAGCCACTCCTTTTTCCAGGGGATCTTCCTCATCCAGGAATTGAACCTGGGCCTCTCATATTTCACGCAGATTCTTTCCATCTGAGCCACCAGAGAAGCCCCAGATGAATGTTAGGCCTGGCCCTTCTAGATTGGGAGTTGGAGGCTGACCTCCCCAGGCCCCCAGGAATGAGCAAAGTGCATAGGAAACAGCATCAGCAATAGCAGAAGATGGCCTATCTTTTATTATATTATTTAATTCAACCGGCATTAATTAGCACCTAATAAATGGGGTGACCTGTGGGGACACAAAGAAAATTCAGACTGAGACCCTCTGTCCCAAAAGTCTAATGTCAGGTAAGGAGCATACGGTCACTTGGCTTCTGGGGAGCGGAGACCCATCCTTTGAGATTCATAGGGGAGTGAGGGTCAGGGTGTCATTCTGTGCAGAAAGCCCTCCTTGCAGAGGCCACTGGTATAGGGCAAAGGGCATGACTGTTGGAGTTAGACTGGTCTGACTTTGAATTCCGTCTGCTTTGGGCAAGTTTGAGCATTGCTGAACCTCGAGTATTAGTAGCTTCATCTGTAAAATGGAAATGGCATTTCCCTTATAGGATTTTTGAGATAATGCAGATTAAATGCCTGCACAGATACCCAGTGAGCATTAATTCACTGAACAAACATTTGTTGAGTACCTATTCTTTTAGGTGCTGTGCTAAATGATGGCGGTGGTGGTTGTTTAGTAGTTAAGTTACGTCTGACTCTTTGCGACCCAATGGACTGAAGCAATAGTCTCCTCTGTCCTCCACTACCTCCCAGAGTTTGCTCAAATTCATGTCCACTGAGTCAGTGATGCTATCTAACCATCTAATCCTCTGTCACCCATTTCTCCTTTTGCTTTCAATATTTCCTAGCATCAGGGTCTTTTCCAATGAGTTAGTTCTTTCCATCAGGTGGCCAAAGTACTGGAGCTTCAGCATGGTGGTCATATCAATCAAAGCAAAACATAACAAAACAAAAAGAAAAAAGATCTGTTTCCTAGGGTATTTTGGAAGAAACAAAAATTCAGAGAGAGAGTATGTCCAGAAAAGTTTGCTGATAATATATTGGAGTGCTTATTGTTGCCAAGAACTATGACAAGCTGAATGCTTTATATAGGTTAACTGGCTTAATTCTTGCATGATATGATTGTGTGTGTGTGTGTGTTAGCCATTCAGTCGTGTCTGACTCTTTGAGATCCCATGGACTGTAGCCTGCCAGGCTTGGAGGATTAGCAGTCATGAATTGGTCACTGCTATCGCTTGTTATTGGCTTCCCAGGTGACTCAGTGGTAAAGAATCTGCCTGCCAATACTGGAGATGCAGGAGACTCAGGTTCAATGCCTGGATCAGGAAGATTCCCCCAGAGGAAGAAACGGCAACCCACTCCAGTATTCTTGCCTGAAGAACCTCATGGACAGAGGAACCTGGCGGGCTACAGTCCACGAGGTCACAAAGAGTCGGGCATGACTGAGCGACTAACATACATGCACACATCCCTTGTCATCCCCATTTGACAGGCAAGAAGAGGCAAGACAAATAGATGGTATTCAGATTGAAACCAAGCAGGGCCCTGTGGGGCTCCCAGGCATGGAGACCTTTCTGCCCCCCATTTCTTGTAGGCAAGACTTCAGCTTCCATGACCTTCCTTGAGTTCCAAAGGGCAGGTTTGAACAGCTGTCAATCAGGGAAGGACAGCCAAGAAACCACCTGAGGCAAGATTGGAGGGACCAGAGGAGCACATCAAGATTTGAAGACCGACCACCTGAGATGATGGGTCATCTTTGGGCTTCCCTTGTGGCTCAGCTGGTAAAGAGTCTGCCTGCAATGTGGGAGACCTGGGTTTGATCCCTGGGTTGGGAAGATCCCCTGGGGAAGGGAAAGGCTATCCACTCCAGTATTCTGACCTAGAAGAACTCCATGGACTGTATGGTCCATGAGGTCACAAAGAGTCAGACAGGACTGAATGACTTTCACTTTCACCTGAGATGAAATTAAAGGAGTCCAAGCCCCGATCTTGTCAGAGACCCCACTTTTGACCCATTGTTATAAAAACCCTCATCAAGTTCTTTGGAGATGAGACACAGTTTTACAAAGCAGAAGCCCCCCTGTCTCCCTTTGCCTGGCAAAGCAATAAAACTGTCCTTTTCTACTTCACCTAAAATTCTGTCTCTAGGGTTTAGTTCCACACCAGTATACAGAGAGGCTGAGCTTTCAGTAACAAGATTGTAGTGAACCTCATAACACAGGTCATGCTAAAGGCTTGAAGCCTGTGCTGGATACTGTGCTTGCACCTCTCAATGCTCTCTCCACCCTGCACAGTGCCCAGGAGGCAGACCTGTGAGGCCTGAACTATGGGCTCTGTGCCTATTTTTCACTGGGCTTCAGCCACTGGTTACCCCAAAGAGGACAAAAGGATGAGCTGGGGTCAGGGCACTGATCCCCTTGATTCCCTCCAGGTGAGCTGACTGTGCTCCTCACTAAAGGTCATTGCTTTTCTAAGGGAGGCCAACTTCACACGACTCTCCCCTCTGGCTCCCACTTAATGCTCCCTCCCCTCAAATCTCCATACATAAGGGACCCACCTCCAGGCTACCACCAGTATTATACTATCCCTTGTGGGTTTTCCCACATCCACAACTTTGTAAATAGTACTGTTGATGAAAAAGCTAATCAGTCCAAGAAATGGAAATTTTTATTTGAGCTAAAGTTAAGATGGAGAAACAGTGGAAACAGTGGCAGACTTTATTTTGGGGGGCTCCAAAATCACTGCAGATGCTGACTGCAGCCATGAAATTAAAAGACGCTTACTCCTTGGAAGAAAAGTTATAACCAACCTAGACAGCATGTTAAAAAGCAGAGACATTAATTTGCCAACAAAGGTCCGTCTAGTCAAGGCTACGGTTTTTCCAGTAGTCATGTATGGATGTGAGAGCTGGACTAAAAAGAAAGCTGAGTGCTGAAGAATTGATGCTTTTGAACTGTGGTGCTGGAGAAGACTCTTGAGAGTCCCTTGGACTGCAAGAAGATCCAACCAGTCCATCCTAAAGAAAATCAGCGCTGAATGTTCATTGGAAGGACTGATGCTAAAGCTGAAACTCCAATACTTTGGCCACCTGATGTGAAGAACTGACTCACTGGAAAAGACCCTGATGCTTGGAAAGATTGAAGGCAGGAGGAGAAGGGGACGACAGAGGATGAGATGGTTGGATGGCATCATCTATCTGATTGACATGAGTTTGAGCAAGCTCCAGGAGTTGGTGATGGACAGGGAAGCCTGGCGTGCTGCAGTCCACGAGGTTGCAGAGTCAGACATGACTGAGCGACTGAACTGAACTAAGATTATATCTGGGAACAGCCTCTCAGAAACCTCCAAGAATTGTTAAGGCCTGTTAGAGGTCAAAGCACAGTTGTATAAGTTTTTGAGACACAGGGCTGCACATTAAACGATGTATTTTTGATAGTTTATATAACCCAGGTCTATAGTACAAAGCGGGTAGTGGGTCACGGGTCATCATGGCCCTTTAGAAGATTAAAAAGGAAGGTTATCTCCTAAGGAATTGTGACCCTTGATGAGATTAAGGAGGAATGTTATCTCCTAAGGAGCTCTGGTTCATGAGGATGCAGAATACACACTGACAGAAGAGAAGAGGACAAAACAGGCAAAGAAAATTTTTATCTTTAAATTTTTCTCATCTTGCCATAAAATATGAATTCTATTTCATCAGTCCCTTGAAATAAACCTATACATTTTCCACTGCCACTCCCCCAGTCCAGGCTGTTCCTTCACTCAATGACGACAACGTTAGTGTTCTAATTTGCTTTACTGTATCTACTCTTTGAGGGAAGAGCATAAAAATGAAATGTTACCTTCACTCTGCTCTTGATACCCTGCAATCTAGTCTCCAGATAACATCCAAGTGACTTTTAAAAATATGTAAATCAGATATCACCACTACACTACTCCTGCAATGCTTCAAAACCCTGAGGTGTGTCCTGTGGCTATAAATCCAGAGATCAAAAACCATTAACATGGGGTGCAGAAAACTGCTTTTCCATTTTAGTCCATTTTCATTTCATCACGTTCACTGTATTCCACCCACACTGACCTTGTCTCCATCTCTTTCAATCATAGGCTCCTTCCTTACTCAAGGCTCCAGAGCTTGGTATTTCCTCTGACTGGGACATTCTTCCTTTTTCTCTTTGTCTAATTCACGTCTACTTCTCCTTCAGATCTCAAATCACCTTCATCCCTCAGGAAGCCATCCTTGACTACCCAGTTAGGAGTCTTCACTTTTTCAGTTCCAAGTGACAAAAGAAGAAAAAGAAACAAAGGAAGGAAGGAGATAAGGACGAAAGACAGAGAGAAAGAATAAAAGAGAAAGAGTGGTCACTCAGTGAAACTGGCTTAAGCAGGAAGAAGGCAATGAGTTGGCTCACACCACTAAACGGCTTATTGGTTTATTGGTAGTTGGTGTGATGCTAGGTCCATGTGTTTAATTAATATCTTTGGAATCTCACTTTCTTTTTTTTTTATATGGCTTTAACAGCTTTATTGAGTTATAATTCCTATACTATAAAAATTATACACATTTAAAATGTATAACTGACTAAGTTTGATATGTTTACCCTATTAAGGCATCACAGCAATCAAGATAGTGCCATGGTAAAATATAGCAGTCCATCTAAAAGGAAATCAGTACTGAATGGAATCTCACTTTCTTGGCTCTGCTCTCCTCAGTTAGCTTCATCCTCAGGTCTAGGCCTCATATCTCAGGTTGCTCGCCTCATGTGGCGGCCACAGACATCCCTGAATGCCTTGTTTTAACATCGCTGGTCGTTGAAGAAGTGTATCTCATTCTTAATGGTTCCAGGGAAAGTCCCAGTACTCTTGTTGGTTTGACCTGAGTTGCATGAAGCATTTTTAAAAAAATTATATTTATTTCTTTTTAATTGATTGATGATTGCTTTACAATATTGGGTTTGATGTGTCATACATTAACATGAATTAGCCATAGGTATATATATGTCCTTTTCCTATTTGGAACCAGTCTGTTGTTCCATGTCCAGTTCTAACTGTTGCTTCCTGACCTGAATACAGATTTCTCAAGAAGCAGGTCAGGTGGTCTGGTATTCCCATCTCTTTCAGCATTTTCCACAATTTATTGTGATCCATACAGTCAAAGGCTTTGGCATAGTCAATAAAGCAGAAATAGATGTTTTTCGGGAACTCTCTTGCTTTTTCGATGATCCAGCACATGTTGGCAATTTGATCTCTGGTTCCCCTGGCTTTTCTAAATCCAGCTTGAACATCTGGAAGTTCACAGTTCACATATTGTTGAAACCTGACTTGGAGAATTTTGAGCATTATTTTACAAGCATGTGAGATGGGTGCAACTGTGTGGTAGTTTCAGCATTTTTTTGGCATTGCCTTTCTTAGGGATTGGAATGAAAACGGACCATTTCCAGTCCTGTGGCCACTGCCAAGTTTTCCAAATTTGCTGGTATATTGAGTGCAGCACTTTCATGGCATCATCTTTAAGGATCTGAAATAGTTCAACTGGAATTCCATCATCTCCACCAGATTTGTTCCTGGTAATTCTTCCTAAGGCCCACTTGACTTCACGTTCCAGGATGTCTGGCTCTAGGTGAGTGATCACACCATCGTGATTATCTGGGTTGTGAAGATCTTTTTCATACAGTTCTTCTGTGTATTCTTGCCACCTCTTCTTAATATCTTCTGCTTCTGCCAGGTCCATACCATTTCTGTCCTTTATTGAGCCCATCTTTTCATGAAATGTTCCCTTGGTACCTCTAATTTTCTTGAAGAGATCTCTAGTCTTTCCCATTCTGTTGTTTTCCTCTATTTCTTTGCATTGATCACTGAGGAAGGCTTTCTTATCTCTCCTTGCTATTCCTTGGAACTCTGCATTCAAATGGGTATATTTTTCCTTTTCTCCTTTGCTTTTTGCTTCTCTTCTTTTCAAAGCTATTTGTAAGACCTCCTCAGACAGCCATTTTGCTTTTTTGCATTTCTTTTTCCTGGGGATGGTCTTGATCCCTGTCTCCTGTACAATGTCACAAACCTCCGTCCATGGTTCATCAGGCACTCTGTCTATCAGATCTAGTCCCTTAAATCTATTTCTCACTTCCACTGTATAATCGTAAAGGATTTGATTTAGGTCATACCTAAATGGTCTAGTGGTTTTCCCTACCCTTTTCAATTTAAGTCTGAATTTGGCAATAAGGAGTTCATGATCTGAGCCACAGTCAGCTCCCAGTCTTGTTTTTGCTGACTGTATAGAGCTTCTCCAACTTTGGCTGCAAAGAATATAATCAATATTATTTTGGTGTCCACCGTCTGATGATGTCCATGTGTAGAGTCTTCTCTTGTGTTGTTGGAAGAGGGTGTTTGCTATGACCAGTGTATTCTCTTGGCAAAATTCTGTTAGCCTTTGCCCTACTTCATTCTGTACTCCAAGGCCAAATTGGCCTGTTACTCCAGGTGTTTCTTGACTTTCTACTTTCACATTCCAGTCCCCTGTAATGAAAATGACATCTTTTTTGGGTGTTCCAAAAGGTCTTTTAGGTCTTCATAGAACCGTTCAACTTCAGCTTCTACAGCATTACTGGTCAGGGCATGGACTTGGATTACTGTGATATTGAACGGTTTGCATTGGAAATGAACAGAGACTATTTTGTCATTTTTGAGATTGCATCCAAGTACTGCATTTCAGTTTTGTTGACTATGATGGCTACTCCATTTCTTCTAAGGGATTCTTGCCCACAGTAGTAGATATAATGGTCATCTGAGTTAAATTCACCCATTCCAGTCCATTTTAGTTCACTGATTTCTAAAATGTTGATGTCTAGTCAAGACTATGGTTTTTCCAGTAGTCATGTATGGATGTGAGAGTTGGACTATAAAGAAAGCTGAGTGCTGAAGAATTGATGCTTTTGAACTGTGGTGTTGGAGAAGACTCTTGAGAGTCCCTTGGACTGCAAGGAGATCCAACCAGTCCATCCTAAAAGAGATCAGTCCTGGGTGTTGATTGGAAGGACTGATGTTGAAGCTAAAACTGTAATACTTTGGCCACCTGATGCAAAGAACTGACTCATTAGAAAAGACCCTGATGCTGGGAAAGATTGAAGGTGAGAGAAGGGGATGACAGAGGATGAGATGGTTGGATGGCATCACCAACTCAACAGACATGAGTTTGAGTAAACTCTGGGAATTGGTGATAGACAGGGAGGCCTGGAATGCTGCAGTCCATGGGGTCGCAAAGAGTTGGACACGACTGGGCGACTGAATTGAACTGAACTGATACGTATGTCCCCTCTCCTTTAGGTTGTCATAGAGCCCCAGTTTGAGTTCCCTGAATCATACAACAAATTTCCACTGGCTATCTATTTTACATATTTTAGTGTATATGCTTCCACTGTTACTCTCTCCATTCATCTCACCCTCTCCTTCCTCTCCCCCACCCTTGTCCTTAAGACTGTTCTCTTTGTCTGTGTTTCTGCAAACTGCTGCCCTGCAAATAGGTTCATCAGTACCATCTTTCTAGGTTCCATATATATGTGTTAACATACAGTACTTGTTTTTCTCTTTCTGACTTACTTCACTCTGTATAATAGGCTCTAGTTTCACCCACCTCATTAGAATTGACTCGAATGTGTTATTTTTTATAGCTGAGTAGTATTCCATTGTATACATGAACCACAGCTCACATGTAGCATTTTTGAACCAATCACTGTGGTCATGGTGCAGTACAGGCATTCCTGAAAGACATTGCAGGTCTGGTTCTAGACTTCCACAATAAAGCAAACATTGCAATAAAGCAAGTTGTGAATTTTTGGATTTCTTAGTGCATATAAAAGTTACATTTATACCATACTTTGGCCACCTGATGTGAAGAACTGACTGCTTGGGAAAGACCCTGATGCTTGGAATGATTGAAGGTAGAAGGAAAAGGGGGCGACAGAGAATGAGAGGCTGGATGGCATCACCAACTCAATGGACATGAGTCTGAGCAAGCTCTGGGAGATGGTGATGGACAGGGAAGCCTGGCGTGCTGCAGTCCACGGGGTCGCAGAGTCAGACACACTGAGAGACTGAACTGAACTGACACCATGCTGTAGGCTACTAAGGGTGCAATAGCATTATGTCTAAAAAATGTACATACCTTAACTTAAAAATACTTTATTGCTGAAAAATGCTAACCAACATCTGACAATGCTGAGTTCCCCCAAGTCTTCAGTTTATTAAAAATGCACTATCTGGAAGCACTATAAAGTGAATTGCATTAAAATGTGATATGCCTCCACTTTCATTAGTCAGGACCAGATCATGTGACTTTCAGTGAAGTCAGTGTTGAGGTCAGTTACACCTGAAGAGCAGTTGGAAGATGAGGAAGAGAGGTTCTATAGAAGAAAATTGAAGGGTAGTTTCTAGAAGAGGGAATGCTGAAGGGGTGAAGATAGACATTTACTCTGTTAGGTTAGAATCTTATTACACACTCTTATAGCAGCATCATGGACTTTTCCCTCTGGTACTATTCACAGCTGTAATTTTATATTTTTACTTGTGTGATGGTTTGATTGATGTGTATTCTTCTACTAGGCTGTAAGATTCATTTGGACAAGTATGTTTTTGTTTTGTTTTACCTTATTATTAAATCCCCAGTGTGTACCTGCTGCCAGCGGGAGCACAACAGATATCTTTTGAATAAATGAATAAACTATGCTTGGATATGTGTTTTGGGGTATTACATCATGGTGATTTTGGAATTAGATGAATCTGAATTTCAGTGTTGAGTCTATCACTAATTTGCTGTTAGAATAATTAATAAGTTGACCTAAGATTTACTTTCCACATCTGTGAAATCAAAATAATTCATGGTTCATTGGACTATTTTGAGGATTCAATCAGGTCATGAGTGCAAAGGGTTGGTATACTATAAGAACTGATTATTCTTTTCTTCCATCTGTTGCCAAGAAAACTGGTTATCCATACACCCATGGCAGAATTGCTGTATAGTTTACTCCCCAAACCAGACACTCCTTTAACTGTAACCATGGCATATATCCCAGTATTTTCCATTCCATAGGGCTCCACCCTTTAATCTGTTTCTGGAGAAAACTCAAGCTGCACTATAAGGTTCACGGACCATCCTCCAAGTGACTGCAAGAGACAGAGAGGGACAGGTCTAGTCCAAGCAACATGCAGTGGTGGGGTGGGAGGGTGGGGTGGGATGGGGGTGAGGGGCTGGTATGGCTCTTGTCTCTTCCAGTCAGCAGTGGTTCATGCTATGCTCAGTCATGTCTAACTCTTTGTGACCTCGTGGACTGTAGCCCACCAAGCTCCTCTGTGCATGGGATTTTTCAGGCAAGAAAACTGGAGTGGGTTGCCGTTTTCTATTCCAGGGTATCTTCCTGTCCCAGGGATTAAACCAGCCTCTTGCATGGTTTTGTACATACTCAACAATCACACTGATTACAACATGGTCTTTTACTTACAGTCTGTACTTCTATTTGCATTTCTGCCCTCAGTTATAGCTTCATCTAACAGAGGAAGGTCCATCCCACACCCAGATATCCAGTCTGCTGTAATAAGCAGGGAAATGGGTAGGTTTCACACCAGCTTGGGTGCTAAGCACCACAGACACCTGGTGCAATGGTCAGTGAACTGGAAGAAACTTCAGGCTGAGTGATGCTAAAGGAAGTGTAACACACACCGGGGAGGCTCCTGGCTACCTGGAGTGATGGAGTTACACTTGTTCCTCCCTCACTCTAAGTGTACAGAGGGCAGTAGATAGTAAAACACCAGATCTGGATAAGAAGAGAACAAATCCCCTGAAAAGGACTGGTAGAGGTATTGAAACGGGCAGGACAAGACACTGGAAAGCTGGCATTGTATCAGTATAAGGACAGAGCTATGAGAGGTTAAAGGTGCTGTAGAAGAGAAATGGAAATGACCCGAACAATTGCTATGACCCAGTCTGGGCCTTGAAGGAGTTATCGAAGGAGGCAGACATGAAAACTTAAAATGATACAAAATAAAAATTTTAATAAAAGGTTTTATAAAATTTTGTATGAGAGAGTCAACCTCTGTTTGGAAGAATTATAAAAATGTTTAGTAAAGATTTCGAGAGCAGGGGACTTCCCTCGCAGTTCAGTGATTAAGATTCTGCGCTTTCAATGCGGGGGATATGGGTTTGATCCATGGTTGAGGAACTTAAGATCCCACGTGCCACACTGTGGGGCCAATAAAAAATAAAAATAAGCCAAATAAAAAGAAGTATTTCAAAGACAAAAAGGTATTTGGGATAAACTTCAGGCAAAGTGAGGTTTCTTGCATATCTGGTGGACAAGGGTGATCCAGTAGAAGTAAGAGTATGGGACCATAAACGGGTAAGTGTTGGGCAGTGTATTTAGATAGGGCTGAAAGTTAAGCCATGTTTGCAGGAATAGTAGGCATAGAGATTAGACATAGGACAGAGTTCAAAGGTGGGTTGTTCAGAGTTTGAATGTAGCAGCAGACCATTTAAGTTTTGGACTCGGGCTTTAGAAAAACTCAAATGCAGTGTCAGGATGACACGCTGTCCTTCCAGCCCCACATCTTAGAAAGTGACTCTTTGTGCAGGAAGTTGTTGAAGGCCTCAGATTCACAAAACAGGTGCTTTTCTCATGGGTCAGCCCCATGAGAACTGATCTCTAGTCATTGGTTCAATGATTCAGGGGTGCTATATTATTAGCAAGGTCGTCTGCTCTGGTTTCTTCAAGACATAAAGCCAGTTGACCCTATATGTTAGATTTACCCTTTCAAGATTTCACTTCTTAGTGTCAAAGATTCGAAAAAATTCAGAAAGCAGAAAGTTGGGTTGCAATGGTGAATGGATGCAATAGGAAGTAGAAGGCAGTGTTGCAACAGACAACATCTGCTACTTCTGCCTTTATTTTATTCTTCTAAGCTTTACTTTGGTAAGCATTTATTGGCAAATCCAAGTTCTTTCACAGAACTTTGGCTCATGGGATCCCAATATCCTCATTTAGGCCAGGAAAAGCCTTACAGTATACCTCTGACTTTAAAACTTATATTGATCTGGCACTAGACCTTAGATCTTCATTGCATTTGCCATGAATGAGACCTTTGAACACACTGCCTGACACAAAACATTTGGGCACTAAGTAGTTTGTGATTAGTTAATGTTTCACCAAAGTTGCCAAGTACTTACACACCTCTAAGATAACTTTTTCTATTTTATTCCTTTCTTATTCCAATTGTTATTATTATTTTGCTAGCAATATGAGAGTAAGTTGCTGAGATCACGGACTGTCACCCAGCTAGTAAACCTTCATAAATTTTTTAATTAAAATATAGTTGATTTACAATGTTGTATTAGTTTCAAGTATACAGCAAAGTGACTCAGTTACATACATATTCTTTTAGTATATTAATATATATATTCTTTTTTAGATTCTTTTCTATTATAGGTTATTACAAGATACTGACTATAGTTCCTGTGCTATACAATAGGTCCTCATCAGTTATCTACACTATGGAGTATATTTTAATGGTGTATATTTTATGGTGTATATTTTAACCCCAAACTCCTGATTTATCCCCCCTCCCACCAATAGTAAATCTCAAGAACAAGAACATTTAGATACAAAACTGCAGAGTGGGGAGTTCCCTGGTGGTTCAGTGTTGAGACTCTGCCTTACAATGCAAGGGACATGGGTTCGATTCCTGGTCGGGGAACTAAGATCCTGCATGCCTTGGAGCATCTAAGCCCTTAACTTGCAACTACTGAGCCCTTGTACCACAACTAGAGAGTCTGTGTCCAGCAACCAAAGATCTGGCATGACCAACAAAGATCCTGTGTGTTGCAGCTAAATAAATTAATTAACTGGGGAAAAAAAAAACTAAACACTTAAAAACAACTGCAGGGTGATGATCTAACTCAAGAAATTTAATGTTGATAAAATACTATTATTTAATATATGTCCATATTCACTTTATGCTGATTGTTTCAATATTATTCTTAATAGCAACTCCCCTCTCCCCCTAATCTAGAATTCTGTCATGTTGCATTACTTGGGAACACTTCTTCAACTTTTCATTGAAATCAAGATAAATTAATAATTTCTTTTGATAAACACAAATACAAATAATATAAGTAATGAGATGTGCTGGGGGGAATATTTTTGGTATCATTTCCTAATAGGAGGCCTTTTCAAGAGTCCATGAAAGAGATGATGAAGTTAAACCAACTAAACAGTTTCCAAAACAGCCACAAAGAGGAGTCCATTTAGTGGGAGAGGTAAATGAGAAAGATTTGTGAAGACTCCCCAAAGTTTCTAACATGGTAGTCAGTGTGGACAATGATGCTGCCCACTGCTATAAAGAATACTGGGAGAAATCATATTGAGGAGGAAGAAGATCAATGAATTTCAGTTATGTTGAGTATTAGGTGCCTCCAAAGTCATTTGAGTTATTTAATAGTAAGGTGACCAACTTATTTTAGTTTGCTTGGGTCTTGCCCAGTTTTACCAATGAAAATTCATTTCCTGGAAGTTCCCTCATTCCTGGGCAAAATGCAACAGTTGGTCATCCTATAATCAGGAGGTTATTTGTGACATTAAGTCTATAGTTCAGAGAGTAGATGAAGTTAGTGACTTCACAGAGAGGGGCACATCCACGTAAAGGTTATAGTTGGAAACATTGGCAGGACTGAGACA
Organism: Dama dama; assembly: GCF_033118175.1. Taxonomy (NCBI): domain Eukaryota; kingdom Metazoa; phylum Chordata; class Mammalia; order Artiodactyla; family Cervidae; genus Dama; species Dama dama. The sequence continues at coordinate 30,086,678 of NC_083705.1, forward strand.
ATTCAGGGAGAAAAGACAGATGAGAAGGCTTCAAAGCCTAGACTGGAAGCTGAGACCCAGGTCTCTCTTTCTAGACAGGCAATTTCCTTAGCCAAGCAATCATAAAACAAGCACTGATTTCCTCACTATGTACAGATTTCTCTTGCTATCCACAAGTAGAGAGTTCCTGTGAAGCTTTTCCTAAATTGAAATTGCATAAAGTGAAGAAGCAATTACCTTACTTCACATCTTGCTAAGGAATGCACAAAAATAAACGGAGAAAAAGCAAGGATGCTCACAGACACAGTTCAAAGCCAGGGCGGCTTGATGCTAAGATGATGAATGTAAGCCCCTGGGAATGAGGTTGGTGGTGTCACTCTAGCTGCTGGGGGCGCGCTGCTTGCCACAAAGCAAATGCTGAATGCTATTTTTTCTTTTTCTTTTTTTTCATGTAAAAGGAAATTGTCATCGGATTTCTTTCAGTTATCAAAGATCGGTACTAAGTGGCATAAACTGAAGGATAACTGTATATTGCATTACTTCTCAGCACTGCAAACTGTTCATAAACTTGCCGTCAGGAACAGAAATGAAATCAAATTCATTATGCATCAAGGTGGTTATCATCACCCCTTCAATCTTTGGCTTCTTCACTAGACTCAATAGCAATCTGGGAGATGTCACTCCCTTTTTAGTATTATTTATTCTTCATTCATTCACTCATTTTTCCACATAATAAATATCCCAGCCCCTGGACCTTTTGGAGGAGAATTGAAGTTTAAACGCTTCCATGCCCAATGCGGCTCACCTTCATGCCCCCGCCCAATCAGGTCTACTCACTCGGGGACTGCGTGCTCACCTTGCTCTCGCGGTCATGTGCTTCCGCGGTCTCTAGGTCATGTGCACCCACACCCCGATCTCCGGGTCACGTACCCCTGGGGTCTGTGTTCCGTGATTCCAATCTCCAGGAGTTGTGTACTTCCACACTCCTATATCTGAGTCACAGGCCCATTGGCCTCCAGTTTACTCCCCCACCCCCAACTTCTGGGTCACGTGCTCCCTCACGCTTATCTCGGAGTTACACTACACGTAGCATCCCGGTCACATGGGCCACCCCTGCTTCCAGGTCATATACCCTCCACCCTTCTCTGAGGGTCACGTGCCTCCCTGGCCTTGGGGCACATGCCATCCTCTCTCACACCCCGCTACTCACACATGCACGTGTGCGCCCGAGCACGCTTCCCCCGCCTCCAAGGTCACAAGCTCGCCTGGCCTCCAATCTCAGGGTCACATGCCTCCTCCCCCGCAACACCTGTTAAGTGTTTCCGGGCACAAGGTCACGTGCCCCTCCACACCCCATCTCCGGCTGACCGACACCACATGAATGTGACCCACCTCTGGTCAAAGGCATCTCCCCTGCTGGTACCTGCTTACTGATAATGTGCATCCTGGCTGCGGGGTCATCTGAAGGAAAATGGCAGATATCTCACCCTATTCTTAAATATTTTGGAGTTTTGAACTCAAAGACAGGCATTGCTCCCTGATGGGAGGGACGCTGGAGCCAGGATTGCAGGTCCCACCAGGACAACTGCCTCAGTTCCTGGGGATGGCTGGGTCTGCCACATGTGGCTCCCCAATTTTGAATTCCTAGCAAAACTCTTTGAATGACGCTTCTAAAGAAGAGATCATGATCTTCTAGACTGAAACCTTAGAGGATAAACATCCGGAAGACCGGTTCCATCCCTGCTGGATGGGACCTTGTGAGAAACACAAGTGAGGATGGAAAATGCGCTGCTAAAGAAAAACTGTGACCACGATCATCCAGACCTGGGCTAGATCCGGAATCCGATGCTGACTTCTCACAGGGGACAGATGAACCCTGATGGATTATAAGTTGCTTTCCTGAATCTGTGAGAAAGACACCAAGGTGAGTGGGTTTGCTGCAGTGATGGCGTTGGTCAAGTCAGACTCGAGAAGGCAATTTCAATTGCTTGCTGGGGTATAAGAAAGTCTGGTGTTTTGTTAGTCCTTTTTTTTTTTTTTTTTTTAAAGATTTATTTATTTAATTAAATTTTTGGTTGCTCTGGGTCTTCACTGCTGCGTGTGGGCTTTCTCTAGTTCCTTGCGGTGCACAGGCTTCTCAATGCAGTGGCTTCTCTTGTTGCGGAGCATGGGCTGTAGAATGTGGGCTGAGTAGTTGTGGCCCTTGGGCTTAGCTGCTCCTTGGCCTATGGAATCTTAGTTCCCCAACCAGAGATTGAACCCAAGTGCCCTGCATTGGCAGGCAGATTTTTAACGACTGGACCATCAGGGAAGTCCTCTATTTGAGTTTCTCAGTATAGCCTTTTCTTACATGGTCCGTTTCCGGCATCAAGAAGTTCAGCAGAGTGGAACTTTGGTTGAATAAAATGAGAATACGTTTAAAAGCTTGCTAAGCTCTGTACCTTAAAAAAATCATAAGAGCTATTATTTTTTATTATTTTTCAAAAAGAGTGATTATACTTGGACCTCAGTCTACCTATAGATCCACTGTATTAATATATTAAGCACAGCTTTGTCATTTGTTAGTTGGCCCATACTTCGTCAGAACCCTTGTAATTCATGTCAGGCATAAGTAATTTGTTGGTTCAGGGTCTCAGTTACAGATATGACAGGGCCTCAAAGGTCACATATACTGCATTCCCATCCAAAGCTGTTCCTGCTTTTGCTTCTGTACTTTAACTCTCTGAAGAAAACAGATGCTAAACCTGACACTTTCATGGAGTGCTGTAAAACCTTATATTTCCACAGCAGTTTCTCATACTTACCTTATTTGATTCCTCCAGCGGTCAGGCGAATAGGCCAAGGGTTGCTATCACTCTTATTTCAAAGAGGAGGTACTTGTCACCATGTGTGACCAAGTGTACCATGTCACCAAGTGTCACAGGATGAATCAGTGGAGATATTAGCAGTGTTTATGAGACAGGTGCAGTTCACCATGCAAAGAGGGCTGCCTCCAGCCACATTTACACGTGTTCAAGTCTCTCCCACCACTCTTAGCCCGCTGTGCCTTTCACACTTGAATGACTTTACTTTTTATTATTTTTAACTTTAAAAAGTTAACATATACCCAAGAGTAATGAAAATATATGTTGACACAAAGATGTGTAAAAAGGTTCAGAGAATCTTGATTTCTAATATCTCCAAACTGGAAATCAATGTTTGTCAATAAATCAAAAGATCAATGAATTGTGGTACATCCATACAGTGGGATACTACCCAGAGATGAAAAGGACCAAACTGCTGAAAAATGCTGTCCCATGGGTTTATCTCAAAAACATTATACTAAGTGAAAGAAGCCAGACACAAAAGAGTACATGGTGTATGCTTGGAGTTCCATAAAACTAAAACTAATCTATCTCATGTCAGTTGTTGCCCAGAGCCAAGGAGCAGGTGGGGTTGATAGAAGCTTTTGAGAGTGATGGATATGTTTTGTGTCTTGATTTTGTAATGGTAGCTCCAGAACTTGTATATATTTCTTGAAACTCAAGGAACTAAGTCTTAGAATGGTACATTTGATTGTATGCTAATGATTTCTTAATGAAATTGCTTTTAAAATTTAAAGTATTTTGAAATAATAAATACAGAAAAATGTACAAGCCATCAGAGAACAGTTTATTTATAATTTTTATTTATTATTTGTTATTTTTTAATTTTATTTTATTATTTATTATTTATTTATTATTTATCACAAAATAAAGTTGACCATCTTCCAGGTCAAAAAAGTCAATATTGCTAACAGCCTAGAAGCCCCTCTCATATTCTTCCTCAGTTACCCCCCAAAGTAATCTCTTGACTTTAACACCACAGCTTAGCTATGCCTGTTTAAACTTTATGTGAAATAAAACTCATATTTTATGGCATGACAAGAAAAAATTTAAACATAAAGTTCTCTGCCCTTTGGCCTCCTTTCCCCCACTGTGCAGTGTGTATCTGCATTTTAAGTATCAGCCAGACCTTCTTTCCCATCAGCAGGAATACCTGCTCAACCATAAAGAGCAACATTCTCCCAGTTCCAACAAAATAACTCCTTAGAAGATAACATTCCTTCTTGATCTTGTGAGGGACACATGACCCACTATGATGGCGATTAGATCTGGATTATGTAAACTGTCAATAATATGCCATTTTATGTACAGCCCTCTGTGTCAAGGAACTTATATAACCGTGTCTTGACTTCTACCAAGTGGAACAGTTCTCAGAGCTTTCTGAGATGCTCTTCCAGGGTAATAATCCTTAAATTTAGTTCAAATAAAAATTTCCTTTCCTTTCTTGGTTCAACTGATTAATTTTTTCATCGACATTTATTTAAACAGATGCAGTATGTAATCAATGTCTGATTTTTCTTGTTACTCATTATGTTTGTAAGATTCATCCAAATTGATTCATGTAGCTATTTCTATGTAGTATTTCACTGTATGTCCATTCCACACTTTATTTATAGATTACATTTTTGATGGGCATTGTGTTATTTCCAGTTTAGGGATATCATAAATATGTTGCTGTAGACACTTCAGTACATGTCTCTTGGTTAATTTTCTATTAGATATGTATCTGGGGAATGGAATTGCTGGGACATAGGTATGTGCATGTTTGGCTTTAATAGAGAATGCCAAATATTTCCCATATTTATATCATTGAGCACTCCCACTAGGAGCAGATGAGTTTTCTTTGCTTCACATCTTTGTTAAAACTTTTGTTGTTGTTGTTCAGTCGCTAAGTCATGTCCTACTCTTGTAACCCAGTGGACCGCAGCATGCCAGGCTCCAACTCTTCTGTCCTCCACTGTCTCCTAGAGTTTGCTCAAATTCATGTCCCTTGAATCAGTGATGCTTTCTAACCGTCTCATCCTCTGTTGCCCCATTCTCCTTTTGCCTTCGATCTTTCACAGCATCAGGGTCTTTGCCAGTGAGTTGGCTTTTCGTGTCAGGTGGCCAAAGTATTGGAGCTTCAGCTTCAGCAAGTTTGTCTGTTAGAGTTAAGTTTGTTGAAACTTAATACTGTGAATTATTTTAATTTTAAGCTATATTTAAAGGTGTAGTGTAATGTCAGAACTTTACCGGTGGCTCAGCAGGTAAAGAATCTGCCTGCAATACAGGAGACACAGGTTTGATCCCTGGGTTGGGAAGATACCCTAGAGGAGGAAATGGCAACCCACTCCAGTATTCTTGCCTGGGAAATCCCATGGACAGAGGAGCTTGGCAGGCTACAGTCCAAAGGGTCACAAAGAGTCCGATACGACTGAGCAACATGACGAGTATATCACTAGAGCTTTAATTTGGATTTCTTTGATTATTAATGAGTTCCAGCATATTTTCATATGTCACTGGCCATTTGTGTATCTTTTTATGTGAGGTGACTTTCAAGTCCTCTGCCCATTTTTTCGTGGAGATAACTTTTAAAAAATTGAGTTTTTAAAATGGGAATTGTTATTTTTTTTCTTTAACATGTCTGAGATACGACAACAAGCTTAGTTGTTCTGTGGCATGTGTAGGTCTTCCTGCGCCAGGGATAGAACCTTTGTACTCTGCTTTGGCAGGAAGATTCCTATCCACTGTACCACCAGGGAAGTCCCTCCAATCCTCTTATTCTTAGCCATTTGCAATTTCATGTAAATTTTAGTATTACCTTCTCAAGTTACAAAATTCTTGTTGAGATTTTGGTTGAATTTACATTAAACTGAAAGTCAATTTAGGAAGACTTGACATCCTTTTAACATTAAGCCTGCTAATCTAAGAACATGCTATATCCATTTTGTTTTTTAAAAATTTATCCCAATAACATTTCATTTGCTGAATTTGCTACCACATATTTGATGTTTTGAAAGTGTAGAAAACTGTCTTTTAAAAAACTTATTTTCTATTTGTTGCTTGGGTATCAAGATAGAATTGAGCTTTGTATATTGATTTCACACGCATCAATTTTATTTTATTTAAAAAGCATTTATTTGGCTATGTAGGATCTTCAGATGTGGGTTCTTTCACTGTGGCAAGCAGGCTCAGTAGTTGCGGCTTGTAGCTCTCTAGTTGTGGTCTGCGGGCTCAGTAGTTGCTGCTTGTGGGCTGAGTTGCCCTTCATCATGTTCCCTAACCAGGGATCGAACCCACATCTCCTACATTCAAAGGCAGATTCTTGACCACCAGGCAAGTCCTGTACCCATCAATTTTAATGAAATTTTATTAATTCTAATTTATCTATGGGCCATTTTGAATTTGTATGTTTAAAATTATACTGTTTGAAATTAATCACACATATTGTTTCGGTTCCAATCTTTGTAACTTTTATTTCTTTTTCTTGGTGCTGCCAAAATCTTGGCTCTCTGTGCCCTGATGCCGAACAGAAATAGGGAGACAGAGTTATGGAAGAGAAAGAAAGAGTAGCTTTCTTTCTTTGCCAGGCAAAGGGGAAACACAGTAGGCTAGTGCCTCAAAAACTGTGATCCCTCTCCCTGGGAAATAGGGAGAGGTTATATAGTCAGTCAGGGCTATGTGATAAGGGTTAAGGCAGTAACAGTCTTGTATTCTCTCTTCTGCCAAGTTTCAAAAGGATGGGCTTGCTGACAGGTTTATGGTGTGTGAAGAGTTATCAGGTGGTTAGGGCTCCTAACCTTGATGAGATTCTCTGGTCCCTTTAATTTTGTCTCAGGTGGTTTCATTACTGTTCCTACCTTGATCAGCAACTGTTCTGTCTTTTGGAAACTCAGAGAAGGTCCTGAAGACTGAAGTTTTACCTGTAAGAAATGGGGGACGCAAGGTTCTCTGGGCCTGGCAGTTCCACAGGGCCTTGCGTCGCATCACTGACTAGTACAACATCGAATGGAGAGCAAACATCCCTTTCTCATTCTTACCTCAGAGAGAAATCTTTCAGCATTTTACTAATAAGTATATAGTTGCTCTAGGTTGTTTTGTAGATATCAATTGTCATATTAGGTAAGTCCTTTTTAATCCCTAGTTTTCTAAGAGTTTATTATTAGATATATGATTGCAGATCTGCAATCTTTGATCAATCAAAGGCTCTCCCTACTATCCTTTATTTTAAATTATTTTAAAATAACTAGTTATTTTTTAATTGAAATTTTACACAGAGCTTTCATATATAGAGGATAGAAGTTGAACTTCTCCACTCACACTCCTCCTCCCTCCTCTTCTGGCTCCTGCTGCCCCTCCCCCTCTTTCTCCTCCTTCTGCTTCTCCTTCCCCTCCTTCTCTTTCTTCGACCAAGCAGCAGCCTCAGCAGCAGCTCTATAGAACCACTGCGTTAAACCAACTTGCTTTCTTCACTTCCTTTCCTTACTGTTTAAAGCTCTTCAGTCAGTATCTTCAGTCAGTCATGTCCAACTCTTTGTGACTCCATGGACTGTAGCCCACCAGGCTCTTCTGTCCATGGAATTTTCCAGGCAAGAATACTGGAGTGAGTTGCCCCTTCCTCCTCCAGGGGATCTTCCTGACCCAGGGGTCGAACCCGAGTCTCTTGCATCTCCTGTATTGGAAGGCGGATTCTTTACCACTGCGCCACCTGGGAAGCCAAAGCACTTACATATGCAATTCAAAAATGTGGAATAATATGCAGGTAACGTCTATGGAACATTTACTCTGTGCCAGGTATGTTTGTTTTTAAGGGTTTACATGGATTAACTTGTTTAATTGTCACAAATATCCTAGGAAGTACATACTATTATTAGAGATGGTTTCTCATTTTGGTTTAAAAATTATTTGATTTATTTTTGGCCGTGTTAGGTCTTTGTTACTGTGCCTGGGCTTTCTCTACTTGCAGCAAGCAGGGGCTACTCTTGGCAACGTGTGAGCTTTTCATTGCCGTGGCTTTCTTGTTGCAGAGCATGGACTAGACACACGGCCTTCAATAGTTGTGGCTCACAGGCTTAGTTGCACCCTGACCAGGGACTTAGTCCCTTAGTTCCCAGACCAGGGACTGAACCCAGTGTCTCACACGTTGGCAGGCTAACTCCCAACCACTGGAGAACCGGGGAAGTCCTAATTTCTCATTTTATAGATGAGAAGTCTGAGGCTTGGAAAGTTAAGTAACTTAGCTCAAGATCACATAACTAGCAAGTGGTGGATTTTATTCCTAAACTGTTTTCTAGTGCATACACCTTTCATCTTCAACCAGTGTAGCTAGCCATGTTTGAAAACATCTCATGCTTTAAGTTCTAGGAACATCTGTTACATGTTTGCTTCTGCCTGCATCGCAGCGCAGCTGGCTAAATAGGTGATGAAAGACGCATAATGGGAAGTGAGAACAAGAAGTGCTGTTTATTATTTGAAAATTTGCATCCAGGATAACACATCCCTTCTGAAAATGTATTATTGATGCTAAAAATATTATTCGGGTGTCATTTCAGATGTGGTATTTGTCAGAAACGGAGAGAGCTGTTTTCTCAAAACACATCACACTCAATGATCCTAATATCAAAAGCTGTTTACGTTCATTCTAAATTACTTTGGTGGTTCAGTTTGGACCTTATCTATTAAGTATGCATTACCTTAGGTGGGTTATTTAGTCGTGTTAAAGTATCTAGGGACTGAGATACTGATTTATTTTATGTTCCAATATGTTGTGGTATCAGTGACACAGAAATTGGTCTTTTTTTTTTCTTTTTCCTGGTAGAATTTCTGAAGGATTACTTCCTCTCTGTCTCTCCTCTTCCCTTTACCTCTTCTTTCCCTCTCCTTCTTTCTCTCACAAAAACCAATTATTGTATTTTCTTTCAGAGATTCATTCTTCGGGTTTTGTTTGTTTTTTGGCTGCCCTGGGTCTTTGTTGCTGTGCTTGGACTCTGTTGAGGTTGGCGGGCTTTGGAGCACATGGGCTTAGCAGTCGCGCTGCACAGGTTTCTCTGATTGTGGGGCGTGTGTTTAGTTGCCTGGAGGCGTGTGGGCCCAGGGATTGAACCTGTATCCCCTGCATTGGAAGGCGGACTCTTAACCACAGGACCACAAGGAAAGTTGCACATTCTTTTTGTTTAACACGTCCGAACCTGGATGTGTATAATGCTATATATTTATTTATTTGGCTGCATCAGGTCTTAATTGCAGCACTTGGGACCTTAGTTGTGCATTATGTGGGATCTTTCATTGCAGCATGGCTCAGGCTCAGTAGTTGTCGCCGCAGACTCCAGAGTGAGAGGGCTTCAGTAGTTGGAGTACTCGGGCTCGGTTGCTCATGCTGCTGCTGCTGCTGCTAAGTCGCTTCAGAGCGACTTCTTGTCGACTTCGTGTCCGACTCTGTACAACCCCATAGACGGCAGCCCACCAGGCTCCTCTGTCCCTGGGATTCTCCAGGCAAGAACACTGGAGTGGGTTGCCATTTCCTTCTCCAATGCATGAAAGTGAAAAGTGAAAGTGAAGTCATTCAGTCCTGTCTGACTCTTAGCAACCCTATGGACTACAGCCTACCAGGCTCCTCTGTCCATGGGATTTTCCAGGCAAGAGTACTGGAGTGGGGTGCCATTGCCTTCTCCTTGGTTGCTCCTAATTCTGTGTATTTAGGTGTTACACTACAATGGCATTTTTCTATTTATTTACATTTGTGACCAACATTCTTTTCAAGTCAAGGCAGAGAGCTCTTCTTTCTGAGCAAGAGGTATGCTGATGGAAGCCCCCCAAAGGAAATTCCACATGACCTTATCCAGGACGCAACCCCCCTTAATGCATGTGTCATTCTCTCTCCATTTCCTCCCGCCTTGGGCATTTCTAGTCTTTTTCACCCCTCTTCTACTCCTCCCTCTTTCCTTTACTCTGTCTGACAAAGATTCTTTTAGTTCCTCCCACTTTTTCCATCCTGAGTGTAGGTTAAGGCCAAGAGAAATAAAGTCCTAGAAAAATGTATCCATTTATTATTTGATGGGAATGAGCAGGTGAGGTGTATATACAAAAACAGTGCTTTGGGTGAAAATATGACTAATCCAGGCCTCTATCAGTCTTTAAAATTGGATTCTCCACAGACTACTGGCCATTCAGACCTTTCTCCTAGCTTTAGAACGATCTTTACTGCTTAGATCCCTAAACAGTTTTGTATCTAATTCTTTTTTTTTTTTTTGTATCTAATTCTTTTAATGTTCTTTTAAAGAAAACAAATTGTTTTTGTTAACAGCTCATATCAGGGTTTAACGGTTTTGCTTTGATCACAGGTAATTATTTTCATGAGACACTTGGATCTGTATTCCAAGTTATGCATACGTGAGTAAGGGTCAGTCTCGTTTGTATTTTGTCTGCCCTGGCTGCACTTGGGGAATTAAAAAAAAATACTGCACAAGTGCCTTGGATGCTACCAAATAAAAATTGGAGGGAAAACAAGACAGATTAGTAAATACAGAAAATTGACAGAAGGCTACATCTAGGTACCAAATGAAAATCAAACATGAAGCTAAGTTTCTGGAGATGGGAGGTGGTTTATATATGAGGACAACAAACTGCTCGGCAATCGGGGAAACCTGTAAAACAACAGGACCAGAGAGGGAGAAGAAAAAAATTTCTTCCCTGTTCTCTTAGAGTCTCCAGCTCAGCCTAAGAATTAAATTGACATAAGACATGTTAACAAGAGGAAAACCTACAAATTTTATTAGAATTTTACATATACATGGGAATCTTCACAAGAAAATGAAAGCCCAAAGAAGTGACCCTTTAGAGAAAGAGACAATACATTTTTGAAGAATTGATAAGACAGGTTTGAAGTGAAACTGAAAATGCTAGTCACTCAGTCGTGTCCAACTCTTTATGACCCCGTGGACTATAGCCCACTAGGCTCCTCTGTCCATGGAATTCTCTAGGCAAGAATACTGTAGTGGGTTGCCATTCCCTTCTCCAGGGGATCTTCTGGATCAAACCTGGGTCTCCTGCATTGCAGGCAGATTCTTTACCATCTGATCCACCAGGGAAGCCCAAGAGGTTTGGAGTAGGGCCACTACATGGTGGGGAAGTAACCAGAAAGTACACAGGGAAACTAGTGAAAGATGAAGGGTTATTTTAGTGAGTTTTGTGTGTGTTGTTGCATGCATGTGTGCTCAGTCCTGTCTGACTCTTTGCAATCCCACGGAGTGGGGCCCACCAGGCCTCTGTTCATGGGATTCTCCAGGCAAGAATACTGGAGTGTGTTGCCATTTCCTCCTCCAGGGGATCTTCCCAACTGAGGGATCAAACCCGCGTCTCCTGGGTCTCCTGCATCGGCAGGCAGATTCTTTACCACTGTGTCACCTGGTAAGCCGTTCTAGTAAGTTTATATAGATCCAATTCAGCATCATTTTCCAGTTTCTAGTGATAGGGATGTTCTTTTCTTCCTGCTATAGGAAGGGTACCTTTCTCATGGGAGATTTTATGGCCTGTTTTTCAGTAGAAAAAGAGAGATCAGAGAGCCCTTCCTGCACCTGTTTTTTCTCAAGTGCCTTCAGTTCAAAATAATCACTATGCCAGAGTGGTGTATTTTGGGATGGTATGTCCTGAATTATTTGGGGAGATGTCTGTGTGGAAGTCAGGGGATGTTTTGAATATCTATTGCTCAATGTACCAAATCACCCCAAAGCTTAGTGGCTTTTTATAATAGTAGTCATTTATAATTTCTTATTGTTTTCATGGGTCAGAAATTTGAGTGACTTGATCAAAGGGTTCTAGCTTAGGTGTCTCATGAGGTCACAGTCAAAGGATGGCTGGGATTGGTGTCAAAGACAGGCAGAGACAGAGAGGAGAATTAGAAGAAAGGGAAGCCAGGCCTGAACCTTTAAAAATTTCCACCATGTATAGATGATTTGGCAGTGAATAATGAGAAGCTCCGATTGAGAGACTGAAAGGCAGTCAGGAGACTGTGATGTCGTAGTAGCAGTGGAAGAGAATAGCTTCAAAGAGGATCTCCAACAGATGCTACTGAGAGGTCCAGTGTGATGAACACTGACACACAGAACACATATGATTTGTAGTATGGAACTTAATGGGGACTATTTTATTTAGGTAATGGGGAATGGATTGAAGCAGGAATGGGAAACAAGGAAATGGAGACAAGAGTGTGGACTCTCTTGAGAAGTTTGGCTCTATGTAGAGTGAGAAATCGGAGAAGGCAACGGCACCCCACTCCATGGACGGAGGAGCCTGGTAGGCTGCGGACCATGGGGTCGCTAAGAGACGGACACGACTGAGCGACTTCACTTTCACTTTTCACTTTCACACATTGGAGAAGGAAATGGCAACCCACTCCAGTGTTTTTGCCTGAAGAATCCCAGGGACGGGGGAGCCTGGTGGGCTGCCGTCTATGGGATCACACAGAGTCGGACACGACTGAAGTGACTTAGCAGCAGCAGCGCAGCAGAGTGAAAAATGGGCTCCCCTGGTAGCTCAGCTGGCAAAGAACCCGCCTGAATTGTAGGAGACCCCAATTCGATTCCTAGGTCAGGAAGATCCCCTGGAGAAGGGATAGGCTACCCACTCCAATTTTCATGGGCTTCCCTGGTGGCTCAGATGGTAAAGAATACGCCTGCAGTGTGGGAGACCTGAGTTTGATCCCTAGGTTGGGAAGACCCCCTGGAGGAGGGCATGGCAACCCACTCCAGTATTGTTGCCTGGAGAATCCCATGGACAGAGGAGCCTGGTGGACTGCAGTCCATGGGGTCTCAAAGAGTCAGGCACAACTGAACAGCCAAGCACAGCGTAGCACAGAGTGAGAAGTAAGAGCTCGGCTCTTCTTTCTGAAAGGTTGATTCAAGGATTTGCAACACCAGCATCTCTCCATCTCCTTATTAGAAATTCAATGTCTTGGGCCCATCACAAACATACTAAATTTGAATCTGATGTTTAACAAGATGCCCAGGTGATTCTTACGTTTATGAAATTTTCAGAAGCACTGATCTGGGGAGGATTGTTTTTAATTTGTTAATGTATTTAAATACTGGTGAGAAGAATCCAGTAGAGAGGGAGGGATGGAAAATGAGGAGGGAAAATTCTGTCTGGAATTTCTAAGAAAAATTGTCCACTTAATATCTCAAATGTTGTGTCTCAATCTCTGGGCTAGTGCTGGAAGGAGTAATCATAAAACCTGAAGTCTGATAGAGAGTGTTGACTTGAGGTGTCTACTTCAAGAAAAGCAGAAAACAGAAGTCCATCCTGACCTTGAATCTAGTAAGAGAAAACTATAATTTGGGCTCAAACTTTGCAAACCTATTCCAAATTATGGAGAATGGCACATAATGTTTCAGTTTGTCTTTTATTATGGAAATTTCCAAAATTATTCAGAAATGTCAAAAAGATTAACAATGTACTCTTCACTCAGTTAACATTTTTTCACCAAGCACTCTTATACTTTTTTGCTAGAATATTTTAAAGCGACACTTAGGCATCATATCATTTCACCCCTAAATAATCCAATAGGCCACCCTAAAAATAATAATTTTTTGTAACTAACAAAATAAAAAATAATTTCTTAATGTAATCTAACACTCATTTCTTATTTAAGTTTCTCTGATTGTCAACAAAGTTTTTTTTTTTTTTCTTTCAGTTAGTTTGTTCCCAAGCAATAACCATATATTGTATTTGGGTAATATGTCTCTCAAGTACTTTTTGTTTGTTTCGGCTTGGCTTGCCAGGCCACTTGGCTTGCAGGATGTTAGTCCCCCTACCAGGGATTGAACTGGACGCCTGGCATGGAAAGCACCAAGTCCTCACCACTGGGCCTCCAGGGAATTCCTTCTGTCAAGTGTTTTTAATCCAGAACAACATTCCTCCCTTCTCTCCCCTACTCATTTATGCCTCTGATTTGTTGAAGAAACATGAGCTGTGCTGTGGGATGTTCAACAAAAGAATTTGAATGGCTATTTCTTCATGGTGTGGTTTAACTTGTTTCTTTAGCTTCTAAACATTCTGTATGTTGAAAATTACATCTAATCCCTTGATAAGGTCTTTTTGGCAAGAATACTTCGTAGGTAGTACTATGTACTTCATAATCCATCATATCAGGATGTACATAATGTCCAATTATCCCACTTAGGTGTTTTTTCTTTTCTTTTTTTTTTTAATTTCTGGCTGCACTGCGAAGGATGTGAGATACTAGTCCCCTGACCAGGGATGGAACCCATGTCCCCTGCATTGGAAGCATTGAGTCTTAAGCATTAGACTTCCAGGAAGTTCCTAATTATCCCATTTTGATAGATAATATTTATAAGTGGATTCCAGCACTGAAAGTTTGATTCTTTCATTATAAAGTTTCCTATTAATTATTTACTCAATTTTTTAACATTCACTGATTTTTACCTTAATTAGTTATTTAATAGAGGTTGAAAAATAATGCTTTTCTTTTTTTAAAAAAAACTTTTATGTGGAAAATTTCAAATATTTACAAAATTAGAGAAAATAATACAATGAATTTCAACATACCTATCACTTAGCTTCACTATTTATCAACACAGTGCCAATATCTATACCTTCAATTTCCACCACCCAAGATTATGTTATTATTTTAAAACAAATTCCAAATGTCATAGAATTTTATCTGTAAATATTTAAATATGTATTTCTGAAGATGTAGAATTCTTTTAAAAAACTTAACTGTATCATTCTTCCACCTAAAAGGTTTTTAAAAGAATTCATTTATATCATCAAATAACCTGTGTTTGAATTTTCCTTATCCTTTTCCTTAAAAAAATTGTACAGTTGTTTTGTCAGTATTAGAATCCAAATATGTTCCATTTATTATTGACATATGTCTTTAGTTAGTCTCTTTTAATCCAAACTTACCCTATTGTGCTAGATAATTTTATTTGTCAACTTGACTAGGCCACGGAGTTCCCAGATATTTGGTCAAATACTATTCTGTTGTTTCTGTGAGAGGTTTTTTTGTTTGTTTTTGGTGGTTTTAGCATTTAAATAAGTAGACGGAATAAAGTAGATTGCTGTCTCTAATGGGGGTGGGTCTCACCCAATCAGTTGGTGGTCTGGATAGAACAAAAGGCTGACCATCTCCTGAATAAGGGAGAATTCCTCCTACCTGACTGCGTTTAAGCTGGGCTATTTTTCCCCCTGCTTTTGGGTTCAAGCTTCAGCGTCAGCTTCTCCTAGGTCTAGAACCTGCTGGCTTATGGAGTAGAAGTATGCCATCAGCTCTCCTATGCTTCTGGCTTGCTGGCTGCAGATCTTAGGACTTGTCAGTCACCTGTAACCAAGTGAGCCAATTTCTTATAATAGTTCAGTCATCTCTAGATCTGTGTGTCTGTCTATCTATCTATACTATAGATTCTGTTTCTCTGGAGAACCTCGATATTCCCATAAATCTCCTTTTTCCCCCCTTCTTTTTGCCCTTGTAGTTTTTTTTTGTTGAAGAAACTGGGTTGTATCTCCTGTAGTTTCCACTGCCCACTGGGGTTTGCATCCCAGTCTTGTTATTTAACATGTTTCTCTGTCCTTTATATTTCCTGTAAATTGAATCTAATGATTAACCAGACTGACGTTGGATTTTTAATTTCCAAGAGAATTTTGTGAGTGGTGGTGTGTGTTCTGTCATGTGTTCGTGATGTTAGCAGCCTCATTGATGATCATTGACTAGATTAATTCATGAGAGATTGCAAGATGCTAATATTCTAATTCTGTTGTTCTTTCTTTCCATCTGTAATTCTGTAAAGACCAAATTTAATCATCAAGTATTGGTTACTCTGAGGTAGTGTGTACAGGAAATACAGGAGTAATGATTAATTCTTTGCTCTGTTTACCAGTTTCCAAATGTAATGAATCAGTTCACTAGCACCTTCCAAAAGTGACCCATTAGTTGGATTTTTTTAAAAGTATCATTTTAAACACAAGGCTTAAATACATTTGATGTGTTTTAAGCTGTTGCAGTTATTAACCTCAGTAATGTCCAAACTTACCATCCTTGGCCAATGAGCGCTTGTTCTAGAAGGTTCCTAAGTTCTTTTGGTATGAGCCTAGTAGTCTCTGGAATCAGCCTCTCCTCCACAGAACCTGAGTTCCTTTTAATGAGGAATGATCTGTAGCGAACACAGTCTGGCCACTAGGGTTCTCCTTGCTCCATGTGAGCTCAGAGACCTCCTTTGCTGACTCTTGGACTGAAGAGTTCCTATAGAAAGTCACTTTGCTTTGCTACAAGCTCCTCTTTTTTCCATTCCATGGTGCTCATTACGCTGGACCATACTATTCCGATGACAACGGGTTCTGGGATGTTGTTTTTTTTCATTGAAGCAATACAGCCCTCTACTTGCTGCCTTTACAACTCAAGGTCAGTCTGAGCTGACTCTGTTACTGAAGATTCAGGAGTACTGCTATGACAACATTAATTTCATGAAAGCCTTCCAGAAAATAGTGGTGCTTTTTTTTTTTTTTTAATAAAGCTGAAGTTCTGAGTGAAGAACCCGTTCTAAAGTGGTATAAAGATGCACACGTTGCCAAGGGGAAGAGTGTCTTCCTTGAGCAAATGAAAAAGTTTGTAGAGTGGCTCAAAAATGCTGAAGAAGAATCTGAGTCTGAAGCTGAAGAAGGTGACTGAAATTTGAAACTACACCCTCAGTAAAGCAAACAGAAGTTGTAGATAAAATGTCATGTCTCATGTGTCCTGGTTCTTACATCTTCCTACCTCCCAATATCAAGCATAATATAAGGGCTTTCATGGCAAATTTTATTTTAACTGTTTCTATGGTTACTGGAAATGTTGGATTTAGTTTCTAAAACCATGTTTTAAGTAGCTACAGGAGCTATAGATTTGAATCTCATGTTGCATTAGTCTTTTCAGTTATCTTCTACCTCCTGTATTTTCTATTGTCATAATGTAATTTGAGGCCTTCCACAATGAACAGTTCACTTTATTCCCTGGGTTTTCTATATAAACAGTTTTCAAGATATGATTTGGTTAAAAATAATTTGTTATAAAAATTCTGTTTGCAAATTAAACTGTAAAAGTATAAAAAAAAGAAAAAGAAAGTCACTTTGCCTTACAGACAAAAATGTATCCAATGTTTAAGGGCTAGATAGGAAAGAGATTAGAGGTGGAGAGAGCTGGTGTGGATTCTGGCAGATACCTCCAGTTTATAATCCCGGTCAGAAAAATCAAGTGTTTCTGATCTGAAAATACCTTGGGGCAGAGCTTAACTATGGCTTCCGGAGTGGAGACAATGTAAAGAGGACATCCCATAGTCTACCTAGGCCATCCTCAGGGTCTGCATGGCTTCAGACTGTGCCCGCAAGCTGGTGTCCACTTGGTATGAAAAGAAAAAGGCCAGAGACTCAAAACTTAAAAATAAATATTTGTTGTTGCCAACAATTGCATGGCAATTAGGAAGGAGGGAAATGCTTACCACAAGTAGCCAAAAGACCATCACAGCCTGGTTCCTTAACACACCAAGATTATATGATCCATTTTATTCTCAAAAGGACAACTTGAGATCCTATGGTCAGTGGAGATATTATAGCCTTGGGACTCTCTCAGGTAAGAAGAGGACGTCCTGACACTTAGGAAGTGGAGATAAAATTCTGTGATATTCATCAGGGAAGAAGAAGGTGGACCTTGTTTATAATTGTAAGTTAGAAAAGGTGAAAATGTTACTTTATTTTATTTTTATTTATTTATGGCTGCTCTGGGTCTTCACTGCTGCAGTGAGGGCTTTCTTTCATTGTGACAAGCACGGGCTACTCTCTGGTTACAGTGCAAGGACTTCTCCTTGTGATGGCGTGGGCTCTAGGGCACGTGGGTTTCAGTAGTTACAGTTCGTGGACTCTGGAGGGAGGGCTCAGAATTTGTGGTGGATGGGCTCAGTTGCCCCGAGGTAAGTGGGATCTTCCCAGACCAAGGATTGAACCTGTGTCTCCTGCATTGACAGGCAGATTTTTAACCACTGGACCACCAGGGAAGTCCGAAAAAATGCTACTTTAAAAAGAGGCCGAAACATGTGTTTGATTAGGATCATAGTGTTAATCTCGTAAAATATTAAGGATTAATTTTGTTGAGACTTCAGCTCTCTTTCTGTCATTGCAACCATTTGCTCTCTTGCAGAGGGACTGATTTTATCCTTGTTTATCAATATTAGACCTTGCATCCGAGAACTGCCCCTTTATCCCTTCTCTGGTACACTGATTATATTGCCCCTTCCCAAAACTTTCTGATTAGATGGCTCTTTTGTTCTTCTTATGAAGCAGGAAAATCAGTGTAGGCTGTCTTATAACCAGAAGGATCCCACTGTCCAGGATGCAATAGGGAGTGTTTTAATAATGTTGGTCACCTCACTTTCTTAGGTTTGATCTACAGTTAGATAGCCCAAATTTCAGATCCTTTTCCTTATCTGCAGAGCTATCTCATCAGAGGAGCTGTGATCCTCTTAGATCACCTCCAAGAACCCAGGTCCAAGGAACAGTGACTGACACTCACGCACCTGTGGATAGGGAGGGTGGATTCTGGCATCAGATTCCCTAGGTTCAACTTCTAGTTCTGTCACTTGTCACTTGACCTCAGCCACGTATTTAACTCTGTTCTGTGGGTCTTTGCATCCTCACCTCTAAAATGGTGATTATATTATTTCTCTACCTTATATGACTGCTATGAAGAATGAGCCAAACACTGTATGAAAAATTCTTAGCATGATATTTTAAGTTCTGGTATATAAACTCCTCAATGAATGATATCTGTTATAATTTTTTTTAATATTTGTTTATTTTTGGTTGTTGCTTCTTAGTTCATGTGCTCTTCATTGTGGCTTGTGGGTTTTCTAGTTGTGGCACACAGGCTTAATTGCCCGCCCTGGCATGGGGGATCTTAGTTCCCTGACCAGGGATCAAACCCTAGTCCCCTGCATTGGAAGGCAGATTCTTAACCACTGGACCACCAGGGAAGTCCTGGTAATTGTTATTATTATCTTTCACATGGTAATGTAGTCTTCTGAAGCAGAAACAGTTCAACATCCCTGGACAGACAATTCCAGCCTTAGTCATTGTCACAAGTGCTGCTTTGATATTGGATTGCATTCTTTTGTTTGAATGAATAACCTTTGTTTCTAGAAAAGAAGATTTGGCTTCTAATTTTACTTTTCAGAAATCTTTAAGGGGCCAAAGCTTCCTGTCCCTTGTAGATGGGGAAACCCTCTATCAGACACCTGGTTTGGGAAAGTCCTCCCTCGTGTTTAGTATGATCTTCCTGTACATCCTAAAGGAAATCAATCCTGAATATTCATTGGAAGGACTGATGCTAAAGCTGAAACTCCAATACTTTGGCCACCTGATGCGAAGAACTGATTCATTTGAAAAACCCTGATGCTGGGAAAGATTGAAGGCAGGAAGAGAAGGGGATGACAGAGGATGAGATGGTTGGATGGCATCACCGACTCGATGGACATGAATTTGAGCAAGCTCCGGGAGTTGGTGATGGACAGGGAAGTCTGGTGTGCTGCAGTCCATGGGGTCGCAAAGAGTTGGACACGACTGAGTGACTGAACTGAACTCCCTGTACAGAGCCAGTTTAATAAAACCCTCTTCTCCACCTCCCGCACCGACACAAACTTGCTGTTCCTGGTATCAGGAAGTGGCAGCATCACCCCACTCAGTCACCTGTGGTTTGTCTCTCTCAGAACTGGAATCCAGCCTTGTCTGCCCTCATCAACATCCCTGTGTTCCCAGCAACCATTTTCTTCCACCTGGGTTTGGGGTAATAGCCTCCTCTGTTACGCACGTATCTGCCTGCCGTCTTGCTTCTTTCTCGTCCACTGGCTTAGGCCGTCAGAAGGTCATTTCAGTGGATGGTGAGGGTCTAAGTCAGACTGGAAATTGAAGAGAAAAAAAGAAAATGGATACTGTGAATACAAGGAACACCTAAGGAGCTTACCTGGGAGTGAGAGGAGAGAATGGATATAAAACAGGTTTTCCAGAATGATCAGCAGGAAAATTCCTTAAAACAAGCATGATTATGGCCAGGGAGACAGGGATGAAGGATGAAAAAAGCAGCCTGTGCCCCAGGATCTGGTGCAAGAAGAAAAGAAAAAAATAAAGTCAGTTAAGACTTCAGCATGAAATTTTTTTGTGTTTTTAGACATCATGATAAAAATATATAAGATCATTTTGTGTATTATGGTCCATATATGTAAGTCAGCAATATTTAGATAACATTAATATAGTACAAGGAAAAATTAGTGAACAATATATTATTTTTTTACTCCTTATTGAGGTACAAGGGGGAGGATTTTTGAAAAATAGTGTAACCATTAATTTTAATTTGTTTTCAATTTCTTTACCCCAAATGAAAGGGTTTCTTGCCCTAACACGGGGGTAATAATTTTCTCCCAGTAATTGAGCACACTAGCAGTGGCAACATTCACATGAACTCCCCCCCACCCCGAAGAGGACAAAAAAGTCTGCTCCTAAATACAAGAGAAGTCTCATTCAGCCCTCCTTTCCTTTGCTTGGTTCCCATTTTGTTGTAGATAATAGATTAAGGATTTTTCAGTTTTGGTTTTGTTTTTTCCTTTGTTGACTCTTTCTAGGAACTCTTGAATCCTAATTCTACATGGAAGCTTCCCACTGGGGAACACCATCACACTTTCGTTCTTTGTGCTCTACGTCAAAGACCACCTTTACTGGACTTCGTTATCGTCTCATTTGATTTTTCTGGGTTTATCGCATTTATCTTTAGTGTGTTGAAACATTCCTTATGTACAATAAATCTTCCCAGTGGTTTAATACTTTACAGTTAATAAAACTGTTTCAGTGGGTTGTTTCTTGATGCTTTTAAGGAACCTACAGAGTTCTTTGTGGCTTCATTTTATGTAAGAACAAACAACAATCACAGAGATGCCGGGCTTGACCAAGTTTACATATCGTTAAAAAAAAAAAAAGCCAGTCTTGCAGATAAGCAACTATTATCTTCTGTAACTCTGAATACATGTTATTTATATTTAATAACTGAATAAAAGATACGAGGATAAGTTATGAGACTATAATAGCACTTCTTAAATATAATAAACACATTTTTGTTTCTAGGGTTTATATGAGATAAACATGACTACTTATTCATTTTGGTTTATGTTTGATGTATTTTATTTCAGATCTTTGTCCTGTGAGTGAATGTTCATAGAACAATTTATGCACTGGAATATAAAAGCATATATAGAATTTTTAACATTTGCTGTGAATCCTTCATATAATTTTGAACTAAGCGGGAAACAAAAAATAGTAAATATTTTTCTTTCTAGTTTACAGAAGAGCAAAGGCTAAAGTAACTTTTTAAATGATCTCATTAATTTAAAAGTAGGGAACTAATTGTATAATTAAAACTGAAAACAGTTTGATTTGTGATGGCATTGGGATTATGAGTGAAATTTTCTTCATTTTATTTCAATTTATGTTAAGGCTGTTACAGCTATCATATGTGACAAAATTAGCTATTGAAAAAACACAGTATTATATATGATATATATATATATATAAAGTATTTTTCAATTAATTCTACATTGAAAACTATTAAAATGTCTCTATAATTGCATCTGAAGCTAATAATTTTCAAAGGATTGGTTATCATCATAGATAGTGTTAAACCAGGTAAAGAATCTGATTTGTCATTAATAATTGACCAGTGAAGAAAGCTGAGCACAGAAAAATTGATGCTTTTGAACTATGGTGTTGGAGAAGACTCTTGAGAGTCCCTTGGACTGCAAGGAGATCAAACCAGTCCATCCTAAAGGAGATCAGTCCTGCGTGTTCATTGGAAGGACTGATGCTGAAGCTGAAACTCCAGTACTTTGGCCACCTGATGCGAAGAGTTAACTCATTGGAAAAGACTCTGATGCTGAGAGGGATTGGGGGCAGGAGAAGGGGACGACAGAGGATGAGATGGCTGGATGGCATCACTGACTAGATGGGCATGAGTTTGAGTAAACTCCGGGAGTTTTGTGATGGACAGGGAGGCCTGGCGTGCTGCGATTCATGGGGTCGCAAAGAGTCGGACACGACTGAGCAACTGAACTGAACTGAATTGACCAGTAGAAAGATATAGCTATTATCTAAAGGAAATGATGAAGCATTTTAATTTAGTTGCATAGCATAGAGTACAGTGAATTCTCAATTGGAACAAAATAAGCCCACAAAAAATCAGAGTTTCCTTTGGTCAATCTTTTAAGGAGAAGCAGGAAAAATTAAGAACATGTGTATACTATGTGTCTATTTCCAAACTTCCAGTATGTGTTTGGCTCCATTAGAAACTGAGGTCAGTTGTTTTGTCTAGATTTAGAAAAATTTTTATAAAGTTTGAAGTTAAAAGTTAATACTGAGTTAAACAAAAATCAATTAAAAACACTGATGTCCTCAAAGAAAATCATTATTTTTTATTCAGTGTGAATTAAATAATGTGTAGTAAGATAAACAGACTGGTTCCAAATTGGGAAAGGAGTACGTCAAGGCTGTATATTGTCACCCTGCTTATTTAACTTATATGCAGAGTACATCATGAGAAATGCTGGGCTGGAGGAAGCACAAGCTGGAATCAAGATTGCCGGGAGAAATATCAAGAACCTCAGATATGCAGATGACACCACCCATATGGCAGAAAGCAAAGAAGAACTAAAGATTTTTTTGATGAAAGTGAAAGAGGAGAGTGAAAAAAGCTGGCTTAAAACTCAGCATTCAGAAAACTAAGATCATGGCATCTGGTCCCATCACTTCATGGCGAATAGATGGGGAAACAGTGGAAACAATGAAAGACTTTAATTTTGGGGGCTTCAAAATCACTGCAGATGGTGACTGCAGCCATGAAATTAAAAGACACTTGCTCCTTGGAAGAAAAGCTATGACCAGCCTAGACAGCTTATTAAAAAACAGAGATATTACTTTGCCAATAAATGTTCATATAGTCAAAGGTATGGTTTTTCCAGTGGTCATGTATGACTGTGAGAGTTGGACTATAAACAAAGCTGAGTGCAGAAGAATTGATACTTTTGAACTGTGGTGTTGGAGAAAACTATTGAGAGTCTCTTGGACTGCAAGGAGATCCAACCAGTCCATCCTAAAGGAAGTCAGTCCTGAATGTTCATTGGAAGGACTGATGCAAAAGCTGAAACTCCAATACTTTGGCCACCTGATGCAAAGAACTGACTCATTTGAAAAGACCCTGATGCTGGGAAAGATTGAAGGCAGGAGGAGAAGGGGATGACAGAGAATGAGACGGTTGGATGGCATCACCAACTCAATGGACATCGGTTTGAGTAAACTCCCGGAGTTGGTGATAGACAGGGAGGCCTGGCATGCTACAGTCCATAGGGTCGCAAAGAGTCGGGGATAACTGAGCAACTGAACTGAACTGAACTGAAGATAAACAGAAGCACAGAACCACAGCAGCATTTTTGTCTTTGACGTGGAGGAAAGATGAGAATTTTAGATGTAGCCTATAGGCTATACAAGATGTTTACTCTTTCAAAGCATGTCACATTGCCTAGGCCAGTTTGGTTTAGCCAACATTACTATATAGATCTTTTGCCTGGGGTAGACATTATACCAGGAGCTAGAGACTCCACAATCTTTGATGTTGGTTCTTTTTCCTCCTGTTCCCACTTCCCTGGAATCAAGCAATGGTATTTTGTTTGCTTAGCCATTTAAGCAAGTGTGAAACATTGCAGAAGAAGATAGAAAACATAAAAGTCTGTTTAATGAATAATTAGAATAATGCAGGTATAATCACCCACAAGAAATAATACAAATGGTAGTGTGATCACTTCCCAAAGGAAAGGATAAGATAATACTAGCATCCCCAGAACACTTACAACTAACTCCCTGTGACCTTTCCCCTTAACATCCCTTGTCATCTTCCCTAGAGGGAACTTCTCTTTTCCTCTGGTAATCACTTCTTTGTTCTACTTTCTAGTGTTCCTTTAAAACCATCTCAGTAGGTATTTCCTCAATAATATAGTTTAGTTTTGCTTACATTTGAACTTTATGTAAATGAACATTTTGTAAATACTATCCATATTATTTTCTCTTGTTTCATTCAGCATTGTTAGATTCATCCATGTTGCTTCATGTAGTTGGTTTTTCCATTTTGATTATTCTATACAACATTTTACTTACCCATTCAATTGATGCTGGAAATTAAAATTGTTTTCATTTTGTGGCTCTTATAAACTATGCTTACTCTTGATATGTCCCCTGGTTCTCATATGTATAAGTTTCAGTCTTGAGTGTGTATAGTCGGGGGAGGAACTGGGTGGGCATATCGTTCACTTTATGTATCAGACTGTTTTTCACAGTCGTCGTACCAATTCACATTCCCACCGCAATGTCTGAGAGTGCTCATCACAGAACAGTGGTGTGTGTGCTGGGCCCCACATAGTGTTCTTCAGTGGCTGCGGAAGAGGGCAGGGCGGGAGTTGGCCAGTTCTATGTTCCCACTTGAGTTTGCTCAGTGCAGCTTTCATGTTTCCATATTGAACATCAGCAAACTTGTAGCAGGAAAAAAAATTGCATGACTTGAAAGGGATTGAAAATGACTGATCAGGAAGACAAATGTATACCTAAAATACAGGTTCAGTAAATGTTTGTTGAATAATGAATAAATGAATGAATGACAAAAATGAATGAATAGGTTTTCAGAATTGAGGGCTGTAAGAGAATATCTGTGGGCTTCCCAGTTGGCTCAGACTGTAAAGAATCTGCCTGCGATGTGGGAGACCTGGGTTCAATCCCTGGGTCAGGAAGATCCCCTGGAGAAGGGAATGGCAACCCACTCCAGTATTCTTGCCTGGAGAATCTCATGGACAGAGGAGCCTGGCAGGTTACAGTCTACGGGATCACAAAGAGTTGGACACGACCGAGCAACTAACACATTCACAAGAGAATATCTAGCTCTTTCCAGCTATGGCCTTTGTTCACAGGCAAATAGGCTGTAGGGAAAGGTTATGTGAAGAGCAGGGATTTGTCTTGCTTTTATTTCTGTTTTCTAGTATCCAGAGAGGAACAGAGAGAGTCAGTGTGAGTGATAGAGAAGAGAGAGCAGATGGAGACAGAGATATGGAAAGAGATTAGAGGAAGGAGGGAAGAAGTGAAGCAAAGGGGTCATTTTTTTTTTTCTCTACAAGTCATCCTCTTCCATTTTGCTGAGTGGGTTCCCAGAGCACAATCTGAAAACCAGTGGCCACCAGAAAATCCCTTTCTTGCTCTCATCACAGCTCAGTTTCTCCACCTTTGAGTTATTTTGTTCTTGATGTTCCTTGGGAGCTTGGGTTTGTGTCAGTCTGGAGAACTTTACCACATCTCATTGGTCTTACCAGCTGCCCTTTGACAGATTCTTAAACCTCCTTAAACGCAGCTGGAAGGACTTCCCCATGACTGGGTCTCAAGGTTGCTCAGGAGGCCAAGGGCCTCCAGAAACGGTCTTCATCATTGATGTCCTACTTGCTGATGCCCTTCAACCACAACTAGCTTGTAGTCTCTTTTAGTTCAGGCAACTCATATATAAGTATGTATGCCTGCTATATACTTACATAATCCTTGATGCTATATCAACCAAAAAGGAAAACATTCAAGAATCCTGGGAGCCTTTTATTCCAAAACTGATTTAACTAAAAGGAATGTGATCTTCTTAATAACATCTTTTCTGTCCTCATTTTATTCAGAGTGCTTACATAATTAAATTCTATTGGTGATGAAAGTAGTGAGCTACCTGAAAGTAATCAACACTATCTACTTTAACTTTTCTCTTTTCTTTAAGGCTTTATTTCAAGTTCTTTCACTTGTAGGTATACACATTTTCCAATTTCAATAGAGGCTTTTCTTTGCTTTAGGGAAAAACCCACGTAATTTTCTTTAAGGTTAACATTAATACGGAATTCAAACCCATTCATATGGTAATTCTATCATTCAAATTTATGGCTATAATTGAGAATCTTGCATTTTTTGATCTAAGGATAATCAAAATGAATAGGACTGTGGTCAGATCAAAGTGGGTTTTCAACACATGCAACAGCAAAACTAAATGGGGTAATTTAATACTGCCTAATATAATATTCAGTATTCATGGAGTGCTTCCTTCGATTTCCTCAGACGAAGTTATTATTCCCTCTAACAGACAAATCGGAATAAAGAAACCATCACAGATGCAATTGCGTATCAGTTTTGACACCTGGAAATTCTTACCATATGTGAACTACTTTTCAAAGACATCCATTCATTCTGTAATCATTTGTTGAGTTCCTATTAGCATTGTGTTAGGCACTGAGAGTACAAAAGTGAATTAAAAGAAAATGAGAAGTGATTGGTTCCTTACTGATTATTTGAGTGGCAAAGAATTGAGAAAAAGACCTAGAAAAGAAGTGAGACAGCAATTAAAATTACTAAGTAGTAGGATACATGCTGTGATTGAGGTAAATAAATGGAAGGGGACATGAGAATTTGGGATCAGACAACATACGGCAATATGGGTGGGACTTGGGAAAACTTTCTAGAATCCCTGAATCTGAAAAACTGTAAGAGCCAGGCAAAGGGAGATGGCAAGGACATTTCTAAACAAAGGTGGGCAGGAAATGCAAAAATCCAGAAGTAAGTCTTTCTTGTGTCTTGTGGTCCCAGAATTGCAAAAGGCTATTATGACTAGAGATTATATGAGGGCTGGAGAGTGATAAGAGATGAGGCTGGAGAGGTGAGTAGACACCATATCATAAAAGCCCTATAACCCATTGTACTGGGTTGAGTAGTGTTGCCCTAAAAGGTCATGCTGAGTTAAAAGTTCAGGTAGTCTTAGTGAGTCATATATTGGCAGAAAAATCTAGTTCACAGAGAGAGGAAACAGATGAAAGTTAAAAAAAAAAAAGAAAAAAGAAAAAAATTCAAGTGAAGTTGTGTTGGGAAATACAGAGTTTAAGGAAGGGGATTCCTTCGGGAACTGATTATACCTGGAACCTCAGAATGTGAACTTTTGGAAATAGGGTCTTTGCTGGTGAGGTTGGTTAAGGATCTCAAGGTGAAATCCTTCTGGATTAAGTGTGGGCCTTAATCCAGTGACTGGTGTCCTTAGAAGAAAAGGAGAGGACTCAGACACAGAGAAGGAGGTCATGTGAAGCTGAAGGCAGAGCTTGGAGTGATGCAGCTCAAGCCAAGAAATGCCAAAGATTGCTGGGAGACACCAGAATCCAGAAAAGAGGGAAGAAAGATTCTTCCCTAGAGACTTCAGAGAGAGCATGGCCCCGCCAACATATCGATTTTGGACCTCTAGCCTCTAGAACTGTGAAAGAATATATTTCTGTGGTTTAAAGTCATTAAATTTATGGCAATCTGTTACATCAGCCCTGGGCAACTAACATAATAATAATAAGGGGTTTGAACTAACATATAGACATGTATGTCAGATGTCAGCCTTGACATGTCCTATGAAAAGATTTAAGTAAAGAAGTGACATTATTGGTACTTTAAAAAGGTCACTCTGGCTACATTGTAGAGGTTGGATGTGAAGAAAGAGAGACTGAATATAGGGATATGTTGGAAGAATCTAGGAAAGGGCAGCATTAAGTTGAGAAGTGAGGGGGGATGAAGTGGCTAGATTTGTGAAATAGTAGAAAAGGTAGATTTGACAGAATTTCATCATTATTTCTTAGATATGAAAGATTTGTGAAGAGTAAAATGTCAAGAACTCTCGATATACAGTCTATCTTTCCCACAACTCATTCGAAAAAGCATCTCTTCCTATCTACAGCTCCAGTTAAGACAGAGGACATAGGCATGACATGTTTGCACCATTTGAGTCAATTAGGTTGGGGCAATCTGCATCTCTCCTGGTATGAACAGGGACATCAGAGAAATGCTGATGTGGTCTTGGCCTGAAAGGTCATGCTGGGTTAGAATTAAAGTAGTCTTAGTGAGCCATATATTATCAGAAAAATCTAGTTCACAGAGGGAGGAAACACATGAAAGCAAAAAAGAAAAAAAGAACTCAAGTGAAGTGGGAAATACAGAATTTGAGGAAAGATACTCTGAGAGTTGATTATAATTCTTACAAATGCCTTCCATGAGATTATTCTTAAGCATGTGATAAATCTTCTTTTTACTTGCAAGATCCAGTGGTTTTTCTGTTTTGTAATCACACCATCTCATACTGTCATACCAGATCTCTGGCAGGGATCACTGGATAGATGGCAGTACCATTTATCAAGAGGGAGGAATGGGAGGGAAAACAAGTTTTGAGGAAAAATAATGAGTTCAGATTTGGACATCGTACCTTTGGGGTGCTTATATGACAGGTAGGCAAGTCCACTGTGGACACAGAAGATCTTATGAGAATGTTTTGGACTAGAGTTCAGCTCTGGAAGCCATCACCCTGTACATATTAATTGGCACCTTTTTCTTCCAAGGTAAGTGGGAAAAGAAGGCTCAAGGTGCTAGGAAGTCTGACATCTGAAGGTCTTCCCTATTCCAGAAAGAGGAATCCACAGAGGAGGATAAGAAGTAATAGCTAGAAAAGTAGAATAGTCAGAAAAAGTGTGAGGGTGGAGTGGGGTGGGGTCTTAGAAAGTTGAGAAAGGAAAGTACTTCAAGGAGGGCAAGAGCATCATCAGCTGCTGGGGTGAGTGCATAGTGTTTATTAATTTTTTTTTTTTAATCAAGGAAGAAGCTGATGCTGACTTTGGCAAGAGGAGTTATGAGGAAGTAATAGGAGTAGAGGAAGACTGTGAGTGGAAACTACAGATTATGTTTTCAATAGGCCGGCTGTAATGGGGAGAAAGACATGTAGCGGTAACTAGAAGGGAGCATAGGACAAAGGGAGGTATCTATTTGCCTAAGATGGCAGAGACTTAGACTGAGGGAAAAAAGTTGGTAGCATCTGATGATAATTGAAAATCATTAATTAATTAATCAAGGTCTCTAGAAATGTTGGAGAGATATAGATGCAGTGCCCTCTTTCATTGTGGGGAAAGGGAATGGGAGTAGAGTTTGTTTTTTTTTTAAAGGCAAGAACGCAAATAAATTTGTTGACAAGAAAAGTAAAAAGCGGAGGAATTTTTTCCTGATGATTTCTAATTTGTCTCTGCATAGTAAAATGAGGTACTGGAAGTTAAGTCTGTGCTGAGGAAACATAACAGAAAGGTAATTTGGAACTACAAATTACCTTAGAAATTCCTTATCCACCCTCCAGATTAATTCCAAATGTGAAACAAGAGTGAGTACTTAGGAAGTGACCTATAGAAGGGAAAACAATTTCTGGGGTCATCAAAACTATGTAAAATCTAAATTAGTTCCTTGTAAAGATCAATAAAAATGCAAACACAGATGTGTGCGTGTGTGTGTGCACACACATATGTTTATACACACATATGTATACCCATGGGCTTCCCTGGTGGCTTAGCGGTAAAGAATCCACTTGCAATGCAGGAGCCGCAGAAGACTCAGGTTCAGTCCCTGTGTTGGGAAGATCTGCTGGAGGAGGGCATGGCAACCCTATCCAGTATTCTTGTCTGGAGAATCTCATGGACTGGGGAACCTGGCAAGCTATAGTCCATAGGGTCACAAAGAGTCAGACGTGACTGAAGCGACTGAGCAGGCAAGCATGTATGCGCATACCATTTTAAGTTTGAAAAAGGAAATATGGTAAAAGTCAAAAGAATTATACAAGAATAGCTTGTGTAGTCCATGGTAATAAACTGAAAATGTGGAGGGAACAAATTTTATTCTGGCAAAATATAAATAACTAAAAGTTTAAAAAGCTAAAATACCATTATCCTAGGAAGTATTGGACAAGTTAAATCTACTACTTAAGAAAAGGTTCCAGCCTGTCTTTTCTGTTTGAACTGTATTTTAAGGTAATTAAGGAGTTGATAAGTGAAGATTCTTCTTTGTTGAGGAATTTTAATTAATAAATGCAGAAGAAATGATAAAATAAGAAAGTCACCATTTTTATAAACCCTAATAAAACAGTAGCTTTAAGGAATGTTCATTAATGGCTGCTAAAACTATGAGGTGAAAGGTTGATGGGGAGCTTTATAATGAATGGATCAGGGTGTCAACACTGGAATTCATGCACCAATCTCAATGTCATTGTAAGTGGGACAATCAGACATTAAGGACAATCAAACATTAAGGACAATCATCATGTGATGTAATATGAAGCATACCTCACCACCTATGAAGAATCCTCCACAAAAAAAATTGAGCTTAAATATAATCAAGCCTTTATTAATTTTCAGTCTACAAAAAATGAGAAAAGAGGAACAAGTTAAGCAACACTAAAAGGAAACAATGGGCTTCCCTGGTGGCTCAGATGGTAAAGAATCTGCCTGCAGTTCAGGAGACCCAGTCTGATCCCTGAATCAGGAAGATCCTCTGGAGAAGGGACTGGCTACATACTCCAGTATTCTTGCCTGGAGAATTCCATGGACAGAGGAGCCTGGAGTGCTATAGTCCATGGAGTTGCAAAGAGTCAGACACTTCTGAACAACCAATACAGTCTTCTCAGGTTGTAGACCTATTTAACCTTCAGGTACTCAAAATCCAATTCTTTGAATTTTAGGGCTTCCCTGGTGGCTCAGATGGTAAAGAATCTGCCTGCAATGCAGGAGACCTGGATTCAATCCGTGGGTCAGGAATATCCTCTGGAGAAGGGAAGTCTAGAATCTAGAATATTCTGTAAGACAAATAATCATTTATTTCAACAAATAAATGATATGGCAGAGCAGAAAGGGTGTGGTTGAGAAGGTAAGGGGGAACTTTTATAAACTGAGAGAATCAAGAGACAGAACAACCAACATACAATGCTGTAGATCTTGTCTGGATTCTGATTCAAATAAATCAACCGTAAAAGGATCTTTTTTAAACAGTCGAAAGTTTTCATTAGGTGTAATAAGGTGGCTGTGGAAAGGACACTAGACTGGGGACTTACAGAAAAGAAAATGAAATGGGAATAGCAGTAACAGAGGAAAATATAAAACAAAATAAGGGTATTGGATGAACCAGTAATGATAGTATGTAATATACTGCGGAGTATGGCCAGTTCAGTTAGGTGCATGTAATGTCTCAAAAATACAAATATCTTATTTGTTGATACTGTACTCCCATGTTCAGTAACTTTATAATAGGAAATTAGTATAAAGGGATATATGAACCGGGATGTTTATTGTATCATTTTTTGGTTGCAGCTGAAATTAGGACTTGTATTACATCCATCAACAGGCAAATGACTGAATAGTTTGCAGTCTGTCCATATAATGGAATATGTAGCTATTGAGAAGACTTAACTTAGTGTTATATATACTGATCCAGAAAGAAGTCCATGAAACAAGTAAAAAAATGCAAGTTTCAAAGTAATGGGCCTGGATTATTCCATGTATTGTAAAGCATACATATATAAAGAGAAGAAAAAAAATCCAATATGTGTTTATTTCTGTGTCATTGTCTAGTTATCAGAAGAGAGAAATGATATAGTTTTATATTTTATTATATGATTAAATATAAAATATTAATTGTGATGAACTAGCATGATTAATAGTTGTGAAGGAGGTACAAATTTGCTAACTAGATAACTGAATGAGAACTTGGAAAAGTCTAGGTTAGGAGGTGTGATGACTCTGGTTCTGCAATTGTTCACAAAACAATTGGGTTCGGCTACTGTCTGGGGCCATGGCTGTGGCTGCAGGACTGAAGAAGCATTGGTCAGGTGATTCTCCTGGGGTCCATTAGCAAACTGGAAAGATGCAAGGATCCTAACAGGAAGCTAAGGAGTAAAGGAGAAATGTAATTTTCAGAGTCACAATCCCAGCATCATGAAACAAGGAGAGTTTGGAACTGAGAGACAAGGGCTTAATAACTAGTACTGTGTGTTTGCATGTAATTGTGTGGAGGAAAGTGTTAAATGATACAACTCAACCTGTTCATATGAACCATCGGTACCTCAGAGGTAAAAAGAGACTGGGAACTTTAAAAAAAGAAAAACTAACAACTCCCATGTAGTGAGTGATGGATTACAATGTGGATATACTATTTATGTAGTAATAATTTTTAGAAATCCACATAGCCAATGAAGTGGAAAAATTAAAAAAAAATTAAAATTAGAAGTAGGAATACCCTGGAGTATGCCCTTGGGAGAGAATAGATCTGTTTCTGCACAGAGCTGTCAGTGTCCTTGGACCTGAGAGGTAGCTGCTTCAAGGGACTGGTTTATACTGTTATGCATGCATGCTAAGTCGCTTCAGTCATGTCCGACTCTGTGCGACCCCGTGGACAGCAGCCCACCAGGCTCCTCTGTCCATGGAATTCTCCAGGCAAGAATACTGGAATGGGTTGCCATCTCCTTCTCCATTGTACTGTTAAATACACAGCTAAATTTATGCTTAATTTTAAAATGTATCTAAACTGTGGCAACTTCTTAATGATATTGAATCTGGATGATGGGTAACTGGAGGTTCATTGTACAGTTCATGCTATTTTTGTGTATCTTGACTTTTTTCTTTAAAATATTTATTTGGCTACATCGGGTCTTAGTTGCAGCACATGGGATTTTTGTTGTAGCATACAGGATGTTTTGTTGCGGCTTTCTATCTTGTCTCTAGTTGTGGTACTCAGGCTCAGTAGTTGTGGCCAAGGGGCTTAGTTGCCCTGAGGCATATGGGCTGTTAGTTCCCTGACCAGGGATCAAACCCACGTCCTCTGCTTTGCAAGGTGGATTCTTAACCACTGGACTACCAGGGAAGTCCCTAGGTTGATATTTTTTCCCAGAGAATACCAAGAAAAGAAGATTCTGATAAAAAAATTATGATTTATTTTACAATCATAGCCCATGAAAAGAAGAAAATAGATGTATTTTTCCTAACTCCAAGAGAATTTGGAGAATCCGTTATACTTTTTGAGTTAATTACAATAAGATCAGTTACAATTTGATGAGTTTAATTCAAGTTGAACTTCATGTAGTAATGAGCAAATAAAATTTCTCAAACAAGTAAAGCAAGCATCATTATCCTCAAAATTAAGGATAATTTTATAATAAATTATTGTAGTTAAAAATCAAGAGGTAGCTGGTGAACTTCTTAAATGTACACGAGCCAGAAATTTCATCATGATAAGAACTATAAATCTGTCAAAAAGGGACTTTCACCCCCACCTGGCTAATGTTTACATTTATAGTTGTCCTCAAAACATCTGATTGGTTCATAGAGTCTGCCTTTGATCTTTATCTCTCTAATAAGCTGCAATGATCAGCTCAATGTTTTATAACCTTAAAATGTCTGTGTCAGCATCTCATTTGCCCAAGGTTCCTGTTATTGATATATTTATATATGGTACCTCTTCTATAATCTGGAATTCAGTTTAATCAAAGCAGAATCAAAGATATTTGGATATTTTTATTTATTCCTTTCCTCTGCTTTAAGTCTGTAAATTTGAGAATCTTAAGAATGGAGGAGGCTTGAAAGAGATTATTATTATGTGAAGGAGACTGCCCATTTTTGTTGACTCCAGATAGCGCCTTCAGGATCGTCAGAGAACTAGCTAGTTTGGTTAAGTATCAGTAATACGTGTGCCCGCAAGAGGTCAGGAAGTGGGTCCTAATCAGACTCCAGAGCCGTGTCTACTGGGATGTGGAAGGCAGACTGACCCTCAATGACTGCGAAAACCCTTAGGGCTTTAAGACAATTCAGAGGAAATGTGGAGACTTCAAGAAGGAGATACTGAAGTTCCCTCTAACAGTGCTTGTGGACTGTGGACTGTGCAGCGCCATGATACTCCAAGCATGTGGGCCCCCTCCAACCAAATTCACTTGTGAAGCGCAGTCCTGTCCTAAGTCTGTGGTGTAGGGGAGTCAAGCAAAGTGGTAGAAGTTTGAAATAGCTGCCATGAGGAATGGGAGAAGCATCTGATAAAAGTGTTCACTGGAGAACTTTTAGGCTGTGAGGAAGAATAATCCAAGGTTGGAGGACCTTAGTGCGTGATTTTCTCAGCAGCCCTAAAGCAACCTGCATCCAGGGACTGAGAGGATGGATGAATGAAGTGATGAGAGGCACAGGGGCAAAGATGGTGAGCTCACCTATGAGCCCTGGCCTCTAGGCTGAGTAAAGAAAGAAGGCAGAAGGGAGGAAGGGAAACACAAGAGACAATCCAGTGTGTGGGGGGGCATGGTACTTGACTAGATCAAAGGCCAAGGGGTGGAGTGAGACGTGGTAGAACTGGAAGGCTGTGGTCAGTGAGCAATTCACTGGAATTCATTATATCACAGGTGGAGCACGTAGATGTGCAAAGGTCCCCAGGTGTGCCCATGGGAGGAGGTAGTTGTTATGGAACAAAGGTCAGTGAATATATCAAGCCACGGTGAAGCCAGAGTGTTGGATGACTTATCCATGTGGGTGTTAACACTGATGGCAAGTAGCAAAGAGAAAGACTCTCTGGTATGAATTTAGGAAAATAGCGGAAGATTAATAGATGACAAGTTGCTTTTATTTATTTATTTTTTAAAAATTTTATTTATTTTTCTTTATTTGGCTGTGCCGGGTCATAGTTGCAACACTTGGGATCTAGTTCCTTGATCAGGGATCAAATCTGGGCTCCCTGCATTGGGAACACAGAGTCTTCACCATTGGACCACCAGGGATGCCTCCAGGCAGCTTTTATTTGGGACTATCAGTCCCAGGGAGAAGGCAGTGGCACCCCACTCCAGTACTCTTGCCTGGAAAATCCCAGGGACGGGGAAGCCTGGTGGGCTGCCGTCTATGGGGTTGCAGAGAGTCGGACACGACTGAAGTGACTTAGCAGCAGCAGCAGCAGCATCAGTCCCGGCCTCTGATCTCTACCCACTGATTTTTGGAATACTATATAGGAATTCAAGGACCTTGGTCCTCTATTCTCTGAATATTCCCCACCACACCCATACCCATCCCCCCCACCCCACACACACATACACAAACACACATCCCAGAAGCCTCTCTCTTTCTAAATTAGCAAAGCGTAATGGAAAGTCTCTAAATATAAATCTCTCATTAAATCAAAAGAGAAAAAAGTGAAGATGACAACACTTTATGAGGAAGATGAATGGTTTACAATGTTACAGTGAGTCAAGAAATCAGGATATTTATTGCAGGTTTACTTTGTGCTTAGCTTAGAGTTTAAGTGTCAGGGTTTTGGAGTTGAGCAGTCCAAAGACCAGATCTTCTGCTTAACCATTGCATGAGCAAAGCAAATTACCTCTGGAAACTTAAGATTGTTGTCTTAAAATTATGATCATACCGTCTACTTCATACAATTGCCGTGAGGATTAAATGAGATGTTCCTTGTAAACTATGAAGCATTTGGGAGAGTAAGTGCTCAACTTCTGCTCGGTATTATCATCCTTCTCCTTCCTTGTTCCTGGGGTAATTTTTTTTTTTTTTTCACCTAACTCCCCTTTCCTCATTCCAGAATGAAGAGAAATTCATCCACCTGTGTGTCAGGGGATGTGATGGGTTCAACTTATACCAATATCAGAGTTGTTTCTCTCCCCAACTTGTGCTTCAGTGATATTGATAGCTGAGATCCACCACGGTGGGAGTATTTATACTATGGGAATTGTCAAATGCTTCAGAATAGGGCTTTTGAAGGGTCTGGTTTTCTAGCACATGACTGCCTTTGGGTTTCTGGTTGGGTGTTTCCCTGTTAGATCAGGAGCTCGATGGCAGGCTGGTGAGCAGCTCCAAGCCTGGTGAGGCTTCCAGCCTCTTGCAGATTTTCGTTAGTGAGACTCTGCTAGCGTGAGATATCTGCTATCTCCTCCTGCCTCGGTGCCTCTATCACCTCCTGACTGCTGGGCTCTGTGAAACATCACCACTGCAGATCCCTGTATTTCACACCCTTTCCCAATGTCTCTACAGTGTTCACTTGTGTCAGGTTCTCGGTCAATGCCTGACTCTAGGACCTCATCGTCTGTAGCCCGCCAGGCTCCTCTGTCCACGGGATTCTCCAGGCAAGAATCATAGAGTGAGTTGCCATTCCTTTCTCCAGGGGATCTTCCCCACCCAGGGATTGAACTCAGGTCTCCTGCGTTGCAGGCAGTTTCTTTACCATCTGAGCCACCAGGGAAGCCCAGTGTTGACTTAGGGGACCACAGCATCTCCAGTGTTATCCCAGCTTATGCCTAGTTTTTATCATGGAATTTAAATATTTTTGAAAGAGAAGGGAGGAAGGACTAAGAACACTTCAGATCCCTCAAACACAGCTCCAATATGAGGGAAGTTTGGCCATCTAAATTTTCTCATTTCTTCAGTTTTTCATTTTTTCCTTCAGAGGCAAAATGCTGGGCTTTTCCACCTGACTTTTTGCTTGCAAGTTTGCCATTTTCCCCAGCGGCCTAGAAAGGGAGAGCAATTGATTAAACTTTTCTAGGTGATTCTGTCTGACTTACCCTTACTGGAGTTTTCCCTTTGCTTCTGGCCTATAGATTGTCAGTTTTTATTTTGATTTGGGTGTTCATCTTCTTTCTTCTTCTTAAGTATTTTGATTGGAAGTTGAAAAAGGTTATGTCAGCATGACTGAGTGTCATTTTACACTGGAAACCATCCTAAGAGAAACTCAATTTTGCTTACAAACTTTATATTTGTTTGGTTCCTTTTCACGCCCTGCCCTCCGCAAAGTTGTTATTAAATAGAATTATTTTGCATTATATTTCCTTACAGGAAGTACAGATAGCAAGGACAGGATCCAATTCAATTTTGAGTTTCTAGGAATTTCTTGGACTGTACCACAGTCTTGTCTAAAAATACTCCTTCAGTATCTGCAAATGAATGAACAGAATTCTGATCCTTGAAGCAGAGCTCAGAGCCAGGACATACTCAGATACATTAAAGTATGTTTTCAAAAATTACCTTTTGGAACCCTCTTACACTGTTGGTGGGAATGCAAACTAGTACAGCCACTCTGGAGAACAGTGC
Source organism: Dama dama (assembly GCF_033118175.1). Lineage (NCBI taxonomy): Eukaryota > Metazoa > Chordata > Mammalia > Artiodactyla > Cervidae > Dama > Dama dama. The sequence goes on from NC_083705.1 coordinate 30,123,522, forward strand.
GGAGATTCCTTAAAAAACTGGAAATAGAACTGCCATATGACCCAGCAATCCCACTTCTGGGCATACACACTGAGGAAACCAGATCTGAAAGAGACACGTGCACCCCAATGTTCATCACAGCACTGTTTACAATAGCCAGGACATGGAAGCAACCTAGATGTCCATCGGCAGATGAATGGATAAGAAAGCTGTGGTACATATACACCATGGAATATTACTCAGCCATTAAAAAGAATACATTTGAATAGTTCTAATGAGGTGGTTGAAACTGGAGCCTATTATACAGAGTGAAGTAAGTCAGAAAGAAAAACACCAATACAGTATACTAATGCATATATATGGAATTTAGAAAGATGGTAATGGTGACCCTATATGCGAGACAGCAAAAGAGACACAGATGTATAGAACAGTCTTTTGGACTCTGGGAGAGGGCGAGGGTGGGATGATTTGAGAGAATAGCATTGAAACATGTATATTATCATATGTGAAGCAGATCGCCAGTCCAGGTACAATGCATGAGACAGGGTGCTCAAGGCTGGTGCACTGGGATGACCCTGAGGGATGGGATGGGGAGGGAGGTGGGAGGGGGGGGATCAGGAAGGGGAACAGATGTACACCCATGACTGATTCATGTCAATGTATGGCAAAAACCACTACAATATTGTAAAGTAATTAGCCTCCAATTAAATAAATTAAAAAATAAATAAATCTTAAGAACATAAAAAAAATGACCTTTTAACCTCAATAGATAAAACCTGTATAAATTTTAAAATTCCCTCCAAACTAGTGGCTTTCACAAGAAAGAAAGCCCCAATTTGAGTATGTACTGGATGCTATCTACCAAAATAATTTCTGGCAGAGAAAACATTTTATCAGAAGACCTTTCTCTACCAGAAAGACCTGTATTTTAGGGCCATCCTTAGGAATGTATTATACAATTGATAGTGGATATTTTCTGAATAAGAAAGTGGGCAGAAGAGGCAGTGAGGAGGCTGACAGTGATTATTTAAAGGCCGCTCTTATGCTGGGGATCTCTGTGGACTAGGTGTGGGTGCTGGGAAACAACAGGGCTGAGTCTACATCCCTCTTCCTGCTTCTCTTGTCAATGGGCGGCCTGGAGGATGAGTACCATCAGCTTGATTTACTTTACCTATATGCTGCCAGGTTGTGATTAGCTGTCACAGGGAGTAACCTCTCTCGTCTGAGTGAGTCATCACGTTGTTTTATTTCTGGACAAGTAATGCCTTTCCTTTCCATGTGGGGAGAGTCAGGTGAGCATGAGTGTTGGGCTTTGTTAAACCAATCAGAATCCTTTTATATGGCAGGAGGCGCCAGCCTGGGTTCATCAGGAGCAAGGCATGCTAAAGTAAGCTCATTTACTTCCTTACAAGGGACTGTAGAAGAAAGGTGATAACTTTTGGTAATTATTTGTGGGTTAGTGAGATACCAGACAAAGACATGGTATCCTTGAAGATGAATCCAGGAAATGTGATGTGGAAAATAATACAGTGGATTATGTGGATTCGATTTTTAGCTAATTTATTAATAGAGGCCAAACATCTCTAATTAATCAATCCATGTTGGCTTAGAGGGTTTTTTTTTCCAGTGTGTGCAGTTTTATGCAGGATTCATGAATTATATTTTTATAAGCTACCTCAATGAAGACAGATGACCAAAAGCTGAATGCATGGATTATAGGCTGGGTGATATAATCAAGATTTCCATAGACTACATGATAGACTTTCAAAAGATAAAATTTGGCACAGATTAATGTCTACACTTAAATTTTAAAGAATTAGCCTCACAAACAGAAGTTGAGAGAGAAGTAGAACAGAACAAACTTCTTAAAAAATAAAGAGTTTTGTTGATTTTAAGCTTATGCTACCTAATAGTTTACCACTAAGAAAAAGCAAAATGAATTACTAGGTTGTGTTATTAAAATTATAACAAAAGAGGAATGGAGGCCAGTGTTTTCTGTAATGATCAGAACACATTCATGCTTATTCATTACTATGGTTCAGATCACCATTCTAGAAATTATGGGAATCTAAAAATGTATCACAGTTTCTTCAGGAAGCTTTCCAGTTTATTCAGAGATAAGTCTGTTCTTTAATAACCACAGCAGAAGATAGGAGTTGAGGTATCATAAGAGAGGTAAAGGTATAGGTGAATTCAGAGAAGCCAGGGATTATTTCTAGGAGTAGAAATTAAGAAACACTCATTGAGGAGAAGGCATACATATATTAGTAGCTTGAGGATAGAACATGGTCACATCTCTAGTGTCTGAATCTTACGGGGGGTAGCCATCAGATATATGGCACATGACTACAAAGGACCAACCTGAAGTGTCAGAAACAAAAGGAAACTAATCGGAAATCCCAAGTGTGGAAATGGGAGAGAGAGTAGGTGAGTGGGGCTGAGTTTGTCAACAACAATAGTTTAAAAGGAGATTGGAGAGGTGAATTGGAGCCAGATATTTGTGCCTTGTTAATATCAATGGGAAGCAGCCACAAAGCCCCTTCAAAGAGGTCATTTGAAGCCTCTTCAAAGAGGTCATTTCTTCTCAAACAAGGGTTGAATTTCCCAGCTTTGCCTCTGCTGTCTGACCATCACATTCTAACTCTGGATTATTATTCTCCAGCTCATGCCATTGGGGATTCTATATCTTCTGTCTGTATTCTAGCCAAAACCAACCCCAATCCATTCGTGTGTTATTAATATTTGTAACAACTACACTTCATGCAGAATGTGTTTGCATTTTACAGAAGTGATTTGAACAACTAATCAACCATAAAGGGAAGATAGAGTCGAAGGAAAAAGATTGAGGCGGAGAAAGAGGCAATGAAAGTTAGACTTAAGGTTATACTTATAGGAATATAGAGGAGGGAGCACTTTTAAGAGATACATGTAATTACCTCTAGAGGAGGCTCGCTCTTACTAAAAAACTATACACATCCCTGTTTGAGTTAGGAACCAGGTAAGAATGATCCCCGGGCTTTGCAGGTGGCTCAGTGGTAAAGAATCTGTCTGTAATACAGGAGACACAGGAAATGCAGACTTGATCTCTGGGTTGGGAAGATTCCCTGGAGAAGAAAATGGCAACCCACTCCAGTAGTCTTGCCTGGAAAATTCCACAGACAAAGGAGCCTGGCAGGCTACAGTCCATGGGGTTGCAGAGTCGGACACAGCTTAGTGACTGAGCACACAAGAATGATCGCCATCTCCATGATAAATTAACTCCATCAATCAAAGTGGAAAATAATTAGAAGGTTAAAATTTGAAAAGGTAGAAGCAGAACTCTCTTTCCGCGCCACCCCCCCCCCCCGCCCCCCCCAGCCACATTATGTAGCATGCGGGATCTTAATTTCCTGACCAGGATCAAACCATGCCCCCTGCAATGGAAGCACCTAGTTTTAACCAGTGGATTATTTCCAGATTATATGATAGTTTACCTGAAAAAAATAAAACTCTAAAATTGAAAGCAAAATTAAACAAATTAATCTAAACTGTATATCAAGTTAGTGATATAGCCATAAAGAAAAAGGGATTATTTCAACTGTCTTTAGAACAAGGACTCTGACTATATACCCTTAGTGAGATACATCATAATACTGAAAAATAGGGCAAAGTAATCTTGCACTTAGTAACAACTGTGGTATTGCTCCTGTTGTCATAGTTTTGAAACTAGCTCATGTGTATCACAGGGTAAAACAAAAAAGTTATGTTTACATTATTAGGAACCAGTATTTTTAGTGTGAGAGAAGAGATATAAATATGAATCCAAAGAAATTTTAAAAAGCCTGTGTCATTCTCATTAAACTAGACAGGAAACTTCATCAATTTGCTAAGGTGCACACCAAAACAACAGTCAGTGTGACTTTAATGGTAAACTATTTAACATTTCTCCCATAAGCTGGGGACAAGACAATAATATGTATTTTTACCACTTCTATTCACATTGTACTGAAGATCCAGTACTAGAAATTGTATTAGAGATATTGTCAATGCAATAAAACAATAAAAAGAAATAAAAGGCATACAATTGGAAACGGAACATGAAAGTCACTCTGTCATGTCTGACTCTTTGCGACCCCATGGACTATATAGTCCATGGAATTCTCCAGGCCAGAATACTGGACTAGGTAGCCTTTCCCTTCTCCAGGGGATCTTCCCAACCCAGGAATCAAACCCAGGAAGAAGTAAAACTCTTTACTCACAGAAAATCCAACTGAGTCCACAGATAAATAATAAGTTTGAATTTAGCAAAGGTATCTGGATACAAAGTCAACAGGAAAAAATATTTTTACATATTAGCAACAATCAGCTAGAAAATAAAAATGTTAAAACTACCATTTATGACAGTACAAGGTAGTAGATATTTAGGAATGACAAAGATATGCAAACTTCTACACTGAAAACTACAAAACATTGTCAAGAGAAATTAAGGAAGACCTAATTAGAGAGAGACGCCATTTCAAGGATTGGAAGACTCGGTATTGTTAAGGTGACAATTCTCCTCAAATTTATCTATTAGATTTAATGCAATTACGTAAACACTCAACAGGTTTTTTATAGGAATTCACAAGTGATTTAAAAATTTTATAAGAAAATAGCAAAATATTTAAAATAGTTACAATCTTGAAGAAGAATGGATTTGCAGGACTAACCTGCCAGACGTCAAGAATTAATCTAAAATCTTGTTTAATCTTATCTAAAACCTTGTTTAAAAGAGTAAGTCTATGTGCTATTGGCACAAAGACAGACAAATAGATCAATGAAAGAGAATAGAGAGTCTGGAAATAGACCTATGTATATGTGTTTACTTGATTTACAGCAAAGTCACCAGTACAATCCAGTGGGAAAAGAATGAATGTCATTGGAACAATTTAATATTTATATGGAATAAAAAGACCCTAGTAACAGGCTCTTCATTATAACATGCTCAGAAAGCAACTTGAGATTAAATCATATATATAAACATGAGAGGTAAAACTGTAATATTTCTAGAAGAACACAAAAGATAGTATATTCATGGACTTAGGGTAGGCAACAATTCATAATTAGGACACCAGTGAATTAACCATAAAAAAGAAAAGTTGACAAAACCAGCCTTCATCAAAATTAAAAGCTTCTGTTCATCAAAAGCACCATTTAGAGAGGGAAATAAAATCATATGTCTACAAAGAAAATTGTACTAGTATATTTATGGCCGTTTTACTCATAACAGCCCCAAATGAGAATGGCTCAAATGTCCATCAACAAAAGAATGGATAAAGAAACCACGTGTGTATTCACTTGGACAATCCTTTCAACTTTTTTGGGCAGAAAAATACAGGAAAAAAACAAACAAAATGGGGGTGCTAAACATGCTTTTGAATTATTCCTGGATATTTAGATCTGGAATGAATTTATGAACTGGCAAGGACACACATCACATTATATAAAATCATTTCTATTTTATCTTTTATATATAGCATGCCTGAGTATTTTTAAAATGAGTATACATATTTTAATAAATCTTGAATATTGCTTTATCATGTGGTGTAAAAGAAAAAGAAGCATATGTATATCCTGTTACTACAGCTACACCTACATTCTATCCCATACCAAACATAGTATTTTCAGTGAGGTTTTTGGGGTATATATGTGGAATTGTCTGACTTTTTCATAATTTCTCTTAGAGTTCATCTTACCAAATAAGATACTTATTTGAAAGACTTGGGAAATACAGAAACAACTGTCATCATCAGTGAGTAGGATCTATTTCTTTGCTATTTAAGTTGGAAATTTCTTACATTGCTAAAACTACTTCTAGAATTTAACGTAAAAACACAGGCAGTATAATTCACAGAAGTAAATGTGCAATGATTTGAAATATTTAAAAATGAAGGTATTGCATGGCTTTCCAATATAAAATATACAAAGACAAAATTTTTAAAAAAGGAAGATAAGTTCTTACTGGCTGTAGGGGACAAGGCAGTGACACCAGTCAGAGAAAGCACAGAGCTTTAAGCTTGAGTGAACCCATGCAAACTGAATAGACAGGGCTCGAAATGCTAGCCTGGTCCACAGGCTCCTCTAAGAGGTTCCTTCTCTAAACCATCACAGAGGGAAGCAGCCCCGGGTGGGGCCCCTGCCTCAGCACTGCAGTAGATTGTCCCAGAGGAATTGCAGTGATTTTTTTTTGGACCCATCAGATTTCTCCTGGGAAGATTGGAACGTTTCAAGAGATAGTCAAGCAGTTGGCAAATTGTAAAAGCTAAACTCACATAAGAGAAAACAGCATGCAGATGCCATGAAGAAGTGGAAGACCTAAGTAAACCAAAGCTATCAACGAGCAGAAGTCATGAACACTAGAAAGGATAGTGGGTATTGGTTGACAGGAGTGAGAAGAAGCAGAAACAGGTTCTAGCTATGTCCATGCTGCTCAGATAGTGCTTACAGCTTGCCAGAGAACTGTCCTAAGTATTTGTATATCAACTCATCTAATCCTGCATTTAAGGTAGATACTATTATTCTCATTTTAACAGGTGAGAAACTGAGGCAGGAAAGCATTAAGTATCTTGGCAGTCTGGTTCCAGGGGTCCTCCTTTTAGCTCTTACACTCTTCTGGCCCGCCACATGGTCCCACCAGGATGGGGGAGGTGGGGGTGGTGGAAGGGGGTGCTGCTGCAGAGGCAGCCTGTGCACGGTGGCATGAAGGGTTCAGGGCCTGCTCTAGAGCTGTTTCTGTATTTTTCCCCATGAGGTCTACCTGTGTGACCTCTCTTTGAGTTTTTTATGAAGTCTAGCTGGAGGCCTGAGGGTCTTATAACATGTTAGGATAGAGGAGAAAGAATGGCCTCCAGGAGGGAAAGGGTTACAGTGAGAGTTGAGACTTGAAAAGCGAGCAGGGACCACATCAGAAAGGGCCTTACAAGCCATGTTAAGGTGTTTGAACTTTATCCCCCAAACAAGGGGTGTCATTGAGGTGTTGTCATTAGGGGAGGTGGGGAAAGAATGGATGATGATGAGATTTGCATTTTCAGTAAGATTCTCCTGGCTGACTTTGTGGAGGAGGGAGCTGGGAGAAGCTGGAGTGTTAGAGACTGACGCAGTCTTCTAGGTGAGGGGTGATGAGAACCTGAATTAGGGAGACTGGCAGTGGGGAAAAAGAGGTGTGGGCAAATTCAAGAAATATTTAAGTGGGTGCTTTCAAGACTTGGTGATGTATTAGGTGTGAGGGATACGGAGAGGAAAAGCTGAGAATGATAACCTGGGAAATTGGGTAGACGACAGTGCCATTCACTGAGATGGAAAACGCAGTAGGAGAGAGTCTGTCAGGCAGGGCTGGCTTCAGGGGCACATGAACTGCGCGGTCAAACAGGGCTCTGCTCAGAAGGGACCCACGATCGGCTGAATGATCTGCTGCTGCTGCTCTGAGTAACATTGAATAAGGAATTTGGCACTTTGGATTTGCACTAGGCCCAGGGAAGAATCCAGGGAAGAAAAAGAGGCAGAGTCACACGAGAAGAGGCCATGATGGATGGGGCAAAGTTTGGAGGGCAAGAAACGATTCAAACCAAGGACACAACTGAAAGACTTACTTTTAGAAAATAGGCAGGGTGTTTCTTTGGGACAATAGAAAAGAATAATTTATTACATAAAGACATTTGGAGGTGACAGAGGAAAACTTGATGGAGTCTTCAGATGGTTTCCACATTCACAGTAAATCATGAAGTGAGGTGATTCAAAGACTTATTTGACTATTTCATTTAGCTCTGACTAATAAAGAATTTTTAATGAGTTCAAAAGTTTTAGTGGAATATATGGAATTATTTTTTCACTTTTCTTTACAAGGAAAAAGTTATATAACCTCTTTATAGAAAAAGTTTTTCTATAAAGCAATTAAAGCAAAAAAAGCAATTAAAGAAGAAAAATTGTACTTGTGATCTCGTGACCCTAATATAACCAAGATCAACATTTTGATGAATTTCCTTCTGGCCTTTTTAATGCATTTTTAAAAATCTTAATATACTCAAAGTGTATGAGTAATTAATATCTTGCATTTTTTTAACCCTTTTTACACTTATGAGTCTTCTCACCCCTTCCTCCTGCCCTATTACTCATGATGGCATATAAACTTAATATAGCAGCCATGGGAAGGGGTCAGCGTAAAGTCAATAAATAAATTTATTATAATTAGACAATAAGTCTCCACTCATTCAACATTGGTTCCAGTTTTCCAATGTTATAGTAACTCCAGGAAAAAAGTACTTTCATACCTATCTTCTGCTTTTAGTTCTTCAGTTCTTCTAAGTATGGACCATTTGTTCAAAATAAATTTAATGAGTAGAATTGCTTGGTCATAAACTATAAATGGTTTCATGCTTTAGCAACATATAGTGTTAATTCAAGTACAAATGAGAAATTATTTCTCTTCACCAATAATTTAAATAAAAACAACATATCTTTTTTGGCTTACCATCAATTTGGCTTACCAAATTAGCCAAAAAATAATGATAATAAATGAAAATATTTACATTTGTAAGTTGTTATGAAGTTTCTTGTGACGCAATGTGACAGAAAATAGCAGTGATCATAAACATTTTTCTATCCTGGTTGCAGTATATTTCAAAGTGAAAGAAAAATGAAAGTTAGTTGCTCAGGTAGTGTCTGATTCTTTGCGACCCCATGGACTGTGGCCCCCCCAGGCTCCTCTGTCTATGGGATTCTCCAGGCAAGAATACTAGAGTGGGTAGCCATTCCCTTTTGCAGGGAATCTTCCCGACCCAGGGATCTAATCTAGGTCTTGTGCATTGCAGGTGAATTCTTTACAGTTTGAGCCACCAGGGACGCTCAATTTATATTTCAAATATATTTCAAGGACATTGCCAAATCCAAGCATGTTTAGCACAGGTAGTCAGGGTTTTCCCTTCTGGAAAGAGGTCGTCTACTTAAATGTTCCAAACTTGAAAACAGTGGAAATGAGCAGCCTTCACCTGGCTATGATCATCCTAAGTTGGCAAACAGGAGACTATACTGGAAATTCTATGTTTAGAATTAACATAACAGAGATTTAGTTATTCATCAAATATAATGAAAGAGCAAGAAAATTTTTCTTTTCAGATATACAACTTGAGAAAATTAGATGAAATTTCTGCAACTTCAAATTTCTTTTTCTTGGGCTCTACGTTTGTGTTTTTCATTTCTAAGTCAAAGTATTTGAAGGTGTATGAACATTAATAAATAAAATAATTTAATTAAATAAGTTAATACATAAGAAATAAATTAAATAAATAAATTTACAAAAATTTAAATTAATCTTATAAAGACATTTATGTATTTTATAGGTATTATTTTACATTTTTCATATGTAAAAATGATGGTTAGTTTTATGTATCAGCTTGGCTCAGTTATTGTAGACAATTATTCAACCACACTAATCTAGGTGTTGCTATGGAGGTATTTTGTAGATGTGGTTAACACCTACAATTAGTTGGCTTTAAGATTACCTTCAACAATGTGAGTGGGTCTCATTCAATTAATTGAAAGGCCTTAAGAGGAAAACTTGAGGTTTCACAGTTAAGAAGAAATTCTGCCTCAAGTCTGCAGCTTCATTTCTACCCCAGATTTCTAGCCTTGGTGGCCGGCCCTTTGGATTTCAGACTTGACCGCCTTGACAATCACATGAACCCATTCCTTGAAATAAGTCTCTCTGTCCCTCGGACCTTGACTCATACATCATGTTTTTAGTGTAAGATATCTTTTCTTCTAAAGTATTCAAGATTATTTATTAAAAGTACAAAGCCCAGTACAAATCATAATTCTAAACATAAAAAAAGATTTAAACTCAAAGTATTTAAATAAGATTGTACTTTATTTGTTCAACATTTAATGAAGTCTTATTAAGTAGGTTTATAAAAATAAAGTCATTCATAATTCCAGCATTCAGTGTCTGTCTAATTGCACTGTGAAGAATTATTGTTATTCTTCATGCTTACTACATTCAGATCTATTGTATCAGTAAGGTTCAGTTAGGAAAACAGAAATTACAGCAAGAACTTAAGGAATTGGTAAACAGGTATCCTCGAACTAAAATACTGAAAAGGAGTCATGAAAGTAACATCGGCTTCCCAGGCGGCACTAGTGGTAAAGAACCCGCTTGACAGTGCCAGAGATGTAAAGAGAAGGGGGGGTTCAATCCCTGGGTCAGGAAGATCCCCTTGAGAAGGGCATGGCAACCCACTCTAGTATTCTTGCCTGGAGAATTCCTTGGACAGAGGAGCCTGGTGGGCTATAGTCCATGGGGTCTCAAAGAGTTGGACACAACTGAAGCTACTTAGCACGCATGCAAAATAACATGAAGATAGTAGCTGAAGAAGCCACCAGCCAGGGGCTCAGAGAGCAGAGGAGAAACTGGAAGCTCGGAGGAGGGCATTGGGCAGCTCAAGTGCAGACGTGGAACAGGGAGTCTTGTCTGGCCAGTAGGTGCTGTGATGCTTGGTCTGGGACTGCCACAGCAAGCAGGACATGAACCAGCTGTCGCCGCCACATTGAAGGGCTGTCGTGGAGATGATGCTGCCAGGAATATCCAACAAACAGAAAAAGGAGCAAGTCCCTGCCTTCTCTGGCCTTGCCGTCCCGCTGCAGTCTTCCCTATTGGCAGAAACTAGGAGTATCGCTTGCAGAGTCCCAAGAAGGGCCTCACACGGCAAAATCTAAGAGATGGTTTGGGATCTGAGAGATGGTATAAATCAAAAAGTAAAACAAACTTGTTTAGTGTTACAAAACTTTCCTCTGCCATTATATGTGACTGTTGTGAATATAATGTTGTTAGTTCTCCTAAAGCCATGAATTGGAACACAAAAACAGACAGATGTGGCATTATTGGGAAATAGTTCACAATGGAAGGATTTATTGCCTTCAGGCTTTCCGAAACAGATTTGACAAGATAACAAATTTGTCTTTTTTTCTAACCTAAGAACTTGGGCTGCTCAGATCTGCCCTGAATTCCAGAGATACTGGCCTTCGGTGTCGGCCTCGGAGCAACCTGCAAATCTTCATGGCATTTTGACACAGCTGCCTTTTGTTTTGAGGAGAGAGGGTTAGCCAGGGGAAGCAGTATTCCCCTGGGGTCTAGACAGGAGCCCATGTTTAGGGTTAGAGGTTGTGCTGGGCCCGTGCTAATGGTCAGATGACAAGTGGCAGGCCTGTGCTCTGATATTTGTGTGTGTGTCTATGATATGCAGGGTCTGTGGTGTGCAGAGCAAGGCGAAGCATGAAGCCCAAGGCAGAGGTACTTCGTGTCCGGATCTGAGAGTAGTATTGCTCAAGTGTGCCCTGGACCTAGAGATGATCATACTAAGTGAAGTAAGTCAGAGAAAGACGAATATCATATGACATAACTTATATGTGGAAACTAAAAATACAATGCAAATGAATTTATAAAACTGAAGTAGTCTCACAGACATAGAAAACAAATTTATAGTTGCAAAGGGGAGAATGGATGGGGTTAAATTAGGAGTTTGGGGATACACACTACTATATATAAAATAGATCAAAAAGCAAGGTCCTACTATATAGAACAAGGAACTATATTCAGTAGCTGTAATATAAAAGAGTATGAAAAAAATTAAAAATTATTAATGCTATGTTCATCTTAATGTGATATATCAATACTATAATTTATTTAAGTAATTCTCCATTGGTAGACACATTTTTCTATTATAAAAGCCCTCATTAACACCTGTACTTCCATCTCTGTAAATTTGTACTATTATTTCCTTGGATTAAATTTTTTAGAAATAGACCTGTTAAGTAAAAGACCATGTACATATTTAATAATATAAATATGCGTTGCTGAACTGCCCTCAAGAAAGGTGATGCCACATGGTCAATTCTGCTCTATACTGTCTCCTGTACGGGTTAATCCCATTATCTCAGATTCATCTCAACCACCTTCATTTTTCTTTCATTCTATCGTCTTTCCATCTCGATCCGAACTGTGCTTTTCTGAATCTGTTTTAAAGAGGCCAGTTACTCTGCATTCTTCTGAGGAGGCAAGCTTTCCAAAACTTCGTTTTGCTTCCTGATTCCTGCAGGAAATTTTTTCAGGGGCCTCTGAGTTGTCTGAGTCTGATGCCCCTTCTCTTGTTTTGGTCTCTTTCCACAGGTTGGGCCTTATTATTTGTGGTTTATTCTCCATATCCTATGGAGAAGTGAGATCTATCAGAGATCACACTCGAGAATGCCTTTTGCCCCCAGCACTGCTCTCTCTCCTCTAGGGTGCTGGTAGAACCGACAGATCAGATCTACAGAGTGGCTGGTGGATGACACAGCTCATGGCCCAGTTCAATAGACTTCCATCACATGTCTCCTGGAACGGGAGGGAATCTGCTGTGCCAGTTCAGTGATGCTCTCACACTCTGAACAGGAGTAGTTCATAAAAGGGTACACTCCCCAGCATGCACATCTCAAGGGCCCTTGCTTTCTCTATAAGACTCTACCTGAGGGGCAGTCACATCACAACATAGCTGAGTGTTTGGTATCTCCTGGCTCTCTAGTTATTATTATGATCCAAATGTAAAGACATTTGCATTAACAGATGCCATAAATGACGTGCCTCTGTAGATATAAGGAAGGAGCTAGGGTTCACAATGTCCTCTGTGACTTGGCATTCCATTTGTCTGAATTCTAGTATCTTCTGGAGTTTTAAACACTTGGCCAGCATTGCCTGCAGTCCTCCTAACAACCTCCCAAGGCAGATAGGAGGAGGTAGGTGTTGTCCGTGAACTTCACAGGTTAACAAAGGCACAGAGGGGCCCAGTGACTCGTCTGCCCAGTTGGTGGGCATCTGTGGTTCCCTTGCTTCCTCTCCAGTGTGTTTCCCTGTGGCAGTTTGCTGCCAGCCTGCCCATCCCCTGAGGTTAGTTGGGCTGTGGTGGAAGGTCAGTTTGGATGAATCATTCAAACATTTGAAGTGCCTTGCTGCTGCTTCGAAAGTGCCCTTAAAGCAGGCTGCCCTGCTGAGCATTTGAGGTGTGGTGCTGAATAAAACTGCATGCCACCCAGCCCTCCCGAAAGCCCCGTGTCATGTGTTTATCACACAGACTTCATAAGTCTTAATCCACTTCATCCTCAACAACAGCTTAGTATGAAGTGCTTCTAATAATAGCAGCAGCAGATGAGCAGACACAATACCTGTCATCCTGAAGGTGCTTTAGGAAACTGCACAGCTGTTTCTGCGTCTGTCTGGTCATCACTTTAACCATGTATCTGAAAGCAGATGCTCATGGTGCAGTAGATAGAAGTATTTGGTATCTGGGAAGTCTTGTGGCTATACCTAAGGGGTTCCGTAGAGAATACAGCTAGGTTCAGCTGATCCCATTATGCACGTCACCTGTTACGAACTTGCATTCCTGGGAGAATGGAAACCAGCATGTACTAAGCAAGTTTTAAGAATCTTTTGGTTTCCATGGAATGTAGAACTATAATGGGTCCAGCAGGTGCAGAGGAGAGCCAGCTGTGAAAGGGCAAATAGGTCAGGTAGCCCAAGGGCTAAGTTTAGTAACTCCCCAAACCATCATTTGTTGGATCTATAGAAATGAAAGCTGGTGGGGGAGAGATAAAGAGGAAGGGAGGGAGGGAGAGAGAGAGAGAATCTCCTTGTTTCTGTTTCAGAGAAAGGGGGATTTAAATTATTGATTGGAGAGCTCATGAGGCTGGTGGGTTCCCAGCAAGTGAGGAGAGTAAACAACACAATTCATTGGCAAATGAAAATGAGGCCAAACTGACATGGAATCCAGGAGGGTTGTGAGGTACATTAGCCCTTCTGATTTGGGGATGTGATAGGGTCTTTTGCCCAGGACTGCACTTTAAGTAGGAGAGTCTGAGATAAAAGTAATGGGGGCTAGAGAAGAAAGATGATGACAGGGGAGAAGAAGAGAGAATGTGAGATGAACTAGTTGCTTCAGGTTTCTGAAATAGAAACATATATAACATATAGGAACAAATATAAACATATATAACATGAAAACATCTATGACTTTTCCAGGAAAAAAATATTTTTAAAAATTTTTATTTATTTTGGGTGCATTGGGTCTTCCTTAGGGCTTCCTTGATGGCTCAGCAGTAAAGAATCTGCCTGCAATGCAGGAGACACGAGTTTGATCCCTGGGTCAGGAAGAAATCTTGGAGGAGGAAATTGGCAACCCACTCTGGTATTCTTGCCTGGCAATTCCTTGGACAGGGGAGCCTCGTGGGCTACAGTCTGTGGGATTGCAGAGTTGGACACGACAGAGCAGGAGAAGCAGAGGCAGCAGGGTCTTTGCTGCTGCGTGCAGTCTTTCTCTAGTTGTGATGAGTGAGGGGCTGCTCTCTAGCTGAGATATGTGGACTTCTCATTTCGATGACTTGTTACTGAGCCTGGGCTCTAGGGTATAAGGACTTCAGCACTTGTGGCCCAGAAGAAACACTCAATTCCATGATTTCACTCCTTGAATAAATCCATCTTGTCATTCATTTTGATAAATGAAATTTTACTCATGGATCCAAGTCTATAAACCTTTCCCTAGTTTGAAACTATTTGGTTCGAAGACTTAATGTAAAACCTGTTCTTTGCAGAGACTCATTTTGCTCTTAGTACTATGACAACTCAGTTTTTAGTCAACCACAGAAAGAGGAATAATCTTTTAAGAATGGGCCTGAAGGTAGAAAACCACTGTAGCATTTACTGTGCAAGTCATACTTCTGGAGGGGAATATACTCAATATCAAAAGAGTTACAGTGGGTAGGGAAGTATTGAGTTTCACTTCCTTCTTCTTCAGTCATAATTTTAGAGGAGTACCACGCCAAACCATAAAACCAGAATTACACATCAAATTATGCTCACAGGCTTGGGTATGATTTCAGGGGTTTCTGGAGTGACAGTGAATATTTTCATTGATCTTAAGCAGTTAAACTATGCATTTCTTTTTTCCCCTCCAAATTTATACTGTGAAAAATCTCCCCCATTCAGAAAAGTTGATGGAATAGTTGAGTGAACGCCCATATACCACTCTGTTAGAGTCATCAATGGTTAATGCTTTGTCATATTTATTTTTTCTTTCTCTGGACATTTATTGAAAATAAATTGTAGATATGACATTTTACTCTTAAAATATAAACATGACACTTGTTATGCCGTCAGAAAGTGAGAATACTTGAACAAATAAAGTCAAGTCTTATTTAGAAAAGGGTGGGCAAGATGAATCATTAGTGTAACTTCTGGGAATGGAGGTTTCTAGCCCTTAGCTAATTCTCACACTAATTCTCTGATACCTGGTGTCATTTTACCCAGCAAGTGTAATAAATTTCATCTTGGTAGTTCTTGTTTCAACAATATCAAAAGAGACAAAGCAAATCCATCTTAATTCTATACTTTCATGTCCATTTTCTTCATTGTTTACTTCAAAAGCATCTCTTTATTACAGTGTCCTCTTACACATACTACAAGATAGAACTTGCTTTTTCTCCTCTCTGCATGCTAAGTACTGGAGTTATTTTGCAATATGTATTCGAGGCTATTAAGGAGAGAGTTAAGTTCTTTCATTATTTTACCTGTGACTTGAATCATAGTAAAATACTCACTTTCCAAGGTGAAAGATGTTAGACATTACATTAGCACTTGCTGATGATTACAAAGCATTACTGTATGGCACATTATAATAATGGCTATCTTCTCCATAAAAATAATTATATTCCTTTAATGCACTCATAATATCTCTGCAGTTTTTAACTGGTATTTTGTTCCCAACCCATCTTGTACACAAACACAGAACTTAGTGCCAGTTCATCAGTGGCTAGATTATAGAAGAGAGAAATTATTCATTAGGAAGCTACAGATGTCCTGTCTTTGTTTCAGAACACACCAGAGAATTTAATTCAAAGTTCTAAAAAATTTGACAGACAGATGGGATATGAACTTAATGAACCAGCTACAGAACAACACTCTCTAATATGTCAGGCCCCTTTCTGGCACTTTCTTTTTCTCAACCCCCAATTCCTCACACAGGTCAGTGTGTTGTATCCATGGCATATCTCAACAATAATGGTCTAAAATTGGATGCGAGACATCGGAGTTGGACAATAACGATATAAAACAGAGTAAAACAGAATGAAACAGAATAAAAGGCAGCTGTTCTAGGTAAAAGGTAGTTTGACTGTATATCAAGCACCTGGGAGCCTGGCTCTGCACCGTGTCTTGTTTAGCCAGGCATTCTAGTCCAGTGGCTCCCAAAGTTTAGGGTGTCTAAGGACCACTGAGTGTCCAAATGTGATTCCTTAGTTCTTCGTCCTGGAGGTTCTGATTTGGCAGATCTGGGGTGAGGTCCAGGAATCTTCTTTCCATTCAGTTTTCTGGATGATTGTGATGTGGGAACATGCTTTGACCTATGCTGTTTCCAGCACCTAAGATGAACCAGCACCTAACCTGAACCAGTATGTGTAAACTAATTTAATGCTTGTCTTTGCTGGTGGCCATCCCCTCCAAGATTCAGAAAGTCAGAAGGAACAAGGGACCCATATCCTCCAACTAAGAACCACTGTCTGGATGGACTCTGAAATGGATACTTTATTCTTCTGTCAACCCTGAAACAAACTGATATGACAGGATACCTGCCTGGTAGAATAGTTGACTCTTTTTTTTTTTAATTTTTATTTTTTAATTTATTTTTATTAGTTGAAGGCTAATTGCTTTACAATATTATAGTGGTTTTTGCCGTACATTGACATGAATCAGCCATGGATTTACATGTGTTCCCCATCCCGATCCTCCTCCCTGCCTCCCTCCCCTTCCGATCCCTCTGGGTCTTCCCAGTGTACCAGCCCTGAGCACTTGTCTCATGCATTCAGAATAGTTGACTCTTGAACAACATAGATTTGAACTGCATGGGTCCACTTATACACAGATTTTTTTCCCCAAGAGTAATACTACAGTGGTGGTTTAATTGCTAAGTCATGTCCGACTCTTGTGGCCCCATGGACTGTAGCCTGCCAGGTTCCTCTGTCCATGGGTTTCTCCAGGCAAGAAAACTGGAGTGGGTTGCCATTTCCTTCTCCAGGGGATCTTCCCGATCCATAAATTGAACCTGTGTCTCCTGCATTGCAGGCAGATTCTTTACCAACTGAGCTACAAGGGAAGCCCATTACTACAGTATTAGTATTGATTGGTTGAATCCATGGATATGGAACAGTGGATATAGAGGAATTGCCAATAAGAAGGGCCAGCTATAAATTATACTTAGATTTTTTTTTTTAACTGTGCAGAAGGTCAGCACCTCTAACCCCTGCACTGTTCAAGGGTCAACTGTATTTAAACAAACCCATGTGTATAAATGTGTGTACCCAAAGCTCTTGGACCCAAGATTAGTCTTTTAAGGGTGTACCCTACACTCTTAATACACTTCTGCTATAATGTGATAAATGCTTTCATAAACATCACCATGCTATGCACAATAGTGCGATTAAGTCCATAGGGCTTATGAGGAAAGAAGATCTTAGGGAGACAGCAGTCTAAAACTTCACCAGTAACACATTAAAAAAAGATAAGAGCCTAATAAAAATTCTAGCACAATTTTGCACATGTTAAATGGTTAAGAAATGTACATGTAACCTCTTTTCTGGCTGAAATCATGGAGGATATAGAAGAGAAGACTGCAGCCATGAAATTAAAAGATGCTTGCTCCTTGGAAGAAAGGCTATGACAAACCTAGCCAGCAATTAAAAAGCAGAGACAGTACTTTGAAGACAAAGGAGTGTCTAGTCAAAGCTATGGTTTTTCCAGTAGTCACATGTGGTTGTTAGAGTTGGATCATAATGAAGGCTGAGCACAAAAGAATTGATGTTTTTGAACTGTGGTGCTGGAGAATACTCTTGAAAGTTTCTTGGACAGCAAGGAGATCAAACCCATCAATCCTAAAGGAAATCAACCATGAATATTCATTGGAAGGACTGATGCTGAAACTGAAACTCCAATACTTTGGCCACCTGATGTGAAGCGCCGACTCATTGCAAAAGACCCTGATACTGGGCAAGATTGAAGGCAGGAGGAGAAGGGGATGACAGAGGATAAGATGGTTGGATGGCATCACTGACTTGATGGACATGAGATTGAGCAATCTCTGGGAGATAGTGAAGGACAGGGAAGCCTGGCGTGCTGCAGTCCATGGGGTCGCAAAGAGTTGGACATGACTGAGCGACTAAACAACAACAGCAATCAAAGAGAAGGGGAAAGGGTTCCCACTATGCCAGGTACCATTAAGAAAAAGCAAAGGAATTCTGCGGAGCTGATGATCATGCACCTGAGAAAGAAGTTTGCCCAAAAGATGCTTCAAAAGTCAAGGAGGAAGCTTATCTATGAAAAAGCTAAACCTCATAATAAGGAAAATAGGTAGATGTACAGAATTAAGATTTGACTGGCCAAGATGACAAGAAAAGTGGGCAACTTCTATGTATTAATAACTCTAGAACCTGAATGAGCATTTGTCTTCAGGATTAGGGTATCAACGGTGTGAGCCCAAGGATCTGAGAGGTGTTGCATCTTCATTACCTTTGTCAGTTCATCAATGGCATTTTGTTAAGCTCAACAAGGCTCAATTTACATGCTGAAGATTGTAGAGCCATATACTGTATGGCAGGGGTCCCCAAGTTCCAGAATCTAATACCTGATGATCTGAGGTGGAGCTGATGTAATAATAGTAGAAATAAAGTACACAATAAATGTCATGCACTTGAATCATCCTGAAACTATCCCTTCACCTCCAGTCACTGGAAAATTGTCTTCCAAGAAACCAGTCCCTAGTACCAAAAAAGGTTGGGGATTGCTGCTATATGGGATACCTGAAATAGAAAACAGTAAAAGAATTGATCTATAAGCATGATATAGCAAGATCAACAAGAAGCTAACTGTCCCAGCGGACAACACTTTGATTGCTTGATCTCTTGGCAAATAGGGCATCATCTGCCGTGGAGGATTTGATTCATGAGATCCATACTGTTGGAAAATGCAAACATCTTCCTGTGGTTTTCCAGTTATTTTCTTCATAAGATGGAATGAAGAGAAAGCCCATGCATTTTGTAGGAGGTGGAGATGCTGTCAACAGAGAGACTAGATCAACAGGCTTCTTTAGAAGGCTGAACTATGGTTTCTGTCATGATTATTTTTATAATCTTGTCAGTTAGTAAGCAATGACCGCTTTCAAGTTGGAAAAAAAAGGAAATCCATAAATAATACAATAAATATGGCACTTTCTCTTTAAAAAAAGATTTGAAATTTGTTTGAGGAAACAGGCATTGGAAGGGTTGCAGCTTGTAATTCATTGTACTGTGGTTGGAAGGTAAATTATCTGAGATCAGAGGAAAATTCTAACACCAGATGCGGATGGATATAACTAAACACACACAGTAAACAGAGGTAGCTGGTAGATATCTGAGAAGTGTGTGTGCATTTTGTGTATTCCCAGGTGCCTCAGTTCAGCTGGATGGTTTTCTTTCACCAAATGTTTCTTGCTGGTAAGATCTTGCATAGGCCAAGGCAAATTTGCATTATACTCACTCATATATTGTTTCCTAATATATCAATCACATTGGAACCAATTTGTGCTTTCAAGATAGCATTATAGCAGTTCTGACTATACCTGTAAGAAATTCACATCAAAAGTAACGGTCTCAAGCTGCCTCGACCCTGAGGGTAACCAGGAAAGCATTAGTGCCTTACAAGGAGCGTTGTCTGTCTAAGAGGGTTTGGGGACTGCAACTGTGAAGGTAAAGGAAGGGATATTCCCTGCCATCCATATGGCCATGAAGGAACTCAACATCTCATAGGTGGTATCTTATTCCAATTATTATAGACTAACCTTCATTAATAATTACCCAGGGGTAATTAGGATAGCTAGATAAAGAAAAATAAGCAGCATTAGAGTAAGCTTCAGAGAACTCACATTTTATTTTTAGCTCTGCAAGTGTGTGCCCTAAGGCAAGTCCCTTTCTTTCTCCTGGATTCATTTCCTCATCTGTAAAATAAAGAAATTGGACTATGTTTCATTTCTCTAAGATTTCTCTTGGACCCTGTATCATGTGACTCTGAGGCTTTCTGTGTTGATGAAATGCAAAAAAAAGGAACACATTTTGACCTCTTCAAAACTCTCCTGTGGCTCAACAGTTGTTGTTTTTTTTCATCCCAGGTTGTCATCTTTGGTTATTTCCCAAAGTGAAAATTCCAAGTTGTTGTTATTCTCAATCTCTGTTTCCACCAACAGATGGAATTTATTGAGGCAGATCAATAAATTTATTGAGCTCATAAAGCTTTTATTTATTTTTTTAACAGCTTTATTGAAGTAAAATCGACATATACTAAGCTGTACATATTTAAATAATACAATTTGATAAGCTTTGACACGCGCATACAGTCATGACACCATCATCCCCATCAGAATAATGAACATATCTGACACCCCCAAAGGTTTGCTTGTGCCCCTTGTAATCTCCCCCTCCCTTCTCTTCCTCATTTGTCCTCCCCATGCCCAAGCAACCACTGACCTGCTGTCTTTCATTATGGGCTAGCCCATATTTTCTAGAATGTTACGTAAATGAAATCATCAGTATGTATTGTTTTGTCTGACTCCTTTCACTCATTATAATTATTCTGAGATCCATCCACATTCCTCTTGTTAATAGAAAGGAGTTAAAAAAAAAGACAAAGGAGCTGAGTGACAGTATATCATATGGATATACCACAACTTGTTTTTCTATTCACTTGTTGATGGGCATTTGGGTGTTTATAGGTTTTAGCCATTATATATAAAACTGCTATAAATATCTTCATAAAAGTCTTTGTATGGACATTTGTTTTCATTTCTCTTGGGCAAATACTTAGGGGTTGAAAGGGTGGATCACATATGGCAATTGTATGTTTCACTTTTTAGAAACCAGCCGTTTTCCAAAGTGGTTATGCCATTTTACATTCTTATTCACATTATATGAAAATTCCAATTCTTCCATATCCATGTCAAAACTTAGTATGATCAGTTGCTCAGTCATGTTCAGCTCTTTGCAACCCCATGTATTGTGGCCCACCAGACTCCTCTGCCCATGGACCAGTTGCCATTTCCCACTTTAGGGGAGCTTCCTGACCCAGGGATCAAACATGTGTCTCTTGTATCTCCTGCATTGGGAGGCAGATTCTTTACCACTAAATCTACCTGGGAAGCCCAAATATCCAATATTCACTATTAAATATGGTGTTAGCCATAAGTTGTTAAAAGGCACTTTCTCTTTACCTCCTAGAGAGCCAGATCTCCAGATACAGTCACGCTGGAGTTTAGGGCCGCAATATATGAATTTGGGGATAACAAAATTCAGTCAATGACAAAACTGATGAGCCTTGATACTCTACCATCTCTGTCTTTGAATCAGGGTGTTTAAACTATTTACAGTTGTGATTATTAATATAGTTAGATTTAAATTTATCATCCTGCTATTTGTTTTCCATTTTCCCCATGTGTTCTTTGTTTTATCTGAATAAGGCTTCTATTTTCTAAATAAGTCTCCTTTCTCTGAATAAGCCTTTATTTTATTTTCTGAGTGCCAACCAACTCCTTTTATTTTACTTATTTATTTTAAAATTTTTATAGGAGTATAGTTGGTTTACAATGCTGTGGTAGTTTCTGCTGTACAGTTACATATACACATATACCTACTCTTTTTTAGACTCTTTTCCCCCACATATAGTCATTACAGAGTATTGAGTAGAGTTCTCTGTGCTATACAGTAGGTCTTTATTGTTTATTTTATATTTAGTTGTGTGTGTATGTCAGTACCAGTTTCCCAAGTTATCCCTCCCCTTCCCCTTCTCCCAGGTAACCATATGTTTTTTTCTTTAAAATAACTCACTGGTTTTTGTCCTGCTTTCAGCTATTAGGCTGAGGCTGCATTATTACTCTCTGGCCACAACCCATTCTTCATCTCAGCGACCTACTCATCTCCCACTAGGTCATGGGGCTGATGGGCCAATATGCTTTATCTCTAAAACTGACAGAAATCAGACAAGGAAAATACTCAAACATGTTGGAATAGCATTTTAAGATTTTATAGAATTGGTTATATTCGCTTATCCACCTGAATTTCCCACATTCTCCTCCAGACACTTTCCACATTTTCTCCTCAGCCATATACCTAATTGTGCTCATATCCTTAATTTCTTTATCCTCAGGATCTCTCTCCTCCTGCTTTACATTTGATCATGCTTTTCACTTTAAATACAGGTCTTCTTTCTCAGCTGTTTGTATGATGAAATCTTATGGACGCTTAAAGACTCAGTTCTTGCTCCTTTCGTATCAAGTCTGACCTGGCCTTCTATCCCACTGCACCCACAAAGAAAAAGGTTCCCTTCATTGGCTTTTCAGAAAGCTTTGTAGGTGTGTCTGTTACAACAAAAACAAGCACTTTTCACATTATATACAGAAAGTTCTTGCTTGTCTGTTTTCCCCATGAAGTGTCAAAATCTTGAGGCTACAGGAGTCCATATATATATTTTTAAAGTCTCTTTCAGATTGTTCTTATATAAGTCAAAATTCTTGATTGTAAGCAACAGAAATAGAATTTTAGTTTTGTTGCCTGTTTTTGCTTCCCCACTAGCTTTACTAAAGTGTAATTGATGGACAAAATTGTTGTTATGTTTAAGGTACACAATGTGATATTTTGATATATGTATACATTGTGAAATGAGTCCCATAATCAAATTATTTAACACATCCATCACATCACATAGTTACCTTTTTTTTGCGTGGGTGAGAATGCTTAAGGTCTTTTGTGGTTCCATTCTTCACACTTAGGTTTCAGGAGTGGTCCCACTAGTTTCAGAATTAATCAAAGTGGCTTACTCTGCTTACATTGTACAAACAACTTGGCTTATGGTGAACACATCCTTTCCTACTGGGAGTCTGGGATTTGGGTATGAGCTAAGCAGAGGATGCCTTATATTACCAAGCCCCCAATTAACATCCTAGGCACTGAGTCTTTAATGAGCTTCCCTGGTGGACAACATATCACATGTGCTGTAACAAATCCTTGCTGAAGGGATTAAGGGTATCCTGTGTGACTCCACTGGGATGGGACTCTTGGAAAATTTTAACTAGTTTCCGCCTAACTTCACCCATGTGCTTTTTTCTCTTTACTGATTATGCTTAGTATCCTTTCAATGTAATAAATCCTAGCCGTGAGGAAAAGTATATGCAAAGTTCTGTGAGTCCTCCTAGCAAAACATTGAAACTCAACGTGGTCTTGGGGACCCTTGATGTGGAAGACATCTCTTTAAGATAGTTTTATAATGCCTTTGCTAGAGCCCTAAAGATTTCATTGGTTCTGGAAAATTTCTAGGTTAATCTTTTGGTTTGGTGTTCCCTCTTCCACAGGATTATATGAATTTGTAACCTCCCACACTTGTGGCACAGATTTGGGATTCTGATCTCTGATGGATGGCTCTTTCCCTTGGTAGAAAGGGAAGCTTCATTGACACTTCCCTGGACAGTGGTAAGTGTCTTTCCATTTCGTCACCATGGGCAGAGAGCTTTGTGAGCCATGGCTTTTGTGGGAAGCCCAAATCCTCGCCTCTCATCCCCATGAAACCACCAGTGCCCCAGCTGTTGGCCTCTGAGGCTTATATTGATTTACTAATCTTCTCTTGAGGGGT
The DNA here is from genome assembly GCF_033118175.1 of Dama dama. Classification (NCBI taxonomy): domain Eukaryota; kingdom Metazoa; phylum Chordata; class Mammalia; order Artiodactyla; family Cervidae; genus Dama; species Dama dama. The sequence goes on from NC_083705.1 coordinate 30,147,229, forward strand.
TTGTCTCAAAGTTCTGTTTTGTTTCTCTGGTACCTGGGAATTACCTTTTGTTGCTTTCAGGCTTAGAATGTATTACTTTTTATTTTTTGGCCACACCCATGGTATGTGGGATCTTAGTTCCCCAACCAGGGATCGAACTTGGACCCCCTCCATTGGAATCACAGAGTCTTAACCACTGGACTGCCAGGGAAGTCCTGTATTAAATTTTTTGTTAGACTTTTTTTTTTTTTTTACCAGCAATATTAATGCTTAAGGGTGATCCTATTATATCAATCCTGTGCAACCTATTGCCTAGAAATTGGAACTGTGTCTTTCTCATCTTGAGTCCTCTGTAGCATGGAACCCAGACAAGGTATGTAAAAGGGATGAATAGATTGAATGTATGAATGTATGGGTCATATACAATGTTGCTGATCTTCCTCACCCCTAGACTTGTTTCTCCATAGATTTATATCCACAGAAATGAAGTCTTTCGTCATAGCAAGTCTCCTTGTTTATGATCTAAAACAAAATGAAACTAATGTGAAAATCAAGAACTGTCCTAGTTTGTGCACATTGCCCTTCCCAGTCAAGATTATAAAAACTGACCTGAGTATATATGTCAAAGCAGTAGTAATGCTCCCAGCCCTTGAGAATACAGCAACTCTGGCTCTTGGCATTCCACTGAGGCATCATCTCAGAGGGACTACGGTGAGTCTCCCTATTTCACTTAAGGGAGCAGAGAAGGCTCTTGGACTCTTGGAGGGATGGGTCATGGAATTTTGTCATTTAATAGAGGCCTCTCACACTACATTATGTGGACAATGCAGATTCATTTGTGGAATGATAGGAATCAAAAGAATCTTGTCTGGGATCATCCACAATCATAATTCTTCTAATTAGCTCTGTCCAGGCTACCCTAGATACTATGCAAAAAAGGGGTATTAGTTTTCCCAGCTCTGGATACATGAAAGTGACACTGGTCTAATGACTTGCTGGGACTCTGGAGACGAGGGTGGGCTAGAATAGACAAGACTGATATAGTGGGTAAAGACATAAAGGGAAGAGCTAAACAAATTTGGGATAAATAGTAGAGGTAAATACTAAAATTCTGGAGCCCAAGAGGTGAGTTGGGGACTTCAGTTATACAATCTCAGACTACACTATATACATATCCATCATAATAATTGTTGTCACCACAGCAGAATAATCATTTGTATAGTCATTTGTTAATTATGTCCTTCACATAACAGTAAATTCCATGAGGAGACAGACTATATCTGTCTTACTCATCCCAGGATCTATGCCAGACACTGACTATATATTTGTTGAATAAATGGAGTCATGAAATCAACCTGCTGCTGCTGCTAAGTCACTTCAGTCGTGTCTGATTCTGTGCGACCCCACAGATGGCAGCCCACCAGGCTCCCCCGTCCCTGGGACTCTCCAGGCAAGAACACTGGAGTGGGTTGCCATTTCCTTCTCCAATGCATGAAAGTGAAAAGTGAAAATGAAGTCACTCAGTCGTGTCTGACTCCCAGCGACCCATGGACTGCAGCCCACCAGGCTCCTCCACCCCTGGGATTTTCCAGGCAAGAGTACTGGAGTGGGGTGCCATTGCCTTCTCCATGAAATCAGCCTATGTTGGGCCTTTTCCCCCAATCTTTTCCTGAATCAGATTGAATTTTGTATGGAGCCTCCGAACTCACTGACCACCCACAGTTCCATTAATAAGCCCACTCCCCACCTCCCACCCCCAATTTCACCACTATTTCTACAGCTCTGATCAGCTGCCTGGTCAAAGCAAAGAGTTAAGCTCTTTGTTTTGTTCCATTTCCTTTTTATTTTCATTTTGGTTTTGCTTGGTTTTATAACTTCCAAATAAAGTTAGTGAAAATATCCAAGATGCAGAAAAAATAAAAACAAACACCATTATATCTGTAGTTTTGTAGTAGTATCTCTGACACAAAGTAACCACAGAAAAGAAATCCGAAAGTTACTTTCTCTCTCTTTCTCTCTTTTTAACCATACACCATTGTGCCAGTCAGTCACTTCAGGTCTTTAAAATTTGACCCAAGTGGCAAATGAACAACCTTTTCTTTGTGGTTAACCTCTTTAAAAAAATGGGACTTCCCAGGTTGTGCTAGTGGTAAAGAACCCACCTGCTAATTCAGGAGACTTAAGAGACATGGGTTTGATCCCTGTGTCGGGAAGATCCACTGGAGGAGGAAATAGCAACCCGTCCATGGACAGAAGAAACCCGTGGGCTAAAAATCTTAAAACGATAAGCACTGAGGTATATGAGTTTTCGAATTTTCTATTTAAAATTCACTGCTACCTATTTACATGAATAGGTAAATGAAGTATTTATCTCCAGGCCACCATTGACAGAAATCATATTTGAGTACAGGTGGTACGGTGGGTAAAGAATCCACCTGCTAATGCTGGAGACGTAGGTTTGATCCCTGGGTCAGGGAGATCCCCTGGAAGAAGAAGCGGCAACCCACTCCAGTATTCTTGCCTGGAAACTCCCATGAACAGGGGAGCCTGGTGGGGTATAGTCCATGGGGCTGCAAAGTGTTGGATATAACTGAGCACACACACATAAGTAATATTTGCTGTAAGTTGATAGACATTCTTAATTTTAATGTTTGAGGGCAAGGGTGTGATTTAACTCTGTAAGACATCGTTTTTTAGCATTCATTTCAGTGATAGGGTAAATAGCATTTGTATTTAAGGGAATTTAGTGTGACCATTCAATCCTGTTAAAGAATCACTATCTATAACTTTGAAAGAGAGGGTATTGTTTGGAATACCAGAATTTGTGGCCACCTCTGCCTCTAATTGGGAGCATTTATCAGGGCTGATGTACTTTATAAATCAGACTGGAGAAATTCTCAAGATGGATTTTGTTCATACATTTATTGAATACCTACTATGTATTAGGTACTACTTTCTACACAATATGTGATTCAAAGATTCTTATCTATTGCTGTAAATAATACACACACACACACACACACACAAAATCTGTAGCGTAAGTCATAATATGATGTATCAAAAGAGAGGTAAAGTGCTAAAGAGAGTTCAGAGAAATCTGAGAAATAATTATGGAGAGCTTGCAGTGAAGGTGACCTGAAAAATGAAGAGTAGATAAATAATTAGATAACTATTAATAATAATAATTATTATTATTAATAAATAAATAGATAATTTCAGCAGATAAAGAGGAGCCTCAGCATAGCCTGAGGAAGATGAAGGTGGTTCACTGGGGCTGGTGTGATAGGTCCACAGAGGGGAGAGGAGGATGTACATCTGGAAAAATGGGGTAGGGTCAGAACACGTAGGGTACTGAATGCTAGTCTAAGGAATTTGAATATAATTTCCCATTGATAGTAATAAGCCACTGAATAATTCTGAACAGAAAACAAACAGGAAGACTTTGATTAAGGCAATAGCATGATAGATATTCTACATTTAAGTCATTGCTTTTCAGATCAGGTGGATCTCTAAAGTCACATTAGGGAATTTACTTTTTGTGTTTAATTTTTATTTTATATTGGAGTGCAGTTGATTAATAATATTGTGTTATTTCAGTGGTCCCATTATACATACATATATCTATCCTTCTTCGAAGTTCCTTTCTTGGGGAGTTTATTTTAAAATGCAAATCTATAAGACATTTTGAAGTCTTGATTCATTAGAGTCTCCTGGATATCCTGATTTTTCATTCAAAGTTACCCTGTTCCCAGGATAGGCAGCTCTTCCAGTGATGGTGACGACTGTGGCATCCCCCAGTGGTAGCAGAGCCTTTGGCCATGTTCCGTTTATAGCAGCGGCCCCCATCCAGGATGATATGATCATAGAAGTGAGCCCACCTGTTTGACCCACCTTGGTTCATATTCCTTTCCTGAACCAGGTTCTTCAGATCTCCTGATAATAAATTCCTATTCTGTTTAGTTACCCCTGATCTTTGTCTACTGTTTGCTGTCAAGTCCTGTGGCCAGTACAAAAAACAACTGGAGTTTTCAGGAGTGTTTAGCCGCTGCTCGTTCCCTCCCATTCCCCCTCTAAGAGGGAAGAAAACATATAGATGATCCCTTTGTCCTCTGGGAGAAAGCCCAAGTGCTTGGTAGTAGTCTGTCCTTGGCCATGAAACACACTGGAAAAGGTCTTCAAGTGCTAGGATGGCAAAGTGAGATTTAGGTCAAGTATACCCATCCCCCTTCCCAAACCCCATTGCATTGCTGCCCTACCTTGATATAGATTTATTTGGTGTAGGTTACTCACCTAGTCAATCAGTATTCCTCTCAACCTTCTAATGCTTTGGTATTCTAGTCTTGATGCTTTAGCCTCCAACTTCTCCTAAAGTTAATTCCTCAGGTTTCAGGAAAGTTGCAGCTGTGAGGCTGCCAAGACATTTCGGGAAGCAAGCAGCTGTCTACTACAGGTTTTAATTCTTTCTACTTGGTATCAAAGGTAACTTGTATCTTTTTAAAATCCCCGTTTCCCTTAAATAGATTTTAGGAGGAAATGCTATCCCTTAGCTTAGCTGTGGACCTTCACCCCAAGACAAGAATGTATGATGTGAGTGTGTTGCCGAAGTCGGTCCTTCGAAAAACCCAGCACCACACTTGGAGAGTTGTCAAACTCAGGTTTATTACATTGGTGGCACCAGCAGTCCCAGAGCAGTTAACACTTCTAGCTCTGAGCCCTGAACAAAGGAGTTACAGAGTTTTTATAGACAGTGCATAACACCAGACTTTAGTGGGCAGCGCTGACTGTTAATAGGTTAGTTCAAACTAGGGGTCTCCAGAGCGCGAACAGCCATGAGGACACAGCAGTGGGGGATGCCTGACCTTGACACAAACAGACACGTTGTGTAGGACCACAGGGGTTGGGTAATTGACAAGGGTGAGTGAGATAAGTTTCAACTCCTAGCATTGTTGCAAGTTTCTGTCTTCCCGAAACTGTAAACTTATATGACTTTGCAAGGAGCTAGCTGAGTAGCAGAAGCAGAATGAGCAAGAGGTTATTTCTAGCTGGCTGCAAGTTTTTAAATTGTCCACTTCATGAGAACACGGACTCCAGAGTTTTGTTTTGAAAATGGACTTTCTTCTCATTCTTACCATTTGCTGGATGTCAGGAACTCTCCGAATATACATTTTATTTTTAAATCAGCTCATCTGTACTTTTTGGAAGATCTTCATTTTGACCCTATAACTCTGTATGTTATGTTTTTTCCTCCTGGTAAAACTAAATGGGTTACCAAGCACAGCCTGGAGAGGTGAGCAAAGATGCTGTTACACAGAAAGTGAGAGGCCATGGTCTATTTCAGTAGGAAGCATGTTCTATGGAACCACAGGAGTCAGATTTTATTGGAAGATGATTGTGTAGCAAAGTTCAAGGACTTCTCTATCCTATGCTTGCACCACATGGTCATGACATTGGAACTTTATGTACAATGATGGGGAATGATACCAGATTTCACCTGAAGTAGTGTTTTAGTGTGCTTCAAAATTATTTGATTGCTAGTAATGTAGATTTCTAGGCATCACACCAGGACAGCAGATGAGTAGTATCTAATTCTAGGTAAATTGTGTACACATTTGTATATGTGTGTGTGTTGTGGGTAAGGTATTTTTTTAATTAGAAAAATGACTTTAATAAAGGCATAAAGGTAAATCCAAAGCAACTAATAATTAGTATTGGTAAGTGGTATCAATATTAACATTTTTCTTTATTAAATTAAACTTTTAAGTTTTAGGTAATTATAGATTCTCATGCAGTTATAAGAAATCATACAGAGAGATCACATATTCCTTTTACTCAGTTACCCCTAAATGGTAACGTCTTACAAATCCATGGTGCAGTATCACAACCAGGATACAGATGAGATAGAGAACCAAACATTTCCATCACTACAAAGGTCTCCTGTTGGCCTTCTGTAGCCGCAGTTACACTCTATACCCCTATCTGGGCCCTTAACTCCTGGCTACCACTGTTTTCAATTTCTCTAACTTGTCATCCCATAAACATTATAATGGAATCATAAATTATTTTTTAGGATTGGCTTTTTTCTCTCAGCATAATTTTCTGATGATTTATACAAGTTATATTAATTGTTTTTTTCCCCTTTTTGTTGCTGCAGAGTATTGTATGATATGGATGAACCACAGCTTATTCAGACATTTATCCATTATGGAATATCTGATTCTATCCAGTTTTGGGCTATTATGAATGATAACTACTATAAATAATTGTGTACAGGTTTTGTGTGAACATAGTTTTTCATTTCTCTGGGATAAATACCTAGGAGTGCAACTGTCAAATAGTATGGTAGTTGGATGTTTAGTTTCTAAAGAAACCACCAAACGAGTTTCCAGAATGGTTGTATCATTTTATATTCCCAGCAGCAATGTGTGAGTGATTAGATTTATCTACCTCTTTGACAGCATTTAGTGTTGTTAGCATTTTGGATTTTAGCCATAATGGTATATACATAGGGTTTTTTTGCATTTCTCTAGTGGCTAATGGTTGTTGAACATCTTTTCATGTGTGTATCTGCCATCTGTGTATCTTCGTCAGTGAAATGTCTCTTCATGCCTTTGGCCTACTTTCTAGTTGGATTGTTTAGGGTTTTATTTTTTACTGTTGAGTTTTTAGAGTTCTCTGTATATTCTAAATACTAGTCATGTTACCAGAAGTGGGGTCTGGTAGCTTGCCACTTAGAAGTCAATGAAGAGGCAAGCTTGGTGGAAAGGAAAGTTTAGTTTATTTCAGAGGTTGGCAGGGGGGTTGAGGGGAAGGGACTTGTGTCCAAAGGCCAACTCCCCCCACTGACAATCAGTGGGCAAGAGGCAGACGGAGGTGGCAACACACAGAAACAGCACAGTCAGCTCTGACAGTCATTTTGAAATCAGTCATTCGATCATCTGATTAGCATCATCTTGATTATTGTTCGTACAGTTAGTCTTCAGTTTCCAGGATTGGTTTGTTCCCATTTTTTGCGGCCCATTCTCAGAATTGTGGCAGCTTTTTTCATGGCTATGCACTAGTCGTCATGTCGTTAACTTCTCCCACCTGGCGGGGGTTTGAGTATCTACAAAACAGTTCAAAGAGTATGGTTCAGAATATTATCTATAGCCCTGGAAGAGGAACTAACCGTCCTTGACTAAACTATTATTATTTGGTCTCTTTTGACTGTTTTCCTTTATTTCAGCATGTTGTCACTTATCTGATTAATTTATTCTTTGAGTAAAGTTTTTCTACAGATGAAAGTCAGGCAGAGGACATGAGGGGGGGAAAGACCATAGACAGGGTCTTGCTCTGTTTCAGGCATTGGTCAGGTATGCACATATTTTCCCCTGAGCTATATCTTATCTTTCCATCACCTTCACAAGATCTTTCACAGAGCAAAAGTTTTTAATTTTGATGAGGTTTATCAATTTTCCTGTGATGGATCGTGCTTTTGGTGTCAAATCTAAGAATTCTTTGCCTAGCCATAGATTGTGAAGATTGTCTCTTTTTCTTTCTAAAGGTCTTATGCTCCACATTTTAGTCAGTGATCCAATTTGAGTTAATTTTTTATAAAAGATATGAGGTTGGAGTTGAGTTGATTTCATCTATGGATGTTAATTGGTCTAACACTGTTTGTTGAAAAATCTGTCCTCCTCCCTTGAATTGCTTCTGCATGTTTGTTGATCATACTTGTATGGACTCTTTTCTGGATTCTCTATGCTGATCACACATTGATCTATGTATTTGTTCTCTCACCTGCACCACACTGTTTTGGTTACTGTTGCCATATAATAAATCTGGAAATAGAGTGTACTGAATCCTCCTAATCTTTTTCTTCTTTTTTTTGGCTGCACTACATGGCTTGTGGGATCTCAGTTCCCCAACCTGGCATTGAACCCAGGCCTCAGCAGTAAAAGTCCCAACTCCTGGGGATCTCCCACTCCTATTATTCTTTTTAAAAAATGTTTTAGCTCTATTATTACCTTTGCCTTTCCACATAAATTTTAGAATAATCTTTTCTATATTTACAAAAATGTTGCTGGGATTTTGAATGAAATTATGTTAAATGTTCATATCAACTTGGAGATAATTGACAGAGTAACTGTGTTGAGTCTTTCAATCCATGAACATAGTGTATCTCTCCGTTAAATTAGATCTTCCTTGAATTCTTTAATCAGCATTTTGTAGTTTTCAGCATGTGAGCCCTATGCATGTTTTGTTAGATTTATATTTAAGTATTCCATTGGTTTTAGAAAAATTGTAAATGACATTATATTTTTAATTTCAGTATCTATGTGTTTATTGCTAGTGTATAGAAATACTATTGATTTTTGTGTAACTCTTCTATCCTGAGATCTTGATGACCTCACTTGTTAATTCTAGGAGGTTGATTTCCCCCCTCTCTTGAGATTTTCTTTGTAGACAATCATGTAAATTGAGACAGTCTTATTTATTCCTTTCCAATTTGGATGCTTTTTATTTTCTTGCCTTGCCTTATTGCACTGGCTAAAATTTACAGTTTTATGTTGAATTAGAGGGGTGAGAGCCAACATCTTTGCCTTACTCTCAATCTTAGTGTGAATGCACTCAGTCTTTCACTACTAAGTGTAATTTTAGCTATAGGTGTTTTTATAAATTCTTTTTATGAGGTTGAGAAATTGTCCTTTATTCCAAATGTTCTGAGATTTTTATCATGGATCAGTTTAATTTCACCAAATTTTTTTCTATGTTAATCAATATGATCAAAATCATATTTTTTTTTCTTTAGCATGTTGATATGGTAGATTACATTGATTAATTTTTGAATCTTGAAATCTACCTTCATACCTGAAATAAATCCCACTTAGTCTGAGGTGTATTATTATTTTAATACATTGATGGATATGATTTGCTAAATCTTTGTACCTAGGGACATGGTCATTCTTAATACACATGCTAAGTGGCCCTGATGACTGTGGTCTCCAGACCATACTTTGGGAGACACCGAGTTGAATTACAGACAGCCAGCTCTAACAATCAGCTAATGATTTAGGTCAGACAAGAGTAACAGGATTAAGAGGAATAGATCATTAATTAAGACAGGCTTAGATCATGAATTTAGACCCACATAATGTCCAGAAGATGAAACTGAAGACTCAGAAGAGACTGAGTAGAGTACAGTTCTCCTCCAGACAACAGAGTGGGCTGGGAGCTCACACAGACAAAGATTAAAAGATTCTAGAAGAGATATTTAAAACCACCCTGTCTTACCACAGTGGCACCCCCAATTGTCCTAAGATCAAAGGTCTACCAGCCAAGTGAAATAGCACCAGAGAAAGGTCAGTGTCCTATAAACTCTAGGACCTATGCAAACAAACCAGCCTGGGGCTCATCAATTACATCCAGTTCAGTTCAGTCGCTCAGTCGTGTCCGACTCTTTGCGACCCCATGGACTGCAGTGCGCCAAGCTTCCCTGTCCATCACCAACTCCTGGAGCTTGCTCAACTTCATGTCCTTTGAGTCGGTGATGCCACCCAACCATCTCATCCTCTGTCATCTCCTCCTTCTCCTGCCTTCAATCTTTCCCAGCATCAGGGTCTTTTCCAGTGAGTCAGTTCTTCAAATCAGGTGACCAGAGTATCGGAATTTCAGCTTCAGCATCAGTCCTTCCAATGAATATTCAGGGTTGATTTCCTTTAGGATTGGCTGGTTTGATCTCCTTGCAGTCTAAGGGACTCTCAAGAGTCTTCTTCAACACCACAGTTCAAAAGCATCAATTCTTCAGTGCTCAGCCTTCTTTATGGTCCATCTCTCACATCCATACATGACTACTGAAAAAACCTTAGCTTTGACTAGATGGACCTTTGTTGGCAAAGTAATGTCTCTGCTTTTTAATATGCTGTCTACATTGGTCATAACTTTTCTTCCAAGGAGCAAGCATCTTTTAATTTCATTCAGTCACCATCTACAGTGATTTTGGAGCCCAAGAAAATAAATCCTGTGACTGTTTCCCCATCTATTTGCCATGAAGTGATGGGACAGGATGCCATGATCTTTGTTTTCTGACTGCTGAGTTTTAAGCCAGCTTTTTCACTCTCCTCTTTCACTTTGATCAAGAATCTCTTTAGTTCCTCTTTGCTTTCTGCCATATGGGTGGTGTCATCTGCATATCTTAGATTATTGATATTTCTCCCTGCAATCTTGATTCCAGCTTGTGTTTCATCCAGTCTGGCATTTCACATGATGTACTCTGCATATAAGTTCAATAAGCAAGGTGATAACATACAGCCTTGATGTACCCCTTTCCCAATTTGGAACCAGTCCATTGTTCCACGGAACCAGTCCATTGTTCCATCGAGTTACATTAGGATCAGTAACGTGTTTTGTGTGGAAGGGCCCGTTCCTATGATCTCTACCTGACCACCTCCAGCTCTGGTGACTAGAGAGACCAGAGTGCCCCTAGAGGTCAAGACTGGTAGTGCCGACAACTCTCACACCTGGAAATGTTTTCCTTCCCACTAGACCTGAGAGAGTGGTACAAATGAGAGCTTTACAAGGCTGAAATCAGGGAAAACTGTGATACCTGCCCTTTCCTACTTGAAGATGTGATTCCCAAGGCAGAGCAAAATGGTGTTGGGAAACAGAAAAACCAACAGTTATGCTTGTCATGTGATAACAGGATTGAGATAACTCTATCACAGTTCTACACAGAAGAACACAGATGCAGGGTTAAAAACCATGAAAAAAAAATGTCAAAAAGAAGAAAGGCTATGCAAGTGGATATGTAGTCACCTGGATACAATAGAGAGAGCCCTTCAGAATCACTGCCTAAGAATTAATAATAACCAAATCACTGCATCATCTCTAACTTACAAAATAATCATTGGTACTATATAGTAAGCACTTACTTTCCCTGGTGGCTCAGATGGTAAAGAATCTGCCTGCAATGTGGGAAACCTGGATTCGATCCCTGGGTCAGAAAGACCCCCTGGAGAAGGGAATGGAAACCCACTCCAGTATTCTTGCCTGGAGAAGTCCATGGACAGAGGAGTCTGGTGGATTGTAGCCTAAGGGGTTGTAAAGAATCAGGCATAATGGAGTGGCTAACACTTTTATTTTTTCACTTTCACATGTCCAAGAATGTGTAGTGTATTACATATACATTATTTCAAATCTTTGTGTAATAGATAAAATCATGAACTTATTAGACAGATATATTTTGGCCTTGGTAATCCCTGGAGCCAAATCATCTTACTGTCTCATTTCCAGAAGCACTCTTGACACATTGAGGATATAGAGGTTGATGTCATGGCATAAAGCAAATATCACTTCCATCAAATGGTCAGACCATGCAGCCATCTGCCCCAACAAACAGGGAGGACATAGCATAGAGAAAGTGAAGAAATGATCCACAATGAGATATTATCTCAGGCTTGTCTGAATGGTTATTATCAAAAAGATAAAAAAATAACTAGTGTTGCTGAGGATATAGAGAAAAGGGAACCTTCTCACATTGTTGGTGGGAATGCAATTTGCTACAGCTACTGTGGAAAACAGTATAGAGGTTCCTGAAATAATTAAAAATAGAACTACCATGTGATCCAACTGATCCATATATGGGTATTTTTCTGAAGAAAATGAAAACACTAAGTTGGAAAGATATATGCACCCCTATGTTCATTGCAGCATTATTTACAATAGCCAAGACTTGGGAACAACTTAAGCTTGTTCTCAAGCAACAGTCCATTGGTAGATGGATAGATAAACAAGATGCAGTATACAAACATAATATAATAATATACAACCATCAAAAGGAAGGAAATCTTGCCATTTCCTTCTTAGGAAAGCTATGACAAACCTGAAAGTGAAAGTGTTAGTCACTCAGTTATGTCCGACTCTTTGCCACCCTATGGACTGTAGCCTGCCAGACTCCTCTGACCATGGAATTCTCCAGTCTAGAATACTGGAGTGGGTAACCATTCCTTTATCCAGAGGACCTTCCCAACCCAGGGATTGAGCCCAGTCTCCTGTACTGCAGGCAGATTCTTTACCATCTGAGCCACTGAGAACAGCATATTTAAAAACAGAGATATCCTTTCCCAACAAAGGTCTGTATAGTCAGAGTTATGATTTTTCCAGTAGTCATGTGCGGATGTGAGAGTTGGACCATAAAGAAGGCTGAGCACTGAAGAATTGATGCCTTCAAACTGTGGTGCTGGAGAAGACTCTTGAGAGTCCCTTGGACTGCAAGGAGATCAAACTAGTCAATCCTAAAGGAAATCAACCTGAATATTCATTAGAAGGACTGATGCTGAAGCTGAAACTCCAATACTTTGGCCACCTGATTTGAAGAACTGACTCACTGGAAAAGACCCTGATGCTGGGAAAGATTGAGGGCAGGAGGGGAAGGGGACAGCAAAGGATGAGATGGCTGGGTAGCATCATCGACTCAATGAACATGAGTTTGAGTAAACTCTGGGAGATAGTGAAGGACAGAGGAGCCTGGCATGCTGCAGCCCATGAGATTGCAAAGAGTCAGACACTACTGAGCAACTAAACAACAACACACAACCATAAAAAAAAAAAAAAATCTTACCATTGGTAGCAACATGGATAGACCTTGAGGAATATATTATGCCAAATAAAAATCGGTCAGAGAAAGGCCAGTGTCTTATGATTTCACTTATATGTAGAATCTAAAAAACAAAGCAAATGAACCATCAAAACAAAACAAGATTCACAGATACAGAGAACAAATTGGAGATTATCAGAGGGGAAGGAGGTTGGGGGTGGTGGGTGAAATGGGCGAAAGGGGTCATTTATATGGTGATGGATGATAACTGGACTTACTGTTGTGATCAATTTGTAGTGGATACAAATATTGTATTATTAAGTTGTACACCTCAAATTGATATAATGTTATGTACCAATTTACCTCAGTTCAAAAAAGAAAGTCGATATCCAAATCTTTTTTAAAAATTGAAGTATGTTTGATTTATGATACTGTGTTAGTTTCAGTTGTACAGTTAAATGATTCAGTTATTTATATATTCTTTTCCATTTTAAGTTATTACAAGTATTGAATATAATACCCTGTGCGTGTGTGCATGGTCAGTTGCTTCCGTAGTGTCCAACTCTTTGCGATCCTATGGCCTATAGCCTGCCAGGCTCCTCAGTCCATGGGATTCTCCAGGCAAGAATATTGGAGTGGGTTGCCATACCTTCCTCCAGGGGATCTTCCCAACCCAGGGGTCAAACTCACCTCTCCAGCATCTCCTGCATTGCAGGTGGATTCTTTCCAGCTGAGCCCCTGGGGAGGTGCATAGTCCCCTGAGCTATACAGTAAATCCTTGATGTTTATTTTATATATAGTATGAGTATCTGTTCATCCCATACTTAATTTATCCCTCTCCTCTCTTTCTCCTTTGGTAACCACAAGTTTGTCTTCTATGTCTATGAGTCTGTTTCTGTTTTGTAAAATAAGTTCATTTGAATAATTTTTTTTAGATTCTGCATATAAGTGATGTCATATCAAATTTGTATTTCTCTGTCTGACTTACTTCACTTAATATCATCATCTCCAGCTCCATCAATGTTGTTGCAAATGGTATTATTTTTCTTTTCAATGACTGAGTAATATTCCATTGTATATATGTACCACATCTTCTTTATCCATTCATCTGTTGATGGATATTTAGGTTGCTTCCATGACTTGGCTATTGTTAACAGTGCTGCAGTGAACAGTGGGGTGCATGTATCCTTTTTGATGTATTTTTCTCAGGATATATGCCTATGAGTGGAATTGCTGGATCATATGATAGTTCTAAATTTTTAAAAGAACATCCGTACTGTTCTTCATAGTGGCTGTGCCAATTTATAGTCCCACCAACAAGGTAGGCGGGTTCTCTTTTCTCCTCACCCTCTCTAGCGTTTATTGTTTATAGATTTTTAATGATGGCCATTCTGACTGGTGTGAGGTGATATTTCATTTAATTTTGATTTGCGTTTCTCTAAAGATTAGTGACATTGAGCATCTTTTCATGTGCCTCTTGGCCATCTGTATGTCTTCTTTGGAGAAATGTCTATTTAGGTCTTCTGGTCATTTTTTGATAGGATTTTTTTTTAATATTGAGTTGTATTAGCTGTTTGTATGGTTTGAAAATTAACACTTGTGGGTCACACCGTTTGCAAATATTTTCCCCCAGTTTGTAGCTTGTCTTTTTGTTTTGTTTACTGAAATCCACACTTTTTGACCCTAGGAGATTTTTTAAAATAGAAGGGGTGTACAGAGAATTTCCTGGCAGTCCAACATTTAGGACTCTGCACTTCCACTGGAGGGGCACAGGTCAACTCCTGGTTGAGGAATTAAGACTCTGCAAGCAATGTGGCGAGAGGAGGGAAAAAAAAGAAGATACAAAGTGAAAGATAGAGACCTTTCTTTTCTTTGCTCCTCAGGTCTGACACTTGGGATAGGTTGGGAAATACCCAGTGGATGTTAGAAATATTTAGGAATCTAAAGACTATTAAGCTCGTGACATCCTTCTCCAAGTGTTTCCTGGGCTGGGATTCTCTCCTCATGCTGGGGGGCAGTTGTTGGGTGACAAGGCTGGTTGAAAGAAGCTGTGGCTCCCTGGGACCCGAGAGGAAGGGAGCCAAAGGAATAACATCCCACCCTCACTCTCCTCTTTCTGTCTGATGGTCTTTCAGGGCTTCTCACTGGCCAAACACAAACGGAAACCAGAAAGCAACAGAGCCACAGAAATGGTCCATAGAAATCGGCCTCAGGGCAAAGAGCAGGGTAGATAAGGTGATAATGTGAAGGGCATATGGAAGACATGTGACACCCCTGCTTATTTTTATCATGTCTCTCTCTAGCCTCCTATTTCCAACACACACACACACACACACTCACACACACACAATAATCCAACAACTCTCAACTAATCTTTTCTATCTTGTATCATAATCACTGGCACTGACTGCTCTTGCTGTCTAAAATACTCTTTCCTTCACCTCACACAACCTTCTAGTCTCCGTTTAGGCATCATTTCCTCAAGGAAGCCCTTCTTGGTCTCCAAGCCTGGGGTGCCTGGCCCTCCTCTGTATTTCCACGATAATTGTGGTAAATGTTTTTAAGTACGTACTATGGCAAGCACTGTTCTGAGTAACACCTAACATGTATTAACTCATTAATTCATTATAAACTTATCAGGAAGGCACTACCATCATCTTCAATTTACAGATAAGAAAATTGAGACCCAGAGCAGTTAACTGATCAGGGTCGCTCAAGTTGTGAGTGATGGAGTCTACATTTGAGTTTGCGCAGACATCAACTGGAGCCAAGCTATTGACTACTGTGCTAAACTGCTTCTAGTTCCAAACTGTACTTACGTCCAGACCTAGCACAGTACTTGGTGCACACAAGACATTAAGTAAATACTGGAAAATTTAGTTAGCTAGTTAATTAATCTATGTAGGACAGGAGTCCTAAGTCAGCCTTTTCTTTTAGAATATCTGGGTGAGAAGGATTTATTACATAGTTTTTGTTTTGTCCCCATCAGATACTTACATGAGATTGTATTTTAATGCACATGTTCTAGCTAAGAACTTCTGATACATAAGAATTTATTTTCCTGGTTGCTCTTGGGAGTTCGAGTGTCCATATGATGAAGGATCTGACAGTATGGTTTCTGCAAAAACCATTAATGGCATCCACTTCAGCAATTATATTTATCATTTCCCACCTGGGAATTCAAGCCCTATCTTTTGTTCACATGGATGTGCAGTAACTTATGGATCTGCTGCTGTGTCTGACGCCACAATTTCTGCAAAAACCATTAGCGGTGTCTGCCTCAGCAATGAGGTACAGGAATCAGCTCTTGGAAGAAATCAAAGAAAAGAGGAAAGTGGCCGCTATGCAAATGAGTTGTGGGAAGATGGTCTAATATACAGGAAGGAAACAACTCTAAGGGGAAAAGAAAAAATAAGTTGGATTTGACTGGATAAAGAGTTAAACTGAGATATTGTAAAAGTGAGGAGAGTCAAGAAACTAGAATTTTAGAGTGTGCCTTCCAATGACAGGCACCGTGTTTTAAATAACAATTCATTTAATCATTATAGCAATCCAGAGGGAAAGTTTTCAGTTTACAGATGAGAAAACTGGAGATCAAAGGGGTTGAGTAGTTGCCCAAGTTTATGCAGAAAGAGTCCCTGATGGAATTCAAAGCCCGTGCTCTTTCTACTGCTCATAACCCTCATGGCACATTGCTTAGAACTTCGATGTCTAGTACAGAGGCCAAACATCATTCACTCACTCCTTAATTTAAGCATGGATATTTACTGAGTGTTGTGCTAATTGCTGGGCATATTATAGTGAAGAAGGCACATCATAGCTTCAAGGATCCCATCCATCATTGTGAACCATGCAATTATAGGATACTTTGTGGGGAGAGCAAGGACATCTAACCCAGTCTTGGTGGAGTTAGAAAGCGACATTGATCTTAAGGAAGGCTTACAAAAGAAGTTAATTCAGATGGAGCCTTGAGAGACTGGTTGAAAGACTAGGGATTAGCAAGAAAAGGAGTGGGCAGTATATTCCAGGAAGAGGTTACAGCTGATCCAAAGGCCTAGATATTCCCAGAACTGCAAGTAGCTCAACTTCAAGGAGTAGGATGACAGCAGGAGATAAAACAGGGCACATACACAGGGGTCCAAATGTGTAGAGCCTTGTGTATTGTATAAAGAATCCTTGACCTTGTCGTGAGAGCCATGAGGAGACAATGGAGTCACATTATCAGATGTGTGTTGTGGAGGGGTAACCTGGCTGTGCTGTGAAGAATGAGTTAGCAGGGATAAGAATGGAGGCAAGAGGAGAGCTTGATAGAGTGGCACTTGGGAATAGAGAGATTCAGAAAATATCAAGGAGGCAGCATCAAAAGACTTGGTGGCTAAGTGGCTTTGAGGAATGAGGGAGAGGGGAGTCCATGAGGATGCCACCGTTTCTGGTTTGGACCACTGAGAGGTGAAAGGCTTTGGCAGTCACTGAAATAGGGACTATAGGAGAAGGAACAGAATTTGGGCAGATTATAT
Source organism: Dama dama (assembly GCF_033118175.1). Lineage (NCBI taxonomy): Eukaryota > Metazoa > Chordata > Mammalia > Artiodactyla > Cervidae > Dama > Dama dama. The sequence goes on from NC_083705.1 coordinate 30,164,296, forward strand.
CGATCTTAATATGGGACATCTGAATGGAAAGACCCTCTAGGCAGTTGATTGCATATGTCTAGACCTCAGGATGGAGCTCTAGACTGAATAGAACAATTTGATTAATTGATGTTCCCAAACTTGGCTAGAAATCAGAATTCCAGAGGGGTTTTTGCAAATAAAATGTCTAACTTCATCAAATACTAAATCAAAATTTTCACAAGGCAGGATCTAGATGCATATGTTTTTAAAGAGCTCCATCAGGATTCTCACGCCCTGCCAAGGCTGAAATTTATTGATATGTGTGCTAACGCCATGAAAGTGCATTCTTCAGACCTTCTTCAAGATAAACCACTATGAGAAGTATAGTTGAGTGACAGACCCAGCCGACCCTGCTTTGGAGCCTGCACTGTGTTCACATCAAGGCCATACTTTCCAGCCAGCCACAGGACTTAACAGGCAACTTTGGTTCCAGGATTCTCCAAAGAACTGGTTGGAACTTTCTTAGAACTTGTTGGCAGCCTGAGACTCTTCCTACCCAGTCTTCCCTCCTTCCTTCTCTTTTTCCAAAGGTGTCAGAATGACATCATGATCTAAATATTTTCCAGCCTATTTCTGCTCCCTCCCCTGTATCCTTTACCGATGTTTACCCCAATAGATCACTTGAATGTTTTATCACATCTTGGTGAATACTTTTTGGAAAACCTGAACTGACCCAATATGGATGATAATTGAAGGCACAGAAGTGATAAAGATCACCCAGCAGAGAAGAGAAGAGAGCCTAAACAGAATCTGAGGTTCAGCTGCATTCAAGGATGATCAGAGGCAAAGGTGAATAGAGAAGAAGACTGAGAATTGGTCAAATAAGGAGGCTGGAAACCAAGAGAACGTGACTTCATAGAAAAGAAGAGAAAGAGCTTCAAAAAAAAGGGTGACACGGTTAAGATGGTCAAATGCTACAGAAGTCAAATATTTAACAATAGGGGTTAGAGATCTCAGTGAGAGTCACTTCAGTGGCATGAGATGCCAAGATTGCAGTCACCAAGGAATATCATTGGAAAAGACCCTGATGCTAGGAAAGATTGAGGCCATGAGGAGAAAGGGGTTGCAGAGGACAAGATGGCTGGATGGCATCATAGACTCAATGGACATGAGTTTGCACAAACTCTAGGAGATAGTGAAGGACAGGGGAGCCGGGAGTGCTGCAGTCCATGGGGTTGCAAAGAGTCGGGCATGACTGAGTGACTGAACGACAAATGGAAGAAGAAATATTGAGTACAGACATCTCTTTGTAGAGTCTTGTCCATGGAAGGGAGAAAATAAGTCTGGGTAGATATGTAGTTGAGAATGGGTTCATTTTTTTAAAGTTGGGAAACACCTTTTTTGGGTTGTTTACCCCTAACGGTGCCCATGGATTAGATACGGGGCGCAGAAGGCAGGTGGTTGGGTTCTCCGGGTTTGGCATTTGTTGGGCATATGTGGTGAAAGGACAAAAGAGGAAGGCAATGGATGAAACTGGATAGACAGTGGTAGAAGTGATGGATTGTGGGGTCTAGAGTGGAGAAGGAAAATGGCAACCCACTCTAGTATTCTTGCCTGGAAAATCCTGCTGACAGAGGAGCCTGGCAGGCTACAATCCATGGGGTGGCAAAGAGTTGGACATGACTTATCAACTGAACATGGGACCTAGATTGGATAGAAAAGGAAATGCAGAGAAGATAAACAAGAAAGACAAGGACAGTGGGACAAAGTGGGAGAAATGTAAGGATAGGAGATTATGATCCAGTTAATGGGAATGTTTGAAAATTTTAGAGGTGGAATAGTTTTAAGAGGTGGTGAGGTCTAAGATGTATCAATCGAAGTAACTGAAGGTGACAGTATGTGGAAATGAGTAGGTAAAGAAACAAGACACTGAAGTGCTGAATGGGTCTTTCACATGGGACATTGAAGCAACCATTGGTGATGATAAACAGGGAAAGAGGGAATGAAAAGTCAGGGGAGAGTAAAACCAGGTTATGGGTCTTAAAGGAAAAGAGGATGGAGAAATAATGGCCTGAATGCATCATTGTTTATGGAGGATGCTGTCAAGCTAATCTCTTGACCTCAGGGTACATCACGCATGGAAGAGTAAGAGCAAATATGCAGAGGGTGGCAGGGCAAGCAGTTTCCTTTGGGAAAGTCTGGGTTTCAGTTTAGGCAAGGAGATCTAGGGAATACTTCTTTGTGATGTTGAAAATCCAGTACAGTCCATGTATAGGAAATAGGGTTTCCCAAGAGCAGATGGGTAGATTTAGGAAGGGAAGGGAAAGCAGTGGTTGAGGCAGGAGCAAGGGAAAACAAAATACTGTGGGGCAGAGAGTTTAAGAGTTGAGAGATGACAAAGAAGTTTCATCTGGAGTGGTGTCCAGTGTTGACAGGATGCACTAAAAGTAGGGTATTTGGAAACCTTAGTTCCCACCGTAACTTTATGAATAGGAAAGACTTGGGTTTCTCTAAAATGTCAGGCATGGTCCAGATAGATTACATATTTCCAAGGAAGTTCTGGTCTACATGAACCCATGAGCAATGATATTATCATGGTTTCTGTCTAAGACAGTATGAACTGTGAGATTATGCAATTAATAATAGCTTTTTTTTTTTAGGGAGGAGAAGGAAAGAATATATTAACCATACATCTTGATTTCAGAAACATGACAATAGGAACTGTGTGCCTTCAAACTAAGAAAGTATGAAAGAAAGTTGGTTCTGAATAACTTCATCATATCCCTGGTTGGTGGAGGGAGAGACAAAGTCTCATCAGAACTTATTGTGTTTCTTAAATGTATAAATGAGGAAGGTTTTGAAATATGGCCATTCAAAGAGAATAAGAGGAAGTGGGATGGCAGTGTACTCCAAATGATGTCACTAAGAATTTCCTAACACTGATCATTCTAGTTTGGGCTGATTTTTGTTAATCACCAAGCTGGATTTATACAAAAATTTGGTGCCTGCTCCTGAAGGACTCAAATAAAACATTGTGGATTTTCATTCCTTTGAAATGGGTTTCCTGGCTATAAGCCAAAATCTTGCTAACCTCTCGAATTCTCTACCAGGGTGACTATTCTATCATATTTCTTCTATAATTCTTGTTTTGTCTTTACCCAGTCAAGGGCCTTGTTTATGCCTAGAGCAAGTTTCATTTAGTCTCTATTTAGTCTTTCTCTGAGGCTTACTTTTTAAAATCCTTAAATGAGAAATTAACCTAAGAAATTTCCTAAGTTTTCCTCCATTCTATTTACATATCAAAATAAGCATAATCCTGAAGTGTTTTGTATGTTCTGAGAGGCAAAACCAAACCCCTAGTTGGTGTAATTTACTCAAATGCCAGGTTCTCCTGGGGAAACCGAGCTTTCTTTATAACTTGATTCAAATAACTACTTTGATTCTCAATGGCTTTTTATGAAATTACCATGTAGAACCTAAATTGGTGCAGCTGAATTAAATAAATATCAGAGCTTAACGTTCTTAATCGCAAACCTTCAATTTAACCAACCATTTATTATAATCAAAAAGCAATCAATATGTTGATTGTGGTGATATGCAAATGGAGATAGAATTATTAGTAATTACCCTATATTTGTGGTTCAGTGTGATGGAGAAATAACTGGAAAGAAATTGTAAAGCACACTCCAGTTAAAGGACTGGTTGCTATGTTTTAGAGCAGCATGCTATATTGATTGTAGTCTTTAAATAAATTGAATAACATAGGTTGTTGTCAAACATGTGAATTATTCATGAAGCAGAGTTTGGGAACACTAAAACAGACCCTGTTTATGAATATTCAGATGTGTTAATATCTAAATGACTGACCCAGCGCTCACCAATTCTTACATGAAGAAAAGGTCTCAGAGACAAAGTAAAAATCTACTAGGCAAACTTACTTGGGTCACTCACTTGAAACATAACCAGTGTGACAGATGAGGAATGAAGTCTGAACCCCACATTAGAGAGGCATTCAGTCAACAAGGGAGGCACTGGAGGTCTTTAATTGGGAACACTTGGTGACCTCTAAGTTTTTTCCTGCAGACTCCAGGGACCTTGGAGTTTCTGCGATCACGTTATCTGGTGTGATCCTTTAATTTCTTCCCATCGATATTTGGAACTGATAGCAACACACCTTTGTTTGCTTTTTCAATCCTGGTTATGAAAGGATGTGAAGAAATTACAGAACATTCCATTTTTGGAAAATCCTAAAGGATGGTTTTCTTTTCTCTGAATGAGTTCCCAGTGTGGCCTCTCAGCTGTGTGTTTTAACTTATGAGGCCTCCGTAGGAATGAAATCTTCATTTCCTGAATACTTTAGAATCATTTGAGTCCTTGGGGATGGGATACTTTAGTAAGAGATAAAATAGAGAATTTGTGTGAGTTTATCAGACTGTGTAGGGCTTCCCAGGTGGCTCAGTGGTAGAGAATCCGCCTGCCAGTGCAGGAGATTCGGGTTCGATCCCTGAGTTGGGAAGATCTCCTGGAGGAGGAAGTGGCAACCCACCCCAATATTCTTGCCTGGAAAATCCTATGGATGGACAAGCCTGGCAGGCTACAGTCCCTGGGGTCACAAAGGGTGGGACATGACTTAGCACTCAAAGCACAGGAGTGGGGGGCGGAGGGATCAGACCATGCAGAGGGAGTCTTATAGGGAGGCAGTGATTTGTGACTAAGTAGGGGTGACCAGCCAGTGCAGTTTGCCTGGGACTCAAGGGGTTTCCAGGACATGGGACTTTCAATTTTAAAGCATGGGGTGAAAAAAAAAAAAGCATGGGGTAGTCTCAGGCAAAGTGGGATGCATTGGTTGCCCTACCAGTTGTACCAGTTTGACCAGAGAAACCTCCTGAGAAGTGAGACTTTCATTGTGAAAACTAGAAGAGCTCTGGGCAAACCAGGACTCTTTTTCACCCAACCGAACCACAGTATGAAATGAAGAGATTTGGGGTGGGGATGGGGAGGGGGAGGAATCTAGTTGTGTTGATCAAGTTTCTAAAAGACGAATCTACAAAACTGAAAACTGTGTGTGTTAGTTGCTCAGTCGTGGCCGGTTCTTTGTGACCCCATGGGCTGTAGCCCACCAGGTTCCTCTGTCCATGGAATTCTCCAGGCAATAATACTGGAGTGGTTTGCCATGCCCTTCTCCAGGGGATCTTTCCTACCCATGGATCGAACCCAGGTCTTCCACATTATAGTCAGATTCTTTACCATTTAAGCTACTTGGGAAACCCAAGTAATTTACAAAATAGTATACATTTTCCTGTAAATGGAATTTTATGCATACCATCATACCATCTAGGATACACTGTCCCATTGTCAACATGGCTGAATTTTTAAATAGAATCTTTCAATTGTGTGAGTCAGAGCGAGGCGAGGGAAATTCTGGAGTATTAATTCCCAAATGTAATTGCATTCCCAATCACTTTAGTAGTTTTTTAAGAGTATGGATCCTTGAGCCCTGCTTGTAGAGAGTTTCATTTTAGTCTTGGCTGGGATATGGCTTGGGAACTGTATAAGCTCCCAGTGACACCAGCCAAGTTTAGAAGCAATTGGTTAGGGAAGTATTTCATCCAGGCCATGGTGGAACATGATGAATTATGCTTACTCTGCCATAGGGTACACCTCTTAGGTGAGCATGATTTTCATGTTCCATGTGATGTTATGAGTAAACTGACTCTCAGCTCCTGGTATCAGAAACCTTCCATTCACTTGTGAATCTTGACACAAACTGAAAACTTCAACAAGTTGCTTAGACTTCCTGACCATCTGTTTCTTCCTCTGTTGAAAGGATATAATGACAGAAGTTATTTCCTAAGAGTTGTTACACAATTAGGTGATATAATGTGTGTGATAAATTTAGAAGCCTGCGAGCCACAGAGTTCAATGAATATTTGCTAAAATTATGATTTAATGTCTCTCCCTGAATGGTGATGAATAAACTGCCAAATTCTTACTTTTAGCTCTTTTCTTTTATTGAATTATTTGAAAATAATATCTTTCTAGTAATACATTCTTTCTTTATATGAGTGCTTCATATTGTTAGATTTTGGGCTAAAATATTCAACTACATTAATGTTTAAGAGACTCCGCAGGTGGTACGGTTTTAAAGAATCTGCCTGCCAGTGCAGGAGATGCAGGTTCAATCTCTGGGTTGGGAAGATCCCCTGGAGCAGGAAATGGCAAACCACCCCAGTATTCTTGCCTGGAAAATCCCATGGACAGAAGAGCCTGGAGGAATATAGTCCATGGGATCACAAAGCATCAGATATGACTGAGAGACTGATTATATTAATATTTGTGCTAAAATTTAAGATCTTATGGTACAGTCATGTTTCTGAAGACCCTATGAGCCCAATGCATTCTGGGTGCTATCTTTAGCCTATCTGCCATGTACTAGGTTGAAGTCATGGATAGCATTAAGCCATTCTGTTCTGGCAACATGGTCATGAGTTGGTGGTTGAAAAACTAAGTCCTAGAGTATAGAGCATAGGTGAGAATGTCCTCTTTTGCAATAACCATTTGATTCTCTCCTGTTCATTGCTCAAAAGGTAGGAATTGGATATAATTTATTTTCTGCATTTGGCTTTGCGTGCATGGTTAGTCACTAAGTCGTGTCCAGCCCTTTGCGACCCCATGGACTGTAGCCTGCCAGGCTCCTCTGTCCATGGACTTTTCCAGGCAGGGATACTGGAGTTGGTTACTGTCTCCTTCTCCAGGGGATCTTCCTGACTCAGGGATTGAACCCTCATCTCCTGCATTGGCAAGTGGATTCTTTTACCACAGCGCCACCTGGAAAGCCCTTCTGGGGCTTGGGCTTGACTTTAGCTAGATTAGTTTTCATTTCCTCATTTTCTAGTTCTTAGAAGAATACTTCATTCACACCTCTATGTAACAAGTAGGTAATAATTTGATTACCAAATTATTTCCTTTTTTCCCCTAGCCATGTGACTAAGGGCTTCCCTGGTAGCTCAGCTGGTAAAGAATCTGCCTGCAATGTGAGAGACCTGGGTTTGATCCCTCAGTTGGGAAGATCCCCTGGAGAAGGAATAGGCTACCCACTCCAGTATTCTGGCCTGGAGAATTCCATGGACTCTATAGTCCATGGGGTCGCAAAGAGTCGGACACAACTGAGTGACTTTCACTTTCACTTTCATGTAACTAACTGTTTCTCAGTTTTTAGACCCGGCATTATGAACAAGGTCTGGTCAATAGCATTGTTGTGAGTTACATGGGGACTTGTCTAAGAAAACTTGTGCAACCCTACAAATTCTCTGTTCCTTCACCTGCTGACCTAATGCAAAGGATCTAGGAAGGCTGTAGATTGAAAGTGCCTTGATTCCTAAGTCACTGCTCAAAGAAGAGCTGCCTAAGAAAGCTGCCAAGATGTAGGGTTTATCTGTTTCATCAGTTAGCCTATTCTGACTTTTCAGGTAGAAAGGAGGAGCTGCAGATATTTATGACAAACATTTGGCAAGTAGCGTTTTTGGTTTCTGATACTTTTATTCTTTTTAAAATGAAATGTTTTAAAAAATAAAGTTATGCAAGTCCTCATATATTTATCCTAGAAAATTTAAAAAGGAGGAAGAAAGTTAAAATAACCCATAGTTATATTGCATATTCTTTTGAACTAGTTGTGTATATAGATAAATTTTCCCATAAAAGTTAGCTTATCTGTCTTTAGTGTTTTATAACTTCCCCATTATTTAACATTTAAAGTAAATACTATTACATTTTGATCATCATTTTTAATGACTGTACCATCATTTATTTAGTGTCCTCTTATTGAGCATTAAAATTGTTCTCAATTTTTCCTATAATACAAATACCATTTTGAATATCTTTGTATGTTAATCTTTGATCACATCTTTATTTTCTTAAGTTAATTGAAATGGAATTATTCTTATAACTAGTTCAGAATTGCCAGATTTCATTGGCCTTGATCAAAACCACACACATATTTTAATTTCATAGATTGTAAGTATAAGCAAGGACTGGCTGACTTTAAATCATCATACCATGGGCAAGAGAAGAAGGAAATGTTAAGTCTCATTACTTAAAATTACAGTCTCTTGTCATGCTATAATTTTGGGGAAAATTTATTGCAACTGAAATTCCTTGGAAAGTTAAATGTAAGCCTATCCTAGGGTAGATAGACTCTGCCATTCTTCCACACTTTTCTCTGTCAGAGGTGTGCCTGGAAAGATGCAGTTAAATACTGAGATACACATTAATGGAAGTGCTACATTTAACATTCTATAGAAATCATTCTGGTAGAAGAGCCTTATACTCTCAAATTTGTCTGGGAAATTACTTGGTTAGAAAAAAATTCGTTAAAATTTGATTATTTTAACTACTAACACCAGAGTTAGATGAAAATATGAAGGCTTGGGTATGATTTTATTTGTCTTAACATAAGCTCATAGAATGTTGTATATACTGCAAGTCATTCCATTGGAAGATTTTAAAATCTCATATGACTAATGGATTTCACAAGTCAGTTATCTCAGGGCAAGAAAGGCAATAGTATTCACTTTTTAACTTCAGAAAGGAGTGCTTGCTATCCTGGTAACACCTCTCTCATGTCACTGACGTTGTGCAACCACTCAGGCCACACACAGTTGCAAAGGCTCTTATCTTCTGTCTGCGGATGACTGTGTGCTGTTGTCAAGTGATCCTCTTTGGAGGCTGAGTGACCTTGCAGTGAAAGCCCTTCAACAGCTGGCTTCAAAGATGAAGAACAGTGCAAGTGGTTGAAGGCACAGATAACATAGATTGTGTGCTCAATTGTTGGCATAGGCAAGAGATATTTTTGGAAATACAGTGGCCAAGAACAGCCTTCTCTAAACATTTTTTTAAAAAATCAGGACTAGATATATTTTTAAAAACATATTTCATATGGCAACACCGGATATCAGTTTAAATTGTTTGGATGGATGGATAGAATCCTAAGGCACAATGCATGTGCTTCACAGAACCCAGTTTCATAAGGTCCCCATACTGTCAAAAGGGTAACAAAAAGGCACTGGGCCATTTGCTTGACAAAGTCACACAGCCTCCACATCAGTGTTCACTGTGCTGCTCAGGCACCAAACCACAGTTGATAAGATGACTGCACCTCATCAATATCTTCTCTAGGTGGTATCTTAGTGGCCACATAAAGTGTCATTCTTGGTGGTATGTTTGTTTAAACAACAACCTGCTTTCCAACAACTCAAAGCCAAATAGATTTATGTTTTAAATCCTTGGGGTGTGAAATATTGAAAAGAAATTAACCTAAAAGCACAACCTAAAAAGCTGTGCTTTTTGTGTTGGCGTTGGCCCAATGAAAAATAAGTGACTGTTTCTGGTTTCTTGGCTCTTGACTGTAGAAGTAGCCTTCCCCATGAAATTGATAGCCATGTTCATTTTCCTGTTCATTTTGCCGGAAAAGTTGTTTTAATTGTGGTGAGACTTTTCATAATAGAGATTCCGTGTCTTGAAATGGAAGCTCACCTAAATTGTTCCTGATTAATGAATATCTCTCTCAGGATCCTCTTTGAAACACTGAAATTGACATTTGACACTGGTTCCTTTTCTCCCGCTGCCTGAGATAAACCATGCCCACATGCTCTACTTTGTAGGCTTAGGACTGTATGGCAAGGCTTGGTTGGTATTAGGATAGAGAAGCCAGGACCCTGAATATAGGGCATACCCAGGGCCCATACGCCCCACATTTGACATGTGAGCCTAGCATGTCTTTTCTTTCCTGCAGTCAGACCATCTGACCAATTTCCTAAAACTGGTGGCTTGCCCTTTGCAGAAAATAATTATGTTCACTGACTAATTTACATTTTTATATTAACTATCTTGAATTCTAGAATTTCAGTTACCATGCTGAGACATTAGTTAGATGTGTGATATTGGACAAGTCACATCACCACTCAGGACCTAATTTCTGCCATTAAATAAGATCACTGATTGAACTCTAAGGTCTTTTCAAGCAAAGAGGGACCCAAATCCCTCCAAACTCTATGATTATAATCAAATTATCTGATTATAAAAATATTTATTCAGCCTACACTGCAAGGTAGGTATTCTATTGGATGCAGATAACTTCAGATTTAATTCCTTGTCTTCTAGGAGCTTATGTCTCAGGCAGGAAATACCAGAATCAGGGCTAAGATATCTGGGGCATGTGAGGCTTAACAGATCTTTCCAGGTGATCTTGGTACTCACTCTCTCCATCAGTTGAGAACTTGATGTTCATTCTGCAAGGTCATCCATGACAGGCCACTAGGACACATTATTCTCCTAAACTGGCTGGATAAAATCTTGTGGGAAGTCACCCTGCTCTGCATAGCTGCAGTTGCACCACTCCACTGTGTAGTGCGTGTGTAGGTACTATATTAGCCGGTGCTGGGGTCGCTGGTCTTTCACGGACACAGGATTTCATTTGCGTTCAAGCATTAGTTATAAACTCTGTGAGTGATTCTTTCTTTTGTAGTGTCGGGGAGTAAGCACGAGGGATTTGTCAGTGAAAGGGCTGGTTGAACGGAGCATCTTTTTTTAAAAATTTATTTTTAATTGAAGGATAATTGCTTCATAGAATTTTGTTTTCTGTCAAACCTCAACATGAACCAGCCATCAGTTCAGTTCAGTCGCTCAGTCGTATCTGACTCTTTGTGACCCCCTGAACTGCAGCATGCCAGGCCTCCCTGTCCATCACCAACTCCCAGAGTTTACTCAGACTCATGCCCATCGAGTCGGTGATGCCATCCAACCATCTCATCCTCTGTTGTCCCCTTCTCCTCCTGCCCCCAATCCCTCCCAGCATCAGGGTCTTTTCCAATGAATTAACTCGTCGCATCAGGTGGCCAAAGTATTGGAGTTTCAGCTTCAGCATCAGTCCTTCCAATGAACACACAGGACTGATCTCCTTTAGGATGGACTGGTTGGATCTCCTTGCAGTCCAAGGGACTCTCAAGAGTCTTCTCCAACACCACAGTTCAAAAGCATCAGCCATAGGTATACATATATCCCTTCCCCTTTGAACCTCCCTCCCATCTCCCTCCCCATCCCACCCCTCTAGGCTGATACAGAGCCCCTGTTTGAGTTTCCTGAGCCATATAGCAAATTCCTGTTGGCTATCTGTTTTACATATGGTAATGTAAGTTTCCATGTTACTCTTTCCATACATCTCACTCTCTCCTCCCCTCTCCCCATGTCCATAAGTCTATTCTTATGTCTGTTTCTCCATTGGTGTCCTGTAAATAAATTCTTCAGTACCATTTTTCTAGATTCCATATATATGTATTAGAAAATTATATTTATCTTTCTCTCTCTGAATTACTTCACTCTGTATCATAGGTTATAGGTTCATCCACCTCTTTAGAACTGACTCAAATGTGTTCCTTTTTATGGCTGAGTAATATTCCATTGTGTATATGTACCACAATTTCTTTATCCATTCATCTGTCGATTGACATATAGGTTGCTTCCATGTTCTAGCTATTGTAACTAGTGCTGCAATGAACAATGAGTACATGTGTCTTTTTCAGTTTTGGTTTCTTCAGGGTATATGCCTAGGAGTGGGATTACTAGGTCATATGATGGTTTTATTGTTAGTTTTTAAAGGAACCTCCATACCATCTTCCATAGTGGCTGTATCAGTTTATAGTCCCACCAACAGTGCAAGAGCATTCCCTTTTCTCCACACCCTCTCCAGCATTTATTGTTTGTAGACTTTTTGATGATGGCCATTCTGACCGATGTGAGGTGATATCTCATTGTAGTTTTGATTTGCATTTCTCTAATAATGAGCGATGTTGAACATCTTTTTCATGTGTTTGTTAGCCATCTGTATGTCTTCTTTGGAGAAATGTCTGTTTAGGTCTTTTACCCACTTTCTGATTGGGTTGTTTGTTTTTCTGGTATTGAGTTGTATGAGTTGCTTGTATATTTTGGAAATTAATCCTTTGTCAGTTGTTTCATTTGCTATCATTTTCTCCCATTCTGAGGGTTGTCTTTTCACCTTATAGTTTCCTTTGCTATGCAAAGCTTTTAAGTTTAATCAGGTCCCACTTGTTTACTCTTGTTTTTTATTTCCATGACTCTAGGAGGTGGTCATGGAGGATTTTGCTTTGATATATGTCATCGAGTGTTCTGCCTATGTTTTCCTCTAAGAGTTTTATAGTTTCTGCTCTTACATTTAGGTCTTTAATCCATTTTGAGTTTATCTTTGTGTATGGTGTTAGGAAGTGTTCTAATTTCATTCTTTTACATGTAGCTGTCCAGTTTTCCCAACACCACTTATTGAAGAGGCTGTCTTTGCCCCATTGTATATTCTTGCCTCCTTTGTCAAAAAATAAGGTACCCATAGGTGCATGGATTTATTTCTGGGCTTTCTATCTTGTTCCATTGGTCTGTAGTTCTGTTTTTGTGCCAGTACCATACTGTCTTGATGACTATAGCTTTGTAGTATAATCTGTTGATTCCTCCAGCTCCATTCTTCTTTCTCAAGACTGTTTTGGCTATTTGGGGTCTTTTGTGTTTCCATATGAATTGTGAAATTTTTTGTTCTAGTTCTGTGAAAAATGCCATTGGTAATTTGATAGGGATCTCATTGAATCTGTAGATTGTGTTTGGTAGTATAGTCATTTTCACAATATTGATTCTTCCTATCAAGGAACATGGAATATCTCTCCATCTGTTTATGTCATCTTTGATTTCTTTCATTTGTGTCTTATAATTTTCTGTGTACATTTCTTTTGTCTCCTTAGGTAAGTTTATTCCTAGATATTTAATTCATTTTGTTGCAATGGTGAATGGGATTGATTCTTTAATTTCTCTTTCTGATTTTTCATTGTTAGCATATATAAATGCAAGTGATTCTGTGTATTGATTTTGTATTCTGCAACTTTGCCAAATTCACTTGATTAGCTCTAGTAATTTTCTGATACTATGTGTAGGGTTTTCTATGTATGGTATCATGTCATCTGCAAACAGTGAGAGCTTTACTTCTTCTTTTCCAATCTGAATTCCTTTTATTTCTTTTTTCTTCTCTGATTGCTGTAGCTGGGACTTCAAGAACTCTGTTGAATAATAGTAGATACAAAAACAAGACCCATATATATGCTGCCTGCAAGAAATCCACTTCAGACCTAAAGACACATATAGACTGAAAGTGAGAGGATGGAAAAATATATTCCATGCAAATGGGAAGCAAAAGAAAGCTGGAGTAGCAATCCTCATATCAGACAAAATAGACCTTAAAATAAAGAATATTACAAAAGATAAGGAAGGACACTACATAATGATTAAGGGATCAATCCAAGAGGAAGACATAACAATTGTAAATATCTATGCATCCAACATAGGAGCACCTCAGTACATAAGACAAACACTAACAGACATAAAAGGAGAAATTGACAGTAACGCAATAATAGTAGGAGACTTTAACACCCCAATCACACCAATGGACAGATCATCAAAACAGAAAATTAATAAGGAAACACAAGTCTTAAAGGATACATTAGATGAAATGGATCTCATTGATATCTTTAGGACATTCCATCCAAATGCAGAAGAATACATCATCTTCTCAAGTGCACATGAAACGTTCTTCAGGATAGACCACATCTTGGGTCACAAATCAAACCTCAGTAAATTTAAGAAAATTGGAATCATATCAAGCATCTTCTTTGACCAGAATACTATGAGACTAGATATCAATTACAAGAAAAAACTGTAAGAAACACAAACACATGGAGATTAAACAACATATCTCTAAATAACCAATGGGTTACTGAAGAAATCAAAAGGGAAATAAAAAAATTTCTAGAAACAAATGACAATGAAAACACAACAACTCAAAACCTATGGGATGCAGCAATAGCAGTTCTAAGAGGGACGTTTATAGCAATACAATCCTACCTCAAGAAACAAGAAAAACATCAAATAGACAACCTAACTTTACACCTAAAACAACTGGAAAAAGAAGAAGAAGAAGAACAACAACAACAAAAAATTAGTAGAAGGAAAGAAATCATAAAGATCCGAGCAGAAATAAATGAAAAAGAAATGAAAGAAACAGTAGTAAAGATTAATAAAACTGAAAGCTGGTTCTTCGAGAAGATAAACAAAATTGACAAACCTTTAGCCAGACTCATCAAGAAAAAAAGAGAGAAGAATCAAATCAACCAAATTAGAAATGAAAAAGGAGAGATTACAACAGATAATGCAGAAATACAAAGGATTATAAGAGACTATTATGAACAGCTATATGGCAATAAAATAGATAACCAGGAAGAAATGGACAGATTCTTAGAAAAGTTCAGTCTTCCAAGTCTGAACCAGGAGGAAATAGAAATAATGAATGGAGCATCTTTTGACTTGGGCCCCTCTTTACTCCACATCCCATGGGGGAAGGAAGAGTTGAAAATGACAACTGTTGGCTACCAGTATGCAGCTGCCTCACATATCTCTTGCCATTTTTGGAGTGGGGGACTTTTGGGCAATTTGGGGCTTGTTACTCTCCTTTACTACTTTACCAGTCCCCCTCTAAGAACCAGAGTAGCCCCCCTGTGTACCCATTATACCCATCAATGCTTTGAAATTGTCCTTCTTCATACACACACACACACACATATATACACACACTCATACACAAACACACACACAACACATATCTGTATGATGATTGCACACTGCCATTTTCCGAGCCTCATCAGTCTTTCATTTGTTAGCCCACTGATTGATTCATTTACTGACTTATTCATTCATTTGTAGATCAGCATCAAAAAAACTTTACACCCAAGGATGACTCAGTCCTGGCACAGAACGCTTTGGAGAGCATCCTGCAGCCTCTGTCAATACCACTTACTTTTCAGTATCCTTCCAACTTTGACTTCAGTTAGAATGGGCCCCTTTTCCTCCTCTGTTCCTTTTGTCCAATTCTCTCTCACATTTAGACACCTCTGATGGACTTTGTTTAAAGAGAATGCTCCCAGGTTTAGGAAGCTGGGGCTGGCTGCCTAGAAAGAGCTTTAGTGGCAGGTGCAAGCTGGCAGCAGGGAGCAAAGAAGTCGACTGAGAATCAATTGCAGAGAAGACTAAATACTTAAAATCTCAGCCTAAGCTGGGCCACAGTTTTGTGAAATTGCCATCACTTCACAGGAAAATGGAGGAAATGAAACAAGTCTTCTTTGGTGGGGAGGAGCAGGGAGGCTGCTGTAGACGATGGATGGACCCTCACCTGCCAGCGCTTTAGTGCTGTTATACCAAAGGTCTTTTACAGCTTATAGTTAAACTTAATGCTAAGTATAATCTGAATATATGATACCTCATTGTACTTGTATTACTGTATGCAAATATAAATAAAGTTACCACACACACAAAAAAAAGTGATCTGTCTTAGAAACTGAAAAATAAAATAAAATAAAATCTCAGCCTAGAGGGTTTTGCAGGTTTTCCTTTATCGCCTTGGTAATAGCTCTGTGGTGTGGTCTGTGGGGCTACTCCAGGGCCAGCGCGTGGGAAGGGAATGTTCTGCAGCCAAGAGACTCCAGGGAGCAGAGTACTGAGCTCAGAGTGGGGCAACAGAGGCTATCAAGGATCCCACTGCCAACTGACAGTTGACAGTCCCCCACCTCTTTCGTCCAGTTTAGAGCCTGGTTTCTTCCTTTTTCTCTTCCCAGAAAGCAGTCTCTCTACCACAGCTCAGCTGGGGCCAACCCACACAGAGGTCCATAAGCAGCGCCTAATTTATTTCTGAATTCTCCATCTTCTTTCACAGGCCT
Organism: Dama dama; assembly: GCF_033118175.1. Lineage (NCBI taxonomy): Eukaryota > Metazoa > Chordata > Mammalia > Artiodactyla > Cervidae > Dama > Dama dama. The sequence continues at coordinate 30,180,072 of NC_083705.1, forward strand.
CCATCTCTTGAGTCTGGGCTTCTGTATTGGAGCCTGTTCTCAGTAACCTGGCCGTGTCCCCATCTCAGAACAGGAGCCTCCCTTGGCCTTGCCAATCCAGATCCCAGGATCAGAATCAGAAATATCTCCCGTGCTGACAGATTCCTGGCTGGGTGTCCCTGACTTCTGAGGGTGCTCCACCTCCAATGCCCCACTGCTGTGTTTGCTGGGCTCCTCTTCCTTCTCAGCTGCCTGCTCAGCTTTCTCCAGCCACACCCGCCCTGCAATGTGCGCAGAGCTGAAATTCCCTGCAGCTGCTGGTTCCCTCTCCCTCCCTAGTTTTTGACCCTGAAGGACAGAGACAGTCCAAGTCTCACTGTCTCCTTTCCTTCCATCCACACATGAGTATTGCCAGGCCTGGCTGAATCCCACAGAGTTACACAGAAGACAGTCATGCGTGAGTTAAAGGTTATGGCACTTGCTGTTCCATAGATCCGTGTCACAAAAAGAATGGCTAAAACTTGAATAAGCAGAGAAGTTTGAGGGTCACATGCAAATCTTCTCTGGGGAAAGCAAAAAAAAAAAAAAAAAAAAAGATAACTAGCTGTGTCATAGTTTCACTATTTCCCAATTTTACCTTCTGGGATGTGACTATAGAAGTATCCTTAGGGCGTACACAATGCAGCTTCCTTTCATGCCAAACCCTCTTATAATGTGATAATGTGATTCTTATTACTCTATCAAAGTCATTTCCTCATGTCTTCAGAGGACCTGCTTAGTAGCCCAGTACCCTAGCTTCTCGGGTGGCTCAGTGGTAAAAGCAGATAACAATGGAAACTCCCAAGCAGAATCTACTAGAATAATCCATCAGATTCTCCAAGGCACTCCATTTCCTCCATGACCTACAAGGATGAATTCTAAGGACACATGGAATATTTACAGCCAAGGACTCTGATTTGCCTGTGTACTGCTGCTGCCGTATGTGTGTGTGTTAGTCACTCAGTCATGTCCGACTCTTTGTGACCCCGTGAACTGTAGCCCTCCAGGCTTCTCTGTCCGTGAAATTCTCCAGGCAAGAATACTGGGGTGGATTGCCATTCCCTTCTCCAGCTGCTCCCGTATGTTGAGTTATATGCTTATGAAAAGAAATTATCTTTGTTCTCAAACCTGTTTGTGCCTATGGTGCTTGTTACAATCTTGCAATTTGATTAGTTAGGACATAAATATTAAATATGAATATGAAGAGTTGTTTCTAAGAAGATTAAGCAGAATGCTCTGGAAAGATATCACAAAAAGTTTCTGTCAATTAAATATGAGTAAGAACAATTGCTAAAGGAAGAAAAACACTGTAAAAATAAAAGAGATATAAATTCTTGATATACCTTAAGGAATCCCAAACTGGAAATTATTGCCAATGCATTATAGATTGGATTAGGTAAGAAAAAAGATGTGAAGACTAGTCAAAGAAAAGGCCTATGTTCTATATGAAGATGTGTACATAAATATTTGTATATTTTAAGTTAAAAGAAAATAACATGTATGGATTTTTATGATTCTTTATCTTAAGTTGATCTACTTATCCAAATTACTTCAGATGGAGTTGGGTTCTCTTATATTACCCCCATTTTAGAGATAAAAAGTTGAAAGAAAGATAACTTGCCTAGATGTCCACATTTTGGAGTTGGTAAGCCTGGAATGAAGTCTGAGTGATTTTGGCCATGGTTCAAGCTTTTGACCATGATATGACATGTTAATAACTCTCCCCTTTCCTAGAGATGCTCTTGATATTAAAATGAATGATTTTGTTCCATTAAGGAAATCATGGAAAAAGTTACTAGATGGCAAATTGGGAGATGTTTGCAAAGTCTAAAATCAGCAGGGGCTCAATATCTAAGATATACAAGGAATTCCTTAAACTGCCCCCCAAAAAACAACCCCATAAAAATGAGCAAAGAATGAAATGGGCAATTTATAGAAGAGGAATCCCTAAAGACTAAAAAAATATGAAGAAATGACTGATAACTTTAGTAATCAGAGAAAAGAAATTTAAAACAATGAAGAGGTACTGTTCTATGCTTGTAAGATGGGCAGAAATGTGCAGATAATGCCATTGAGAGAGAGATGAGAAGACATAGGAATCTCATATGTTGCTGTTGAGAAAGCAGATGGGAGCAGCCCCTCCAGGCAGATATTTGGCCCCAGCTTAGGACTCAACAGTTTCCATCCTAGATGTACATCCCTAAGAAATCTTTACACCACTTTATTAAGGAACATGTATGAGGATGTTTGGTACAGCCTTATGGATTAGCCTGGCTCTTCAAAAAGGAGATGCCAAGATGTGTATTAAATCATTTAAGTTTACAAAGATGTTATTGGGGGATATGCCCGTGAGAGAAAATGGGGAGGGTTGGGAGGACTGTCATAGCATAATGCAAGTCTGATCCCAAGTGAAGGAGAGAGGGAAGGTAGGCGGTGGAAGTGTCCTAGATTATTGCCACACAAACTAAGGAAGGTTCTTTGAGGCCACCAGGAAGTCCTCAAGCCAAAATCAGCTGTGAGAAGAATCCCATGTCTACCAGGAATGGGCCCGTCTTAGTGTCCCTGATGTACTTGGTCCTGGCTGTGAGCAGCCAGTGAGCAGTGTGAACGCGGGTGAAACCCAGAGCTGGATTTCAGAGTACAGCAGCTGGGGCCTTTGCTCAGTTACCCTTCTTGAGGTCTGAGGTCTGTGAGGAGCATTCTCATGGATGCCACACATTACTGAGGGTAGCAGAGAGAAGAAGGCAGCCTGTATGTCAATCATGGGGAAAGTAGTTAGGTAATATGTAGTGGACACACACCAGTGAGCAAAGATACATACCTAACAGTGTGGATATGTGGATTGGTCTTAAAAACAATGTGCTTAGTGAAAAGAAGAGGAAGAAGAACCAGAAAGAGATGTCCCATGCAATCATATTAAAATTAAGATTACTTGCATACAAAGCAATAACAATCTGCAAGTACACACACACAAATAAAAAAATGTTCATTATGCCCACTAGAATGGTGGTTTGAGTGAAATATAGGGGTAAAAAGAAATAAATATAAAAGAATATATCCCTGCAAAAAAGTCTTGGATGGGTTCAATGAGGTTAAAAAAAAATGTATTGAACCTAGTATGAGTAATTCAACTTCCTAACTCTGAGGACCTAAATAAACAAATCAACAAGGTACTTGCCACCTGCCCTCTAAAAAGACCTGAATACAGAAGCAGCCTTTTAGAACCTTTCAATAGCAGCTATAGAAGCAGTCTTCTGCTGTAAAAACAGTAGGTCACTGCACAGTTTAAACTCAGCTCATCTCATCTGTGCCCCCTGTTGTAGCAAATAGAGACCAACAGCAGCAGCACGTAGTGTGGCCTGCGAACTGCCTCAGGCCACCTGCCTGCCTCCTTTTTCTCTGTGGCTAAGTTTTGGGTTTTCCATTCCTGCCCTGGCCCCCTGTTTTGTTTCATTTTTCTGGTAAGAGCTTTACTAAAATGTAATTCACATCCTATACAGTTCACTGGTTTAAAGCGTACAGTTAAATGGCTTTTGGTAAATTCAGAGTTGTGCAACCATCACACAGTTAATTTTAGAATCTTTTCAACACCCCCAAAAGGAACACTGTACCAGTTAGTCAACAACCCACACCCCCCCTTCCATGAGCCACTTTCCCCTTATCACTCTAGGCAATCATTAATCTACTTTCTGTCTCGATAGATTTGCTTATTCTGGACATTCCATATAAATGGAATTAAACAATGTGTGGTCCTCTGTGACTGGCTTCTTTCACGCAGAATAATGTTTTCAAGATCTAGCCATATTGTATGAGTATCAGTGCTTCTTTCTTTTTTGTTGCCAGGTAATATTCCGTTGTATGGATATACGACATTTTGTTTATCCTCTCTTCGATTGATGAACATTTGGGTTGTTTCCACTCCATGGTGGTTATGAATAATGCTGCTCTGACATTTGTCTATAAGTTATTGCATGGACACAAGTTTTACTTTCTCTTGGGTGTACACTTAGGAGTGGAATTGCTGGGTTATGTGGTAACTATGTTTAAGCTACTGAGACCTGTCAGAATGCCTTTCAAAACAGCTGCACCATTTTATTAATGCATTCCTGCCAGCAGTGTATGAAGGTTTTAATTTTTTCATATCTTCATCCACAGTTACCTGTCTTTTTGATTATGGTCCCCTAGTTCTTCCTATTGGCTCTTGGCTCCCTGACCTCAATTGTCTTGCTGCTCAGTGGTAAAAAATTCACCTGTCAATACAGGAACCTCAGGAGATGCGGGTTCGATCCTTGAGTCGGGAAGATCCCCTGGAGGAGGAAATGGGAACCCACTCCAGTATTCTTGCCAGGATAATCCCATGGACAGAGGAGCCTGGAGGGCTACAGCCCATGGGGTTGCAAAGAGTTGGACACAATTGAAGCGACTGAGTATACACACGTCCTTGATTTCAGGGCTCTTCAAGTTTTCTTACAGAAGGCATCTACCATCACAGAGGTATAACCAGCTCTTGGCTTCCCCAACTAAGGAAAAGGGATTGCAGATAATGAGGTTCTTAGATTCCACCCTCAAAATAAAAGAGTAGAGAAAGAGGAAAGTTGAATGTGACTGACAGATTCCTTAGCTCTTTTCTTTCTCTTTTGTTCATATTGCTGGAATGACAAGCTGAGGGTTGTAGGAGGAGCTGTTTGGGGGCAGCAGCTATTCTAGAATTCCAACCTGAGAGTGACAAGTATGAGAACATGGTCAGTGCAATTACCAATTTACAGATAGACTCTCATTACCTCCAGTCTTTTCATTTTCTGCAGATGCAAAGATAAGAGAGAGAAGGGTCAGCATTAGGTTTGGTTATAAAAAATCAGTTTTTACTGACAGTAACTTACAATTGATAATGTTAATTGTTCCTCTTATCAACAGCTTCTCTTTTATGGCTGGTATTTAGAAACAAGTGTTGACATTTGTGGATTCCCTGGTAGCTCAGCTGGTACAGAATCCACCTGCAATGCAGGAGACCCCAGTTTGATTCCTGGGTCAGGAAGATCCACTGGAGAAGGGATAGGCTGCCCACTCCAATATTCTTGGGCTTCCCTAGTAGCTGGTAAAGAATCCTCCTGCAATGCGGGAGACCTGGGTTCCATCGCTTGTACCACTGGTGTTCAATCAGTTGGTGTTCTATGTGTTCCAGGCTGAAGAGTCCTAGTTCAGGGTGATACAGATTTCAAGATTTCCTCAGCTAAAGGAGAATGCTGTCAGCACAATGAGAAAAACCATTAGAAAAGTCATGGATTGTGTTTCTGTTTAACCCTTTATTCTGAGGCTGGGATCACTGAAGTAGAGGTTTCTTCCTTGGAAAATTGACTTGAGTTTGGATCTCCCAAATATATTTGAGTTTCTCTGTAGGAAAATAGGCCCAGTGAGTACACTTCGAAACAGTAATGATTCTATACACAGCAGAAGCCTTACTTAACAGCCATTTAGACTTGCAAAATAGATTAAAGCCATTAACTAGGGCAGTGTTTTCTTCCTTACTGTGGTCATTAACCAAATTGCTAGCTTTAGTTGTAACACAGATAACCATGCTTAAAGATAACCTAGACCTACTGTTTTAGTGTTTTTATTTAATGGGCATGACATGGAAATACATTCTCAAGCTGTTTTAATTTCACAGAATTCGGGTATAAACTTTTAAACATCAGTTCTCTTTAGGTGAAATTCACTTACATCTAAGTGCACCATTTTAAGGGCCTTGATTAATGTGCTATACATTTGTGGAACCACTGCTGTAATCAGAGTATAGAATATTTCCATCACCCTTTCCTCCTGCCCTTTGCTGTCAATCTCCACCCTCTTTCTGGTGCCAGGTAAACACTGATTTACTTTCTGTCTCTAGGTTAGTTTGCCATTTTGTGAAATTTAGTATAAATGGAACCAGACTGCTTTTGAGATTCATCCACGTTGTTGTATGTATCAGTTCATTAATTTTTACTGCTCAACAAGATGAATGTATAAAGTAACATTTATCCTGGGAATGAAAGTTTGGTCAAACATTGAAAATCACCATGTTACCAGAATAAAGGTGAAAAACCATATGATCATCTCAATGTGTGAAGAAAAGGTACTTGACAGAATTCAACACTCATTTATGATAAATACTCTCAGCCAACTAGTAATAGAAGGGAATGTTGATAAAGAGCATATATTGGAAATATGATGAGACTTAATGGCTGTATTATTTATCTATTGTTGTATAAAAAAAATCCCCAAACTGATCATCTTAAACAGTAAATACCATCTCACAGTTTTTGAGGGTTAGGGATTTGGGAGCAGCTTAGTAGTGTGGTTCTGCTTGAGGTTCTCTCGTGAGGTTGCATTCAAGACCTCAGTGAAGGCTGTAGCCATCTGAAGGCCTGACTAGGGCTAGAGGATTTTCTAACCTCAGGTTCTTACTCACTGTTTGTAGAAAGCCTCAAGTCTTTACCATGTGGCTCTCTTCACAAGGCCTCTTGAATGTTCTCATGTCTTGGCAAGTGGTTTCCCCTGAAGTGAGTGATCCAGGAGAAAGAGAAAAGGAGGAGGAAGCCACATGCCCTTTATGACCTGGTCTTTTGGAAGTCATACACCGTCATTTCCACCAGAGTCTATTCATTACAAACAAGTCACTAACTACAGCCCACTCAAGGTGGGGGGGTATTAGGCTCCACTTTTTGAAGGGAGAAGTGTCAGAGAAATTGTGAATATATTTCATAATTACCACAAGAGTAAAAGAATAAGATGCCTTACCCCAGGAATATCAAGAACAAGGAAGGGTAAGTACTCTAAACATATGTTTTTTTTCAACATTGTCCTGGAGGTCCTAGCCATTGCACTACAACAAGAAAAAGAAAAAGATAATTTCAATTAGAAAGGCAGAAGTAAAACTGCTGTAATTATAGATGACATGTTTGTGAACAGAATATTCTACAGATTCTATGAAAAAGCTTCTAAAACAACTTTAGCAAAGTTGTAGGATACAAGGTCAATATATAAAATTTAAATTTTTATATACTCTCAGCAATTGTAAAATGAAATTTTTAAAATGTCGTTTAAACTAGTTTCAAAAATACGTAAAATATTGATACTTAGGGATAAGCTTAAAAAAAGAAGTGCAAGACCTGTAAACTTAGAATTATAAAATACTGCTGAAAGAAAGACAGACCTCAATGTATGGAGAGGTATGTCATGTTTATGGATTTGAAAACTCACTGTTGTTCAGATATCATTTCCTTCCAAATTGATGTACAGATTCAGTGTAATCTCACTGAAGACATTGATAGGCATTTTGTAGAAACTGATGAACTGATTCTAAAATTCATATGGAAATAGCAAAGGATGTTGAATAGCTAAAATGATTTTGAAAAAGCAAAGTTGAAGAGTTTGCACTACCTGATTTCAAGATTTATTATGTATCTTATTACTATAAGTCATTGAGACTGTGGAATTGTCTTAAGGATAGACATATAGAAAAATGAGACAAAATAGGAAGCCCAGAAATAGGCATTATATGTAGTAGTGTTAGTAGCTCAGTTGTGTCCAACTCTGAGATCCCAGGAACTGTAGCCCATCAGGCTCCTCTGTTCATGGAATTCCCCAGGCAAGAATACTGGAGTGGGTAACCATTACCTTCTAATGGGATCTTCCCAACCCAGGGACAGAACCCAGGTCCCTTGCATTGCAGGCAGTTTCTTTACCATCTGAGCCACCAGGGAAGCTCTATATAATATCTATGTAATGTAATATAAACATCTCAGTTGATTCAGTTGAATATGTATACATATTATGTATTACATATATAGTTGTTCCTAGGTATCTGAGAGAATGGTTCCAGGACTGCCTACAGATACCAAAATCCACAGATGCTCAAGTCTGTCATGTAAAATTGCATAGTACAGTCTGCCCTCTGTATTGATTATATATATAGTTGTTCCTAGGTATCTGAGAGAATGGTTCCAGGACTGCCGACAGATACCAAAATCCACAGATGCTCAGGTCTGTCATGTAAAATTGCATACTCCACATCCATAGAGTCAACCAACCTCAGATCAAAAATACTTCTTTAAAATTCCAAAAATTTCCAAAAAACAAAACTTGAATTTGCTGTACTTTGGTAACAATTTACGTAGCATTTACATTGTATTTACAACTATTTACATGACATTTACATTGTATTAGGTATTATAAGTAACCTAGAGATGATTTAAAGTATATGGGGAGGTTTAGTTTATATGCAAATGCCATACCATTTTCTATAAGGGATTTGAGCATCTGTGGGTTTTGGTATCTAAGAGGGGAGTCTTGAAACCAACCCCCAATAGATACCAAGGGACCACTGTACTCAGCTGATTTTTGACAAAGCTGTCAAGCTATTTCCATGGGGAAAGCCTTTCTACAAATGGTGCTGAGACAACTGTATATTCTAGATAGGAAAAATTAACCTTTTATTCACATCAAATATAAAAATCAAATTAGATCATAGACCTAAATGTTAAAGTTAACATTGTAACATATTTGGAAAAAAAGATATGCGAGAAAATCTCTGAGAACTTGGAGTGGGCAAAAATTACATAGTGGTGCTAGTGGTAAAGAACCCGCCTGCCATTGCAGGAGACATGAGAGACATGGGTTTGATCCCTGGGTTGGGAAGATCCTCTGGAGGACGGCATGGCAACCCACTCCAGTATTCTTGCCTAGAGAATCCCATGGACAAAGGCGCCTGGTAGGGTATAGTCAAAGGGGTTGCAAAGAGTCAGACATGCCTGAAGCAACTTAGCACACATGCAGTCACAGAAGAACCAACCATTTAAAAAATGGATATATTGAACTTTACCAAAACTGAAGTCATCTGTTCTTTAAGTATAAATATAACCAAGAGAATAGCAGGGATCGAGGTAGAGAAGGCTGTGTGCCCACCAAATCCTTAGCGGGTGAAGGGCAGTGGCCAAGAAGTCAGTAAATAAATGACATTGATGAGGGTGAAGTTTGTATGACTGAGTGCTAAGATTCTTAGAGGGTGGAGCACCTTGCTTATATCAGAAGAGCAAGGACACAGACTGCCCCTCGTGACTCTGAGGTATGTGCAGTCTGAAAAGATGAGGAAGTCCTGTGGGGGGAGGGGAGGGGCGATCAAGGAGAGGGAGTAGATTTCAGGCAAGGCAGGTGACAGAGGGACATGCATGGTGAGTGACTCAGGGTGCAGGGGTATGTTGATTACAGAATGCAACTTCTGGGGCCTTAGTGGAAGGATTTGGAAAGAAAATGAGATAGGATAGAAAGAAGAAGTCTTGAGGAAAAAGGATAGAAGAGACATGTTTTAGACTATGATTATAAGAAAAGAAGGAAAAAGTCCAGGCAAATCTAGTCCTCTCATTCTCCCAAAGCAGTAGTCATTTTTTGCTTGAATACACTCATAAAATATTTTTGAAAAAAAACTTTATTTTTTTTGCCTTTATTAAAATAGAACTTTTCTAAAGTACATAGATTTTAAGTGTATGGTTCAGTGAATTTTTCCATAATTATACACTGAAGTTACCACCCCTGAGATCAAGATGTAGAACATTTTCAGCACCCTAGCAGGTTCCTCATGCTCCCTTTTTGTTGATACCTGCCCTCTCTTACCTATAGGTAACCTCTATTCTGGCTTCTATCACTTTCCTCTCACATTTTTAAAAATTGAGGTATAGTTGATTAACAATGTTGTGCTAATTTCTACTGTACAGCAAAGTTATTCTGTTATACATATATGTACATTCTTTTTATATTCTTTGCCATTATGGTTTATCTCAGGATATTGAATATATTTCCCTGTGCTATACAGTAGGACCTTGTTGTTTATCCATTCTATCTACAATAGTTTGCATCTACTAACCCCAAACTCCAAGTCTGTCCCTCCCCCACCACCTTCCCCTTGGCAACCACAATTCTGTTCTCTATGTTGGAGAGTCTGTTTCTGTGTCATTTGTGTCATATTTTGGATTCCACATAAATTACATCATATGGGGTTGGTTTTTCTCTTTCTGACTTACTTAGTGTGGTAATCTCGACTTCTATCATGTTACTGCAGATGTCATTATTTCATTCTTTCCTAAGGCTGAGTTGTATTCCATTGTATATATGTACCACATCTTTATCCATTCTTCTGTCAATGGACATTTAGGTTGTTTTCCATGTTTTGTTGTTGTTGTCCACTCAGTCATGTCTGGCTCTTTGCGACCCCATGGACTGTAGCATGCCAGGCTTCCCTGTCCTTCACCATCTCCCAGAGCTTGCTCAAACTACGTCCACTGAGTTGCTGATGCCATCTAGACATCTCATCCTCTGTTGTCCCCTTCTCCTCCTGCCTTCAATCTTTCCCAGCATCAGGGTCTTTTCTAATGAGTCAGTTCTTCGCATCAAGTGGCCAGAGTATTGGAGTTTCAGCTTCAGCATCAGTCCTTCCAGTGAATATTCAGGACTGATTTCATTTAGGATTGACTGGTTTTATCTCTTTGCTGTCCAAAGGACTCTCAAAAGTCTTCTTCAACACCACAATTCAAAAGCATCAGTTCTTCAGTGCTCAGCTTTCTTTATGGTCCAACTCTCACATCCATACATGACTACTGGATGGACCTTTGTTGGCAAAGTAATGTCTCTGCTTTTTAATATGCTGTCTAGGTTGGTCATAACTTTTCTTCCAAGGAGCAAGCATCTTTTAATTTCATGGCTTCAGTCACCATCTGCAGTGATTTTGGAGCCCAAGAAAATAAAGTTTGTGACCGTTTCTACTGTTTCCCCATCTATTTGCCATGAAGTGATGGGACTGGATGCCATGATCTTAATATTTTGAAAGTTGAGTTTTAAGCCAGCCTTTTTACTCTCCTCTTTCATCTCCATCAAGAGATTCTTTAGTTCCTCTTTACTTTCTGCCATAAGGGTGGTATCGTCTGCATATCTGAGGTTATTGATATTTCTCCCTGCAATCTTGATTCCAGTTTGTGCTTCATCCAGTCCGACATTTCCCATGATGTACTCTGCATATAAGTAAATAAGCAGTGTGACAATATACAGCATTGATGTACTCCTTTCCCAATTTGGAACCAGTCTGTTGTTCTACGTCTAGTTCTAACTATTGCTTCTTGACCTGCATACAGGTTTCTCAGGTAAGGTAGTCTGGTATTCCTATCTCTTTAAGAATTTTCCACAATTTATTGTGATCCACACAATCAAAGGCTTTAGCATTGTCAATGAAGCAGAAGTAGATGTTTTTCTGGAATTCTCTTGTTTTTTCTATGATCCAGTGGATGTTGGCGGCTTGATTTCTGGTTCCTCTGCCTTTTCTAAATCCAGCTTGAACATCTGAAAGTTATTGGTTCATGTACTGTTGAAGCCTAGCTTGGAGAATTTTGAGCTTTACTTTGCTAGCATGTGAGATGAGTGCAATTGTGCGGTAGTTTGAGCATTCTTTGGCATTGCCATTCTTTGGGGTTGGAATGAAAACTGACCTTTTCCAGTCCTATAGCCACTGCTGAGATTTTCAAATTTGCTGGCATATTGAGTGCAGCACTTTCACAGCATCGTCTTTCAGGATTTGAAATAACTCAGCTGGAATTCCATCACCTCCACTAGCTTTGTTCATAGTGATGCTTCCTAAGGCCCACTTGACTTTGCACTGGAGGATGTCTGACTCTTGGTGAGTGATCACACCATTGTGGATCTGGGACATTAACATCTTTTTTGTATAGTTCTTCTGTGTGTTCTTGCCACCTATTCTTAATATCTTCTGCTTCTGTTAGGTCCATACTGTTTCTGTCCTTTATTGTGCCATCTTTGCATGAAATGTCCCCTTGGTATCTCTAATTTTCTTGAAGAGATCTCTAGTCTTTCCCATTCTATTGTTTTCCTCTACTTCTTTGCATTGATTTGTTAGGAAGGCCTTCTTATCTCTCCTTGCTGTTCTGCATTCAGATGGGTATACCTTTCTTTTTCTCCTTTGCCTTTCTCTTCTCTTCTTTTCTCACTTATTGGTAAGGCCTCCTCAGACAACCATTTTGTCCTTTTGCATTTCCTTTTCTTGGGGATGGTTTTGATCACTGCCTCTTGTACAATGTTATGAACCTCCATCTGTAGTTCTTCAGACACTCTGTCTATCAGATCTAATCCTTTGAATCTATTTGTCACTTCCATTGTGTAATCATGAGGGATTTAATTTAGGTCATAACCTGAGTGGCCTAGTGGTTTTCCCTACTTTCTTCAATTTAAGTCTGAATTTTACAATAAAGCAAATGGCTCATGATCTGAGCCATAGTCAACTCCAGGTATTGTTTTTGCTGACTGTATAGAGCTTCTCCATCTTTGGCTACAAAGACTATAATCAGTCTGATTTCAGTATTGACCATCTGGTGTTCATGTGTAGTTTTGCTTTTTGTGTTGTTGGAAGAGGGTGTTTGCTATGACCAGTGCATTCTCTTAGCAAACTCTGTTAGCCTTTTTCCTGCTTCATTTTGTACTCCAAGGCCAAACTTGCCTGTTACTCCGGGTATCTCTTGATTTCCTAGTTTTGCATTCCAGTCTCCTATAATAAAAAGGACATCTGTTTTTGGTGTTAGTTCTAGAAGTTCTTGTAGGTCTTCATAGACCGTTCAACTTCAGATTCTTCGATGTTAGTGGTTGGGGCATAGACTTGAATTACTGTGAATATTGTGTGGTTTGTCTTGGAAACAGAGAGAGATCATTCTGTTGTTTTTGAGATTGCCCCAAAGTACTGCATTTTGGACTCTTGTTGACTCTTGTTGACTTAGCTATTGTGAATTGTGCTGCTATGAACATTCGGGGGCATGTGTCTTTTTGTCTGGATATATGCCCACGAGTGGGATTGCTGGATCATATGGTAATTCTATTTTTATTTTTTTGAGGAACCTGCATACTGTTCTCCACTGTAGCTGCACCACCGTACATTTGCACCAACGGTGTCATTCTCCTCTCACATTTTTAAGTTAGCATGTAAATTTTCTATTGTAAATCTAAATCATTGAAAAGGATGTCATTTCTGGCATGTCATATATTGTACATTGACCTGCAGATTTAGCCTATTTAGTTTATGGAAATGTCTGCTATATAATTGAAATGAAGCCAGTCCTCATTGTCAGACCCATTAACCAAATTGAATTTTCAGTTAGGAAAAAATCTGACTTGGTTGATCAGTTAATACAAACATGTTCATATGTCTCCCTGTGATCAATTTATCTTACTTTGGGATACTGACTCCAAGACATATAGTTGTATGCATAAGCTTCAGAGATTTGTCAGGAGTTTCTCACCCTGAGAACTCTGAGCAGTGCATGAGACAAGGCACGCTGCTTTCATGTTTTTATGAAGCTCTTTTGCTTTGCACCCAGGAAATTGCCTCACAGGAAAAAGCCATATACTCAAATTGTCCCTTATTGGGTGTCTCAGAGGTTTTTATATCAGGCAATGTATGTCTGGGACTTGGGGGAAAGGCCACTGTAAAAGGGAGGTGGGAAAGGAGAATTAGCAGACTGTGGAAGGCCAGATTTAGGAAAGATTACAAATATAATTGAAGATAAGTAACAACTTAGCCATAAAGAATCTGCCTACAATGCAGGAGCCTCAGGAGACGTGGGTTCGAGCCCTGGATCGGGAAGATGCCCTGGAGGGGTGCATGACAACCCATTCCAGTATTCTTACATGGAGAATCCCATGGCCTGAGCAGCCTGGCAGTCTACAGTCCATAGGGTTGCAGAGTCGGACATGACTGAAGTGACTTAGTACAGCATGTCGTGGCAACCAATCAGCTAAGAGCAATCTGCCTGCTGACCCCAGGAAGCCTGTGCATACCCTTAGGGTGGGTATTTTCAGTCTCAGCACTGACCTGTTGATCATCTGATTATTTGTTATGCAATCTGTCCTATGCATTGTAGAGTCTTCAACAACACCCTGACCTCTGCTTACTAAAATGCCAGTAGCAACCCTTTTGCCCACTTTGTTGTGACGAGCAAAAATGTCTCCAGATATCACTCAGTGTCCAGGGATGGGGGCAAAATGGGTCCTGGCTGACACTCACTGCCCTAGCATTCACCAGTTTGAGGACTGCTGTTCTGGGAGGTAGTGGCTTCAGAGAACTAACCTGTAGCCTGGAGAAGGGTCCACGGTTGTGGTGTGGGACCCAATTTTCCTCCCCTTTTGACCCACAAAAGGGGAACTTGAATCTTATTTCCAAATAGGCTGGGTGCAGCAGAAAGGGAGCCAGGACCAGCCAAGTGGTCCTTCTTGCAGGGGTAAGCAGACAGGGTTGACAGAGGTCTTTACTGTTACTTCCAGTCTTTGGCACGAAGGAGAGGGTGGGGACCATCTGTAAATGTGGTTTGATGACAGCATCAGAGATGTCCCTTCGAAGTTCCAAGAAATAACTGAATAAAATCTGGGAGGGGTAGGGATCTTTTAACAGAGAAGGGTAAATGTTAGAAAAATTCTTTCTTTACACTTAAAACTAAGCCATTTTTAAAACCCCATTCAAGTGTGGTCTAGGGCAATACTACTCAAAGTGTGAATCCATAAACTGTTACTGGTTTTTGACTAGACAAGGAGTTTGAGCCAAAATATGAGTCAACACACTGCTTCCTTCATTGAGAATCTCTTGCTATGAAAGAAACGTCAGCTGAATTTAGTGCTTAATGACTTTAGTGCTAGTGACAAAGTTTATTTACCTTCTGGCTCCAGTTCCTTGTCACGGCAGCAGCCTATAGTTAGAGCAGCAAGGAAAATGAACTAAGGTCTTCAGAGGATCATGAAATCAATTTTGGGACTTGCAGCCTTTGTTTAAAAAAAAAAAAAACTAAAGACTTACAAAGCTATCAGAGTCCATGCTGCTTGGAATAAGTTTTGTTTAATGAAAGTTTTGTTTTAGTTAAACATGTGTAAATATACAAACACACAGGTGTACTGTATTGCAATGTAAAAACATATTTCTTTTTTTATTTTTTAAATTATAAAAGTATGATAACACACAGGAGACTTTTAAAATCCAGAACAAAGTTACATATAATTCACTATATATTACAATTTTTAAGTAGATGAATTAAGATTTTTAGTTGAAGTTTCAGTATCAAACATTCAAAAATTAATGGAATGAATATACAAACAAGTAGAAGGATATAGTAGACCTGAAAAGCACCTTGAACCAATTCAACATAATTAAGATTTATACAGTTTTCACACAACAGTGGGATACAAAGTCTATTCAAGTTCCCAAAGAGTATAAACTAGGAGATACTGGAACATATCCAAAGAGATAAAACAAGGGGCAAAAATTTCGAGGTCTAAAGGTATTGAAATCATACAGAGTTTGTTCTCTTGTCACTATGGAATTATGTAAAAACATATTTCTAACTGTGGATATAGGTCTGGAAAGTTTGAAGAGCACTGATCTAGGGGAACATAAAAGCACAACTGTGTTAATTTAAGGGAAGGATTATATCCTCCTTTGAACTGCTCTATGTGTTAGGGTCCAGCTTCCATAGGCTATATTTCCTAGGCTCCTGAGTCAGCTGGCTTTTTCCCTGAGTTCAGGTAATGGGAGGCACTGGCAGGAAATTGGAGTGGGGAAGAGAAAAGCCAGGGTATTTGTACTTCTCTCTCTGTTCCTGGTGGCATCTCCAGCATAGCTCTATCTTCATTATGATTCCCAGATCTTTTTCAGTTATGCATCAGCAACAGATACTGCCAATGTTTGATCCACATTCCTCAGTCTACCCTGGAGGCATCTTCAGACAGTACCTGTACACACCTGCTTTCTGCATCTCTCTGCCTAAGGTTTGAGTAAGCTCTAGGAGTTAGTGATGGACGTGGAGGCTGGCGTGCTGCAGGGTGGACTTGGCCCTCTTGAAGGAAGGGCAGGCCAAAAGTGCCCAGGAGTGACCTTCAAGGGAGATGGGATAAAACTGGCAAATAAAATTCCAGCTTCCTCACCCCTCCGTGGGACAATTCTGATGTAATGCACATTGTTTCTAAGAGGGTTAGAGCACAGATTTAAAAGAGGAAATTGAGGTTCAGATAAATTAAATGACTTCTCTAAAGTCACATGTGCTAATGGCATTTGAATTTAGGGCTGTTTTTTTCCACTGTTAACTATGCTATAGCTGTGTTTTTTATATATTTCCCTCAAGGTACAGTTCCCTGGCCTATAAAATTATTGGCCTTCTAACAATTTCTGCAAGTTAACATATCTTGTTTTCTGGGCCAGTCTTTGTTGTTGTTGATTTAGTTGCTAAGTTGTGTCCAACTCTTTTGAGACCTCATGACTTTGGCCCTTCAGGCTCCTCTGTCCATGCCATTTGTCAGGCAAGAATACTGGAATGGGTTGCCATTTCCTTCTCCAGATCTTCCCGACCTAGTGATCAAACACATGTCTCCTGCATTGGCAAGCTAATTCTTAGCCACCTGGGAAGCCCCGGTCAGTCTTTACCCTGTGCTAGTCAGTTTAGTTCAGTCGCATCTGACTCTTTTCAACCCCATGGACTGCAGCACGCCAGGCTTCCCTGTCCATCACCAACTCCCAGAGCTTGCTCAAACTCATGTCCATCAAGTTGGTGATGCCATCCAAATATCTCATCCTCTGTCATCTCCTTCTCCTCCTGTCTCAGTCTTTCCCAGCATCAGGTTCTTTTCCCAGTGAGTCAGTTCTTCGCATCAGGTGACCAAAGTATATTAATTTCACTCTATATCCTTCCCTCGAACTGCTCCATATGATAAGCTTCAACTTCTATAGGCTTCAATTCCCAGGCTCCTGGGTCAGCTGGCTTTTTCCCAAGTTCAGGTAAGGGGAGGCACTGGTGGGAAATTGGAAGGGGAAGAGAAAAGCCAGAGTATTTGTCCTTCTCGCTCTGTCCCTGGTGGCGTCCTCATCATAGCTGTATCTTCCACTGTAGCTGGTCAAGCATACAATAATGCCAGTTTCCCGCGGTGACTGGCCTCTGGGCTGTGGGAACATTGACTCTTCTTTTTGCCTCTCCAGCTCAGAAGTGGTAGCACTTTCTGCTTTTGAAAATTTATGGATTGCTTCAGAGTCCCCTGTTTGGCATCTCAGTCAAGTCATGACCTGTATAACTAATTCATGGATTAATTTCCTATGTTTTAAATCTTAGAATAATTCACAGTTGGAGCCACTCGGTATACTTTCTAATTTCATATTTCATAAAGAGTGATGATGAGTCCTCTGAACATGACGTATATAATGAAGGAGCATGTTATTGATTAAATGATATTTAGCTCAGAATCAGCCCCAAGATTCCTTGTCAATGTTTGTCTTTAATTAACAGGGTTAGGTTTTGTTGTTGCCATTTGTTTGTTTTCAGCCTCATTTTCTATTAAGTGTGCAATAGCATTATGTCTTTAGAATGTACATACCTTCATTAAATATTGCGCTGTGCTTCAGTCCTGTCCAACTCTTTGTGACCCTATGGACTGTAGCCCATCAGGCTTCTCTGTCTATGGGATTCTCCAGGTAAGAGTACTGTACTGGAGTGGGTTGCCATTTGCTACTCCAGGGGATCCTCCTGACCCAGAGATCGAACCCACGTCTTTTGTGTCTCCTGCATTGGCAGGCAGGTTCTTTACCACTAGTGCCACCTGTTGTAGTCATGAAATTAAAAGACGCTCTTTGGAAGGAAAGCTATGACAAACCTAGATAGCATATGAAAAGGCAGAGACTTCACTTTGCTGACAAAGGTCCCTATAGTCAAAGCTATGGTTTTTCCAGTAGTCATGCACAGATGGAAAAGTTGGACCATAAAGAAGGCTGAGCACTGAAGAACTGATGCTTTCAAATTGTGAAGCTGGAGAAGACTTTTGAGAGTCTCTTGGACTGCAAGGAGATCAAACCAGTCAATCCTAAAGAAAATTACCTGGAATATTCATTAGAAGGACTGATGCTGAAGCTGAAGCTCCAATACTTTGGCCACCTGATGCTAAGAGCCAACTCACTGGAAAAGACACTGATGCTGGGAAAGATTGAAGGCAGGAGGAGAAGGGGGCAACAGAGGAAGAGATGGTTGGATGACATCATCAACACAATGGACATGAATTTGAGCAAACTCTGGGAGTCAGTGATGGACAGGGAAATCTGGCATGCTGTAGTCCATGGGGTTGCAAAGAGTTGGACACAACTTAGTGACTGAACAACAACAGCAGAGTAAATAAGGTTTAAGAAGACAACTTCATTAAATAAAGGAAACATAATAAGCTTTTAGACCATTTTCAATACATATTAAATCTCCCTGTCTTATATAATTTCAGTAAAAGATAAAGTGTGGCATGAGGAATGGAGTGCTTTGGCCCTTGTTGGAATTTTCTGACATCAGACTTATGTTGTGGAGTATAGGTAGTGAGGGGGAGAATAATTTTTATGTAATGACTTTCTTTTCTCTCTTGACCACTGTCAAGGAATGCATTGCTCTTGAAGGAGAGTTCTGGAAAGAGCAAAATAAATAATTGAGAGGAAATATCAAAAACTATTTAAGCAAGTATTTTAAATTAATCTCAATGCCTGTCTGTAGGCCATGTTTTGAGAGGAACCAAATGTTTTCAGAGACCTCCACTCTATGAACACTAGAAAAAAACTACAGGTAAAAATTCTTGTATGATTTCATCTTATAATGTTTTTCCATTACCTATTAAAAACAAAATGAAAGGCTAACTTCTGGACTGATTATTTTTAGCAACATATACCTTTCTCTGTTATCAAATACATAAGAAATTTTGAACACAAATGAAATTAATGGAGTTTCTGATTTTTTACTGATAATTCTTTTTTATTCCTGAAGCAAAAACCAAGGTTCACCACATACATGTACACATGTTTGCCAAAGGAATATTGTGCCTTTTATCATATTCCTTGTAATAGAAATAACTTATCCACTTTAGCTACACATTACATTGATGGCAGCCCACTCCAGTATTCTTGCCTGGAGAATCCCATGGACTGTAGCCTCTCAGGCTCCTCTGTCCATGGGAACACAAGGGTTGGACACAACTTAGCAACTAAACCACCACATTGAATGACAACAAACTTAGTAATGAGGAACTGCTTATTTTTTTGTTTGTTTAAATATTATTTAAATTATTTATTATTTTACTTTACAACATTGTATTGGTTTTGCCATACATTGACTTGAATCCGCCATGGGTGTACATGTGTTCCCCATCCTGAAGCCCTCCCAGCTCCCTCCCCATCCCATCCCTCTAGGTCATCTCAGTGCACTAGCCCCGAGCATCCTGTATCATGCATCAAACCTGGACTTCGTTTCACATATGATAATTTACATGTTTCACTGCCATTCTCCCATATCACCCTGCTCTCACCCTCTCCCACAGAGTCCAAAAGACTGTTCAATACATCTGTGTCTCTCTTGCTGTCTCGCATACAGGGTTATCGTTACCATCTTTCTAGATTCCATATATATGCATTAGTATACTGTATTGGTGTTTTTCTTTCTGGCTTACTTCATTAGCCCATATTACTTCTGTATAATGGGCTCCAGTTTCATCCACCTCATTAGAACTGATTCAAATGAATTCTTTTTAACGGCTGAGTAATATTCCATTGTGTATATGTACCACAGCTTTCTTATCCATTCATCTGCTGATGGGACATCTAGGTTGCTTCCATGTCCTGGCTATGGCTATTATAACAGTGCTGCGATGAACATTGGGGTACACGTGTCTCTTTCAGATCTAGTTTCCTCGGTGTGTATGCCCAGGAGTGGGATTGCTGGGTAATATGGCAGTTCTATATCCAGTTTTTTAAGGAATCTCCACACTGTTTTCCATAGTGGCTGTACTATGTGCATTCCCACCAACAGTGTAAGAGGGTTCCCTTTTCTCCACACCCTCTGCAGCATTTATTGCTTGTAGACTTTTGGATAGCAGCCATTCTGACTGGCATGTAATGGTACCTCATTGTGGTTTTGATTTGCATTTCTCTGATAATGAGTGATGTTGAGCATCTTTTCATGTGTTTGTTAGCCATCTGTATGTCTTCTTTGGAGAAATGTCTGTTTAGTTCTTTGGCCCACTTTTTGATTGGGTCTTTTATTTTTCTGGAATTGAGCTTCAGGAGTTGCTTGTATATTTTTGAGATTAATTCTTTGTCCGTTGCTTCATTTGCTATTATTTTCTCCCATTCTGAAGGCTGTCTTTTCACTTTGCTTATAGTTTCCTTTGTTGTGCAGAAGCTTTTGATTTTAATTAGGTCCCATTTGTTTATTTTTGCTTTTATTTCCAATATTCTGGGAGGTGGGTCATAGAGGATCCTGCTGTGGTTTATGTCAGAGAGTGTTTTGCCTATGTTTTCCTCTAGGAGTTTTATAGTTTCTAGTCTTACATTTAGATCTTTAATCCATTTTGAGTTTATTTTTGTATATGGTGTTAGAAAGTGTTCTAGTTTCATTCTGTTACAAGTGGTTGACCAGTTTTCCCAGCACCACTTGTTAAAGAGATTGTCTTTTCTCCATTCTATATTCTTGCCTCCTTTGTAACTCCTTATTGATTAGTCTATTTTTAAACTTATAAACTGAATAAATTAACTCTATTAGATCTTACATCATTTTAATTTTGAATTGCCTCCTTTTGATGGTATGATAATGTATCTTATTGTACATGGTTTATAATTTATTTCTCTGTGGTTTTGTAACATCCTTCAAGATAAGATTTAACATGCTCATTAGGATTGAACAAGGAAGGCAGGCTTTTTCTGAAAGAAAGCAAGTCTGACCTGGCACTTTGTTTTGACAAAGAAGACATTCTTTGCTAGTTGGGTATGTGGAAGATATATTCCACAAACTGAAAGGGCTAAGTTCACAGCTCTAAGGTTTTTAACAAAAATATATTTAAAACACGTGACATAATAAAAATAAATAAGTTTTATTTAAAATACTGTATTCAGAAGAAAGTATTGGAATTAAGAATATTTCCATTTTACCTCCCTTTTCTGAGTATGTTAGGTTAAACAGGTGCCCCTAAGTGGAAAAAAAAAAAAAAAAAACTGTTACAATTAATGTTCATTTGATAAATCTTGGCAAAGTCTTTTTTTGTGTTCATCAAAATTAAAGTGAGTATAGTGCAGGACTGTAAGGGCTAGGAAATAAATCCTTTCATAAGTCAGATAGTCTTTAATTCTTTGTTTTCATTAAAAATTGGAGACAATCAAAATATCCGTGTAAGATCATTAAAAATGTTTGCTAGGTCACTGCATCCTCTGTTACTAAAAAGTTCAAAGAATTGAGTGATGGCTTAATAATAAAACTCTTCCATTCTATCTTCTTATTGTATGAATATGGTTTCTCAGAGCTTACTTCTACACAAATAAAAAGAATGCAATTGTTCTTAAACTTATTCTCATTCTAGCATTAAGAAATACTTATCCATAGGTACATGAACTAAATATTTTTTAAGGTTCAACTCATTAAGATATTGATTTCCAAGGTAATTTGTATTTTTGTTCAATAAAATTTAATCAAAATTTATAATACATTCATATTGTTTTGATCAATTGTGAATTAATAATAGTTGTATTGATAGTCTAGAGGAAAGTTACTTAATTTTGAGTGTTGATTTATAGAGCTATTTTTGTGGCAGAGAAGGATACTACAGATCACAAAAGACTTTTAGGCATAAAGCATATTACACTGGAATAGAATTTTTGGAGGAAACAGAATGAGAATATGAGTTGAAGGAGAAAGAGAAATCATGTAAAATCTCCTATTGTTAAAGAAGAATTATGTTCCTTTTTTACAGAATGATGGAGGTATAAAATTGCTATGGTATTTAAATTCCACTGCATACATTTTATAGTGTTATATAATAGCTTTGTTTTTAAATGACCACCATTACAATATGTGGGAAAGAATATCCTTTGCAACTATTGGAACTTTTGAATAGTTTTACTTATTTATTTCTGGCTGTGCTGTGCCTTTGTTTCTGTGCAGGCTTTTCTCTAGTTGCCGCAAGCGGGCTGCTCTCTAGTTGCGGTGTGCGGGCTTCTCCTTCTGTGAACAAGAGGCTTCTCTTGTGAAGCGCGGACTCCAGGGCGTGTGGCCTTCAGCAGCCTCAGCGTGTGGACTCAGTCATTGTGGCTCGTGGGCCCTGGAGTGTATGCTCAGTAGTGGCGCCCAGGCTTAGCCGCGCCACATGGGATTTTCCCGCACCAGGGACGGAACTCATGTCTCCTGCAGTGGTAGGCAGGTTCTTTACCACTGGATGACCGGGGAAGCCCGCAACTATTTAAATTTATAATGAAAAAATTAGATGTCAACTTGGATATGTGGTTTGGCTCCTGGGTCAGAAAGGCCCCCTGGAGAAGAGAATGGCTACCCACTCCAGTGTTCTTGCCTAGCGAATCCCCATGGACAGAGGAGCCTGGTGGGCTACAGTCCATGGGGTCGCAAAGAGTTGGACATGACTGAGAGACTCACACTTTTGGATATGTGAAAAGGGATACAGTTCTTCAAAATTCTTTTGAGAATGTCCCTTAAGGGACATTACTGAGCTATAAGATCTTACAATTGGGTTGCCTTACAAAAGTATGTTAGCCTGAAAACATCTTCTTGTTATAAGCACAGCCTTGACTCATGGGTTCGGTAGATTCTCCTGTCAGGGGACCAGGTTCCTTTTGCTTTGTAGTGAATTGAGGATTCATTCTCTCTTTTTTATCTCTGTGAAAGCTCTTTTCTTTTTAAAAATTACTACATAGATCATCTCCCTTCTGCTCACAATCTTTGTTTAGGCAAAGCTTACTACAGTGAATTAGCTTTCTCAGAGAGTAGTCATCCATTCTACCTATCCATCAAAAAGTATTTGAGTTTCACACATGATAAATGGGTATATATAGAAAAATGCAAGAAGTCTGATGTAATAGAGAGCTGAATTGTTGGTATTAGTCTTATCCAAAGCCATCTTAAGAGGTAAGGTTAAGAGATATTCTATAAGTCTGCAAGCTGGAAGCTCACAGTTCACATGACTTATTTAGTATGATTTATTTGTCCTACATTGTGTTGGATGGTTTTTAAATTAGTTGATAAAATTGAAAAATCAGAAGATTCACATAATAATCCAGTTTTCCAGCTGTTTTTGGAAATCGAGAATGCCTGTAAACACTGGGCCCACATTCTCGCAAGGCAGAAGCCAGTCTGCTGAGACTGAGTTAGCCACTGCTCCATTTGGGCAGGGTTACTGTCTCCTGGTTTGCTGTTGCCCCTACTTTAGTCTTCACAATGTTCAGCTTCAGTCATTCATTGCGCCTGCCTGACTCGCACAGGCACTTGAGATTGAGACTTTAAGTTTGGATAGTCTATTATTTTCTCTTCGGTTACTAATAGATGGAGTCTGTAGAAAGCTAAATATTTGTATTGCATTACCATGACCCTATTAAAACTGCTTTCAGTAGGTCATACATTTATAGGGTCCCCTCAACTTTCACGGATGGTCACTAAAAGAAACAGTGTTGTAAACCCCGCTAGTACCCTTTGGGGATCTAGTAGAGGGTATTTCCCTCTATGTTGCTATGTAGCTCAGGCAAGGCATTTCTTTAAAGGTTCTGAAAAGCTTTGTTTCCATGGAAGAATTTGTACATTTCTTCTCAAGGACAAGCAACTGATTGTATTTATGTTTTTGCTTTGACTCAAGAAAGTTCTAAGCCAAATTCATGGCTTAACTCTCATGTTGCAAGTCACACCTCATTTCCTGCATATATTCTTGTTCTAACTTCTCCTCTGAATGTTCATCTAATCTAGGCTAATTATTTTCACTGGTCTTCATTTTTTATACAGTATTTACATTTTCTTATTTTATTGTATATATTTATTGTAAGACATCTCAGACCACACATTTATAATATTGATTTATTTCATTTCTAAAGATGGCTGGAGGCGCTATTACATTTTGGTTCTCCTTAGGGAATACCCTGGTTTCAGTTTTGAGTTTTCCTTGCTCTGGTTCCCATCTACCACATATATTATTACTCAGTTACACTATAAGCTTTGACAAGGAGTTTTGCAGTGATCCCATAGTGCCCAGCATCCAGTATAGGACTTACTTTCTATATGCCATCTGTTGTGTAGTGACAGTATAATAATAACAACAATAAAAAGTAATTTTTTATTTCAACTCTCTAGAACAAGGGGACTTTTTATCTGTACTGACTCTTGGAAGTCATGTCATCAAAAAGAATGAAAGATCCATGTACAAACAGTATACTGTACACACTTTATCATAAAAGGAATATGTTATGTAAGACTGGTGGTGAACTTTTTCTCTGGGGATTAGGAGTGGAAAGTGGCTCAGTTTCTTTAAACTTCAAATTAATTTAGCTTTATTTATCTTTCTATGAATCCTTATTTAATACCTTGGACATAGACTACATAAATTATGTACTAGGATAAAGAGAACATAAGCAGTCAAAATTACAAGTGTCTACACAAAATCTTCACAATTTAATAAAAAGAGAATTTGCAGACACTCTACTAAGTTTATGCAAGTGTGTGAGTCTGTATATTTCACAGATATGGCAAAATGGAACCTAAGGCCAGATTTATAGTTTAGATGGGCCACATTTTGCCATGAAGAAAACATTTCTCCTTAGTGTTAAGTTATGACAAGGAGGGCATTGGAGATACTTCATGACTCTATCCTAGCCCCGTTCTGTGGTGGCTCGGCCTGTGGTCAGAAGCTCAGGGCAGTGTTTAATGACTCTGTCCATGGGATGTGCTCACTGCCACATTTCTAAAGTTAATCACTTGCACTTCATTTCAAGCCATTTTTTTACTTTGAAAACTCTAAATGCCTCATTGAGGACAGAACATACAATGTGTGCCAAGCCCTCTGGTTTCAAAGTTCAGCTGTTTTTGAGTTATTTGACTGGACAAAAGGTCGAACGATATCTTTCACAGCAGGGAAAGTGTAATTTTCCATGTCTTTATGATGTTTTGAAATGGTTGAAGTGACTTTTGTCCTAAAACTTCCATAAATAAATAACTTTTACCAGTGGAATAACTTTAATTTTGAGATGCCTTGCTTAAAAATGTTGAAAGTAACCCTCTCCACTCCTATCCATAATCTAGTTTCCAGCATTGGAAGGGAGAATCGAAGGCAACCCCAGATTACAACCCAGATCTTTCATGTTTGGACAAAAAGAATGGAAAGTTGAAGCTTCTAAAAAGTCTCTCAATTTGTGAGATTACGGCAGATAACCTCAACTGTATCTTTTCACACTAGTGTTTCAGCAAAAGTTGATAGAAGGGCCCTGATATCAGCGATTACACTCTTGTCCAAGCCTTCATAGGGTCCTGCCATACTTCTCTGTGTTTGCATCTCACTTATCCAGGACCTTACATTCGACTTCTCTTTTCCACATTATTATCTTTTTTTTTTTCACTTTGGTTTCCATACGTATCATTACTTCTGTCTCCTGCGTCGACAACTGTGTGCCAAGCCAACTAGGAATATGGGCTCAAACTTCTTGCAAGATTTACCTTTGTGGGGTACCAACCAGTAGCTGGTGAGTATTTTGGGGTACTTTGCTCAAAGTTGTTCTGCGTGAAAACTGACCTGCCAGGAGTTACTTAGGCTTCCCAATGAAGACCAAACTGCTGTAAGGCATGCTTAGGAGAAGGCACACCTCTTAAACCTTGTCTTCCATCCTTAACCCACCCAAGTGCCCACAGGTCTAGCTTCCCATTTGACCCTAAGCAAGTGTTTGAACTTTTGGGACGGAAGTGGGAGGTCGAGTTCTTAAGACTGGGCTCAGGACTCTTGGTATACTATTTCTGCCCTTCCACAGGTCTAGGGAGTGTGTACCTCTGGGTCATTCCTGTGGGGGGGGGGCGGGGTTGGGATTAACCCTATCCCCAAATCACCCTATTTGGTGACTAACAATCTCCAGTACTGTTTTAATTTTTTTCGCGCGTGCACAGTTTGTATTTTATAAGCATCTTCTCTAAATCGTGGAAGTCTATTCATCATCACTTCTTTGCCTATTGCCCTTTCTTCTGTACTGTCACTATCTTCCAGAGTCTGTTTGGCAAATGACCTCTTCCACCGTTTATTCCATGGGCCAGGGTACTTGATCAGCACTTCCCATTTCTGCAGGTCTCTTAGGGGAAACCGCAAAATGCCTGGTCGCTGTCCTCTCATTCTGGGCTTATTCACGTCCATCAGTCAATCCATTCAGTCCACCTCCCATTTCTCCAGGGCTTCCTCTCGGCCGTCGATCCTTACTTAGGGAAGTCTGTCGAGTTGTCCCTCCAAGTCTCTTGCCCATCTCCCCCACGCCGACCGGGACCGGAGGGTCTGTCAGTCGGTCCGCAGCCGCCCCGACCGGCTCTTGGGCCTCGACTGACTGGACGTGAGTCTGTCCCGCGCCAGCGTTTCCATCCGTCCCCCGGCTGCCTCCAATTCGGCAGGAACTTTACTCCAGCCGAGAGGGGAAAGGCGGGTGAGCGCTGGTGCGGGTCGAGGCGCCCGCAGCGGGCGCGGGGCGCGGCAAGGGGCGCCGGGCGGGGTGGGCTTGCGAGCGGGCCGGGGGTGTCGCGGGCCGCCCTGCCCTATAAGGGGCCGAGCCGCCTCCGCCGCCGGGCGGGTGCCGGGCGGACCGCGGCGGCGGCGGCGGCGGCGGCTGCTGCGATTGGCTCAGGCGCCCCATCCGGGGACTGGGCTCGGCGCTGCTCGTTCGCCCTAAAGGTACCAATATGGCGGAGGTGAGCAGGGAAACCGGGCAGGAGCGGCCGGGCTGGAGCGGGCGCTCGGCGGTCTCCCGCGGTCCCCAAGCCGGCTTCGGGGATCCGAGGCCTTTCCCGGGGCCCTGCGGGGGGCGGCGTGGCGGTGTGGGGCCGCAAGGCGGCGACGGGCGGCGGCGGGGCCGGCCGGGGGGCGGGAGCGGGCGCGGGAGCGGTCTCCCTCCGGGACTAGGCCGCGGCGGCTTCGGCCCCGACCCGGCCGGGCGACGGGGCCGGACGGGAGGTGGCGGCCGGCGGCAGCGAGCCCCGGTCGGGGGACGCCGCCGTGCCGTGCCGCCGAGCAGCTTGCGCGGGCCGCTGGAGCCTCCGCGCCGCCTCTCGGGGCCGGGGTGGGTGGAAACCGGCCGAGCCCCCACCTCCGCGGCAGGATCGCAAAGCGGGGAGCGGGCTGCGCCACTGCCCTGCGGGAGGAGTGTTCTGTGCCCCCGGCCCTTTGGGTCCGGGCTGCGGGCCGAAGGAGTCTCACGCTCCACTTTGATCCGGCGCGGAGGCGAGCGGGATGCGCGGCCGCTGGGCTTCGGCAGAGGCAAGATTCCCCGCCCCGCAGCCCTGGAGGTGCGGGAGCCCCTGGGGGTAAACGGGGAGAACCAAGACCTTCGACGCTCTCTCCCCGGGCTCTCGGTATCCCCACTTTCCTTCCGATTAAGGGGGTCGGCAGGGCGAGCGGAGCTGCCCTGGACGTGTCCCCCGGGACTAGTGAGCTGGGGCGGGAGGATGCGGGGGGGGGGGGTGGCGCAGCAGAAGCCCCTTGGCAGGAGCCCCCTGGGTCAAGGAGCTCGCTGTTGGGCTCGGGGAGCGACTAAATACTCCGGGAGGATACCACTGTCTTTGGGACTGCGGATCCGCATCTCTAAACGCGAGAGAGAGAACGGGGGGCTTGCGCTTTTGGTTTGGGGGCGAGTGTCCGGTTTCGAGCTGGCCTACGCTCGGGGACAGAGGACAGCCCCGGAGTTGGGGCTACCGGGCCCCAAGGGGGTGGACTCGATGCAGAGGGCGAGCCCCTTCCAGGAAAGGGTGTTGCCTTGCGAGGTGTTGTTTGGGGCCGTGGAGAGCCGGTGGGATTCGGGGGACTACTGAAATGCTAGGGTATGGGGGACTGATGCTGCGAGCCGGCTGTTCTGGGTTCTGCTTCTCTGCTTTGTAACTTGCTGAGCTCCAAGGGGCGGCTTGGAGTTGCCTGTTAGACACCGGGCTTCGTCCCGGGTCTGCGAGTTTGTACACTGGGGACTCGGGGAGGAAGGCGAGGCAGCCAAGAGGGGCCCGAAGGGGGCCAGGAGCGAGTGGAGCGAAGCTACGTCTTGCACTTTTGGCAGCTGCGGAGGAGCGCTGGGCTCCGCCTCCTCTGCGCCCTGTTGCCGGCGCTGCCTCTTTCCTTGGCTTCGCGATCTAACCGCACGTCTTCTTTTCTCTCCTAGGCTTCTTTTGGAAGTTCGAGCCCAGGTTTGTTCTGTTCTCTTACCTTTTCAGTGGGCCCCAGGGGGTGGTGATGGGGGCCCAAAGATCTATTGCTCAGTTCCTCCAACAAAAATTTGTTTTGCGAGTTTTTCATCATTTGTTTTTAAGAGGTTTCGGTGTTCTTTTTGGTAATTAAGTTGTTTGAGGAAAGAACAACTATTCTATCTCATATTTTCTCTTTTTCCTTGCATGTTGAAAAAAATACTTTGTTACAAAGCTGCTAACTGACATGTTCTTTTAAAGTAATATATCTAATTCTCACATACCCTGTTTTTTATTTTTCTCCAAGCCTGAAACAGTTAAGCCCACATCTATCCCAAACTTTCCTCCAACTTAATCAGTTTAAATTTTAATTTCTTTGACAATTCGTCTCTCTAATTTGTCAGGATTTGAGGGTTGCTCATATTGATATTCACTTCTCCCCATCTCCCCTTACTTAGTCTCATACATTTTTCAAAATTGAGAAATGCCTGTAGATTGTGTTAAATTGAAAACTGAGAGTTAGGTAAAGCTGGCCTAATTAAAAGAAACCCATGCTTTCTGAGGTTGGTCATACAGAATTTTTGAAGTGAGACAACATTAGACCATCTAGGACTGTGTTTCTCAACTGTTATGGTGTCAGAAGCCCTTGTCAGGATCTGATGAAAGCAAGGGACTCTGTTTACAGAACTCTGCACATAATGGGTAATAGCATATAATTTGGGGTTGGTGGAACCCCTGAAACCTGTCCCATGGTAAAGACCTTTCCTCATGTGCTGAAATGGAAGGACAGCTTTGTTTCCGTTTCTCGTTCCCTTTCCAGCCCCATTTTGGCCGCCTCTTTCCCCTCATAGTCTCCAAGAAAAGCACCTCTAAACTAGTTCAACTCCTTTATTTTACACTGGAGGAGACTTTTAAATAACTCTGCTGAGAGTTACCTAGTTAATAGCAGAGTCTGGATGGGCTTCCAAGTCTTCAGTTAACCACATGTTGCCTTATAGTGAACAGACCATTTTCCTTGCATATTACTTTGTGTATTTAGTCAACCTTCAAGGTCTCATTTGATTATCATTTAAGGTATTATAAAATAATTAACACCAAATAGAAGAAATTTGAGGCTATTTTGAAAATAGTCTTTACTTTTAAATTACTTTTAAGTTAGTTTGATTTTGAGACAGACGTTTCTTTGTTAGAACTGATTTGAGGGAAAGAATATTTATGTACAAGATGCCAAACATCTGGATGATAATGGAAGTTTTCCATTTTGCATCACTGTCTGCTTTTAAGAAGTTGCAATCTAAATAAAAAGCAAGAGAGTGTGATTTTGGAGTTTAAACAAACTTATAACTTATTTTTAATCAATTAGCCAAGTTTTAAGAGAATTTTAGAACCAGAAGAGACTAGAGGTCATCTAAGCCAACCCTATATATTTTACAAATGAAAAACTGGACCCAGGCCCAGAAAGTTTAAATGACTTACCTCAGGTCCCAGAAAACCAGGGACAGAGCCAAGAGTAGACTCTCAGGCCCTTCCATTTCTGGCCTTTATTGAATGAATGCTTTCCTCAAGGGGAAGCCTTGAAGTGAGCCAAGCGATGTGGATTAGGAAGAGGGTAGAGCTCAGCCATCAAAGAGGTAGAAAAGAAGGAAATGGCAACCCACTCCAGTACCCTTGCCTGGAAAATCCCATGGACAGAGGAGCCTCGTGGGCTACAGCCCATGGGGTCTCAAAGAGTCGGACACGACTGAGTGACTTCACTTCACATTTCCTACCTTACACTTTGGCAAACCCCAAAGGTATCTGGGAATTTCTCCAAAAAAGAAAATTCGTAATGATTGCTGTTCTGCTTTTCTGTTATTTAACAAGTATTCATCTTTCTGTAAAATTGTTGAACCACCTATACGTGAACAGATTTTTTAAATCAGCGGGTTAAAATCTTTCAGCATGTGAAAAATAACGTCATAATGCATACCTCCTAAAAACATTTTGTAGAAATTTTATTATTTTCAGGACTAATGATTAGAGTCCTCTGAACTCAGAGCCAAAAACACTGAATTGTCTGTGATTTGGAAAAATCTTTGGTCTAATTCAGTGTTTTGGTAATGATCTCAATGTCCTTCAGTGTTTGAAGTTTTAAAATATTAAAGCTTGAGTAAAAACACATCAGACTTTTTTGTGTTGAATATGCCTCCTTCCAGTTCTCCCTTTCTCCACTCTTAAAATTCTACTACTTCTTGTCTTCCCCCTCTGAGAGTCATCGGTCCAGTTGAATTACATATTAGAGTAAAACAAGTGGAGAAAACTCTGTTTTTCATAAATTTGACCTTATTCTCTTGGCGATTATAGATAGTATTCATTTCTCCACTTGGTTTTCAGGGTATCCTGTTGACTTCAGATTTGCCATTAAAAATCATTCATTGCCATCTTTTTTGGCCACATCTCAAGGGTTTCAGGATCTTAGTTCCTGATCAGGGATTGAACCTATGCCCCTGGCTGTGGAAGTCCTAACTGCTGGACCTCTAGGGAATTTCTAGGCACTACCATCTTATAAACAAGTTTGAGTTGACCAAAACAGCTTGCAATGGGATATATCTTCCAAAGCTCATAGATATGATTTTCTGTATTCCCTTCATATAATCTTACAGTTTAGTTTTGGGGAGCTTGAAATATTGTTATAGACATGAAAAGTGATGTGGTGCTTTTGAAGACTGAATTACTGTGTAGCTGCCTCACAGAAACTTGTGTTTGTTCTAAAAAACCAGGTTTCTGTTGTGATTTGAACTTTTATTTGAGAGTGAGAATTGAGTAAAATTAATATTCCCTTCTCCTGAAGTTTTTAGCCTCAGTGTATAGAAGATTCTTGTGAAGTCTTCTGTTCATAACCCTTTTGACATTTTTCTACTGCTTTTAGAGAAACGTATTAAACTAATTGATAAGCGACTTTTCTCTTAGAACATTTTTTTAAAGACCACTCCATTTAAATCACTTTGTTGCTATTAGAAGTCATGTTCTCATGGATTGGACACCTTATAAAAATGGTTATAAACTGGCTTTTTTCTTTTGCTGATTTAAATATCTTTTCAGAAACTATATGGTCTTAACTTTATAACTTGTGAAGTACATAATAAATGCATTTAATAAAGCTCACATATAAACGTTAAAAGGAGCTGGCAGTAGAACACAAATTATTTTCTTTTGTAAATAGTCTTATGAACTTGTAAAGTGATTGAGTGTGTTTCTTTCTAGTTGGGTCTTTGTCTTCTGAGGATCATGATTTTGACCCCACTGCTGAGATGTTGGTCCATGACTATGATGATGAAAGAACTCTTGAAGAAGAGGAAATGATGGATGAGGGTAAAAACTTCAGTTCTGAAATCGAAGACTTAGAAAAGGTAAAGGAGTTTACTTTAGAGTTTTAATACAAACTTATAGTGAGGATTTAATACAAACATAGTAAAAATTTTGAATTCTATTATAAATTATTTTACAGCCTATCTGAAATAAAAATGGTATCAGAATGACCTACTGTATAGGACAGGAAAGTATATTCAGTAGCTTGTAATAACATATAATGGAAAATAATCTGAAAAAGAATATATATACTTGTATATAAGAATATGTACACACACACACACACATATAAATAAGTGAATCACTTGATCACACACCTGAAACTAACACAACATTGTAAATCAACTATACTTCAATTAAAAAAATAGTATCAGCATATTTACTTTTGTACAGAATGTTACTGATTTTCTTATTTTGAAGAATAGTCTAATAAGTACACTTTCATTTAATTTTTAAAAATTATTTTTTATCTCTTAACCTGTCTTTTTTTTTTTGGTGGGAGGTGGTGTTGTTCCTGGTGGCTCAGACTGTAAAGAATCTGCCTGCAATGCAAGAGACTGGTGTTCAATCCCTGGGTTGTGAAGGTCCCTTGGAGAAGGAAATGGCAACCCACTCCAGAATTCTTGCCTGGAGAATTCCATGGACAGAGGAGCCTGTTGGGCTACAGTCCATGGGGTCACAAAGAGTCAGACATGACTGAGAGACTAATGCTTCCACTTTGCTTCCAACCATTTTTAAGTTTATACCAGCACAATGAAATAGGCACATTTACAGGTGAGATTATTGAGATCTAGAGAACTGGAGGAGACTAAATCCTACCCCAGCCTCTTGGCACTATACCACATTGTTTTATTGAATTAGTAATACCCTCTATCCTACCCTCCAGTTATCTTTTAAAAAGTTGGTAGCGTAAATGTAGTTTATAACTTTTAAAACCCCCAATCAGTGTAAGTTCAAATGAACTGATTTTTAAACACATACTTATAACCAGAAACTACAGAGAGAGGCCTCCATGAAAGAGGATTCCTTGAAAAGATTATATTTATCTATAAATTAACCTTAGTTGCAAATTTCTAATCAACCCAGAATAACACATTTTTCAGGAATACTACTGAATTTTTCATATTTCTTTTTCTTGAAGAAGACAAAGCACATTCTTGTATGGTCTCTTTTGCTTTTGTGAGGCAAAGCTGGGCTATTATTGCGTTTCTTCCTTCAGCTTAACACACAGAAAAACAGAGGGAGAGTCTTCAGGGCCTAGACGCCAGGCTTGCTCCTGAAGAGTTGAAATTTTCTAAACATGTTCATTCCTTTGACAAATTAATGCAACATGGTTGCAATTAGATTTAATCATTTAAAAAATACGTATATCTCCTACAAAAGCTGAACAGATTTGGGAATATAGAGATAAAATTGCTTGTTTCTACTCTAGAAGAAAAGTCTTGCCTATTACTTCTTTCAGGGGTGATGACAGTATGTTGCCTGTTGATAAGAAAAGATACCCAGTATTCTCAAGGTCTGCCTTGAGTTTTTTCAGGCAATTCCTTTCTACTTCTTATGAGTGGGTAGCCTAGAATAACTGAGAATTATAATCCGACTAGCATTATCACTGAGCCAGGGATTGTGGTAGGTCATGGGATTGCAAAATTTAGCAGGTTGACAGTGTTTTTGGACTCAAGCAGCTTTAACACGGTCTAGTGTGGGGTGACAAATGGGAACAAAGATTTTTTTGATGTCCTCTGCTAACAACTGTGAAAGCAGTAAGCAGTGAGAGCTATGGGAGAAAGGATTTATGTGTAGTAAAAGATGTTGAGCCTCATGTGGAAGTTCGTGGAAGGCTGCTTCTTACTTCTCTCCTGTAGTTTTTTAAGTCAGGATACTGCTGTGGGCATGAGCAAAAGTCCCAGGAGGTCTCATGATGCACTTTCTTTAATTATGTGTTTGTTGTTAAAGATACGGAGACAGCAGTCTAGTTACAGCATGATATAAGAAAGTAATACAAATGTACTAGACTGTGCCTTAGTATGCGAATAGATGTATTGTCACTAGTATGAATTTTAAATTTCTTTTAATGTGTTAACATAGTTACTACTTGAGTATGGGTAATCTGGTAGAGATCTATGGACCAGTAAAATTTTGTTTTTCAGATATGTAGGTTTTAGTCTTCCAGAGATTATAGTAATATCTGCTTTAATCTGTGTTTAATGAGTTTTAAAAGAAAATTAGGGAAGATATAGAGAAATAATCAACAGCAAAGAGTTATTTACTTAGCTATTCACAGAAATACCTAGTTTCTATTCCTGTGATTTTCATTTTGTTTAGTAAACTCCAGTAATTAAATCTTTGCTTTGTAATGATATCTATTACTGAATTTGTAGATTCAGAAAAATTATAGACCTTTAAATATTTCAACTTCTCTGTATTTAGGCAGTTTTTCTTCTTGTCACATTCTTGGAAATTGGGACAGAAAAATACAGGTGATTTTCAATAAATTCTAGTGAAGACCTAAGTGCTATGTCCCTGCTCGGAAGGCTCACCCTTCTCTCATTGAGCAAGGCACAAGAAGAACCATTTCTGAGAGTGGCTGACTGCCCCCCCCCCCCCCGCCCCGCCCCCGCCCCCGCCCCCGCCCCGCACTGTGATTCTTATCTATAGTAGCGCGTAACTGCAGTGCTTGCGTGCATGTGTGCTCGGTTGCTCAGTCCTGTCTGACTCCTTGTGACCCGTGGACTGCAGCCCTCCAGGCTCCTCTGTTCATGGGATTCTCCAGGCAAGAGTGGAGTGGATTGCAATTTCCTACTCCAGGGGATCTTCCCGTCCTAGGGGTCGAACCCATGTCTCTTGAGTCTCCTGCATTGGATTCTTTACTACTGAGCCACCTGGGAAGCCCATGATTGTAGATGGGGTCTCTGTTCTTTATTGATGTTTAATGAAACGTGAAAATAAAAGAAATAGTAGATAGAGACACATATATAAAGAGTAAGCATCATTTTACTTTTAAAAGAAATTTAAAATTATTTCTGTACAATTTAAAATAATGTATTCTCTTAATCTTATATTATAGAACAGTGATTCAGATGTTGGTACATGGCAACAGTCCTAGGGATTTGATGTTCATGTTTTAAAAAATTACAAGTTTTTATGCTCATAGTAAATAAATTTGATAGTTTATATATGCCCTTTATTTTGGTTCTTACAAATTTTTAGTACATTGTATGTTATGGAAAATAAGAGAGGTACAAAGTTAGTTTTCTTATAGTGGCACTTTGGTAAGTATAGAGATAGATTGTGTGACAAGATTTTAGTTGCCAAATATACTAAAATAAGGTTTGTGTTTATATTGTACTATATTTTAATTTATTCATGTTATTGTTTCCTGATAGAGGTTTTAATTAATAATCCTAGAATTAGACCTAAAACTTTTTCAAAAGTAATTTATATTTCTGCTTTTATTAATATAGAGATTTCTCCTCTGACATTCATTGTAAAATGAGAAGAGTAGAAAACATCTTTTCTACCACTTAGACTTTGGTTTACATCCTTATTTATTTTTAAAGCATTTTAGAAAGTTACATGTATTCTGTTTTGCAGCCTGTATTTTAAGGTATCATACTGGTGTTATATTAAAATTAGTTTGTACCTTACTTAGACAATATCATTGGCCCTATCTAGCAACACCGCCAGGTGTGTCAGAGGAATATTCGCATTACTCCCTTGGCTCAGAGGCCTGGTTGATTGTAAGATGTGCTGTAGATCCAGAAACAGCATAGATGGGGGCAGAGAAGAGCCTTACTGTGCGGGATCTGTACGTTGGTAACAGGGTGCATCCTGATTTCTGGTATGTGAGGCTGTGCATCATAGGGTTAAGGAAACAATGTGTTTTTCTGTTTACAGATGAGGAAATAAGAGATGAGAGGGGTTAGGTGATTTGCCCACAGTAGTAGTTAACAATTAGGGAGTCCTCTGTCTCTAAATCATGTGCTCTTCCTGTTAGAAATCCTTGAACTTATAAAACAGTTCATTTGTAAGTATGACTGGACTCAAATGGACCCTTGAAATTTAAATAGATTCAACAAAATGCCTTAGAAATAAAGTCCTCATCCTTGGAATATGGTGCTATATCAAACTTCTGAGTTGATCTCAACACCATGGATCCTTAGAGACTTGGAGATTTGCTAATTCAATTTTGAAAACATTACTCCTATGCTTCAAAGGACTAAGTGATTTATTAATAGGCTCTAATAGAAAGCTCATTTGTAAAGTACTTTGGAGACTGGATTAATCTTTTCCAGTTTTGCTTTAAAGTCTTAGTACAGATAATTTCTGTGTTTTAGCACCAGCCCCTTCTCAGGGTCATTGTAGTGTCATCCCTTGACTGTTTTAATGAGCTTTCCACTAAGATGGTCACTTCCTCCTTCAACAGATGATCATACTTGTGTCTTTATAGAGAAAGTAGAATTTTCATGAATAACTGCTCAGATCTTCTGTTTGCCCCACACATGCAAACTTAGCTTTTATACGCATTCTTTCTTTGTACCCTCTGGTTCCAAAAGTATCATCCACATCCCAGGCTAGTCCTGAATTTTCATTTTTAGTCCTCAGTTTATTCTTCTGCACCCCCCCCCCCCTTTTTTTTTTATTTCAATGTGGAATCCTACTCATACATTTCTCACATTTGGAAATTTTTCTTTGACCCTGTGTTGCCTTCTTCATTCACCTTTTATAGTGTATGTATTGTCTCTCCGCTCATTCAGTCCTCAGCTTTGCTTCTCCCAACAGATTGTAAGGTCACCAATAATTCCTGATTGACAAATACAAAGAATTCATGTCTATCTCTATCTTGCTTTATCTCTCTTTAATATTTGACCTGAGTGACCATCCGTGGTTTCTCCATTTTTGCTTTTTCCTTAACTTACTTAATAATCCTGCATTTTCTCTTAGTTCTGCTTCTACCCTCTGACATCTCTCTCCATTGTGTTTATGGGCTTTACTTTATTTACCCCTATTTTCATTGATGAATGTCATCAATTAAACCCTGTACCCCAGGGTTCTAACTTTTGTCTTTCTCACTCTGCCTTTTCTGGATGACTCATTCAAGCCCATTGCTTCAACTTTTACCTTAAACCATCATCTATCATCCCACCCTCTACCCTGAAGTTTATCTGTCTTTTGTTTTGGTCTCATAATTGTGCTGTAGCTATTTAACCTTCTCAGGCCAGAAATGGGCAATCTACTTAGACTGCTGTGTTATCTACATTCCCTCTATCAAGTAAATCAAGAAACAGATTCTTTTTTCTTAATTTTGCTTGGATAATTCCCTGCTTTAATTCAGGCTCTTATTCTTCTACTCCCCCAGGACATTATTTTCAGAATGAAAATCATGTCCAAAATTTTCCAGACGTGTCCCATTGCCTATAGGGTAGTATATCTGAAAATTCTTCTAACAAAACATAGATCCTGTTCTCTTTACTCTCCCTGAGTGAGCTCATCTACTCCTGTGGCTTTAAATATCATCTAGATGCTATTGAATGCCAGATTTATATCTTTAGCCCAGCCTGAACCTCCAAGCTCCAGGCTCTCATCCAGCTTGACTTTCCCACTTGGATGTTTCATAGTCCTCTCAAACTTAACTTGTGTCCTCTGCAGAGCTCCTTAATTCCTTCATCAGCCTTCCTGTCCTTTAGTCTTTTCTGTCTCAGTAAAAGTCACCACCACCTAGTTGCTCAGATAGAAATCTGGGGAGTTGTCCTTCTTTCTCCCTTTTACTCCATAGTCCGTTTGATTCCCACCTCAGAATGGATCTCACCTATTTGCTTCTTTCCGTCTGTATCACTAACCCAGCATGAGTCTCCCAAGTGGTCTCCCTGCTTTTCTCTTATCTCTCTACCTCCTGCAATTTTTCTTCGTACAGCTGCTCAGGATTTAAGAAGAAATAAAGTCATGTCACTCTAGTTTTATAATTCTCCAGTGGCTTCCCATTGCCGTGGGGATAAATCCCAAGTTTCTTTGCGGAGAAGCCTCTCGTGATCTGCCTCTGTTTCTCTTTCTAATGTCCTCTGGAACCTTTCTTCGCTCTGCTCTTCGTGTTCTGGCCATTGGCTTAGTGCAAAACCACGTTCAGGCCTCAAGTGTGTTGTTTCCTTTGCCTGGAATGCTCTTCACAGGATTGATTGGTCACTTCTCAGATTTCGGCCCTCAGCTGAAGGTCACTTGTCTTCCTCTGCAACCACATGACAATAGGCTCTCCACGTAATTCTGTATCTCAGGACTGTTTCTTTTGCACTCAGGATAATTGGCAGTTCTGTATGTGAGTATTGTCAGTATCCCCCTCATTTGTTAAGCTGTGGAAGGGTAAGACCTGTGTTTCATAGCAGCTCCTGCCTCCTGGCAGTCTCTACTCAGTCACTGTTTCTGATGACGAACCATAAGTCCCTAGTATACAACCCTCATCTGTTAAAAGCTTCTTTGTCTTTCCAAACTTCGCTCAGTCATTATCCTCTGTGTGACACTTCCCTATTGTATACTATTAAATCCTGGATGTAGGTCTTCCTTCCCACCTTTTCATAGCACCAGTTCCAGAATTGATTATTGCAGCTGTCATGGTGTTTTATAATTGTTAACTTATCAGTTCCTTCCACCAAGACTGAATTCCTTGAGAGCAGGATTTTTTTTTTTTAATTTTCTTTTTCTATAGCTGGTAGTCTTCCACATAGTTCCTAGAACCCAGTAAATGCTGTATTGATGGTAAGGTGGACTATCAGTGCATGATGAGTGAAAATTGCCATCTCCCCAGTACATGGAGGGAATCTGAAACTTTAAAGTTTTGGAGAAATACCACTAACAGGTGGTTGGCAAAGGCTGCAACCCAGTCTCATAAATAGTATGAATGAAAGGGAATGGGCTGTGTGGACTTTACAAGGAGCAGGACTGGAGAAATTCTCAGTGTGGTTCTGGCACCTTCGAGGCATTCTTTGGAGAAATAATTCATGAGGTTTTCCCATGGCATGGGTTAACTTCTGTTCATCCTGACCATACAGCTTAATTTGTGCTGAGTTTGTCCATGCTTCCGAAGCAGTTTTGACTGATTTCAGTTCCAAGCTGAAAAGATTTAATGAATGGCATGGTCATTGGAAAGGTGCGTGTCTCCTATTGCAAATTTACAAATTAGCCTTTTATCATATACCTTATTCTAAGCTCATAACATGAACCTGTTTCATTCAGGCATAGTGCAGAATGCAAAAGTGTGTTAGTCATTCAGTCGTGTCTGACTCTTTGCGACCCCATGGACTGTAGCCCACCCTGTTCCTCTGTGCCTGGGATTCTCTAGGCAAGAATACTGGAGTGGGTTGCCATTTCCTTCTCCAGGGGATCTTCCTGACCAGGAATGGACCCCAGGTCTCCTGCTTTGTGAGCAGATTCTTCACTGTCCGAGCCACCAGGGAAGCCCAGCTGTAAAACTGCAGGCCAGTTCTTAGGGATCTCCAGAACCCGTGTCCCCTTCGGGCTCGGGTGGGCATCGCTGGTCCTCCTTATTAGCTCACTGTTGTAGTCAGCTGGGCATATTTTTGCATACTCTGCTTCACACTTTCATGCTGTTTGCTTCATAAGTTAGATGTTTTTTCTTAAGGGGAACACTGAACTGTAAGCAAGTTTTAAAAGCAAACCTCTTTATAGATGGACATAAACATCTTCAAAATATTTAAGAAATTAGCTAGTTCATCGATGTATGGGTTTATAAAAATTTTTTACTATTGGAGTGTAGTTTCTTTACCATGTTACATTAGTTTCTGTTGTACAGCAAAATGAATCAGCCAAACATATACATGTCTCCCCTCTCTTGGATTTCCTTTGCATTTTAGGTCACCGCAGCCCCAAGTAGAGTTCTCTGTGCTGTGCAGGAGGGGTGTATGATTGTGAAGTTATTTAAATGATAGTTATAAGTGGTTCTATGCACTTTGTGGTTGAGTTAAAATATTTTTAACAAGGAAATATAGCACTTATTTTCAGATTAGTGGAGGGGAAAAACAGTGACTGAGCGCCACTATCTGGCATTGCATAAGTATTCATAACACAGGCAGCACTGCAGCCAGAGTATGTAATTTTATCAAAGCAGCATCGCCAGGAAGAGAGCTAGAGTGCCTGGAATTCAGATGCAGAATTAAGCCCCAGTTTTCTCATCTGTAAGCTGGTGGTAGTGCAAACTTCATCAGAAAGTTGTAGGGGAAAAA
The DNA here is from genome assembly GCF_033118175.1 of Dama dama. Classification (NCBI taxonomy): domain Eukaryota; kingdom Metazoa; phylum Chordata; class Mammalia; order Artiodactyla; family Cervidae; genus Dama; species Dama dama. Next base: position 30,219,913 of record NC_083705.1, read on the forward strand.
ATAGCTGGTAGAGAATATAGATACAGTAGTAGGAATATCAAAGGATAACTGTGTTTTGAACATTAATATATAAACATAATAGTGTTCATAAATGTTCAGCCAAGGGTTCTTATTAGGTATCTTCCTATTAACACAAAGAATAAATCAAGTGGTCAACTGTTAATTGCAGGGAAACAAGCTAAAAATTATATGAAGTAATACTTCAAGGTGAATCTAGTAATGAAAAGTGGAAGAAAAAGTATGCCCTAAAGCAAATATTTGACAAAGTTTTTGAAAAGTAAAATGATGCTGGAAAACGAAAATTAAAGTGTTAATTGCTTGGTTTTTGTTCAGATATTAATTATAGCTCTTAGTATTTGATCCTGTTTTCTGTATATTGTACAGAAAGCAAAACTAAAACTTGATTTTTGATTTGGTACTGCCCTTTTGATATATGTGCTTTCTGAACATTAATGGCATCATGGTTTATCTGCCGTTCAGCATTGTGGTATCTCCTGAGCTCATGTTTGTACTCTGGCTTGAATAGGAAGGAAACATGCCTCTAGAAGATTTATTGGCATTCTATGGCTATGAACCTACAATTCCAGCTGTTGCAAATTCCAGTGCAAATAGCTCCCCAAGTGAACTTGCAGATGAACTACCAGATATGACACTAGACAAAGTAAGTACGAGCATGCAGAAGAGGAATCCCAGATCTATTCCCATTGACTGCTTTTACTAGTTTCTTTAAAGTGTTTTGTAATTCTGAATTGTAAATTTCTTGTGGACCTGTTGCTCTTGTCATTTTGGTGACTGATTTGAATATTGTTTGACTTTGATCTCACTGCTTTAAAAGTAGTAATAACTTCATAATAATTTGAATATTAGAGTTTTCTTCCATAACTTTTTATCTTTCCTGTGTAGATATATTATATCTACACTTAGATTTTGCCCTAACTTCTTTTGATCCTGTGGACACATGAATGCATTGATTAATAGATCCCCAGAAGTTTTCAAACAAGCTGGCTTAGGCATGGAGTGGTTGGAGAGAAGTTCTGTTTTCTTGGGCTCTGGGAGTGACAGTGGCCATTTCAGCCAGGACCTCAGTGGTACGTCTTTAACGTAGGCTGGATGTGGGGGTGGCCAGTCCCTGGCGAGGAAAATTCATAGTCGTGGTCTCTGCTGATGGATCCCTGGGAAGCTTTCCTCGACTTTCAGGTCTCCAGCAGGGAGAGGGATCCACATCTTGGAACCTCTTCCTGTGAGTTGTGTTGTCCCCACTTTTCAAAAGTGATGTTAATGTACCAAAGACCTTAATGGCCATAGTCATCCAGCAAATATTGAGTGCCTACTGTGTGCCAGGCACAAGGATGACTATACACTTACATAAAATTAATTCAGAACTGTTTCTTTCAATATTATATCACTAGTCTGAGTGGTACATTAGTTGAACTTTTTAAAGTTACTGAAAGAGTGGAGTTTGGAGACTTCTGTTTTAGTTATTTAAGTTGGCAGAAAGTGAATTTTAATTTTTAACTGCTTAGAAGTAAGATTATTTTTGTTGTAAATTCACTAAAAATTAGTCTGCCACTTCAGATAAGTTCTCTGCATACCCACAAATTGGGCACACATACCCACAGATTGTTTGTTACATCATAAATGTGTAATAGTATGTGGTCATTAAATATTATATATACTTAAGTAGTAAATGTTACTAAGTAATTATGTACATGAAGTAAATTATAGGAGAATTTCAAATTTACTTTTCTCAAAACTGAGGCTTCAACTATTAATAGTTCTTAACTGTATTATAATACCATCATATTTATGAATAATGTTATAAAGATTTTTTTTCAATATTGATGGGATAGAATTATTTCTAACTCTAACGTCGCATTCCTCTTCTTATAGGAGGAAATAGCAAAAGACCTATTGTCAGGTGATGATGAGGAAACTCAGTCTTCTGCAGATGATCTGACTCCATCTGTGACTTCCCATGAAACTTCTGACTTCTTCCCTAGACCTTTACGATGTAAGACATCCAGTCATTGCTGAGCAGTAGTAGCGCTGATGCTCTGGCTTGAGTACATTTTGTTACGTAATGTAGTTTTTATCAGAATGTTTTAAGTGTTTTACTTAATTGAAATAGAATACTATTATAATCTGAATAAGATCATAACCTTTTTTTATTGGGAGAGATGTAAACTAATACGCTGTTTAAAAATGAAAGCATTTGTTTGGTTTTGCAAAGCTGTTTTCTTTCTCAAGACTCATCTGTTGCTAAGGCAACCAGTCTTGGTTCAGCCATGAAATTTTATAGACATTTTTCAGGTTTCTGTTAAAAAGCTCCTACTTTCCTGGTTTTGAAAACTGCCATCAGTTGCCAACAGTATTTTTGTAGTTTTAGTGATTTATGTAATGCTTTCCTTTTAAATCCTTAGTGTTATCTTTTGATATATATCAGCAATATTTAAAAGGTCTTTGGACTGAAATAATTTCTTACATGCAGTTTTGCTTATTTCTCAGGTATTTTTGTGGTAGAAGAACTGTTCAGTTAACAAGTTCCGATACAATACACACATGTGTGCAAAAAGCCTGTTTTTATGAACTCATTGTGCTGCTCTCTGTGTGTGTGTCTCTCTGGATTAATGTAATCAGTGTAGTCCAGTGCTCTACTTTCTCCTCTTGCCTCTCCAAACTGTATGATTGTACACCAAATAATTATAATGATAGCATGCATTTTCTTCATGTTTTCAATGTCTTGACAAGTGTGAAAATGAGAATAGTACACGAAGTTTAGTGTATTTGTGCTGATCTCATTTATTCTGCAAATTTTTATCACAAAATATCAGCCACTCTTTCAGGTGCTGCAAAGAAAGGCAGCAAAACCCTTTTTAAAAATTTAATTTTCTTCTTTTAAGCAAATACTACGTGTGATGGAGATAAAGAATCAGAGGTTGAAGATGTTGAAACAGACAGTGGTAACTCACCTGAAGATCTGAGGAAGGTATGTTAAGTTACCATTCCAACTTTAGATCATTTGGCTTAAAGTAGCTTTTAAGAACATTTCTGAAATAATTTAAGGTAATTTTGCAAGATAACTTTAGACTTGTAGTAACTGATGAATAAATTGGAACTTTTTTCCCAGTATTTATTTTTATAATAAGTTGTTTTTACTTCTAAATTTTTCTGAAGGAAATAATGATTGGTTTACAATATCAAGCAGAGATTCCACCGTATCTCGGAGAATATGCTGGTAATGAGAAAGGTGAGAAAGGCTTTTAATTTTGATAATATTTGGTAAGTCAAGTTATCTCTCAGTATGTTTATTTCGGTATCTGATTGTATACTCATCCTGTGAGTGTAAAGATAGATTTGGAGTCCGGGAAGAGTTAGCCTGATTTAGGAATAATGTATCAAAATTAACCATGAGACTCAGAGAACTACTGCTCACCACCTCCATCCCCCCACCTCTTGCGGTGCTTCTTAGTATGCTAGTGGAAAGTGAAATTGCTCAGTTGTGTCTGACTCTTTGTGACCCCATGGACTGGAGCCTACCAGCTTCTCTGTCCATGGGATTTCCCAGGCAAGGGTACGGGAATGGGTTGCCATTTCCTTCTCCAAGGGATCTTCCTGATCCAGAAATCAAACCCGGGTCTCCCGCATTGCAGGCAGACGCTTTACCCTCTGAGCCGCTTAGTATGCTTAAGCACTTGTTAAAATAGTGGAGCCGCTCTTAATGTACAACTCTTTGGCCTACATCCCACTCCAGTGGGAGCTGGCAGCATTGTATCACCTGAGATATGAGAACAGTAGGGATAAAATCTTCTGGGGAAGAAATGCTTAAGAAAAATGAAGCTTGAAGAAGTTCCCTTGCCCCAGCCCTGAAAGATAGAGTGTAAGGATTCAGGGCTTCCCTGATAGCTCAGCTGGTAAAGAATCTGCCTGCAATGCAGGAGACCCCCGTTCTATTCCTGCGTCGGGAAGATCTGCTGGAGAAGGGATAGGCTACCCACTCCTGTGTTCTCAGGCTTCCCTTGTGGCTCAGCTGGTAGAGAATCCGGCTGCAGTGCAGGAGACCTGGGTTTGATCCCTGGGTTGGGAAGATCCCCTGGAGAAGGGAAAGGCTACCCACTCCAGTATTCTGGCCTGGAGAATTCCATGGACTGTACAGTCCACGGGGTCACAAAGAGTCAGACACGACTGAGCGACTTTGACTTCACTTCAAGGATTCTGCTGCTTTTGTTACACACTCCTACTTAAGTGTAATCAGTCTCCCTCACATTTTTGGTATATTGTAACCATAGCTAGTTCTAAAAATGTGGACGGATGAGGTGGTGGGAAGTAAAAATCCAGGTACACTTTCCTAGCTCAACTTGGAAACCACATAGACTTGGCCCTGAGCAGAGTTCATTCTCAGCAGCAGCCAGTCCTTAGATGAGACATAACGGAGGTGATATTTGCTCAGTTCTGCACTTTCAGAAAGGAACGTATACCTTCTCTGTCTTATGAGGAAATAAACTCAAACTATTTTACCTGTTTAAGTTTTGACCAGAGAATTAAGAAACTGGTTCCAGAAACTTACCTCAAAAGTTCAGTCTGATTGCTTCATAGGCACACTTTGTTTTTAATTTCCTGCTCATTGGGAGTAGCAGTGCCTGCCTTATACAGTTGTGAATGTAAAGCACTTTTTATGGTCTCCACTGTATAGTGAGCTCTCAGTAAATTACTTTCATTAGCTATATTTAGTAATTATTATAAACTTAAAGAATTATTGAAGTTGAAGCAATGGGATAAAAACTTGGGCCATCTGTGTGACTTTATTGTGTGGAGTGGAAGCTTTGAGAATGGTAGCAGTGTTTGCATTAATAAAATAAACCGTTTGTTTTAGTGACGTTTGCTTATTAAGTATGAGCTTCTTTAAAAGGTGGTAACTTTGCTTCTCTTACTGTTTACCATTCTTTTCCACTTTTAATCAGTGTATTAAAGGAAAAATAGATGTTTCTTAGTTATTTCATTACTGGCTGATATTTTTGTTTCTGTCGATTTGTTTTAATTTCTTTGCAATTTTTAATCTCTAGACATTTCATAGAGTCATTTAGGGAGTTAAAAGAGAAAATTTCACCAAGGTTATTACTGAGTTTACACAGGTTACTTTTATCCCCTCATTAGAAGAATGTAAGATACTACTGCTGGGTTTTATATTAGACTACTTAGAAAAGTCTCTCTTAGACTACACAGAAAGCCTCTAATTTGGTAAATCCAACCACCAAAAAAACCTGCTTGCTTTAGTCAGTGGAATACTTGGTCCTTAATAAAGTTTAAAAAAAAAATTGTTTTAAACCTTTGTTGATGAAAGACTCAGCTTGCCAGACAATCAGATGAGCAGTGTCTTCAAAGTTAGTTACTTGTATAGGAAGAGGGAGAACAGTTTGTGTATATCTTGTAGTGTGTTGATACATTTAATGTGTTAATGGGATTTTCTTATCAGTGTATGAAAATGAAGACCAGTTACTTTGGCGTCCTGATGTGGTTTTGGAGAGCAAAGTTAAGGAGTACCTTGTTGAGACCTCATTAAGAACTGGAAATGAAAAAATTATGGATCGAATTTCTGCAGGAACACATACAAGGGACAATGAACAGGTATACGTCAATTTTTGTTGAAGTAGCAGCTAACTAATATAGTATCTTCTTGATATTCTTATATTTGATTAGAGTATTTTTAATGTATTAACTGGCTGTCTCTTTCTGATTCTAAAACTTGGAAGATACTGGTTTAAAAAAACCCCAGGACCTAATGATAACCATTCTGTATTATTTCATGTCTTCTGGCTTTTTTCCTTTATACACACATATATTCTACTTTAGATACCATTTTGTATCCTTTTAATCCCTTAATCTCATTTTCTTTGCTATTGAGATTTCTTTAATAGTTCATTCTTGGTGACTGTACATTCTATCGTATATTTAGACATTCTCTATGATTGGACTTTTGAGATTTTACAATGAAGTTACTTCTTGGGTTATTCTTGAACTTTATTAAGGAAGTGGCTAAAGTTAATGTCTATTAAGTGTGTATAAATTTGCTTAGGGGTATCTGTTAAGTACTGTGTACTTCTGGATGCAGAGCAGTCTCCTGATGGTGTGTGGGGTAAAGGTGGGAGTATGGCCTATGAGGGTTTTTTCTCTCTGGCATTGTTTTGCCCCTCTCATATAACTTTTCACTTGTTATTGTTAGTCCAGTTAATCCTGACTAATGGTGCCTAGAGATAGGTGGAGTCAAACTTGAATTTCCAAATAATTGTCAGCTGTCAAAAGGAAATCCTGTTGGATTTTTCTACTGATAATTTGTTAAAACTGTATATTGATTTTGGAAGAATTAGTACCTTTAAAACATTAAACCTTCTACTTGAAGAGCATGATCTGATTCTCTGTTTATTTGACTTTTTTAATCACTTGAATGTTTTTGTTTAAATATCACATGTGTCTAATTGATTCCTCATTGTCTTGAAATGTGTGTGTGTATTTAGCTTTGCAAATGGGATCTCTAGTATATTTGTATCATATATTATTGATTTAGAGAAATATATAGATTAAAATTTTTTTTCTCAAGCTGTTGAAACTAATTTAGTATAATGATTTTTCAGTTGTTTCTCTTAGGTTTTCTAGTCTTAAAGTTATTATTGAATTAGACTTTTCTTCCTTCCTCACCATTATTATATCTCTTATTGTATTATATGTCCTACTACATCAGCCATAACTCTCAGAGACTTTTGGTGGCAATAGTGGTATGAGGCCTGCTTTTGTTGAAAGAGCTTCCCAGGTGGCCCAGTGGTAAAGAATCCTCCTGCCAATGCAGGAGACTCGGGTTCAATCCCTGGGTTGGGAAGATTTCCTGGAAAAGAGAAAGACAACCCACTCTAGTATTGTGAGGAAAATCCTTTGGACAGAGGAGCCTGGTGGGCTATAGTCCCTGGGGTCTCAAAGAGCTGGACACAGCTGAGTGAGTGACCACAGAATACACCTCAGGTTTTTACATTAAGCATAATACCAGCCATGGTTTGATGCCGGCTATTTTCTTAGAATAAGATAATATCCAGCTACTTACAACTGTTACACTTTTTGTCTTTTTAAAAATAAAAATGGGTACTGATTTATCTGAAGCTTTTTTAGCAGCTGTTGAAATTGTTTTTAATGGTTGATCATTAATGTGTTGATTATTAACCTATTAATGTGTTAATAGGTTTACTCATATCCTTGCCTTTCTTGAAACTTACTTGGCAAGGTAGATTATTAGTTAACTTTCAGTTGGGTTCTGTCTGTTGCTATTTAGTATGTTCATAATTCCAAACAGATTTAATGGGAAGAAATTCTGATTTTTAAAAAATGGTATCTTCCATAGTAAATGGAAATAACTAAGACCATAATAAACACCAGTCATTAAAATATCTCTCCTTCTACTCCAGGCCTGCTGCTGTTGTCTTTTATTAAAACTCTATAAGTCAGGGAGTAGGTGGTAACAAGAGACAAGACCATGATTCTTACTTTTCCCAACTGGAAATAAACATCTAAGACAGAATTCTCCCAGCTCAGAAGATCTAGCAATTAAAAAAGAAAAAGCGAGGAATGATACTGGTAGATGACTTCTGAGCAGTAGCGTGAGAATGAACAAACTTTTGGGATACCGGAGTCAGTGTCCAGAATAAATTAAATGTGTGGGCAAACATGCGCTTCAGAAGTCCTGCAATGAGCATCTCAGCTGGTGTTTGTCAGGACTCTTACAATGCACATTTTTGTTTGTGTGTTTTTGTTTTTAATGCTGCCAAGTATGAACTTTTGGTTAATTTTATTGAATAGTGTTTTCCCCTTGCCCCTAGGCATTATATGAACTTCTCAAGTGTAACCATAATATAAAGGAAGCAATCGAAAGATACTGCTGCAATGGAAAGGCATCTCAAGGTAAGAAGCACTTGGGATCAAAAGAGGGAAAGGACAGGGGGTGGTCTTGGGGTTCAGAATAAGCAAAGTATCATAAAGGATGGAGCAGTCCTATCACACTTTTGTGTAAGACCTGTGTTCATCTTCATAGCAAATAATTTTTTCTTTTTCTTGCCTTCTATTTTTAGACATACCAGAGATTGTTCAAATACAAATTAGTTACCCCCCTGTCACCTCCAGAACAAAGCAGACCCCAGAGATGACAGTATATCTGAAGTAATTAATAAGAATGATTTTATGATTTCATTGGGGGAAAAAAGTTGGTTTTTCTTTTTCTCAAACCAGACAGGAAATGAAAAGGAGATTAAAAAAAAAGAAACGTGTAATATATTTCAAGCATGTATAATAAACATGCAAGAAGTATGTTTTTAGTAATCATGCAAAACATTTTTATAGTGCTTAGGTTTTGATTTGTGTGTGTGTCGAGGAAAATGGTTAACTTTAATTTCAGTATTTTTGTCGTATAAATGGATTGCATGCACCATAGCTTTCATTAAGTATATGTAGAGTGAAATAATGCTTAATAATATATATAAATAAACTTGGAAAAATATAAAAGCTGAAAACAATGCATCGAAACTTGCGGGTGAAATAGTCTATTGAAAGGTTTCCTTGTAATAGCTGCTTTTTTGAAAAACTTATTTTAAGCTCTCAAAACTGGAAAGCTAAGTGCATTTAATTTTTCTTTAGTTCAAGATTTCTAAGATTTTCTTTTTTAGTCAAACTGTTTTTCACCTTTGTGGTGGACTACTGTGAATGGCTTTGGGGACCAGTTCTCCGTTGTGAGTGAGGCACTTCAGGTCTCCTCTGCTTCAAGTAGATTTAATTCATCAGTATTAATATCTGCTGGGAAGTTGAATGGGACTTAGTCTTTTGAGAGCAAAAGCTGTGTTTTATTCCCTTCATATTTCTGCAGTATAGCACTCTGCAAACTGACTTTAAATAAATGTATGTTGATTGTTTATGGTCTCTAATTAAAGAGACCATAAATGATTTTGATGTAAGACCAAAGTAAGGCTTTTTTTTTCCATAGAGGAAATAACATTTTATTTTTTTCTAATTAAAAAATGCTCATTGTTTTAAAAAAAGAAATCAGAAAAACAATGAACATTTACATTACAGAAAAAATAATAAATTCTTGTCAGAGAAAAAAACCCAATGTTTATATTTTGGTATTCTAAATTTTTTTAGTTAGGATTACTAAAAGCATACTTTCAGTAAGGACTTTTATGTGTGTGTGTGTAGAAGTTTATAGTCTTTTATTAGGAAACCATACTGTAAGTAAATCAGTGATTTGTATGTAAGAGTTTTGAGGCCAATTTATTTTGTTTTAAAATTTCTTTAGAAGGAATGACTGCATGGACAGAAGAAGAATGCCGGAGCTTTGAACATGCACTCATGCTTTTTGGAAAAGATTTTCATCTTATACAGAAGAATAAGGTAAGTTAGGCAGATTAGACAGAAACAAACAAAAATTGCTTAGTGATTACAACTAATATAAGCAACTAATTTATAAGTCACTTAGGTGGGGGAAAAAAGCTATAACTTGTTAATGCTCCCATGCTATTAACATATTGGTTACTTTCTGAACAGTCTTTCTGTAAACTCAGCGTCATGTCATCTAGTCGCTCAGTTGTGTCCGACTCTTTGTGACCCCATGGTCGGCCAGAATCCGTGGGATTCTCCAGGCAAGAATGCTGGAGGGAGTTGCCAGTTCCCTCTCCAGGAGATCTTCTCGACACAGGAATTGAACCCATGTCTCCTACATTGCAGGCAGATTCTTTACCATCTGAGCCACAAACCCAATAGTGCTCTGAAATACAAAATCTAGTTTAAAAAGCAGTAGGCCTAGAATATTGAATAGCAATAAGCATTGAATATCCAGTTAAATATTTCAGAATCCTAGTTTCTGTAGGACAAAAAGAAAGAATAAACAAATCATATTTTAATGAGATATAATTATCTCAAGCTTTTTAGAATATATACACAGTTTTTTAAAAATTGACTTTATTTTTTAGAGCAGTTTTAAGTTCATAGCCAAATAGAGAAAGTAGACAGAGGCCCCATGTATTTCCTGCTCCCGCACACACATGGTTTCCTCCTCCATCAGCATCCCACACCAGAGTGGTGTATTTGTTACAGCTGATAAATCTACACTGCCATATTTTTATCCCCCAAAGTTTATAGTTTACATTAGGGTTCACTCTTTGTGTTATATATTCTATGGATTTTGAAAAATATATGATGATACATATCCACCTGTAGTATCCTACAGAATAGTTTCAGTGATCTAAAAATTGTGTCATATAATTAGAATCATACAGTATGTAGCCTTTGCAGATTGGCTTCTTGACTTAAGTAATATGCATTTAAGGTCCCTCCATGTTTTTTTTTGTGGCTCATTTCTTTTTATCACTGAATAATATCCCATTGTATGGATGTACCAGTTTGTTTATCCATTTGCTATTTGAAGGACATCTTGATTGCTTTCAAGTTTTGGAGACTTATGATTAATGTGTTTATTGAAAGGTATACTTTATTTCTTGGTTCAAAATGCTTGTTCCTATATTATGATCTTATAACAAAGCCACTAATCACAATAGAGGTTCTGAAACTTCCTTATTGGGTAATTAAGCAGGGGAGAAAGTGTTTATATGGGTAAAGACACGGAATTTTTTTCTGTACGTCTAAACTCATACCTTTAGCTGTATATAGTTACAGAAACCCTAGTCTGGATGTGGAGCCAAGTTGAATGAGGCTCAAATTTTATTATCATTGTTGATTTTCTACCAGACTTTGTTGCAGCTAAGAACCAAATGCATGGTAGAGGAAAAATCTTGCCTTTAGCTGGCAATCATCTTAAATTCCAGATGTGGTTGAGTACTGATCCCTTTGCAAATGGAGTCTCTTTTGGGTCATGGAGCCCTTTGATAATCTGATGAAGCTGCACCCTTCTCACTAGAAAAGTGTACTTGAATGACATTTTGGGAATTACTACATCCCATTGAGGCTCATTCATGGATCACTCAGGCTTAACAAGTACCCTTGGTACAGTCAGAATTATGGTGAAAGTTCAGTGAAGAAAAGTAAAGTGTGTCAGTGTTTTAAGATTTTCAGTAAAGATGTAAGATAATTTCTGGATGCACATTTATTATTATTATTACATTCTGATTTAAATAAAAATCCTTGGGCTTTGGAAGGTAGCCTCATTATTAAATAGTGTGAAAATAAAGACAGTTTACTAGTAACATGTTCAGAATTTCATAATTAGGAAGATAGAAAATAAGACTGAAGGGTGTAAAAAAAAAGTTATTAAAAAATGTGTAAAATGTAGAATTTTTTGGTTTTTTAAAAAAATTCAACTTTTTTTAATTAGGTGAGAACTAGAACAGTTGCTGAATGTGTAGCATTCTACTATATGTGGAAGAAATCTGAGCGTTATGATTACTTTGCTCAACAGACAAAATTTGGAAAGAAACGATATAACCATCACCCTGGAGTTACGTAAGTACCGTGAGCTTGACTTCAGGGATTTTTGTTTTTAACTGTGATATGCAGTCACAACATTATTTGGGTGTGTTTTTTAGGGACTATATGGATCGTTTGGTGGATGAAACAGAAGCTCTGGGTGGGACAGTAAATTCTTCAGCCTTAACTTCTAACCGACCTGAGCCTGTACCTGATCAACAGCTAAACATTCTCAACTCTTTCACTGCCAGTGATTTGACAGGTAAGAACATGAGCATCTTTTTGCATTTTTTAGTATAATGTGGGACAGAATTATATCCTCTTTGTCACATGATGTAAGACCACTTACTGAAACCATTTCTCATTTCTTTTTAGCTTTGACCAACAGTGTAGCGACCGTCTGCAGTCCAACAGATGTGAATTGTTTGGATGATAGCTTTCCTCCACTGGGCAACACGCCCCGTGGACAAGTCAATCATGTGCCTGTTGTAACGGAGGAGTTACTCACCCTGCCCAGCAATGGGGAAAGTGATTGTTTTAATTTATTTGAGACTGGATTTTATCACTCAGAGCTGAACCCCATGAACATGTGCAGTGAAGAGTCAGAAAGACCAGCAAAGAGATTGAAAATGGGCATTGCTGTTCCTGAATCCTTTATGAATGAGGTTTCTGTAAATAATTTGGGTGTGGACTTTGAAAATCACACACATCATATCACCAGTGCCAAAATGGCCGTGTCTGTGGCTGACTTTGGCAGTCTGTCTGCCAACGAGACCAATGGTTTCATCAGTGCCCACGCTCTGCATCAGCATGCCGCCTTGCATTCTGAATGAAACGAGTGAAGGGCCCAGAAACAGTGGGTGTGCAGTACCAGTACCAGGAAAGTATCAGGTTTGCTTAGTCTTTCACTGGAAGTTTGAACTTTTTTCACTATGACATCAGTGATGTCAGTATGTATAGAACTATATCTTGATTTATCAAGAGTATTTTCATTTTCAATCCATAAATGTGGAAATGAACTATGATCAGCAGAGTTGGGAACTAAGATTGAACTCTGTGGTGCAGCTTTAAGCTCTGCTTATCTCTTCCTCATCCCCAATACCTCTTCCCCACTCCCTTCTTTTTCTATTCTTTTCTGTTCCCCACTGCCCTCACTCCCAGTTGTAAAACCTGTAGACAGAGGCCACCAGCTCAAAACCAGCACAGATGTTCTGAACTGAATGGAGTGGCTTCTCTTCGTGTAGATTCCTTTTGCCGTAATGGATGCAGTGGAATAACAATGTTTACAGGTACCGATCCTGATCCCTGCTCAATGTAGCATTTTTTGGTTTTATTTTCTTAATTAAATAAAAGCAGGGGTAGGTTTCTTTAAACTGCACAAACATGCAAGGATTTTTTTTAAAAATGGAAACTTCTCTCATGTTATTCAACTAGAGCACTTCAGTTTACAAAACAGCAAGTCCATCTTTATAGAAGCCAGCACGAGGAACTGCGTGCAAATTATGAAGACGCTTGCTTGGATCCTGTTTCAAAATTCCAGACCAGGGCTACCTTACACAGAATTGGTCATTTTACTGCCGGAAAACTTCTGTGTAATTTCATTTATTGGCTAAAAAATTGGCATTTGAAGATATGGTATTTAGATGGGGTTTTGTCCACCATTATCAAGATTGTAGTCATAAAAGTCATACCGGTCATTGATAACTTAGTCTTTCCTGAGGCAGTTGACTTGCAGGGCACAGTCTACAAAGCCGAGGATGTTGCCACTTAGACTGGTTTACATTTTGGGACACCTTTTCAGTTGTTTTGTAGTGCTGCAGTTCAAATGTTAATCTTTAGGTGGGATTTCTAGATCCTACACATAATGCAGTAGAACCTTGAAGTATATTTAAACTTTTCTGTTTAACTTGGACCAGTTGGGGAAAAAAAAATGTGAGTTTCTATCTGAAATACAATGGTACGTTACCACTTTTAAGTTCTAAAAAGTGATTGACGTTCAGAGGCGTCTCAAAACTCACTTTTATTTTTATTCTAAACATTGTGAATGAGAAACCATTGTCATAAACTCTGGCCATTTTTGCTCCGTAGACATGCATCTTTAAGTTATAAGGTGAATTCACGCAATATGTAATGCAGTGTTAGGATGTGATAAGCTTTGCTTTTATAGTTCAGTTAAACATAGAATTTTCCTTTTTTTTGCACCGTCTTAATTAAATTTTTCAATTTCTACTAGTTGTCTTGCTTTGCCAAAACTTAAATATTTGGCTACATTGCTGATATTTTTAAGTATAAGTCGCTTCAAGGTTGTGCTGATGACTAGATAGAATGTAGTGACCTTAGTGATGGAAAGGGAGGGTATTTATTATACAAACTGTGAACTGCAATGACATCCTTAGTTTTGGATGATGTGTATTCTTATTTTTCTTTGCAGCATTTTAATGAAGATTGCTTTGAAGTGTTTACGCATTAGCACATTTACTAAAAAAGTTAGTTTAGCACAGTGGACGAAAGTAGTTAAATTAATAACTTAAAGTCAGTCTCTAATTTATACATCTAAAGTCAGCATTCCTGTATGCACACAGTAAATAATGGGTAGCCTGGGCTTTTTGTTGCTTTCAGATATTTTTATCCAAGTTGTCAGCTTCATATTGCTGTGGTGTTGTGCTAAACTTTGAACCTAATTTCTTTTGTTAAAAATGAATACATCTATAATTTAGTAAGATACTGGCCATAATCTTCCATTGTTATAACTTTAATTTTTACTCTGGGTTTACAGTGGCTGGTCTGTATAAAATAATTTACACAAAGATGACTGAATGCTAATACCAGTTGCACTTAAATGAACATGCCCATTCTCAGTAGCTGATGCAGTAATATATTCAGTTTATCTATGCATTGCTGGGATCTTGATATAAGATGGAAACAGTGTTTCTTATCTAAAGTTTTGATTATCAGCAAGTTGAATGGACACTTTAGTTATTTAAATAAAGATTTTTGACCAAAATCCAGAAATGATATGAGAGAAAAATAAATTCCAGCTAGTTTAATAGATTTTTTAAACACCAATCTGATTTTAGCCTCTTAGAGAGTGCTAACTAGCTGGTAACGTTTACTTTTAATTCCTTGTTAAAATGAGGCAATAATTTGCAAGATTTTTGTATATATCTGTAAATTCTTCATATCTTTTTAGATCTAATTCAATATTTTCTGACTGCTTCCTCCATGTATAATACCATTTTTGTGCATGCTTGATGTGACATTCATAATTGTACCACTATGACTTTATTCATGTAAAATAACTATTTATTGAATTTCCTTTTAAATCTGGATTTACTGGGTTTTTTTTCCTCTCCGTTTAAGCATCTTAACAGAGAATTTGTTACTGTTTCTTAGAAGAATTGCGTTTGAGAGTGTGAAAATAACTGATTTGCAGTCTTATGAAGAAACAATAATGCCTTTATTCAAGAGTTAAGCACAATTCTTATAACAAACTGTGATAAATTCTTTTTTTTTTTCTTTGCCATATTATTTTCATATGAACAAACCAAAAATCCACGGTGAGCAGTTGCAGTGTTGGCTGATGTGTCTTTTTATGTACAGGGGGTTTGAAGAGGACAGCGGATTCATTTAGAAGTGAAACTGGTGCTGTGATTATAGCAATACTTTACTTTTGTTAGTTGTACTCCACTTTTTCATGCTAGCTTTTTCAGTGTTTAGTTTTCCTCTTGTTATGGTCAACTGCTGAATTTACTTGAAGGATGTAGAATACTGTTTAAACAATACTAAAGTCTGTACAATTAGGTCAAAGAACTGTGCAATTGTTTCCTTTTTAATTTGTACAATTGAGGGTCATAATATTTGAGAACATCAGATTCTAATAGAGCATAGTGAAACTATTTAATTTAACCAAAGTCTCTAGTAAATATTTCAACTTTGAATGTAAACTAATGAATAAACCTGACCACCAAGGAGATTGTTTGCCCGGAGTTTCAAAGCACATTGTCTACAAATGGAAATTGAAATAATTTATAAAAATATTGACATTACTATGTTTTTTAAAAAGTTCTTAATTTTTTCACTAAAAGGAGGAAACTGTTAGTTTTATTGTTAAATATGGTAGATATTAAAACTCCTCTTAGATGACCAGTGATTCCAGTTGTCCCGGTTTGAAATAAGTACGCCGTGAGTATGAGATTGATTAGTGACAATCAGAACAAGTTTTAGTATCAGATGTTCAAGAGGAAGTTGCTATTGTTGCATTGATTTTAATATTTGTACATAAACACTGATTTTTTTGAGCATTATTTTGTATTTGTTGTACTTTAATACCTGGTGTACAGTTCCAGAAATAAAAAGCTGGAAATCTTTTTTTTCCTTGGTTCGTGTGAGTATTTCCACAAATAGATTTTTATCTAATGACTCTTAAGCTATTACACGTGGGCAGATAATTAAGCACTGTTAAGTTGGTTTTAGATGTAGTAAATGACATTTGATAGGTAAATACAATTGATAGGTAAAAAACTTTTCTTTAAATCCTCTACAGTAAATGTCCATCTATCAATACAATAAAACTCTAGCTATCCCAAAGTGAGGATTATATGTACTTTTTTTTTCATTCAGGAAATACTATTGAACGTCTGTTACGTTTCAAACACTGTTCTCAGTAACTGTTGTCATTTAGGGAGACCTGAAATTTGAAATTTGATTAGATGTTACTATTTCTTAGTATATTTATAGTAAACTAGTCTTCCTTATTATAGTGTTCATAGTTTGGTTCAGTTCAGTCGCTCAGTCATGTCTGACTCTTTGCAGCCCCATAGACTGTAGCACGCCAGGCCTCCCTGTCCCTCACCAACTCCCGGAGTCCACTCAAACTCATGTCCATTGAGTTGGTGATGCCATCCAATCATCTCATTCTCTGTCATCCCCTTCTCCTCCCTGTCTTCAGTCTTTCCTAGAATCAGGGTCTTTTCAAATGAGTCAGCTCTTGACATCAGGTGGCCAAAGCATTGGGAGTTTCAGCTTCAGCATCAGTCCTTCCAATGAATATTCAGGACTGAATTCCTTTAGGATGGACTGGTTGGATCTCCTTGCAGTCCGAGGCACTCTCGAGTCTTCTCCAACACCACAGTTCAAAAGCATCAATTCTGCGCTCAGCTTTCTTTATAGTCCTACTCTCACATCCATACATGACTACTGGAAAAACCATAGCCTTGACTGGACCTTTGTTGGCAAAGTAATGTCTCTGCTTTTTAATATGCTGTCTAGGTTGGTCATAGCTTTTCTTCCAAGGAGCAAGCATCTTTTAATTTCATGGCTGCAGTCACCATCTGCAGTGATTTTGCAGCCCAAGAAAATAAAGTCTGTGACTGTTTCATTTCCCCATCTATTTGCCGTGAAGTGATGGGACCAGATGCCATGATCTTAGTTTCCTAAATGTTGAAATTTAAGCCAACGTTTTCACTCTTCTTCTTTCACTTTCATCAACAGGCTTTTTAGTTCTTCTTTGCTTTCTCCCATAAGGTTGGTGTCATCTGCATATCTGAGATCATTGATGTTTCTCCCAGCAGTCTTGATTCCAGCTTGTGCTTCATCCAGTCTAGCATTTCTCATGATGTAATCTGCATATAAGTTAAATAAGCAGGATGACGAATTACAGCCTTGACGTACTCCTTTCCTGATTTGGAACCAGTCTGTTCCATGTCCAGTTCTAACTGTTGCTTCCTGACCTGCATACAGATAGCTCAAGAGGCAGGTCAGGTAGTCTGGTATTCCCATCTCTTTCAGAATTTTCCATGGTTTGTTTGTGGTCCACAAAATCAAAGGCTTTGGCATAGTCAATAAAGCTGAAATAGATGTTTTCTGGAAGTCTCTTGTTTTTTTTATGATCCAGCAGATGTTGGCAATTTGATCTCTGGTTTCCTCTGCTTTTTCTAAAACCAGCTTGAACATCTGGAATTTCACAGTTCACGTATTGTTGAAGCCTGGCTTGGAGAATTTTGAGCATTACTAGTGTGTGAGATGAGTGCAGTTGTGTTGTAGTTTGAGCATTCTTTGGCATTGCCTTTCTTTGGGATTGGAATGAAAACTGACCTTTTCCTGTCACCACTGCTGCATTTTCCAAATTTGTTGTCATATTGAGTGCAACACTTTCACAGCATCATCTTTTAGGATTTGAAATAGCTCAACTGGAATTCTATCACCTCCACTTGCTTTGTTTGTAGTGATGCTTCCTAAAGCCCACTTGACTTCACATCCCAGGATGTCTGGCTCTAGGTGAGTGATCACACCACCATGATTATCTGGGTCATGAATATCTTTTTTTGTACAGTTCTTCTGTGTATTCTTGCCACCTCTTCTTAATATCTCCTGCTTCTGTTAGGTCCATACAATTTCTGTCCTTTACTAAGCCCATCTTTGCATGAAATGTTCCCTTGGTATCTCTAATTTTCTTGAAGAGATCTCTAGTCTTTCCCATTCTATTGTTTCTCTCTATTTCTTTGCATTGATCACTGAGGAAGGCTTTCTTATCTCTCCTTGCTATTCTTTGGAATTCTGCATTGTAGTGGGTATATCTTTCCTTTTCTGCTTTGCCTTTAGCATCTCTTCTTTTCTCAGCTATTTGTAAGGCCTCTCAGACAGCCATTTTGCCTTTTTGCATTTCTTTTTCTTGGGGATGGTCTTGATCCCTGTCTTTTGTTTGGTAGACTCCAGAAATAACTTCCCCTAGTCTTCATCTTCCCAAGCTAAATATCTCACTTTGGCCTAATTTCATAAGTCCCCATATTTCACTTGTTCTGACCAGAGCTTTCTCTATTTGCTTTCTTAATATGCAGTGATCAGATGGCACCTAATGTCCAGATTTTGTACAAGGACAAGAGGATATCTTGGCTTCAGTTGCTCATCTAAAACCACATTTCTTCATTCACAGACACCAAAGAGCCTTGATGAGCAGGCCTCCCTGGTGGACACATACACAGAAGTGCCTTCAAAGTGGGAGAAGCACCAGTGTTTCTGGGCTGATACAGCCAGGCGTGCAGCCGGGTGCCATATGAGATCTCAGCCCTTCAGGCTTTTAGGGGAGGGAGGAGAGCCTCGTGAGAGCAGAGTAATCTAGACACTTGTAGACCTTAACCCATTTCATCCATCCATGGTTTGGTTTTCCAGCATACTGCTTCTCTTCCTTTTTCAAAGGTTTCGTGGCATCTGTCAATTGGGTAGTTTCTTATACACACTTCCACTTTTAATTTAAATTAGTCTTGGGGTGTAGCACTGTTTAGGATTTCCCACCCAGGTAAGTGATCTCTCATCTGTATTCTTTTCTGTGGCTGGCTGGGTTCTCTGAAAAAAAACTGCACAGGAGCACTGAGGTCCTAGTCCTAGATCAGAAATGCTCACATTTTTCAAGGCTTAATATACTTTAGCTGGCATTCACTTCAGCAAGAGACATGCTTCATATATACCTAGATTTTGATGAGATTGTTTTTATACAAGTAAAGCTAATACTGCCATGAAGTTGTTTCCTGGTGTAGAATTAATAAAAATATTTCATAAACATGTCAGAAATGAAATAAGTCATTTATAAATCTTGAAAAGTTATTCAGAAAGTTTTCAAGAAATTCTTGAAAAGTTTTTCCAGTAAGGGAAAAATGATTAAAAAAAAATAGCAATGTTTTCTTTTTTAAAAATAACTCCATCCCTCTAGTCCAGACCAAGTCATCATACTGGCAAGCTCTATACTCCCATTGTGAGCATTTTATCAGCAGGAACTGTTTTATTCTTTGAATCTTCCAGGACCCTTCACATAGGAGGCATTCAGTAAATGTTTGATGAATTCGATGTTTGTTTCACTATATTACACTTAAGCTGATGGTAACTTTCCCCCCAACTTAAGATAGTAAAACTTTTAAGACAAAAGTTAAAATAAGAGTATAAAGAACACTCCTGATTGAACAATTAATGTTATACCATATTTGTACTCTATGTTATACACATTTTTTAATGAATTATTTTTAAAAAGTCTGACATGGCAACACTTCACTCCTAAATACATCAGTCTACCTAACGCTACCACAGGAGTTACGTTTCTGTATTTAACATAAAGTTCTGGATAATAGGATCTTCTTGATCAACTAACTTGGCTTCTTTTATATATATATATATATACATATATAAAATACTATTATTTATTTACTATATATATATACTCTACTAAATATATATAAATAATGCTAATAATAAATAATATATATAAAATGTACATTCTACATATATGTGTGTGGAATGTATATTTTATTTGGCTTTTTTATATATATGTAGAATGTGTATTTTATTTTTGGCTTATATATGTGTAGGATGTATATTCTTGGCTTTTATATATATATATGTAGAATGTATATTTTATTTTTGGCTTATATATATGTAGAATGTATATTTTATTTTTGGCTTATATATATGTAGGATGTATATTTTATTCTTGGCTTTTATATATATATATGTAGAATGTATATTTTATTTTTGGCTTATATATATGTAGGATGTATATTTTATTCTTGGCTTTTATATATATATATGTAGAATGTATATTTTATTTTTGGCTTATATATATGTAGGATGTATATTTTATTCTTGGCTTTTATATATATATATGTAGAATGTATATTTTATTTTTGGCTTATATATATGTAGGATGTATATTTTATTCTTGGCTTTTATATATATATATGTAGAATGTATATTTTATTTTTGGCTGTGCTGGGTCTTTGTTGCTGCAAGAGGGCTTTTCTCTAGTTGCGGCAAGTGGGGACTGCTCTCTGGTTGCTGTTCTCGGGCTTCTCTTTGCAGTGGCTTCTTGTGTGGAGCACGGGCTCTAGGGTGCTCAGGCTTCAGTAGTCGAGGCTCCTGGGCTTCAGAGCACGGGCCCAATAGCCCGTGTGTTGCACAGGCTTAGCTGCTCCGAGACATGTGGGATCCTCCTGGACCAGGGATTGAACCCATGTCTCCTGCACTGGCAGGCAGATTCTTTACCACTGAGCCACCAGGGAAGCCCTTGGCTTTTTAACAAAGTGAGTTCCCCTGGTGGCACAAATAAAAGACAAATGAGGCTGAGAAAAAGATGCTCACATGGACTTAGGTGCATATACATTATACACACTACATAAGAGAAATGAATGGGGAGTGTTAGGGGTTGGCGGTTGAGGATTGTAAATTTCAGTAGGTTAGTCAGGGAAGGTGACGGAATGAGCTATATGGCTCTTTGGGAGGAGGTTTCTGGAGGCAGAACTAGTACAAAAAGCCTGAGGTGGGAGTGCACCCCGCAGTCTCAGGAGTGGCAAGGAGACAGCTGAGGCTGTGTGGAGAGAGCAGGATGTGAGATCAGTGAAGGACTTGGCATTTATTCTAAAGTAGGAGTAGTCAAGAGTTCTGAGCAGATGCCAGCAGGATCTGATTTGTGCTTAAAAGAATCACTCTTGGCTGTCTATTCTGAAAAGGGGGCAGGAATGGAAACATGGAAAGCAATTAGGAGGCTACTGAAATTGCAATAAACTTAAGTGAGAAAAGCTGTTGGTGTAGCAGTAAAGGTCAGAATCTGGTTGTACAGGTGCCATGGAGAGGCCCATAAATCACACCCTCACTATCCAAGTATGGAGCTGAGGGCTGGACGTGAGTCAGGTCGATGGGGATCAAAGTAACTCCTACTAATAGAACTGGAGAATGTGGCTTCAGAGATGATGCCAGGCCAGCTCACTTGATACGCCACCTCTGAACTAGACTCACTCCTTTCCTGGCTGGGCTGACTACAGGCTATTCCCCATCCAGGGCTGAGAACCACCCAGAACAGACTCTACTGGGGGAGTCCACAGAGAAGGAACTAGTGGGGTTTGGGCCATGGTGTCTAGTTCTTCTCTAAAAGTAATCTCAGAGAACCATTCTTCCTCCAAAAGGTGGAGAGAGAGGCAGAATTACTAATGGAAGCCTTCTAAACGTGAGAAATGGGAATAGGTGTTCCTCCCACCACTATCTTTTAACTATATTTCCATGCCAAAACAATCTCTCTTACAGTCTCTTAAGCTTTGTAGGTGTGCACGTGTGTGAAAATGTTCAAATAGAGAAAATAGTATAATGACTCCCCATTGCCCCCTTAACCAGCTAAAACAATCTTGAAATTATACACAAACCCCAATTAACTCATGACAACACAACAAATATTTTTGGTCTTGGTTTATTCTGAATAAGTTTTTATGGATGTTAGTACACATCAACATGTAAAAACTGCTGATGACTTGGCTAAAATTTGATAAACTACCAAAGACAATCAAAAGTACAGTGGAAATTATAAGTTCAGATGGTGGCTTTTAATTTAGTAAGCTACTGTGTACTTAGGTGAAAACCAAATTAACACTGGAATTGCATTACAAGTTTGAAATTGTAACGAAGCAAATAGGTTTTATGATGAAATACTAATATCAATAAACACAAAATTCCCAGTCCAATTAGGTATAAAACATTTGTTGTGCACGTGGAACTTAACCAAAAAACATTTAGAATTAACTCAATAACTGAGAAGTAAATGTAATTTCATAGAGCTAGCTGACAATTGTATAGTAGTTTGAAAAAAGCTCTTCTCCTTGTTCAATGTCCCTGAGTGCAACAAGAACGACACATCGTAGTGGACTGCAAACAAAAAAACAGACAAAAGTTAGGAGTGTTAACAGATACAAGCTCATATTTTTAATACCATCCAGATGGATTTTATTGATAATTTTATTCAGATTCCTTACTATAATCTCAATTTATGTATTTGATTTCCATAAAGAAATAGCTCTCATCACTGATGGAGGCATTTTAGAGCATATTTGTTTTGCATCATTTTAAAAAGCCCACAAATTAATAAGAATATATAACTAACTGCTTCTTTGAAAATGTTTCTATGTTCCAGTCCTCAAAACTGGTATCATAAAATGCATTTTAAAATGACATTATAGTTCAACACTTCCAAAAAAATTAATTTGTATCTTTGTATTCTGCAAGGCTGGAAACGTTACTTGAAATCTATTGGAATTTAAAAAAATACCTTTTATGGACACAATAAGACATATGCATACCTTCAATGTTCCTACTCTTATAACTTTTCCTGTACTTGCTGAACAGTAATAATATAAATAAAATAAATATAATAAATATAAATAAATATAAATAAAAAAGCCCCAGAATATCAGGTTAAAAAAACTTCATTGTTAACACACACACACACATACATATAGAGACATGAAAGTTATCAAATTTTAAGTACAGGGAATTGTCTAAGTTTTAAGTATCATTCATCGTCAAAGGACAATAGGACCTGTATAAAATAAAGTTTGGTAGCAACTGGCAGCTAAGTGAAATGATATAAAGGTAATGTCTTCCTATAGCATTGTTAATTAAAAAAAAAACTCTTAGCTATATACAATTACTTGTATTTAAAAATTGTTACATGAGTATTCTCAGTAGACTTTCCACTTAATGCATAAAAAATAAATGTTACATTAAAATATATTCTTGGGCTTCCCTAGTGGCTCAGTGGTGAAGAATCCACCTGCCAAGGCAGGGGACACGGGTTCAATACCTGATCCGG
Source organism: Dama dama (assembly GCF_033118175.1). Lineage (NCBI taxonomy): Eukaryota > Metazoa > Chordata > Mammalia > Artiodactyla > Cervidae > Dama > Dama dama. The sequence goes on from NC_083705.1 coordinate 30,242,975, forward strand.
GAAGATCCCACATGCTGCGGGACAGCTAAGCCCATGCACCATGACTACTGAGTCAGAGCGCTAGAGTCCACAAACTGCGACTTCTAAGCCCACATGCCACAACTGCTGAAGCCTGTGTGCCCAGAGCCAATGCTCCGCAGCGAGAGAAACCACTGCAGAGAGAAGCCTGTGCACTGCAACTAGAGAAAGCCTGTGTGCAGCCAAGAAGATGCAGAGCAGCCATAAATAAATATTTATTCTTATCACTTATATGTGGAATCTAAAAAATACAACATACTAGTGAATATAACAAGAAAAAAGCAGACTCACAGATACAGGGAACAGACTAGTGGTTACCAGTGGGTGGGAGGGGAAATGCAAGGGTAGGAGAGTAAGAGGTACAAACTTCTGGCTATAAGACAGGCTACAAGGATGCAGTGTACAACATGGGGAACCAATATTTTGTAATGACTGTAAATGGAAAATAATCTTTAAAAATTATATAAAAATAAAAACAAAAGCAAAAAAATGCATATTTTTTTTAATATATCCTTTTTATTCACTCTTAAGTTTCTGAATCTAATAGCGAAGTACACAAAGTCAATAACGTGTAATTTGGTCCCTTTCTTCAACTGGGTGCTCTCATGTAAAATGGAGGACAGGATTCTTAAAATGATTAAAGTTCATTTGAAGTGTTTGAAGGTAGGAAAAACAATAGAATCACCTAAAAAACTTTTAAGGTTGACGCTTATAAAGTACTACATAGAATAAAAGTGGGTAGTGATAATAACCAGAATGAGCTACGTTAATGGAAATTTTAAAATTTCAAATAACCTACATTAACACATTTTATGATGAACATAAAAATCTAAGTTAGACTTTTTCACACACACACACAAAACCCAAATTCTCTATAGTTTTTTCTTAGAAAACATATATCTATCTTAAGGTACAGCATAAGACAGAAGATAGGAAAAACTTTTCGCGAAGACTAACCTTTGTCTGTCATAGCTGTAGGCAATGTTTGGAAGATACTGCTTCAGTTCTATAGGGAAAACTGCAGGCACATCAAATTCCTGATAACAGACATTAGCTGCTCTGTCTAAGAACAAGTACAAAATTTTTAGAAGCAGAACCATTTTATCAGGTCATGGAAAACAGTACTGAATTATGGCAATTGATGTATGGTTTTCTAAATTATCAGAAAATGCTCAAATTAATAATCACTATTATGTTCCAGGCACTGTGAGATTATATATATACATATATTTGCATGTTTTATTATTTACTTTTTGAAGATTAGGAAACAGAGGCTCAGAGAGAATAAAGGTTAAGTAGAAGAGTCAGGCTTCAAGTTCATGTCTAACACTAAAGTCCGTGTTAAACGTAGCCAGACGATCAAGCTTATAGGAAAGTAAAGACCTAGAGAAGACTGGTAACTCACAAACTTAGTAACAGAACCAATGTAGTGATTAATCTATAAGGCTGTGTTGAGGAACTGACAAAATAATCTCTAAGTTAACTAGTAAAAATAACTAAAATAATAGTGACCAAAAGGGCAGTTATCAATTGCCTCGTTTATTGCAAAATCAGAATAAAAACAGTTAAAGAATTCCAATTAATCTATATCATTATCTCCCCAAATTCTCTGGTTGATATCAGCCATTATAAAATTTACTTGAGGGCTTTCAATATCTGAGATATTAAACTTAACTGCCTCTGGCACTCAGTCATATGGCAAAGGAGGAACATTACCACTGCTATATTTTTATCTCACAGCCCCAAGGTGCCAACTTACCATTTGAACAATTGTTCACATACTGTCCTATAGCCAATGGATTATGAATTTCTGATGTTAGCCATGTACTATCACTCATTTTTAAAGGGCCAAGTCGATCCCTCCCATGGCAAGATCTGAAACATGTGGAAGCATTAGCTAAGAGACTGTTCCTCTGTATCTTAAAATTCAGTTAACCCTAGAATTGAGCAGTGAAATTTTTCTTAAAAACTTTTTATTGTTGTTTTAAACTTTTTAATTTTGTATTAGGGTATAAGCTGATAAACAATGTTGTCATAGTTTCATGTGAGCAGAGAAGAGACTCAGCCATACATTCTCCCCCAGACTCCCATCCCATCCAGGCTGCCACATAACGTTGAGCAGAGTTTCATGTGCTATACAGTGCTGGCTATCCATTTAAAATATAGCAGTGTGTACCTGTCTATCCCAAACTCCCTAATTATCCCTTCCCCCCATTCTTCCCCCCACCCACCTCCCAGAAACCATAAGCTCGTTCTTGAAGTCTGTGTTAAAAAAACTTATCTAATCAATAGGGCAATTAACTAAATAGATTTTATTTTTGGTCAATTTTCTAAATTGACTTTTTCAGAAGAGTTTAAGGTTCACAGCAAAACTGAGGAAAAGGTACAGATGTTTCTTAGGTACCCCCCATTCCCATACATGCACAGCCTCCCCGTTTTCACCATCCCCAACCAGAGTGGTGTGTTTGCTACAACTGATGAACCGACACTGACACATCATAACCACCCCAGAGCCTATACTTTGCCTTACAGCTCACTCTCGGTGGTGTACGTTTTATGGGTTTGGATACATGTATAATGAGAGGTTATCCGTCATGATGGTATCATAGAATATTTTCACTGCCCTAAAAATTCTCCATGCTCCACCTATTGACCTCTCCTCACCTCCCCAGACTTTAGCACATGCTGATCATTTTACAGTCTCCATAGTTTGGCTTTTGCTAGAATGTCAAATAGTTGGACTTTATATATTATGCAGCCTTTTCCAAATTGGCTTCTTTCACTTAGTAACATGCCCTTAAGTTTCCTCCATGTCTTGTTCTGGCTTGCTAAATAGATTTTTACTTAAAGTATAAATGCCAGTGGTCAGAGTCATTGTGGTATGGTTCTGTCTCCTACAATTAAGTTTGAACATGGCACCAACTTACCTATACACAACTTTTGATATTCCTTTGTCATTTCCATCAATGAGTACCCCATCTAGGCATCTAAAAATAAATGGATTTCCAATGGACTGGAAAAAGATTGGCTCGTACTTCTGATATACTGTACCTAACATACAAGATAAAAACATATTATAGCAACTTATAAAAATCATAACCATCATGATAAGGACCTTTCTCTGGAACATAACATGGAAGAATTTGCTTTAATTTCTCTACCATTTTCTAATGTTTCCATTCTCCAATCTAGACTATCACATTCTCTTTGGCTACTTCCCTCTTTAAAAAGTGCCCAATATCAGAAGGAACACAGAACCAACTTGTCCGCACATGTGAACACCACATTTTAGGCTCAGTTTCAAAGTTGTGTTTTTGTTTTTATTTTTTAAAGTAGAGTTCTATTTGACATCTACTAAAGAGACTTTTAAGAAATGTATTTTGTTATTAATCAATTAGTGTAGATATGTACGGGAATAGATGAGGCTGGCATTCAGGTTGTTTTTCCTTTCATCTGCAATGGAAAAAAGGAGCAAATATTTACAGGGTGCTTCCTATGCTACAAGCACGTTGAAAGTGAAGTCGCTCAGTCGTGTCTGACTCTTTGCCACCCCATGGACTGTAGCCTACCAGGCTCCTCCGTCTATGGGATTTTCCAGGCAAGAGTACTTAAGTGGGCTGCCATTTCCTTCTCCAGGGGATCTTCCCAACCCAGGGATCGAACCTGGGTCTCCTGCATTGCAGACAGACACTTTACCGTCTGAGCCACCAGGGAAGCCCTGTTAATTTATTTATTAAGTTTATTTTAGTATTTATTTGTTTGTTGCTGGCTTGTTCTGGTTAGTCTTTACGGAGTTAAGATAGTTGTGAAGGAGGAAACTGAGATGCCCCTGTTTAAGGACATAGAAGATAGTAGAATTACTACTTAAAAAACAGGTATGTCTGACAAACATTCACACATACTTTCTACTGCACCAAATAACAGGTTTAACAAATAACATATTCTACTGAGCATTCCAGTTAATGATCTTTTGCAAAGAAACTGCTTTATTTATCAAGTTTAGAAATGGCAGGAAGATCTTTACTCAGTGATTTATAGATTTAAATTTAATCTTTATGTTTTAATCCATATCATTTTTTACTTTTAATTATTATCTAAGCCAAACTGACTTACTCTCTAGTAATTCCTAAGTAATCGGTCTTACCAAAGCAGGCCATACTATAACTCGCCTAAATTTAAATATTGATTAGGAAAATTTCCTTAAAAGAAAAATGCATTTATCCCAAAATGCTCCCGGATACTTTCTAATACATGAGATAATTTACGAACAGTTAATTTCCAACTCAAGATTTAAAAGTCCATGGAAATCATATTTGCAGGAAAGGAATACAGATGCAGACATAAAGAATGGATTTGTGGATATGGGGAAGGAGAGGGTGGGACAAACTGAGAGAATAGCATTGAAACATATATATTACCATACGTAAAATAGATAGCTAGTGGAAAGCTGCTGAATAACATAGGGAGCTCAACTTGGTACTCTGTGATAACCTAGAAGGGTGGGGTGGGGGTGGTGGAAGGAGGCTCAAGAGCGAGGGGACATATATATATACCTATGGCTGATTCAGGTTGTTGTATGGCAGACACCAACAGAACACTGTAAAGCAATTATCTGCCAATTAAAAAAAAATCTGTGGAAATCAGTTTCCAATACAACCCCTTACTGTAAGGCTTATAGGTTAGGTATTCTGTTGAACTTATATTTATCTGTATATAAGAAATTCTTGGTCAAGTACTAATTATGTCATTTACCGGGATACATAGATACAACCGCGCCTTTCTGTACCAATCCTTTAGTAACGAAGACACCTTTTCCAGCAGAAATCAATGAGCTAGGTGCTCGGGCAACACTGAAACCCAATGTCTTATAAAGAATTTCTTCTGGTGTAAAGGTACTTTGCTGCTGATGTTTGTATTCAAGCTGTTTCACCCTTGGATGCTGAACTGACAGTAGGTCTTGATATTTTGATTTAACAGGTTCTGGAAGCACAGTCAAGATATCTGATTGTTTACTGAAATCATTTACGAATAGAGCCTGGAAAACTTTCAGTAATGTTCCTAGGACATCTTCATCTGAGATAACTTTGTCTTTGGATTCTTCTGGAACATATCGGAGGGTCCTGAAAATGGGAAAAGTTTCTATTCACTAGTCTTCAACTGATAAAAGCCAGACCGTCTTGATGTTCTCAGGGTTACTGGCCTTTATGAAGATAATTCTTATGTGTTTGAAGCGCATAAAACTAAGAAGTTCGGAAAAGAGTTTTGGGGGTTCAGTTCTAGTTACCTGACTCCCAACAATACTTACACAATCAACAACGGCTAATACTTACAAAAGGCCCATTCCATACCAAATTCTGTTGGGTCCTTACTTTCATTATCCCATTTTTGCAGACAAGGAAACTCAAGCTTAGAGATGTTAGGGAACTTGCCCAACGTCCTAAAGCTGGTAAACGGCAGAACCAGAAGCAGAAAATGGGTTGGTTCCCAGCACACCTAAAGCCATTATGTCCTCAAATTGCAATGGCTCTTTTTACACACGTGTAGCTTCAAAGACACATTTAACATTATATATGTCGTCAGTCTCTCTCAGTAGTACTTTAAGGATCACTTTTTAAGTATTATTCTACTTCTTGTTTTACTTACAAGGAACCAATTTCCGCCTCGCAGTTTGATAGTAATGAAGCACCTGAATTTACATTTCTGTAGTACGAAACTCTGGGAGAGCTCTTTGGCTATTAACCAGCCTTCAACCGAGCTAGGCTGCCTATTTAAGTGAGCATCGCGTTGACTTCTTCCAAGAAGGCTATTTACTAAAGCCAGTATTAACACTGATCCTACGGCCACCCACTCAGCTAGATCGCCTTCTTTAGGCGCTGAATCCGTATTCTAAACCCAATAATCCGACATGCTTTTGGTGGCTTCTTGTTCGTTTTTATACGTCAACTACTCCAAGCTGTTACCCTCACAGCCGAGCTGGGTTGTTTTCTCCGTACAAACTACAGAGCTGTAAAAATAAACCACGGTTTGGCTTTTCTAAGGCACTTCAAGCTCCTAACTATGCCTTGATAGAGAGAAGGCCACGCACCTTCACGCCGTACACGTTATTTCCCTTTTTCAAAAGTTCCTATTTTTTTTGCCCAAACACAAGTACCCAACCTCTGCAGACAGTAAGACTTAAAACTCTAGCCAACGACCGCGGGCAACAGGGTCTGGAAGACCTCGCAGCGCCGGGAACGATGGGAAACGCGCCTTGGGCCCCGCCCACTAAAAGCCCCGCGCTGTCTTCAGGCCCCCAGCCGGCCTCTGACTCACCAGCCTCCGCCTCGCCCACCTGGGGCCTTGCCCACTTCGAGCCCCGCCCACTCAGGTCCCGCCCGCCTCAGGCCCGTAGGCCGTCTTAGGCTCCGCCTGCCTGAGGCTCCACTCGCCTAAGGCTCCGCCCACCTCGATCATCCAGCGTAAGTCGCAGGGGCCGCGATGGCGGCGCTGGGAGGTAGGAAAACGGCCTGGATCGAGCCGCGTCGCCCTCTCACCTCGGGTTGTGGCTTAGGTTCAGCGCGATCCAGGGTACGAAGCGGTACCTGTAACGGCGCCATCGCTGCCAGAGGCCCCGCATCAGGCGGCCCGGCATGGCTGTACCGTGGCGCCTAGACGAGGACGGCGCGGGAGAGGTGGGTCGCGGTCTCGGGCCCGCCCCGACCGAGGAGGAGCGGAGGCCGCGCCGTCCCGCCCCTTCGTGGTCTCACCCTCTTCCTCCGCTTGGCTGTCCTGGTACCCCTTGGCTCCAGTTGCCGCTTCTCCGTGCCTCCGCTCTGTTGATGCCAGCTCGCTGAAACAGAGTTTCGTAGAGCTGTAGGAGGGCCCCTTATTTCCTTTTCCTTTTCCATTCGCTCGTGTATTTGCACACACGAGACTAACTCAGTCATCTTCACATCAGATGTTCATTAAGAAATAGATAATTGCCATTTCCTTCGGATGGAAAGTTTGCTTTCCTGTTCTTTGCCTGAGAGTGACGGTGAATCCTAACCTGAAAGTTTAAATCGAACTAGTCAGATCTCGTGGAAATTCAGCGAAATCAAGTAGCTTTAGGACTAATATGTTCTATTCCAAATTGGAATACAAAGAAAAAAATATGTCAAAGTTTCTATTTCACCCGATTATAATAGGATAATTGGCAAACTCCAGAGGCTCTGCTGTCAGGTGTTGTGTTTGGAAATCGACATCCTCCAGAGTTAACCTGATTTGCTAAATGGAGACAATTAAGTTCCAGGATGTGTAACAAATGGCATTCAGAGACTAACTTCAAGGTCTCCAGACTTAAAAGGAACCAAAAAGAACTAGTTGACTTCTTACCCATAGTGATATACTTAACCTTTAAAAGCAAAAAAGCAGTTTTTGTATATATTTCCAGTGCTTTAAAATATTTTATCATACGTGTAATCATCTAGGTGTACACCTAGTACCAAGGACCATTTTGCCCAGACCTTATTTATTTATTTACTTTTTTGAATTACAGTTGACATACAGCATTATATTACTTTCAAGTATGCAACATAATGATGTGATATTTATATATATCACCACCATAAGGTAGTTAACATCTGTCACCATATATAGAAATTTTTTTTCCTGTCATGAGAACTTTGAAGATGTACTCTTGGTGACTTTGAAATGTGCAGTACAGTTTTATTAACTGTCATCTCCATGCTGTGCATTACATCCCCATGACTTACTATTTTATAAAAGAAAGTTTGTGCCTTTTCACCCACTTCATGCATTTCATCCACCTGACAATCACCAATCTGTTCTGTTTCTATGAGCTTGTGTTTTTTGTTTTTTTTTTCAGTTCTTTCTTATTTTTGTTTCCACATATAGGTTAGATTATACGCTATTTGTGTCTGTTTTATTTCACTTAATGCCTTTAGGGTTCATCCGGTTGTTGCAAATGGCAAAGTTTCTTGTTTCTTTTATGGCTCTTCAGTTCAGTTCAGTCACTTAGTCCTGTCCAACTCTTTGCGACCCCATGAACCACAGCACGCTAGGCCTCCCTGTCCATCACCAACTCTTGGAGTCCACCCAAACCCATGTCCATTGTGTCAGTGATGCCATCCAACCATCTCATCCTCTGTCGTCCCCTTCTCCTCCTGCCCTCAGTCTTTCCCAGCATCAGGGTCTTTTCAAATGAGTCAGCTCTTCGAATCAGGTGGCCAAAGTATTGGGAGTTTCAGCTTCAACATCAGTCCTTCCAATGAACACCCAGGACTGATCTCCTTTAGGATGGACTGGTTGGATCTCCTTACAGTCCAAGGGACTCTCAAGAGTCTTCTCCAACACCACAGTTCAAAAGCGTCAGTTCTTCGGCGTTCAGCTTTCTTTATAGTCCAACTCTCACATCCATACATGACTACTGGAAAAACCATAGCTTTGACTAGACGGACCTTTGTTGGCAAAGTAATGTCTCTGCTTTTTAATATGCTGTCTAGGTTGATCATGACTTTCCTTCCAAGGAGTAGCTTGTCTTTTAATTTCATGGCTGCAGTCACCATCCGTAGTGATTTTGGAGCCCAGAAAAAGTCAGCCACTGTTTGCACTGTTTCCCCATCTATTTGCCATGAAGTGATGGGACTGGATGCCGTGATCTTAGTTTTCTGAACGTTGAACTTTAAGCCAGCTTTTTCACTCTCCTCTTTCACTTTCATCAAGAGACTCTAGTTCTTCTTTCTGCCATAAGGGTGGTGTCATCTGAGGTGTCATCTGGCATATCTGAGGTTATTGATATTTCTCCCATCAATCTTTATTCTAGCTTGTGCTTCCTCCAGCCCAGCGTCTCTCTTGATGTACTCTGCATATAAGTTAAATAAGCAGGGTGACAATATATAGCCTCGATGTACTCCTTTTCCTATTTGGAACCAGTCTGTTGTTCCATGTCCAGTTTGAACTGTTGCTTCCTGACCTGTATACAGGTTTCTCAAGAGGCAGGTCAGGTGGTCTGGTATTCCCATCTCTTTCAGAATTTTCCACAGTTTTTTGTGATCCACACAGTCAAAGGCTTTGGCATAGTCAATAAAGCAGAAATAGATGTTTTTCTGGAATTCTTGCTTTTTTGATGATCCTTCAGATGTTGGCAATTTAATCTCTGGTTCCTCTGCCTTTTCTAAAACCAGCTTGAACATCTGGAAGTTCATGGTTCACATATTGCTGAAGCCTGGCTTGAAGAATTTTGAGCGTTACTTTACTAGTGTGTGAGATGAGTGCAATTGTGCGATAGTTTGAGCATTCTTTGGCATTGTCTTTCTTTGGGATTGAAATGAAAACTGACCTTTTCCAGTCCTGTGGCCACTGCTGAGTTTTCCAAATTTGCTGACATGTTGAGTGCAGCACTTTCACAGCATCATCTTTTACGATTTGAAATACCTTGACTGGAATTCCAGAATTCCATCACCTCCACTAGCTTTAGCAAAGCTCTTATGGCTGAGTAGTAGTCGTCCTATGTGTGTGTGTATTTACTGCATCTTCTTTATCCATTCATCTGTTGATGGGCACTTAGGTTGTTTCAATAATAATGCTGCAGTGAACGTGGTGCAGATAACTTTTCGAGATTGTGATTTGGTTTCCTTTTGGAAACAACCAGAAGTGGAATTGTTGGATCATATGGTAGTTCTAATTTTAATTTTTTGAGGAACAGCCATACTGTTTTCCATAGTGACTGCATGGATTTACATTCTCACAAACAGTGCACAAGGGTTTGCCTTTCTCTACATCCTCACCAACACTTGGTTTTGGTTGTCTTTTTTATAATAGCCATTCTGACAGGTGCAAGGTGATATCTCATTGTGGTTTTGATTTGCATTTCCCTGATTATTTAGTGATGTTAGCATCTTTGCATGTACCTGTTAGCTATTTAGATAACTTCTTTGGAAAATTGTTCAGATCTTTAGCCCATTTTAAAAATCAGATTGTTAAAAAAAATTTTTTAAATAAAAATAAAAAAATAAAAATCAGATTGTTTTTCTGCTTTGATTTGTATGAGTTGGAGAATTCCATGGACTCTAGAGACCACGGGGTCACAAAGAGTGGGACATGACTGAGCAACTTTCACTTCACTTTATATATTTTGGACAATACCCCCTTATCAGATTTGTGCTTGGCAGATCTTTTTTCCCACTCAGATGCTTGCCTTTTCATTTTGCTGATGGTTTTCTTTGCTGTACAGAAACTTTTTAGCTTGATGTAGTTGCACTTATTTTTTATTTTTGCTTTTGTTGCCTTTTCTTTTGATGTCAAATCCAAAAAATCATTGGTAAGAATGAGCTTACTGCCTGTGTTTTCTTTGAGGACTTTTATGATTTCAGGTCTTACATTCAAGTCTTTAATCTATTTTGAGTTAATTTTTGTGTATACTGTAAATTGGTATTCTAGTTTCATTCTTTTTCATGTGGCTGTCTAGTTTTCCCAGCATCGTTTATAGAAGATACTTTCTCTATTGTGTATTATTCTCTCCTTTCTTGTAAATTTATTATTGTAAATTTATTTATGTGCATGGCTTTATTTCTGGGCTCTCTGTTATGTTCTGTTGATCTGTGTGTCTATTTTTATGCCAGTGTCATTCTGTTTTAATTACTATAGTTTCATAATATTTGATAGCAGGCAGCATGTTGCACCCTCCTTTGTTCTTCTTCAATACTGCTTTGGTCATTTGGGATTTTTTGTGGTTCTACACAAGTTTAAGAATTGTTCTGTTTCTGTGAAAAATGACATTGGGAAGTTGACTGCATTGATAGGGATTGCAGTGAATCTGTAGATTGCTTTGGGTGATATGGGCATTTTAAAAATATTAATACTTCTAATCCATGAGCATGAAATATCTTTCCATCTATTTGTGTTTTCTTCGGTTTATTTCTTTAATGTCTTGTAGTTTTCACTGTCTAGGTCTTTCACCTCCTTGGTTAAATTTATTCCTAAGTACTTTTTTTTTGGATGCATTTGTAAATGTGGTTGTTTTTTGTCTTTCTCCTAGTTCCTTATTAGTGTATGGAGATGCAACAGATTTTTGCATGTTGAAATTGTTCTCCACAAGTTTACTGAATTTGTTAGTTTAACAGTTTTTTGGTGGAGTCTTTAGAGTTTCTTATATTTTGTATATTCAGTTTCTTTTATTTATTGAAAATATATTTTGGAGTCTCACCTTATTAGTTCATATAAGTATACTTCATTCTTCTGTCTGTTTCTAAGGTTTCACCTTCAGGTTTAATATTTAATGTAATTTTCTGGTAGGTGTAATTTATAGAGTTTAAAAAGTTCTCTTCTGTTTTTGGTTTGTGAAGAATTTTTGTCTTAAGTTTTAAATGAATGGTGAATATCAAATACTTTTCTTTGCTATTTATTAAGATGATCACATAATTTTTCTCTGTTCTCCCGTTAATGTAGTAAATTATAATATTGTTGTTGTTTAGTCAATCAGTCGTATCCAATTCTTTGCAATCCATGGACTGTAGCCCTCCAGGTTCCTCTGTCCATGGGATTCTCCAGGCAAGAGTACTGGAGTGGGTTTACATTTCCTTCTCCAGGGATCTTTCCCACCCAGGGATCAAACTCAGATCTCCTGCATTACAGGCAAATTCTTTACTGCTGTGCCACTGGGGAAGCCACGTTGTCAAATGTTGCACCATCCTTGGATTCCTGAGATGACACTACTCAGTTGTGAATGACACTTTGGTCACACCCTATCATTTAAAAACTTTATTTATTTAGATGTTTTTGGCTGTGCTGGGTCTTTATTGCTGCACGCAGGCTTTCTCTGGTTTCAGTGAGCAGGGCTACTCTTCCTTATCGCATGCAGGCTTCTCGTTGGGTGGCGTCCCTCGTGGCGCACAGGTTCTCAGCGCTGGGCTTCAGCAGTTGCAGCCTGTGGGCTCAGTGGTTGTGGCTTACAGGTTCAGAGGCAGTCTGCGTAGTTCTGGTGCCTGCTCTGCTGCTCCACAACATATGGAATCTTTCCTAACCAGGAGTCAAATGCACATTGGCAGGTGGGTTCTTTTTTCAGTTTCATGGCTTCTTTGTAGCTTTATTTCAGATTTTGGTGTTTGGCTTATGCTGACCTCCTGCAATGAGTTCAGAAGTGCTGCTTTCTCCTCTACTTTCTACCAAAAAAAAAAAAAATTAACTATAAGATTGGTGTTACTCCTTTGTTGAATGTTAATGGAATTCACCACTGAAACCATGGGCTTCTAGTTTTCTTTGATAACGAATTGAGTTTCTTTTAAAGATTGTAGGGCTATTCGGAATTTCTCTTTCATCTTGTCTTAAGTTTGATAAGTTATATTTTTCATGGAATTTGTTCATTTCATCTAAGTCATCAAATCTGGTGATATAAAGTTGTCCATAAATATCTTACTGTCTTTTTAATATCTATATGATCTGTAGTGATACATTCATTCATAATTTTGGTGATTTGTGTTTTCTTTTTTCCTTCATCATTGTAACTGGAAGTTTATGGATCTTTTCAAAGAAACAGCTTCTGGTTTTATTAATTTTCTCTGTTGTTTGTCTATTTTCTATTTTGTTCATTTTACTGTTTTATATATCCTACTCACTTTGGGTTTATTTTGCCCTTCTTTTTCCAGCTTCCACTGAGGTAGAACTTTAGCATCAGTGGTTTTAGACCTTTTTTCTTTTCTAGTATATGCATCTAAAGTTAAAAATTTCCTTCCAAGCATTATGTTAGCTGAGTCCTGGGAATTTTGATATATTTTATTTTCATTAGCATTCAGTATAAAATATTTTTAAAATTTCCCTTGTGATTTCTTTTTTGATTCATGATTTAGAAGTGTTTTTAATTTCTAAATATTTGGAATTTCCCTAGATATGTTACTGTAACTGGTTCTTAATTGTTTTTGTCATTATAAAATAAGTATGTTTTCAGTTCTTTTAAATTTATTAACTTGTCTTATGTCCTAGGATATGCTCTCTCTTGGTGAACATACCAAATGCGGTTGAAAAGAGTATATACTTTATAGCTATTTGATTTAAAATTTTATATATATCAATTAGGTCATAGTGGCTGGTAGTGTCCTTTAGAACATCCGTGTCTTTAATCATTTACATAAAATTTTAAATACAGATAAATGAGAAACAACAGACTGCCAGACAATTTTCTAATATATAATATATGACAATCAAAAGATTAGTATTGGTAGGCATGGAGATGTGCTGTTGTCCAAAATTGTCCTCTTCTCTCTGATTCTTTACCCCTGCTTCCTATTGTTTTCAGTCTCTTGAGATACTCTACCCAATTAAAGATATGTGCTGTATTTTTTCATTTAAATCCCATTTATGCTGTTAATCACAAAAATACCATGTAGGAAAGATAAAGTTTATTATCAATGTCCTAAAAATCCACAAATAGTGCATGTGTCCCTAAATGGATTCTAACTTCCAGAATTAGTTCAGAATGAGATTCCAACAGATAATCTATTGAGCACCTACTGCAAGTGAGGGTCTAATGTAGGAGACAGATACTAAACACATAAATAATATCAGACAGTGATGAGTGCCTTGGAGAAAATGAGGTAGAGTCATGAGAAGAGAGTGGGATGGATAACTTCGTCTGTGTCATCTGTTTCCTCCTGGGACTTCACTTTCTTTATAAAGGTCACTTGGGGGTGGGAATTGGTGTAGCAACATTGGATAGGGTAGTGGCATGTACGACTGAGACCTAAATGACAAGAAGGCACAAAACTTGGGAAGATCTGTGGGGAGAGTCTCTGGATAGGAAATGCAAAGGCAGTGAGATGGGTAGGAGCATGCTATGTTCAAGCAAGGCAAAGAGGGCCATGTGGCTGGAACATGATAGTAAGGGAGAAGGGAAAGATGCTGTCAGGGAAGAGGCCAAATCCCATGGGGCCTTGCAAGTTCAGGGAAGGATTTGAGATTCTTAGTGTAGTGGGAAGTCTTTGGAGGGTTATGAGCAGAGAAGTAATAGGATCTGATTCTTGTTTTTAAAAGACCAGTTTGCATGTTTTATGGATAATAGGTGGGCTGTCACCATACTTGGAAGGTTAATTAGAAGGCTAATATAATAGTTCAGGTTAGAGATAATGATAGTTTAGACTAAGTGGTAGCTACGGAGATGGAGAGAGTGAATGGATTAGGACTATATTTTGGAGGAGCTGACGGGACTTGCTGATGAATGTATGTGGGAGGGTGAAGTTAAAGTACCTGTGAGAAATGTCAAGTAACTAGTTGAATATCCACACCTGGAGCTATAACCAGAGATAAAATGAAGATTCTTTAGCCAGAAGACTTGAAGAAGAGATGGCAAAGAATGTAGATAGAGCAGCAGCCATGAGTTTTGCAAGATACAGGCCCATGATGACTTGATCAAAAGCAGTTTTGGTGAAAAGTTCGAATGTGTTGAGAAAATGTGAGGTGAAGTAGGAAAAATGAATGTACACAACTCTTTCAGTAAGTTTTAGGAAAAGAGAGGCAGGGAAATAGGGCCAAAGGTGAAGAGAACTTTTGTAAATGAAAGATCCTATAGTGTATTTGTGTGCTGATGAGAATGATCCAACAGAAAGAAAGAAATTGATAGAGATATATGACTAATTTCCAGAATAAAGTTCTTGAGAAGGTAGGAGCTGATTCAGAGCATAAGTAGAGAGGGCCTCTGACAGGAGCACGGATGCATCTTCATCCAAAGCAAGACGGAAGGCAGAGATTGTGGTCTCAGTGGAAGGTGTGTGAGAGGATTTGGTTGGAGAAAGTTGAGGGCTAAATTGTGATTGTTTCTAGTTTCTCATTGACCTATGAGGCAAGATCTTCGATGAGAATAGTTATAGGGGAATATTGGAATTTTGAAATGAGAAGATAAGATTTAAAATAGCCCAGAATTAGAAAGCCAATCTTATAGGGAAATGCAGGAGGGAATTACTGAACCATTTTAAATAAACCCACCAATGTTGTTCTGCTCTTGGACAAGAAAAGAGGGAAGAGAAAAGTTCTCTTCCTACCTTCAGAGGGAATTAAAGTTACTCTGTCTGTAGTAAGTGATGAAAAGATTGAGTTTATGTTGACAAACTAGCAGATAGTCAAACATTTTATGAATTCCTGGCAGTTTATCCACTTAGTATTTTTTATGGTCAGGATCAGTAAATAACCTAGAGCTTTGACTTTATTCAAGAAAGAACTGTTTTTCAAACTGTTGGAAGACAAGCTCATGTTGCATGAGTCATTATTTCATAGTTCTTTGCTGTAAGAGAGTTAATGTTTAAAGTTGGTGGATATTCTGGAGCCTACTTGAATAGCTACATCATCTAGTGTGGGTAACATAACTGGCAAATATTTATTTACTGGTAACTGTGTGCCTACATTCAATGTTATGGTCTAGTTGGAAAAACATAATTATAAATAATAGTTACCACAGAATTTGAGTATGAGTTACTGGAGTTAAGGAGTGCTTCAAAAAAAAAAAAAAAAGAGTGCTTCAAAGAGAAGTAGATAGAAGAGAGGTAGAAAGGAAGGGACAGCATAAACCAGCAGTTCTCAAAGTTCTGTCTAGTGACACTGGGGGTCTCTATGACCATTTTAGAGATCTGCAAGGTCAAAACTATATTCATAATAGTACCAAGAGGTTATTTGTCTTTATTCTCATTCTCCCACAAGGGTACAGTGGAGTTTTCTAGGGGTCACATGATATATGGTAAAACAGATTGAATGCAGAAGTAGATATGAGTATCCAGCCGTCTATTATTAAGCCAGAAATAAATAGATTTGCAAAAATAGTAAAATGCCATTTTTTTCACTATTTGGGGGAATTTAGCTATTTTTCTTAAAGATATGTCATCCATATTAACATATAATAGATTTTTTAATTGTTATTTTTAATGAATAAGTAAATAAAGTTTATCAGTTTTAATATGATACACTAAATATCAATAGATATAACTCACATAAACAAAAGCTCCTTGGGGATTCTCAGTAAAATTTAAAGGGTAATGGGGTCTGAAGACAAAAATGTTCAAGAATTGAGTGTTAGAGCCACATATTATAATGCAAATTTTTAAAAGGAAAGTTGTGACAAGGCGTTTTATTAACTTCAGATATTGAAGTTAATGTCAGTTCTGTGAATTACAGTAGTATATTGCATATTAATAACATTAGGCGCAAAGTATTTTGAAGTCATTTTGTGCTTTAGGATCTAAGATACTGTGTGAAATAATTATCATGAAGGTGGTTTTCCCAGGGCGAGGCCTATCCAGATGTGTTGACCCCTGCAACTTCCCCAAATGGGGAAAACTCGGCTGGATAATTTGTGGTAGTGGAGGACTGTGTTCGTACTTTCCCTTGGAAAAAAGAAAGTAAAAGAAAAGAAAATACTGCATGAAAAGGAGAAAAAAATGGTCTCTGTTAGTCTGTGAATTAGTAAAACTCACCTTTCTCCAGGCTTCCCAGGTGGCGCTAGTGGTAAAGAACCCGTCTGCCAGTGTAGGTAGCCGGAAGAGAATTGGGTTTAAAGCCTGGGTTGGGAAGACCCCCTGGAGAAGGGCATGGAACACACTCCGTTATTCTTGCCCCGAAAATCCCATGGACAGAGGAGCCTGGCAGGCTGCAGCCTGTAGGGTCGCAGAGAGTGGGTACAGCCGAGCATGCTTGCACATTGAGCACGCACACACAACACGCTCTTTCCCACACTTTGCTGCTATCTAGTTTGAGAACCATTGGCATGAGCAAAAGTGCAGACGTGGGAATGAATACTGTGGGGTCTGCTCAGAGTAAAACTTTGCATTAGAGATAGTAGGAAATGAAATAGGCAGAGTAAGCTCAGACCATCATGAAATCTTGAGATAGGCAGTAGGTCATCGTTGAAGGTTCTTAAGCAGAGCACTAGCATGTGGGAATAGTTTGAGAAGCACAGATGAACAGTGGTTGGCAGCATGGGTGAGAGTCAGCCCAGAGCAGGGTGGTCTTGAGAACAGGAAGCCAGGAAAGAAGGCATCAAGTGTCTTTTTAAAGCCTTTCTTTGGTTGTAAAGTGTTAACTCTTGTCTCAAGGGGATAGCAGAATAGTATTGTCCTCTCAGAAAATGGATAAACACTGAATTCAAGGTTTTGATTGGAAAAATGGAATTGTCAGTGAATTGCCTTGTGTTTTTTCAATTTTCTAAAAGGAGCAGTGAGATTTATTCTTGAGAAAGAAGTGGTGTAAAGTCTGATTTCCAGTTATTTGTCAGTTGGTACACTGCTGAGACCGTCCTTTCACTAAAGAAAGCGTGTATTCTGCTGCCCTCTTCTGGATGTTGTCAGTTCAGTTCCGTTCGGTCGCTCAGTCGTGTCCGATGTGTAATCCCTGAATAATTCTACCGGTGGTCCCTTAGTGAAGGCTGAATTGCCACAGGAAGCCCATTACAGGGGTAAAAAGGGAATAAAGATAAAATGCAAAAATAAATGAAACCAAGTTGAAGAATATACAAACAGAAATATTTGCCCAATTTTTTATTTTGAAAATTTCTAACCTTTAGAAAAGTGCAGGGAACAAACATGTATCTTTTATGTGGGTCCATCAGTTGGTAACATTTTGTAACAATTCCTCTCTCTCTCTACACACACACACACATGCACACACACACACACACACACAACATATGCCTTGCACTCATTTCAGAATGACATTTAAAGTGAACAGTAATTCAGTATCATGAATTTATTTAATTTATTTAATCCTATTTAAATTTTTCACATTTCAAAAATACCTTTTACAGCTGTTTGTTCTATTATTATTTGCTTTTTAAAATTGGGTCAAAGTTAATCTAGTCTAATTTAATCTATCCCTGTTTTTGTTTTTCATGACATAAAACTTTTATGAGTACCGAAATTGAATCAGCAATTTTAAAACTCCCAACAAACAAAAGTCCAGGGCTGAATGGCTTCACTGGTGAATTCTATGAAAAATTTAGAGAAGAGTTAACACCTATCCTTCTGACACTATTCTAAAAAATTGTAGAGAAAGGAACATTTTTAACTCATTCTGTGAGGACACCATTTCCCTGATACCAAAACCAGACAAAATATCACAAAAAAGAAAATTACAGGCCAGTATTACTGATGACATAAATGCAGAAATCCTCAACAAAATCATTGTCAAACCAAATCCAACAATACATTAAAAGGATCATACACCATGATCAAATGGGACTTATCCCAGGGATGCAAGGATTTTTCAGTATCCATAAGTCAGTCAGTGGATATATCACATTAACAACTTGAGGAATAAAAATCATATGATCACCTCAATAGATGAAGAAGAAGTTTTTGATAAAATTCAGCATCCATTTATGATAAAAACACTCTCCAGAAAGTGGGCATAGAGGGAACATATGTCAACATAATAAAGGTCATATATGACGCACCCACAAATAACATTATATTCAGTGGTGAAAATCTGAAAGCATTTTCTTTAAGATTAGGAACAAGACAAGAATGCCCACTCTTGCCACTTTTGTACCACCTGCAGCAGTCAGAGAGTAAAATGAAACATCAGCCCAAATTGGAGAAGAAGCAAAAGTGTCACTGTTCGCAGATGACATGATATTCTTCATAGAAAATCCTAAAGATGCTACTCGAAAACTACTAGAGCTCATATTGATGAATGTGGTAAAGCTGAAGGATACAAAGTCAATATACAGAAATCTGTTGCTTTTCTACACACTAACAGTGAAATGTCAGAAAGGAAAACTAAGAAAAACAATGTCATTTACCATTGCATCAAAAAGAAAATACCTAGGGATGAAGCTACCTACAGAAGTACAGGACCCATATTGGAAAACTAGAAGACAGTGAGGAAAGAAGTTGAAGACAACACAAACATATGAACATATGATATATCTACACCATGTTCTTGGATTGGAAGAATTCATATTGTTCAAATGACCATATTACCCAAGGCAGTCTGTAGATTCAGTGCAATCCCTAGCAGAATACTAATGGCATTTTTCACAAAACTAGAACAAGTAGTTAACAAATTTGTACAGAAACACAGTAGACCCCCAATAGGCAGAACAATCTTGAGAAAGAATAATGAAGCTGGAGGAATCACATTTTCTGATTTCAGACTATAACATAAATTACTACAAAGGTATAGTAATGAATACTCCACTGGCACAAAAACAGGCAGGTAGATGAATGGAACAGAGTGGAGAGCCCAGAGGTAAATCCATGCCCTTACATTTAATCTACAACAAAGGAGGCAAGAATATACAATAGAGAAAAGACAGTCTCTTCAGGAAGTGTGCTGGGAAAACTGGACAGCTACACGTAAAAGAATGAAGTAACATTCTCTAACACCATATACAAAAATAAACCCCAAATGGACTGAAAACCTAAATGTAAGACCATTTCTTAAAAGGAAAAAACAGAGGCCAAATACTGTAACATAAATCATAGTATTATCTTTTGGGATCCATTTCTAGAGTAATGGAATTAAAAACAAAAGTAAACGATTGGGACCTAATTAAACTCAAAAGCTTTTGCACAGCAAAGAGAAACCATACACAAAATGAAAAGACAGCCTATAGAATGGGGGAAGATATTTGCAAACAATGTGACCGACAAGGGATTAATTTCCAAAAATAAAATAAAGAGCTCATACAGCTTAATACGGAAAAACAAAAAAAACAGCTCAATCGAAACACAGGCAGAAGATATAAATAAGCATTTCTCCAAAGAAGACATATAGATAGCCTGACACATGTAAAGATACTCAATATTACTAATTATTAGGGAAAGAAGAAGTATCACCTCACACCAGTCAGATTGAGCATAATCAAAAAGTCTACAAGTAGTAAATGCTAGAGAGGATGCAGAGATAAAGGAACCCTCCTACCCTGTTGGTAGGAAATGTATCAATAAATTGCCTCAGTCAGAATGGAGAACAGGCACTTTTCAAACTGCTGCACTTCTCTCCAGGGTGAATGAGTCTGCATGTGAGCCTTTTAAGAGAGACATCTCAGTTCTCTACAGCCAGAACCTTCTGGGGGTTCATCTCTTCCACTGCAGGTCCCAAGGCTTGCGGGATCCAATGTGGGGCATGAACCCCTCCCTCCTCGGGGAGAGGCTCTGCACTTTTGATGTCCCTCCTGATCGTGGATCACTGCTCCAAGGTTGGGTTTTTAGTAAGACCACTCCTTGCCTCTCCCGCTTGTCCCATTGTGGCCCTTTTATCATTTGTCATGAAGGCGCTGGTCAGCGAGTTTTCAGGTCTTTTCTAGAGGGAAATGTTCTGAATGTTGATTTGGTGTAGAAGGAGATGAGTTCAAGATCTTCCCATGCCGCCATCTTGGACCACCCCTGGCCTGTACTTTTCTTTTTTCTCCTTATATTACTTATCTGACTTTGGTGTCAGGGTAATGCTGGGCTCATAAAATGAGCTTGGGAGATTCCCTCCTCCTTAGTTTTTTAGAAGAGTTTGAAAAGGATTGGCATTAATTCCTTTAATGTTTGATAGAATTTCCCAGCAAGACCATCTGGGCCCAGGCTTTTCTTTGTTGAGAGGCTTTGGGGTACCATTTCAGTCTCTTTACTTGTTATTGGTCTGTTTAGATTTTCCATTCCTTCATCACTCAGTGTTGATAGGGATATTATCTTCTATTGATGTTGACATCACTCTCCCCTCATACTTTTTTTTTGGAAATATTTACTTATTTATCTGGCTGTGCCAGGCCTTGGTTGTGGCATGGGATCTTTCATCTTCCGTGTGGCTTGTGGGATCCTTCAGTTGCAGCATGCAGGATTTTTTTTTTTTTTTCCCCTTAGTTGCGGCATGCGGGATCTAGTTCTCTTGACCAGGGAGCTCGGAGTCTTATCCACTGGGACCACCAGGGAAGTCCCTCCCCCTCATACTTTCTTATCTAGATACTGCAGTTGTCTTCTGACGTTCTCTCTGCCTCTTCTTCAGCCAGCCCCATTTGATTCTTTCTTCAAGATACTGCTAGAATGATCTTTTAAAAAATACATATATGGCCATGCTACTCCCTGCCAAAGGTTTTCCAGTATTTCCCCATTCCTTGTTATTTCCCTTCCTTTTCTTTCTTTCCCTTTCATCCTAGTTACAGCCCTCATCCTCGGAGTATGTCTGCGTAGATGTTGGGAGAGCTCATTAAGCAAATTGATTTTAAGGGAAAAATAGCACTTAGTCATCTCAGAAATAAACTTTAATACAAATTTCAGCATTGTGGCAAAAGAACTCTGGGTCATGAATCTTACATCATCGGTTTAGCCTCACTGTATTTCAACATGAGGCAAAGCTGAAGTGAGGGCTGTGGGGTAGGGCTCATAGTGATACCAGGTTGATGCAGAGTGATGGGATTGGCTTCAGTTATGGGTGAAGTTCTTTAGTCACACGGGCTTAGCTGCACCACTGGGATGGCATTAGTGAATGCTGCATACGCATAGTGGGCTTCTCTGGTGGCTGATGATAAACAATATGCCTGCAATGCGGGAGACCTGGGTTTGGTCCCTGCGTCAGGAAAATCCCCTGGAGAAGGGAATGGCAGTATTCTTGCCTGGAGAATCCCATGGACAGAGAAGCCTGGTGGGCTACAGTCCATGGGGTTGCAAAGAGTTGGAGATGACTGAGCAACTAACACTTTCATTTTCATGTATAGTTTGCTACATGGCAATCAGGCTTTAGTGGTAAGCACCTCACACTAGTGCATAAAATCAGATATTCGTTTTCTCCTCGTAGATTAGTTCTCTAGCATTTATAATCAGCATCTCCACTTTCCCCTTATGTCATGTATCTCAGAAGACAAAAGTCCTGGATTCAGCTTCCCAAAGCTGAGATTTCACTCTCACTTTGTACTTTTTTTATTTTACAAGCCTGGACCCAGCTCAGAAGTCAAAAGCACCTAGTCACAGGCCAGATAAAGCATGTGAATTTTGTTTAGCCTAAAGTTCCTTATAAAAATGTAAAATTAGCTTCCAGTGTGTAAACATCAAGAAATTGCATGTCATATCTAGATCTCTCCAGCCTCTTTTGAAAATTTACAGGTTTTGGCAGTACTGGGCTTTTTTTCTTCAGTTCCAGTGTGGTAACTGTGGGCCCCCTTGGACATGAATTTGGCCTGAACTCTCAGGTCAGCCAAAAGCTCTGTTAAGGGTATTCTAGCCCCACAGGCATTTGAGTCTGTGACTCTTGGGTCACTTCATTCACAACACACATACTGTGTATCCAATGTGCCTAGCACTGTACTGAGCCATTTATATAGGCTCTCTTCAAAGCTGTTGGTTTCATCTTGTAGATGCAGAAATGGAGGTTCAGAAAGTCAAACAGGAGTTACACGACTGGCAAGTGGCAGAACCAGTTTGACCCAGGTGATGCTTCAGGCTCTGTGGTTACCGTGTCCATCATCATTCAGTTCAGTTCAGTCGCTCAATCATGTCTGACTCTTTGTGACCCCATGAACCACAGCACACCAGGCCTCCCTGTCCATCACCAATTCCCTGAGTCCACCCAAACCCATGTCCATCGAGTCGGTGATGCCATCCAACCATCTCATCCTCAGTCATCCCCTTCTCCTCCTGCCCTCAATCTTTCCCAGCCTCAGGGTCTTTTCAAATAAGTCAGCTCTTTGCATCAGGTGGCCAAAGCCTTGGAGTTTCAGCTTCAACATCAGTTCTTTCAATGAACACGCAGGACTGATCTCCTTTAGGATGGACTGGTTGGATCTCCTTGCAGTCCAAGGGACTCTCACGAGTCTTCTCCAACACCACAGTTCAAAAGCATCAATTCTTCAGTGCTCAGCTTTCTTTATAGTCCAACTCACATCCATACATGACCACTGGAAAAACCATAGACTTGACTAGACGGCAAAGTAATGTTTCTGCTTTTTAATATGCTGTCTAGGTTGGTCATAAATTTCCTTCCAAGGAGTAAGCGTCTTTTAATTTCATGGCTGCAATCACCATCTGCAGTGATTTTGCAGCCCAGAAAAATAAAGTCAGCTACCGTTTCCACTGTTTCCCCATCTATTTGCCATGAAGTAATGGGACCAGATGCCATGATCTTATAGTTTTCTGAATGTTGAACTTTAGGCCAACTTTTTCACTCTCCTCTTTCACTTTCATCAAGAGGCTCTTTAGTTCTGCTTCACTTTCTGCCATAAGGGTGGTGTCATCTGCATATCTGAGGTTATTGATATTTCTCCTGGCAATCTTGATTCCAGCTTGTGCTTCCTCCAGCCCAGCATTCCTTATGATGTACTCTGCATATAAGTTAAATAAGCAGGGTGACAATATACAGCCTTGACGTACTCCTTTTCCTATTTGGAACCAGTCTGTTGTTCCATGTCCAGTTCTAACTGTTGCTTCCTGACCTGCATACAGGTTTCTCAAGAGGCAGGTCAGGTGGTCTGGTAGTCCCATCTCTTTAAAAATTTTGCAGTTTATTGAGAGCCACACAGTCAAAGGCTTTGGTGTAGTCAATAAAGCAGAAATAGATGTTTTTCTGGAACTCTCTTGCTTTTTCAGTGATCCAGCGGATGTTGGCAATTTGATCTCTGGTTCCTCTGCCTTTTCTAAAACCAGCTTGAACATCTGGAAGTTCACAGTTCACGTATTATTGAAGCCTGGCTTGTAGAATTTTAAGCATTACTTTACTAGCCTGTGAGATAAGTGTAATTGTGCAGTCGTTTGAGCATTCTTTGGCATTGCCTTTCTTTGGGATTGGAATGAAAACTGACATTTTCCAGTCCTGTGACCACTGCTGAGTTTTCCAAATTTGCTGACATATTGATTGCAGCACTTTCACAGTGTCATCTTTCAGGATTTGAAATAGATCAACTGGAATTCCATCACCTCCACTAGCTTTGTTCGTAGTGGTGCTTCCTAAGGCCCACTTGACTTCACATTCCAGGATGTGTGGCTCTAGGTGCGTGATCACACCATCATGATTATCTGGGTCGTGAAGATCTTTTTGTACAGTTCTTCTGTGTATTCTTGCCACCTCTTCTTGATATCTTCTGCTTCTGTTAGGTCCCTACCATTTCTGTCCTTCATTGAGCCCATCTCTGCATGAAATGTCCCCTTAGTATCTCTAATTCTCTTGAAGAGCTCTCTCGTCTTTCCCATTCTGTTGCTTTCCTCCATTTCCCCGCACTGATCGCCAAGGAGGGCTTTCCTCCTCGCTCTCCGGGACTCCGTGCTCACACGGGCGCGTCTTTCCTGCTTTAAAAGTCCCAGCCTTCCCTTGCCTGTGGCAGTTCAACATGTGACTCCTGCTTATGGCAAAATTTAAAAATGACAAACCTAAAATTGTCACAGCATGGAAATACGGCCGTTTACATACATTTGTCACTGTGCTCTCCATGGATTGCAGTACTTCATACATTCTATTTTATGACAAGTGAATCACTACTATGTCAGTTCACAATTGCATTCATTGGCATTTCCATATGGGCATGATACCCCAACATTTTTCTAGATTCCATGTAACCTGCAGATTTGGCCATTTTTAAAAACTTATTATCATTTAAATAGAACCAAGGAACAATAGAATTAATTCCTCTGAAACAGAAAGCTTTACTCAAAGTTAGTATTTTCCTGAAATGACTGGTCTGCCCTTTAGGAAAAATATTCAGAGCCTATTTATTTATTTATTTTGCAGAGCCTATGTAAAAGGTGTACATTTAAAACCAAGCTATTACAGGAAGTTTAAAACGAATGTGGAGACACACGGTGGCTTCTGAACTGTTTTTCAGTGACATTACCTATCTTGCAGGGTGATCATGAGAAAACCGACTACTGAGCAGAAATACAAAGAATGAAACTAGGAAACAGCAACACACAATAAAAACAAGATACAATCGAAGACTAAAACCATTTGGGGTCGGCCAAATGAGTTCCCTGGTACACTTTGAATTGCAGAATTATTGAAATTGCTTTACCTCCTCACTTGTGAAACAGAACATAATCACTGTGTTGCAAAGTGTCCCTGACAAATAGTAGCTGGTGAATTAATCTTTATTCTCATTCCCAACA
This sequence comes from Dama dama, assembly GCF_033118175.1. Classification (NCBI taxonomy): domain Eukaryota; kingdom Metazoa; phylum Chordata; class Mammalia; order Artiodactyla; family Cervidae; genus Dama; species Dama dama. The sequence continues at coordinate 30,268,021 of NC_083705.1, forward strand.
GTTTTAACATAGGAGGATGGTTTTTATGTTTTTCTTGAGTCATATGAACAGGATCAACTAAGTTTATCTGTTGCTGTCTGGGAACAGTAGATAGTATTTATATGTAAGTTTATGATATGTCAAACCACATAAGGAAGGTTTTTTTAAAAAGATGTGATTTTCAGTTAATTTTTTTTAAGGAAAAATTTCTTAAAACGCTTTGTCAAAAAAGCATTTGATGTTGATGGTGGTGGAGGCTATGCAATATGTAGGATCAGGAAGTGTGTGGGTAATCCATGAATCTTCTGCTCAATTTTGTTGTGAACCTAAAACTACCCGGAAAAATACACAGCTTACCTTGCCTTTAGGTTCCTTTCGTTATGGGTTACATAAGTGGGTGGAGAACTTGAGCAAGTTAAGTCAATTTGTTGTTGCTTAGTTGCTGTGTTATGTCTGACTCTTTGTGACTCCATAGACTGCAGCAGCCCAGGCTTCCCTGTCTTTCACTGTCTTCTGAAGTTTGCTCATATTCACATCCATTGAGTCGGTGATGTTATCTAACCATAGCGTAAGTCAATATATTGAGGCAAATGGAAGCCAGGTTTCTTAACTGTTGAGAAAAGGAGTTACAAATATGGAAAGAGGGAAGTCTTGAATGAATCTGGGTACTGGCAGACTGAAATTGAAAATTGGTATGAACTCATGGTTTTTGTGTATGTGTGTGTTTGTTTTGCATATGAATCCAAAAAACCCATATATATTCTAGCTTTGTCTACCAAGAGGGCATGGGAGCAGTGACACCCCGGAGCAATGAGCATATCTAGCACCCAGTTTTTTAATACCAAAGGAGTCAAGGTTCTTTGGAAAAACGCTGATCCCAGGGCTGAAGCAAACACACAAGATGGGTCTGAAAGTATAGAAGTGGTCAAAGAATAATGGGTGGCTTGTCAGTCCAGAGAGAAGCTAAGCTCTGAGAGGCTCCCAATGGCTAAATGTGACAATTTGAGTAAATATGTGATGATAGTAATGAATTCTATCTCACTGAATAGGAATCCACAAACCCATTTTGATATAAGTGAGTAATAAATGAAAGAAGAGAAAGGTCTTCCTTATAGCAAAATGCTCATTAATAAGTACATGGGGCTTCCCTGGTGGCTCAGCCAGTAAAGAATCTGCCTGCAAAGCAGGAGACCCGGGATCAGTCCCTGGGTTGGGAAGATCCACTGGAGAAGGGATAGGCTATTACCCACTCCAGTATTCTTGCCTGGGAAATCCTGTGGACAGAGGAGCTTGGTGGGCTACAGTCCATGAGTTCATAAAGAGTTGGACATGACTCACACACATCGACATGACTCACACATACACACACGTGTGCACACGCACACAACACAGGTGTGCAGGAACCAGAAATCCAGTGCTTGGCCACCAACCCAAGTAATAATCAGATAAGGCAACTAAGAGCAGAGAGCTAACTTTGGATAAATAGCAACGTATTTGTTTAGTCTCAAGGTATCATCTCTACAAAATATAAAGGTAGATATTAATTATAAAGGGCAGGAGTACTGTGGTGAAGCCTATTAGACTATACAGTTTACATCAACAGCAGGGAGACAAAATGACCTCATGTGCCTCCTGATACGAGACACTGAGGACACGGCCTGCCTCACCTGAGATATTCCTGTCACAGGTGCTCACTCTGAACCGAAGCCTGCGGAAGCACTGAATGGAACCTGAATGACTTTTATAAAACAATAAATTAAGGCTGAAGGTCAAGGAAGAAGGAATAGTTCTGGATTGACTGGGACTCAAGAAACATAACTAAGAACAAAGCTGATCTTGGTTTGGATCCTTTTGTTATAGACGATATAACTAGACCGCTGGCAAAACCTGAGTGGGTGGGGCTTTTGAGAGAGTATGGTATATGGGAGTGCTTTGTGGTATTCTTAGGACTCTTTTTAAGAATGGAATTATTCCAAAATAAATAAAGGTAACAACCTTTGTTCAAAAACTTTTATTTACTATAAAGACAAAACACCAAAATAGGTACAAATACTATAAAATTGGTTCAATGGGGTAAAAATTTTAATTAAAATATCTTTGATATATTTAAAATAACAAAGAATACATTTAAGCCAAATTTTCTTAACCCAGAGATTCTTTTTTGTAACATTTGCTTACACAGTAAGGTGCTAATAGAAGTTAGCCCTTAAGCCCTGGAAGTCTTAGGAATCATAGTCATACAGCAAATATAATTTCATTGTGAAAGTGAACTTTGGTAGAAGAAAAATCTATAGGACACCTGAGGTAGTAGAAACTGGGATAAACAGCAGTAGACGTTATTTACAACTTGAGTACCAAATAACATTAAGAACACAAAAATAATTACACATTAAAATTTTCAGTCCAGCTTTGATCCAAAGAAAATAAGAATATTACATCACATTTGCATTGAAAACAAAACAAAAAAACAAAACACCACAATTACCAGCAAGCTGAGGGAACTGCAAACAAACTCAAACAATGGATTTTGACATCTAGAGGCAGTTTGAGTTTGAAATGTGGTGGGCATGGTGGTCTACAAAGTAACACTGATTAGCTGAGGTTCCTCAGTTTATACAGTTTACATCTCTGTCAGACACAGTATTAATCTGACCAATGATCTTCCAGTACATAAAATGGCAAGAGTGCATCCTTTAAAGCTTGCACATGAGAGACTTGGAAACAATCTTATTAGAACTGTGAAAATTCTAAAGTAGTCAAAAAAAAAAAAAAGGAAAAACAACACATTTAGAGCTACCAAACTTCACATTTCAGTACTATTTTTAACTCTTCAAATATTGCCAATCTTCCAACCAAAGGAATGTAAAATTTCACTAAGAAACACATTCATTTATATAAAAAAAAAACTGCCCTGTAAACTTATCTTGTAACTTATTTTACTTCCAATTTGTGTTGTACATTTAAAATGTACTCTATATATAGCTTATTTCATTTATCCTGAGTCTTTGAGAATAACCAATTCTATTTAACTCTGCAACAATTCAACTGGCTTCTGAAGAGTTAAAACTTAACATCTCAAAAAGTTGTATTAAATACTTAAATCAGTACTTGATTTAAAAAACTCACAGAAAAAGGGTAAAGGAGCTGCCATTTTCCTTCAGGATTCCATGCATCTGAATTCAGTTCAGATAAAAACCATTAGAGAACTGTGCAAAATCCAACGAATTAGTGCATAAATGAAATTTCAATGTCACTTTTCTTTCTGAAAATATTTTCCAAGTTTGAAGCAAATTTATTGTTTGGAAACACTTGTTTCTAGTTGCATAATTAAATTAATTTTTCTTTAGGTATCTCTCAGCCAGGCCTACTGCAAAGAGATGATACATGGTGGAAGGAAAATAGCAGTTAACATCAGTGGTGATGATGAATGATGGATTATTACATACAGAGTAAGACCTAAATGGTGTGAAGTTTCCTACTAAAGAAACATAATTATAAAATTCAAATACATTTCAAGGTCATCTTGATCTTGGTTGTGAGCTGCATCACAGAGAACATTTGATTTTCACTTAATTTATATTTAACCTGCATGAGAAGAGCAGTGACTGACTCAATGAAGGTAGTATTTTATCATATTCCAATTTTAAAAACAAAGTTTTTAAATCTGTATTTTAAAAAACTCTTGCAACAGCAAGATACTTAATAAACTCTAGTTCACATCTAGTTCTACTTTTTTTGTGTGTGGATTGAAAAGGTCACCTTTCCCTGAATATTAAACAAAAATGAAGGTGAAATGAAAGTATAGAACCGTAATTTCCAAAAACGAAATGAATGGGCCAACAGTAAAATGCACAATGAACCACAATTGCCCAGGCATATTTAAAAAAAATAGTCAATTGTGGGTCATAAAGAAGTTGTCAACTTTTTAAAATATATTTATTTACTGCTACTTATAGCATATTCTGACCTAAAAGAGGCAGACACTGACTGTTATAGCCAGTGACAAAAAAAAAAAAAAAAACAGAACTGCAGAACCCCCTGCTTGTGATCATGATATGAAATGGAAGAATAATTGAAACATTAAAACAGATCCTGAGCCCCTCAGCTGCTAATATTGCTGAAAAAGTGCTCCAAAAAATTATGCTCTGTTAATTAGTCATGCAGACTTCACTGCTTTCCTGTTTACTAAGGGCCAGTTCTTTGAAAGGCACGGTTTACAGTTTCTGCACAAATTGTGGACTTTTGCATACTAAGCTTAGGTACAAATCATGATTTGTCAATCACATACTTAGGTAAGGGTTCCCCACTGATCTCATTCATAGCTGTTCAGTGGCATGAACGCCAGCAGATCATCAACGTGGTTCCCCACAAAAGTTCTTTTCTCTTGTTGAGCATCCTGTCTCTGTAACAGTTTATTTGTATAATTGGCTACCACGTAGTACGGAAGACTGGATGCTTCAGTAGCTCTCTCGATGGAGGTCTGTCCTGAGGTTGAAGTTCTAAACAACGAAGAGCCACATCTCGTAAACCAGGGGACAAATGTGAGGGAATTGATGGAGCAGTAGTTGCACTGGCAATCTGCAAGAGACAACACTAGTGTTAAAGCGCTCCAGAACTAGAGCTTTTGATACAGAAGTACTCGTGCATATATTTCACAACCTGTGCATGCTATACAGAGGAATTAAAACAGAAGTGGGTGGACTTTTTCCTAACAAGGTGTCTATGGTAAAACTCATGAATTTGACCAAATACTTTCTGATGAGATGGGAGTTGCAGTCCTCTTTATTGTCTCAAATGAACAAGGCCAAGGTGCATCAAAATGATTAGGCACGTATTCACTCAAATCAATTCTGCTTTCCTCATATTCTCCAAAATGGTTTGTCCTCTTTGCTTCATTGCATGTTTTCTTTTTTTTGTTTGTTTGTTTGTTTGTTTGTAGCACAGAGAGCTATGCAGAGTAAGACTAAACCTGGCCAGTCAATTGAGTACATCAGAAACACAACTGCACTGATTTTTTTCTCCCCAGGTGACTGAGGAAATTTTATAAGAATTGGGAGACCTGGAGGAGGTTACGGCAAGTGAGAGGTGCTGGGGGTCAGCTCAGAGGACTTACACTAGCCACTCAGCAACAGAGGTGATGGTGGTTTAAGTGCTTTACTCAGGCCCAGAGGTAATTCTGTTTATCCTCATAAGGTGAAATGAGTAATTCATGAAGTAGGTGTTATTATTACACCCATTTTATAAACAAGAAAACAAGAGGGCAGACAGAATAGTTTTCCAAAACACAGCTATTAAAGGATGGAATCAGGTCTGTACGACTCCAAAGCCCAAGCTTTTAAACAAGCACAGGTCTAACTCAAATGCTAAAAACTCAATCATTACATTACTCTCTGGTGGAGACAGAGAAAGTTAACTTGAGAGTTGTCAGAAAGGTAGAACAGCCTTAGCCTCTGCCTTAGGTATGAACTTTCTAAATACAGGAAACAGTAAATTTAAAAATTTGTGACAATACAATACATAAAGAGCTTCCAGTATTTTAATTTAGAAGTTTGATGTGTGTGTGTGTGTGTGTGTGTGTGTTTATGTGTATATGTAGGTACATATTTCACCCAGAAGCAATGATTCATGACTGCTAATTCAGTGTTCAAAGTGACTATAAAGCATGAGAACTAACTGTTCATGCTGCCAGCATTCACTGCACCATATCAGCTCCTAGATACACATACTTATTTCGAGGAAGATATGCTTTCATGTTAGATTGATAGTGAAGAAGAATCCATGAAAATTTGCCTGTTGCCAACTTTAGCAGAAAGAAGTCATTTTTGTCTCATGATTACCTTAAATATCAAAGCAAGATGATTGGAGTGTTTTTCTGCATTCCAAGGTGGTTTAGCACAAGCCATTTCTATGATAGCACAGCCAACACTCCATACATCACAGCTCCTACCATACTGCTGACCTCTGAGGACCTAAAATAGAGCAGAGTTAACTTGGAAATAGGACTCACTAGAAAAAGAGAAAGCCATTCTTTATTTATGGGTTCTAGTTTTTCTACTTCAGAGCAAAACAGGGGGGTAGAAAAAGCAATTCCATAGACTATCTGTGATTTCATTAATAAGCTTAATTTCTCATGTGGCACAAGTATGTTTTGGAGAACTGTGAGCTTCAGAAGCAGAGTCATATCAGAATTTCAAAGCCGCCTCAGTACACTTTTAAACTCAAGAGGACAACTAGTAATCACTGTGTATGAACATGAAGAGCTCTGAACACAACAAAGAGACCGAGTTCAGAACACATTTATTTTGTATGTACTTTAGGTTTGCCAGAAAACAACTACTATAAATTATCCAATAATTCTTTGTTAGAAATAGGCTTTAATAGATTTGCTTAAAGGCTATGGAAAGGCAGGGATTAAGGGCCTGAAAATCAAGGATATCAGCAAAACCTTAGTTTTAGGGCCATGGACTTCCAATTAGTAAGCACACACAGGATAACACCGCAAAATTATTTGGTGTAACGCTGCCACACAGCTCCAAAATATTTTCTCTCATCACACTCAGAGTTGCTTCTCACCTCAGGTGCCATAAATGCAATTGTCCCCAATAACTGTCCCTGAAACTCTCCTGCACCAGTTCCTTTTGATGCCAGCCTGGCTGCAGCTCCAAAATCAGCAATTCTCAGTCTCTGACCTGTGCTGTCAATGAGCAAATTGGCACCTGCCAACAGAAACAGCAAATAACCTTCTATGTTAAAAACAACAGATTAAAAACTCAGTAAAATGCTACTAATGAGATAGGACAATGACAAAAGAAAGACTGCATGTCAGAAAATCTACTCTCCTTCCCAATTCACTTCATTAGTAAAGGTACATAGTTCTCCATGATGTAAAATAAAATCCAAAGCCTCAGAGGGAAAATGGGGCAAAACATCATGGCATTAGGAATAAAAGAGATTTTGTGAAACTTTAGTGTTAAACTTTTAATATAATGATTCCTAACAAAATCTTTCCTCAGAGTTCAATTTTTAGTGTTTACACTTTTAAGAAAAAGTTCTGTTTAAACATACTGACATAGCTAGACTAATTCAGACTTTATACTGTAATTTCAGTTATAGCTTAGTAAAAAATAAATGTTATAAAAAGGAACTTATGTCAGAAAACCAAGATGCCTTTTTTTTTTTTGGCCATGCCACCCAGCTTACAAGATCTCGGTTCCCCATCTACGGATCGAACCCAGGCCCCAGCAGTGAAAGCGTGAAGTTCTAACCGCTGTACTGCCAGGGAATTCCCCAAAGTTGATTGTAATTAACCAAACTGCAACAGATTTGAGAGGCGCTTTCTTAAAAGAAGTTTATGATATCCCAGTTATTTTAAATAAAACCAAGAACAGAAACCTTTGGGGAAGCAGTGTATCATGAGACCAAGATGGAGGAATCAGAGACCTGTGTTTTGTACTTGGTTTGCCACCAATTAGCCGTAAGACTGTGTAAAATCACAGCTTAAGGAAGGCAGGATATATTATCCTGAAAGTTCTTTTCACTTCTAGTAATTCTAGTGATTTACTTAGGAGAAATTTGAGTACTCAGGAGATATTTGGATAAAAAAATCCCATAGTGAAACTCAAGTTAGAAACTATCAACAAAGGTCCAAGTTTTAAAATGACATTTGTTTTCTGCTTATTGGTAATAAGCAGACAGTAATGAAAAGAATTCTTACCTTTGACATCTCTGTGAATGATCTGGTTTTCATGGAGATATGAAAGGCCACGTAGTAATTGCTCAGTATAGTTAATAACTACTGACTCCTTGAAGGCTCCATATTTACTGAGCAAATGAGCCACAGATCCCCCTAAACATATAATAATAATAAATAATAAATTTAAGCCAAAGTTAAATTATTATACTTTGATTATATAAGCTTGCACTGCATGAGCTCACATTTACATTTGAAATATTAAATTTATCATCTGCATCAGAAGTGAAACTGACTTAAAAACTAACACATCCCAGTAATCTTAAAGTCTATCAATTAGGAGACATTTTCATGGAACCTGCATGAACTGGTTTTCTGTAAAGTCAAGATTTCAGAAACCTTTAAAAGTTAACAATGTTGGTTGGAACTGTTTCTCATATGTACAATTCACCTCTCTTTTTGACCAAGATAAACAAAATGCCTTTCTTAAATACTTAAGTAAACAGTGAAATACTTAAGTAAAAAGAATGGGAGGAGCCAGAAGAACCCAGAATTAGGCTTCCTATCTCACCATTTACCATCTATAACCTGGGACAAGTCACAAACTCAGTAAGCCTCTTCTAGAAGTATTTATAGTCAACACGTATACAACCATCAACCACCTACAACCAACATCAAAGAATATAGTAAAGAACTGATTTGTAAATAGAAATACACCCTTCAAACACAAAAGATCTAAGAAGTTAAACCAAGCACTTAAGTATTCATTACACCCCAAGTCATTTATTTTACTGAATATATTTTATTGTATTATGCTAGGTAATATAGAATAAAACAGTCTGTTTGTTAAAGTAGATGACAAGGCTCAACTTTATGCTTCAGTGCTAGTATACTTGTAAGTTTTAAAAGCTGTATTGTAATTTTATTTTATAATTATGTTAAAATATCTCAAAAATCTATCCAATTAAAGATGGCCAACTAGACATATATGGATCTTATCATAGAAGGTTTGAACAATTATTCCTATAAAACAATGGCACACAATCATTTTAAAAGATACACTGTAAAAATTTTAAAGGTAATGAATATTTTATTTATATTTAAATGAAAGACAAAATATTTACAGTTATACAACTGTACTATGTTAGGGCAATTTGCTTTTAGAAACCTAAACTATTTAATAAAATAAGTGTTCATTAAACTGTTTTCCTAAATTTACTATCAAGCAGAAGTTAAATCTATGTATTACTCTTTTCTGATTTAAAACATGAACATACCTGCCATCCATTCAATGAAGAGATTATAATTGCTCTTCTCACACGTAGCTCCCAACATCCTAATGATGTTTGGATGATTCAGATGGCTCATCATTCTTATCTCTTCTCTTAATGCTTCTACTACTTCTTCTTGCTCAGAAGATGTATTTCTGACATATGTCACCTGTTTCAATAAACATATTTATATAAAGTTCTGAATCCTGATGAGTTTTCATTTACAATTTTCACTAACAATCTGATCTAAAATGGACAAACCCAAATTAGCTTATGTATCAATAGGAGACTGCATTTATTATGCTCATGGATGCAATGTAGATACTTTTTAAAAAAAAAAACCAAGTCAGTCTTCTTAGATAATAAGACTCTATCTTAAGCAGCAGTAAAATATCAAATTTGATAAAAGGCTGGGGTACAGCCACTCTTTCAAAACTGTCTGAAGACAGACTGAAAAATGAGAAAAGACCAATTGTAAGAACCAGCATGTCCTGAAAATGAAAACTTGACTGTTATCATATATTGATAAGCATGCTCATTATAAAGAGTAAACCACAGAAATCCCAAGGTGACACTGCACCAGTAACTTGGCTGAGGGGAGTATAAAACCATACCGCTAATAAATATAAAAAAGCACAAATAAGAAACACAACCTTTGGAAGGCCCATCTGGATACCGCATCTTATGGTAATCATGCTTCAGCTTTCAAATAGACTCATGATGCTTTTGGTGCCCTGGCAACAACTACTTTTGAAATTTAGGTTTCTGAAAACTTAAAGAACTAAAATATATACACATGGGGATATATCCTTTGTTTTTTTAATTTTACTCATTTTTACAATTTTAATCATTTATAAGCTCACTAGACATTTACCTGTTTAACAGCCATTAAAGTTCCAGTTCCCACATCTTGAGCCTGATAACAAGAAGAGAAGGCGCCAAGGCCTATCTGCTGACCTTTCAGCCATTCACTGTCTTCTCTATAAGGCTGTTTTGCTTTGGTATGTCCTGGTAGAGTCTCCGGTGTCTACATAATAAATGAAAGCAATCTTTTTACTGTTAAGAGTATAAGTCTGTGAAATTAGTCTAGCAAAATATTACTCTTGTTTAGTCTGGCTTCCCAAATCACCTATAAACTTGACTTCTGAATGGACAGTGTTGGTAACCAATGTCAAATGCATAAGTGATTCACCATTGTAGAATCAACCAGAAGGGCCTCTGAAATAGGCAACAAGTATTTCTGTTCAAGCAGTGACACAAAAATTGCTGTACAATTAATTCTGTGTGAAAAATCTGCTTCTTATAGTTAGTTCACATTAGAAGCCATATTTGTGAACTAGATTTATTTTATTGTATGGCCCAAGGAAACTCTAACTGCTTAAAAGACTCCATACTTACATCTTGTTGAATGATGATGATATCTTCTCCATTTTCAACCTGTAGTTGAGGAACTATGGGGAGGGCATCCTGAGATGCTGACATTGCCATGGCAATCGCTAAAGCTTCTTCTTCTTCAGCTTCCATCTTTTCTTTGCACTTCTGATTATGATTCACATCATCTTTGTAGGTATCATCATTTTCATCTTTTTCAGGAGAGAGCACAGCAACTTCTGACTTAAAAGTTACTGTTGTGTCACTTGAAGGCATAGACGCTTCAAGAAGGTCCTCAATACTGGAGTTGAGCTCTGTATTGACATCTAATCTGCATTTCTCTTCTACTGGGGTGAACACTGTCTCGTCACTGGGTATAACAGCATTACTGCTATTGCTGCTACTGCCAAAGCTGTCATCACATTTGGAACTACTGTTCAAATCAAGTGTCATGCTATTTTTTGAGGCATCTCCCTGTTTACTTGTATTACTTGGGGTAGGTCGAGATGGCTTTGGCCTGTGTATATTACTGGAGGGCAGGGGTCTTGACTGAGTGAAGATTGGGGAAAGTTTATCTGAGTCTTTGTTTTCAGAACAGTTTCTCTGGAACTGTAGAGAAAACTTGCGCTGTGTTTGAGGAGATGCAGAAGGCATTTTGCAGGGAACAAACCCCTGAGGTCTCTGCTTAGAGATATCTGTCCCGGTGCCAGGTGGTACAGATGGGGCTGATGAAGAAGGGGTTGACAAGGCTGGGAACATTAACTGGGAGTGAGGAGATATAGGAGAGGCGTTCAGACACTGACTGTGGGGTCTGCCCTTTGTTTGAACCATTGGCTTTGGTTGCTCCATTGTTGTTGAGCTAGGAAGTCCTACTGAAATGCTGGCCAGTCGGTCAGAAATGTCCTCTGAACTGGCACTCAATTTTGTAGCACACAGTCCTTTTCCAGTTTTCTCTAAATGGTCCGTGCGTTCAAAGGAACTGTTGTCCATGGCTTCTGGATAGCTGTTAGGGGCAGATGCCTGCAAAAAGCGGTCATGTCGACCATCCAAAGTGTCTTCTATGCCCAGCTGAATGGCCTCAGCAATTTCCACCTCGTCTGCAATAGCCATCAAACGACGCCGCATTCTGGTAAAATGAGTGGAACTAGAAACATTCAGCATTTCTAACAGTTTTGAAAATACGTGGGGTACTGCAGTAACCATTCTTGCAGAACTCAAATATATCCTTCGGGAGAGTTTACCAACCATTGAGTGGGAATTATCAATGGACTGCAAAGCAAAGGTCAGGAGGGACAGCAGCTTCTTATACCTGAAAGAAAAAGCACATTCAATTATGAAACAAGTTAAAATTGCTGCAAACTATATAGAAATAAAGAAAATGGCACTAATTTACAGCTTTTGCATTAAAAAAAAATTGCTTCAGTATAAAAGATCTATATATTTTAAATAGCCTAGACTTTAGGTGTTTGTCAATCAAATATTAAAGTATTAGTAACCTATATGTGCTCTGTAGTTTCTGAGTCTTTCATTAATCTAAAATGTGTCCTTCTTGGATAGGTATGAGTCGGGGTGGGATGGGTTAGGTAAGAAGAGGAAAAGAAATACATTTTCAGAAGAAAAATTACCTGACTTCAACAGGCTCAGCTTGTGAAATATCAGTACTGACAATATGAGGGTAAAATTCAGCAGGAAATTCCAACAGCAGTCTATCTATGAGACAAAGCCGGCCCAGGAGTTCTTGCCAGTTGCTGGATTCAGTTTGGTTTCCAAGAATACAATTTAAGACATAATCAACACCACCAATACCAATGGATCCTACAAAAAGGAAAGCAAAAATAACTGAAAAATAGTGATATTAAAACCTAAAAACATGATCAAATTAAGTTTAATAAAAATATTCTGAATTAATTTCAAGAATTTATCTTTCAGATTAATTTTTAATGTTAGCTGACCAAGTCAATTTATAAAATTACTTCAAAATCCTGCAACTGCCATATTAGAGATGAGATTAGGCTAAGGAAAATGATAAAATATGCTATATTAATTTTAAGTGAAAAATTATTACCAGCTTTAAGTATTTCTCTGCCAACTGCCAACTCTCCTGCTTGGCCTTTGCACAATTCCAATAGCGTTGATATAGACAGCTGACTTGTGCGACTAAAAATGAAAGGAAGCAACATCAGGCTTGAGTCTTGGATAAAATATATATTAAAAGGAGAGTAGTAATGTAACGCCATGTGAAAAGGTGGGAAAAAATGTTTTTGAGGACTATCACTAAAACTGCATTACTGATGTCACTATAAGTCGTAATATTTATTATTAGGTCTAATTTCATAAATTTTACCTTATCCTCTATGTTAAACACAGAATCTTCACTACTGGTTCTTACACAGCAAGTATTAATTTAAATATCAAACCATATAAAAGGCTTATTTTCATTATCATGTACTGTTAAAATAAGAAAGAAGATTCCGACATTTTGACTTCAGGATTTTCACTAAGAATTGTTAAATTAAAAACAAACTCTTCCCATCTAAAACTTTATATTCTTTTTACATAGCCAGATTGACTTCTAGATATCATAAAATCTCTTTACCATATTTCTTATAATTTTCAGTCATTCAAGTGACCAAACAACCTAACTTTAGAATTTCAGAGTGGACAACAAAACAATCGCTATAAAAGCACTGAAATTCTCAGGGCAGGGGGCTGGGGGGGGGAACAAACCCAAAACCTATGTACTATTAAGAAATGAAATTATTTTTCTAGGCATTTTACAAACATGTTAATTTTTCTCAGATATTTATAGTATTCTCTCTAAGCAACAAGAAAACCTCTAATTCTTACAACGTGCAGTCTTGTGCAGAGAGACAATGGAGGTGAAAGACAGACTTCAAGAGATGACAAGTCAAAGGTGAGTGCTCTATAGACTATGTCATGTGACTTAGGGAGGAAGACAAAGCTGGCCTGGAAGAGCTCCAGAAGCAGGTACCCGCAGGGGCAAGCTGAGGGAGTCAGTGCTCCCAGCCGCCCGGGGTCTGCGGGGACACAGAGAGATTAGAACTGCCAGATGTGCTGACTGTGGCCATGCTTTTATGTATGAGAAATGGGTCTTTTCCTCCCAGTTTACGGAAAGGGGAAAAGGAAGAGAAAGAACCAGTGGTCTAAGAAGAGCACAGCTGGTCACAGTCCTTATCACCAAACCTCATTCTCTACTTTGTATTTTTATACCTCCAATTAGGGCTATTCTGTCCTTTGCTGATTTTTAAGGATATTGCAGGGATATATAGAATTATTGTTATTTGACATAAACTGTCACAAAGTACAATTCCATCACAAAGAAAATAATGACATTTTTTTAAATCTTTTTCTTCGGTCCTGATAATACAAACAATGTGTAATAATTTTATTGGTTCCTATCCTGTGTAACTCATTCTCTAAAATGAGATTATACCTCATATATCAGCTATTCTTATCAACTGGATTTCAGTTTTAAGAATATTACTTTAAAATAAAACAGAATCACAATAACGTGGAGGTCCATGCAGTTTGTTATCCTGTTTTTACCTGCCATTAGTTCTTCTTTCCAGTCCTTAAGAGCTTTAAATGTTACATGTTAATTTCAAATCTCACATTAGAAAACCATATTCAAGGCCTCATTTAATAAGCATGTATCCTTCACTCAGCAGGTGTGAGGCTCCGTGCTAGGCTTTTAGGACAAGAGGGTTTGAATCAGTTCATTAAAAGGGCCTTACCTATTGACGTCTGCACACTTGACTAGGATGGTGTCTACAACTGGCCGGAGAAGTCTCTGCAGTTTGATTCTTTCTGCCAGACTATGGCAAGGAGTATATACTAGCATGGCTCTCAACGTTTTCTGGGGGGAAAAGACTGAAGGTCAGTTTAACTACACTTAAAAAGCATCAGAGACAATGGCCTAATCTGAGACATTTTGAGAAATAAAATAATGATAGGAATAGATTATGACCCATAAATAAGAATCCCTGAGTGGATACAAATAAGAAACTGAATAAATAGGGAACTCTCAACTATTTTTGTAATTTTTAAATGTCTGAATTAATTTAGTTATTTTAAAAAGAAAGTGAGAAAAGGACCCAATCTGAAAGAGCCCCCAATGGCTAAAGCTGGAATAATTTGGGCAACAAAATAAATGATGATAGTACTGACTTATAACCCAAAGAATAAAATAAATACCCATAAGTGTATGGTGACAGAAATAAAAAACTGAATAAAAAGATAGCTCTTCTTCATAAAAGAGTTACAATTAAATAATACAGAAGGAATATGGGAAATAGAAGATCATCATTAGGACACCACAGTAATGACTGCTATAGGCAAGATTCACTAACAAATGCTAAACTCTGTGGCTAGAAACAATATTTACATAGTCTCAAAGTATCTGCCCCGAGACACTTACTAAGAGTGAACTGACAGTACCCAGTAGACATCACCTTAAGCAAGTGATGAAGGATGATGGCATCACCACCATAAGACAGACTGAGGTGATATACCTCCTGATGCTGATGCAATGAGAAGGGCACGTCACCTCTGGTGTTCTTGTCAAAAATGCATAATGTGATCATGAGAAAATAACCAGATAAAACCAAACTGAGGGACATTCTTCAAAATAACTGGCCAATACACTTCAAAAGTGTCAAGGTCTACAAAAGACAAGGAAAGATTGAGGGACTGTCCCAGATGGGAAGAGATTAAGGGGGCATGATAACTAAATGACATGTGAGATTGTGGACTGAATCCTAGAAAAGAAAAAAAGACATTAATGGAAAACCCGATGAAATCTGAGTAAAGTCTGTGGTTTAGCTGTGAAGGACACAGTTGGGACAACTGGGGATATTTGAATATGGACTTTATAGTACATAATAATATTGTTATTAATGCTAAATTTTCAGAGCTTGCTGACTGCATTGTGGTTATACAGAATAATGTATGTGTTCTTAAGAGATACATGCTAGAGTATTGGAAGTGAAATGTCATGATGCCAACAAACAACTTTCAAATGGTTCAGCAAACAATTATCTATGGGGAGAGAGGAGAAGAGAAAACAAAGGAGGGCAAGAGGAAGCAGAGAGAGGGAGAGGAGAGCTCTAGGGGCAGGAACCACATCTGCCCCCACGGTGTCTGGCACATAAGTAACTGTAGAGGAATCGGAATACAGGGTCGTTCAGAGCCCCTATACTCTAGGAGCTCACAAATGCACTGGGACACCATCTGAACTGGGTAATAAACAACTGGAAAGTAAGGTGGTATACCAAACAGTCAAGTACGTCTGAAGCTTTATGCTGGAAAACAAGAAGAAGAAAGAAGTAAAAAGCTGAGTCGAGAACATGGGTCTTTATTCTACAGCGTGCTGGTCTTTATTCTATAGTATTCTGTAGGATACTGGGTCCCAAGAGATGCTAACATGAAAAACAGACCATGGTAAGATAAATGTGGGAGATAATGCATCTTATGCCATGATTAGATTCCTAATGTATATTAACTTATGAAGGTTCCTAGAAGCCTTTCAGTGAACAGACCCATTTAACCTCATGTGACTCTGTCCTTACCAATTTTAACTGAACACACACTCCTTCTTCAGGGAACTTCTCATAACCCGTCTTATTCTCATTTCCACAGAATAAGCTTTAGGAAATGCTGTTGAAGAAACAGAAACCTCTAAAGGTTTCTGAGCTGGAGAATAAAGCGGCATTTAAGGAATAATGATGGCCACTATATTCAACTTTGCTACAATGCACTAGACATTATGGTTAGAGGTTTCTATTTCAGACCTGAGAGAAAAATATTTTCATTATTTTATAGGTGAGAAAGATAAAATGTAAGAGTCCTACACAGAAGTACAGAACAGACTTTTGAACTCTGTGGGAGAAGGTGAGGGTGGGATGTTGCGAAAGAACAGCATGTATATTATCTATGGTGAAACAGGCCACCAGCCCAGGTGGGATGCATGAGACAAGTGCTCCGGCCTGGTGCACTGGGAAGACCCAGAGGAATCGGGTGGAGAGGGAGGTGGGAGGGGGGATCGGGATGGGGAATACGTGTAACTCTATTGCTGATTCATGTCAATGTATGACAAAACCCACTGAAAAAATAAATAATTAATTAATCAATTAAAAAAAATAAAAATATGGTCTGGCAACAACAACAACAACAAAAAAGAGTCCTAAAGTTACACTTCCAGCACACTGGAGAATGGGAATTTGAATCAAGTTCTCTCTGATTTTGACCATACATCCAGGTGGCCTAGGCTAGTCCCAGTTTAACTAGAAAATTATTCAAGTATTCCAGCTGGGGTGATAAATTAGGAGTTCACTCCATTTGACTCCAAACTAATGTTCATAACCCTATGCCATACTGCTATTCAAAAAGAAGATTTTACAGGCATAGTTGTCAGAGGATGGATTAGAAAAAGATTAAGGGTGGAAGTTTCCAGGTGGCGCTAGTGGCAAAGAATTGGCCTGCCAACGCGGGAGACATAAGAGACTCTGGTTCCATCCCTGGGGTGGGAAGATCCTCTGGAGGAAGGCATCGCAACCCACTCCAGTGTTCTTGCCTGGAGAATCCCATGGACAGAGGAGCCTAGAGGGCTACAGTCCATTCGGTCGCAAAGAATCAGGTAAGACTGAAGTGACTTATCACGCATGGAAGAGTGGAAGCAGAGAGATGAATGAGTTTTCAAAAGATCAGGTAAGAATTATTCTAAAGCAGTGGTTCTGAACTGGGGGCAGTTTCAACCCTCAGGAGACATTCAGCAATGCTTGGAGACACTGCTGGTTTTGACTGAGGAGAGGAGAGGGCTGCCACTGCTATGTAGTGGGTGAAGACCAGGAATGTTGCTAAACATCCTATGCTGCCTAAGATGCCTGTCTCAATGTCAATAAGTGTGGAGGTTGAGAAACTCTGTTCTAAAGATGTAAGTACTCATAATTTTAGCCTACAAAATTACAAACAGAACAGCCTCCTTGTCATTCTATCTCACCATGAAACACAGCTTCTAACAGATAAAACTAGAAAAATGACTCAGTAATTTATGTCACAGAATCCTCTTTTGTGAAAAAGTTTCTGAATTTCCATACAATGTTTATTTAAAAATCAGCTCTTAATGTCTACTAATACCATTTTTTAAAAAAAAAAAAAACCAAAGGTAACTTTGGTTACTTTGCTACCCCATAAACTATTTTTGATTTGGTCATGTATAAGGTAAGGCAAATAAAGATATGAACAGCTAGCTATTGCTACTTTACAACAGCATATAAGAAAACTTAACCAGATTAAAATAAGTAAAATCCAAGTGAAGATGCTAAATGGAAAATTGCAATTTCCTGGGATTATAAAATAAAAACAAAATTTGGATTTTCCAAAATCAAATTATGTAGTTTTACTGAATCTTAAAAATGGTAACTGCAAGCTGTCAAGAAGAAAAAAAAAGAAAACAAACAACAACCCAAAGCAAACCCATACAGGTACAGTTAGAGAATAAAGCTACTTACTAAAGCAGCAACGTACACTTTGTAGACAGGGTCAGCACAGACCATTGACAAAACGTTGCAGCACGCCTCCACCACATCTCCTGAGATACTGGTCTGGGAAGACCCACTGGTGGCTCCAGCGCTTGGACTGCTTCCGCTACTGCTCCCAGAATTTCCAGTGCTCTCCCCATTTGCCAATAGCAGAGCCCCACTAACGTCGTGGGAAAGACGTCTGAGAGCCATCTCTCTTACATTCCAGTTTCTAGAAAATAAGCAGCCAACGAGTTCCATTCCAAATACCTATAGTCAAACAGACAAAATGAATTCAATGTGAAGAAAAACTAAAGGGTTTTGCATTAAGTATGACTTTTGATTACTAAAGGAAAATTGGACATTTCTTAAATCTTCACCGTCCTTTAAAATTTTCAAATGTGTCCATAAGGACATACTCACATTTAACTGGTCATTATCAAAAGTCCTTAACATTTATTTATTAGCTCAAGTAAAACTAAGAGTGAACACCATTAAGTAATCAGATAGATATATATGTATTTCTGTGCTACTGTACCTAACACAAAACAAACTAAACGTATCTGTGAACAACCCCAACTTTGTATCTGTGTTAACACAGTTTGCAGAGAAAAAAACTGAAGCAAGATTTTAAAAGACAAATCAAGAAAGGTGCAGGAGCAAGGTGTTCAGGAAGTAACAGAATTTCTCTTGGTTAATTAGAAAAACACGTAATGGATAGAGTGGAAAAAATCAAAAGACTGAAAAACAACTGTGTTCAAATCAGCAAAGGATAATGAAAAATATGTATAATAAAGTGTATGTCATGATAGTAACCATTACCTCTTCTGTAAAGCCAGAGAGTCCCTAAGAGAGGGTGCATGGCCTTGACATTATGGACCAGTTAGCTAAAAGTAAACTTAATATCTAAGATAACATCATATGAAAAATTTCCAACTATTAGAGACTGAATAAACATGATTTGGGGGAAACAAATTATGACAGTTTTTGTGTGTTCTGTTTTAGAGTGACAGTAAAGAAGACTAAATCAATTAGAATCTAGTGAATTTATTATATGCCTAGCACTGTTAAATGGGGCTTCCCTGGTGTCTCAGATGGTAAAGAATATGCCTGCAATGTGGGAGACCTGGGTTCGATTCCTGGGTTGGGAAGATCCCCTGAAGGAGGGCATGGCAACCCACTCCAGTATTCTTGCCTGGAGAATCCCCATGGATGGAGGATCCTGGGGGACTGCAGTCCTTGGGGTTGCAAAGAGTCAGACACAACTAAGCGACTAAGCACAGCACTGTTAAATAGCATACCACTAGTCTTATGTCTTATATGATATTCCTCATAAAAAAACAAGAATATACAGCTTAGTCCAACCTACAGCTTAAGCAAAGCAAACTAGACCACTGCCTTGAAAAAATGGCATCCAAGGCTCAGTATCAACCTGAGAGTTTTCTTGAGGAATCATGAAGGGGCAGGTGAGAGGCTATGTTTTAGATAAAATATTTATTAAGTTTGTAAATTTTATTAGAATCCTATTGGGTTGTTAACATGCTAAGAAGAGAATTCAAAAGCTTCAGGACTATAACGGTCACAAAAAGAAAAAGGAGAGAAATTCTACTGATGTATATATAAGTACAATGAGTTAACCTGTGTCTGCTTACAAATTTAACAGAGTTTCCCAGATTGTCAAAAACACTTTATTTCACTATAATCTACTGGAGATATTGTCTGGTTTTGGATTATACATTTTAAAAAATAATAGACTAAGCAGATAACAACAAAGAAAACCATTAGAATTCAACCAACCAACAGAAATTCTGATTTACTAAGGATGAGAAAGCATTTAAGCAGAAGAGAAGGTAAAGGGATGAAAACTACTCTTACAAATCAAAAAGACTAATATATAAGGTAAATGCCACATATTTTTTCTTATTCATCCATTCAGCACGTATTAAGTACCTGACATATGCCATGAGAATACAAATTGGAGAAACTGAGTTTAAATGGTAACAGGTAAGAAAAATAACAAATTCTTGGCAGGAATGGGATTAAACACTGGAATAAGTTAGTATTAAATGGTTCTAGTGTCCATCCTTGAATAAGGATATTCACTTTTATGTCTCTTAGTTTAGAAAGATGTTTCTAGAGGTGGGAGGTGAGACTGCAAAGAATTTTTAAAGTTTCAGCTCTATAATAAGTGGCATAGTGTTAACGTGATGTGTGCGTGCATGCTCAGTTGCTCAGTCATGTCCAGCTCTTTGTGACCCCATGGACTGTAGCCTGTCAGGCTCCTCTGTCCATGGGATTTCCCCAGGCAAGAGAGAATACTGGAGTGGGTTGCCACTTCCTTCTCCAAGGGATCATCTCCACCCAGGGACTGAAGCTGCCTCTCCTACACTGACAGGCAAATTCCTTACCAATGAGCCACCTGGGAAGCCCCTGCATAGTATTAACACCAAAGGTCAAATTAAAATCTTCAGTGGAATACAAGTCATGATGGAGGCATGCAAAAGTACTTTCTTAAATTATAAACTGGGGAGACAACTACATTAACTAGCCTTAAATGGTTCTTTGAGAAATGAAGAACAAGAACTACTTGCCTGAATCCAAGGCTCAGCTAAATCTTTGTAAGAAGGAGGGATCTGCTGAGTCCCGTAATGAGTAAGGTTAAGATTGCTCTCCTGACTCCTCCGCTGGGATCCAGCCAAGGGATGCTGCTGGGTGGTCTGCTGCTGTGTAGCTCGCAGGGGAGAAGGGGAATCCACAGGGCTGGACAACTCGTGGCTGAATGAAAAGTGAACAGAGGTTGCTAAGAAGAACTAACAGATTTAAAGGACACTGTGAAAGCATTTTTATTCTTTATTAAACATACCCAAATCATTAACGCATAATTATTACCTGTAGAAATCGTGGGATCTCCACTTAGACCTACAAAGGGGACATATTAAAGGTTCTCTATTTCTTCTACATTCTTCTGCCCCTGAAAAATTATGGGGAAAAAAACTTACAAAAATGTTTAATATTTACTATTTATGTAATAATTATTCATAATGGCTAGTATAGGGTTTATATATGGAAGGAGCCTCAAAACTTATATAATGTTTACCTAAAAGCAGGAAAACGCAGCAGGCTAGATTATGCTGATGCTCATAATTTTTGCAAATGCTATTATGTAACAAGTATCTTATATATTGTTTTCCAAAACATTCTGCCCACTTGATAATCTGGTCATGTCATGCAAACCCTGCTTTGATGTTACCCTCTCTGGAACGCCCTGCCCTTGCATTCTTCCATCCCTTTCCCTCCATGTGCACCCACCAGATCAGAACTGTTTCTAATTCTGCGCACGCCTTCATTACCATGGGTCACACTTTATAACGTTTCTTTGCTCACACAGCTCATCTCCGAACAGATCTAAACTCTTTTTTGTTGACAAGTTCACATAGGGCCTAAGTATACTTCGCCTCTCACCAGTCTCGCCAAAGGCCATGCTAAAATCCTAGCTAATACAGTTAGCGCGTAGAGTAACCGTGTTGACGAAGCACAGGGGGAAAAGCGCACGTACAAATCGACATGCAGTGGTGGTGCAGCTTGTTCCTGCAGCCATCTTCACACACTGTGAGACTTTCTTCATCAAGCATGCCCAACAAGCAAATGGGACACATCTGTTCCTCTTCATCTTTTATACTACAAGGAAGGGGACACAAAGGCATTAACTACAAAAGAATGTCAACAGAATTAAAGCCATATGCTAAAAACAATTTTGGCTTCTTCAGACTATGAAAAAATTAGTTAGAAATTCTTGTTTAGGAGCGTCGTGTACATAAACTATTTGAGAAGTATTTCTGCTGTTGTTATAATTTACAGTAATTTTGAATGTGGTTTAACCTTTCCTTGCTATGAATATAATTCAATAAATGAACTAAATCTCAAGAGATACATGTATCACCCAAATTTTGTTACTGCACCTTTTGAATACATGTACTACCATAAGATCTATGTATAAATATACTACATGCCAACACTGTCAAGATTTCAATTATTGGAAGGACTGTGGAACTCATCTATTCCACATCCTTAAGTATGAAGGCCTATCTCAGACACTTTTGGTGAGTATATAATCTGATCCAACTTTCCTAGAAAAAAATCTAGGAACAACTGTTTTTTGGTCCTCTGAGGCATTTTGTTTGTATTACATCCCTAGAAAAAGAATCCAAGTATTTTCCCTCCTGTGTGTGTTTGTCTTGCTTCTTCATGGTCCATGATGCCAGGTGGGGTTGTCAGTACAGTGAAACCAAGCTGACGGGACAGAAGCACGTTATTCTGCCATTTTTCTAGATCTCTGAGGTGCGTATCAAATCTGGGTCTGATCACTCCTCTCTTGTTTAGCCTGCCTGTGAGGTTCACAACAATTTTCGCAGCCCTGTGATCATTGATGATTTCAAATTCGCCAATGTAACCATGCTTCATCATCACTGTTAGAAACCTGATGATGACTTGGACGATGAGCACGGCCTAATAAGCATCTGGCGTTTGCCTCTCTTTTCAGCATTGTTGATATTCTTAAGAGCATCAGCCAGGACATTTGTGCACACCATTATGGCAACATGGAAAGACGATGGAAAGAGCTAGAAACAACTATTTTTAATGCACATAATCTTTCAACTAGACTTCTAGGAATATATCATAAGGAAAGAGAGAGACAAATAATAAAGATATATGTGTGAGAATGTTCATTATAGTACGACTTAGCATAATGAAAGAAAAAAATCAACCAGAGGAACATCAAAAGAAGGTTTAAAAAAAAAAAGTACACCCAGGCACTATGAAGCCTGTGAAAAGGATCAGAGATACAGGATGATAAAGAAAACTATTTATAATATACTGTATGATGAAAAAACAGCAGATAACATGACAGAATTCTAACTTGTACAGAATGGTTTCATTTATGGCAAAATTGTAACTTTATTATGTGTATTTTAATTATATGATAAATATAATTATATTGTATATACCATTCCCATCATATACAAAGTAAGTATGATATCAGTAAGAAAAATATTAGCAACTCAACAGTAAAACAAGCAAAGAAGATAAAAAGGCAGCGGGCTTAAGAAAGACCAATAGCAAATAAACATAAAAGTACAAAATACATGTTATATTAATAAAGCTCTTATTTGTCTTTGGTGGGGGTGGGATAATCTGACTGACAAAAATTAAATAGGTTGATAATGGCATAGGAAAACAGGCTCTCATATACACTACTGGTGGGAGTGATAAAACTTAAGTTTCAGGAAAGAATTTGCTAGTGTTTCTTAAGATACTAAACGTACATATCCACGACCTAAAAGAACCTGTTTTCTAGAATGCTTTCCTTCAGACATATTTCAAGTAAATAGAAAACTCACTGCATTTAATTAGGAAAAAAAAAAATAGAGGTGTTATAAAGAATCCACCTGCCAATGCAGGGGACACAAGAGACACAGGTTCAATCCCTGGGTTGGGAAGATCCCCTGAAGTAGGAAATGGCAATCCACTCCAGTATTCTTGCCTGGGAAGTCCCATGAACAGGAGCCTGGCGGGCTACAGTCCATGGGGCCACAAAGAGTCAGAAATGACTGAGCACCTGAGCACAAATGTCCATTAATTATGACAATAGCAAAATACACTGTGTTATATCCATATAAGCTTACATGACCATAGTAAGAAAGTAGAATATATTTTTGTACTGAGGAAAATGTTCTTGATATATAAAGTGAAAACATCTTTTTAAATTTAAAAAGCAAGTTGCAGATCAAATTATGTCACGACTTTATATTTGTTTAAAAATAATGAGAGAAGTACTGGGGGTAACACAGCCATGCCCCATGCTGTCTGTGGCTACTTCAGCTACAGGGCAGAGCTGAATAGCTGTGACAGAGGCCCAATAACCCTCAAAGCCCTAAGTATTTAAAGTATAAAAATGTTACCTGTTATAATACCACCAGTTAATAACCATTAAAATTTTTACTCATTTATTTAAGCACCTGTAATACCTTTTATATACATGAAAAATGGGTTCATGCATGACAGATAGCATAATCTGGATTTTATTTCATACCATTCAATATTCTTCAAAAGCATAATTTTAATGGCTGCATGAGATATTCATAATATGGGTATATCTTAACCATTCAGTTGCTGGATATTTAAGTTGTTCCAAATTCTTCACCATAGTACTGTGACAAACAGCCATATGTGTAAGTCTTGTGCATTTTTCAGATTAAATTTTTTTTCTTAAAAAAACTAATACATTTACTAGATTAATGACTATAAATGTTTTAAAAAGTCACGTTACTTTTTTCCAGAAAGGCTATATCACTTTACATACAGTAAAGCATATAAGAACTGAACTGTCTCATTACAATCTATTAATTCTGTAAATTAATCTGATATATATATATAATATATATTTTTAACTAAGCATTTTCTTAGTTATTTGGCTGCCTGAACAATTTTCATACGTTTGTTAGCCCCTTGAGATTCTTTTGTGAAAATTCTTCTCATGCTCTTTGCCCACTTCTGTACTGGATCACAGGTTTTCTATTGTTTTGGTGGTACGGTTTTGTTAATTATTTTTTATATATTCAATCTGTCCCAATTCTGTTTTTCATTGTTTCTTATATACTATTTTTAAATTAACATAAACTGTGATAAGATCTCCAGATAAATTTTTAGATTTTAGTCTTAAAATGTTTACTTTAGACATAAAATTTTGTGATTATATGAAACATTAACCTTCTTACCTACACAGTATACTCTCAATAAGATTACAACTTCTTCAGTTTCCCCCCTTGGGTACAATAAATCCAAATAAATAAATTAAAAAAAAAAACAAAACCCAAATTATGGCCAGCACATATTTAGAGGGTGCTTTTTTCATCTTAGAGAGAGATACTTTCTATTGGCTACCTGGTTTTAAGCATTTATTATTTCTTTTCCAAAATAAAAAGCTACAGAAATATCAATCAAAAGTAAAATGGCTCTAGAATAAGTTTGGGTAAGGAAGCTTGGGAAATAAAGCTAATTTTTTCCATTTATTTAGAAGAAATGAAGGCTAAGAGAAAGAGTCCTGAACCACAAGTCAGGACACTGAGGGTTTGGTTCTGCATCTGTTCAAATGACCTGTTCTGGTTTTACTTATCACTGAACCATGTCAACTTGGAAATCTCTAATGTCCCCCAAAACTCATAAAACTCTCATTCTAAAATCAATCCATTTAATAAAAAATAAGAAAATTCAAACATTTACTTTCTCCACAGATAAAAAAAACACTTCTCTCTCAATTCTTTACTTCATCACGCTCTTGCCTGATATCATCACTTTCTATTCTTCAACAATACATAAAAGGTAGATGAAATGAAAATGACAACTTAATCACTTAGACCAGTGCTTCTCAGACTGAAGTTCCTGAGAACACATAGGAGGTGCCCTTCTAAAAAAAGGAGTACTCCTTTCTGGAGCAATTTTTAAGAACCTCATTTTTTTCATTAAAACCAATAAAGAAATCTTGGAAAAGAAAGAAAACTTACATGACTTTTTATGATAATACTCTTTTAAGTTTTTCCACACCTGTCATATTGGTTTACAACTCAGATCTTTCAGGATTATAAGTTTAGTCTTATCAGCAATTAGGCAATGGAAAAGTTTGAGAAGCAACACAGATTTTAATTAATAACTATGATTAACTGGTATTGTAGCTCTTAATTACAAATGATTAGTCTCTTTGTTCAGAAAAGCCTACTTATGTTCTCACGTGTAAAACAGGCTGTAATAATGATTCCCTGAGGACTATCTATGAGAGAAGCAGTGATATCATGAAATTTAAAAATCCTATATTTGAAAGTAATTTTGGATAACCACTTTGCCTTGTACACAGTTTATAAAAGAATTACAGACATATTCTTTACACAATGCCTCAAGTTCATTATCTCCCAAAGTGATAAAACCTACCTAATTAGACAACATAAAAGGTGCTTGACACAAAGTGATAATTGATGAACAACAGCCACTTACTTTATTTTTCTCATGAACTGGACATTTATTATATTCTGATATTTAAGGTGCCATTTTCAACACTGTAGGCCTCAGGACAAAATATCCAAATATACTTTGATGACTGTTAATACTTTTTACCCGTGATTTTAACTTGAAAGCCAAGATTCAATAGTTAAACTCATTTTAGAGCAACTTAACAAGTATATATATATAAATAAGTAAATTACCCCTAAAAGAGTAAAACTGGGTTAATGCTGTTAATCCCTTAAAAAGTACTAACCTGTTTTCCGAACTAGATGCAGAAGTGCTAGATGATGACAATGTATGAGAATTCGACATGCGTGAAACAAACTTCTGGATGGTGTTACGAGATGGAGCTTTGATCCTTGAGCTACGCCTACTGTGATATTTCTGGAACAAACTCTCAACCTAACATTGAAAAAAGACAGCAACGTGACATTTGTGCCATAATGTACATATGATGAGTTCTATAGGTTGAACTATTTGGCTTTTATAAGTTTTTCACAAAGCCAATTTAAGAGCTTCAAAAATAAGAATACATATAGTTTACTAAGAACAGTATTTTTATAGCAGGTCAGTGTTTACTTTTTTTCACTCTAGAAGAAAAAAACTAGTTAGTAAATAGATTATAAGAGAACTATTTACAAACATCAAGTAATCCTTACATACACATTCACACCTCTGAAATGACCACTGTCTACTTAAATTTAAAGCTTATGGAAAAATTTCAGGAATACCATAAAAATTGGTTGACAATTTTACTCCAAATCATGCATTTAAAAAATTACCTCAAAATTCTTTAAAGTTTTTCTCCATAACATTGGGTCTGAAGGTTCTAGCTGAAATACCCGGAGCATAACAAATAGCAGATGAATACAAAATGTTCCACGCCCACAGCTGCAGTTCTAAAGAGTTAAAAAAAAAAAAACCTCTACTTTAATAAATCCATGTTCCACTAGAACTCCTAGGTTGATCCCTTTAAAAATATTTCCAAGTTTATTATACTAAACTTTTTATTAATTTCTCATTATCTTTATATAACAAGATATATAAGGATATGCAAGAAAAGCCTACAGCTACCTCCATGAATTAATCTCTTATTTTTGATTTATTAAAAAGACCAGGGGCTTTCCCGGTGGCTCCGTGGTAAAGAATCAACCTGCCAATGCAGAAGACATGGGTTCGATCCCTGGTCCAGGAAGGTCCCATATCCCTCGGAGCAATTAAGCCTGTGCACCCCAACTACTGAGCCTGTGTTCTAGAGCCCAGGAGCCACAGCTACTGAGGCCCGCACACCCTAGAGCCCATGCTCTGCAACAAGAGAAACCACCGCAATGAGAAGCCCGTGCACAACAAGGAAGAGAGCAGCCCCTGCTCACTACAACTAGAAAAAAGCCCAAGCAGCAACAAAGCCCCGGCACAGCCATAAATGAGCTATAAAGAGACCAAACTTGTATTCTGAAGTATATCAAATCATAGTAAAACCCTTTATAAACACATTAAATAAAAGTGTTTACAGTTCCCCAAATATAATTTGAACTCTCTTTAGATTGCAGAAGAGAATTACATAACTTAAATTTAAGAATGTCACAGTATATTGAGTTAGTACCAGATCCTAATAAAATGTAAAATGGTGACAATTCCTACCTGAGGCCCGATAAACACCCGGTATTTATTGTCTGGGCTGTCTCCCCCAATCAGGAAGGAGTTGGGTCCTATCTGCTGCAGTAAGTACAGCCTGGCCCGCATCACTTTATTCACACGGCGGTTTGTTTCCTCAGGGCTGTATGGTGAGAAGCCATCTGGTGAAGGGGCTCTTCGAGGTGGTGTGATTCTCCCGCTCTGAAACTTCACAATATTTTAAAAATTAGGTAAATTGTTCCTAAGAAATTTACTCCTCCATAAGAAAAAAAAATGACCTAAAAAAGGTCACACCAAACCTTTTTCATATTCACCAAAAAAATGCCTCAATATATAATATGATGGGACAAAATATGTTTTGCAAATCCATTTGTCTGACATATTACTATGAGTAAATTTCTAAAATCTGTCATCCCTATAATAATAAATCTTTGGCCAAGAGCGACAACCATATGGTAATTTTACAAATTATAAGTATTTGACATCTTTGAAAAGTTTTACGTAAACCAAAATAAAAAGTATAGAAAATTTCCTTTTTAAACAGGTAAAATGACTTGTTTCTATTGATGAAAATTAAGCATCCAATTTCCTGGCTTCCACTTAAGGGATTACTAAATGTGCTTCCTGTGATTGGTCACTTACAAACAGCTCTGTGGAATTCTCCGTGGAGAAGGAGTGGTAAGTGACTCTTCCCAGGTCAAGACATCTCACTGGAGGCTGATGAAAACACTCCTGCGGTGAGGGTGATGTGTCCCACTCTCACTCCACTCCACTGATCCCCCTAGAACTTGGTCTTTCCATCACTGTCCAGTGGAAAGTCTAGCTCTTTTTGATGCCGAACTAAACAGTTAAAAGGTAAGAAAATGAAGCAGTTGGAAGCCTCCAACAGGGCTGGTGGGAATGTAAAATGGTGTACCTGCTTTGTAGAACAATCTCACTTTGAAAAGCTTTGTAAAGCAATCCCACTCCTATGTATATACCCAAGAAAAATGAAGCTATGTCCACACAAAAATGTGTACAGAACTGTTCCCAGTAGCATTGTGAAGCCAGAAGTGGAAACCAAATGCCCATCAACTAATGAGGGAATAAACAAAATATGTATATCCGTACAATAGAATACTATTCTACAATTAAAAGTGAGTGGAATACTGATACAAGCTATACCATGGATGAACCTTGAAAACATGATGCTGAGAGCAAAAAGCCAGCCACAGAAGACTATACATATTATACGATTACATTTATAAAAAAGGTCCATGCAAATTGTATATAGTCAGGAAGTAGATTAGTGGTTGCCTAAGGCTGGGGAGAGACTGCTAATTAGTCTGGGGTTTCCTGTTGGAGTGATGAAAATATTTTAAAACTTATTGTAGTGATGGCTACAACTATGTAAATATACCGAAACTCAATGAACTGTACAATTAAATGGATGAATTGTACTCTATATGGGTGAATTGTACTCTATATGAACAATATCTTAATAAAACCATTATTTTTTGAATAGGCAATTACTACAAAGTAAAACAAAACCCCAAACAAGTACACATGCACGTACTATTGGACTTGCTAAGTATTCACGCTATGGATATGCTCACTAGATGTGCAAAATGATGTATGCATAAAAAATATTTTTGCAAGATTGCTTTTAGTAATAAAAAGTTAAGAAGGAACATAAATGTCCATTAGTATGTAGTTCTAAGAAGCCATGATTTATCTTTATCCAGATAATGAAATGCCAGGTAGCCGTTAGAATAACATATATCCTAAAGAGGGTGCAGGGGGATGGGAGACACAATTCTTTACTGGCGGTAGACTTTCACTTTGATGACCTCCATGGACCACACCTCCCAGTATATTTATACACCCTTCCGTAGTCCCCTACCACACTGATTCTGGGATTTGGGCATGTAACTAGTTTTGGGCAATAAGGCATTAGTAAACATAATCCAAGTGGTGGCTTGAAAAGAGCTTCCATGCTGGAATTTGTTCTCCTGAATCACCTTTTTTTTTGCTTAACAGAAATGTATTGTCTCATAGTTCCAGAGGCTTGAAGTCCACAATCAAGGATCAAGGTCCTGGCAGGGCTGGTTCCTTCTGAGGGCTGTGAGAACCTATTCCACCCTCTATCCTAGCTTGAAACACTGTTGCAGCCCGATTTCCCTGCTGTGAGAAAGAGATGCCAACAGCCCCCAGCTGTTTCAGCTGAAGCACCAGACAGGGGAGTGAACTAGCCGTGGACATTCCAGCATCTGCAGATGCCACGGGAAGCAGACATGAGCCACTCCTGCTGAGCCCTGCCCTGAGAGCTGTGAGTTAATAAATGATTGTTCCTATTTCGAGTTTTTTAAAATATAGCTCATTTAAAGGTGTGGCCACATAAAGCTGATAAATACTGTTGAGAATCTTGGGCTTTACTGTAAAATTTACCTGAAATTTACTTTCTGAAGCACTTATGTGCTTTAACAACCTCAGGTGTGAGGAAACCCAAATCTCCCCCTTCTGGTCACTATACCACAATTATTTTGCCATCATTCATTTGCTCTTCAAGGTTAGAAAGTTTTAACTTGCACTCCTGCCGGTGGTAGTCTTTCTGTCGTGGAGGGTCAGGACCTGTCCTTTTACAAGTCTCTTTGATGTCTGGCTCAATACAGAGACTGAACCAGAGTACTGAATCTCAATACTGAGATTCTCATCATGCTTCAGTGTTCAGTCTGCTGTGATATGGTATTTTGGTTGAGTACATGAAGAGAATCTGGCCTCACGTAGATATGTGTTTGGGAAATCCTTTTCAAATAATAATAAATATTCATCTTTGATACTACATCAAAGGAATGGCAGATCTTCTAGAAGTTTATACATTTCATGGTGCAATATACAAAAAAAAAAAATCACAAGTGATAATACTATTGGGTCTATTAAAAGTCTAAGTACTGAGATGCTATTAAGCTGACAGTGGTGGATATGAGTTTTCCAAAACTCTAATTTTTGCTTGAAATCTCAAATTTTATTAGTGAAGAAACATATCAGTTGTTTTCCTTGAAGTGAGTCTTACTTAATTCTCCATAAGGAAAATGTCTGTCAAATACCCAAGTGAAGAACACAGCTCCTACTGTCATAACTTTAATTCAGGCAAATGCACGAGCAGCTTTACTCACCACTGTAAATGTCAATGCAGTGCAAGAGGCAAATAACATCTCAGTTTTATTACAAAATTAGTTCTGACCTAATGGATCCACAGAAAGTATCTCAGGGCAAGTATCCTGAGCCAAGGGTCTGTGGGCACACTTTGGGAATGTTGCTCTAACAGATGGTTAGCCAATCTTTCCCATGTTATAAGTAAGTTTTAAAACTGTAGAAACTTGGCACATTTGCTAAGACATTAACTTACGGGCACTGGAGAAACTCTTTTTCTCCTTACTCCTGGAGATTCAGATTTCACCGAGCGACCTGAGGGGGAGCCTCCAGGGGAAGGACTGCGTCGGCCTTTGGGAGCTGAGGAAGCGGCGCTCGTTGGGCCCTCTCCTTGAGACTCGGCTGCCAAGTTATTAATTTCAGATCCGTCTCCTTTAATAGGGATTGGTTTTACCACCTAAATTAAAATGCCAGTATGTTATTACATAAAAAATAAAAAAAGAAGTAAATGTGAACATAAGATTAAGAACTCAGTTTTTTAAATTATGCAATATTATACAACAGAAAATATATCAACTTTTCTTTATTAGTTTAAGTCGTAAGTGGGAGGCTATTTTTAACCACACAGATTTCAGTCATTTAAGCTTTATCAATTGAATGTAGATAATATTTACATAATACATTTTAAAATGTTGTCTTACATGAATTTAAAAGATTGAGAATTAAGATCCTTAGATCCTACCTTAGAGATAAAACATCAAAATAAAATTGGAAAAAATGCTTTTCTTTTTTAAGTACAGTATAAATCACTAATTAGAGGATTTTAGAGACACTGACATTAGAGGGCAGTGTTGCTCTAAGCATTACCTCTCCCACTCAACCAGAGGGATTAGTTCTTAGAACCCTTTAAGTTGCTTAATGAGCACAGCGTTAGCTACATTTTGTTCAAGTGTCTAGAAAATGTCAAAGCAAATAAAACTGCGCTGCATTTAAAGTGAAGGGGGAAAAAGCTTCCGAGAGGATCGATTTATGCTTAGTTTCCCACTTCCTGCTATGCTGCCGTCCTTCCAGCAGGTCACTCACCACAGGGCCTCTCCTGTTTCTCCGCTCCAGCCATTCATGCTTCCAGGCCGGCATGCAGGTGGCCTTCAGCTTCTCCCTGATCATTCGTTCTTCTGGGCGATCATCCATCTTGTGCAGTCCCTTGAGAGTTTCTTTATTCTCCATCTCACGACTAAAACAAGGAAAAATAAGGAGAATGAGATTTACATATGAAAAATAATTTTCAAGAACAATATGGTTTTACTTCATACTTTCAATGGATTTGTAACTAAAAAGATAACTGCTAAAATCCCCGAATGCCTTAAGCAAGATATGAAAATGTCATTATGAATCACTATGTTGTTGAATTTACACTGTAACATGGACCGTGTTAAATGCTGCCTGATAACACTAGTTTAATAATGTCTTTAAAAAGAACGGCTCTATTTAGAAGGTGCAGGCTTACTAGTAATATTAGTGCAGACCCTCCTTTGTTTCTAGGCAGTTAATAAAAAGCATCTCAAGACATTAAGCACTGCATTAACAAATACATTCATGAAAACTGCAATGTTTCTGAATACACCATTTTAACATACTCAAGTATATGACAGACAAATATTCAGAAGAGCACTTTACTATTTATCCCAGGAATTCCAATAACTTAAGTCAATATAGGTAAAATCTGGAAAATATGCTCATTTGTGGAAATAAGTTAAACATTTAATAATCTAGGTGAAACCTAACCACACCTTCTAACCCATAGTATTTTTTCAAAGTCTCAATAATTAAACTTGTTTTCTCAGAAAATGATATTGTAATTGGGGTCAGTCAGTTCAGTTCAGTTCAGTCGCTCAGTCATGTCCGACTCTTTGCGACCCCATGAATCGCAGCACACCAGGCTGTGAAGAAAGCTGAGCGTTGAAAAATTGATGCTTCTGAACTGTGGTGTTGGAGAAGACTCTTGAGAGTCCCTTGGACTGCAAGGAGATCCAACCAGTCCATCCTGAAGGAGATCAGTCCTGGGTGTTCATTGGAAGGACTGATGCTGAAGCTGAAACTCCAGTACTTTGGCCACCTCATGAGAACAGTTGACTCATTGGAAAAGACCCTGATGCTGGGAGGGATTGGGGGCAGGAGGAGAAGGGGACGACAGAGGATGAGATGGTTGGATGGCATCACCGACTCGATGGGCATGAGTTTGAGTAAACTCGGGGAGCTGGTGATGGACAGGGAGGCCTGGCGTGTTGCAGTTCATGGGGTCGTACTCCATATGTAAATAGTAAAAATTACCTGGTACAAACATTTTTACCTTTATACCATAATGTATTGTGGAGTTATAATAAAATATCCAGGAAGCTGGTAACTTTTCAGAACTAACTCTACAAAGCTAAATAGGTAAAACACCCACTAGTTTCAAAATATACTCATATCCACACACGGATATATGCAATACACAATATATATAGGCATGGATTTTAAAATCTGGTTTTATAAGGAAAGAGTTAAAGCAACTGCATCCTGGGAGAAGCAACAATTTAAAAAATACTCAGTTAACTTCAGTAACTATTTTGGAAATTCTGTAAAGCTACAGAACAGTTTTTTTTTTTTTTTAATTACACTGATAGGAAAAGGAAATATTCAAGGAAATACCGGAGATGGTAACTGCAAGCTTACCAAAAAGTCAAATTCAAACTCCTCTAGAAATATTCCAGCTAATCATTACTATAAAGCAGCAGCATTTGCAAAGAAGCAGCAAACAACAGCAAAAAACCCAATAGCAGCAACAACCCCCCCAAACCGACTTAAAACAGGCACTAGAAAGGAAATAACAGTTAACTGGTTTTACTTAAGCCTCAATACCATGGAGGGAGTGGAAACCAGGGTTAAATACCTCTGTGCCTAAAACTGGCCTAGATATTTTTACTAATGCAAAGAATACATAACATTTGAAACTTGCAGAGAGGCATTAAGACACACCACATAGTAAAATATTTCCACTACACAGGTATAAAAACTGTCACAAAGAAAGAGGCAATATGGGAGGGAGAGAGGGAAGGAGGACGTTGATGTTTTCTTTTTTTTAGTTTT
Source organism: Dama dama (assembly GCF_033118175.1). NCBI lineage: Eukaryota > Metazoa > Chordata > Mammalia > Artiodactyla > Cervidae > Dama > Dama dama. The sequence goes on from NC_083705.1 coordinate 30,301,821, forward strand.
CTTATTGTAAGTATTTGACTGCTTTTCCTGCTCTGAATATATTATAAAGTGTAAATGTTAGAGGTGGGTCAGAGGAAGAGGGAGGGATGTAAGGGGAAGGAAGGAAGGGCGGAAAAGGAAGGGAAGAAGAAGGGGATAGTGACAGAAAGGGGGAGAGGGGAAAAGGAAGAGAGAAAAAATGTTTTCTCAAAAATTCATCCTCCTCGGTCGATCCTTACCCAGGGAAACTCAAATTTACAGGCAATCAAATTCATGGGCTGACTGCACACTAAAAATTCACTTACAGCTCTCTGGTATGAAAATCACTTTCCACCCAGTAACAATGTTGCAAGGCATGGCTTAAAGATTCCCAGGCTAGTACTCAAAACAGAAGTCAAACTGTAGAATGCAGTGCATTTTTACACCAGAAGCTCCTGCAACCCTGAAAAAGGTGCCATCTTTCCCCTGGTCCTAGATCTCTCCTCCCTAAATTTGTTTCAGGAGTATCTCTTCTCAATTCTGTATTTTCAGTGTCTATTCCCCAGTACTCACTCAAACACACAGAGAACTCCCCTTATCTAAACAAATCTTCCTCAATGATGTGGCTTCCTTCAAGTGGGTATGATTCTCCTCTTTCCTTTCCACTTGTCTGAAAATACTATAATCTTTCAAATCAATTTCTTATTCCTATCCTCTAATATTCTCTAATAAGTAATACTTAATATTACTTATTAAATATAAATATTTGAACATACTAGTAGCTCAACTTTTGCACACATCTAAGATTATTCCTTTAGAACAAATGTCCTGAAATGGAATTGCTGGGTCCAAATGTACACAAATTAAGACTTCGGTTAATACAAATTATCCTCAAGAACACATACTTCCAGTCACAATGCTCAGGTCAGATTGTCACCTTAGCTGGTCTCAACTAGCAGCAGACTCCTGAGGGGGCTTCTTCACTTTGAATCTTACTCAAATCTATGCTTCACAGAGCAGCCAAGGTCACTTCCCTCATTAAAAACCCTCTGGTGGCTTCCCCCTGGGCTGAGGGTAAAAATCCAAAATGTTATGGCTTATGAGGCCCTGCATCATCCAGTCTTACCTCAACTGAAGTCACCCAGACCCCCTCTCCCCCCACACACTGTTTCTTTCACTGACTGGCTCCATCTCTCCTGCTCAGGTATTTTGCACAAGCTGTTTCTTGTCTCCTTTTTACCTAATTAATTTCTACCCACTCGGTGGCTTTTCTTCAACTCCTTACAGACCCTTCCCACTCTCAATTAAAAATCTCTAGTTCCACTCTTCCACAGCTCTGTACCTTTTCTTTGAAGTGTTCATTGCTGTAGGCAAACCTATAAACCACACTGCCCCCCAAACTGTAAGCTCCATGAAGGCAGAGGACCAGTGTTTCCATCCATGGCTATATACCCAACATCTAACAATGCCTGGCTTACAATAGGTATGAAAACAAATATTAAATGAATGATCATTTGTTAAATCTTTGGCAGCTCTGAGAACCTTCCTGGTTTTAAAATTTAATGATTACTCATGTAACTTAATCTTTTTACAGTTCTGCACTTAATATGTCTGTAATTGAAATGTTACTCAGTGGAATGATTTTTATTGTTCCTAAATTGATCTGCAAATACAAACCTGTTTTTTCTAATATCTTCATAAGTAATACTTACATATTATTAATTCTAAAATGTGTATTTTTTCACATTAAAAAAAAATTATCCCGCCTAAGGAAGGCAGCAAGGACCCTCTGCATGTCCTCCCAGAACTCCAGAGCTTCAGCACTTCCAAGGCTTCCATGGGGACACAGGTCCTGGGCCCAGCCACCACCTCCTCCATTAAATTTGTATAAACCTTCCACTCTTAGTTCAATTTTCTCATGCCTGTGCCTCACATTTTCAGTTCAGTTCTGTTCAGTCACTCAGTTGTATCTGACTCTTTCCGACCCCATGGACTGCAGTACGCCAGGCTTCCCTGTCCATCACCAACTCCCGGAGTTTATTCAAACTCATGTCCATAGAGTTGGTGATGCCATCCAATCATCTCATCCTCTATCATCCCCTTCTCCTCCCGCCTTTGATGTTTCCCAGCATCAGGGTCTTTTCCAATGAGTCAGTTCTTCACATCAGGTGGCCAAAGTATTGGAGTTTCAGCTTCAACTTCAGTCCTTCCAATGAATATTCAGGACTGATTTCCTCTAGGGGTGACTGGCTGGATCTCCTTGCTGTTCAAGGGACTCTCAAGAGTCTTCTCAAACACCACAGTTCAAAAACATCAATTCTTCGGTGCTCAGATTTCTTTATAGTCCAACTCTCACATCCATGCATGACTACTGGAAAAACCATAGCCTTGACTAGATGGACCTTTGTTGGCAAAGTAATGTCTCTGCTTTTTAAAATGCTGTCTAGGTTGATCATAGCTTTTCTTCCAAAAAGCAAGTGTCTTTTAATTTCATGGCTGCAGTCACCATCTGCAGTGATTTTGGAGCCCAAGAAAATAAAGTCTCTTACTGTTTCCATTGTTTCCCCATTTATCTGCCATGAAATGATGGGACCAGATGCCATGATCTTTGTTTTCTGAATGTTGAGCTTTAAGCCAACTTTTTCAGTCTCCTCTTTTACTTTCATCAAGAGGCTCTTTAGTTCTTCTTCACTTTCTGCCATAAGGGTGGTGTCATCTGCGTATCTGAGGTTACTGATATTTCTCCTGGCAATCTTGATTAAAGCTTGTGCTTCATCTAGCCCAAGGTTTCTCATGATGTACTCTGCATATAAGTTAAGTAAGTAGGGTGACAATATACAGCCTTGACGTATTCCTTTCCCAATTTGGAACCAGTCTGTTGTTCCATGTTCAGTTCTAACTGTTGCTTCCTGACCTGCATACAGATTTCTCAGGAGGTAGGTAAGGTGGTCTGGGATTCCCATCTCTTGAAGAATTTTCCACAGTTTGTTGTGATCCACACAGTTGAAGGCTTCGGTGTAGTCAATAAAGCAGAAGTAGATGTTTTTCTGGAATTCTCCTGCTTTTTCAATGATCCAACAGATGTTGGCAGTTCGGTCTCTGGTTCCTCTGCCTTTTCTAAATCTAGCTTGAACATCTGGAAGTTCATGGTTCACGTTCTGTTGAAGTCTTGCCTGGAGAATTTTGAGCATTACTTTGCTACCATGTGAGATGAGTGTAACTGTCCGGTAGTTTGAGCATTCTTTGGCATTGCCTTTCTTTGGGATTGGAATGAAAACTGACCTTTTCCAGTCCTGTGGCCACTGCTGAGTTTTCCAAATTTACTGGTATATTGGGTGCAACACTTTCACAGCATCATCTTTTAGGATTTGAAATAGCTCAACTGGAATTCTATCACCTCCACTAGCTTTGTTCATAGTGATACTTCCTAAGGCCCACTTGACTTTGCATTCCAGGATGTCTGGCTCTAGGTGAGTGATCACAACATTGTGGTTATCTAGGTCATGAAGATTTTTTGGTATAGTTTTTCTGTGTATTCTTGCCACCTCTTCTTAATATCTTCTGCTTCTGTTAAGTCCATACCATTTCTGTCCTTTATTGTGCCCATCTTTGCAAGAAATGTTCCCTTGGTATCTCTAATTTTCTTGATGATAATCTCTAGTCTTTCCCATTCTATTGTTTTCCTCTATTTCTTTGCAATGATCACTGAGGAAGGCGTTCTTATCTCTCCTTGCTACTCTTTGGAACTCTGCATTCAAATGGGTATATCTTTCCTTTCCTCCTTTGCTTTTTAGCTTCTCTTTTGTCAGCTACTTATAAGGCCTCCTCAGACAACCATTTTGCCTTTCTGCATTTCTTTTTCTTGGGGATGGTCTTGATCCCTGACTCCTGTACAGTGTCACAAACCTCCGTCCATAGTTCTTCAGGTACTCTGTCTATAAGATCTCTTAGTTCAACTTTCTCATGCCTGTGCCTCACATTTTAATATCTCTGAAAACTGAATGCCTTTTTAAATCAAACTGCTGTTATAATTGGCAGGGTTTTAAAAATTTCTCCATGGTATACAAAATAACGATACAGTTTACAACCAGTGGAATCTTAAATTCAATGAAATATAGAGCAAATTCTATCCCACTTGCCAGCGGGAGGAAAAATCACACCTACTCGGCCTCATTTGTCTCTGAAGCAAAAACCAAGCTGGGAAGAAAAACAAGTTTTTCTTACATATTTACTGTTCTGTTTTAATCTTCACAGATCAGACATAAACAGGGTTTTTATTTTTACCAGATATGTGTGCAGGTATATAGGGCTTCCCTGGTGGCTCAGATGGTAAAGAATCTGCCTGCAATGCAGGAGACCCAGGTTCGATTCCTGGATTGGGAAGAGGTCCTGGAGCGGGGGGAATGGCAACTCACTCCAGTAATCTTGAGATTTATCATCTTATCAATTAATATAGTTACAGCAGGAAAGTTTTTTTTAAACATGAACTAATCTAAACAGATTAACATTGTTACAGATTAAGCTTTATCCTCCTTTCCTATTTATTTAAAAAACATGAGGTTTCTTGCTTTTTTTGAATGAATCTGTAACTGACCTAGAGCTTCAAAAAACCTTTTCTCCTGAGGTTAGATTTCTAGTTTAGTCTCCTTCTAGACCTACAGAATTTTCCTGCTAATATTTCTAAAAAACGAGATGCTGCACTTGCCCCTTCTCAATGAAGCCACTCAGTCCTCCATGTATCTGGTACCAGCCATTGTTGATTAGATGGACCCTCTTGTAGTTCTCCCTTCCCTTGTCTTTTGGGAGATGATTCTTCCTGATTCTAACACTCTAATACTCATTGGTATCATATACGAGACCCCCTTCCTGGAACCTCTTACATGCCAGCCAATGGCCTCTTCTCACGGCACTAAAACTTTACCCTCTTCTTAGGCACACCAAGATACTTCACATCTCTCTGCCTTTGCAGATTTACTTCCTGATAGGAATATACCTTTTGAAATCTCATAGGCCTTCAGTAAAGAATTTCCTACCACCATTCTACAGCAGTTAGCCATTCCCTCCCAGGATGCTATTGATAGTATTAATTATCATACAGCATAAACTCTAGTATTTAGGGAGCTGCTTCCCTCACCACACTGGGAGCTCCTCCAGGACAGGTTACCACATCTTATTCACTCTTCTATCATCAGCACCAAATGTCCTGGACAGGCCACAAGAGGCACCCGAAAAGAAGCCAGAGGGCCTGCCCAGTCACAGCCACCGTCCTTTCCCAGTGTCTCTGACACCGGGGCACCATGCTTTATACATCTAAACCCATCCGGCACTGCACAGCTGGCTGGCTAGTGCAGGAATGTGCCCTGATCCAAAGACCCTCTGCACTGGATGGTGTGTGCATCTTAACCAGACCTTCTCTCTGGGAGTTTGAACACAAGATAGCTGGAGAGTGTCGCTGTGGGAAGAATGGCATTCAAATAGACAAAAATAGCAAAGCAGTAACCAAGAGCAAGGAGACAGAAATAAGGGAGAAGAGAGAGAAATTAGTCAGAAGGAAGATGTGGTTAGAGACAGGGAGAGGGGAAGAAGCAATCAAAGTAAACATGTACCTGGCTCCCCTGTAAATGCTGTCAGTCAAATGAAGCTACTCTCGTGTCTCCCCGGGGATGAGTCACCACGCTCTCCAAAGGCCACGTGTATGCGCTGCAGGGGAGAACCTTCACGGGTCCCTCGCTGGGCACTGAAATCACCCCTAACGTGTCTCTCTCCCCTGCAGCCCCCAAGAGCTGACGAAAACACTAACTCAACACAGAAGACACTCCAAGAGGCTCAAACCCCAGTCGATCTGACTCCGAAGCCTGTGCTCTTCATTGATCTGGCAGGTCACTGTCAAGTCTGATTCTGTTTTTATATAGCAAGTCAGCATCAGAAGTCTATGCTTGAGACTTGCTTGAGGACTCAAAGAGGTTTAAACAACTTTTTAAAATGGTGACTTTCATTATACAAATTAAAGGAGCACATTAATTGTATAAATTAGTGGAGTACTTCACTGTAACAGTAATAATGACTACAGTGATATGAAACCTTTCTGGAAATTAATGAGGTTTAACCTTAGTATAAAGATTTCCAGAACAGCTTCCATTATGGATAACTTTATTTAGAGAGAATCTCAATTCTCTCGGTGTCCAAACAATCTCAAAGAACCCTGGAAAATACACCGAATTATTTGGGACAGGCGCAGTTCAGAGCCAGCCAGTGACGCCTACCTGTGAAGTTCTCTTAGCAGCAGGAATTCACATACTAAAACCCGTAAGCTTTGTTACCCAGACGAGAGCGAGCAAGGGAGGAACTATCTCCCAGAACGAAACCAGACCACTCTGGGATCCTTAAAATTTACACTGCCAGGTGAAAAGCAAGAGAAGGAGACTTTGGTAAGGATAAGGAGAGTGTGGTGACGCATAAAGGCTATAACAACAGAGGCCAACAACCCCTTACCATGGACAGAGCACTGTGCTAACAGCTCCCTGAAGGGTCGCTTCAGTCAATTCTCATGAGAATGGGACTCTCTGTTGTTGGCTGCGAAATGGGGCTTGTGGGATCCTAGTTCTTGACCAGGGATCAAACCAGTGCCACCTGCAGTGGAAGCACAGAGTCCTAACCACTGGACCACCAGGGAAGCCCCAATGATGAGACTCTTACTATCCCACTGGCAGATTAAAAAAAAAAAAACCGGGAGGTTACGTTATGTGTCCAAGATAATAAAGTCTGTATGCGAAAAACACCGGAGAAGGCAATGGCACGCCACTCCAGTACTCTCGCCTGGAAACTCCCATGGACGGAGGAGCCTGGTGGGCTACAGTCCATGGGGTCGCGAAGAGTCGGACACAACTGAGCGACTTCACTTTCACTTTTCACTTTCATGCATTGGAGAAGGAAATGGCAACCCACTCCAGTGTTCTTGCCTGGAGAATCCCAGCGATGGGGGAGCCTGGTGGGCTGCCGTCTACAGGGTTGCACAGTCGGACACGACTGAAGCGACTTAGGAGAAGCAGAAGCGACAGCAGCAGCATCCTGCAAATACTCACTCTCTAGCTGACCTATACCAACCTAGACACGGAAAGTGCCAGTTCTTCAAGGGCAGGTCCTTTCCCCAAGCCATACCGTGCTGCCACAAACAAAGCACCCAGAGGAATTGACACCATGGGCTTGATAAACAATCAATGACCTGGAGTTGGCGTCGCTGGTTATCACTCCTAATCAACGAAGATCTGGGAAATAAAACTACAGATGTATCCAGCACATGTAATAGACACATACAGCCTGTTTAATCCATAACTTCTACCACAAATGAGTGCCTCTGGGGTATATAAACAATTTCAAAGAGAACAGGAAGAATATTCAAAAGGTTTCCTACTTCTAAATTAGTAATTCATAAAAGACTGATTTAACAATCACTGTATAAATATAGTAACAGGGAATTTACAAAACAGAGCTACTAGGCAACATTAAACCATTTTTAAAGGTGGCAACTCTATTGAAGCTTTTTTTTTGATGAAGTTTATGGAGTAAACTGGGCTTCCCTGGTGGCCCAGATGGAAAAGAATCTGCCTGCAGTGTCGGAGACCTGGGTTTGATCCCTGGGTTGGAAAGATTCCCTGGAGAAGGGAATGGGAACCCACTCCAGTATTCTGGCCTGGAGGATTCCATGGACAGAGGAGCCTGGCGAGCTACAGCCCATGGGGTTGAAAAGAGTCAGACACAACTGAGCGACTGACACATACACGGAGTAAAACTACAAGCCTCAAAGTCTCCCTTTAGAGAAAACAAGAGAATCAAAAAGAAAACTGTATTTTAACTGTAAAACTCTTCTATACTATAGGTTTTTTAATATGCATGCTAGAAATGTATGAAAATATTTAAAGCAATCAATAAAGTCTACAGTATGAGTAAACTACAGAGAAGTAAATTACTCCTGATAATTGTAAGTCAGTGTGCTACAAGTTCAGACATCATTAAAACAAATGTTTTTTAATGTATATAAAATATCGGTAACTAGCCATTAGGACACTATTATGATTAACAGAGGCTTAAGTGAAGAAAGAAAAAAGATTCTAGTTTGTTTTTTTCATGAATCACATTTTTAATTTTTCCTTTAATTCTGTTCAAGACTATTTGATGATTAAAAGAAACCTTTCTTGATCACAAACATTCATAGGAATAGTCAAATGAATTTGATAAGACTGCCTTGCAGGTTTTATCAAAGTAAAATAAATCTTATAAAATTGACATATGAGCATTTTGGATGGACTTCAACAGCCTCCAAAGTTACTGACACATTTAAGGTAAGTTACTGACACATTTAAGGTAAAACTATCAAGGCTAGACTTTCAGGTAGACAAGTTCGTGCTATTGTGCTTCAGTGGTGTCTGATTCTTGCAACTCCATGGACTGTAGCCCGCCAGGCTCCTCTGTCCATGGGATGTCCCAGGCAAAAATACTGGAGTGAATTGCCATTTCCTTCTCCAGGGGATCTTCCTAGATGAATAAATGATATCATACTAACAGGGCTATGTTTCTTGTGGCTGAGAACCCAGATAAACAAAGAAAAATATACAATGCAAAGTGATTGTCTAAATCTTTTCTTAATATCTACCCAGGCCAAGAAAAATATAAAGCAGCAATGTAAAAACTTGGTTAAGATGTTTCCTTGGGGCATCCATGTCTCTCAGAAATGTAGCTAGTGGATTCCATTAAAAGCCACTACATCCAAGTTATTAATGTACCACAAACAAATCAATTTAATCTGTATTACTGATGTCATCACTCAATAATGGAACAAAGATGTTCTATCAAAATCTAGAAAAAATAATCATTCTTCCTTCTAAACGTGCTAATAGATAAGTATAAAAATCATCCAATGTAAGTATGAAACTAATTAGGTATACTTTATCAAATCAGGGGTATAATAGAAGATAATAATCATATGTACTGACAAGTGTGTAGCTGACCAGTAAATGTCAGAAAATGTCAAACTGCAATAGAAATTAAAACTTGATAGAGGAAAAGATAATTCAGATAGCTCATATATACAGCAAAATTCAAGGGGGAAGCAGCTATGTAGAGAAAATCAAGGATATGCAATGACTATTAAAATTGACAAGAATTTTAAAGAAAAAGGAAATAATATGAATAAAGTCAGTAATCAAATTAGGTTGGTAAGGAAAGTAAAATCCTAGAAGATTCAGCAATTTGAAATTTTTAAAAAAGCATTATTTTTAAAGAAGCAGTCAAGGAGAAAAATCAGAGAAGGTGAGGGCAGGTTTCTTTTCAAGTTAACACCCCTCCTGTGTGGGCAGAAAAGAAAACAAAACTGACTGAAGTGAAACCAGTATGTTGTCAGTTCTGTAATGTCTTAAGATTCAACTTCGATGAAATTCACTGACTTGTCTCAAATTATGAACTGAAATTTGATGATGATATTTATGCAGACAAGTGAAAACTGTAAAAACGGTCAGGACTGAACAGAAATGAGTTTCGTGGTTTTGTAAAATTCATCGTCTCACAAAATATACGAATATCTTAGTAACAGAAAAACAGTGAGTGTGGTTCTGTTACCATGACAGACAAAACAAAATGGACTGACAAGTCACTAGCTGTCACTGCAATATTTATGACTTAAGCTTAATATTGTACAGAAATACTTTCCTTTTGTACTCATCAGAGGAACCACTTCTGTAACAAACTTTATAAACACTATAACACTGTTCTTCTATCCACCTTCCCACGGGTCAGAGTCACACTAGTCCTCTCACTCATGAACTCAGAAAATCTACAGGTTTAATGCAAACTACTTAAGAGCCAGTGTTTACAGTGGGCGTTTAAGAAAAGTATGGTTCCATTTCTCATCTGCTCCTTTCTGACAAAAACCCATGAAAGCTTCAAATACTTTTCACTCTGTGAGCTTGTATTCTTTTAATATTCAGTGCTAAAAATTCCACTGTTTATTCCTTCCTCTGTTGTGTCCTTGATAACTGACGAAGAAACTTCAGAAACTGTTAAAAAAAAAAACAACAAACAAACTGGGATGTGTGAGCATCCTCTTCCTTAGTATTTGAATATACATCAGTAAGCAAGGAAAAGGATGCTAATTTTTTACAGTATTTTGCTAAATGTGTATTTCCTTTCAAGAATTCCCCTTTCAGGCTACTTGACAAGTCTAGGGTTGGGAATGTGTAAAAGACAACTGATGCATAAATGTAAGTGAGCTTTTAGAGAAGTATATTAGAAATCCCTACATACCACTACTATGGGGCAGCTTTCAGCAAAGCCGCGTCCTGTCCTCCACGAGGGCCCTGGTACACAATCCATGGCACAAGGCGGGCATTCCTGGGAGAAGATGGCTGCTCCTTCGCCATTTTGGTTTTCATCAAAAAGATCCCAAGTTAGTGTTATGGTGAGCTCCTAAGTATGTTTCTCTGGAACATTCTCCAATGGGTGAATTTTTTTTTTTTTTTACTAAGCCAATTATCTTGAAAGAAATGCAACCACTTCGGTTTGAATATTCTAAAAGATCAAATGAACAAAACTAACAGTTGAGAAAGTGGCATGTTACCGCCCATTTTCTCTTTCACAGTTTAAGAAAAGTAGAGTTAAAAGTGTAACATGAGCTACTGTTGTTGTTGAGTCGCTAAGTTGTGTCCAACTCTTTTGCGACTCCATAGACAGTAGCCCGCCAGGCTCCTCTGTCGATGGGATTTTCCAGGCAGGAATATTGGGGTGGGTTGTCATTTCCTTGAATACCTTCTGTATTAATAAAAAAACCTTCGGTTGTTTTTAATGTTCCCAGATTAACGGAGAAGGCATACAGTGTGAAGTAGAGCACAAAGCCCTCTTACAGCCTGTGCTAGGAGAATGATCTCTTTCAAACCCCATGGAACAGCTAGTACTATTTCTATAATACTTCTTTCTAGCTGGTGGAAAGGCACGTTAACTGGGATGCTCAGAATGAGGAAAAATGACTTCCTGACAAATGTCGCTTTTCTTCTCTATGCTTTTAATGCTAGAAAACCATTCTGTTCAATGAATGTTGGCACGCCTACTATGTGTAAGCTCTGAACTAGGCAACAGATACAAAGTGGGATAAAGAAAAAAGACAGGATCTCCATCCCTCTAGGCGCTTAGTCTAGCAGAACAGAGAAAACATGCCAGCATTGCTACAATAGGAGTATTCTAATAGAACATAAATAGTTGCAAGGATGGAGTGGATCTCCATCCTTAATTTTTTCTAGCAGAGTCCTGGAAAGCCCTACAGAGGAGGTGATGCCTGAATAGCTTTTAAGGAAAGAAAAGGACTAGCAGGCATGAAGCTGATGAAGGTTAAAAGATTTTCTTGACAAAAGAAACAGCTTTGGTGAAAATAATGTCTGACAGGATACTAAACAATTCATCATTCTGTTTAGGAAACACTAGATAAAGTTAAACATGTTCATTTAAAGACAAGTTCATCATACTTTTTCATGAAGAAAAAAAAAAAAGGAAGGTAACAGTATTTCGTACACTAATGTGGCACAGAAGTCCTTATAAGCAAAACACCTTTGACAGAGTAGCGGTCCTTAGATTATACTGTGAGAAATCTGTACAGGATCATCTCTATACCCTTTCTGGCTCAAATTAGTCAACAGGTCTAAGAAGAAAAATACAGACAAGAAATTAATACCAGTTAATACTGTTTCAGTGGTGGCTTTTCAAGCTATCATAAAATTCCGCAACTGTCTTCAGTGAAAGTAAGCCTCCAAAAATCAAAATATGGGCCATAAGATTATTTGACAGCCAGCCAGAGATGAGTAAACCCACCTGGTATGAACTCATCCTAAGAGCAGTGGACGTCAGACACTGAAATCTGGCCTAGTCTAACCTCTAGCAGAGGCCAGTGTGTTAGTCACTTAGTTGTGCCCGACTCTGCAACCCCACGAACCCCAGGCTCCCCTGTCCATTGAATTCTCTAGGCAAGAATACTGGAGTGGGTTGCCATTTACTACTTCAGGGCATCTTCCTGACCGAGTGATTGAACACAGGTCTCCTGCATTGCAGAGGCCAGAGTCTGTCACTAAGATCTACACCAGGCCCATTCTATTCACTCTGCTTAAGATTTAAGCCTGGAGAGAAGACAAAGAAGATCAGCCAAAAAAAAAAAAAAAAAATCCCTGACAAGCCATTTACTTTAAAAATCTCTATATGCCTAGAGGAAAACCCCAGAACTTGAAATAAAGAAGGGGCCTGGGGAATGGCCCTCACTTCTTGCAAACCCCTGGAGCTCTGGCATTGTGGAAGCACTCACATGTCTTCAGCACTGATGACAGTGCTTCTGGCAGTGACTGGTGGGAAGCAGGTCATGGGAGAAGCAGAGGCAGTGAGACCAGTGTGGCTGAAGGAGGCAGTGCTATCCAGACACTATCATTGCTGTTTTTCAGTCGCTCAGATGTGTCCAACTCTTTGCGACCCCATGGACTGCAGCATGCCAGGCTTCCCTGTCCATCACCAACTCCCAGAGCTTGCTCAAACTCATGTCCACTGAGTCGGTGACACCATCCAACCATCTCGTCTTCTGTCATCCCCTTCTCCTCCTCCCTTCAATCTTTCCCAGCATCAGGGTCTTTTCTAATGAGTCAGCTCTTCACATCAGGTGGCCAAAGTATTGGAGCTTCAACTTCAGCTTCAGCATCAGTCCTTCCAATGAATATTCAGGACTGATTTCCTTTAGGATGGACTGGTTTGATCTCTCTGCTGTCCAAGGGACTCTCAAGAGTCTTCTCCAACACCACAATTCAAAAGCATCAATTCTTCAACACTCAGCCTTCTTTATGGTCCAACTCTCACATCTGTACATGACTACTGGAAAAACTACAGCTTAGATTGGACTGACCTTTGCTGGCAAAGTAATGTCTCTGCTTTTCAATATGCTGTCTAGGTTTGTCAGAGCTTTTCTTCCAAGGAGCAAGCGTCTTTTAATTTCACGGCTGCAGTCACCATCTGCAGTGATTTTGGAGCCCAAGAAAATAAAGTCTGTCACTGTTTCCACTGTTTCCCCATCTATTTGCTACGAAGTGATGGGACCAGATGCCATGATCTTAGTTTCCTAAATGCTGAATTTTAAGCCAGCGTTTTCACTCTCCTCTTTCACCTTCATCAAGAGGCTTTTTAGTTCCTCTTCACCTTCTGCTATAAGGGTGGTGTCATCTGCATATCTGAGGTTGTTGATATTTCTCCCAGCTATCTTGATTAAAGCTTGTGCTTCATCCAGCCCAGCATTTTGCATGATGTACTCTGCATGTAAGTTAAATAAGCAGAGTGACAATATACAGCCTTGATGAACTCCTTTCTCAGTTTGGAACCAGTCTGTTGCTCCATGTCATCCAGAGATGGCTACAGGGAACTGACCACATTCATTCACTAGTACATGCCAGGTCCTCACTGGGGAGTTTAGAAACTATGGGTGTGTCTATTAGGGGCACTGATGGGGCAACAGCCACCCAAACCAGTAAAATCTCAGTTGTATACTCAGCAAAATCAAAAGGGCTTCTTATTCGAAGGAGATGACATAATGTGACGTACACGTCCCTAGGATAGGGGAGATAAAGTTGTACCACAAATGTCATCAAGACATATGGCTTGGGGATCAGTGATGAGAGTTCTGGAGCTAGAAGGCCTGGGTTAAAATCTAAGGTCTGACACCGACTAGCTGGATGGCTTTGGCCCAAGTTATTTAACCTCTCTGAACCTCAACTTCCTCACCATAAAAAGAATAATAATACCTACCATAGGATTAAACAGGTTTACAGGTAAAGTGCTCAAAAGCAAGTTCACCCCCCTAATTCCCTTCCAGTAATTTCTTTTCTCTGTATAATGGAGATAATAGCCAATATTTCTGATGTACTTCCTGTGTACCTTTCACTGTTTCAAACCCTTTGTATATAGTTCTCATCTCACAGTTTTAAAAAGAATGAACAAGGAAGAAGCACTTAAAATGGCATCAAATATATGGTGAGCACACAATGAATAACCTACAACTGCTCCCATCCTCACCACTGATTACCCTGCTGCTGTTCTCCACGGAGCCCCTCGTCCGTACTGGGTACTGTGCAAGGTACAGGGGCTCCGTGAAATCGCTCACAAAGCTACGGGGTAAGACAGTGCCCCACTGCGCAAACAGAGAAACTCTGCCAGGAAGATTAAGTCAGTCTGACTAAGAATCCACGGTAAGTGGGAATTCTGAGTTTCCAAACCAGGCTTCTCCCGCTTTGAGGCCCTGGGCTCTTCCTTCTGGTCTATGCTACTTCACAGTTTCCCTTAACAATATGTTAGTTGGAAAGCAGATAAAAATAGCAAAAATAAAACTATTTTTTCTGGATTCAGGAGGTAACAACGCTGATTAGAGATATCTGGGATGTGAAGACTGCTAACAGGCTACAGTGGCCCATTACCTCTGGGGAGCAAGGAGGGAGGGGGTAAGAAGACAAAGGAGGCTCCGGCTGTGTCTAAAGCACACTCATTTCTTTAACAACCAACTGTGGCAAAAATGATAAAATATTAGCATTTATTATATACAGGTAAAAATTTTATGGCTGTTCATTATATTATTCTCTGATATTTTCCCTCTGCATGGCTGAAATACTTCCTTAAAAATAAACATGTGCTACTGTGTGGAAGTAGCACTTTCTCTACAATGTGGAAGGTTTCATGGAACCAGTGAAAAATAACAGGATTGAAAAGTCATAACTAGGCCATTAACAGCGACAGAATCTTAAGTAATCCCCAACCTTTCGGGAATTCAAGAATTTACCAAATCAGATCAGACTACAAGATGATATTTCAGGGACACCCAGAATGAACACAATTCATTTATTAATTGCTGTTGCTGTTTAGTGGCTAAGTCGTATCCAACTCTTTTGGGACCCCATGGACCACAGCTTGCCAGGCTTCTCTGTTCACGGGATTTCCCAGGCAAGAAGACTGGAGCTGCTACTTCCTTCGCCACAGGATCTTCCCGACCCAGGAATTGAACCCACATCTCCTGTTTGACAGGCGGATTCTTTACCGCTGAACCCTCTGGGAAGATATCATTCATTAAGGCTACAATGGGAATGCCACAGTTCTGCAAGGGAGACAGAATATCAAAAAATACATAGCTCAACAGGACCCACAGACTCTGTTAATTCTGGAGGGTACCTTCCAATAGTTTATTTGCATAAAATATTCTTTGTACATCTATAATTCAGTGCCTCCTGGTGTTTTAAAATGTGAGAATCCTTTCTCAACATTACCTAAATTACCATAGAACAAATGTGGATCTATAGACTCTGTGAAAACTCAGGCTGGAAATTACTAAAACTTTTAGACTCAGTTTCCCTAATAGTCACTATGGTAAAATCAATTCAAGTCTAATTAGTGAAAAGGGTGAGTATTATGTACAAGGGACTCTATTAGAGCTCTCTCAGAAAGCTAAAACAACTGTCAGGAGAAACAGTGAAGAAAGGAGAGCCCACAGAACATGGATTTTTATTTTTTTAAACACTGAAAACATTAACTTTCCTAGTGTTTTTTTTTTTTTTTTTTAAAGAAAAGAACCACAACTTTCTCCTCCTTAAAAGAAACATAATCATTCTGCAGATTTAAGTGCTTCAAGTCAAAAAGCTGTAAAGCAGGAGCCAGAAATGAGAAATGAAGCATGGTGGCTTTCTGGCCACACCTCAGCTTCAGCTGTGACAGCGTCCCAATCTGTATTCTAACTCCCCCAGTCCATAGCTCTCTGCAGCCACCAAGCCTGCTCTTCCCATAATGCAGTCACTGCAATTTATTTACTTATTTATTTTACTTTTAAGATCTACTCTCTTAGATGCAATTTATTCTTTAAAGTGAAAAAAAAAAAAGGTGATTCATCTTTGGTGAATTACATTTGATATTTAGGACATAAGCTTGACATATTTGGATTAGACAACTTAAAACATTTTATATGGAATGATACCTTACACTGTAACTTCGGGAGACAGTTAGGGTGAGGGACAGAAAGGCCTGGTGTGCTGCAGTCCACAGGGTCGCAAAGAATCGCACACGACTGGGCAACTGAACAACAACTTTAACTATATACTTTTTTGTTTTTGACCTCAGGATTTTAACACAAAATATCATCCCTCGGCGGGCTGTATTATTAATCTGTCTACATCAGCAAGTATAAATCAATTTAGCATAAAGTTCACCTCCTTTAAAAAAAAATCACTCCCTACTTGCACAGTCCAGTAAACAAGTGGAAAAGCTGGAGACAGTTGATACCTAGCAATGAATTAAGCCAATACACCACAAATGTGCCAATAAACTTCAAATAATGACCATATAAATTCCCAAATGAAGTCTTTTACTTCTCATACTGGTGTGTCTGCTTGTGTTCATGTTCTCAACCTTTCATAGATAAGAACTACCAAAAAGCACCACGTGGTTTACTCTGAATCCAGTGTTTGGGATTTGTAACTTCAGGAATCTCCCCAAGTGACCTATGGGCCAAGTTATGATCAGTCTCTGTACTAACATCCCCAAGGAGACTGAGTTCTCCCCAGTAGATCCTGGCCAATGCCATATGTTCCTCAATCCTTTTCAATTACTCCTGGGAATAATTCCTATTCCCTGAATGTCCACACACACGTCTTAAAACAAACACAAACCCTTTCAGCTAGAGAAAACATTAAAATAATGGGAAGGTTTTGAAACTTGCAAAGTGCTGAATCATGCTTATATTTAAGTCTTGTTTCTGCAACTGGTTTTGGAGGCTCAAACTCCCTCTAAGAAAACTAGCCACCCTAGTTAATCCACTAGAAGACTGGATCAAGAGTGAATCTAACTGCTTTCTTCACTGTCAAAAATTATT
The DNA here is from genome assembly GCF_033118175.1 of Dama dama. Classification (NCBI taxonomy): domain Eukaryota; kingdom Metazoa; phylum Chordata; class Mammalia; order Artiodactyla; family Cervidae; genus Dama; species Dama dama. The sequence continues at coordinate 30,318,691 of NC_083705.1, forward strand.
GCAATTAATTATAGCACACAGTTGGAGAAACCAAAGATTCAAAGGGAAACAGAACACTCTAGGAATAGAATGAGAGAAGATAAAATCTTCATTCAATAGGTGGCACTGTTTGCTTAAAAATGTAACAGGCAATTATTAAAAATATCATCTGCCCACTAATAATTTGAAGGAGAAGGCACATTAATTCCAATATCCTGTCCCAAATATGGTCTGAATCATTACATTCTGTCTACCAAAATAATGTCTTCTCATTTCAATGGACTGTAGGTGTTCACAAATATGCTTATTTCTTTTCATTGCACCAAAAGCTACAATTCAGAAGAACCAAAGAACTGTGTTTATTTTAAACTGGCAGGTTGTGATGTAAGATTTAGCCTGATATATGATTCAAAACACATTCTTCCTAACCATTTTCTGATTTTAAAGAACTTCATTATAAAAGAATAATCTGAATGGAAACAGGGAAAAACTATACTTGTAATATATAAACTGTATTATTGGTTTTGTTTTAAAACATGGCAGTCTTTCATAAGCATGTATGTGAATATTCTTTTTAACTAAAATAACTGACAAAATTCATTATCACTCCAGCTGATACTCAATCTCAAATTTTTAAGTTGAAAAATAGAAACAATGCTGACAATTGATAAAATGTGACTTTAACCTAGTATACAGAAGCAGCAAAAAACAGAGTTAGCCTAATTTTTCTTAATTAGAAGATTAGAAAACTTCTTTAGGTATATCCTGTTCCCACATTATTTCTCAAATTCTATCTAGGATCACCCCTTCCTTGAAGAAACTATCCCAGAAGCCGCCTTCAGCTTTCTCCACTGGTCACAGCACCTTTAACTCAGTGGACAAGGGGGTGTCCTTCCTCTGTCCCAACTCAGCAAATAGCACTCTGCTATAATGGCTTCTTGCCTGTCTGACTGCAAAATCCTTGAGGGCAGAAATGAGTCTTAACTTTATGTTCCTTGCCCTAGCAGAAAGCTTGGCATATAGCAGATACTCAATAATATGTGCTGAATAAAGGAACAGATTGATCTTTCCCCTCGGGCTGTGTTTCACTTCAGGGCAAGGCCTCTGTCTTATTCATCCTCCACTCTAACAATACTGACTCTGCAATGCCTTTTACTCGTGCGTGGCAGGCTGAAGACAGCAACACCTCTCCAATATGAGTCTATAGGCCAGAAAGATCTCTAAGATATAAATAAGCTTCACTGGGGCCTTTGTGTAAACCAAGTCCCCATCACTAGTTTTACGGACGCTACAGAAAGAAGAGTTGGGAATACCAGTTGTAGTAAGAGTGACAGATTTCATCCCCAGTAAAACAGAGATAGTCAGCTTCTTTAAGCCAAAAACCATGAGCCTAGAACATCTGCACTTCAGTGGAAAACACTTTCCATAACTTGAGAACTTGTCTATGTCTCTAACTTGGTTAATGCCTACTGATATTCCTGCAGTTAACAAGAAGAAAAAGGTTGAAGAAAACCTCAAAAAGTTTTGTGCCTGGGAGGGAAGAGGCAGAAGTCACGAGACTCTGCCCTACACTAGGAAGCAACCTGAATGGAGAAAGCGGACTAGATGAGGACCTCAATGAACGGGGTGTCTCTGGGGAAGGGACCGCGCTCGAACCCCAAATCGAGACTCCTTAAACCTGGATTCTCCTAGCTTGGGCGGGGGGTATGGCTGGCAGGATGCCACAGCCTAACTATGAAGAATAAGAGCAGCTACTTCTAGAATGTCAATTTTATTCCAACATTTGGGAGAGGGGATGCAGTGACAGTTTGAGGTAAAAATATAAATACAACTAAAACATAAAATTCAAACGAATTAAGGTAAACTATGAGTGTAGGGACTTCAATCAATTTTGTTCAGTGCTCCATGCAAGCATTCCCAGAGTGGTAGGCTGTGTACCATGCTCCCGGGTCCTTTCTCTTCAACAGAAGTCTGCCGAACGAATGCTTGCCAATTAGCGACAGCAGCTCTTCTCAACAACCTTCCCATCACAATTTGACAATCACAATATATATGGTGAAACTTCAAAAATCTGTTTAGGGGACATAATTAATCAATGGTACAACCACTAGCCACATATAAGTACCAAGTCACCCTCTACCTGAAGCAAAGATAAACTGTGTGACTGCCCAAGTATTAGCTATGTTGCTACCATTTTCCATCCAAGAATGTCTGTTGGTTATGCAAGATAAGAAGCAGCATTTACAAGGATATGTCTAAATATGTCCTAAACTATTTTATAAAAAGAAATCATTTTAAAACTTTGATATTTTATTATTACCAACAGAGTACGCTGGATTACCTCCCTAGTACTAACCACCACACCCATGCCTTCAACACCAAAATCTGACTGGCTACCAGTCAGGGACACATGCTGCCCAAGCTAAAAGGGGGCCTGGAGAGTATTTCTATGAGGTAACTGCGAGTGACAATTAGGAAGAGCGTGGAGTGATGCAAGAGCCACCTGGAAGGCTTGGACAGAAAGCAAATCTTCGGAACCTTTGGGGCAGGAAGGTCACTTACGTGTTCATGTCATCCTAAGGGAAGGCCACAAAGCATGAAAAAAGTGCAACTAGAAACCATGAAATGGATTCCAGGATTACTTACAACCGTATTTTTGTGAAGACATATGGGGGCAGGGATTTTTGTCTTTTTCCATCACTGCTATATTCCTAGTGTAGCCAATTCTTAAAAAACTTGTCAGGTGGATAAATGTTTCTTTACACCCTGAGAAATATTAATTTAAACACAGAGAAAACTCCTACCAACGTATTTCGTAACTATGGCAAATTTAATCATGGACTGGCTTTCCAGTCACTATGCAGTCAAGCATCCTCCAAGCCCCCTCCCTGAGAAAATGTCAGTATTTCAGGAAAGAACACTCACTGCTTTAACAAGAAACTTCCCTTCTTTGCTCCACCATCTTCAGCCTATAAGCATTCTCCCTTCTTCCTGCCTTAAAATAAAACCCAACCCAGCCCACCCCAAAATGCTTCCCTGCTTTCGCAAATCCTTGGGGCTCCTGCCTCTCCCCTCCTCTGGCTTCTCAAGAGGAGCCTGTGCTTCCTCACAGCCCTGTCATCCCTTAGGGAAGTTCAGCAGCTCTGATGCCCAATACCCACTACAACTGCAGGCCTGGGGACGGTGGCAGCGGCCCTTGCATCCCGCCCCGAGGCACTGCAGCTGATGACCGTCTTCTCCTTGGATAAAATCCTCTGCTCTGCTTCTCGGGTATCATCTCTCCTGCAGGATCTTCTCTGCTCCCTTCCAGGAAATCCTGGCACTCCTCAGAGGGAGGGATCTGAGCTAGAATTCCCCACTGTCCTTTCAGTGACATGGAGATGGGCCTGCGCCTACTTATCAAGAAATTAAAATGTTCTCAGCCACTGTGAGATTCTGAGAAACTCAAGACTGAGCTAAGCAAAGGTACCATTAATGAGAAACACTATGAGAAGCCAGGAAACTTCAATCCCAGAGGCAGAATTACTATCAATGTAATAAGAAATATAAAGCTAAGCATAGTTTACTTCCTACAAGTTGTTTTCTTAAAGGCTGTATATAAATATAATACACATAATAACATTTTCAGGTGTCTCACACTGAGTCATTCTTGACTTTTTGGAGAAGATGTCAACACAAGTTTTTAGTAAGAGGGCTTTCTTAAGTGCAATAGTATTTCTCTCGTCTTTCTTCTTCACTGCCTACATCATTTGTACCCTAAAAGGACGATCAGTAGGCAGCATTCATGGAGTTGTCCAATATCCAGTGAGTACATGGAAATGGTCAAACTCAGGCAGAACCTACGGCTACTCAGTTTTCTCAAAGAGCTTCTCATGAAACTAGCTACTGGTAATCAACAACTAGCTAGACAACACAACAAAATTACCTTGTTACCTACCCAGCTCTTAGCTGGGGATAGCTGAGTTCCTAGAACAGCAGTATACGTGTGGTATATCAGTAAACATCACTGAGTTTGGAATGATAGTCTAAGTTTCCACAAGCAGCACATGCATAAGACTTCTGGGACAGCAAACATATCACTTTTGTTACTTAAGAAAACAAAATAATGGAACATTAGAGACGCAGTTAAAGGCAAAGATATTTATCTTGCCTTAAAGGAGATTTCAGTTTTACCTGAGTGACCTTTCTATAGTTAAACTCAAAGATAATCTCCTTTGTTTGCTGGGGAGATTACTGAATTCTCTCAGAGCCACTAAGCTCTTTTAATCATAGAAGACGATGCCTGCTGAAGACGAAATATTGATAGGCAAGCATTCATTGATCTAAATTACCAGTAGAGAACAAACATCAGTAAGAGAAAAAAATGAACTTAAGTCCATTTAAGCATAACTCTCTATTGGATGCTGGCCTTAGAAACTGGTATCTTTACTCAAATTAGTAAACAGGCACAACCAACAATCAAAACACACCAATTAAAAGTAGGCCAAAGTCTAAATTGAGCTTTAATTTAAAACCACTGGAAATGAAAACTAGCTATTATTTTCATGACTCATTTATAAAGAGCTCTAATAGCTATGTTCAGCTGTAAAGAAATAAATCTCAAGTGCCTGAGCTACCCAAGGCAGCTCCCTCCAAGCACGCACTGGGACGCGCAGGTGTGAGCCTGGGAGAAGGCCAGAGGAGGGGGTGTGTGTTCTACCAGAGCAGAGGGTCCGGAGTTTTCACTTCGCTTGGTTTCTGAGGAGTCCCACCAGCTGTAAAATGGGAGCAGGGCCGGTTCACAGGGTGAGGAGGGAACCGTGTGCAGGCACGCTGCAAAGCCTCCACGAGTGTCCGCACCGACTGTGCACTCCAGGCACATCTCCCGCTCTGCTGGCAAAGGTTTGCGCATGAACAAGTCCAACCACATTTGCACCCTGAGCCTACTCTTTTTTCCGGCACAGTCAACACACTGAAGTCTAAATTTGTGTTTACAACCGGCCTTATTTTATAAGAATGTCTCGTAACAACAAAAAATGTTAAAGAAATATTTCACTGATGCTTCTTGCATATTTTGAAAGACCTAAACAGAATTTAAAATATCATCATTAGGTATGATTTTTTTACTTCAGTAAAAGCCAAGACAGGAAAACGAATAATGGATAATGAAATGTATTCTCTGATGTAACTCAAACTCATCTCCTGATTTTCAAGAAATAGTAAAATACGCATAAAAGATCATCATAAGGTTAAAGAGCCATCTTGGAGTCAAACTGCCAGGGTGCACACCCGGCTTCAGCACCCACTAGCTGCCAAGTCACCTCATCTCTCAGGGTCTCTGTTTTCTCATCTGTAAAATCAGAATAAAAACTGCTCTTACTTTACAAGGATAGGACTAGGCTTAAAATCAGACAAGCTATATAATGCACCAGTGTACCTCCTCAGAGGAAATTAACTACTATCACTACTTCCAGTAAGACAAGCACAGCAGGAGAAAGCAGCTAACCAAGGATGGACTAAGGTCAGCTAGGCATGGGTACCCCAGCCCCACACTATACCGCAGAGCTCAACCTCCTGACAATAATGGGACCTCTCTAATGCCACTCCGAGTCAGAGCTTGTACTTTTGAGTTCTAATACACTGTGACCATAAATTCTAGTAATTTTTACCCTTTGAAAGTATTTTCAGATCCCACCATCTCATTTGATCTTCTCAAATTCTGGTAGTAGGAAAGGTATCATTATTTCCAGTTCGGAGATGAAGCCAGTCAAATTCAAAGCAGTTAAATAACTTAATGTCCTACAGAAGTGGTAAGAGAGCCCTGGGGACAGGACTGATGAGCCTGAGTCCACCAACACTGAGTCCACCCCAATAAGCAGCTGGAAAGCAGGTTAAATACCTTTAAACTCAAGACAGCTGGCGATTCCCTATCCCATAGCTAAAAGAGGAAAAGAAGCAATCAAGTATGTCCACAAGGAACTCTTGAATTTGAACTGCAATTTGAGTAGGCTTTTCATTTTAACTGAGACAGTAAAGAAAACTAAAGTTTTGTTATCAGAATAATTTTGGTTTTTAAAGTATTATCCACACTATTTCATTTTCAGGTAGTGCAACTTGACTCAAGAGCTCAAAGAAGAATTCTCATGGAATTTATTTCTAATTTTTTATTAGTCCTACACAAGCAATCACAGATATATCTTGAAATAGACTAGAATGTTCATAAGGTTCTTACAGTAAGTTACAAATCAGAGGTTAAAAATATTTTAGGCCAAGGTCTTCTGTGGTCCATCTTCCTCTCTCAGAATCTACCTACCTTGGGAAAAAACCTGATCAAGTTTCACAGCTCACTGGTTCTAGAGATCGATTCTGGCCACCAACACCACAACCAGCCCTTCCTGCTCTCTCCCATTCCTGAGCTGGTCTCCTAAAAACAACCTCGTGGCTGCTTCTATGCTTCAGCAGGCAGGAACAGTTCAACATCCTTTTGTTGTTTTTGTTGTTGCTGCTGTGTGTTTAGCTGGTTTCCCTGGTGGTGCAGTGGTAAAAAATCCACCCACCAATGTAGGAGACACAGGTTTGCTCCCTGGATCGGGAAGATTCCCTGGAGAAGGAAATGGCAACCCACTCCCGTATTCCTGCCCGGGGAAATCCCAAGGACAGAGGAGGCTGGCAGGCTACAATCCATGGGGTCGTGAAAGAGTCGGACACGACTTAGCGACTGAACACCACCACCAAACATCCTTCTGAGCAAGCCTTATTCAGGAGAAGCAGCTCTGAGAGACATCTGAAATGATCCATACTGAGAACTCCCCCTGCTTCAGCTGCAGTAAGCAGCTGACCGTTCTGCTACCGAGGATCCAAGGTGAGACTAGTGATGTTTCACATCCCAGACTTACTGGAGAGATTCCAAAATAGTCACCGGGCTGTGGGGCAGAATCTGACACTCTAGCAGCTAAGAGTATGCATGTCACCGTTTCCCCCATGACAATCACAGGGGACATAATCCTGGACGACAGTTGGTGATGGCTGTCAGATAGCCACAGTGACCACAGCCTCTGAACCTCAAATTCACACACGTGATCCTAAAAAGCCAAAATCTTATCCCATTTTCACAGGTAAAAGAGCTGTAGAAGACAGACCTGGAATGCTGAAATTTTAATGGTTTGTGGAAAGACAAAATATTCTATTTCAAAAGATTTGACACATGCGGCTGCCTAAGTACATGGTAGAGAATGAATCAACATTTTAAACATGCTATTCCTTAAGGAGAAACTTTTTCCCAAAGCTATGTATTATTATCAATATTCATAATGCAGACAATCTCCACAGTACACAGAAACAAATCCTAGATTAGGCACCTAAAAAATAAATAATTGGTGGCATGCAATTTTCTATGTCTTTGGGCTAACTTCTGCAACAGTTTTATAGGGCAGGGGTAACCCAACAGTGTAAGGACAGGAAGTCAGCCTAGGAGTAAAAGTATGATAAGAGATACACATTCCATCCCGGGTTGGGAAGATCCCTTAGGGAAGGAAGTGGCAACCCACTCCAGTATCCTTTCTTGCCTGGGAAATCCCATGGACAGAGGAGCCTAGCGGGCTATAGTCCAAGGGGTTGCAAAGAGTCAGACATGACTCAGCACATACACATATACATAGGTCATCTAAAGTGTCAAGAAGATTTCGTAAAAAATGCAAACCCTTATAAATGTTCAACAGATAATTTATAAAATGAGATTTATTTTTAATAAAGAACAGAGAAATACAGGAAAAAGTATGAATGCACTGGCACTATAGGGCCTTTGCTACAGAATTCAGTGTAAGTTGCTCATTGAAGACTCTGTAATAGCAAGTTCCAGTACAACCTGTCAGCATGGAATGAAGAGTCAGTACTTTAGAAGGGTGTGTGTGTTTGGGGGGTTGGGGCAGAGAGGGGGTGGCATGTGTGTGCTGGGAGGAAAAAGAAACAGAACACACACACACACACAATTTCATCTTGGCTCAGTGCATGGCTGACTATATTCTCTACTTAGTTAAGAAATTTCCACTAACTTATTTTTAGTAATTAAAATATATTCAGTATTTTGGGTAATCTTCGACAAGAACAAAGCATTCTATTACACATGCAATTCTGAACGTATTTCTTTTCAAGCTGCTGTATTTAGAGATAAGCTGACTTTAGACACCAACAGTTTTATATATTATCACCAAAACTTGGCCTAGGAAGTGTAAGGGAGAAGAAGAATGAAGTTCTTGAACATAAACCTTTTTCTCTTTGATGCCAAAACTGCCTTTACAGACCTAAGTCCCAAAAGTGCAGGCTTTGTTCTCATTTGTTTTTGGTATTATTTAAAACTCTTCTAGCAAATCTTGCAGTGGAGGGTATGTTCCACTATCCACTTATAAAACTGTAGGATGATTCCAGTCCACATTGTGCAAATGACATTCTAACTGCCTTACTGACTGGTGACAAAACCTACAGCCGGCTATCAAAATCAATCACAACCAGCTAGAAGAATGGTGCTAAAGCAACCAAGACTCAAAAGGACTTTGCTCTATTTCTTATTACAGCCTTTGTGGTGGCAGCATGCAGTGTGTGCATGTGTGCTAAGTTGTTTCAGCCGTGTCTGACTCTCTGCAATCCTATGGACTGCAGCCTGCCAGGCTCCTCTGTCCATGGAATCCTCCAATACTGGAGTGGGTTGCCATGCCCTCCTCCAGGGGATCTTTCTGACCCAGAGATCGAGCCCATGTCTCTTCTATCTCTGGCACTGGCAGGCAGGTTCTTTACCCCTGGCACCACCTGGGAAGCCCATCATGCAATAAGTGCTCCCAAACAACTGAATAATTGTCACAACAATTGGAACTCGAGCTGTGTGAGTTTTGACAGAAGCAGGAAGGGTCAAGTATTCTTCACTACCAGGAATCTAAGGCAAATAGTTAATTACTGTTGGAGGTCCCCGTGCTCAGCACTGAATTATGAGCAGCTTCAGTTGTGTAGATGAAGAATAGTGGTGGGTGAGAGAGTCTGCAGGTGTGAATATGCTTCAAATTGACGTAACCACAATTAAATCAGTCTGAAAGTTCTATTCCAAAATGATTTGATAGTCAAGATTTTCTAGAACTTGAGCTCCAAATTATTAAAGATTAAAAGAAAAAAAAAAGATTGATAGTGAAATTCATACTGTTCAGTAACTGCCAAAATTACATGAAAAGAACCTACAAAACAGAAATCTGAATTTTCACAATTAAGAAACAATACAATTCAGTGTCATTTTTTAAAAGTTTTTTTAGTTAAAAAAGGAGTTTGTATACATACGTATATTTACAAAAAGGTCTTCATAAACGTAGGAAAAAAGTCAAAGGACTGCTTTGCTTATTAGAGGTTATCCCTAGAGAATATCCTTTCCTTATGCAATTAAAGTTAAGGGGAAAATGTTTTTAACAGCAGTCAAGTTACCAGAATTGAACTTTCCTGGTGGCTCAGATGGTAAAGAATCTGCCTGCAATGCGGGAGACCTGGGTTCAATTCCTGGGTCAGGAAAACCCCCTGAAAGAGGGCTGGGCAACCCACTTCAGTATTCCTGCCTGGAGAACCCCCATGGACAGAGGAGCCTGGCGGGCTACAGTCCATGGGGTCGCAAAGAGTTGGATAAAACTGAGCGACTAAGCACACACAAGTTACAAGAGTTAGACTTAGAAGTTATTTTCAAAACTACTCTCTACACGTATTTGCTAAACATAAACATGCAAGCGACCATGCCCTAATTTATTTTTTCCATTTTTAAAAATATGTTCTCCCAGCATAGTTGTGTGCTTCTTAAAAAATAAATACCTATCATCATTTAATGTCAGTTAATAGACATGACTTCTCTGTTTTCTGAGCCTTCACCGCTTTTCATTTGCATTTTTTATAGTTGATACCCAGGTTTAAAACTCCAAGAATTAATAAGTTCAAAAATCTAATTGTTTCAATAATCAGAACTAAATTTAGCCATAAGAAATAATTTTCAAGTTAAATTTTTGGAATATTATTTGCCAGAGTTTGAGGGGAACAAAAAGATTATGTGAACCAACCACTTCTTTTCACAGATAAGAAACAGACCTAGGAGATCAGCCTTAGGTCTTCACAAAGTGATGAGAACCCTCATCAATGTCCTACTGATGACATGCTTTATCCCACATTACATAATTTTGAAAGTTGCGTTTTCCATTATTCTAATAATTTCAAAATAGTAAGGAAACTATATTGCTCTCAAGATGCTGCATAATCTACACAAACTGCCTTTGTTAAATTAATGGTAACTTGTAAGGGAACTGTGAGTCTCTTTACATCATCCTCATCTGTACAGTCAAATGTTTAAGTGGGGAGTCTTCATAGTTACTTGCAGTTATACTACAAACAGTTTTTACTGAGTGCTTCTCTGGGTTAAGAATGGTGCTTTATTATCTTATCTAATCACCACCACTCACTCCATTTTCAAGATGAGAAATTTGAGGTTCAGAGAAATTAAGTGACTTTCTTGGAGTTCAGTGACAGGTGAGTGACTAAAGAGGATCTGCCTCAGTGTGTACGCCCAGAAGTGGGATTGCTGGGTCATATGGCAGTTCTATTTCCAGTTTTTTAAGAAATCTCCACAGTTTTCCATAGCGGCTGTACTAGTTTGCATTCCCACCAACAGTGTAAGAGGGTTCCCTTTTCTCCACACCCTCTCCAGCATTTATTGCTTGTAGACTTTTGGATAGCAGCCATCCTGACTGGCGTGTAATGGTACCTCATTGTGGTTTTGATTTGCATTTCTCTAATAATGAGTGATGTTGAACATCTTTTCATGTGTTTGTTAGCCATCTGTATGTCTTCTTTGGAGAAATGTCTGTTTAGTTCTTTGGCCCATTTTTTGATTGGGTCATTTATTTTTCGGGAATTGAGCTTCAGGAGTTGCTTGTATATTTTTGAGATTTAATCCTTTGTCTGTTTCTTCATTTGCTATTATTTTCTCCCAATCTGAGGGCTGTCTTTTCACCTTATACTTATAGTTTCCTTTATAGTGCAAAAGCTTTTAAGTTTCATTAGGTCCCATTTGTTTAGTTTTGCTTTTATTTCCAATACTCTGGGAGGTGGGTCATAGAGGATCTTGCTGTGATTTATGTCGGAGAGTGTTTTGCCTATGTTCTCCTCTAGGAGTTTTATAGTTTCTGGTCTTACATTTAGATCTTTAATCCATTTTGAGTTTATTTTTGTGTATGGTGTTAGAAAGTGTTCTAGTTTCATTCTTTTACAAGTGGTTGACCAGTTTTCCCAGCACAGTTTTTTTTTATAAACAGTTTTCCTGTTTATAATAGCCAGGACATGGAAGCAACCTAGATGCCCATCAGCAGATGAATGGACAAGGAAGCTGTGGTACATATACACCATGGAATATTACTCAGCCGTTAAAAAGAATTCATTTGAACCAGTCCTAATGAGATGGATGAAACTGGAGCCCCTTATACAGAGTGAAGTAAGCCAGAAAGATAAAGAACATTACAGCATACTAACACATATATATGGAATTTAGAAAGATGGTAACGATAACCCTATATGCAAAACAGAAAAAGAGACACAGAAATACAGAACAGACTTTTGAACTCTGTGGGAGAAGGTGAGGGTGGGATGTTTCAAAAGAACAGCATGTATACTATCTATGGTGAAACAGATCACCAGCCCAGGTGGGATGCATGAGACAAGTGCTCGGGCCTGGTGCACTGGGAAGACCCAGAGGAATCGGGTGGAGAGGGAGGTGGGAGGGGGGATCGGGATGGGGAATACGTGTAAATCCATGGCTGATTCATATCAATGTATGACAAAACCCACTGAAATGTTGTGAAGTAATTAGCCTCCAACTAATAAAAAAAAAAAAAAAAGAGGATCTGCCTCCTTGGGCCCAGCATCCTTGTGCTGCCCCTGAAATATAATCGTGCAGTTTCAAAACCACATTCAGGGACCAGGGTGGCTGGAATTCATCTGCCTGAGAACATTTCCCTGTGAGTCTCTGAATCTACAGAGAGCTACTAGAAATGCAAGAGCCACAGCTTCTAGACTGCAGCCTCAGACACAGACTGTCTTGCTCCAGCTTTGATGTAACTCCTCCTTTGGGCCTCCTGACCCACTTCCTAGGACGCTGGAGTTACCTGTCAGACTACAAAGGCTTTCTGTTTTGTCCTAAGCACTGCGAGCAGCATGGAGGCAGAGAGCCCCGAGTGGTTCTCGGGCTTGGTTGCTGAGCCCCGACCCCACCCAGACAGGGCTACCTGAACTACACTCACAGTTCTCCATATCAGCACACAACCCACCACGGACTGCCAGGCCTCCGTGTGTTCTCCACACACCCCGGCCCCTAGCCCCAGGCCACAAAGCCTCTCTCCAAGTCCCTTTCACCTGTTTAACTGCTCTGCACTCTTCGGGACTTAGCAGTCCTCCCATTTCCTGGAAAACCCTTCCTGTATCCTCCCATTCCCAGCAGACTGGCCAGCCCCACCCTTGTCACCGGGCAGTCTGTTACCTCGTTAAACTTCATGGGCTTCCCCACGGCTGGGTCCCCAGCACCTTGGCACCTAGCTCACAGCAAGTCATTCCAAGAGTGTTCATGAAGGCATGACCCCACCCGGGTCAGGAGTGATGACAGCACTGACAATGGGCATTCACCCCGGCATGTCTACCACTCTGCCTTTCCGTTTTTCTAGAAAAACCACCCACAGACCAGACAAAAAGATCTGGAATGACGCTACATCTGATGTGCTTGCTTTCCTATAACCCTATGAGTTCCTCGGCACCTTGCCCATAGAGACCAGGCGGCTGATATAAACCTTGTAATGGATGCACCTAGGCCACAATCAGCCTCTGTGCTCAAGCACTGAGCATATTTGTTCTCTGACTTGAGGGGTCTTGGATTACTCTGGGTGACAGCAATCCAGTTGTCCCCCTGGAGCCACAGAACACTGATGCCAGGACCTCCCGCGGGCACCAAACTCTACAGATGTTCAAGTCCATATACTATAAAACCGTGTAGTACAGTCAGCTCTCGATACCTGCAAGTTCTGTAACCATGGAAACAGAGGGTCGACAGGATGCTGCCTGACACCAAAATATTTTCCCAAGACTGTACCTCTGAAATTTTAACACAAATTAAAAGAAAAATCTGATTTGCTTTACCATAATGTATTGCAATTTTAAAAGAATTTTTCTTTTTAAACACTTGTTCAGTAAGACATGACTGTACATGGGATGACAGAGGAAAAACTTCTTAAAAAGATTTATAAGGGGTTTTCCTTTTTTAAAAAAAAATATTTATTTATTTATTTGGCTGCACCTGGCCTTAGTTGCAGGATTTTCACTTACAGCATGCAAACTCTTAGTTGAGGCATTCGGAATCTAGTTCCCTGACCAGGGATCGAACCCAGGCCCTCTACATCGGGAGTGAGCAGTCTTGGCCACTGGACCCCCAGGCAAGTCCCTAAAAAGGCCTAAAAGTGGCAAAACTAATTCAGATACCAAGGAGCTTTAAATCAAAGAGTTCAGTAGAATTCACAATACGTATCGACTTCTGGGTAAACTCTGGGAGACAGTGAGGGACAGGGAGGCCTGGCGTGTTACAGTCCATGGAGTCGCAAAGAGTTGGACACAACTTAGCGGCTCAACAGCAACAAGTGACTTCCGCAAATAGTCACGTTTATATTTAATACAATAGAATACCAAAAATTGTTCACTGCGGGGGGAATAAAAGCATATTAAAAATTATCTCACAGCAGAGACAAAATAAGTATTCTAGACAGAAGAAACATTTAGTGCACTGAGAGAAAAGAAGGGTCAGCCAGGGAAACAAAAATGTGAACCTAGCCCTGAATGACTGGAGCTCGGTTCAGGAGCGGGAACTGAGAGGGGCGCAGAGCCAATTACCACGAGCTTCTGAACTACATTAAGGAGTCTGGACTTTATTCTCAGGATGAAGAAAAGTTTTTTTTTTTCCCTCTCTGAGTTCACTTATTCAAAGATAGAACACGGCCATTCAAAATCGTAGAGCACAATATCAACAGAGTTTAAAGCTAGGGAATTAAGTTGAATTGTTCTATTTAATTTACATTAATAAATATCTTAAAAGAAGCAAATGTAGATTTTAAGATTTATTAAGACACTAATGACCCAAGTAACTAAGAGAATCTAAGTTGAGAGTGATATTGTGTGATTTTCAGGTTGAAAGACTACAGTAACATATATGTCAATTAGACAGCAGCAAATACAAAAGCATCTTTTGAACTGTACAGTATACTGTATGAAGGAGTTCATTCCATAGCATTTCATCATTCTCCTGGCCTCAGTTTGTGCATAGAAGGCCTGCTGGACACCAGCAATTCACATTACATACATTATCCACCACTCACAAGGTGTAAAATCTATCTTACACATGTATAACATGTATGAACAGAAATTATTCTTGAATGCCAGAAACAGTGCCAGTTATTTCTGACAGACTTGGGATTTCCCACCTTCGCCACTGATTAACTATCTGAACTGTTTAAGCCTGTGTTTCCGTTTCTTCATTTTTAAAATGAGAAGACTCAGCTAGATTTTGTCTACTGAAGTGTCAGGATCAGACTTCCACAGTAGAAACCTCACTCTAACTGCAGTGCAGAGGGCAACTGGGGAGGACATGTCCAGGAGCCAGAGGCTGGTTAGGAAGAAGCCTTGCAAGAACTGGGAGGAGGTGACAGAGGCCTGACCCTGGGTTAGCAGCTGTGGGGGTGGATTCCAGGGCTAGCAGACAACTGACAACAATAGAACTGGAGACTGATTGGATGCTGAGGGCGAGAAGGCCAGCCTGAGAGCACAGCCGCTCGGAGGTGGTGGCCGGAATTAAACCAGTGGCACTCCAAAGGACCAGGAGATCTGACCGGGAGGACGGAGATTCAGTTTGGGTGTGTGGTGGCAGCAGCTGGCTGAGCTGCACCTCCTGGAGAAACTATTCCAGAGGCAGGGGGATGCAGGGTTCCGTCACTGAAGCCAAGGCATTTCAGGCACCAAAATATTATAAAAACAATTCAGCAAAGATACAACTAATAGTCTTCTGATGTATCTTTTTCTCTCCAGTCAATGACATTCTTTAAGGATCTTTGTATAAAACTTGAAATGTGATTATTTAAGAATTGAGCCCTTTGTGCAAGAGTGAGATCTGAAATAAAGAAATGTATTTGGGAACGTCAAAATATTTGAAAATTTAGTATGTGATAAAGTGGATACTTTTAATCAATAAACAATGCTGGGACACCTAGCCAATCATTTGGAGAAAATCAAGTTGGGGCCTTAAACTTCAGATAGATCAGAGACTTTTTTTTAATCTATAAAAATAGTACTAGAAAAGATTAGTGAATTTTTATAAACTTGTGGTAGGGAATAATAACAGCTATTACCTACATAGCGTTCATCATGCACCAAGCACTGTTTACAGTGTTTATACAAACACTTTGTCCCTGCAACAACTCTGAAGTAATATCTCCATTTTATAGTTGAGGAAACTGAAGTGCTAAGAAGTTAAGTAACTTCCAAGGTACACTACTTGACCGTGCTGAAACTCTGACTAGAACTCAGACATCTGTACTCTGAACCACTACACAGCACAGTCTCTCTGTAAGACCATTCAGAAAGAGAGGGAGAGAGAGAAAGAAAGAAATGAAATCTGAAGGAATATTTAAAGCCTCTTTATGGAACAACAGTATAGTTGAAATTCATAAATGATAACAGAGGAGAACATTTCCAATAAATGTCAAGCTAATATTCTAATACATAATAAAAATCAATAAGAAAAAATAAACAATTTTCTCTCGTGTGAAAGTCACAAAAGAAGCAGGAAATTGTTAATAAATACAAGTTGTACTATGATGCTAATAAGCTAAGAAATGCAAATTAAAATAAGAAACCATCTTTCATAGACTGATGATATCAAACACTGGCAAGAATGTGAAGCAACGAGCACCCTCACATACCGTGAGATGAATGTAAGCTGGCACAATGTTTTACAGGGCAATTTGGCTACACGATAAAAATTTTAAATATGCATAATCCTTTGACTCAGCAGTTTTACTTCTGAATATTTGTTTTACAAAACCAAATGCACAAATATCTGAAAATGTACATACAGTGGTAGTCACTGTAGCGTGATATAACAACCAAACAATAAACAATATGTTTAGAAAGAAGAGACTGGTTAATGAGACAACCAAATGATGGAATGCTATGCAGTCATGAAAATGACAGCTCTTTGTTCATCATCAAGATAATAAACAAAATGCTGTTAAGGAAAAAAATACTGTATAGCAGCCTACACAGTACTGCTACATAGTACATAGTACCACATAGTACATAGTAGTACTACCTAGTTCTTTTGTTAAAAGATAAATGTTTAAAATAAATTGTTCTGTTGCTTTCAAAAGGACTGTCTAACCATTTTATTAATAAAGCTTAATCTAAAAATTCTGAATTCAGAAAAATCACAAGGACCGTATCTAACAGTGTAGAAATGCCAGTGTGCCAGAAAAACTGAAACGTATTTACAAATTTCGAAATAAGTTTATACTGACATCAAAAGTTTTTCAGGAATGTTAGTGTCTACATTAATTAATGTCACATCTTTTTTTTTAAAATCTAAGGATCAATGAAAACAATCTGATTTATTACCCAAGAAGCATTTAAGAATATCAATAAAATCCAGATAATAAATAGTAGGTACAGCCAATTAATTATTTTGAAAGAGGAAAAAAAGAAATGTGAAATGTCTTTCTCAAAACACTGAACATCTTAAGACATGTGAACATCAAGAATTCAACCCTTTCGCAAGCAAACATCTTATTAGACCAAAGTCCTCACAGTAATTAAATAACTTGGTCAACATTGCAAAGCTGGCGCTTACTGCCCGACTTCTCACAGTCTAGCTAGGAGAAAGGGCAGTATATATTGGTGGTGGTGATTAACTGTTAAAGCATTTTTTTTTAATTGCATGATATAAAATGACTCAGGCCAACAAATAGAGCAAAAAAATTCTGCTACACAGCCAATCCACAGGATGTTTGTAATGAGCAGCATCCAATTTTATGTAATTCTAAAGAACACTTCATTTATTCAGCACCAAGGCTACAGGACCACCTCTTCTAGATAATTTAGATGTTTACCACTTTGAGGATCAAAATACTCTCTATGACTATCATGGACAGAAAACTTCCTTAATATGTTACAAGCTTCCTAACTTAGTTGACTGAGTGGAGGGAAACACAACAATCTTGCAAGCCACAGTCATTATCATTACAGAAGACAAAACCAATCATATAATCTTGATCACTCTCATTTTACAAATAAAGAAGTTGATACCCCGAAAGTAATGTGGGAAAGTGCTGTGATTTAATAAATTCATAATCTTAGCGGTGATCCAGCTGTGTGGAAGCAAATGCTCCAACACCAGGTGGCCCCCAACTGCAATGTTCTAATGTCCTCTCAGCAGGTCCCTTTCTCCTCCCTTCTTCTTCTCACCTGTCAGGTCTCTGCCTATATTCTGCCTTTAGGGAACCTGTCTCTTGCTCAAAGCATGGGTCTTCTAACTGGCTGCTTTTAATTGCTACACATAGCTTAGGGACACCAAATAGACAAGACTACAAGAATAATAAAGAAATGTCAGCAAATCCTGAGTGAATGCCCCTGGAACTCTTCTAAGTGTAAAATCAAAGAACTTCAAAGCGCAGATTTTGTTACAGGCCCTTTGGCAGCGTAGAGCCTTCTTTTCTTACTTCTTAGTGCTAAACCGTGTTCCAGATAAGGGAGGGTGCCAGGTTTAGTTACCACCAGTAAACTTCAAAACATTTTCTATTAATGTGGGTTCTTGGTTCCTGAAATCTCACATAGTACTTGTCTGGCAAATCTTTTCTTTAATGCAAATGTGAACTATTTATCCCAAGTTGAATCATTATCAGTAGCAAATTCATAAATTTTGGATGAAGTAGGGTAATTGGGACAAAAATCCTAAACATGGTATCCTAAATTTAGATAACATTCTGAGAACTCAGAAAAAGGAATCATTGTATTAATGCATAACAGCTCCAGGTGTATATTTATTTATATACAGATGTGCACACACACACACACACTTTCAACTCCCTGGTAAGAGCACAATTAAATACACGGAGCAAACACTTCTTCCTACAGCATATTATCATGCAGTATAGCTCTTTCCTCTGTACCACTTAAGCCATCCTGTGGCCCTTGGTGTGTCTAATACTTCAGATACCTCCTAATGAATCTATCACACACTGAATATTTGGAAACACCAATCATCTAGGCTTTTGCCATTTAACCCCATTTCAGCTAAGTCTTGATTACATCTGACCAAAGGGGAAGAACAGACAATCCACTGGTTTGATCTTGCAACATCATAACTACCTGCATCCATTTATTCAACAAATTCTTACTGAGGATATACTCTGGGCCAGGTTATTTTGTTAGGTTCTGGGTTCCTACCCAGACAAAGGCTCTGCCCACTTATGTCCTTTCAGTCTTCAAGGGAAGGCAACCATTCATCAAATGAGATAAATACAAAATCAAAACACTAACAGTATGGACATGGAGCTACAAAGCCAGTCTGGGAGATCGGTCTGAACAGGGCGGAGCTGACTCAGACTGGGAAAAGTGCTCCAGGAGAGAGAGCAGGCGGTACCACAAAGGCCTGTGGCAGAGGTGGTGTGCTGAGTCAGGAAACGAAGGCAGTCCTGCTGAGAATAAGGGCGTGTGTGATCAGAGATGGGCCCAGAGAGGCAGCCAGGGGCGAAACCAGGCAGGGACTCTGTAGGACATCTTAAGAATTCCGTGATCTTTATCCAAACAGAAAGCATCTGAACGTTTTAAAATTCAACTTACTTTTTTACAGGAAAATTGCTACATTCAGATTTACATTTTAAAATGATGACTCTGGTCGCAATACGGAGAACCAACTGGAAGGGAGGAAGTAGGAGACAGGGAGCAAGTGAGGAGGCTACTATGTCAGTTCAAATGAGAGATCAGGAGACCTGGGCTAGGAATATGGTAACAAACCACGTCACCAGCCTGATAAGGAACTGAAGACCCGGCGTTGTCAAGGGTAACTACTAGGTTCTGGTCCTGCCACTTCAAGAGCAGAGAACTCGTGAGTATGAGTAGGGTAAGGTGTAAGGAAAATCCTAAATTTGGTTTTAGATACCTGAATATGGATGTGTTCTGTAGAGAGGTGTGGCATCTAGGAGAGGTCACGGCTAGGAAAATAAACTCTGTACTCATTCAGGAAAGGCCAATAGTAGATCTAAAGGCATTAATGAGACTGGGGCGGGGGTGGAAGAGAGGAAATGACAGAAGGCCAAGAAGCTGAGGAGCCATTAAAGAAGGGTTGGCAGGGTTAAGAAGACAATCAGGAGGGCTTACCCACCAGCACAAAAAACTAGACACTCAAACCCCAGAAACTCAATTTTCTCAATATTTGACACTTTACACATGCCTCCAATTACTTTGTAACTACACTGAGTTATTAAGCTAATTCTGTAAGGTGTATATTATATAAAATTGGTCAACATTATTAATCACTGCTTGCTAAATACCAATTACTGATACAAAATACCAAGCAATACACCAAAACTCATAAGAAATAATTCCTGCCTTCAAAACTTGCCTTAAGCTAGATTATGATTAAAATCACATTAAGTCATGAGTCAGTGTATCTTCTGATACACTTATTTAAAAATTAATTCATCCTAACACTTTGGGAAAATTAATTCATCCTAACGCTCGTCCTAACACTCTTAGAAAAGACCTTGATGCTGGGAAAGATTGCAGGCAGAAGAAGGGAATGACAGAGGATGAGATGGTCGGATGGCATCACCGACTCAATGGACATGAGTTTGAGCAAGTTCCGGGAGATGGTGAAGGACAGGGAAGCCTGGGGTGCTGCAGTTCATGGGGTCGCAAAGAGTGGGACGAGACTGAACACCACCACTCACATGCATCCAATATTCATGGGTGCCAGGCACTAGTCTAGATGATGGGCAATGGCATAAAGAATAAGACAGAGTTCCTTGTCTGTTAGCAATTGATATTTAGTATTCAGAATGCTGTAAGACCAGTTTGAAGATTATTTGATGCTATATCAGTTGAATGGTTATTTAGGCCATAAAGGAAGGCAATAATCCCAACTATTTATCAACAGTACAATCTCCACCCCCCACCCCGATATCTACCCTCTTTCTCCTCCACATACACTCATCATCATGCTTACTGTGACACTTAGTTAACACACTAACTACAGCACTGTGTGAGCTCCAGGCACTTGCTTCAGTCTTCCAGAGGACTGAAGGTCTCAGCAGCAACTCCCAGGTGACAGACTGCATTTTCAGAAATACACGCTTGGTGGGTCTTAAGAACTTAACAGCTCTTGGCTCTCTACAACATCCCAATCTATTAAACCAAACTAACCCGACTGGTTATTTCAAAGGATTCTATCACTAACAGTACAGAACTCCTTTCCATACCAAACATACCTAAACCAACCCATGGGCCAGAGTAAATGAGACAAGGATATCTTCTTGATTATCTTATAGCCTAGAGCATACTTTATGTGTTTCCCAATGTTATTTTCCTAACTAGCAGAGTTGCTTGTACTAATAATAAAGCCTGAATTTTAAAAACAGTGTTGGCAGATCCTCAGTTTCTTGCTCCTATACCCCCCCTTCTTATTTTTCTCTTCAAGAAAGAAAAAAAACACACACAACTGAACTTGCAGTTCCATACTCATACCTTTTAAGAGTATAGGCAGATGTAGTTTGAAAGTAATCTGTATTCCTTTTGCCATTGCTGTGGAAATGGAAAAGCTACAGTATATACCTGTCCTAAGAAAGGGAAAGAGACCAAAGGGAAAGAGCAAAAACTAGCAGATCAAAGGTACAAGCAGAACAAAGCTTTTACCTTTAACTACTGTCCTGGAAGGTCAATTATTCCTCAGAAAGCTAGGAAAGTACGACTGTATTCACTGCAGAGATACAGTGTGAAATGCTGTGGGTGAGATTCAGAGGACTGATCCTTAATCTAGGTGCCCCTCTCTAGTTCCATGTCTCTTACAACACTTAACATGGTAGTGTGAAACCTCTTCATAATACAGTCTGCCAGCAGAAACAGAGGCTGTGTGCATTGATGACATTTTTCTCCACCACCCAGGAAATCACCTCGCAGAGGTTCATAAAAGTTGGATGAATGAAATCTAAAACAAGTACAAACAAATAGGGTCTGACTCTACTGGAACAGGTTCCATGTGTGATGATTAAAATGAATGTGTGATATTATATTAGCTTCTTTATTTCCTTCTACTTATAACATAAACCGCACAAATCAAGAAACCTAAGAAACACTCAACACTAATCAACCATTCTCCCTGACTAACACAATGAAATGATCTAAGTACAAATCACTTATTCTCCTTGCCTAACATGATGAGGTGATCTAAGCACAGTTTACCTGTATTACATGTATGAGTCCAGGTTACAAACACCATGCTTTATGGACACGTCAGGAGACAAATGTATGGCAATGGCACTGGGTAGAAACCCATCATTCTCACATTGACTCTTTTTTTTTTTTTAATTCTCACATTGACTCTTGAAGGACAACTTCCTCCTTCAAATCATTAATCTGGTCATTAATTTGTAAAAGAAAGTGGAGACAGCAGAGAGGGATGGACAGAAATGGACTGTGCAGAGACCGTCATGGACTGGAATCCTAGCCTGTTTTCTAGTCGTGTGATCACGGGGCCTTAGCATCACACACAAGTTTCTACCTCTTGAAAACAGAAATTACAACACATTGGAAGGATGCAGACATGATGAAATGAGCTAATATATAACTTGCCTGACACACAGAAGGCAAGAAAAGTGACTATATAAAAGTACTTCTACTTGATCAATGAACACGTTTATTAACCACAGCAAAAATCCTCTTATTCTCTTGCAAGAACACCCAACTGGCACAGTTAGCTTTGCAGTGAGCATTTATAAATGAACATTTACTTCAATTCTGTTTCTGATTATTTCTTTCGTGTTTCAAGATATTCTTAAATTATTTCTTAAGAACAACTTCGGTTGATTCTTAATAGTGCATATATTTCCTCACATTAATCTTTTTTACCCATTTACATTTCAAAATAATTATAATTTTCAGCTTAAGATATAAAAAGAGGCCAGGACTGAAGAAAACAACCAAGTCCAAGGAATATACCTGGTACATCTGATACAGCAAGGCATTTCAAGGTTAAAAGTGCAATATCCTGCAGCTCTTAAGGAGCCTCTGGAGACTAATGCTTCTCCATGCCACATTCTCCTATTGCCTTCCTCAAAGAGAAATAACCCTCAGCCCAAGAAAATTGGATACAAAATGCAATAGTTGTGCCTTCTAACTCAGAGAACTTCTGAATGCCCCATGTTTTTCCTCAGGGAAATCCATTCCCTATTAACTGCCCCAGCCACCCCAGCATTTCTTCTGGAATGCTCCCAGCAACTGTCAAGGGCTGATCAGCAGACAGCCTAGGCAAGCTGTAGCTGGTTCTTTTGCTCTTGTTGAAAGCAAAGAACACTCCTTTCATTCCATATTTTGAAATCTTCCAAGTCAGTAAGTCAGCAACCATTTCTAAAACGTGCAACATATGCTTGAGGTACTATAGGAGATGTGAAAAAGAATATCAATGAACAGAGCTACTTCCTGTTTTTTTGTATCTAGCAAAATGGGAGTTATTATAGCATATTGGAAATAATGTATTAAGGAATGTTGGTTAGCCAGTCACTCATGCCAGAATCAGATATGAAAAGAAAACTAAAGTTGGCAACAATTCTAGTTCTAATATTTCCCTTTCAGAATTATATTTAATAATCTTTGAAGAATGCATTCATTTTCTTACCTGATTCAAAATTAAACTTGGAGACAATTCCTAACTACAAAACTTACAAATTCATGTAAGACTAACTGATGTAACTACTTCTGTCATTTTATAAAATCACCAATTTTTTAAAAAAATTTATTTTGGGCAATAATTTTCCTACACCTCCTTTAGTAAAAGTCACTAAATTATATTTTTAGTCCAGAAGCTTCTAAAAGGAAGTGAAAGCTGAGGGCTATATGAGGATATAAAAGCAGCCTATGAAACAGCTTCAGTTTTAAGGAAAAACTAACATTAACAAGTACAGCATATCTTGTTCTTTCATGGGGCCAGCAAATTGATAGTTAGGTGTTTTTTTTTTTTTTAAGTTACAAAAATAGGATGGAGTAATTATATCTACCAAACTCACAATAGCCTGTTCAATGGAGAGTAACACTGTAATTTCTCTTCAAAGACAGTAAATAGGAAGAAAAAGCCCCTAATTCTGTAATAGAAGGAAAAATCCCAAACCCTTGGGCGCCACTTACAGGCAAAAAACTTTCACTGATTTCAGTTACTAACCTGAAAAAAGGGTGGACTTAAAATCTTCTATTTTTAATATCAGCATTATTTATATTATTTACACTACAAAATTATATTTCCACAATTTCAATTTCTGCACCCAAAGATCAAAAACTGAAAGAAATTATGAAATTTTAAAACTTTAGGAATTCTCTTTAAAAAAATATGACAGGTCTTAACAGATGGGTGTCCAGATGTATGGTACTACTGAAACATAAAAATATTTCAAAATCTCAATGTTAGATGATCCTACTAAAGTATGAATGTAACTATTATCCAAAAAGTAAAGTTCAATTACGATTTTACTGCTTACAGTCAAAGTGCTTATACCAACAGCTTCAAATGAATTTCAACCCCATGAACAAGGAAATACGGAAAAAACTCACTATTTCAAAAGTAGAGGAAATCAATATTTTACTACAAATGAAATGTTTATGTATAACATTTGGGATGAACAAACAGCATTCTAGCCAGTGAAATTCATTTTAAGAAATGATTTTGCCGATTAGTCTATTATTTCATATACTATGCAATTATAATCCACCCTTTCAAAAAAGGGGAGGGGGAAAACTAGCTTATAAAATGCAAAAATTAAACACGGATTACTCACCCCCTGAATTTTATCTGCTTTCACTTTCGTCCTTTTATTTTGTGTGGAGACAACACTAAACATCTATACATTAATTTTACAGTGGTTCCTCTTCTACTATATTCATAGCTCGTTAAGATGCCTAAAATGCTGAGGCTTGCTAAATTATTTACTGCATCCAAAAACTTGGTTATCATGGGAATAAGACAAAATTCACCTCTCAAATTCTGGGTTTAATATCTTTAACTGGACCTCACTTGTAGTTAACAATCGCCTACAACGAATCATTCCAGTCAAGTTCTAATGCAATCTGCAAAGGAGCAGTAGTGTAGAGAAACATAACCCTTGGAAGACTAAGCTACATGTACAAGTGCACACAGGAAACTAGCATAGTCACAAGTCTCCGTTCCTCTCGACACTGCCACGGCACACTGCTGACCACATTTTTAGGGTTCCCTCCCCCGCGAGGTGGAGAAAGAGAAGAGGGCAACTTCTAAGTAGCAATCAACACACTGCGGTTTTAAACAATCAAGTTGCCCCCCAAAGTGCCAAATCACTAGATAATTAACGAAAGCCAATGATTCCTACTGTCAAATTCGTTTCACAAGGGAAACCAATAATACAAGGCAGTCTTTAAAGCACTAAGAATGAAGGTCAGGAAACCCTACAGGGAAACGGGTGACTATCGCAACATTTCCAGCAACTCAAAATACCCCTCAAACCTGTGCTCTGCATACACTAGTTAGATTTAAAAACAAACAAAAACAAGGACTGTGGCTGTCACATTTAAAAGAATTTCCTTAAACAAAAATTTCTAGTTGCCAAAAGAGTCAGGCCAGGAATGGCTGGCCTGAGTTACCTTGCACAGACCGTAACGCGCAGGCAGCCCAGGGCCCCGGAAAACACCGCACCGGGTCCCTTGGAATCCCGCGGCGGCCCGCGCAGCTGCAGGGAGCAGGAAGCACCGCACCCGCGCCGCGGTCCCCAACCACGCCGGAGAGGCTGCGGGGAGTGGGCACCACCGCTTTGCAAGTGAATGGCTGAAACATCCGGTCCTGGCTCTTACACCACTCCGCCAAATGCAAACTTCAAAGGCCAAATTCAAACTCCAAACAGAAGTCACTCAAGTCTCCGTGGTGCGGTCTGCATTCCCCAGGAAACTAGAGTCCCTCGGGGGACGCGATTAGAAAACTCTCTGTCCTAACACCCCGCAAGCCCCCGAGAGCTTGCAGCCCGTCAGCCCGCACCGCTTTGACAGGCGTTACGGAGCCGTTCACCCGGAACCCCCTGCGGCCGCGCTCGGGGCGCGCCTTCTCCGTTCCGGCCCGACCTCCGGGTACCTGCCTAAAGGCTCTGCCTGTCACGGCCCGGGGGACCCCACCGCTTTCTGCGCCGCCGCCCTCCGGCCCCCCAACTCGGCCTCGGGCAGGGCTGCCCACCTACTCCGCCCACCTACACCGCCCGCCCGCAGGCTCAGGCCTCACCCCCGCGCCCCCCGGGACTCAGGTCCGGGGTCGCCGCCGCCGCACTGCTGCTCGCCTCTTCCAGCCTGACCCGGAGGGCAGCGCCAGGGTCCTGTTCCGGGGCCCCTCGGAGAGCCCCGATTCCAGGAGCCCCACAAAGCCAGCCCGGTCCCCCACACCTTATCTCAACTGGTCCAAGCAGCGCGGCTCGCACGCCTGTCACATGTCTGCAAACAATAACAAACTCTCCAGCACGTCCCCGCCCGGGGCCCCCGTCCGGTCCCCCAGGCCAGGTCTGGGGCGCCGCCCGACGCTGGAAGGGTCAAAGGGGGTGCCCGAGGGCTCGGGTCCCGGATAGCCGCGCGCAGCCTTGCTTTGCGGAGCCCTGGGACGCCCTGCGCTATGCCGGGGTTCATTCATTGCACTAGCCCGCCCGCCCCCCAAGTCCCCGCCGCTCCCCGGGCCGCGCTGCTCACCCGGCTGGGGCCGCCGCAGTCGGCTCGGCGGCGGGCGTCCGCTTCTCCCCCGGCTCGGCCCCCGCGGGGCTCTGGGCGCCGCTGTCCGGTGCGGCCGCCGGCTCGGCAGGGTGGGCGCCACCGCGGCTCGCGGCTCCGTGGAGCGGCGGCACCGCCACAGTCTGGAAACCGCTCCCGCCCGCCGCCGCGTCCGGGGGCTCCGGCGACGGGGAAGTAGAGGAGGACGGCGGCGAGGCGGCGAGGAAAAGCGGCGGCTCCGGCAGCTGGTCCAGCTCCACACTCCGCACTTTGCGCAGCTGCCGCCGCCTCCAGTCCGCCCGCTCACGGCCCCCACTGCCCGCCTCCCGCAGCAGCCCCGCGGCTGCCGCGGGCGCGCTGCTCGCCTTGAGGGTCCCTCTGCCGCCGCCCGCTTCGGGGCTCGCCGCCCCGGCGCCCGGGAATCCCGAGGACGAGGCGCGATTCCCCGCCGCCGCCGCCATTTTCTCTCGCGGGCTACATTCGCTCGGCCCCTGCGAGGGAGGGAGGGGGCGGGGAGAGTGCAGGGGGCGGGGGGCGGGCTCTGCGCATCTAGCGTAGGGCTGGCTGCGCCAACTGCGTGAGCGCGGCCCTTCGGGCGCCCGGACGGGCGGGCGCGCGGGGTTCGGTGGGGGGAGGACGGGCCGCAGGTTTCGGTGGGGAGCGGGCTCTTAGCTCAGCCCCGCACGCGGGCCGCCGCGGTGGCGCTGCGGAGGCGCGCTGGGGTTCGCGCGCCTCACCCGCCGCGCCGCCAGGTAGTCCCGGGCTGCACCGGCGAGAGGAGGAGCCTCGGCGGCAGAGCTCTGCTTCCTCTCCGCCGCAATCTCGGCCCGGCTCGGCCGGCGCTCGCCCTAAGGGAGTTGCAGTTCGAGCTTTGATGGACGGTGCGTTGCAGGGGGCACAAGCCAGAGGGTCTGCAGTCTGTCATTCGCATGCCCGTTGCAGTGGGCGTCGGGGAACCCGGGCGCGGACCGACCTACCCCCGCCCCCGCCTCCGCCTCCACTCCGCGCGGGACGCGCAGGTGGCGCCCGGGGCGCTCGCCTGTTGCAAAGCGAAAGAAACCCAATGTTCAGCTGACGTGATGCCGCGGACCCAAAACACAAACTTATTAAAAAAAAAAAAATTCCTCATCTTTTGCCCACCCCCAGATCGTACTACAAATAAAACAGAAGTTTCTGGAATATCGTGTTCAAAACCTGAAATCACAGGTTTGGGACATCCTCTTTACCCACTGTCTCGCCCCCAGCTAGAGGGAGACCGAGAAGACCGGGCCACGGGGTCGCGGGCGGGGGGAGTGTGGGGTGGTCGAGGTGAATTGTTATACATCTTTTTCTTTTTATTTCTCCGCTGCCTTTGGGAAAGGCAGATATGCAGGACCGCAGACAGCATGTTTGGGGAAGGAACCAGGAAGTGCCGGCTACTGTCATCCTCCGCCAGGTTCTGACCCTCCCCGAGTCCTATGCCTCTGGCTGCACGTCCCTCTTCCCGGCAGGGTCCGGCTGCCGTCGGCTTCCCTCCGCCCCCACCCCCCGGAGCCCGAGCTCCCCGGCGCGGCGTCACGAACCCTGCTAGTCCCTGAGGGCGTCTGGCGATAAGGTGCTTTGGAATGAAAAAGGCACCATTTACATGTTAATGATTTTAGACCTTTCTGTTGGCTTCCGTGTCGCGTTTACTTCTCCCCTCCCTCCTTTTCCTCCAGCCGGTGTGTCTGGGCTGAGAAATCTCCCTTAAGCCGGGAACAGAGTCCCTAGATTTATTTTGTGAAACGGGAATTAAGGCGGGGGTGGGGTGGGGGAGCGTCGTGGAGGGAGAAAGCTGTTCTGGAAGAGAAAGGAGAGAGCTAACTTGTCAGTATGCATATATTTAGACAAAAGTCTAAACTGTCTACAAAATAATTCCTTTGATTTCTTGGAAACAGATAAAATGAAAACCTCTTTCTTGGCTATAAATGGTAACTGAGGAGGATGGTGACATCCGAGGGATTTTTAAAGCGGGTTCAGATTTCATATTAGCTCCGTGTTAACTGCTACGAAGTCTGCCATAAGCTAGTTTTAGTTACATCCCATGGTACAAATTTTGAAACTTTAGATAAATCTGTTAAAATTTGAAGTCTACAGTTAGGCTATGATTATACAGTCTTTTAATGGTAGCCAAGTGTATCATCCAAAGCAAACAGTAGTTATTTCTTAGGTCTTCCCGGATTGTTACACCCACCAAAACCTCCATGGGGAAGGATAAACTTGTTTCTTTCTTATTTAGATTAGAAAACCTTTATATTTGCACACACATAGCTAGGTAACTGTAAATGAGAAAAATAAGTAGATGCCTTCAGCTTTTCAAAAGTGTTCCAGTTTTGAAGTTTGGCCAGAGTAGCAAAACAGAACGGGATCCAGTGAAACATTTACTTTAGACTCTTCATCTGTGCTCAGTGATGAAAACGGGACCCAGCGAGAAGAGCATGCTACTATCAACTAGCCACAGTCTCTGGCCTCCATCCATCACACCGCCATGGCGAAACCTTAAGTGCTGGTCTTTCACCAGGTTTTTGGTGCTTTGAGTCATTTCCGCCTTTAATCTTTTATGTATATATTCGAGTTGTCATTATGCACCGTGCACTGACAAACTTATTTTTTAAGGAAGAATTATAAAGGACGTGCTTGACTGAAAAGGGTGTTCTTCCTCCATCATCTGTTGATATAAAGTCTTCTTTGAGGAGACGTTAACCTGTGGAATTGCTACCATAATTTTTGCATCTTAAGCATGGTTAAAATTCTATCTCTAGTTTGGTGCTGCTGGGTCCTGCTTTATATTACTGCATAAAGACATATGTCAAATTGCCTTAATTTGTTTCTTTAATGACATAAAGGAGTCTTGTGACTCTTCCAAGTTTGCTTGTACACTGAAAATTCCAGTTCCTATTTCCAACCTCTTTATTTCTATTCTCTCTCAGACACAAATGTTGCAGTAATTTCATTTATGCTATGACAACTTTGGTAACCTTTACGTCAATATTTCACAGATCACTGCTTCCACATAGTGCTTCTGGGAATCACCTAAGTCATACTTCAGTTCCTGAATCACACTCATTTGGAGGATCCAGTTTAATATTGGCGCATTTCCTCCTTGTGCATAAACATCACTGATTTAGAATGAACAGATTTAATAGGCACTGCAGAAATATTTCAGTCTGTGTATCATTCACTTTGTATTTCTTAAATACCTATTATGCACATACAAGAAACTTTCTTCTCTTGAGAGATTTACAAAAGTAAATAAAATGATCCATTTGCAAATATTTTTATGAGTGGGTATTTATCAAGTTGACTCTGCTAGAATTTCAGATCCATCTATGTGTGGGGTTTCACTCCTCTGTTTGTGAGATCTACATCTTAGGTAGACGTAAAGAGTAAGAAGATAACCTTGAGAATAGAGTAAAAGCTTGTATCCTATCAGGGTTATAAATATTATTATAGAATACTTGCAGGAGAGTTGGGGTGAGAACTTGGTTTCTCTGCTCTTTCCAGACACCATACTTCCCAAGTGTTTGCAGATGTCGTAAGTTGGGAAATCTTGTCATGTATAGGATAGTGACCTTTTGTAAATACACTGTAGGTGACATAATAGTAGAAAGCTTCTTCACCAACCTCCACTTACTGACTCATCTAGTAACAGATTCCGGTCATTCCTGGTGTGGTGTGCAGCAGCCAGAGGGATGCTGCAGCATAACGAACACTCGTGACACCGGCACACTTCTGCTCCCACCAGGTGAGTTATGGACCCCAGCGAATCCACCATATTTGTTCCCAAATCTGACTATAGCTGCTGTAACTGTCGCTATGGAATTTAGTTAAGTCCTATTGAACATGACTGTGTAAGTGCAAAACAAAAGTTATTCCGATGAAAACTAAGTTAAATGCTTTGAAAGAATGAGTGAAAGCAAGACACTGGAAAGAGTCTGTCAAATGAGTTATGGATATGAGGATTGTGAAAGAATGGAGAAAAAAGCATTCAAATCTATAAGAACTTTGTACATGTCTCTCAGTTTTCACTTTGCTTGAAAGAAAATAAAAGTGAAAACTGTAGACCATGAGAGATGTCAGAAAGCCTCTGGATAATGGACCCATACTCAAAAGACCAAGGCCCTCCACCCAAATACTGGTTAAAACCCCCAAACTATACAAGACAAAATCCTGTTGCTTATGTTTTAAGCTAAAGGAAAATATTTTATACTATATGTACATATGAGATTCCTTTTTATTAACCAGCCTTTGAAATATTTTGCTTATATTTGCAAGTATTTAAAATCAGAAACTAAATTTTTGTAGTGAATAATGAAAGCCAGCTGAATCGGGATTTTATATTTAAAAATACAACTGCAACTAATGAAATTTGATATATCTCACAGTTAGCCAAATTCGACTTACCTTTACAACTCTGAATGATCCTTTGAATTCTGTTGAACCCTGTTCATTGCTGTTTTTTGATGTATAATGCAATATTCTTTTTCTGTTTAAGTTTTATGGCTTAATCATGACTATCATTTTTGAAAAAAAAAAAAAAAAATTTGAAGACTTCATACATTTCTCCAAGGTCCTCCTGTAATATTCCATTTCTTTCTTTGAATCAGTGTCCTTGTTAGTTTCCTCTTCATTTGTGGTCCACTGGTCCAACTCTGCTAAATCCTATGTTGACAAGACCTTACACATGATCTAGGAAGTTTAGTATCACTTCTGGTGGTTTAGTCAACTTCTTCATCTTTTGCAACATTTGTGCCTTCCTTTTGTAATTATTTGCATTGTTTTGGGGTCAAAACTGCTAAAGAAGTGTACAAAATTGATATCCACTAGAGCAGTGCCATCTGATAAAATGTAAAGCAAGCTGCAAATGCAATACTCATATGTAATTTTATTTTACTTGTAATTTTAAATTTCCTAGTAGCCACATTAGAAAAACTAAAAAGAAGCAAGTGAAATTGATTTCAATAATATAGTTTATGCAGTATATCCAAAATATTACTTTTTCAGTACTTAATCAATATATAAAATATTACTAATGAGATTTTGTCATTATTTTTTAACTACATCTTTGAAATCCAGTATGTTTGAAATCCAGTATGTTTCAGAACATATCAAATATCATTTGAGTCACATTTCAGATGCTCAAAAGGCACATGTAGACAGTGACCAGTGTTATCAGACAGCACAGCCCTAGAGCCATTATACCTAATACTTAGGAGTTTTCAGTTCAGTTCACTTCAGTTGCTCAGTCGTGTCCAACTCTTTGCAACCCCATGAATTGCAGCACACCAGGCCTTCCTGTCCATCACCAACTACCCAAACTCATGTCCATCGAGTTGGTGATGCCATCCAGCCATCTCATCCTTTGTCGTCCCCTTCTCCTCCTGCCCCCAATCCCTCCCAGCATCAGGGTCTTTTCTAATGAGTCAACTCTTCGCATGAGGTGGCCAAAGTATTGGAG
This sequence comes from Dama dama, assembly GCF_033118175.1. Lineage (NCBI taxonomy): Eukaryota > Metazoa > Chordata > Mammalia > Artiodactyla > Cervidae > Dama > Dama dama. The sequence goes on from NC_083705.1 coordinate 30,350,189, forward strand.
TTTCAGCTTCAGCATCAGTCCTTCCAATGAACACCCAGGACTGATCTCCTTTAGGATGGACTGGTTGGATCTCCTTGCAGTCCAAGGGACTCTCAAGAGTCTCCTCCAACACCTTATGGACCATTAAATGTCCGGTTAGGCCTCCAACTCTTTAGTGGTTCCTATTACATAGAATATAGAGTGCCGATTCCAGATTCCTTTTTTCATTCATTGTGTATAATTACAAATATCCACATTTGTATGTTTAAGAAATAATGAATCACAATAGATATAAATTAGTAACATATAAGTTAGCATATTACTCTTTCTATCTCCAACAGCTAAACTTTCAAATAAATTCCAGGCACCCTTGTCAGTTGCTTTCTTAACTGCAGTTCTGATTCTGTCGCCTCTCCTCAGACTCTTTAGTGGTTCTATGTTACATAGAGTATAGAGTCCAAATTCCTTCTTTCTTTCATTCATCAAATATTAAATGCATTTTCTCCTGTGTGCTGGGCACCACTCAAGGTCAAGGAATGAGATCAGCATAGACCTGACACCTGCCTTCATCACACCCGCAGCCTACCACCATTGACTGTTGGGTTCTCAGCACAGTTCACCCTGTCTTGTACCTGGGCTCCCACCACAGATATCTGTTCCCCAGGTTGGGAGCAGGTCATGCTATCTTTTCCTCCAAAGGAACCTATGAGCCCTCTTCTTCTGAAAACTCTTCCTTAAATCCACTCCACTCCCAAACTCTGGCCACCACCACCCCTGGGCCTGGCTCATTCTTAACCTTTGAAGGGGCAGGGTGAGTTACACATGAAGGCCCCATAACAACATTTTAAATTAGCTAAAAGTCAGAATGTAAACCAACAGTGGATAAAATATATTTTAGGCTTCTACCTTGATATATATACTTTCATAAAGACAAAATTGAACATTATGTAAAGTTGTGATTTTTTTAAAAGACTGGCAACAAAATATTAAAGACAATTATATCTGGTTTCCATTGATGGGCTGACTGGATGAGGAATAAAATAAAGATATATCAAAATTTTAAATAACAAATATTTAAAGTTGAATTTTAAATTTTTTAAAAATTTAATTAAATATAATCAAGTATTTTATTAGGATAGGATTAGGATTAGGATTCCAGGTGCTGGGGGTAGAGAAAGTGAGAAGATGCCCTTTCCCTAGGAGAACTTCCAGAGCCTGCCTTGCGTGAGAGCCACTTGTGTCCATGTCAACATTTTCCACCGGCTAATGAGACCCCAGAGGGAGGGACCATCTCCTCTTCATCATCCTTCCCTCCCCAGAGCCCCTAGCTCAGTGCCTTGCATGTAGTAGATGCTCAAGTAATGGGGGTTGACTTAGGTCGCTGTGCTTAGGTCGCTGTGCTGTGCTTAGGCACTCAGTCATGTCTGACTCTGTGACCCCATGGACTGTAACCCCCTCCAGGCTCCTCTGTCCATGGGATTCTTTAGGCAAGAATACTGGAGTGAGTTGGCATGCCCTACTCCAGGCGATCTTCCTGATCCAGGGATTGAACAAGGGTCTCCTGCATTGCAGGCTGATTCTTTACCAGCTGGACAGGTCATTACCAAACACAAACTGTCTAAGACTCCTTAGGATCTGAGCATCAATCACAACATTTGCTCCCTAATGGGGAAGAAGTTCTCTTTCCTAAAAGTGATATGACTTTATTTGCAAATATAGCTGTGCACTTTCTTTAGAAGAAGGTGAGAATTAATTTCTATATGCATTCTAATTGGCTCTTATTGGGGATAACTGAGGGGGAGAGAAGAGGGATGTAAGGAGAAAAGGAAGGGAAAAGGGGAGAAAGAACTGAGGAGTGGGACTCTGAAACACAGAAGAGAATGACAGAAAAGGAGCCGTATCTGTAACACGTGAAACAAATCTGAAAGTTTGTAGGAAGATAATCTCGGAAAGTTTCCAGGGAGCATAGGAAGTTAAAAATTATTAACAGTTATAAATTATTTATTGAGCATTTATTATATGGCAGTATGTGATAAGTACGTCATATATGTTAACTTTTAAAAAAACTTTTTATTTTATATTGGAGTGTAGCCAATTAAAAATGTGATCATTTCAGGTGGACTGCAAAGGGACTCAGCCATACATATACATGTATCCATTCTCCCTCAAACTCCCCTCCCATCCAGGCTGCCCCATAACATTAAGCAGAGTTCCGTGTGCTATACAGTCGGTGCTTATTGGTTATCCATTTTAAATATAGCATTGTGTACATGTTGATCCCAAACTCCCTAACTATCCCTTCCCCCATCCTTCCAAGAGGACATATAGGTGGCCAAAAAAGCACATGAAAAGATACTAAACATCACTAATTATTAGAGAAATGCAAATCAAAACTGTAATGAGGTCTTACCTCACATGGGTCAGAATGGCCATCATCAAAAAAATCTACAAATAATGAATCCTGGAGAGTTTATAGAGAAAAGAGAACCCTCCTACACTGTTGGTCGGAATGTAAATTGGTTAAACCACTACGGAGAACAGTATGGAGGTTCCTTAAAAAACTAAACATAGAGCTACAATATAACCCTGAAATCCCACTCCTGGGCATGTATCTGGAGAAAACCATAATTCAAAAAGATACTTGCACCCCAGTGTTCATTGCAGCACTGTTTACAATAGCTAAGACATGGTAAATGGATAAAGAAGATATGGTACATGTATACAATGAAATATTTCTCAGTCCTTAAAAAGAATGAAATAATGTCATTTTCAGCAACATGGATGGACCTACAGATTGTCATACTAAGTGAAATAAGTCAGAGAAGGAGAAATGTTGTATGACATCCTTTATATGCGGAATCTAAAAAGAAATGATACAAACAAACTTATTTACAAGATAAGTTAGGGAAGGGATAGTTAGGGAGGTTGAGATTGACATTACACACCAGTATATTTAAAATGATAACCAGCAAACTCCTACTGTATAGCACAGGGAACTCTGCTCAGCGTTATGTGGCAGCCTGGATGCGGGGGAAATTTGGGGGAGAATAAATGGATACATTTATATGTATGGCTGAGTCCCTTTACTGTCCCTCTGAAACTATCACAATATTGATAACTGGCTATGTTGTTTAGTTACTAAGCCGTATCTGACTTTTTTTGTGACTCCATGGACTGTAACCTTCTAGGCTCCTCTGTCCATGGGATGTCCCAGGCAAGAATACTAGAGTAGGTTGCCATTTGCTTCTCCAGGGAATCTTCCCAACCTAGGAATCGAACCCACATCTCCTGTATTGTCAGGTGGATTCTTTACCACTGAGCCATCTGGGAAGCCTACTAATTGGCTATATTCCAATATAAAATAAAAAGGGGGAAAAAGAATTGCGACACAGAAAGACTGATCCTTACGATATATTCAGCGCACACTGTGGACACAGCATCCTTTTAGATACATTAAGAAATTAAAATGTTTTTGCAAAGTTAAAAAAGAAAAGTGAAAAAGAAATACAACTCATGAGGTGAGGGAAACAGTCTTGATTTGGGGACTCAGTTTAGTAACTGCTCTACATTTCCTAAGAGGACACCTTCACTGACTTCCATCTCTAATTAAATTACAAAGAAAAATAATTTCCAAGATGAAAAAGTAAAAGTGTCAATGTAGTAATGGCTCTAAAACACAGGAAATGTCTGCAGAGAGCCCTTCCCTAACACTTATTTATTGGCAATTGCAGGATGCATCTGTTGCTTCAGATGATTTAGTGGCAGAGTGTCTGCAGGACCAATTGTAGGAGAAGATGGTAAGATATGGAAGCTTAAAAGGAAGCATTTACTCTCCTCAATTTTGTCATTTCCAAAACAAGTCATATCCTACCCTAGTCTGAGAGAGGGAAAGGTAAACTAAAAATAGCTTTTCTTTGAGAAGTGCTCCTAATGTTGGGGGAAACCACAAGACTATCTTCTGTTTTACTAAATAGAGTCATTTAAATGGGTGGGCAATGGACAAGAGTTTGAGCACACTCCGAGAGATAGTGAAGGATAGGGAAGCCTGACTTGCTGCAGTTCAAGGGGTTGCAAAGGGTTGGACACGACTTAGTGACTGAACAACAATTGTTATAGCTCATTAGTACATATGAAAATACTGGAATGCCAACTCATTTTAAGATAAGAAAACAGTGGACCAGGCAGAATAAGACCTTGGAAATAAACACTTCCTCTTATTTTAAATTGCTTGATATCTCGGAGAGTCTCAAAGTTTTGTTTTTGAAGAGTCGTCTCCTTTAAAAATAGCTACTGACAGAGTCAGTTGAACTGACTTGAATTCCAAGAAGATTTAGGTTTTTTAATTTTTCAGACACTAAAATTTTCAGGGATGAAAATTATATGGGAATATCATTGGAAATCAAAATCTTCTGAAATATAAGGACATTTCTAAGCCAATTTTTAAATTGCTAACTTTTCCTAAAAGGAATTCTTTATCATCCTGAAACAGCTGACTGTGTGTTGGGTGGTACTTAAGGTTCTGCATTGAAGGCTGAAGAGACTCAGGACTTTTCAAGAGTATTGTCTGCAACCGGTGTTCCTCACTGAGTGTCAGGCCCAGGCCCAGCTCTGCTACTCACGTGGCAATTACTGATTATTCTCTGGTCTGGAGGAAGAGAAAAAGCAGCTCCCAAACAGTCTGGCCTGCCCCAGACCCAAGCTGTTAGTCTCTTTAGAGGACGAGCATATGTTTGGAGTGGCCCCTTCTAACTTAGCTGATTTTTAGCCCCTTCACTTGTATCTCTTTCTTCTTCTGTGGGTGTTAATTTCATTTTATTTAAAGGGAACTATTTCAGCATCTGTCATAACTTTTAATATTAATCTGACAGTAATACCAGCTTAGGTGACTACCAGGAGTCCATCCCTGATAAGAGGATGACATAAACTTAAATCCGTTGGGTTCTCTGTGAAAAGCTCCAGTTATTTTAACCCAGGGAATTTGCCACCGGATTCACTGCCTCCCTTATTAATATACACAGAGTAGTCTGGTGAGCTTCCCAGTTTCTCAAAGAAGGTCTTCCTCCTTTTTTTATTGACATTGTAATATTTCATATTCCTATTATTTTTGCCTGCATCTGTACTTTGCCAAAAATGAGTTGATTGTTTTTAAGAGAAGAGGAATACTAGATGATCCAGAGAACAAAATAAATATATAGCAGAAAGTTATTGGTGGGAAGACCAACATTAGCGACAAACTCATTCATGAGAATGAATGATTTTGGATCTGATTCACCCGAAGCTTACTGAGATTTCCCTCATGTGTCGGGTGTTTTACATTCTGTCCCCCTATTTAATTCTCCCACAACTCTTTTTTGAGACTGATTTCTTCCTCCCATTTTAGAGACTCAGAAATGGAGCCTCAGGGAGAATTTTTTCATCCTGCCCCAAATCACTTGGCTGGCAAATTGGCAAGATAGGCTACTAACCCTAAATTTGTTATTCTTTCCACTCTATATCACTGCTTCCAGGAAGAATAAAGGTATTCCTGTATAATAATCAGGCGGCACTTAATCAGTCAACCAATATGTATCGAGTGCAGATAAGGTACCAGACACTTCAAGGATTTTTGAGTAACCACAGCGTAATCGCTCACAGTCCTCGGCCAGTGCTATTAAGAGCAGTAGCACAAGGTGTCCCAGCAGTTCACTGGAGCCGGAAGTTCAGATGGTGGTAAAAGTCATAAAGTTTCTCTGAATAATGCTGAGTAACTCAAACAGGACCATGCCTGCCACGTCACCTCATTAGTGTTAACCATTCAACTCACAGAGGTTGCAGAGTGACACCAAAGAACGTGGGACCAGAGCAGATTCTTATGCGTTCAGTGAGATCATTCAGCAGGCCCAGTAGGCATTCAAGATACTCAAGTGCCCATATAATACTTTCAGTTTTGTGTTTTCTCCGTTTTGCCCATTGAATACTTCACACTCACCTTGTTCAGTGAAGTCTGTTTCAAAGTGCAGCTCTTTCTTCTTCTTCTTTTTCTTCTAAAGATGCTAGCATGGATGAGAAAGAAAAAAACATCTAAAACAAAGGTGCCAAGAAAACACTTTGCTTTATAACATCCTCATAAATGAAGGAATGCTAATCAAAGTTTCTCTTTAAAATAAGTTTTGGGTTGACTCCAGTATGGAAAGTTCCAGCTGCAAAGTGTATAATCCCAGAGATTTGTAAATCCCAGATATTTTCCTTTTTCTTTGTCTTTGACTCCAGTCTTTTCTGTTACTGTTCAGCGTGTGTGCATGCGTGCTAAGTCACTTCAGTCATCTTGTGTCCAGCTCTTTGCAACCCTATGGACTGTAGCTTGCCAGGCTCCTCTGTCCATGGGATTCTCCAGGCAAGAATGCTGAAGTGGGTTGCCATGCTGTCCTTCAGGGGATCTTCCTAACCCAGGACCCAGACATTGAACTTGTGTCTCCTGTGGCTCCTGCATTGCAGGTGGATTCTTTACTGCTGAGTCACTGGGGAAGGCCTAGCATTCAGTAGGTTTGATACAAATCCCTTGGAATTGAACGAATGGAGTTTGTTAAAACTGAACAAAAGCGTTGTTTGGTCATCAGCGAACAATAGCACATAAAAATATTGCTGTTCAATTCTTAACTTTAGAAAAGTCTTTGGGTGAAATGTCATTTCTCCTTCCTGAAGTTCCATTTACCAAGTAATTAAAAATTTAATTGAACTCAAAAGGGCAGAATAGGCCTTCAGCATTTTACACTTGAAGTATAATCAGCATCTAACTTGTTTAAATCCATGGTAAATGAAGGGATATTATATGATAGCACATGATATATGTTTAAAAAATTGTTTTTCCCTCTAATATTTATATGTCACTGAATTATAAATAATATCCTAAAATAGCCAGATGACCTGAAAACTCTGTCAGACCAGCCCAAGTCTGGTTTTTCTCAAGATGGTGGTAAATCAATGTTGCTGTCCTTGACAACTCACCATGAGAATCTGTGTGTAACTCTTTCTTTCCTACATGACCCATCTACATCTTCTTTTCACTAGCACTATACCCATCTTAGAAAAGCTTGAAGGATTGATGACTTGATTTTGGGATAGGAGAGGAAGTGAAAAATAGCATTTGGTTTATTAGTGGAACAAGGGAAAGAGCAATTCTTACAGTCACCACATAGCAAGTTCTAGCAGTGAAAAGTGGAACTGGTAAATTTGGTAGAAGAAAAGGACGGGCCCCACTTGTGAGGCATCTGGTGGTCAAGGCATACTCCTGCCCTCAGCCCCTAAACTAGTTCCACAGGTACCCACCAGGTCATGGCAGCAATACCAGCAATTTGGATCTGCAGAATCTCCCAACAGCCTCACAGCAGGATTTAGAGTATTAATAGACAGAATGTTCCCTGTTTCATTATAAGTGGAGAACTGTATCCTGGAACACTGAGTTAGAATTATAGCCATTATTTTCTCCAAAATAGTATTACACATGTTAGTTTGGTGCTATAGGACTATTAATCTTGTACTGTATATTCAAAGGTACAACAGGTTTTCTGTTATGAGGTTTTCTAAACCACAGGTCATAACCAATTGAATGCTTGCAAAATCATTTTATTGGGTTGTAACCAGTTTGGAAAAAAAAGAAATATAATAGAAAATACCAGAGTACATTGCCTGAGGTAAGAGCAATGTGAATCTTGGGGGTGTATGTGTGGTGTGTGGTCACACTGTAAAGTGCAAACGTGTATTCTTTACTGTTCAGTTCAGTTCAGTCGCTCAGTCGTGTCTGACCCTTTGTAACCCCATGAATCGCAGCACGCCAGGCCTCCCTGTCCATCACCAACTCCCAGAGTTTACTCAAACTCATGTCCATCGAGTCAGTGATGCCATACAGTCATCTCATCCTCTGTCGTCCCCTTCTCCTCCTGCCCCCAATCCCTCCCGGCATCAGGGTCTTTTCCAATGAGTCAACCCTTCGCATGAGGTGGCCAAAGTATTGGAGTTTCAGCTTCAGCAGTACTGTAGGTTATAGTAAAAAAGGATTCAAGGTCATTGATTTGGGGATTGTAGGACCAAACCAATGTTTACACTTTCCAGTTCTAGATGTTGAATCAGGCACATGTAGCAAAAATCAATTCATTGACAGTGAATTCGCCATAAGCCAGTTCACCAAAAATCAATTCCTCGGATGATTAATGTGCTGAATCATCAATTCATTGCCTTACTGGGGACTTTCCTCACTTTTCAGACTCCTTGAAGCGTTGCTATAACCCTATAGCTAGAGACTTCTTAGACTTGTCAAATGACTATCAGTCTCACAATTTAGATACCTCTATCCCTTTCTGCTCTCAGCCATGTGGATGGCTCTTACGGTAACAGTTGCAGTATTGCCGTAACTAGCTGCAGTGAATTTCCTGACAAATTTTAGCAAATTTGTCATTTGATAATTTGATCATTTGATAAATTGACTTAGGGCAAACTGACCTATGACTTTCTCCTATCTTTCCTACTTAGGAAGTTCTTTTCCAGTCATTTCTATTCGTAAGGACCTCTTTCTTCTCTGATTGCTTTGCACATTATCATATGTTGTGCTATTCTCTAATTACCTCTACCATATTATGGTATTATACCATGTTGGTATAAACACGTGGCGCATACACACACACACTTTGGGGCAAGACAGTCCAAGTTTCAGCTTGACTCTGCAACTTAATACTAATATAACTTTGAACAAATTACTTAATCTCCACATGCAATGATTTCCTCATCTGTAAGATGAGACTACTAGTACCTTGTAGTGTCAGTGAGAGGAATGAATGAGTTAAAATAGGAAAAGCACTTAAATAGTGTCTGGAACACAGAGAGTACTACATAAGTGTTAGTTGTTATACTTCTATATGCAGTAATATATATGAAATATTTATAGGTAAAGTAATTTTAGAAATTAAAGATTTGGATTTCTTTTAATGCCAACATTAAAACTGGCATTTATTCAACTAATATCATCAATTAACCATGGATCGTTTGTAGAGACTCTACTATTCCCTAGTAATGTGGAAGAGAGCATTGGAAAGAAGTATAGAGCAAAGGAGTTTATAGAAAAGCCTGTTATTAATGCATTCACTCACTCAGTTTCAGCTTGAGCAGTTCGACTGGAATTATCAGAGATAGAGCAATTGTCCTAAAGGTCTCAAGAGTTTAAAAAAACAATGCAAAGAGATGAGATCTGCTTTAAGAAGGAACTTTGAGGAAGAAGGAAGAACTGCCACCTTCACAGAAGGCTTTTGTTTGGAGGCATTGCCTCCGTCAGTTCCAGCAAGAGGAGTTTTGGTGTTTACATCAATCCAAAGAAGAGAATGACAGGACACCTCCACAAAGAGGAAAAGACAGCTTTTATGTAAAATTATCACTAGGTGTTTGTTTCAAAATCAACTATAAAAGGGATATGTAGATAAAAAATAAAATGCTATGAATAAAAAATATGCCACCTTAAAAAATAACAAAATTGGAAGAGTCAAACATTTCAAAACAGTTTAAATAGCAACAGTAATTAAGACATTGTGGTATTGGCATAAGGACAGGCAACTAGATTAATAGAATGAACTGAGAATCCAGAAGTAAACCCTCACATTTAGGGTCAGCTGATGTTTGATGGGGGCTTCCCAGGTGGTGCTAGTGGTAAAGAACCCACCTGCCAACACAGGAGATGGAAAGACCTAGCTTCAATCCCTGGATCCAGAAGATCCCCTGGAGGAGGGCATGGCAAACCACTCCAGTATTCTTGCCTGGAGAATCCCATGGACAGAGGATCTGGTGGACTACAGTCCGTAGGGTTGCACAGAGTTGGGCATGACTGAAGTGACTTAACACACTCGTGTGATCTTTGACAAGAGTGTTAAGGAAATTAAATGGGGAAAGAATAGTATTTTCAACAAATGACTCTGGATGAGATAGTCATGTGCAAATGAATGAAATGGAATTCCTGCCTCATAGAATATATGAAAATTAACTCAAATTGAATCAAATGTAAGAGCTAAAATTATAAAACTCTTGCGAGATAACATAGGGGTAAATCTGGGTGACCTTGTGTTTCATAATCATTTCTTAGGTGTGACGCCAAAGGCACAAGAAACAAAAGAAAAAATAGATAATTTGGACTTCATTAGAATGCAAAGCTTTTGTGTTTCATAGGACATTAAGAAATTAAAAACTCAACCCTGACAAATAGCTTGTATCTAGAATATACAAGAAGAATTCTTCCAACTCAGCAGTAAAAGACAGATAACCTGATTTCAAAAGGGACAAAAAATTGAAATACACATTTCTCTAAGGAGGATATAAAAGTGGTCAATGAGCACATGAAAAGATGCCTAAGAATATTAACTATCAGGGAAATGCAAATCAGAAGCACACTGAAATACCACTTTACATCTACTACAATGGTTATAACAAAAAAGACAAATAAGAAGTGTTAGTGAGACTGAGGAGCGATTGCTGATGGGAATGTAAAATTGTGCAGCTACTTTGAAAAAGTTTGATAGTTCCAATGCTAAATATAGACATTCCATATGATGCAGCAGTTCCATTCTTAGACTTCCACCCAGGAGAACTGAAAACATATTTTCACACAAAAACTTGTACATGAATGTTCATAGCAGCATTATTCATAATAGCCCAAAAGTTATCCATTCAATTGATGAGTGGATAAAGCAAAATATGGTAAATTCCTACAATGAAATATCATATAGCCGTAAAAAGGAATGAAGTATATACCTATTTATGCTGCAATATGAATAAACCTTGTTATGTTAAGTGAAAGAAGTGAGACACAAAAGAAGATACATTGTATGATTCCTCTGATGTAAAATATCCAGAAGAAGTAAATCCATCCAGACAGAAAGTAGATTCATGGCTGCCAAGGGCTGGGCAGAGAGGCGATGGACAGTGTCTCCTCAGTAGGTACAATTTCTTTATAGGAAAGTAAGAATATAGTAATATATACTGTGGTGACAGTTGAACAACTGTGTGAAGATACTAAAAACCAATGATTAGCTCATCTAATTTTCTATGATTTTGGGCTCTCATGACTTTTTAAAAATCATTTGCTGGGCATTTTCAAACAAAAATTACAGTTTAGAAAAATTAGACTATTTCACAAAGTGGAAGCATCTATTAATAGATAATTTTAACTGGTACAAAGACAGCATAGTTGGGGAAAAGAACTAGCAAACCTAATACATCTCTGTTCAGACACTGTAACTTAGAACAGAATGAAAGTAGGCCTTGTTGCTAATCTTGCATCAGTGCAAAGATTAATCCATTTTAAATGGTTGAACTGTATGGTATGCAAACTATATCTCATTAAGGCTGAGACAGAGTTAGCATGCAGTTGCAACAATACTACCCATTTTGTAAGAATACATGCAAATGTATCCATCCATATTAAGCACATCAAATGCGTCCCATTGGTGGAGCAGAAGGTTTCCCAGGAGGTGTGCAAGGCACTCAGCCTTTCAGTTCTCCAACCTCAGTTTGTTTACTCCAATCTCTCCTCTGCTCACAACCTCAGTTTACAGCCTTAAAGATGTGTAAATACCCAGACAGTTTGACCTAGTTTGGTCTTAACTTTGGAGCAACTCTTGTCCAACTGGTCTGTGTGACTGGCCTGTCCTTCAATGTTTCCTGGTTAAGTAGTGAAATTTTCATATAGCAAATTTTGTTCTACAGTAATTTCTTCCTTTTACGAAAGTGTTATATTTATTTAGATTGGACTGCTGATCATGCATTGCCTCTGTCTGCTTTTGTGTTTTTCTTCTTATGCAATTTATGTTTTAATGTGTGTTATTTTTTCAGTCGTGTACTTAAGCTTTTTCTTCTTGACCAAATTATAAACCTCTTAAAGGCAAAACCTTTATGCCTTTAAAAAAATTCCACACAGTAACTGTTAAGATTCTTTTCATATAACAAGGACTTAATAACACTGATTAATTAACAAATTGATTGGTGGTGTTCTTGGATTTACTAAATCAATTTGGTCATCATTGTCATTCAATAGCTGAGTCATGTCCGACTCTTTGTGAACTCATGGATCGCAACACACAAGGCTCCCCTCTCCTTCAGTTGAGTCAGTGATGCTATCCAACCATCTCATCCTCTGCTACCCCTTTCTCCTCCTGCCCTCAATCTTTCCTAACACCAGGGTCTTTTCCAGTGAGTTGGTTCTTTGCATCAGGTGGCCAAAGTATTGGAGCTTCAGCTTCAGTATCAGTCCTTCCAGTGAATATTTAGGGTTGATTCCCTTTAGGATTGACTGGTTTGATCTCCTTGCAGTCTAGGGGACTCTCAAGAGTCATCTCCAACACCACAATTCGAAAGCATCTGTTCTTTGGCATTCAGCCTTCTTTATGGTCAAACTCTCACATCTATACATGACTACTAGAGAATCATATAAGAAAGAGGACTTTTTCCAAAAATATCTCAGGTAGTTCTGTATATGTGTTTTAAAAAATCAAAGTTTTTGGTTTAATGTGAATTTTAATCCATATACTTTTTAATGTCTTCATATAACTTGAAAAGAGGTGACATGATTTGTAATGCAACAGCTGGACATTTCTCCAATCACCTCATTGGATTCTGTGCAGGATTCACAGATAGACAGTCTCTGCTCTCAACAAGTTTGCCAAAACAAGTTTATGAAAATATAAAGTAATATGACATGAGCTTAAAATTAATTAGCTCTATCTTTTGTTCCAATTAACCTTATTTTTGAAACTTAAAAAAATATATTTCTACATGACTTTTATTTGCGGAAGTCTGACGCACTGGCTGTGAAAGACATCTCAAGACAATCTTAGTTCAGTAATTACACTCTATCAACCACAACAAAAGCAGTCCTGAAGCTAAAGAGTATAGCTTTTTCAAAGGTTCATGTAGCATATGCAGAAGTTCGTAGGTCCAAACTGCACAGGTGTCTCACATTCTCGTTTTGTGTCAGAGGATGTGAAGTGAAGTGTTAGTTGTTCAGTCATGTCTGACTCTTGAGACCTCGTGGACTGCAGCCCACCACCAGGCTTCTCTGCCCACGGAATTCTCCAGGCGAGAATATTGGAGTGGTCTGCCATTACCTTCTCCCATGTCAGAGGATGGGAGAACAAAAATGAGCATCTCAATGTTAGGCTTCAGCCCTGTGGTACTTATTCATTTAACTGCTTGAAAGTGAAAGTGAAGTTGCTCAGTCATGTCCGACTCTTTGCGACCCCATGGACTGTAGCCTATCAGGCTCCTCAGTGCGTGGAATTTTCCAGGCAAGAGTACTGGAGTGGGTTGCCATTTCCTTCTCCAGGGGATCTTCCTGACCCAGGGATCAAACCTGGGTCTCCCACATTGCAGGCAGACTCTGAGCCACCTGGTTAACTACTTGAGTGTTTGCTTTTTTCAGTCTAGAATCTGATTCCTGAAACCAGTGCGAAAACTTAGAACCTCTAGTAGCTTTTTCTAGTCACTTCTAAGTTTTAAAATAATGGGTTTCTTTAAAGAACCCTTTAACTTTACCGATAGCTGAGACAGTGTGGAACTGCCCCACAGATTGTGATGTGTTCCGGGTACCAGCAAAGCAAAAGTATCCTTTCTCTACAAATAAGTAAGTTAACTTTGACGTGTGCTGGGCTGTGCCGAGTTGCTCAGTCGTGTCTGCTTCTTTGCGACCCTGTGGACTGCAGCCCGCCAGGCTCCTCTGTCCACGGGGATTCTCCAGGCAAGAATACTGGAGTGGGTTGCCATTTCCTTCTCCAGGGGATCTTCCCGACCTAGGGATCAAAGGACTCCGTAATCTTTTCAATGTTTGTGGTTGCCCAGAGGGTCCTGACTCTAAGAAGCCATACACTATGTATACAAAATCAAGTGCCAATTTTCTAACTTCCCTCACATAAAATGGATAATCTAATTTTTGCAGGTGAAACTGAGATAACATTTTAGAAGCTGAGCATGGGAAAACTTCATCTTACCAGAAAGAAACCAACTGAACTTAAGGTCTACAGGTACCTACCTCAAAGCTGAAAGTTGGTTATCCTGTTTCAAATATCTAAGAATCCAAGTAAGTTCCCTAAATCCTCTAAAAAAGCCCCCAAGCACTAGACAGTCATTTCTGGCTTCATTCAAGTGGTGCATTCTAGATGGATTCTTTGGGATAAATTATGTTCTTTCTTTCTTTATAGCCTTCAAGCCCATTTCCACACCACATAAAGATGCAGAAAATTCTCTTCTCTGGTATTTACCCTACTCCAAAAACAGCTAAAAAGATTTTAGTTGTATATATATTTTTGTTTTCTTCAAAATGTATAGATGTTTGACATCATAGTGACAATAGACAAATGTGAAGTTACTTTTCTATTATTAGTTTTTTAAAATTTTATTAATTTATTTTTATTTGAAGGATAGTTGCTTTACAGAATTTTGTTGTTTTCTGTAAGACCTCAACATGAATCAGTCATAGGTTTATCCATATAGTGTTAGTTTTTAAGGAATGTGTTTCTCATATATAATTAAGGAGATGTAAATGTAGCTGATGACTTCATTTAGAAAAACTTGAGGAACACATATAAATGAAGCTCTTATAAAGCTTCATTTTGTTTCTTCAATTATTAAACCATATAAAATTGTAAAAATTGGTAACAATAGTAAAACATTAGGTAATCACTAACCAGTTTTAATACGTGCTGATATTTTACTGCTCTTGCTTCAAATATTTTTTTGAAGAAATAAAATTGTATGATAGATAAAGATGAAAGCTTCCTTTTTAAATTTCCTTCCCTGAACCCCAAAAGTAATCTCTATCTTGAAGTTATTTCATATTTTTATGATCTTACTATGTGTGTTTGCATCCATAAACAAGATACAATATTGTTTCATGGTTTGTAAAAATTTGTATAAATCTCTCTTGAAATGTTGTTTTTGAGATTTAATCACTTTGATGAGTGCAGAGGTATCTTATGTATTTTAAGACTCTATGGTGCTCTACAGTGTAAATATTCTTCAATTTTATTTTAATCTGTTGTCCCATCATTGAATATTTAGATTACTTCCAATTTTCCCTTTGTTAAATGATGCGACCTGGAATATCGTTGTAGAGCTTTTCAGTGAAGACGTGAAAGAGGGCAAGTTTGGACTTGGCAAAGTAAATAATCCATCCAGCTTTGTTACTTAAGGTCAGCTGGAGTGAAGACAGGCAGCAGAGAGGGTGAATCTGCACTTCTTGGGACAGTTTAATAGGCTAGCTCCATCCCGTAGAGCAAATGGAGCCCATGAAAGTCAGATAAATCAACTCTCTAATTAAAAACTCACTTAAGGAGTGAGAAGAAAGGCAGTGTTACTACAGAGACAATTACTACAGAATAATATGGTGGGAGATTTCCACCATATATTTAAGTTTTCATTTTTATCTGCAATAGATGTTTATAATTTCCCCTATAAACATTTTAGACATTTTTTTTCTGATAAAATTAATATTTTTCCAAGAGCTAAGCTTATCATCTTAAAGTAGCCCATAGAATCTCTTAGGATTTAAAAAAGTCTCTACTTTTCAAAAGTAATGAATGCTCATTTCCCCATTCCTAGTTTTGATCTGGGCTTTGTTCTTTCTCATAAAAATGTTTGACTATTTTTTAGTCTTTTCAAAGAACTTTCAAAGAACTAGAGTTTGGTTTTATTGACATTCTCTTTGGTTTTCTGTTATTGATGTTTGCTCTTACCAAATTATTTCCTTCTGTTGACTGCCTTTGGGATTTTTCTATGATTATTTTCCTGATTTCCTGAATTGAAAACTAATTCATTAATGTTCAAATTTTCCTCAATATGCGTATTTGAGTTTATGTATTTGTGTGGATCACAACAAACTGGAAAATTCTTAAAGAGATGGGAATACCAGACCACCTGACCTGTCTCCTGAGAAATCTGTATGAAGGTCAGGAAGCAACAGTTAGAACTGGACATGGAACAACAGACTGGTTCCAAATAGAGAAAGGAGTACGTCAAGGCTGTATATTGTCACCCTACATATTTAACTTATATGCAGAGTACATCATGAGAAATGCTGGGCTGGATGAAGCACAAGCTGGAGTCAAGATTGCTGGGAGAAATACCAATAATCTCAGATATGCAGATGACACCACCCTTATGGCAGAAAGTGAAGAGGAACTAAAGAGCCTCTTGATGAAGGTGAAAGAGGAGAGTGAAGAAGCTGGCTTAAAGCTCAACATTCAGAAAACCAAGATCATGGCATCTGGTCCCATCACTTCATGGCAAATAGATGGAGAAACAATGGAAACAGTAAGAGACTTTATTTTTTTGGTCGCCAAAATCACTGCATATGCATGAAATTAAAAGACGCTTGCTCCTTGGAAGAAAAGCTTTGACCAACCTAGACAGCGCATTAAAAAGCAGAGACATTACTTTGCCAACAAACGTCCATCTAGTCAGTTATGTTTTTTCCAGTAATCATGTATGAATGTGAGAGTTGGACTATGAAGAAAGCTGAGTGCCAAAGAATTGATGCTTTTGAACTGTGGTGTTGGAGAAGACTCTTGAGAGTCCCTTGGACTGCAAGGAGATCCAACCAGTCCATCCTAAAGGAAATCAGTCCTGAATATTCATTGGAAAGACTGATACTGAAGCTAAAACTGCAATACTTTGGCCACCTGATGCGAAGAACTGAATCATTGGAAAAGACCCTGAGGCTGGGAGAGATTGAAGGCGGGAGGAGAAGGGGACGACAGAGGATGAGATGGTTGGATGGTATCACCGACACTATGGACATGAATTTGAGCAAGCTTCGGGAGTTGGTGTTGGACAGGGAAGCCTGGCGTGCTGCATTCCATGGGGTCGCAAATAGTCGGACACAACTGAGTGAACTGAACTGAACTGATTTTCCTCAAAGTTCTACTTCTCTGCATCCTACATGTTTTTTTCTCATTACCTTTTATTTTATAACAACTTTACTGAGATATGATTTACACACCATAATGAAAATATACAAGAGTTAATTGCTCAGTCATGTTTGACTCTTTGCAACCCCATGGACTGTAGCCTGCCAGACTCTTCTGTTTGTGGGTTTTTCCAGGCAAGAATACTGGAGTGGGTTGCCATTTCCCCCTCAGGGGATCTTCCCAATGCAGGGGTCGAACCTGGGTCTCCTATATTGCAGGCAGATTCTTTACTGTCTGAGCCACCAGAGAAGTCATACCATAATAGTCACCATTTAAAAGTATAAAATTCAGTGGTTTGTAGTATATTCACAGTGCAACCATTACCAGTGTCTAATTTTAAGACAATTTTATCACCCCAAACAAAGCCCATATCTATTAGCAGTAGGTCTCCATTCCCTCCTACTCCCTACTCTTGGCAACCACTAAGCTACTTTCTCTCTCTGTGGATTTGCCTAGTCTGGACATTGCACATAAGTGGAATACTATAATAGATGGTTTGGGGACTGACTTCTTGCACTTAACTATAATGTTTTCAAGGTTCATCCAAGTTGTAGCATGTAGGCATATTCCATTCCTTTTAATGTTAAATAACATTTCATTGTATAGATGTGTCATGCTGTATTTATCCATTCATCGGGGGATGGGCATTTGAGTTCTACCTTTAGCTGTTATGAATACTGCTGTTGCAAACATTCACGTACAAGTCTGTGTGTGAACATATTTTCAGTTCTCATAGGTATATACTTGGGAGTAGAGTTATGGGGTCACATGATACCTCTGTTCAGCATTTTGAGGAACTGCCGAACTATTTTCCAACAAAACGGTTGCATTATTTTACATTCACAGTTGAAATGTATCAGGGCTCCAATTTGTCCATATCTTTGCCAGCATTTACTGTTGCTGGTTTTTAAAATTGTGGCTGTCCTAGTGAGCATGCATTGATATTTCATTGCGATTTTTGTTTGTAGTTCTCTATTGGCTAATGATGTTGAGCATGTTTTCTTATGCTTATTGGTCACTCAATTTTCCTCTTTAAAGAAATGTCTATTCCAGTTCTTCACTCATTTTTAAATTGGGCTGTCTTTATATTGTGCAGTTATAAGAAATCCTTTCTGGTTTCAGTTTCCTTTGCACAGCCTTTAGTGGCTCTTTTGGCCAAGGACTTTGGATGGTAGACTCTCCTTGTTTGAAAATGTCTTTTTTTTTTTTAAATACTGACCTTTTCTCTTTCTGTCTTTGGGTGCCTGTGAGCTATC
This sequence comes from Dama dama, assembly GCF_033118175.1. NCBI lineage: Eukaryota > Metazoa > Chordata > Mammalia > Artiodactyla > Cervidae > Dama > Dama dama. The sequence continues at coordinate 30,368,394 of NC_083705.1, forward strand.
CTGGGCTGTGGAGGGGGTTTTCTCGCAGGGGGTTTCATTTTTGCTTCCACTGGTCCAGGGAGTTTCAAGTATCTCACTTTGGGATTTCCACATCTGACAGTGTTAAGTCTCCACATTCATACAAGGCCCACTGGGGATTGAAATCTCCCACATAATCTCTCTTTTTCTGCTCAGAACCCGAGGAAAAGACCAACTTTCCTTGGCCAGAGAGCAGTTTCTCTAATCCTCCTGTCACTGTGGGTGGGGGGTGTCTCAGCTTCATGAAGAGTCTCAGTTTTAGGTCCCTACTTCATTGGGTCCAAGTCACATCTCTGTTCCCATGTAGGTAATAAACCCCACCCCCTGGGACATGCTGTGGCACTTGCTTACTGTTCCGCTTGTGGGTTCCCGTATGCCTGTATCACTTTAAAAAAATATTATTATTACTGTGCTGGGTCTTTGTTGCTGTGCAAGGGCTTTCTCTAGTTGCAGGGAGCGAGGGTTCCTCTCTAGCTGCGGTGTGTGGGCTTCTCATTGCAGTGGCTCCTCTTGTTGCAGAGCACGGGTTCTAGGTACGGGGGCTTCGGTAGTTGTAGTGTGTGGACTCAGTTGTGGTGCACAGATTTAGTTGTCTCACGGCATGTGGGATCTTCCCAGACCAGGGGTCGAAGCCATGTCCCCTGCATTGGCAGGCAGATTCCAACTACTGGACCACCAGAGAAGTCCTCCCGTCCCATTTTTTGCATCTTCAGATTTTCTATTATTTCTTTGGTGCTTAGTTTGTATTAAGCATTTCTACATGCTGTAATATGAGAGATTCTCCAGTGCCACAGTTCTCCATGTTCTTGGAACCAATTTATTGCTTTTATACTGTTAAAAGGGACTTCCCTGGAAGTCAAGTGGTTGAGAATCTGCCTCCAAATGCCAGGGACATGACTTCAATCCCTGATCAGGGAACTAAGATCCCACATGCTGTGGGAAAACTAAGCTCATGAGCTATAACTGCTGAGCCCAGACACCCTAGAGTTTATGTGCCACAACTACTGCTGCTAATTTGCATCATGCAAAACTAAGGAAAAGAAATACACTAACTCCCATGGTTTGAGGATAAATATCAGCTTGAAGCATGGGTAGCTTTTGCTGTGACAAAGTCTGTTGCTAAAAGAAATGTAACCACTTATGCTGAACTAAGACTGGATTGAAAACTAGATATCTCAACTCCACTTTTTAGAAGGCAAGCCCATCATTCATTCATTCACCCATCTGTCCCTCAACTTCCCCCCTCACCCCTAGTGATAAGGCTAAGTTAGTAATGAAATAGTTTCCTGTTGACTCCAGTGCGCAAGGGCAGATTTGCTTTTTGTTTTGTTCTTTTCATGAGAGGAAGTGTGAATAAGGCTCCTGAGAAATAATAATAATAATATTTCCATGAACAACATTCCCATCTTTTCTTCTTTCACCTTCTCAGTTTCTCTAGGGTCAAGAATTGGAAGGCTAATGGGTGAGACAGTACTCCTGTCTGAAGGGGCTTGGATAGCATCAGCAGGATATTTTTTCCTATGTGTTGGTTTAGCAATGGAATAACATCCCATTAGGAAGAAAGTCTGAGAGTATCCTTGTCCCTATTTCAAGGACATTGAAATTTCAGTGACTATCTAGTAATTTTGGATAAAACTACCAATTGATCTATCCATTTTAAAAATCTTTTTTTCTTTCATATAGTCATCCGTTTAACAAATGCTTTCTAGATATGAGGCACTGTGCTCAAAGCTGTGATGCAAATATAAAAATACTTCAGTTCCCAAACTCAAGGAGTTTGCATTCTATGGGAAGAGAGGAACACTCAAAGCAACAATTTTAATATGGTAGGATACCTGCCATTATGCAGGTATTCTGGAAACTAATGCATTGGAGCCTCTGTCACTCGCTAGTTAGAAGGATAACAACTTGCCAGGCTTTCAGATTTTCAGATTAGCTGGAGTCTAGCTCTAGACAGCCTCAGTTTAAATCACATCCCTTTTTGTAATTATTTGGCCACAGACAAGTTACGTGACCAGTCTGTTCTCAGTTTCATCATTTGGGAAGTGAAGATTATACCTCTTGCATAAGGCTGATACCAAGATAAAACAAGTTAATATACATACAGCACTAGAATTAATGATATTTAGCAGTATTTACCTATACTATGTAAATGTTACTTATAATTATCATCCTTTATTTTCAAGATAGAGTTAACATTCCCTTACAGCAGTAGACTATCTGTAGACTATCTCTGAAGACTATCTGTTGAAAGTAAGAAGAAACTGCTAAATTCTTATCCCTTTTCAATTTCTATTTTTGTTGTCATAATATATAATGTAATATATTATTAGAGAATATACATATATAGTTTCTTAATGAATGAACACACATAGATTATGGGGTTAAATGTTAATTTCTTCTTGCTGGTACTCAATCAAGAGCTTAGAAATAATTGCGTTATTGAAATATAGGACATTCTTGTCTACAGATGAGAACTGCAATTTATAATGTATAACATATGCTTTACATAAATTAGCTCAAGTGCCAAGAGGATCCTGAGCATATTAGTAACTATGTGCTTTTCATCAACTCCTGATTCTCGCCAAATCTAAGAGGACAGAACTGAGTGGTGCAGAGAGGCATGCCAGAGGAAATAACTTGAGAAGTCAATCCTACCTTGCACCCTTGAAGAGCCATTTGCTAAACTTTGCAGGGCATCAGATAAGTTGACTTGTATTTTGCTAGCTTATGTGGTAATTACACACACTCAGGGATCGCATGGCAATGAAATACAAAAATAGAAAGTTCATTGGAATATAAGTTGAATATCTCATTGGCTAATGTTTTCTCCAGTGTAATGATTAACGAATGATCTTTTTTGGTGTTTACTTTTCTGAGACTTTAAAAGTTCTATGAGACAAGAATATAATAACATTTACCATGGAAAGCAATCTGGTCTTCCTGTCTACATGACTCATTTTCAGATTTTCTTGTGAAAAAGAACTGAAGATGCTACCAAAACAACAGCTGCTTCACTATAAATTACTAAAACAAGCCTCTCATTCAAGATTACTATTGAAAAGCTTTATTTAGAGCAATTTAAAAATTCATGAAGGATTTTACTTAACATGTTCATACTTGATATAGCTTTAGAAGTCATTTAGGGAAGCTCTGGGAATTACTCAGGAGCAACTGCTTTATTCTTGGCTGAAAATTTGAAGATTAATTTAAACAAAAAGGAAAGTCATGTTTGCTAGAAATTCCATCCATATATGATAGGAATTCCATAAGCTCACTACATATTTAATTAGGGCTTCATAAAAACCTACTCATTAAAAAGTAAAGCATATCAGGTGGAAAGAATATTATGATCAACCTCTCACTGACTAGAAAGATAACCAATTTAGGTGGCAGTCATTAGCAGGAACCTTGGAGGCATACAAATTATTAGCTTGTGAAATTTTGTTCTTAGCTTTAAAAAAAGAAAAAAAAACCCTATTCTTTTCACCAAAGTTTGTTTTTCCAAATTAAGTTTTTTTTCCTCCTTTGATTCTGTTTTGTAGTTCTTGATTTTTAGGAGACAAAAATCCAAAGCAATTGTCTTTAACATAGTGTCTTCTCTGCATTTTGCACTGCCTCATGCCTGCCTTGGCAAGTCATTACATGCTCCTTCCTCAGTTTCTCCATATCCACAAAACAAGGATAATCACGCCTACCTCACCAGCTTGTCGAGTGAGTTCATAAGCTAATGTTGGTGGAGCATTTCTAAAGATGGAATGTTCTGATTGTGGCTCCTTTTGATTTGTATAATTTGGGGCACACTCTAAATTTTTAAGTCAGGATAAATAAACCACAAGTTTCTCTTCTTTTGACTGTGTATGAGGTGTGCAAATCAATGTGATTTGGTTGAGGGCTTACACCTGTGCACAAGGCTATTTAAAGGCCTTGGATAGGGCCACCAGCCTCTAAGAGCAGGTACAACGTCGGGTCAGCAGTAAGAGGGGCCTCTCTGGTTCGTTGGCTTGTCCCTGCTTCTGGCTCTGGGCTTTTGGTTCATGCGGTTTACCTGAGTAGAGCTATTCGACTTTTCCTGCCAGATTCTGCCTTCCCAGGTGGATAAGATGTCTTCTGCCAGGCAATGTGGCTCCCTTCTCATGTTCAAGAGTATATAACTGGAGCTCTGATCCCTGCCAGGGAAAGAATGTTCCAGACACTGTCTGGTAGCATTTTGTAGGGCCACTATAAGAGTAGTAAGTGACCACAGTTTGAACCTCTTGGGTGATACAGCAAGGAGTTAGAGGCAGGAAATAACCCTGAGTGGGTCTAGCAGGAAAGAAGTGTGTTTCCTGGTTTCAGCTCTGCAGCTCTGATGGGTGAGGTGTTCTTAAGCTTTGTGGCTGATGTCCTTAATATTCTATATGCATGGATGCTCTAAAATGTGAAGTGTACATCTACTAGCCGGGGCAACTAGAGTGTGTTACAAGACATGGCAGGGCTAGTGGCTTGTCCTGGGTCGTGGTGACTGGGATGATGGTCAGCCCCAGGGCTATCCTTCTTGGTCTTAACGTGAGTGGTAGGTGATGGGATTAGACAAAGCTCTTCCCATGCCAGACTGCTGAGGAGTCAAGAGCTGGCTTGGTGGGAGGTGGGTCGATGGGTGTACATGCCCTGGGTCTGCTAAGACTTGGCCCTATCCTTCTAAATAGGTGCGTGGGGAGGAAGGCTTTTCCTTGGCTGGATGCTCTGTGATGGCAGCCTCCTTCAGCATCCTCTGTTCTTTACAGGCTCCTGGATCCTATACAGCTACTGGCTTCTCCATTTGGAAGCCGCCCACTTCTCTGGGATCTCCTTGATACAGTTGCAAGCGTGAGTGCCTACTGCTCCCCACCTCCCATCCAGTTGAGCTAGTTCTAGAGTTTGAGGATCACTGGAGGAGCACCCAAAGATTCCTTCTGGGTTCTTTCCCCACTGTCTCTCCATCCTATCAGTCAGTCAGAGAAAGGATCATTATTGGAGATCTCCTGTTTGCTAATGTATTAGGTGGAGCTGGTACCCACCCTCATGGCCAAGGAAACGTTTCCATCACTGAGTTGCTGACACTGGCCTGAACAAGCATGTCCACACCCGATGGCAAGCGGGATGCAGGACTGCTGGTTATGTCCTGGCTCCTCGAACAGCGCCTTCTGTTTCACCTGCCTTCCTGCAGGAGCCCTTTGTCCCTGATGTGGGTCCCGGGCCAGTGTCACTGGTAGCTAAGGCCTGGCCAGGCTAAGTGTCCAGCAGAGAAGCTCTGTCATCTGTAGGATTACAAGGTGATACTTCACAGAGCTGCTTGCAGAGAGTGCGTTGTTGCACCCAATTTCCCTTCCTATCCGGAGACACACCTAGCTCTTCCACAGAGGTCAGTGGTCCCTTCGAGGTCAGGCTTTTCTATTTGATGGCCCAAGATGATGAAGACAATGAGTGTGTGTTGCATGAACACATCCCTGATAGAAACGTGTGGCTGCTTTTGAGACACCCTGGAGCCTCCCACTGGCCCCACAGTCACTCAAGTTTTGGGATTCTATTGGGAACTCAGATTAGTCCTTATAGTGATGAGAGCTCTTTGAAGCTCTTTGGTTTCTATTTCTCAAAGCACAGTAAGAAGGATGGAGCTATGAGAGTAACTCCTCCTTGGATGCTTGTCTTTGACGGGGGCAGAGGCCCCTCTAGTGCTCTGTCGCCCCATCACTGAGTAAGCCGGGCCCACTGCATCCAGGACGTCTGCATACCACTCCGGACAGTGAGTTGGCCAGGTGTAATGCCACCTTGGGGGGCACGTAGGAGGGGAAGGAGGAGCTGGGATGGGTGTGTTTGCCCTTGGGGTCAGGGGAGAACCTTTACCGGTGTTCAGCAGGGCTCTGCTTTTGAACCCTTTCAATCTATTTCCCTCCACTTCTCTGTCTCTGCCTCATAGGCCTGCAGCTGGGCCAAAGCTGCCTTAAGCCTCAGATGGTCAACTCCTCCACACCTAACATTCCTAGCCCCTTTGGAGTAGGTGAGGACTTGATCCGAGGGAGCACTCTGCATGGGGCAGCCACGGTGGAGGACTCCAGGCCTTAGCTGCTAGTCAGTGTCAGCTGGGAGTCTGGGCGCCACTGGACTTGGAGGACGTTGCTGGAGTCTGACCCTCGGTGGCAGAGAACTTTGACGTCACAGAGAGAGTGCGTGCTCAGTCCTTTTGGTCGTGTCTGACTCTTTGTGACCCTATGGGCTGTAGCTCGCCAGGCCCCGCTGTCCGCGGTATTCTCCAGGCAAGAATACTAGAGGGGGTTGCCATGCCCTCCTTCAGGGGATCTTCCCAACCCAGAGATCGAACCTGCATCTCCTGCGTCTTCTGCACTGCAGGCAGATTCTCTACCCACTGAGCCACCTGGGAAGGCCCCCAACAGACAGGTTGTCTCTCACTATCATTTGAGTGACTTTCTGCCTAAAGATGGGCTTCCCTTGTAGCTCAGTCATTATAGAGTCTGCCTGCAATGCAGAAGACCTGGGTTCTATTCCTGGGTTGGGAAGACCCCCTAGAGAAGGAAATGGTAACCCACTCTAGTATTCTTGCCTGGAGAATCTCATGGACAGAGGAGCCTGGCAGGCTATAGTCCATGGGGTCACAAGAGTTGGACATGACTTAGTGACTAAACCACCACCACCACTGCCTAAAGATGGTTTGACTCAGTTATATTAGCTCTTTTGCTATCCTCAATAATCTTTTATAATCTTTTGTAATCATTTTGTGAGTCTCATACTCTCTTTTGATGTCCTTGAGTGTCTGAATCAGAATGAGTGAACACATTGGGTCTCAAGTCTTATTGTCAAGGAACCCAGAAAAGAGAAGCAATTCAAATTGCTCTTTGAAATGTTTGTCCTTTACAATGTTTACACTTGTCTTCTGGTTTTAGGTTCTGAAACCTAGCTACAAAAATATAAGGAAGTACTCCAGTGTGGCTACAAATGTAAAAATTACTTGTTAGATGTTGGTGCAGAAGAGAAACTGAAAGTTCAAGTTGACATTCTGCATTTACTCAGTACCTTAATGTTATCTGATCGGTCATAAAATCCTAGGAAAGAGGAGGAATATACATCACTTACACTTGGAAATCTTAATATGGCTGCATTCAACATTCTCAGCAGATGGTCATAGTTTTCCATGTCAGCCTGCCCCTTGCAGCATAATTTATGGAGTTGGCAATATGGGAGAATGGTGGTTGGAATGGGAACTCAATTAGAAGACAGAATAGTTTCTGGCTCTTGTCTTTTCCAAGCTCTGTCTCAGAGCTTGGTATTCTGTAAAGCAGATGTACTAACTTGTTTGGTAGATATTTTTTCCGTACCTTTGCCAGTGAAGTTCTAACACATTTGTGGAAGTAGTTTGTGCTATAAACGTAAAGAATAGTAAAGTTTATGAATGAAGGGCCTGCCTTCCACCACCAATCCTATCCCAAAGTCATTACCGTTAGGCCTGATGTGTGCCCTGCCAGACTGCTTGCTTTGCATAGGAGCCTAGTTCCAGTTAACCCAGTGTGTGAATACTATTGGTGGACACTCAAAAGGTATTTAAATTCATGTGTTGTTACTGTGCTATGATCTTTTTTTTTTAATTGGAATATAATTACTTTACAATGTTGTGTTAGTTTCTGCTGTGCAATGAAATGAATCAGCTACAGGTATGCATATTTGCCCTTGCTCTTGGACTTCCCTCCCACCCTGCCCCTATCCCACCCCTCTAGGTCATCACAGAGCGCCAGTCATAAGAGGCTTGTTTTCCAAAGAGAGTTTATGATGCTCTCATAATATGGAAGCAACATATGTGTCCACAGACAAGTGGCTAAAGATGTGGGATACATATACACACAGTGAAATGTTAGTCATGAGAAATAAATCTTGCCATTTGCAATATCATGGATAGATCTAAGGGGTATTATGCTAAGTGAAATAAGTCATACAGAGAAAGAGAAATATCATGTGATATCACTCATATATTCAATCTAAAACAAAGAATGAACAAACAAAACAGTAACAGAGGCATAGATATAGAAAACAAACTGGTGGCCCCTAAAGGGGAAGCTGTGGTGAGAGGCGAATGAGTGAAATAAGTTGGGGGGGGGGTGGTGGATGAAGAGGTACAAACTTCCAGTTGCAAAATAAGTGAATCATGAGTGTGAAATATAAAGTGTGGGGGAAATAGTAAAAAACTATGCCCTGTTTTTGGATGATAACAGATGGTAATGAGACCTATCATGGTGATCATTTTGGAATATAAGAAAATATCAAATCACTATGCATACCTGAATCTAATATAAAGTCGATTATACTTCAATTAAAATTCAGAATACCTCTTAAAATTTTTTTTAGGGGGTGGGGATTAAACTGAGGATATGAAGAGAAATTTCAGTGTCTTGTAGCATATTTTGCAGACCTTTGGGACAAGGTATTTCTAAAAAATGCACACAATGCGCTATTTTCTTTTAAAACATGATCCTCATTCTTTGCTCCTACGCATTTTGCAGGGGAAAGAAACATACATCTTTGCCTCTGGGTTCTACTTCTGTGTCTGTCTTCCGTCTGTGCCCTTTAGATCCAGTTTTGTTCCTTGAAGGCAGGTCTCTCCTTCCTGCTTAGTTTCACTGAACTTTGCAACAGCAGCCCATCCATTTTCAGCTGCAGTCACATCCAGCGATCTCCGGCTGGCTGGTTGGACCTCGGAGCAGGCTGGCTCTGGGCCCCATTCTGTCACACCCCATTAGATTTTGAGACACCATTTTGCCCCAGGGATTGGGTCTACTTAAACTAAACTGTTCAGAACGCTCTTAGAGAATGATTATCTGGGGAGGCTGGAAAAGAAGGAAAAGGAGACATCTTGGAAAATATAAAGAAAAATAGTACCGGAAATGGGAAGAGATGGGGGCAGAGGTTAATTCTACCATAGCCCAACTGGTGCATCTTGCTCTGTATCATCTGAACTATCTCCTTTGACCAGCACTTTACAGGCTGTCTGCTGGTAACTGCCACTTAATTCACAATCCTGAATTCAAGGGTGCCCATGAGAGAAGAATAGAGTATCTATTGAAGGCTCCCACATGAAGCCCATTGTGCTGTCCCTAATTTTAGCTCAAATCCAGGCATGCTGACATATTTTAAATGGGGGATCTGTGCACAAGCTCACTCACTGCTGACAAGCCATTCTCCTGCTATGTGGAAATCTCCCATTTCCCTTCCCCACTGTGTCTTTGGTCAACAGTTATAAACTCTCTCAGACAGCTGGTTGTGTATTAAAGTCTATTTATAACAGTCAACGGACAACTGCATGTTTATGGGGAATCGTGGCAATTTTTGCTTAGGAAGGACAATTGGGGCATTTCTTCTGGAGTGGAGCAGATTCAGCCGCTGGACTCCACAAACATTGCCTCGCTTGTCTTCTAACATTCTGTGGACTGAGGTTACCCTGGGTGTTAATGGTGAATTCAAACCCAGCACAGACTGCTGGTTCTTCAGTCAAGGTTCTTGGGGACTGGACAATGGAAAGCATAAAACAATAATACTTTGTGAGGAACAAAGAAGTAAAGACATATAAAAGTACCCAGAGCTCTGAGGAACAGCATGCTCTTCTCAAAATCTGCAGCAGAGTTCATGAAACCATAGATTTTTCCCCCCTCTCTTATGGCTCTACTTAAATATTAATATTACCATATGATAACTTGATAGCATTCAAAAAATTCTCTATTCTGGTGGGTCTTGAGGTGCTTTTTTTAATTTCAGAAAGTTTTACAAGTAGAACATAATACAACTAAAATCTGCTGGTCGTGAGTGGGCAGGGAAGTAAATATGCGAACAGGAGAAAATCTGTTTGGATTCCTAGAGCATGTCTTGCATAGTGTTTTTCTATTAGTTCTCACTTTATTGAAACTGCTTCTCACTTCCCCAATATTTTTTGAATAATAGAATGGGTAAAATGATATTTAATTTAAAAATAGAATGTATTTGGTTTTTAACATAAGAATATAGAAGAATTAAAATGGACGATAGCCTCACTGACCATAATACTTTTTACACTATAAAGAAATTGTCACTAGCATATGGTTAGAAAGCTCAACTGAGTAGCTTTACACAGAACATGAAATGAAAACAAAACATAGTCATTGTTTATGATTATCAGTCCAGAATAAAACTGTGTATCCACTTATACATCTGTATCTGTGTTCTTAGAAGAGTTTTAAACAAGTATATTTAAATACTGCAGCAACCTGGCCTACCTCGTGGTTGTCTGACCCTGATCTCACATCATCTGTAAGACTGAGCACATCTCCTACATTTTAATGTGCCTTCTCTAGAAGATGCTTATGTGTACCAAAAAAAAAAAAAATCATGTTGAGTGACTTTTAAAAGTTAATAAGAACTTCTATAATTTGTAAACCAGGATTTTAAAAAGCCAGTTTGGTAAAGAAGCAACCTTGTGTTGCTGCAACAACTTGTTCTAATTTCTGTACTAATCAGGGACTGTTTTCCAGAAACAGCAGGATAAATCCTGCTCCTTCTGCTCAGTGAAGCCTCTTTGAGATTTGGTTCTTGGGCATTTTTGTTTTGGCCTCTGCTGCAGCAAAAGGTAAATTAATAATGAGGTGCAGATGAATCAAGCCAAAGTCCTTTTAAGAGGAGTCTGTACTGCAATATCGTGGTTTCTGTTCTCACATTCTGCCTAGTCTTGGACGTTTCTGGGAGGTAGAACTGCAAAACCTTCTGTCCAGGCTGGAATCGGTTTCAGGTTGTTCAGACAAGATTATCATTCTTATTCCTCGTTCTCACCAGAGCCAGGGCTGAAGGTTGAGCTATTGAAAGCTTTTCTTGTGGCCACATAGATATTAAACTGTCATAGAAGAAGGGGAGAGAACAGTTAATTCATCTCAGATAAAAGCCCCTTTCTGTGGGTTTATCAGTGAAAAGCAGTGAAAGTTTTACATTGACTGATGTCTCTGTGAGATAATTGAGGTGGAGATAAACAATTAACATGGGAGGATAAAGACGTAGTAGGTCAAAAGGAGTATTTTCAGAATTCTATTCCACATGTGAATATAGAATGTACCAGAGGGAGTGGCCAATAGAAACAACAGTGGTACATCATTTAAAGCAGAGAAACTTTGTTTTGTTAGTTTGGAGCCATATTTTAATATGGCTTTACTGGGGAAAAAAAATTCAGGGTGGTTTTTCCCTTCTAGCAGTTAAAAGGTCTGAGATTTTTAAGAACTGAACACTCTTTGAGGAATAAGGTCCTTGTACTTAGAGTGTTCCATACACTAAGTAATGTAACTTTTAGAAAACAGAAGCAATTGCTCCTCAGGGTCATCCAGCCCCCAAGATAGCCTGCCTATCCAGAACACACTTCTAAAAGCCAGCAGCATCCCTGCCAGCCAATTTTAGGGGCAAGAGAGGTTTGACAAGTTTTCCTTCTAAAAAAATCACTGATAGGGTAGGTTCCTAGGAACGATGAATAGTGACTTTGAGCATCTTTTCTTTCTCTCTCTTTTTTATTTTCTTTTCCACAGACAGTGGTTTCCCAAGCACACTGCAACAAAGAAATAGAACATGCTTTCACGAAAGCTTTCTAGGAAACTTTGAAAGGGTGGGGGTGGAGGGGGGGGGGAGTGGATTATTCAGGAAAGCGATTTAAGGTCACTGGTGGCAGAGCAAAGAATCAATGAGAGAGAAAGTAGAGCAAACCGAGGACAAAAGCTATAGGTACTGCTGGATGGAGGGAAAATCTCAGGAGCTGAGGGGATGGGGAAACTACGTGAGCATCCCTTTGGAAGCAGAGGGGGCTCTTGGCAACCTTGAAGGCAGTGCTTCTCTCTGCTGGCTCAGTTGGGCCAAGATGGGCCTGGGGCCATGAGGGCATAGTAAATTAGAACCTCCATAGAGAGATTAGCCCTGGTTTATCCATGGGAGATGTGTTCTAAACCCCCAACAGATGCCTGAATCAGTGGATAGTACTGAACCCTATATATGTTTTTTTTTTTCCTATACATACCTATCTATGGTAAAGTTTAATTCATTAATTAGGCACAGTAAGAGAATATCTGAGTTGCCAGCATCACTATTCTTGTGCACTGGGGCCTTTAGTAGTAAAGGGTTACTTCAACAGAAGCACAGCCGCTCTGCAAGAGTTGATCTGATAACCAATACGGCTACCACGTGACTACCTGATGGGGTACCCTGGACAAGACCTGATTCATGTCCCCAGCAGGATAGCACAAGACTTCATCATGCTACTCAGAATGATGTGAAATTTAAAACTTATGAAGTGTTTATTTCTGGAATTTTCTGTTTAATATTTTCAGGCCATGGTTGACCAGAGGAAACCATGGAAAATGGGAGACTGTTTAAAATCCTCTTTAGGTAATTTTAATGTGGAGCCATGAAATCAGCTTCTGAACAGGAAAATAGTTTTGGGTTGGCCAGAAAGTTCATTGGGTTTTTCCATAAGATGTTACGGAAAAACCCGTACAAACTTTTCCCCAACCCAGTATCTGTGGGCCATGAAGGAGTGACTATTCCGGAAAGATCTTTTGTATTCCAGCATGGAGACCTTCTTGAAGGAGGTAACCTTGGGTAACACTGCAGGTAATGCCTACACCATAGAGATTTTCTGGGAAGATTATCCTTGTGATTGAGTTCAGAAGTTTAGGATCAAACACATTGGGTTCAAATCCTGGGTCACCCATTTACCAACTGTATGCCCTTGGGTAAATTGCTTAATTCCCGTAAGCCTCAGTTTTCCCACTTGTAAAATGGGTGTAGTAATATGTGTCTGGAGGATTTAGTTCTGTAGCTGCTCTGAGCATGCTGCTTGGCATATTAAAAACAAGCAAAAACTGTGTTTGCCTTTTTCTTCCCTTCTCTAAGGGGAAAACACTTCTTGTTGTTATGTCTAATGCCTAATAAAATGTGTAAACACCTGAATGTTAACCTTTCTTCCTGTTTCCAAGCTTTTTGTTAATGCTATAGAATATTAACAGACTGTGGAACGTTATTATAGCATTATTATTGTTATTATGTATAGCATACTATACAATGTATAATGTCGGCTGCTATTGCTTCTTTCATTTCCAATCTTTAAAATCTTTCATCACAAGGTGAGCAGAATATGTGCAAGGACTAAATGCCAGTTGTCTGGTTGGGATTCAAGTCAAATTGAATGTAACAACCCTTTCTAGAAAATAAGAATGACTTCACCACCACCTAGATATTAACTGAATGTGGTAAGCACGTCACATGGACTGCCCAGTTCAACATAGTATCACTTTGAGGTCATTAATAGATTTGTCCCTGTTTTTTTGATAAGAAAATGGAAGTTAACAGAAATTAAGTCATTTGTCCAAGGTCAGAGAGCCAGCCTGAGGCAGAGGAGGAGGCGGAGTTCTATTGATAACTCAGGCAGGCTGGCTGGGCATAGCTCTGCCTGTAACCTCTGTGTATAACAGGCCTCACTTACTGTGGATGAGTGTCAAGTTCAAAGTCTGCTAACAAAGACCTGCTATTGTAAGAGAAAAGGGAGCCCCAAGAAGTCTTCTCCTTCAAGTTGCTAAATAGCAGCTTTCCTCATTTGTGAATTGCTGTTAAGTGTCATAATTTTTACCCTATCATTTTGGGCCTGGTAGGTTTGCCCCTGTGTTTATATTATTTGTGTGTACTTGCATATTCCTGCAAACTTGTATGTGAAAGAGGGTTAAAGGCCATGAGATTTCTCAGAAAAATCATATCAACTTTAGTTTTAAAGATTTATGTTCTTACAAAACAGGTACAAAGATAAAAACAGTAGCATGTACAATATCCTAGCCTGTTTAAAAATCGAAATCTTATCAGTTTAGTTCAGTCATTTAGTTGTGTCCGACTCTTTGTGACCCCATGGACTGCAGCATGCCAGGCTTCCCTGTCCATCATAAACTCCTGGAGCTTATTCAGATTCATGTCCATTGAGTTGGTGATGCCATCCAATCATCTCATCCTCTCTCATCCTCTTCTCCTCCCACCTTCAATCTTTCCCAGCATCAGGATCTTTTCCAATGAGTCAGTTCTTCACATCAGGTGGCCAAAGTATTGGAGTTTCAGCTTCAGCATCGGTCCTTTCAATGAATATTCAGGACTGATTTCCTTTAGGTTGGACTGGTTGGATCTCCTTGCAGTCCAAGGGACTCTCAAGAGTCTTCTCCAACACCACAGTTCAAAAGCATCAATTCTTCAGCACTCAGCTTTCTTTATAGTCCAACTCTCACATCCATACGTGACTACTGGAAAAACCATAGCCTTGACTAGATGGACCTTTGTTGGCGAAGTAAAGTCTCTGCTTTTTAATATGCTGTCTAGGCTGGTCATAGCTTTTCTTCCAAGGAGCAAGCGCCTTTTTACTTTCATGGCTGCAGTCACCATCTGCAGTGATTTTGGAGCCCCAAAAATAAAGTCTGTCACTGTTTCCATTGTTTCCTCATCTATCTGCCATGAAATGATGGGACTGGATGCCATGATCTTAGTTTTCTGAATGTTGAGTTTTAAGCCAGCTTTTTCACTCTCCTCTTTCACTTTCATCAAGAGGCTCTTCAGTTCTTCTTCACTTTCTGCCATAAGGGTGGTGTCATCTGCATATCTGAGGTTATTGATATTTCTCCCAGCAATCTTGACTCCAGCTTGTGCTTCATCCAGCCCAGCATCTCGCATGATGTACTCTGCATATAAGTTAAATAAGCAGGGTGACAATATACAGCCTCGACATACTCCTTTCCTGATTTGGAACCAGTCTGTTGTTCCACGTCCAGTTCTAACTGTTGCTTTTTGACCTGCCTACAGATTTCTCAGGAGACAGGTAAGGTGATCTGGTATTCCCAGCTCTTTAAGAATTTTCCAGTTTGTTGTGATCCACACAGTCAAAGGCTTTGGCATAGTCAATAAAGTAGATGTTTTTCTGGAATTCTCTTGCTTTTTCAATGATCCAACGGATGTTGGCAATTTGATCTCTGGTTCCTCTGCCTTTTCTAAATCCAGCTTGAACATCTGGAAATTCATGGTTCATGTACTTTGAAGCCTGGCTTGGAGAATTTTGAGCATTACTTTGCTACCATGTGAGGTGAGTGCAATTGTGTGTTTGAGCATTCATTTGGCATTTGACCTTTCTTTGGGATTGGAATGAAAACTGACCTTTTCCAGTCCTGTGGCCTCTGCTGAGTTTTTCAGATTTGCTGGCATATTGAATGCAGCACTTTCAGAGCATCATCTTTTAGGATTTGAAATAGCTCAACTGGAATTCCATCACCTCCACTAGCTTTGTTTGTAGTGATGCTTCCTAAGGTCCATTTGACTATACGGAAATCTATAGATGAAAATAAATCCTAAATGTTAACACCAAAATGTTGACAGTGGTTATCTCTATAAGATGAACTTGGCTTTAGTATTGCTTTCCTTTTATGACCTTTATTCTGGTCTGAATTATTTTTCTGATGATGGATATACATGCCTTTTATAATCCAAAAAATAAAAATACATGCCCACTGTAGGAAAGTTGGAAAAATCCAGAGACACATAAAGAAGAAAACAACAATCGTCTATCTCTAACAGTCAGTTAAAAATGCTAACATTTTGTCAAATTAATTTCCAGTCATCTCTATACATATATTATGTGGTCATACAGGATTTACAATTTGAGGGACTCAACTTCTTTTCCCTTTTTTTTTTTTTTGTTAGTATATTGTAAACACTTCATGATATTAAATACACTTAGGCATTATTTTAATGACTACATAATAGATCACCTATACAATTTACTTAACTATTATCCTATTTTTCTACTTTTTTTGGTGATCATTAATGAAGTATTAAACATCTTTGTTTGTGAATCTTGGTCTATATTCCAGAATATTTTCTAGGTTCTTAAAATTACTGGGTTAAAGTGAATGATCATAATTTGGTTATCTGTTTCTGTGTAACAAACTGATCCCAAAATGAATGACTTAATTTATTTATCATTCAGGCATCTCTGGGTAGAAGGGTTTGAACCTGGCAGTTCTTGTTTGGGATTTCATACAGTCAAGTGGAGGCTGGGGCTGGAGTCACTGGGAGACTGCACCAGGCTGGACATTCAGCAGGGCTTCCTCATGCGTGAGTCTAATGTCTCCATACTCCTCCACCATGTGGCCTGTCCAGTGAAGTGGAGTGGCCTGGATTTGTTCATCACACTCAGGGGTCCCAGAGGTGGGAGGAAAAGCCGTCAGTTCCTTCAAGGCTAGGGCCCTGGCTGGCACCACCAAATGTCACCAAATGTGATTTCTACCATTCTCTACTGTTCAGAGCAGTCAGAGGCCAACCCTGATTCCAACGTAAGTAAGACTAGATTCCACCTCCCAGGCAGAGCATGGCCAGTGCCTACGGGGAGGGTAGAAATTGATGGCAACCCTCTTGGGAGTTAAGTTACCACCCACCACTTTTGAAAATGTACTCAAGTTTAGTTTGGTAGCGTTTTAAGCTTCAGAAGTGGCTGAATGCTTACAAAATTCCACAGAAAGAAATTGCAGTCAGGAGAAATCTTGCTAACGCCCCTTGAAGGAGGATGAGTGGAGGGCAGCAGGCCTGTTAAGACTAGCCCTCCTCAGCAGGTCTGGATGTATGCTGAGAGCTCTACGGGGATGGAGAACGAGGAGTTACTGTTGAATGACTTGCCAGGCCTCAGGCCAACACTGAACTTTCCCATTCTCCGAGGTTCAGCTTGGGCTGTCCCGGCCCGTCCACGCCTCGGGGGCCCAACTGCAGCCTGGCCAGAGGTGCCAGGCGAGAGGGTGTGAGGAATGCTGGCAGGGCAGTGTCCTGGGGCAGCCCTCACTGGGAAGGGATTTGAGATAGAAAGGGCTGTGAGGGGAAGGAAGAGGGAGGCCCCGGACACCACGACTAGCGAGACAGAGATCTTCTACTCTGCCCCAAAGACTCTATCCACAGCGCTCGTCAGTGCTGGGCACGCTGGCCAGTATTATCTTTCTGGGAAAGGGTGTCATTTAGCTTGGTGTGAGCCCTCCACCCAAAGATCAGAAATCTAGAATTCCACCCTGGTACCGTGAGGCTCTGAAATACTTCAGGAATGGGAAAAATGAAGACTTGTTCCTCACCTGCCTCAATCGCTTCTCTGTCCCGCTCTTGGAACTCTTGAGCTTCCCTCTTCCCCACCCACCCCTGCCCATCCCAGGAAGTTATCCCTCCATCCTTAGCTTTCCGAACCTTCCGGGAGGCAGGCAACAGACAATGGAAATTAGGAGTGTGGCTTCTGGAGTTTACTGCTCAAGTTCATAGACTGGCTCCACTTATTATTAATAGCTGTGACTTTTGGTAACTTGTGCAGCTTCTCTGCATCTGGGTTTCCTTACCTAATAGAGGGGGATTTAAAGACAGTCTCATTTCATTTGGTTGCAGTGAGGACTGAATGAGTTAACCCACAGAGTTTCTGAGAACTGAGTGCTGCACATGGGAAACACAAAGCATTCGTTGTTTTAAATTTGTGTGACTTTTTTCAAACTATTAATTTTTAATTTTTAAAATTTTATTTTTCAGAGCAGTTTTTTGTTTACCACAAAACTGAGTAGGAGGTACAGAGCTTTCTTTTATATCCCCTGCTCTCTTGGAGTATAATAAACATATCAATAAGTAACTAAAAATGTAAAGATTGATTACATGTTAAATTGTAAAGGGGGGAATCTGCTTGCTCCCTTGATCCCCCTTTCACCCTTTAATTGCATAAGCAAAATGTAATAAGCAAGACCAGAATGAGAGTTGAGCCACTGCTGAGGGTGTCTGGTTGGAGGTGGTCCCGGCAGGTGCTGTTACCCCATACCCCAGTGCATCACCCTTTTGGCCAAGGCACCAGTCACTAGACCCTTCTTAGAGAAACATGCAATGTTTTGTGTTGTGACTTGTTGCAATCAAAGTCAAACCTGAAGTTTTGGCCAAATCTAAACCTCTTTGGTTATGATTATACTTCTGTTAGCCTGAGGTTTCCTTCAAGCTCCTAGATTGTGCAAGGTTTGATTTGATCAGTCTCAAAACAAAACGATCCTATTTACAAGAAATGGCTGACATGTCTTACACAAAGTAGACTTCATTTCACAAATATTTTTGAGCAGATATAGGATTTCAGGCACTGAGGTAGGTGCTGAGGATAGAGTGGTGAACAGGCTAGTGAAGTTGCTCTCCTCAGGGAGGTTCCAGTCCAGCTGAGAGTCAGACTCTGACTTGCGAATCAACAGTGTCCAAGGCCTCAACATTGAGAGAGAAAACAAAAGCCCCACACCTTTTGTCTTTTTGTAAAACCATGAGATGCTTTCCTGTGACTCCAGATTCAACTAAGAGTGTTTAATTAATTCTCTTTTTCCTCCTCTTCTCTTCACTAACCCTCCTTTCCAGGTCCTCCTTTGACACACTGGCTTTCTGTTCAAAATCTGGGGATGGTGTTTTTGTGTTGGCAGATAATATTAGTATAGCATATTCCAGAGAAACAAGAAATTTATTATATATTTTTATATATGTGTATGTATACATGTATATGTGTGTATGTATATATATATAAAATTTCCTGCATTTTTATGGTTTATTGTAAGGGGTTGGCTCATATGGTGATGGAGGCTGGTAAGTTCCAGAGGCTACAGTTGGCAAGCCTGGAGACCCAGGAAAGCTGAAGGTATAGTTTCAGTCTGAGCTTGAAGCCCTAAGAACCAGGAAAGCCAATGATATAAGTCCCAATCTGAATTTAAAAGCAGGAGGAGACCAGTGTCCCAGCTTGAGGAAGCTCAGGCAGAAAGAGCAAATTCTTTCTTACCTGCTTCTTGTTCTTTTCAGACTTCCCAGGGATTAGACTCAAATGTTCATCTCACCCAGAAATACCTTCCCAAACACATACTCACAGACACACCCAGAGTATCATTTAACTGAATCTCTGGGCACACCATGGTCTCCAGTAGGTTGACACGTCAGATTAACCCTCCCAGTGGAACTTAAAATGATAGCTGCAAAGGAGGCTGGGAAGATCAGTATCTGGCTTTTAAAACTTACACAATGAGATATTCCACAATCCTGTAAAGAAAGGGTCAAATCACTGGGTGATTGAAAGAAATGGCAAAAGTGTCCTTCAAGCTAGAGCCCAGTGTTCCTGATTCCAAGTTTAATGCTTTCTTTACTACATTGTGGCTGTCCCATTCCCTTCCAGCCCCCCTTTACTTTCAGAAAACAGGGTGGTGGGGTGAGAACACTGAGGATTCCATTCTTCAGAGTGTATTTAATTATTTCTACATTGGAGCAAATGCCACGGAGTGATGTTTTTTCATGGGAATTGAAGTCCCATTCTTTTTGGCAGAAAGTCCTAACTATTTTTGGAAGTTGGAAAAAAAATTCAGAGAATCTGGTTCACTTTTGGTCATGTACAGTAATGTTATTTTTATGTATCTAGGACAGTGACATTGTCAAAGCTTGTTTTTCATTGGCTTTCTGGGAACACAAGGATGGGCTAAGAGGTCGGGAGCCAGGGAGGGGAGTCACTCACAACTGGCTGGAATTCTGTCCTGAAGGGATCCTCACTCGCAGCAGCCCTCTCTCCCTGGGTGCCTGGGCTTGTTCCCCTTCAGAGACAGCCAGGCCCCTCTCCAGTCATCTCACTTCCTTTTGATTCCAGCTAGAATGTTCTCTAAGTTTTGGTACAAAGTGCTTTAGTCCAAGAATCAGGACGCCTGTATTTGAGTTGTAGTCCTGTCACTTAATCACTGTGTGTGTTGAGCAAGTTACTTACTCAGCGTCTCAGTTTCTTGATCTGTGAAACCAAACTATTAGATTAGATAATCCACAATCAGGGTGCTTTGGCTATGAATCAGACTGCTGCGCTGTGCTTAGTCGATCAGTCCTTTCTGAGTCTTTGCGAGACCGTTGGCTGCAGCCCTCCAGGCTCCTCTGTCCATGGGGATTCTCCAGGCAAGAATGCTGGAGTGGATTGCCATGCCCTCCTCCAGGGGATCTTTCCAACCCAGAAATTGAAACCTGGGTCTCCTGCATTGCAGATGGATTCTTTACCATCTGAGCCACCAGGGAAGCCCAAGAATACTGGAGAGGGTAGCCTTTCCCTTCTCCAGGGGATCTTCCTGACCCAGGAATCGAACAGGGGTCTCCTGCATGGCTGGCGGATTCTTTACCAGCTGAGCTCCCAGGGAAGCCCATGAATCAGAGTATCCAAGTGTAAAAACGTCTTTTAAAATAAGGAACATATGCTGTCAAAATCAAAATCTGGACTTACGCTTATTTCATGGATTGATTCGATAGCTCAAGGAAATATTCACAGATATCAGCTTTGTCTTACTGCACTGTCATCTTCACAATGATGTCTCTCCTGACAGCAGTAAAGAACCTGTCTGCCCATGCAGACCTAAGAGACACGGGTTCGATCTCTGGGTTGGGAAGATCTCCTGGAGAAGGGCTTGGCAATCCATTCCAGTATTCTTGCCTGGAGAATCCCCAGTGGACAGAGGAGCCTGGCGGGCTACAGTCCATAGGGTTGCACAGAGTCGGACATGACTGAAGTGATTTAGTATGCCAAGGTTCCGGGTCCATCAGATCAAAGACGAGAATTCACTGTTACTTCCTTATGAGTCTTTTTGAGTCTTTTTATTAGACAAAGAGCCTTTCCTAGAAGACCCCAGCAGATTTCCTCTTAGGTCTCAAGCCATAGCTCCAAAGGAAGATGGGAAAAGATATGAAAAATCTTTCCCATCCCCAGTATTCTGTGGTTCTTCAGTTCTTTGACAGTCTTCATTGGTGAATACAAGGTTAAGGTTTTGCTGCTCTTGCTTGAGTGCTGGGTCTTGTGTGACTTTGGAAAGATAAAGAACAGTGGCCTCCTTCTATGAAAGGTACACGGAGCGAATCTTAGCAATATTCTTCAGAACGTGTTTCATGGGGGAAGTAATGAGTTGTTAGTTTATGGAAGTAATTTTTCTTCTCTAAATACAGAAACATCATATACAAATAGACCTAAAATATATGCTTCTTATAAAGTTTGTGTTTTTACCCAATTTCTCTTTCTATCTTGCCTCTTAACCCTGGGGCAGTGTTAGAAATATCCTATTTACCCCAGCCGTAGGTTGGATTTCCTAGAAGCAGACACCAAGTCAGGGATTAACACCTGTAACATCTGTAGTATAATTCTTCCACTGAGACTTGCTATCAGTTCCACATGGCATCTTCTCCTATTATGGATACTTCCAACATCATAGTGCGTGCAGATCACAGGACCCTAGTTAGTGGCGGGGTTACTTTATCATAGGCTAGACCTGCTGTTTTGGGCCCCACAAAAAATAGGGTAGCTTTTTAGATCCCCCAATATATGGACTGACCAAGTACCCCTCGATGTGGGATGTGCTTTCTCAAGAACCTCAAAAGCCTTCTCAGGGCTTGTGCTTCCTTCTTAATAGTGTAACAGTGTTCTCTTTCCTGGAGACTTGTCCACATCTTCAATCAGTAGGTTCTGAAAAGTGGCTCAAGTCCAGAAACTCGATAAGAACTGTGACTTTTTCCTGGGATGAGCGCCCTCAGTCTCCAGTCATCTGTCCTTAACATTATCTACTGGTACCCTTGCCTCTCATCTATGATTTTGACCCTTTGGATGTTTTGCTCTGATTAAGCCCCCCAGGATGCCACTACAACCTTGCTGGTTCCTGCAGTAATCACAGACCCCTGGCTTCTGGCAGCTGAGGGCTGCTACCTGGATGGCAGGTTTTAAGGTGCTATCATTTCCTTTGCTTCAATACACTCAGCTCTGTAATGGTATCTCCTGCCTTGGTCAACCCTGGCCTACAAGGAGAGCCACCACTAAGTTTTCACCCCTCTTGCTAGTGTATCCTTGTTCTTGTTTAGTTACTCAGTCACGTCTGACTCTTTTGCAACCCTATGGACTGTAGCCCACCAGGTTCCTCTGTCCATGGATTTTCTAGGCAAGAATACTAGAGTGGGGTGCCATTTCCTACTCCAGGGAATCTTCCCGACCCTGTGATCCTACCCACATCTCCTGCATTGGTAGGCAGATTCTTTACCGCTGAGCCAACAGAGAAGCCCAGTGTATACCTTACGGCTTGACAGATGGTGTCTTCTTTGGGCCATCCTGTGGTCATCTTTTAATGAGTCTTCTGGTCATGTCTAATATATCCATTCCAGCATGCCCACTTCCCTGGGCTTCTTAATCCCTTCATCCATCAACCACCATGGTAATTCTGGATTCGACTTTAGTTAGCATATCTACCACCTTTTCCAAACTTCTGGGAGCCAAGATACTAGTAAGCTTACACTATCTCCTGGTTCGCTCAAGGTGTTGAATCCTGTTTCTCAGAAAAACAATCCCAAGTAAGCATACCATTCACTATCCAATTTTAGGTCTCAGCCCTCTTGATCAAGGACCTCAGAATCCAGTCCTGCTTATCCTCCCATGGACCCAGTAGACGTGGGTTAAGTTTTGATGCTCCTTTGTGGTACTGTTCCTGTTAGTCCCTTTCTTCCCTTATCATCTTAGCACCAAACGATCTTTGGGTGACACGACTCCAGGTCCCCCACAGTCTCTCTCCCAGTTGTTTGTTATTCTAAGCATCAAACAGTGATTTCCTGAAGAAAAACATTGCTGGTATTTGCTAAGTTTGCTGAGACTCCTGGAGCTTCCTCCAAGGGATGAAGTCAGTCAGGATAGATCAAACAGTGCTTTGGTAACATAACCCCCCAAGTCTCATTGACTTCATGGAACAAAGATTTATTTCTTGCTCAGGTCAGGTGGCTTTACTCAGCATCTCATCTCCAGTGGAAGACTCAAGGATTCAGACTTCTTTCCTTGTTTGATTATGGTATCTGAACATGGGGTTTCCAAGACCTCCATGAAGGAGAAAGAGCAGGCTGGAGGATGGAAGGAGATGTTTTTACCGACCAGAGGAACAAATGGCTTAATTATTTTCATCCATATTCCCTCAGTTCTCAACTTGTCTGCAGAAGAAGTCAGACAACACATTCTTTCTGTGTGTTCAGAAAGATAAATTAGTATAGTGAACATATGATATTTTCTTTGTAACAGAAACCAAGCTCAAAAATTCCCTATCTTCCTAAAAAAAAAATCTTTCTCATTCCATGTTTGCATAAACTTCTCATCTTCCCCAATTCCATATTTGCATAAACTTCTCTTGTTTATAATTCAAGTTCCAAAGACATGAATGCCCTTATTAATGACTGAGATTTAGGAAACCAGGTTCAACCTGTGAGTGTGTATGTAAGTGACCATCTCTGAGCACACTCCAAAATTAAATATAAATTAGTGGAATTATTTGTGTGTCTTCTCAACACTATTGATATAGCCAGCTGAGAGTCTTTCTTTCATTATACCAAGGGGATGACTCCTTGTTCTTCAAAGTCAACTTCTAACTCTTCAAGTTCTGTAGAGCCCCAGTTGATAGGGCTGTTTGAGGGCATGTGTGAGATTGCATCTCTTTTTGCAGATTCCGGAAATAACAGCGAAAGGGGCAGCCTGACACTCTCTGGGTACAGTGAAACAAAACAGGATTTCTGCATTATTGATATTTTTGTGACTTCTTTTTCTATCTATGAACTGGAAAATTGTAGGAACATTTTAGATATGTTCATTGTAATTTGGGGGGGATGTTTTACTATTTTAAGTTTTTACACTTCATAGCATTATAGGTAATTTTAGAATCAAAGAGGCATGAATTTGAGTCATAACCCAAGCACTTAAATTTTTTTGGTAAATTGTTTACTCTTCCTGAACCTCAATTTCTTTGCTGGGAAAATGAGGCTGATAATACCTACGCAAATAGTTGGGAGGAAAATGCAATAATGTATATACAGCATTTAGAACAATATCTTCAAGATAAGCTTTGACATATAAGCTATAATTATTATTTTCCTATATCTATTTTAGGCTTCAATAAGGCAGGGAGCAGACCTTACATCCCCCACAATGGCTAGAATAATGTCAGGAACACTAAAAGCACTGAATCAATATTAAGATGATTTAAAATATCTTCAGGAGTGCTTTGATTTTCGCTATTGGAAATGCCCTGTACAAATTCAAGACAAAATAAGAATTGCATATTCTTTTGAGGGTATGTTCTTGATTCCCTATCAATAGATTAAGCATTTTGGAAGTGGTTTGATAGCAGTGTTGGTTGTTTTTTTTTCTTTTAATTGAGTCAGTTCTGCTTGCTGACTGCCCTTTGTGAACCTGTGAAGGGCAGGATGCAAGATGGCAGGCTGGGGCGAGTGAAGAGAAACCACTATCAACAGACACAACTGTGTCACAATGTCCTAATAAAGGGCTAATTAGCTGCTATTGATAATTCAGGTATCTATAATGAGCTAAATGCCTGGGTGAGAGATGGAAGTCCAATGACAAAAGCAGAAATGTAGGCAACAGAAACCATCACTGTTCCAAAAAACATTCCACCCAGTTTGAATTGTTATCTGCACTGCAGGAAGTTTAATTTTATTTCTACCTTTAATTGAATGAAGCCTTAAGAACACTGGGGCTTCGGCTTCGTTCTGTCAGAGTGTATTTAGTACTATAAATCAAAATCCAACAGAAGCTCTTTTTATAGAACAAAGAGGGTGAACAAAGCAACTGGGTTCACAGATCAATTCAAAGTAGCATGTTTTATATTCTGGCTATTGTAAATAGTGCTGTAATTAACATTGAGGGTACATATGTCTTTTAGAATTGTGGTTTTCTTAGGGTATATGCCCGTGGGATTGCTGGGGCATATGATAGATTTCTTCCTTTTTTTTTTTTTAAATAAAGAATCTTTATACTGCTCTCCATAATGGCTCTATCAGTTTACATTCCCACCAACAGTGCAAGAGGATTCCCGTTTCTCCACACCCTTTCCAGAATTTAATGTTTGTAGATTTTTTTGATGATGGCCGTTCTAACCAGTGTGAATTGATACCTCATTCTAGTTTTGACTTGCAGTTCTCTAATAATGAGTGATGTTGAGCATCTTTGCCTGTATTTATTGGCCATCTGTATATCTTCTTTGGAGAAATGTCTGTTTAGGTCTTCTGCCCATTTTTTGATTGGGTTATTTGTTTTTCTGATATTGAGCCACATGAGCTGATATATTGTGGACATTAATCCTTTGTCAGTTGCTTCTCCTGCAATTATTTTCTCCCATTCTGAGGGTTGTATTTTCATCTTGTTTATAGTTTACTTTGCTGTGCAAAAGCTTTTAAGTTTAAATTAGGTCCAATTTGTTTATTTTTGTTTTTATTTCCATTATACCTGGAGGTAGGTCAGAGAGGTTCTTGCTGCAATGTCAGAGAGTATACTGCCTATGTTACCCCCTAAGAGCTTATAGTTTCTGGCCTTACATTTAAGTCTTTAATCCATTTTGAGTTTATTTTTTAGGACACATATACTTAAAAAAAAATTTTTTTAAGTATTTTTTTACCATAGGAAAACTTTTCTCGTAAACTTTTACTTCCTTTCTTGTACTCTCCTAATTAATACCTCAGATATAATCAACAATATGTATAAAAATTGGGCTGAATTTTTTGGGGGGTATAACTAGCTCAGATGGTAAAGCATCTGCCTACAATGCGGGAGACCTGGGTTCGATCCCTGGGTCAGGAAGATCCCCTGGAGAAGGAAATGGCAGCCCACTCCAGTACTCTTGCCTGGAAAATCCCACGGACCGAGGAGCCTGGTAGGCTACAGTCCATGGGGTTGCAATGAGTCAGACATGACTTAGCAACTTCATTTCACTTCAACCCCTGATGTAGGAGAGAAAACATTGGACTGATAGTATTCATATCTATATCTTATCCACTGATTTACCCAAGTCATCGAAGCCCTGGGTGCCTCAGTTCCTTCATCTATAAAGTGGAAATTGCTTACAGATATTAAAAATATAAGAATTGCTTATGGATAAAATTATGTAGCACTGGTGAAAGAACTTTTCACAGTGCCCCGTAAGTATTTTCTGTTCACAAAAGACATTGCATACACCCGTTCCCTCAACTGTTCCTTCTTGTTACCCAAACAATGAAAATCTCATCAGAACCTGTGGAGAGAGAGATGCCACTTTTGAATAATAAGATTATGAGTTTTAAAAATACAACATTACAAAGGAAGTGATTCACATCAGAAACAGATATTTTAAACATGAATTCTTGGATTCTAACCTCAAGATGTCTGTTCAGATAATGGGTTCCCAGTTTGGGGTACGAGGAGGCGAGCAGTTACTTCGTTCCTCTCTTGAAACTTCATTGTCCATTTGGGACTGGAGCGTGGAGGTGTGTGTTGAAAGGGATCTAGAAGGATGATGAACAAAGTCCAACCAACTAAGTCACAATGATGGGAAGGGGCCCCAGGGCTTAACAACGTCCTCTTTGGAAATGCCCAGCACACAGATCCAGCAGTCTCCGTGCCAGCCCTCTCTTGCCTGAGGCCCTTTGGAATGCCAGATGCCAGGCTCTCTTCCCTCGCAGTGGCTCCCAGCATTGCTACGGCCTGCCAGATGTGGGGCTCAGGCCCCGGCTCTGAATCAACTAGGTTAGGTCTGTTGTTGCGATTCCTCCGTCCTTCCAATCTCATCTCCCTGCCCCCCTGCTGCAGTTCCCCTTCCCACATTCATGGCTACTATCATCTATCTCTTAGACAACGGCATACAAGCAGAGTGACAATTTTTCAGATGAAAGTGGCCTGCAGCATAAAACATTTGGTCCTCATCAAGAGTCTTCTTCCTTGGGGAACACCTGCTCAGTAACCACATGCTACAGAACTACAGAATCATTATCCCTAAAGAACACACGTTCAAGCAAGACAAACATTTATGTGAGTGGGAGTCCACTCTGGTGGTTCTCAAAGTGTGACCCTGGAACCCCTAGGTTTCCTGAGAATTCCACAGAGAGTCTGCAAGGTCAGAGCAATGTTTTATTAAAAACTTACCTTTTCAACTGCATTGACATTTGCACTAATGGCATAAAAGCAATGGTGGGGGAAGGTGATAGTGCCTCAACACAAACCAAAGCAGTGGCACCAAATTGCACTAGTTGTGTCCATTCTTCACCAGCATGCAGTTAGTATGACTTTTTAATATTCTGTGTTATGGTATGGGAAACCTGCTTTATGAAGCACTTCTGTCATCAATGACAGCATGTTGTCTTAGAAAAAAATAGAATGCATGCAATTGTTTGAATTCGAACTTTATTTTGGAACACTATTTTGACTTGAAGGAATGACTGACAGACAAAAATCATGGATGTTCAAATTCAGGTATTTGGCTAACACTTTTTTCCAAAGTAAACAAAGAGAAAATGCCACTTTTAGGAAAACAAATGGTGGTATTTCGCTAATGTTAAAATCTGAGATTTGCCAATTAAAAATAAGTTTCAAAAAAATCTGAGATTTGAAGCAAAAATTGAAAGTCTAATACTGTGTCCATCACTGACCTTGATAGTGTCCCAACATCTAGATTTTATGAGATCAGTGTTACTACATATTAATGTGAACATTTTTGTTATTGCATAAAGAAATGTCTAACAATTTGGAAGATTTGCATAATTTTAGTGAACTAACACTTCCTAAACAATGTGTAGTGTTACGTTATAACATAGGTAAAAGATCCATGAAAGTGCATAAAATCAATGAATTTTAAATGTAACAGTATGAAAAGTTTATTCATGCAGTTTTAGATTCCACATTGCAACTAATCTTCAGAAAACTATTTATTGAGTTTTGGCATAATATCAAAAAAGGAATATCTACAATTACCAGCAAAAGTTAATGATGTTCCTCTTTTCCAGTTGTATATGTGAATGAGGGTGGAACTTTTTCATTACTTCAACAAAAACATGTCAGAACAGTTGTTCTGGACTCAGCTGTATTATATTAAGCCAGACGTTAACCATGACAAAAATGTAAAACAAAGCCATTCTTCTCACTGATTTTTTTTGTTTGTTTTGGAAAATAGGTTTTTTTTTTTACTATAATATTATTTATATTAACATATAATGGGTTTATTTTTAATGAATAAATATTTAAAAATTTTCTGTTTTAATTTTTACACAGTAAATATTGATAGATATAACTTGCCTAAAAACAAGCTCTTTGGGGTTTCCAGTAATTTAAGAGTGAGAAAAGATTCCAAGACCAGAATTCTTGACAAGCCCTAGTCTATTAGAATAATTGGTTGACTTCTACGAAGTCTGGAAATATGGTGAGTATAATAATAAACGAACTTTGTTTTACAATATCTGTGTTTCCTGTGTTTCCTGATCAGTTAAGCATTGCCCAGTGCTCTGTGCAAAATTGCCATGAGCCTGTGCATTAACCCAGCATTTCCATCAATCTCCGCTCATACATCTGTGGTGAGTGGCCTCAAGATGATTTCTGACTCTGCTTTTCATTAAATAAACCCATGCCTTTAGCATAACCCCAAAGAAGTAATTAAGGTGGCTCAATCTGTAAATAAACAAAACTAAAAAACATATTATGTTCCATATCTCATGGCCTTTCTGTAGCTCTGACTCTTCTCAGGATGCAATTTTTATCTGCCATTTTCTCTCTGTATTTGTGAGGTTAAAGAAAATTAAGGGAAATGTACTTTAGGCCCTGTGATTGCTTTTCTTCTGTTTGATATTTTTTGGTAGTGTTTGTAATTGCTAATTTGAAAAGAATTATCACTCATTTTTCTGTATTGTTAGGAAGACTCTTGGTCCCTTAATCTTAAGATAAATAAATCTTTAGTGCCTTCAGATCCTGAGAAATATGTGCTCTGTGAATCCAGAAGAGTCAGCCATTGGCCTCTGACAAGCAAATTGCCCCTGAATTATGTTTGATTGGGGAATGTCTTTTTGAAATAGTGACTCCATCAGTAAAAGCTATAATTTAAGGCTACAAATGGGATTGAAATATATTGGGCTTTCTGTTTTCTGACTTGATACTATCAATATTTTTTAGCTCTTTCCTCCTTTGACCTACCCAGAGTGTGAGCTCTCTGACACTCTCACGGCAAGTGGATAGATGATTCTTGATTCAGCCTGACCTCCTTTTGAACTATTAATATTTCGCATGTATATAGAGTTCTTCTACTTGCCGATGAAGTATCAAGCCCAGGAAGGAAGAACCTAGTTTTTGTGCAGAGAAGTAAGTCATTTGGAAGGGAATTCAACTGCCTTAGAAAGAAAAACATGCTGATACCATCCAAGCCCCAGCTTTTTATTTCCAGGCCTGCACTATAGCCAGCCATTCTTCAGAAAGAAACTTCAGCACACCCTTAGATTTTAGCCCTCCTAATATTAACTACCTTGAGTGGCCTAACTGAGCTGAGTAATTCAATAAAGGTGCTAGGGAACTTTTACTTAAATATTGCAGACTCTGCCAAATATCAAAAAAATTTTGACAGCAATTAGTAGCAGGCCCATATGTTTCTAATGACTGCTCCAAATGAGCATGAATAAAGACAGGAGGAGAATGATTGCTCTAAGGAAGGGGCATGCTTCCAACTTACTGGAGTTCTACTAAGTATTTTGGTGCAGCCCTGTTTGACACCATTCATGACTGGGATTCGCAATTACAATTAACACTAGCAATTGAGCATCACAGTGGAAAGAAACTGCTACTTACTTTGTGGCTTTGGATATATTTTATTTTCTGAATCTGTGTTTTCTGTGGGTTTTTTGGGTTTTGTTTTTTATTTTTGAAATAGAGTTGAGGTTGTTGTTCACTCGCTAAGCTGTGACCTCACGGACTGCAGCACGCTGGGCTCCTCTGTCCTCCACTGTCTCCTGGAGATTGCTCAAATTCATGTCGGTACAATATTATAAGTTTCGGGTGTACAACATAGTGATTTGAGTCCGTTTTCTTAACTGTGAGTTGATGATAGTCATACCTGTCTCACAGGGTTGTTATAAGGATTTAATGAGAGAACTCATGTGAAGCAGGTAGAACAAGGCTTGGCACAGAGGTAGGGCACCATAAAAGTTAGCTGTACATATGTATTATTATAATTATTTTGTTTGGAAGAGCAAACAGCCATTGACCTAGGATATTTGTCAAAATTTTCAGTTTGGACTAAAGACAATTCATGCATCTGAAATCACAGGCTGATGAAATATTAGTGAATGTTACACATAGCCTTACATTATTTAAAACTTTCCTGGATTTGAAAAAAAAACACAAGCACATAGTGGGATATGCTTGAATTTGCTTACTCTTAATCAACTACACTCACTTAGAGAATCTCACCATTTGATTCTGGGGGCTTCCCAGGTAGTGCTAGTGGTAAAGAACCTGCCTGCCTGTGCAGGAGACATGAGAGGCAAGGAGAAATTGATCCCTGGGTCAGGAAGATTCTCTGGAGAAGGGCATGGCAACCCACTCCAGTATTCTTGCCTGAAAATCCCAGGGACAGAAGAGTCTGGTGGGCTACTGTCCATAGGGTCACAAAGAGCTGGACATGACTGATGTGGCTTGGCACGCATGCATGCACTACTTGGTTCTTGAGAGGAGTCCAGTAGGCCGATGGATAACTGGAGGATACAAAGGATCTCTCTCTTTTTGGCAATGGGGTGGATCACATTTAAGCCCATTCTGGGAGTATTATCTCCTGAAGCTTTAATTCACTTAACTAGATTAGCACCTAGCAGCCCACCAGACAGAACAGATCCTAAACAATTCTGGCAAGAAATCTTCTTTTGGGTTTTTTTTCAGTTTTGGTCAGTTAATCAGTCTTCTTATGGTAGGTGAAATTATTAGCTCCCAACCTAGGATTATCCTGGAATTTACAAAATAAAGAGCCGGTTTAAGGACCATATAATTAAGTGAAGTAACTTGCCATCAGTGGAAAGGTGCGCTAAAGCAATTCCTATTTCACAACTCGTTTGGGGAAGACGGATTAGTATGTCCTAAAGTATGCATTTATTATAGATTTTGACAGCTGAGTCAAAGTTTCCAGTTTAGGATTTTTAAACGTGTGTCTTTGTGAAATGTCTGCAATAATGGTTAGGGTTTGTTTACTTTTGCTTTACAGTAATCTATCAAACAAATTATAAGATGACAAATTTTTATTTAATAATCAAATCTAGCTTCAATTGTCTATCTAGAAGTACATAATGAAGAAAACTTTTAAATGGAAAATAATATATGTAGAATGTTATCATTCTTCCTGTCCTTGCTACTCAAAATGTATCTGAGGACCAGCAGAACTAGCATCACCTGGGAGCTGTTTAGAAATGGAAACTTACCTCAGACCAACTAAATCAGAATTTGCATTTTGGTGCTAGTGGTAAAGAACCTGCCTGCCAGTAAAGGAGACTTAAGAGACGGGGTTTGATTCCTGGGTCGGGAAGATCCCCTGGAGTAGGAAATGGCAACCCTGTCCAGTATTCTTGCTTGGAAAACTCTATGGACAGAGGAGCCTGGCAGGCTACAGTCCATCAGCTTGCAACAAGTCAGATATGACTGAAGTGAGTTAGCACACAGCCCAGACCAACTGAATCAGAATTTGCATTTTAATAAGATCTCTAGGTAATTTGTATGCATGCTAAATTTG
Organism: Dama dama; assembly: GCF_033118175.1. Lineage (NCBI taxonomy): Eukaryota > Metazoa > Chordata > Mammalia > Artiodactyla > Cervidae > Dama > Dama dama. The sequence goes on from NC_083705.1 coordinate 30,400,028, forward strand.
AGAAGCATTGTTTTAGATCACAGGAATCTAATCAAGTAATTAGTGAGCCAACTTTCAGCCTTTAGTACCTTATTATATATTTTGATCATTCTACCTGACAGTGAGAGTCAGAATAATTTTAAGAAAACTGTTATTTTGAAGTTTATAAAAATTAACAGCTGAGACAATTCAAACACACAGAAAAGTACAGAAACTAATGTAATAGACCATCAATAGATCTACTGAGTTTTAAAAAGATTTTAACTTTAGCTTTTTGCCATACTTGATTCATCTCTCTCCCACACTAGAAAAAAATTATTGTGATAAATATACATAACACAAAAATGATAGGTTTAACCCTTTTGAGTGTACAATTAGTGACATTAAGTACCTTTACATTGTTGTGTAACAGCACTTTCCATATCCAGAATTTTTCACCTCAAACTGAAATTCTGAACCCATTAACAAAGCTCCCCCAGCATTTGGTAACCACTATCCAAACCTAGACAGCACATCACTTTGCCAATAAAGGTCCATATAGTCAAAGCTATGGTTTCTCCAGTAGTCATGTACAGATGTGAGAGATGGCCCATAAAAAAGACTGAGGGTAGAAGAAATGATGCTTTTGAACTGTGGTGCTGGATAAGACTCTTGAGATTCTTTTGGACAGCAAGGAGATCAAACCAGTCAATCCTAAAGGAAATCAATCCTGAATAGTCATTGGAAAACTGAAGATAAGTCTCTAATACTTTGGCTATCTGATGCAAAGAGCTGACTTATTGGAAAAGACCCTGATACTGGGAAAGACTGAAGGCAGGAGGAGAAGGGGCGACAGAGGACGAGATGGTTGAATGGCATCACTGACTCAATGGACATGACTTTGAGCAAGGTCTGGGAGATGGTGAAGGACAGGGAAGCCTGGCATGCTACAGTCCATGGGGTCGCAGAGAACTGAACATGACTTAGCAACTGAATAACAATAACATCTTCCTTTATGATTTGGTTCTTCTAGGTAACTTACATAATTGGGATCATACAACATTTGTCCTTTTGTAACTGGCTTATTTCATTTAGCATAATGTTTTCAAGAGTTACTCATGTTGTAGCATGAATCAGAATTTCATTCCTTTTTAAGGCAGAATAATATTCCATTCTGTGTGTGTACACATTTCTTTAATCCATCTGTCCGTCAATTGACAATTGGGTTGTTTCCATCTTTCGGCTGTTATCATTAGTGTGCAAGTAACTGTTCAATCCTTGCTTTTACTTTTTACTGAGGATGTAAGGCAATGCCAAAGAATGCTCAAACTGCCGCACAATTGCACTCATCTCACACGCTAGCAAAGTAATGCTCAAAATTCTCCAAGCCAGGTTCAGCAATACGTGAACCGTAAACTTCCAGGTGTTCAAGCTGGTTTTAGAAAAGGCAGAGGAATCAGAGATCAAATTGTCAACATTTGCTGGATCATCGAAAAAGCAAGAGAGTTCCAGAAAAACATCCATTTCTGCTTTATTGACCATGCCAAAGCCTCTGACTGTGTGGATCACAATAAACTGCAAAATTCTGAAAGAGATGAGAATACCAGACCGCCTGACCTGCCTCTTGAGAAACCTGCATGCAGGTCAGCAAGCAATAGTTAGAACTGGTTCCAAATAGGAAAAGGAGTACGTCAAGGCTGTATATTGTCACCCTGCTTATTTAACTTCTATGCAGAGTACATCATGAGAAACACTGGGCTGGAAGAAGCACAAGCTGGAATCAAGATTGCCGGGAGAAATAACAATAACCTCAGATATGCAGATAACACGACCCTTATGGCAGAAACTGAAGAAGAACTTAAGAGCCTCTTGATGAAAGTGAAAGAGGAGAGTGAAAAAGTTGGCTTAAAGCTCAACATTCAGAAAACTAAGATCATGGCATCTGGTCCCATCACTTCATGGCAAATAGGGAAACAGTGGCAGACTTTATTTTGGGGGGCTCCAAAATCACTGCAGATGGTGATTGCAGCAATGAAATTAAAAGAGGCTTACTCCTTGGAAGGAAAGTTATGACCAACCTAGATAGCATATTAAAAAGCAAAGACATTACTTTGTCAACAAAGGTCCATCTAGTCAAAGCTATGGTTTTTCCAGTGGTCATGTATGGATGTGAGAGTTGGATTATGAAGAAAGCTGAGCACCGAAGAATTGATGCTTTTGAACTTGGTGTTAGAGAAGACTCTTGAGAGTCCCTTGGACTGCAAGGAGATCCAACGAGTTCATCCTAAAGGAGATCAGCCCTGGGTGTTCACTGAAAGGACTGATGTTGAAGCTGAAACTCCAATACTTTGGCCTCCTGATGTGAAGGTCTGAGTCATTGGAAAAGACCCTGATGCTGGGAAAGATTGAGGGCAGGAGGCAAAGGGGACGACAGAGGATGAGATGGTTGGATGGCATCACTGACTCAATGGGCATGAGTTTGGGTGAACCCCGGGAGTTGGTGATGGACAGGGAGGCCTGGCGTGCTGCAGTTCATGGGGTTGCAAGGAGTCAGACACGACTGAGTAACTGAACTGAACTGATATACTAAGTGGAATTGTTGGATTATTTGACAATTCTAAGTTTAATTTTTTGAGGAGCTAACATGTGGCCTTTCACAGTGGCGGCACCATTTTACATTTTTACCAGGAATGCATTAGGGTTCCAGTTTCTCTGCATTTTCCCTAATATTGACAGTTTTGTCTTGTTTTTAAAAATAACCATCCTCATGGATTTGAAGTGGTATCTCATTTGTTTACTCTGCAGTCCCCTATGAAGTGACTTAGCATGCATGTATGCTTTGGAGAAGGAAATGGCAACTGACTCCAGTGCTCTTGCCTGGAGAATCCCAGGGACAGAGGAGCCTGGTGGGCTGCTGTCTATGGGGTCGCACAGAGTCGGACATGACTGAAGCGACTTAGCAGCAGCAGCAGCAGCAGCAATGATTAGTGATGTTGAATATATTTTTATGTGCTTGTTGCCCAGTAGTATATCTTCTTTGGAATACTATCTATTCAAGTCCTTTGCCCATTTTAAATTGGATTTGTTGTTGACTTGTAAGAGTTCTTTATACTTTATAGCTATTTATCTCTTATCAAGCATGTGAGTTTCAAATATTTTCTCCCATTCTGTGAGTTGCCTTTGTACTTTGCTGATAGTGCTATTTGATACACAAAATTTTAAATTTTGATGAAGAATAATTTCACTTTTCTTTTGTTGCCTATGCTTTTGATGTCATATCCAAGAAGTCATTGCCAAATTTGATGCCATGAAGCTTTTCCCCTACAGTTTCTTCTGAGAGTTTTGTAGTTTTCATTCTTATGTTTAGGTCTTTAATCCATTTGGAGTTAATCTTATATAGTTAGCTTTACATATAGTATAAAGTATAAATCCGACATCATTCTTTTGTACATAAAATATCCAATTTTCTCTTTTCTTTCATTGAAAAGATTATCATTTCCCCTCATTGAGTGGTTTTGGCAACTGTGTCAAAAATTATTTAACCAAATAGGCAGAGATGTTTATTTCTGGGCTTCCTTTTCTAATCTACTTGTTGATATGCCTGTCTTTATGCCAGTAGCACACTCTTTTGATTACTGTGAAAAAAATTTTAAATCTATCTAAAGATGAAAAGAATTATAAGTAAAGCTCTCCTCATCTCTTTTACCCTTCCCCAGAGATAAGCATTTGTGATATCGATGTGCGTAATTTCCTTGAATGCTTCCATATATTTATTTCCTGTTTGTAGATACTCATAGCTTATTTTTTATGCTTTAAGTTTTTGCTTAGATAGTAGTGCTATGGTCTGAGTACTTGTGAGACATCTCCCTCAAATGCTAACCTCCCAGGATGATGGTATTAGAAGGTGGAGGCTTTAGGAAGTGATTTCATCTTGAGGGCAGAGCCCTCACAAATAGAATTAAAGTGGCTCCAGAGAGGTCCCTGGCCCCTTCCATATGAGATCACAGAGAAAGGTTGGCAATCTGCCACCTGGAAGAGGTCTTTACCAGGACCTGGTCATACAGGCACAATAATCTTGGACTTTCCAGCCTCCAGAACTATAAGAAATACATTTTGGCTGTTTATAAGCTACTCAGTCTGTGGTTATATTGATGTAGCAGCCTGAATGAATTACAACAATTAGCACACTAAACATAGTCTTTTTCAGTTTGCTTCTCTTCATTCAACAATATTTTGAGATTCATCCATCGTGAAATGTGTACATCAGTCCATTCATTGTATTCATTATCATTCTTCTGTATTCACACTGAGTCAAAACACTTAAATCCATTTCTCTCATGAGGGCCAGTTAGGTTGTTTCTAACTTCAAAAAAAAATAACAAATGGTACTGCCATGAACATTTTTGCACGCATCTCATAAAAATGAGAATTTTTCTAGGTTAGAGAACTAGAAGTGGAACTGGTATCATAGAGTAGGTTGGGAAATGATATTTTTAAACAATGTAATCTGGACATGCAGGACTGAAGATAAGCAGTAAGGCTCTACTTATTGGAAATATCACTTGTTACTTGGTTAGATTGTTTGTGTCATTTACACTAGATTTATTCTAAGGGCTGATGCTTTTATTGTAAAGATGTGATGATAGATGAGTCTGACCATCTGTCACCATCGTTTGGTTTCATGGCTGAAATCTTCGAGGAAGCAGGCCTTCTAACAGATCACTGCCATCCTTGACCTTACAACATCCCAAAGTATATCAGTACTTGTTAGACAACTTGAGATAACGATATTCTATATCCAATCAAATGGGTTTCAGACTCTTTAAAGGGTAAAGAGGCATCTTCAATTTTGAAAAATAGTTTTTTAATCAGCAATCTGAATTAAGATAGAGAGGATGTTATAGAAGCAGACAACTCAGAGACTGTTGTCAACTGAAGTCAGTTATCATCTTACTTCTCCAAGAATGTGCTTGGCAGAGGAACTGTCTGAAGGATCTTAATTTTAGCCTTTAAAATGAAGTTACTGATCTGGATGCCGAGCTGGCACACACAAGTGTAGTCTCACCTGGATCGTTGGCCAAATAATAAGTGATCAACTATGCACCCACCTTTAGAATCAGCCTCAGCCATGGGTTCCCTGCAAGACTTATTTTAAACTTCATTAAACACTTTTCTGTTAAAATCACCTCACACTGGTCAGAATAGCCATCATCAAAAAGTCTACAAATTATAAATGTTGAAGAGGGTATGGAGAAAAAAGGGAATCCTCCTACACTCTTGGTGGGGCTATAAATTGGTACAACCACTATGGAGAACAGTATGGAGGTTCCTTAAAAATAGAATTACTATATGATCCAGCAACTCCACTCCTGGGCATATATCCAGAGAAAACCATAATCCAAAAGGATACATGCACCTCAGTCTTCATAGTAACTCTATTGACAGTAGCCAAGACATGGAAGCAACCTAAATGTCCATTAAGAGAGGAAGGGATAAAGAAGATGTGGCATGTATATGCAAGGAATATTACTCAGCCAAAAAAAGATTGAAATAATGCCATTTGCAGCAACATGGATGGACCTAGAGATTATCATACTATGTGAAGTGTCAGACAGAGAAAGATATATATCATATGATATCACTTATATGTGGAATCTAATTAAATTAAATATGTGGAATCTAATTAAAAAATAAAACAAACTTATCATTGCTGATACCATCCCACATCAGGCTGTTTTTCATTCCAGAAATAGGTAGACCTGTCCATGATGCAGAAGACCATCTTCAGAGACAATGCCTCTGTTTGGACTAGAAAGCCAGCATATTAGCAAGGTTTGCTTGTTTGAGCCAGAAGGCCTGGAATTGAAGCCTGGTCTGTCATTCACTATTTGGATGGTCTTGGGGAAGTCTCTCAGCTTGTATGAATTCTCAATTTTCTCATCTACCAGAAGGTGATGACAAACCATGCGTACTTCAGAGGATTGTTATGAGGATTCAACAAGATGGTGCATAGACAGTGGTTGAGGAGCTATAAAATCTGTAAATTGTCACAATTAACATTTCCCTAGTGGTCACTGAACACTCTGGGTGAGAATGTTGCATTGCTAATACTGATTATGTTATGGGTATGAAATGTCACATTCTGTTTCTTCTCTTCTCCATTTTCTATGAGATTTTAATTTTAATTTTTGCCCACTTCAATTTTTCTAACCATGATGCAATTAATGGACCTAACCCAGGCAGATTTGATAAGGAATTATACTACAAATTGGGGCCATGAACTTGGGAAAACAATCTGTCTGAAGAGTGGAGGTTTTTGTATTTTTTTGTTTGGCTAAAGTTTAACCAGTTGTTTCAATAAGACATTCAAGGGTTTTGAGATCAAGGCTGTAAAGAGTCCCCAACTGTTCATCCTGTGAAATCCAAGTGGTTTTAGGTCTTGGCTGAGGGCTGTGCTTGGATTGTAACTAGTCACAGCAATTTTTGCCTAGGCATGGATTGTGATCCTGACAAATATAAATTGTATTAATCCTTGATGTTATTCATTAGATGTGATGAACACATAGCTCTTGTGAGATGAATGATACATGTATCATATAAAACATGACAGAGGATAAAAAAGCTCCACTGGGGCGTTTTGATATAGCTAGTTTGGAGAAATCAAATTTGCCAACCATCCTCCCCCACCCACACCCGCCAGCAAAGATCTATGATTCAAAACAGGATTTCCTGTATGCTACCAGAAGCATCAGTGACTTTTTTTTGGGGGGGATCAGTTTTTCCTTTGAGCCTTGCAGTCTCTTGCACACATTTTTCCCAAGCACCACATATGTTAACACAGGTTCTGCCTTTCAGAAGTGCACCTGGCCAAACTAGCCCTGTGCCCTCACAGGTCTGTGTGTGCTCAGCAAAAGGGGCACCTCCTCCTAATCTGCATCAAGTTGTATGGCTTGCAGAGGCTCTGTCTTCTCAATGTCTGTTTTATCTGCATTCTCCCCATCCCCTAGTTTCCAACCTCAGGCTTTTAAGTTGCCTCAACCTCCTTCTAGTAACTCTCTTATCCTCTGTGCCTCTCCAGCAGTCCCAAGGCCATTCCAAAGCTCCATTGCCCTCTTCTAACACCAATACCTCTTATAAGATATATTCAAGTGTATTTTTAATAGCATCATTCAAAGCACATGAGATACAACCAATTTTGTTGGTTCGGTGTGTTGATTTTCACTACTACAAAAACAAAAAGAGGAAAGCTAGGTTGAGTTGAAATGTAAAATCATCAAAAGCGAAACAGGAAACAAATGTTTGCTCAGCCAACCATTTCCTGCTGAGGACGCTGTGCAGAACGTGGCCTGTGAAGGGTTCACTATGCAGCCTTAAACAGATTGAAGTGATTCACGGGGGGAAGTAGCACCCAAGCCAAGGCCTCGTGGAAGGTATGTGGAGCTCCAGACCTCTGAGCTGCTGCAGAAGAGCAGGCTCTGAAGGCCTCCATGTCTGTGTTGAGGGGTTGTCTTTGGAAGCTATCTTTTTAACAGGATGAATGTGAAAGCCACTGGGAAGGGGGACAAAAAAAAAAAAAAAAAAAAAAAGGCAGCACAAAACTGCCACTTGAGCATTGCTTCCTGCCCATGTCGCTCTAACTAGTTGCTGATGGTTATTCTTAGGCCTCCGTTGCTTTCAAAGGTTTCCTCTTTTCTATTTTTGGCAGCAGAATATGGATTTAGAGCTGCGTTACTCCTCTCAACTACTAATCCATGCCCCAAAGAGAGTAGGGCTGCTGCTTCTTGTTAGCGATCAGTTCTCTTTCTTTTCAGCACCTCTAAATGATTTTTAATATTAAGGACACAGATTTATGGGAAGGAGTCATTGAGTTTTCAAACTGATTTGTAGTCTCCTAATTTGCACATTCCTTTCTCCAGCAGGGGCATCTCAGAGATCATCTCCGGTAACGGGGGCTTGACTTTCGCGATGAGTGAGAGAATCCAGGTTGGTAAAACAGATAGCCATCCAGTGACCAGAAAGGAAGCAAGGATGCTTTGCCTGGGAGTAACATGCAACTGATGAAGCACAGTCCTACTATGGAAGGAAATAATTGATGCCTATGCAATATAAGATTAGCCTAATCTATATGGACTGCGACAAAAAGCTACAAGTTTTTGGAATGCTCTGGAAAGCTGAGGACCTTGCCCTGTGCAAAGAAAGACACATTGTGTCAGAGTAACATTTCTAGTATCACAGGTATTTAATTTCATGCTTTCTGATTCTATTTTTTGAATCACTTCAGTTTCTCCTGATTTCATGACCACCTAACTTTGCTCGAACATGAATAATAATCTTGCCTGGGTTGTCTTTTACAGCCAGATAACTCAACTTTTCTATTTTTAAAAGAAAAGAAACATCAAGCCCTTGAGTCCTCTCCTAAAAGTATGGGTCCCCTCCTTGGCTGAAGGCAGAGCTGGGGCTTGGGAATGCTGCCCCCGGGGTCCAGCTGCCAGTGCCCACGTGGTCTCCCTTGGGGTCTCCCTCAGGGCTTTAAAAGGGTGACACTCTTCTGCTTGAGGAGGATTACCATGGCAAGTTGTAGACCGAAGCATCAAGCCGGCTGCCTCACCACCCCAAGGTTATCCACATACGTCTGGTTTGACCTTCACAACCCTTTAGAAACCAGGAACCCACACTCCACGAATATTCTACTGGTGCCACAGATTTTATTTTGTTTTGCATAGAGCAAAATGAACAAAAACACGTTGGGGTTGGGGGGAGGGGTGGAATTTTGAGAATTAATTCTAGGCACTTTACAGATGGATAATTTGACACCGAAGATGGTGTTTTAAAATATATTTTACATAATGGGTTCAAGCAGCAGGCAGCATTATCTGCTAAGTGGCTGTGCTGACAGTGAGCTAAAAAGCTACATAATAGAGTTAAAAAGAAAGCCTTCCCTGAGTTTTCTCCAGAGCATTTTTACCCTGAGGAATTTTTTTAGGGGTTATTTTAAATGTGTCCCAATGTCAGACTTGTTCAGAAAGAGAGCATTGTGTATCCCAAGAGAATGATGCTTTGCTGTCTTTTTTTTTTTTTTTAAGTAGAGCAAAATGCTAACTTTTAATAGATCATCTAGCCCTTTCTGTACAGAATATGTCCTCCCTCAGAATTCCTATGCAAATATTCAAACTCCCGGACCGGGAAAAGGTTAAAAGGAACTGAAAAAGTCTATAGTGCCTCTTTCTGAGGCATACTCCAACACTTGGCAGGATGAGGTGTTCATAGCAGGTGCTGGATTTGCTATAAATGGACAATTTATAAACAGAGCTGACAACTGGGAAAACAGAGCAGTGGGAATGCTGGCATTCCAGGGGCCAGCGGTGGACTTCCTATCAGATGGTCCTCAGCATGGAATTATTGATAGCCGCTGCTCTGAAAGAAAGCCAGTTGGCTGACGCATAAAAGGGCTGTGCCTCAATGCCTGCCTGATCTGCTGCTAGATATTTTAAATAGGTCAGTGCAAATTAGCTTCTTCAGGTTGGTAGTTCCTTAATTAGCAATTTAATTGCAAAGTCTCCCCCCCACCCCACCCCACCTTGAGTGAATCTAAGGCTCTTCCCTCTTTGTAAGGCCTGATGACTGGGACCCCGGAGAAGTAGGACTGGAAAAAGAAGAGGAGCCTGAGGGCAGCGGCGGAGGACTCAGATCAGTTTAGTGCCCAAGGCCAAGACACAAGCTGGCTGAGGCAGGCCCTCTGTGCCTGCAAGGGCAGCGTCTTTGGCCGTGTGTCCTGGGAGAGAAAAAAGCAGGGCCTTAGAGCTCTGAGCCCTGTCATTTCTCTTTTGCTGTTTGTCAAGGGCTGCCAGTACACTGGGACGTTCCTGAGACCTCTTAGCAAGGTTCTGCTTTCCAAGGATTCCCATGGTACATTCCAAGAATCGCATGGTAATTTCCATTGTTGTTGTTTTCTTTTTTGGGGGACAAGTTTCCCCCCATTGAAGAGTTTGGTGGTGGTTCCTGGGTAGTCGGCGCTGGATGGTGTTCCTCCGTGTACCCTGCACCGGAGCAGAGTTCTGCCCAGGGCTCGTGGCGTGGCCATACCTGTTTGTTCTAGCTATGTGAGTGGTTTTTCTCTGAGACGGTTGCTTGGCTGGGTCTCTGCTTTTCTGACAACCACACCCTGTCGTTTTTCTGTCCAGAGGAACCGGCCGAGGGCCTGATCCTGCAAAGACCTTTGACTTCTTGGTGGCTCAGATGGTAAAGCGTCTGTCTACAATGAGGGAGACCCTGGTTCAATACCTGGGTCAGGAAGATCCCCTGGAGAAGGAAATGGCAACCCACTCCAGTACTCTTGCCTGGAAAATCCCATGGACAGAGGAGCCTGGTGGGCTACAGTCCATGGGGTCACAAAGAGTCGGACACGACTGAGTGACTTCACTTTATGGTGAGCACACCTGGATTCAGAGGCATCTGAGGCAGTGAGGCAGCTGAGGCTTTTGTTAGTGGTGGGGAGGTTTGTCTGTGAGTGAACCGGACTGAGAATCTGGCCTCCGGGAACCTCAGCTTCATCCATTCTGGTGAGCTCTCTGTAAACAGGTGACACAATCTTCCTGGGCATCTGTTTACAAAGAACTGCCCCAGGGACAGGAGGTGTAAGAAAGCATAGGCACTGTGCTGCCGACCAGTTTCTGATTGCTGATGGGGAAACGCCATATTCTTGTGAAAAGATAGGACTGAAGCAGGACCTTGGAAAGTAGGAGTGTTTTGGTCACTGGAAATGTGAAAGGGAGACTTTCCCGGTGGGGGATCCCATCCTGAGAGCTCTGGTGGAGCAGACAGATCCCCCCGCCCGCAGCTTGGGAGGAGAAACAAGACTATCCTGGGAGGTAAGGCTGAAGGATCGCACAGATCTGGAGGTCAGACAGAGTTTGTAGTTCCTCTTGCTCAACGTGTCTGATCAGGGAGGGACGTGAGGAGAGCAGGATGTCAGGGCGGTGAAGGCAGAGGAGACAGCGGTACCCACTGCAGGAGGACCTCACCGGGTCCCCTCTCAAAGGGGCCAAGGCTTAGTCCGCAGAGGTTTGTGGACTGTGAGGGGAGCCCTGCCAAGCTGCTGTGCACCGAGGGGGCCCTCTGCCTCCCTCGCAGCCCCTGCTCACCATCTGACGGGGTGAGGGCCACACAAGCTTCTGCTCGTGGAGTTTCCCCACAAGCCCAGAGCCAGAGTGAAACAAAGGCAGATTCATTTTTTTGTTGTTGTTGTTTAAAGTTCACTGCTTGACTCCTGGATTCCCATTACTGTCGCCTTGATTGATTTGAGAACTTCCTGGACATTTGGATAATTGCTTACTTTCATAGCGAACTCAGAAGGTCATCTTTGAGATCTGGGAGCATCTGCTCAACTTGGCAGACAGTTCAAGAAAAAGCCACAGATCTGGGGTGGAGGTGGGGTCTGCTCTGGTCAGGGAGGGTTCGCCTACCTAGCCCCCTACCTCTGGGAGGAAATGAGGGTGAAACCCTCTCTTCTGACCCTATCCCCCATTTTCTGACATGTCAATATATGGCCTATAGACAAACAGCTTGGGCATCACCTGGGAAATAGTTAAAAATACAGAATCCGAAGCTCCACCCTAGACCTTCTGGGTTGGGATCTGTGAGTTATGAAAGATCCTGAGGGATTCAGCTGCATGTTAATAGTCTGAGAAGACTAAGGTTCACCCGAAGAGCTTTTGAAACATTCCCCGGCATATTGCCTACCCCAGACACATTAAGTCAGAATCTCTAGGGGTGGAGCCCTGATACTGATGATTTTTTTTTTAAGTTTCCAGATGATTCCATGAGCAGCATGAAAAACACTGTTCTGAGAAAACTGCTCTGTTCGCAAGAAACCAAATTCCCCTCAAGTTTTAAAACAAAACGCCACTAACCTTTTAGTCACTGACCCAGACGGAGTGAAAAATAATGTTAACTAAGCATTTATCCAGAAGCTGGTTAGGAAATGCCTGGCCAAGATCAGATGTAACCACTAGATTCCCTGAAAGTGTCAAGACTGGAGCTTGATAAAAGTCTTAGTCTTGAGTATTCTCTCCTGGCTTTGGAGGGTGGCTCCATGTAGAACCTGGAAGACAGCTGTCCCTGTTGCTAAACTTGATATCTAAGGAGACAATTCCCAGGCCTGTGCCCTAAGGAGCCATGTTTCCCGTCTACTGATAGTGGAAACACATTGATGAATTCAGAGGTATTGATTTTTCATGCACATGCTCACTTTCAGGAAGCACAAAGATTTAAAAGCAGTTTTCTACTAACCGTCAGTGCTAGGGTAGATGTCAAATGTTAACGATCCTAGTGCTTATCTCAGTACATTTGCTTTCCCATTGGGGCTTTTCAATTACTTAATGCCAGGGAGCTGAGAGCCTTTACTGGTAAATTTCAATGACTCTCAAGGCAGTCCCTCATTTCCCTATTTCACCCCCTGCACACTTGCTATAATATCAAGGATCTTCCACTGATAAATTCCAATCCAGAGCCATCTTGATCAAGGCTTGGAGGGTATCCGCAATTCTGTTTCCTCTTTCTGCCTTACACTTGGCTCTCCCTGGCCCTGGGATGGTAGTGGGTCTGAGCATTGTGGTAAGAGCTGTGGTCTTTCTCCTCATGCTTACTTTTCAACCTTGGAATTAGGTTTGAAGTGTAACTTGATTAACTGGAGACAATATGTACTCCTTAACCCTTTCCAGATTTTTTTTTTTTTTCCTGAGCTAGATCCTGCTTTGCACCAGGACATCCTAAATTGGTGTGCTGGTACTTGTTTGTCTGGGGTCTCTAGGTGCTATGTCCACTCAGCATCAGAGCACTATGCATACTGGTATGTGATGAGTTTGAGGTCACCTTGCCCCTTTGCACACTATAGTTCTGGCTGCTGGCTGCTACTCTTGAGGGCTCACTTTCTGCCCAGCTATGTTCCCTTAGCTTTGGCTCCTCCCTCCCTTGGTTTTCTCTGGGCATTATGATCTCAACATAGCTCACTGCTCTTGCACCTCTCAAGATACCACAATAGCAGCACCTTCTCAAACAAGACTGTGGGGACAATGCCACCAGGACCATCATCCTCAACAACAACAGTAACATTATTTTTTGCTGATGAAGGTGAAAAGTGAAAGTGAAGTAGCTCAGTTGTGTCCGACTCTTTGCAACCCCATGGACTGTAGCCTACCAGGCTCCTCTGTCCATGGGATTTTCCAGGCAAGAGCACTGGAGTGGGTTGCCATTTCCTTCTCCAGGGGATCTTACCGACCCAGGGATCAAACCCAGGTCTCCCACATTGTAGGTTTTACCATCTGAGCCACCAGGGAAATTTTGCTGATGAGGAAACAGATTTGGAGATGAACCAGATAGGGGTGGTGAGAAGATCCCAACTTTCTCACTTCTAGTCTGAAACATTTAAGGCTTCTCCATTGTAACAAAGCAAGTCAGAATGACTGTGGAAAAAACTTGAATAAATTGAAATCCAGCATTGGTGTAAACCAAAGTGGCATTTATGTTTGGCGTTGTGCTTAGCTCATTATATATATTCAATATATATGCATGTGAGTGTGTATATGTATGTGTATATATCAATATATTTATAGAAACATACTGAAATACATACATATGTATACACATATCTTGGAGAAGGGAATGGCAACCCACTCCAGTATTCTTGCCTGGAGAATCCCATGGACAGAGGAGCCTGGTGGGCTACAGTCTAGTGGGTCACAAAGAGTCAGACATGACTGAAGCAACTTAGTACATACATATACACAAACATGTATGTATATATATGGGTGTACACACATATACACAAATATATATATGTGTGTGTGTGAAAGTGATAGTCGGTCGGTTGTGTCCGGCTCTTTGCAGCCTGCCAGGCTCTTCTCTGTCCATGGAATTCTCCAGGCAAGAATACTAGAGTGGGTAGCCATTCCCTTCTCCAGAGGATCTTCCTGACTCAGGGATCAAATCTGAGTCTCCTGCATTGCAGGCAGATTCTTTGTTCTCTGAGCCACCAGGGAAGCCCATGTCTCTGTGTGTGTGTGTGTGTGTGTGTGTGTACAGTGAAAGCACACTGGGGGGGTTGTGAAGTGGACACCAAGTCCAGGAATAAACCTGTGGCTTCCACTAAAGGTGAAGACCTGCTTGCTAACTGCCCTCTGAAGCTCCTAGGCTGCCCGTCCAGGTGGCTCCTTCAGGGACAGCAGAACACTTACTACTCTCGGGGAGCAAATTCACGAGGAAGATCAGAGGATTTGAGACATCATTGCTGTCTATAAAAAATTTCATAATTTGCGCCTTGCTGTGCTCCTAGGCACTCTCGTTCTGGTGCTTAAAGATGGTATGCCTTCTGTCCAGACAAGTAGCTTCGTGGGCTATTAATTATGGAATTAAAAGTCTAAGCCTTCTCATTTTAAAAGATAATAAAATGTTTTAAGGTATGTTGCTTATAAACCTTTTTATTTTTTATCTTTCCATTTATTCCCATTTTATTGCCTTTTACTGTGGGCTGGCTGACTGGCCAAGCCAAGCTAATTACTGCCCTATTGTTTCTGAAAGACTAGGTAACACCAAGGCTATTAACGAATCCATAAACTGCGGCTACAGAAGAGCCTGGCTGCTTTCTTCTTGCCCTGTCTCTCTCGTTAGGTGTGTTGTTCTGCTATGGCAAATATGACGGAGTGGGTACCAAGACGCTGGCTGTCAACATGACTGAGGGCCCTGGTGGATAAAGAAAATATCAGAGGGGCAGAGACTCCAGGGACCAGGAAAGAGAGACGGTCAAGGGGATCACCTTAGTGGGAGAAAGGAAAGGGGGAGAATTCCAAACAGAATTCCACACTATATTCATTAGAAAGTGTTCTGGCTCTGATTAAGACTCATGGCTTACCCCAAATTAAGTCAGTGTTAAGTAGACTCTTACACACGCCTGAGTTAGAATGAAACCCAGCAGTTACATGGTGTCTATGGAAAATACACATGCTTCAGGGTCAGGGTAGGTCTGTCTTCTTCCTATCTTCTCATTAAATCTAACCCATTTTTTAAAGTGAAATAAAATCTTGTAATCCTTGACTCTCGTTGTTTTTAAACTTTATAAAGACTGATCATCTGTTTTTTTTTTTTTTTTTTAAAGAGGAATAATATAGTGCTTAACACATTGTCACTGTTGTTGTTCAGTTGCTCAGCTGTGTCTGACTCTTTGCAAACCCATGGACTGCAGCATTCCAGGCTTCCCTGTCCTTCACCATCTCCTGGAGCTTGCTCAAACTCATGTCCATTGAGTCAGTGATACCATCCAACCATCTCGACTTCTGTCATCCTCTTCTCCTCCTGCCTTCAATCTTTCCCAGCATCAGGGTCTTTTCCAATGAGTTAGCTCTTCACATCAGGTGACCAAAGTATTGGAGTTTCAGCATCAGTCCTTCCAATGTATTCAGGATTGATTTCCTTTAGGATTGACTGGTTTGAGCTCCTTGCTGCCCAAGGGACTCCCAAGAGTCTTCTTCAACTCCACAGTTCAAAAGTGTCAATTCTTTGGCACTCAGCTTTATTTATGGTCCAACTTTCACATCCATACATGATTACTGGAAAAACCATAGCTTTGACTATACATACTTTTGTCAGCAAAGTAATGTCTCTGCTTTTTAATATGTTGTCTAGGTTTATCATAGCTTTTCTTCCAAGGAGTGTCTTTTTTTAATTTCATGGCTGCAGTCACCATATGCAGTGATTTTGGAGCCCAAGAAAATAAAGTCTGTCCTGTTTACATTGTTTCCCCATCTATTTGCCATAAAATGATGGGACCAGATGCCATGATCTTCATTTTTTGAATGTTGGGTTTTAAGCCAGCATTTTCACTCTCCTCTTTCACTTTCAACTGAAGAGACTCTTCAGTTCCTCTTTGCTTTCTGCCATAAGAGTGGTGTCATCTGCACATCTGAGGTTATTGATATTTCTCCCAGCAATTTGATTGCAGCTTGTGCTTCATCCAGCCCAGAATTTTGCATGATGTACTGTACATATAGTTAAATAAGCAGAGTGACAATATATAGCCTTGATGTACTCTTTTCCCAATTTGGAACCAGTTCATTGTTCTATGTCCAGTTCTAACTATTGCTTCTTGACTAACACATAATGGTATTTAAAAAATAATACAACAGATGAATTGTTGCTTTCTTGATAAGAGTTGCTTTCCCTTGTTGCTTTCCCTAAGAGTTATGTTGGCTGTATCTTTATTTTTAAATTTATTCTAAAAATAAAGTGTATTTTTTCATTATAAAAGTAATACAGTATGTACAGAGTAAAAACAGTAAAAAAATTATCCCAGGTCTCACAAACCACTTCTGTTAATATTTTTGTGTATTTTCTTGCAGACTTTTCTATCAATAGGTGTTTTGGGTTTGTTCTTTGGTGGTGGGGGTTGGATAAGTGGAATGTAAGATATACACAGTTATTTTTTAATTTCATTGAAATTGGCTTGGAGGCTTTCAGCATCATTTTGGGAGTCCTTGGCACATTGTAAATATCTGTTCCAAAAAGTTAGAATAATAGAATGAGACCTGGGACAGAAAGAATGGTCTTTGTTAAAGAAGTGAGATGTAGAGAGATTTGATCTCTCATTAGCTGAGTGTAGAATCTCATCTAGGCCTCTCAGTCCGTCTGGGAGTCCTTCAAATAAGTATCCTCATAGTATAGTCACAGCAAGGGAGGTAACCAGAGAAAATTAAGAATGGCCTGGAATTCCTGTGAAATATCTTGATGTGAAATAAGCTGATTCCTTAGAGAAAATGAAGTGACTTCAAGTAACAGCAAAATGTTTAAAAGTGCATGCTCAAGAGATGGAGTCCTGGATCCAAGTACTAGGTCCACCAAATACTAGCTCAGTGGCCTCAGACAGGTTTCTTTAATAACTTCATCACTGAACAGATAATTATTAGGCACCAACTATGGGCCTAGTGCTCTTCTGTGCTGGAGATACAGCCGTGAACAAAGTAAAGCCAATGAGGCTTATAAGCAGGAACTGTGAAAGAAACAAGAAAGATGTAAATGTATGATGTGTCAGGCTGGAAGTAAGTGACAGGGAGAAAAATAAAGCAAGATGAGGAGGAGATTGAAGGGAGTGCCGGGGACGGATTTCTATTTAAGAAGGAAACACCTCTAAAAAAAAAAAAAAGAAGAAGAAGAAGGAAACACCTCACAGACGACATGTGAGGGGAGATCTAAAGGAAATCAGTGTTTCTCAGTCTCAGTTTTCTAATCTCTAAATGGGATAGCATCTCCCTCGCAAAGTAGCACGGAGAATTAGAGAATGCATTAAAGCTAAGTGCTGTATTTAATGGCAGCTGTAGTAATTTGTTTCCTCCTCTGTTAAATGGAAAAATTAAAGAGTAAAGACCTGGGTGGAAATAAGACTCCTGTGATTATTGGTCTTTGACTTGTGTGATAACACATGCTCTTGTTGGAATTTCGGACCTAATTCTCACTCTGTTTACTTCTAGCATATCGGCCCAAACTGCCCACCTATTTGATGTCAGGTGGAGATCTTAACACACAACTGAGAACAACTAAGCCTCACAGTTTAATTTCCTGTGCAATTCAACTTTTCATTGCAACCTTTCAACCAAGGTTCTATCTAGAGGGGGAAATTAAGATACTTGCGTTCAGATTTATAAGGAAGTTTCAGTGAATACAGATGAACCCTTACTTGAAGGGATAGCATTAAAACTCGTTAAATTTTGAGTAGACAAAGTGTATAGTGGCGCTTATGATGAAGAAACTGAAAAAACAAACAAAAAAATAAACCAGCTAAGGGCTTTGCTGGGTTGGCATTTCTAAAGTTAATGCTTTATTTAAAAACCATCATTTCCATGGTTCCACAAGGTTCTGGAGTCTTTGTGTTTTTCAGCCAATATCTGAGGAATGATTTTATTGCATTTGAAAGTGAATTAAAGTGCTTAAATCTGTATGAAAATGTTCTTTTATCAGGATATGTGTTCTTTAAAAAGTGATATGAAATTAATTGTCGTCTAAAGCAAGCATTTGGAGAACTCCTCCCATAACTTTTGAGCTTTATTTTGAATAAGAACTGCTTTCTCTAAACCCTGTGGTACTTTGGTCAGCAGTATGGGTCTAAACCTCACTGAGAGGCACTTACATCCATGAGTGTTTGACTTCTTCATTGATATTATGCTAGATCTTTTTATGATTATCATCATTGTTGTGTGGGTACTCAATCGCTTCAGTCATGTCCGAGTCTTTGTGGCCCCGTGGACTGTAGCTCGCTAGTATCTTCTGTCCGTGGAATTCTCCAGGCAAGAATACTGAAGTGGATTGCCATTTCCTCCTCCAGGGGATCTTCCTGACCCAGGGATCGAACCCATGTTTCCTGCAACTCCTGCATTGGCAGGTAGATTCTTTACCACTGAGCTGCCTGAGAAGCTAACTCATAGCCAGTGTCTGAGAATGCGCCTTCCCTGACCATCTTTTTCTTGGCCTCTTCACCACGAGCCCTTCTGGAACACCACCTGGGCTTTAGTAGCTAAAAATGATTTGAACCTAGAGGTCGTTCAGTCTGTATTTATAGAAATTTGTAGCAGAAGAAGATCTCAATGCATCTGGGTGACTTTGTTTGTTTTTAAACAAAAACTTAGTGACTCTAAGGGGAAAACAAAGAAAGTGCTGTTTTCTCAGTGGTAATAGAAACACCTAGTGTGCCTCTCCCATACCAATTAGCAAGGATCTCCAAGGCAGAAAATAATATACAACAAAGACACAAGAAAGACATGAATTTTTTTGGTTGCTTGATCTTTGTATCTGGTCCATTTTATAGTTTGATGTAGGAGTAAAGGCAGCCTTGCACAGTGAAAGCCTGTGATATATTAACTTCTGTGGCAGCAGCAGGTTTATATGATACTTCCTGTTTTCCTTTCAAATTTATTTTATTGAAGTATAGATGATTTACCGATGTGTTACTTTTTGCTCTACAGAAAACTGATTCAGTTATATATACACACACACACACATTGTTTTTCAAATTCTTTTCCTTTATGGTTTATTATGGGATATTGAACATAGTTCTCTGTGCTATATAGTAGGACCTTGTTGCTTATCCATTCTATATATAGTAGTTTGTATCTGCTAATGCCAAACTCCCAGTCCATCCCTCTGCCTCCCCTCCCACTGCGACAGCCACAAGTCTGTTCTCAGCGTCTCAGAGTCCGTTTCTGTTTCATAGATAAGTTCATATGTGTCATATTTTAGATTTTATATGTAAGTGATATCATATAGTTGCTCTTCCTGACTTACTTCACTTAATATGATCATCTCTAGGTCCATCCATATTGCTGCTGCAAATGGCATTATTTCATCCTTTTTTAAAATAGCTGATTAAGATTCCATTGTACATGTATACCATATCTTTTTATCCATTTTTCTGTCAGTGGACACTTAGGTTGCTTCCATGTCTTGGCTATTGTGAATAGTGCTAGTATGAACATAGGGGTGCATGTATCCTGTTGAATTAGAGTTTTGTCCAGATATATGCCCAGGAGTGACTTTTCTGGATCATGTGGCAACTTTATTTTTAATCTTTTGGAGAAACTACATTCTATTTTCCATGACACTTTCCTTCTTAATGTACACCTCAGTGTGATTTACTAGCCTTAGTCATGGACTTTGTGTACCCAGGATTTATAGTTTCACAATAATTCCAGATTGCTTTTCTAGCCTTATTAGCATAGCCATTAATTACACAAAGAGGCATGTGGCTAGGGACAGAGGTCACCAGTAATGTGATTAGGAGGTCCACAGTGCTTCAACAATTTTCATGGATTAACATATGTCTTTTTAGTGTCTGTTGACTGAGAAATAACACAATGTTAAAAAAAAAAAGCTATTGTGAGTTCAGTTACATGGCCTCTTTTTGAAAGTACTTAAATACAACTGGTTATGAATTTCAGTTATACAGCCTGTAAAGATGGAGCCTGCTTTCCATCTCTTAACCTGAGCTCCAATTCCAGACCCCTCCCTGGAGGGAACTGCTTTTAGTAGCCTAGCTTGTATCACCCATAACTTTTCTCCGTGCTCATATACAGATGTGCATCTATAAAAAGACTTGGTATTGCTTTTTATGTGTGGTATATGCATTTTTAACAAATTTCGTCATTCTGTATTATGCTGCAACTCAATACTGTCTTGAAGGTTGTTTCATGTCAGTTTACACAGAGCTACACTTTTTTAACCCCTGTGTAATATAATTGTTTATTCATTGCCCTATTATTGGTCATTTACATTTTCTCTCACATTTTACTAGTATGAGAACTATTGTGTGTGTGTGTATGTATGTGTGTATATATAAATATGTGTGTGTGTATATATATATATATATATATATATATATATATATATATGTTATCTCTTTAGGACTATGTGGCCAATATCTCTGAATTAGGCACCAAGAAGTAGATTTACTCAGAGTTTTACTTTTAAATGAAGTTACATTTCATTATTTACAAAATTTAGATATAATTGAAACATAATAGGACATATGTGTTAAGGCATTGTTTATTGAGCCTGAAGACAGTTTCTAGTGCCAAAAGGTTGAAGGAGTTCAACCTTTTGATTAGGAATCTCTAGTAGATTGGATCTGAGCCACAGTTCCAGAATGGAAAGAACACTGGCCTAGTTGTCACCAGTCTTATTTCATCATGAATTGACTCCATGACTTAGTACATCTGAATTTCTACTCTCCTCTAAAATTGGGGAAATATGTTTACTTCCCTGTCCTGATGAGTTAAAGAGAAAACTATATAAAGGTTTTTTAGATTGTTGGTTCCAGCAACATGACAGGCTATTGTAGAAGCTCTGTACACACAAAAAACACATAACAATAATGACTTTTTTTTAAAAAAAAGAAATAATGTCATTTTTAGCAACAGGGATGGATCTGGAGATTATCATACTATGTAAAGTAAGTCAGATAGAGAAAGACAAATATATGATATTGTTTACATGCAGAATCCTAAAAAATGATACAGATGAATTTACTTACATAACAGAAACAGACTCACAGACTTAGAATTTATGGTTATGGGGGCAGGGGAAGGGTGGCAGATGAGGAACAGATTTGGGGTTTGGGATTGATATGTATACACTGTTACATTTCAGATAGATAGCAGCAAGTATCTACTGTATAGCACAGGGAGCTCTGCTCAATATTCTGTAATGACCTAAGTGGGAAAAGAATTTGAAAAAGAATCGATACAAGTATATGTATAACTGAATCACTTTGCTATACACATGAAAGAAACACAGCATTGTTAATCAGCTCTACTTCAATATAAAATAAAAAATTTTTAAAATAAAACAGAAATTTTAACATAAAATGTTAAAAATAGAAAGCTTTGCTTGGAAGGAAGAAAGGGAAATCTCCAGGTATCAGAAAAAAAAGAGGGAATTCAAAACTAAGATGATAAGCTTATGAGGTGCTGTCATCATGGCCCAGAAGAGAATTAGACTTTGATACATGCCCCCAAATGCCTAGGGAGATGATAGAGTTTCAATGCCTAAAGATCTGTCCTTGGCCTCCTCCAGGCTGCTGAGATCCTAGACTGAAGCCAGGGCTATGGATGCCTTCCCTTTTAGTAAAAGGTAAACTTTAAAAATTCCCCACAGGCCCAGGGAAGCTCCACGGAAGCTCAGGAGTACCCAGGGTCCTGGTGGAAAAAATACTTCTCGTGACAAATTGAAATTCTATGTTTTTGAGGTTGTTCAGTTGCTAAGTCGTAGTCAACTCTTGCAACCCCATGGACTGTAGCACACCAGGCTCCTATGTCCTCCACTGTCTCCCAGAGTGTGCTCAAACTCACGTTCATTGAGTTGGTGTGCTATCTAACCATCTCATTCTAGAAATCCAAATTTACCCGACTTGCTTCTTGGGGACCCCCAAGCTGAAAAATCGATATAGGAACTTACTGTAGACTAATGAAACCCCTAGGGCTTCCTTTAGAGAAAAAAAATAAAAATAAGCATACTTCTACAATCCACAGCATACAGAATCCATTCACACACATACACACACACCACATATCGCAAGATGAAACAGAATAAAAATTAGGAAAATTTATGTCCCAGGAACTTATTAAGGCAATATGAAAATTAGGATACTATAAAATAAGTACACTTAAAATAAAGGGAAATCATACTAATGGAACTGGATACTTTAAAAAGCAGGCTCATTTGAAAGATATCATGTAACTCTTTAAAAAGAAAATTTACAGTTATTGAAAACTTGTGCTTTGTAAATACTCATGATAGAAGATAGGGCTTATTATTTTAAGACATAATTATTAGTGACTGAATGGGGAAAGTAAAGCAATGATGCATGACATAGCATAATAGGTCATACCAATATGCTATATATGCACTGACTTGTCATAATTTAGATTAATCTAATTTTAAGGATAATTTTTTAAAAAGAAAGAACAAGTTCTTCTTATCCACAATAACCTAATCCACATAGATAATAACCCCAAGGCACAAAATAGAAATCGAATCCAAAGTCTTCAAAAATCTTTGGACCTGAAGTCTTTGAACTCAATGTACTTTGGCTTTTTGTTCCAGTTTTAGCAAATAAATTTGCCTGCGGGAATGAAGGGACCATACCTTGTAAATACAGAGTAATTCTGAAGGCCAAGGGAAATGCTGTAGAAGTTGAACTGTAAGCCTTAGAGACATCTTCCATCCCATCATAATAAGGAAGGCAGTCTTGTTTTGCCTCTGGGATTTGGCATGGCTGTGGCCTGAGGAGCTAGGCCCTGCTTTTCTTCAACAATAAAGTTGTCCAGTGTGCTTAGATTGTGAAGAAGCACCCTCACTGAGGGTCGTGCTAATGAGGCTGTTGCTTATTTTCCATGCTTAGGGGACAGTGGGGACAGGAAGAAACCCAAGGAATTTTTTTCTATATACTAGGCAGTCCAAAGACTCTTCTGAAGTGTCCGTTTTTGTTGATGTTGGTGCTGGTAGGAACTTCACACTCCTCCTGATTCACTGTTGAAAGGTTTGGACCTTTCCTGCAAGGTTGGCAAGTGTTTTCCTGCTTTTCAAAAATAAGACTTTCCCTGGAATGCTCCTGTTTTTGTTTCTACAGCATTTGTAATGCTGAGTTCTAAACTGAGCAGAAATACGAACTTTGCTAAGTATCAGAGAATATTTATTAAGGTATCATTTCCTGTCTGAACTTTCTAGTCCATCTCCTTCACTTAGGAATGGGTTTTGTTGTTGTTGTTAACATTACCTCTCAGTGAGAATAATGCTAAGTGATTTATTAAAATAAGATGCTATGCTAGGCCAAGTCACTTCAGTTGTGTCTGACTCTTTGTGACCCTGTGGACTGTAGCCCTCCAGGCTCCTCTGTCCATGGGATTCTCCAGACAAGAATACTGGACTGGGTTGCCATGACCTTCTCCAGGGGATCTTCCTGATCAGGGATTGAACCGTCTCTTAGCTCTCCTGCATTGGCAAGTTGGTTCTTTACCACTAATGCCACTTGGGAAGTCCCCTCACAAGATGAGAAAGCTCTAAATTATCATAGGAAAGATAACTTTCCTAGAGATTAGGAAAGTCTTTCCTAGGGGAGAGACCCTACAACTTTTATTTATTAGAGGGCTTTAAAACAAATTGCTTAAAATCTTAAATTGATATAACCAGCTAAAGGAAAAGAAATGAAATTTAGAGTTTGGTTATGTCCCAGGTTGAAAAAAAAAATCCTGTTCACATAAGAACAACTGAAAGTAAGACATACCTGATCCATTTTGAAAATAGTTGAATTCATGTTTAAATCA
This sequence comes from Dama dama, assembly GCF_033118175.1. Lineage (NCBI taxonomy): Eukaryota > Metazoa > Chordata > Mammalia > Artiodactyla > Cervidae > Dama > Dama dama. The sequence continues at coordinate 30,423,841 of NC_083705.1, forward strand.
CAACTTGTTTCCAGAATTAAAGACTGTAGACTCAAGTGGGATCTTGGAACACAATTCAGTTTGACAGTGCAGGATGAGCAGGGAGGGAGGAATGACTGCCTGGATGGAAACATTTAACTGTAAGTAACTTTTTTCTGAGCCTCTTTTGATAGAAACCAAAACATATCATGGTGGTGTAAACATGATGCCAAGTCAGAATATAGCCCCATCAACAGATGCAAGCCTTAATTTCATTCCATATGGAGGAATGGTCTTTGGAATGATATCCCCATTGTAAGCAGGGATCTGGCAGACAGGGAACAGAGAGCTATTTCCCCTTCCCAGTTGAGACTCTCCGGGGCTTCCTTCTGTCCTCCAACTTGCTCTTCTTGGCTTCACTCCTGCTAAGAGTTTCATCCTCTTCCTGCTTCTCTTTGTCTTTGCTTCTAACTTAACCTCCTTGAGGCTCAGTTTCCTCATTTGTAAAAGTCCAGTGCCTGGACAATGGTAAGAATGTAGGAAACTTTGACTTCCCCATTTACTATCCACTTAAGTGGTGATATTATAATAGCAAAATGGAGGAAAATAAGACAGGAAGCTGATTCTCCAATAGATTTCTCCTTTAATATTCCTGAGGTCCCTCGTGGAAGAAGCCTAGTCTCTACCTTACCCTTTCACTCTTCCTTCTTGCTCTCCAGGGACCCTAATATTCAGGAGAGTCACTGGAATGGAGTGTTCCTCTGAAATGTAGATGCCTGCTTTCCTCTAGATCTCTGTATTCTCTAATCCCACTTTATATCCTCACCACCACTGCCCTCCTTGTCTTTCTATAGAATGCTAAAATTGTCGTTAGACTTGGCAGGGGAGCTTTCACTTTTTCTTTGTATTCTTGGAAGCACCAACCTTTAGGCAAACTTCAAAAAAGATTCTAAATTTTTTAGAGGAAAAGTAAGGCTTAAAAATTTTGGAAAGAAGGCGAGTGTAGGGAGCCAAGCTTGAGGAGTGTCCACAGATGGTAATGGCAGAAAGTTGAAGCAGGTGGACCCCCTGAGGTGCTCAGAGCAGAGGGTCTGGAAGGTGAACCACACTGAGAAGGCTCTGAGGAGCAGACACACTTTCCTGGAGCCCTTGGGCCTTTTTTTCCAGGACTTTGCTTCTTTGAATGTTCTGAGATTGCTCGCTGGAATCCTTACTGCTGCCACTGGGTTGTTGGGGTGAAAAGTGAGAAAAAAGCCAGTGGTCCCCCTAAAGTACTCCGAATTGATGTTCTCCCAGTGTGATTATTGCACTGTTATATGGTACCCCTTGGCAGACCACTTCAATATTCATGCTTGAGAGCTCCATGAACAGTATGATAAGGCAAAAAGATATGACACTGAAAGATGAACTCCCCAGGTTGGTAGGTGCCCAATATGCTACTGGAGAAGAGTGGAGAAATAATTCCAGAAAGAATGAAGAGATGGAGCCAAAGTGAAAACAATGCCCAGTTGTGGGTGTGACTGGTGATGGAAATAAAGTCTGATACTGTAAAGAACAATATTGCATAGGAACCTGGAATGTTAGGTTCATGAATCAAGGGAAATTGGAAGTGGTCAAAAAGGAGATGGCAAGATTGAACATTGACATTTTAGGAATCAGTGAACTAAAATGGACTGGAATGGGCAAATTTAATTCAGATGACCATTATATCTACTACTGTGGGCAAGAATCCCTTAGAAGAAATGGAGTAGCCCTCATAGTCAACAAAAGAGTCTGAAATGCAGTACTTGGGTGCAATCTCAAAAATGACAAAATGATCTCTGTTCATTTCCAAAGCAAACCATTCAGTATCCCAGTAATCCAAGTCTATGCTCCAACCAGTAATACTGAAGAAGCTGAAGTTGAATGGTTCTTTGAAGACCTACAAGACCTTCTAGAACTAACACCAAAAAAAAAAAAAAAAAGGATGTCCTTTTCATCATAGGGGACTGGAATGCAAAGGTAGGAAGTCAAGAGCTACCTGGAGTAACAGGCAAGTTTGGTCTTGAAGTACAAAATGAAGCAGGGCAAAGACTAACAGAGTGTTGCCAAGAGAACGCACTGTTCATAGCAAACACCCTCTTCCAACAACACAAGAGAAGACTCTACACGTGGACATCACCAGATGGTCAATGCCGAAATCAGATTGATTATATTCTTTGAAACCAAAGATGGAGAAGCTCTATACAGTCAGCAAAAACAAGACCAGGAACTGACTGTGGTTCACATCATGAACTCCTTATTGCCAAATTCAGACTTAAATTGAAGAAAAGTAGGGAAAACCACTAGACCATTCAGATATGACCTAAATCAAATCCTTTATGATTATACAGTGGAAGTGAGAAATAGATTCAAGGGATTAGACCTGATAGGGTGCCTAAAGAAATGTGGATGGAGGTTTGTAACATTGTACAGGAGGCGGTGATCAAGACCATCCCCAAGAAAAACAGATGCAAAAAGACAAATGGCTGTCTGAGGAGGCCTAACAAACAGCTGAGAAAAGAAGAGATGCTAACGGCAAAGGAAAAAAGGAAAAATATACTCATCTGAATTCAGAGTTCCAAACAATAGCAAGGAGAGATAAGAAAGGCTTCCTCAGTGATCAATGCAAAGAAATAGAGGAAGACAATAGAATGGGAAAGACTAGAGATTCCTTCAAGAAAATTAGAGATACCAAGGGAACACTTCATGCAAAGATGGGCTCAATAAAGGGTAGAAACGATATGGACCTAGCAGAAGCAGAAGATATTAAGAAGAAGTGGCAAGAATACACAGATGAACTATACAAAAAAGATCTTCATGACCCAGATAACCACGATGATGTGATCACTCACCTAGAGCCAGACATCCTGGAATGTGAAGTCAAGTGGGCCTTAGGAAGCATCACTATGAAAAAAGCTAGTGGAGGTGATAGAATTCCAGTTGAGCTATTTCAAATCCTAAAAGATGATGCTGTGAAAGTGCTGCACTCAGTATGCCAGAAAATTTGGAAAATTCAGCAATGGCCACTGGACTGGAAAAGGTCAGTTTTTATTACAATCCCAAAGAAAGGCAATGCCAAAGAATGTACAAATTACCGCACAATTGTGTTCATCTCACACGCTAGCGAAGTCATGATCAGAATTCTCCAAACCAGGCTTCAACAACAGTACATGAAGCGTGAACTTCCAGATGTTCATGGTAGATTTAGAAAAGGCAGAGGAATGAGAGATCAAATTGCCAACATCTGTTGGATCATAGAAAAAGCAAGAGAGTTCCAGAAAAACATCTGCTTTATTGACTATGCCAAAGCCTTTGACTGTGTGGATCACAATAGACTCTGGAAAATTCTGAAAGAGATGGGAATACCAGACCACCTGACCTGCCTCCTGAGAAATCTGTATGCAGATGAAGAAGCAACAGTTAGCATTGGACATGGAACAACAGACTGGTTGCAAACTGGGAAGGAGTATGTCAAGGCTGTATATTGTCACCCTGCTTATTTAACTTATATGCAGAGTACATCATGTGAAATGCTGAGCTGGATGAAGCACAAGCTGGAATCAAGATTGCCAAGAGAAATATCAATAACCTCAGATACACAGATGACACCACTCCTATGGCAGAAAGTGAAGAGTAACTAAAGAGCCTCTTGATGAAGGTGAAAGAAGAGAGTGAAAAAGTTGGCTTAAAACTCAACATTCAAAAATTAGAGATCATGGCATCCGGTTCCATCACTTCATGGCAAATAGATGGGGAAACAATGAAACAGGACAGACTATTTTTTGGGGTTCCAAAATCACTGCAGATGGTGACTGCAGTCATGAAATCAAAAGACACTTGCTCCTTGGAAGAAAAGCTATGACCAATCTAGATAGCATATTAAAAAGTAGAGACATTACTTTGCCAACAAAGGTCTGTCTAGTCAAAGCTATGGTTTTTCCAGTAGTCACATATGGATGTGAGAGTTGGACTATAAAGAAAGCTGAGTGCTGATGAACTGATGCTTTTGAACTGTGGTGTTGGAGAAAACTCTTGAGAGTTCCTTGGACTGCAGGAAGATCCAACCAGTCCATCCTAAAGGAAATCAGTCCTGAATATTCACTGGAATTACTGATGCTGAAGCTGAAACTCCAATACTTTGGCCACCTGATGTGAAGAGCTGACTCATTTGAAAAGACCCTGATGCTGAGAAAGATTGAGGGCAGGAGGAGAAGGGGATGACAGAGGATGAGATGGTTGGATGGCATCACTGACTCGATGGACATTAGTTTGAGCAAGCTCCGGGAGTTGGTGATGGACAGGGAAGCCTGGAGTGCTGTAGTTCATTGGTTGCAAAGAGTCAGATACCTTGAGTGACTGAACTGAACTGAGTGTGGCATGTTATGCCTCTGGCTCCTTATCAGCTACCACTTAGAGCCTATTCCTCTGGGAGAATGTTTCCTGAGTTCTCCAAACAACCAAGTTGAAGCCAAACACAGGGAACCAAACATTGGGAATAAAAGCTGTTCCAATAGATGCAAAAATCCTTAACAAAATTCTAGCAAACAGAATCCAACAACATATTAAAAAAATCATACACCATGACCAAGTGGGCTTTATCCCAGGAATGCAAGGATTCTTTAATATCCGCAAATCAATCAATGTAATACACCACATTAACAAATTGAAAGATAAAAACCATATGATTATCTCAATAGATGCAGAGAAAGCCTTTGACAAAATTCAACACTCATTTATGATTAAAACTCTCCAAAAAGCAGGAATAGAAGGAACATACCTCAACATAATAAAAGCTATATATGACAAACCCACAGCAAGCATCACCCTCAATGGTGAAAAATTGAAGGCATTTCCCCTGAAATCAGGAACAAGACAAGGGTGCCCACTCTCACCACTACTATTCAACATAGTGTTGGAAGTGCTGGCCACAGCAATCAGAGCAGAAAAAGAAGTAAAAGGAATCCAGATAGGAAAAGAAGAAGTAAAACTCTCACTGTTTGCAGATGACATGATCCTCTACATAGAAAACCCTAAAGATTCTACCAGAAAATTACTAGAGCTAATCAATGAATATAGTAAAGTTGCAGGATATAAAATTAACACACAGAAATCCCTTGCATTCCTATATACTAACAATGAAAAAACAGACAGAGAAATTAAGGAAACAATACCATTCACCATTGCAACAAAAAGAATAAAATACTTAGGAGTATATCTACCTAAAGAAACAAAGGACCTATACATAGAAAACTATAAAACACTGATGAAAGAAATCAAAGAGGACACAAACAGATGGAGAAACATACCGTGTTCATGGATTGGAAGAATTAATATTGTCAAAATGGCTATTCTACCCAAAGCAGTCTATAGATTCAATGCAATCCCTATCAAGCTACCAACGGTATTTTTCACAGAACTAGACCAAAGAATTTCACAATTTGTATGGAAATACAAAAAACCTCGAATAGCCAAAGTAATCTTGAGAAAGAAGAATGGAACTGGAGGAATCAACCTGCCTGACTTCAGACTCTACTACAAAGCCACAGTCATCAAGACAGTATGGTACTGGCACAAAGACAGAAATATAGATCAATGGAACAGAATAGAAAGCCCAGAGATAAATCCACGAACCTATGGACACCTTATCTTTGACAAAGGAGGCAAGGATATACAATGGAAAAAAGACAACCTCTTTAACAAGTGGTGCTGGGAAAACTGGTCAACCACTTGTAAAAGAATGAAACTAGAACACTTTCTAACACCATACACAAAAATAAACTCAAAATGGATTAAAGATCTAAATGTAAGACCAGAAACTATAAAACTCCTAGAGGAGAACATAGGCAAAACACTCTCCGACATAAATCAAAGCAAGATCCTCTATGACCCACCTCCCAGAATATTGGAAATAAAAGCAAAACTAAACAAATGGGACCTAATGAAACTTAAAAGCTTTTGCACTACAAAGGAAACTATAAGTAAGGTGAAAAGACAGCCCTCAGATTGGGAGAAAATAATAGCAAATGAAGAAACAGACAAAGGATTAATCTCAAAAATATACAAGCAACTCCTGCAGCTCAATTCCAGAAAAATAAATGACCCAATCAAAAAATGGGCCAAAGAACTAAACAGACACTTCTCCAAAGAAGACATACAGATGGCTAACAATCACATGAAAAGATGCTCAACATCACTCATTATTAGAGAAATGCAAATCAAAACCACAATGAGGTACCATTACACGCCAGCCAGGATGGCTGCTATCCAAAAGTCTACAAGCAATAAATGCTGGAGAGGGTGTGGAGAAAAGGGAACCCTCTTACACTGTTGGTGGGAATGCAAACTAGTACAGCCGCTATGGAAAACAGTGTGGAGATTTCTTAAAAAACTGGACATAGAACTGCCATATGACCCAGCAATCCCACTTCTGGGCATACACACTGAGGAAACCAGATCTGAAAGAGACACGTGCACCCCAATGTTCATCGCAGCACTGTTTATAATAGCCAGGACATGGAAGCAACCTAGATGCCCATCAGCAGATGAATGGATAAGGAAGCTGTGGTACATATACACCATGGAATATTACTCAGCCATTAAAAAGAATTCATTTGAACCAGTCCTAATGAGATGGATGAAGCTGGAGCCCATTATACAGAGTGAAGTAAGCCAGAAAGATAAAGAACATTACAGCATACTGACACATGTATATGGAATTTAGAAAGGTGATAACGATAACCCTATATGCAGAACAGAAAAAGAGACACAGAAATACAGAACAGACTTTTGAACTTTGTGGGAGAATGTGAGGGTGGGATATTTCAAAAGAACAGCATGTATACTATCTATGGTGAAACAGATCACCAGCCCAGGAGGGATGCACGAGACAAGTGCTCCGGCCTCGTGCACTGGGAAGACCCAGAGGAATCGGGTGGAGAGGGAGGTGGGAGGGGGGATCGGGATTGGGAATACATGTAAATCCATGGCTGATTCATATCAATGTATGACAAAACCCACTGGAAAAAAATAATAATAATAATAAAAAAAAAATTAAAAAAAAAAAAAAAAAAAAAAAGCTGTTCAAAAGTTAAGTCCTACTGATAATGCAGTCAATTATCCAGATTTTTCTAGATGACCAGATGGTGTCATGCTAACAAATAACATCTAATGGGATAAAAGGTTTCAGTTGTTTGCAAGTCAATATCCAATAGCTAGCATAGTGCCATCCCAGGTCATGACTTGACTAAGTCAGCCTACTGTAATATCTAAAATCATAAAAAATAAGTTATCTCTTATTTAAAGGAGATAAACTTTATTTGATTGTAGATATGGCTGTTTTGAAAAATATAGCTGGCTTGGGCTTCCTTGATAGTTTATACCAGCAATAAATCTTTCCTAATGTTCTCAGTCTTAGTGTTTTCGATTTAATTGGCTGCACTTAAATTGTCTGATCTTGAAAAACAATAGGAAAGTGCATTAAGATGAGTGCAATCAAATACAAATGGCTCAAAGTTAGATTAAAAAGGGGGAGCAATCCATATATTACTCCATTTAATGTACTATGCTCAATGTCAAAGGCTGAATAGAAATAGTAATTATAGTCATTTAAAAAAAATGTGTTTCCAGAGAATATTTAATGGCTTGAGAATATGTTGTCATCATATTGAGTGGAAAAAAGTAGATCACAGAACTGTACCTTGGAGTGATCCCAATTTTAGAAAGTACCTGACTATATGTACAAACATTTGCACAACGTAAGTATGTGCATATATACATACAAACAAAGAAAAATTAAAAGACTTGAATTCAATAAAGACAAAGATTAGCAGTGGTCATCAGGTGGTGGGATTAGGTATAATTTTAATTTTCTTCCTTGTGTTTTTTCCTGTATATTCTATAATAGATAACTTTTATTTTTATAGAAATGTTTTTAAAGAAAAAACATTGTAGGACAAATGAAAATGAATGTAATCTAACCCTAAGATGAAAAGCGCTAACCCTAAGATGCAAAGAAAAAAAATACTTTCACGGAAGGAAAAAGGCTATGAACAGGCAGGGGAGAAAAGAATTAAAAAGCTGGTCACAGTGTCAGAAACATACACATTTTCACTGCATTCAACCTCTCCAGAGCTGATTTCCTTTGTTTTCCAGAAGGCAAGTTTCTGAACTAATCGAAAGAAAGATGGTGTTTTGCTCCTGAGAGGTGGCCCATCTGGCATTACATTTGTGAGCAATGTTTGTTTCAGGTTGCTGACTGAACAAGCTGCCTTATGGACCACTTTTTGGGCAGGTCTCCTGAGCTGGTTTCGTGAGGTGCTGCCCTAGGCTTTTCTGGTTTCCTCGGGGTACCAACAGGCACATTGAAGACCTGAGTCTAATTCTGTCAGGATCCACGCCTGTCACGCCTCCTTTAAGCCTGAACTGGCCTCCAGTTGTTCCACATTAACCTGCAGTCAGGGCTCCCTTTTTTGTTCGCAGATATTCTCTTTTTCAGCTCATTTAGGTCCTCAGCTTTCACCCTGAGATCCGAATGCCAACCACATGGTGACATTGCTCTGAAGTTGCCCCAAATGCTGATCCCCAAAAAGCAATGTGCGCCTCTCCTGTCCGGGCCTGCCAGTCACACCCAGTGACGTCGTACTTTTATGTCGAGTCTGGCTTTTCAAATAAGAGCAAGAAATTGAGACAAGGACAGTTTTAAGGTTGGGTTCAGAGGACTGTGCTATGCTTTTTTGGCTTGTTTCTTAGCCAAGATCTTAAAGAAAAAAAAAAAAATCAGTGTTTGCAAAGCAGCTGATAAAGTGACTACAGTTATTTTGGTGAAATAATTTCTTTGAACATAATCTCTAGCATAGATTCTGTGCTCTAGGCATGAAAGTAAATCTTTGTTCCAAACACGATTTTTCAACAGAGATAATGCGTGTAGGTGCTTAGCTTGTATAGTAAGCACTCAATAATTATTAACTCCTTGTGGTTAGCTGAAACGCTAGGGCTGTAAGTTGGCAGCACTGGGCTGTGGTTCCTCTGTGTTAGAGAACAATTTTAATTATGGCAGTGGTGCTTTTGATCCAGACTAGAAATCTGTCTCAGCTCTAAGGATTTTTATGCTATTCACATTTTAAGCTCCTTACAGAAAGCATTTTCTCTTGGGTTGCTGTCAATTTCTTGCTTTATGTCTGTTAATATTTGCTAATATATTTGGTTGCTCCTATGTTGGGTACATATATATTTATATTCTTCTCTGATTGATCCCTTAATCATTATTAATGTCTTCTTTGTCTATTGCAATTCTTTACTTTAAAATCTATTTTGTCTGATATAAGTACTGCCCTGGCTTTCTTTTGATTTCCATTTATTTGCATGGGATAACTTTTCCAATCCCTTCACTTCAGTTTCTGTGTGTCTTTAGATCTAAAGTCAATCTCTTGTAGGCAGCATATATACAGATCTTGATTTTGTATCCATTTAGCCACTTGGTGTCTTTTGGTTGGATTATTTAGTCATTTACATTAAATTGTCAATTAAAGTATTAGTAACTATTGATAAGTATGTTCTTATTGCCATTTTGTTAATGTTTTGGGATTGTTTTTATAAATAGTATTTTCTCTCCAGAATATCATTTACAAAGTTCTTGTGAGTGCGAGAGAAAGCATGATGGAGACTGTTTTTTTAGAACTGAAATTCTTTTTTTGTTTTATTGAAGTACAGTTGATTTACATTGTTGTGCCAGTTTCTGCTCTATAGCAAACTGACTCAGTTATACACATACAGACTCTTTTTCTTTGGGAGTATAATTGCTTTATAATATTGTGTTAGTTTCTTCTGTACAACAAAGCGATCAGCTTTGTTGTATATATGTATACATATATCCCCTCCCTCTTAAGCGTCGCTCCCACTCGCCCCAATTCCACTCCTCGAGGTTGTCTTAAAGCACCGGGCTGAGCTTCCTACGCTATACAGTAGCTTTCCACTAGCTGTCTATTTTATACACGGCAGTGTACATGTATCAGTAAGGTCTTTCACACAAATGAAGGAAGATACTGAAGTCTTCTTAATTCTGAGCCCCAATTTTTTCTTTCTGAAACAGGTCTTTGTTAGACCAGAAAATTATCTTTAAAGGATTTTGAGGGGTCAAAAACCTTGCTTCTTCACCTCATTTCCCCTGTTCTTTATAAGTCCATGCATTATGGCACTTATTATATTTCATTGTTCTATATTTAGAAGGGACATTTTCTTCTATCACCTACCACTAGACATGGAGGAAGGCAAAGCCAGATACTAACCCAGGACATGGTTTCTGGAGGGTGTATATATGTGTTTGTTTTGGTATACAAATAAAAGAAAACTGTACATATAACTTTATTACACTGTTTTCTTTAATCATTTGTTTTACACAGGCCTCTGAATCTTCTTAAATATCTTGGTCACTAGGATTATCATACCATCTTTTTTTAACTTGGTGGGTTGTTTATATAAGTTGGCTTGATCAGCACACATGTGCTTCCCTAAAACACAATTTCCCAGCTGCTGAGGACCAGCCGTATAGGGCTATGGAGTTAGTGTCAGAGTTCAGCTATCAGGTTCTGCTATCTGAAACCTCATGCTTTTATGAAAATAAATGCATTTTGGGACAGGATTTGATAATATTTTGACCGGTGACATATTTAAAACCTGGGCTTCCCTGGTGGCTCAGTGGTAAAGAGTCTACCTGTCAATTGACCCCTGGCTTGGGAAGATCCCCTGGAGAAGGAAATGGCAACCCACTCCACTATTCTTGCCTGGGAAATCCCATGGACAGAGGAGCCTGGCAGGCTACAGTACTGGGGTTGGATACAAAAGAGTTGGATACAACTTAGTGGCTGAACAAAAACAAAAAGAATATTTAAAACTTAGGTACCCGAGGCAAAGCAGCAACAAACAAAAACTGAAAGAGAAAGAAATAAAAGAAATACTTCTCTATACTACTCGTAAATCCCTAGTAGGGTGGCAAACAGGCAAGGAATGATCCTTTGAACTCTATATTTCTATGGATAGTGCCCCAGTTGACTTTTGAGTAGGAGGCTCCCAGAGCAAGGCCACATAACATAGATACTCGGGGATAGAAAGCTTCCTTCAGGGGCGAAGTTGAAGCAGTTAACAATTGTGAAATCTCTTTCCTGGCAAGCTCTAATCTGGGGCTAACAGCTTATAAAAGGTCTTAAGGGTTTATCACAGAGCCCCTAGTCATATTATTTTTAAAGCACAGAGCAGTTAACAAAATTTAGAGTAGGTAAAGTGCACAACTGTGTGATTTTGCCTAATTCAAATGTTAACCTCTAATCTGGGGCTTGAGGGCAAAGCAGAAACATAATAAATGTTGATAATCTGTCTCCCCAAGAGTCTCTTTCTTTAAACTCAATAGCTAGCTTGCCTATCAGCTAGCTTTGCCTATCTGTTCTCAGAAAGGAAAGATGGAGTTGCTAATTTGCTAAATACTTTTGGATGAATTCCCAACTTTGTTTTAGACAGCTGGACCAGTTATGAACTACTTGGAGAGCACTTCACAGAACAAACTGGTAGAATAAAACGTCAGAGTGTTCCATTCTGATTTAGGGATTTTGGAATAAGCCCAGGAGTTAGGAGGCCTGGGTTCAATTTCCTGCAGTGTAGGGGTGGGTGGGACTTTAACAGGAAGTGTTGGAGTTAGACCCAGCTTTGTAAAATACCTGTCACTTTCTAGCTGGGTGAACTTGAACTTACTTAGCTTTTGAAGCTTGAGATTTCTCATCTATAGAGGGTGCTTGGGAAGCATCTGTTATGAGTGAATCCTTACTTCACTAGGTGGTTAAGAGAATTAAAGGAATGAATTCATGAGTGGCATTTAGGAGAGTGCACAGCTCAAATGTAGCATATGGTCAATAAGGGGTAATTATTTTTCCTATTTCTAGCTGATGGCTTTGCACAAGTCATTTTATCTGTATTAATCTCTCTTTCCTCTACCTGAAATAGATTTCATGGAGTTTTGGGGATGAGAATTAATGAAAAGAATTTTGTGAAAGTACCTGGCTCACAGTAGGTCCTTAATAGAAAGAAGAAAAAAGACAAATGAAATTGCCCCTGGGTATCTGGGGTGCTCAGACCTTCTAAACATGGAGTTTTGGGTCGTTTACTCTTTATTCAGTCCTTCGGTTATCACTACTCGAAAGTGGAGATGGAATGCAAAGATTCAACCAAGAAAAGGAAGATCCACCACATTTGGGGACAGTAAGTGAAGCCACTCAGAGTGAGTGGATTAAGAAGGTGGCCTTAAAGGCTCTGGTTTAGTTATTTAGCAGGGCCTAGCAGAAGTAGCTTTCAATCTAAAGATGTCAAATAAGTAGGAGCAAAGAAAATATCATTTGTTCTTTTGGTAGTTTCTACAGTTTCAATAGGAGCACATTGAGCATATAGCAGGCAACAAATGAATGCTTGTTGATGACACACACTATTGGTTGTATACCCAGTGGTTATTCTCTTTTTCCCCTTGGTGATAGAAACTTGGTTTTGATTAGGCCACGAAAGGCCCAGCCCCAGAAAAGTGACTCATGGTTAGTCTAAATCAATCATGGTAATTGTATTCTTTCCCAGTGATTGGTCTAGAGGTGGTCATGTGACACAGTTCTGGCCAATAAGACATAAAGAAGACATTTATTGACTATTTCTGGAAGATGTTTTTCTTCTGAAAAGATAAATATTCATCAGGAGATGAATATTTTTTAAAAAATTTTTGCCCTCATCCTATCAAGTCCTATTTGGAACCCTATTGCCTGAAGAACTTGTAATTGAGGCAGCCATTGAGGCAGACTTTGAGGGGAAATTTTGCCAATACAATGAGAATGGCAATGCAGAAAGATGGGAGGAGCCTGACTGCTTCATGGTATCTTTGAGTTAAAAACCAGCCCCAAGGCCAACACACTTCTTAAGTAAATATTAATAACACGTGTTCTTATGGTTTTTGTTGTTGTTCAGTCACCCAGTTGTGTCTGACTCTGCAACTCCAAGGACTGTAGCATGCCAGGCCTCCCTGTCCCTCACCATCTCCCGGAGTTTGCCCAAGTTCATGTTCATTGCATCACTGATGCTGTCTAGCCATCTCATCCTCTGATGTCCTCTTCTCCTTCTTCTGCACTCAATCTTTCTCAGCGTCAGTGACTTGTCCAATGAGTCATCTGTTAGCATCAGATGACCAAAATACTGGAGCTTTAGCTTCAACATTGGTCCTTCCAGTGAATATTCAGGGTTGATCTCGCTTAAGATTGACTAGTTTGATCTTCTTGCTGTCCAAGGGACTTTCAGGAGTCTTCTCCAGCCCCACAGTTTGAAGGCATCATTTCTTTGGTGTTCTGCCTTTTTTACGGTCCAGCTCTCACAACTGTTCATGACCATTGGGAAGACCATAGCCCTGACTATATGGACCTTTGCCAGCAGAGTAATGTCTTTGCTTTTCAATACACTGTCTAGGTTTGTCATTGCTTTCCTGCCAAGAAGCAATTGTCTTATTTTTTCATGGCTGTAGTCATCATCCACAGTGGTTTTGGAGCCCCAGAAGAGGAAATCTGTCGCTACTTCCACCTTTTCCCCTTCTATTTGCCATGCAGTAATGGGGCCAAATGCCATGATCTTAGTTTTTTTTTAATATTTAGTCTTAAGCTGGCTCTTTAACTCTCCTCCTTCACCTTCATCAAGAGGCTCTTTAGTTCCTCTTCACTTTCTGCCATTAGAGTGGTGTTATCTGCTCAGTTGGTAAAGAATCTCATGGTTTAAGCTACTGTTAACCAAGTTGTCTGTTAATTAGGATTAACCCTGGTAATAATAATGAAAACACTTAGGGTCCTTACTATGTGCTAGGAACTTACTAAGTGCTTTGTATGTATTCCTTTAATCCTCACAATAACCCTAAAAGATAGTTATTATTATTATCATCATCCCTATTTTATATCTGAGGAAATAGAAGCACAAAAATATTAATTTGCCCTTTGCTACAAATAGAGTAAATTGCAGAGTTAGCATTTACATCTAGTTATTTGGTTCTACTACTATATTAAGCTATGTCAATGTAGTTCAAATATTTACCTAAAACATATAAAAATTGTCAGATTGAATTGCCTTTTGTTGGCCAGAGAACAATAAGAAAACACATGAATCATAATTTATTAATATAATATTAGGAATGTAATGGCAAGAGCCTATATAATGGCTATTACATACATCTACTAAATAGATTAAACATACTTTTTCCTATATCTTCAAAAATATGTACAAATGTAACCAATGTACAATGTACCAGGAAGCATGTAATGAAAATGTTATTTTATGGGGGAATGGTTTACTAGTGAACAAATAATTTGAAATGGTCCAAAAATTAAAATCACAAAAATTAAAAGACTGGATTTCACTCAGTAACTATGCAGTTAGAGTCCTGAGATGAAAAATTGAAGAATCTATCATTGCTTCAGCAAGTGATACTCCTAAGTAAAATAATACAAGCTTGGAAAGAGCTGTTTGTATCTCTTTGAAAGGATTTGTACTGAAAATGTACTTTAAATTCATTTACTCATAAGGTGATTTTTCATGAATAAAGCTAATAATAAGGTATCCTAACAATAAATCTTGGGCTTCCCTGGTGATTCAGTGGTGAAGAATCTGCCTGTAATGCAGGAGATAAAGAGGATGTGGATTTGATCCCTGGATCGGGAATATGCCCTGTAGGAGGGCATGGCAACCCACTCCAGTATTCTTGCCTGCAAAATCCCATGGACAGAGGAGCCTGGTGGGATACAATCCATAAGGTCACAAAGAGTCATTCATGACTGAAGCAGCTGAGCACGCACGCACACACAATAATAAATCTAACATGAAAATGAGACTTTTTCTCCTCTGCCTCTTCTTTTTCATTCAAAGTAATGATAAGAAAAAACTCTTATAGAGACTTCCTGGTGGTCCAGTGGTTAAAACTTCGCCTTCCAATGCAGAGGTTGCAAGTTCCATCCCTGGTCAGGGAGTTAAGATCCCACATGCCTTGTAGCCAAAAAACCAAAAACAGAAACAATATTTGAACAAATTCAATAAAGACTTTAAAAATGTTCCACATTAAAAAAATCTGAAAAAACTCTTATAGGAACTAGGAAGGAAAGAATTGCCATTTGCTATCTTTGTATACATGTTGAAATAGGATTCTAAAGAGAAGAGAACAAATCAGTTGGAGTATTAGTTTCAATGTTTGTAGTGACAAATAATAGAAAATCAAAATCAAAATGACTTAAACCATGAAGAAAATTAATTATCTCACTTTTCAAGAAGACATGATGTAGGGACAGATATAGACCTTATATTATAGAATTGTATTGAAAGAAAAAAGAATGAGTTCCTGTAAAATCCTTGGAGAAGGGCACATAGCTATCATTCAATAAATATTAGTTACTATTATCTCATTGGCTAGATTTAGACAAGAACATGTCTGTACCAATCACTGAAAAAGGGAATGGCATTTTCATGATTATCTTAAATTCATCTTTTTTTTTTTTTTTGATCTAGTGAGCTAGTGATAGGGTTCCCTTGTAAGAAGTAAGAAAATGACTGCTGGTTGAGAACAAATAGTGCCAATACGGCTGTGTTTAATGCTACTGGGTAGGAATCTTTTAAAAATGTTTTATTATATTTAGGTATATTGACTGTCTGAGGGGTCCAGGAAACCAGTAAGACCAGTGTGAAATAAGAAGAGGCCCTATTGACTTAGGTACTGTGCATGCGTGTATGGTGGTCAGGTGCTCAGTTACATCTGACCCCTGGTGACCCCCATGGACTGTAATCCACCG